>NC_134358.1:485261789-486624289 GCF_048569485.1 Anomaloglossus baeobatrachus
ATATACTCCCATCCTGTTCATATACCCCCATCCTGTTCATATACCCCCCATCCATCCTGCTCATATACTCCCATCCTGCTCATATACTCCCATCCTGCTCATATACTCCCATCCTGCTCATATACTCCCATCTTGCTCATATACTCCCATCCTGCTCATATACTCCCATCCTGCTCATATACCCCCATCCTGCTCATATACCCCCATCCTGTTCATATACCCCCCATCCTGTTCATATACCCCCATCCTGTTCATATACCCCCATCCTGTTCATATACCCCCATCCTGTTCATATACCCCCATCCTGTTCATATACCCCCCATCCATCCTGCTCATATACTCCCATCCTGCTATATGCCCCCATCGTGCTCATATACCATCCTGGTATATGGCCTGTATCCTATAGCACAGAAAAAAAAAATAAACGTTTATACTCACCTTTTCCTCACTCCCTCCAGCACCGATCATCTTCCTCTCAGCGGCAATGACCTGTGTGTGTGGAGCCATTCCCCTGCAGCACGCGATGTCTTCCTGTCTGTGCCGATCAACTGATCAGCACAGATCAGCTGACCGGCACAGACAGGAAGACATCGCGTGCTGCAGGGGGACGGCTCCACACACGGGGACGGGTGAGTGTACTGATTCACTGCACCCCGCGCTGATGATGACGCGCGGGGGGGGGGCAGTGTATACAGCCGCACATGATCACTCCAGGCTGTAATTGCCAGGGGTGATCATGCGGACCGGATCTTTACTATGCGCGCGTCCCAGCTCATCCTCCCGCCCACCTGTCAGTGCCGACTTCAGCGCTGAGAGATGGGCGGGAGGATGGGAGTGCATATGTAATGAGCGGGCCCACGTGGTCACGGCAGGCGCTGCTGCTGCCTGCTCGTGCCCCCGATGACCTGCTCCACCGCAGCATCCTCGTTCCCGGCCGCAGCCCTATAGTCAGACCATAAGACGCACCCCCAACTTTCCCCCAACATTTGGGGGAAAAAAAAGTGCGTCTTATGGTCCGAAAAATACGTTACAAAATATACCTAAGTAAAATGTAAAATTGTTCTTTTATTCTATAAACTACTTACAACATGTCTCCGAATTTCCAAGCAATGCATAGTTTTGTTATTTTGACCATTTCTCATTTTCATTGCTCAAATTCGGAGATATGTTGTCAGTAGTTTATAGAATGAAAGAACAATTTACACTTTACTCAAAAAAAAGTATACCTATAAAAGAGAAAAATCAGAATAAATGAAAATTTTGCAGTGGTCTCTTAATTTTTGCCCCAGATCCGTGTATATACACCAATATTATATATATATACACATATATATATATATATACACATATATATATACACATATATATATATACACACACATATATACATGGTTATATATAGAGATAGATAGATACAGTGTAATATATATATATATATATATATATATATATATATATATATATAGATAGATAGATAGATAGATACAGTGTATATATATATATATATATATATATATATAGATAGATACAGTATATATATATATATATATATATACTAGAAGGTGGCCCGATTCTACGTATCGGGTATTCTAGAATTTACGTATTGTGTAGTTCATGTATGATTTTTGTTATATATATATATATATATATATATATAGAGAGAGAGAGATGTTGTTGTCTGTAGTTACCAAGTGTTTGTGTAGGGCGCTGTACATGTTCTGGGTGTTGTCTGGGTGTGACGGGGGGTGAGAGCGGTGTTGTATGTGTGTTGCGTGTGTTGCGTTGTTTGTGGAGCGCTGTGTGTCTGTAGCGTTGTGTGTGTGTTGCGCGGTTTGTGTGTGTGTGGTGTGTTTTGGGGGGAGGTATGTTTTGTGCAATGTGTGTGTTGTGCGGTATGTGCGTATATTTGTGTGTGCCGCGGTGTTTGTGTGTTGGGTGTTGTGTAGGGCAGTTGTTTGTGGTTCCCAGTGTGTGTGTGTGTGTGTGGTGTGTTGTGCAGTGCGCGCGTGTGTGTGTGTGTGTGTGTGTGTGTGTGCATCAGCCTCTCTTCTCTCAGCCTACCTCTCCCAGCCTCCCTCCTCCCAGCCTCCCTCAGCATCAGCCTCCCTCTCCCAGCCTCCCCAGCATCAGCCTCCGCCAGCATCAGCCTCTCTCCTTCCAGCCTCCTCCAGCATCAGCCTCCCTCTCCCAGCCTTCCCCAGGATCAGCCTCTCTCCTCCCAGCCTCCGTCCTCCCAGCCTTCCCCAGCATCAGCTTTCCCCTCCCAGCCTCCCTCAGCATCAGCCTTCCCCAGCATCAGCCTCCCGTTCCCAGCCTTCCCCAGGATCAGCCTCTCTCCTCCCAGCCTCCTTCCTCCCAGCCTTCCCCAGCATCAGCTTTCCCCTCCCAGCCTCCCTCAGCATCAGCCTCCCTCAGCATCAGCCTCCCGTTCCCAGCCTTCCCCAGGATCAGCCTCTCTCCTCCCAGCCTCCTTCCTCCCAGCCTCCCTCAGCATCAGCCTTCCCCTCCCAGTCTCTCCCAGCATCAGCCTCCCCAAGCATCAGCCTCCACCAGCATTAGCCTCTCTCCTTCCAGCCTCCTCCAGCATCAGCCTCCCTCTCCCAGCCTTCCCCAGGATCAGCCTCTCTCCTCCCAGCCTCCGTCCTCCCAGCCTTCCCCAGCATCAGCTTTCCCCTCCCAGCCTCCCTCAGCATCAGCCTTCCCCAGCATCAGCCTCCCGTTCCCAGCCTTCCCCAGGATCAGCCTCTCTCCTCCCAGCCTCCGTCCTCCCAGCCTTCCCCAGCATCAGCTTTCCCCTCCCAGCCTCCCTCAGCATCAGCCTCCCTCAGCATCAGCCTCTCGTTCCCAGCCTTCCCCAGGATCAGCCTCTCTCCTCCCAGCCTCCTTCCTCCCAGCCTCCCTCAGCATCAGCCTTCCCCTCCCAGTCTCCCCCAGCATCAGCCTCCCCAAGCATCAGCCTCCACCAGCATTAGCCTCTCTCCTTCCAGCCTCCCCCAGCATCAGCCTCCCCAAGCATCAGCCTCCACCAGCATCAGCCTCCCTTGTCCCAGCCTCCCCCTTCCAGCCTCCCCCAGCATCAGCCTCTCTCCTCCCAGCCTTCCCCATGATCAGCCTCTCTGCTCCCAGCCTCCTCCAGCACGCCGTGCTCCTCTGCCGACACTCACACACCCGATCGCATCCACTCACACACACCCGATCGCATCCACTCACACACACCCGATCGCATCCACTCACACACACCCGATCGCATCCACTCACACACACCCGATCGCATAAACTCACACACACAGACACTGACGATATCGCACATACGCGCTTATACTCACAACATCCGGGGATATCACATGCTTCTGGCCATGTGATCCCCCGGCAGGTCCTGGAAGATCACAACAGCACAGTATCGAGGCCGAGAAGCAAGCGATATCCCAGGATGTTGTGAGTATGTGGATGCGATGTGATGTGTGAGGTGTGTGTGAGTGTGATCTGATTTGTGTGTATGTGTGTGTGTGTGCTGTTATGTGTCTGTATTTTCCGCAGCTGCAGGACCTTGATGTGTGGATGCGATGTGATGTATGTGTGAGGTGTGTGTGAGAGTGAGTGTGAGCCGGTGTACACTGGTAACTATGATACACATCGGGTAACTAAGGGACCTTAGTTACCCGATGTGTATAATGGTTACCAGCTTTCACGGCCTCCGTGAAGATCCCAGCATCGCAAGGTTATGTGTGGCGCTGCCGGGATCCTGACGGAGCCGGTGTAGAAGCAAGCGATATCCCAGCATGTTGTGATGTGTGAGGTGTGTGTGAGAGTGAGTGTGAGAGTGAGTGTGATGTGATGTGTGTGTGTACTCACCTGGGAATCGGGGCTCCGTGTCAGTTGGGCGGCCAGAGCGAGCGTGGATTGCGTGAGGGGGGCGGGGCCTGCAGAGAGCCGGGGCGAGAGGCCAATCCGTGTGGGGGGGCGGGGCCATGGCGAGCCCAGCGGCCAATCAGCTTTGTGTCACCGTAAGGACACAATTTCGGAGCATGACAGACAGACAGACAGACAGACAGAATAAGGCAATTATATATATAGATACAGTATATATATATATATATTATATATAGATAGATACTATATACATATATATATAGATATATAGATATATATATATATATATATATATATAGATAGATACAGTATATATATATATATATATATATATATATATATATATATATAGATAGATACAGTATATATATATATATATATATATATATATATATATATAGATAGATACAGTATATATATATATATATATATATATTATATCTCACCCCCCCTTTTGCCCCATTAAAAATATAGATACTAAAAAAAAATACACATGTAGTATGGCTGCGTTCAGATAGGTCCACTTAATAAAAATATAAAAATAATTAATCTGATTGGTAGACATAGTAAACAAAAAAAATTCAAAAACTCCAAAATTACCATGTGTTTTTGGTTGCAGCAATGCTATAACAAGTGATCAAAACATCATATCTATCCCAAAATGGTATCAATAAAAATGTCGTCTTGCCCTGCAAAAAATAAACAATCACACAGCTCCATTGAAAAATGAAAACGGTCTTGGAAAATGGCAACACGGGGGAGGAAAACTGGACAAGGCTAATGAGATGAATGAGTATTTCAATAGATTTAGTAATACATGTGTAACACCAACTGACAGAGGATGTGATTCTGGTACAAATTCTGCAACATTGTTATTGGAGGATGAGCAAACTAATTTCAGAGTCTCCGAAAATGATGTGAGGATGCAGTTTAAGTCACTTAACACTGGTAAAGCTGCAGGGCCAGATTGACTCAGTCCACGTGTCCTTAAAGTGTGTGCAGACCAGCTGTGTACGGTCTTTACACACCTATTTAATGGAAGTCTACAAACACAAAGGGTACCAGTGTTATGGAAAACTTCCTGTCTGGTTCCGGTACCCAAGACTACTTCTCCTGCAACCCTAAATGACTATTGTCCTGTGGCCTTAACATCTCATGCTATGAAAGCCTTGGAAAGATTAGTGCTTGCTCACTTGAGTCCGAGGGTGAGGGCTTTAATTGATCCCCTACAGTTTGCTTACCGGCATAGATTGGGGGTGGACGATGTTATCCTTTCTCTGTTACATACTGTACATTCATTTTTGGAGAATGACGGACCCACTGTGCGAGCGATGTTCTTTGATTTCTCGAGTGCATTTAACACCCTGCAGCCACTCTTACTACACAAAAAGATGACTGATATGAAGGTGGAGGAGGGGATGAGAAATTGGATAACTGACTGCCTATCAAATGCCACAGTTTGTACAGATGGGAGCAGTTGTGTCTAGCAGATTATTGAGCAGTGTAGGTGCCCCTCAGGGAATGGTGCTAGTGCCCTTTCTATTAACACTGTATACATCAGACTTTCAGTATAAATCTGATTTTTTGCCACCTTCAAAAATTCTCGGATGACTCCGTGGTTGTTGGATGTATTAGGGGGGACCACGGGGATGAGGAATATAGAAGGGTGGTGTCGAATTTTGTGGACTGGTGCCATGGTAACTATCTACAACTAAATGTTAAGAAAACTAAGGAGTTGGTGGTCAACTATAGCAGGAGAAAGATGGAATGTTTACCGATCACTATTGCTGGTCAGGAGGTGGAGCAGGTGGAGAGTTACAAATATTTGGGGGTCCACCTGGATAGCAAACTGGACTGGAGATGCCACTCAGAGATGGTCTACAAGAAGGGGATGAGCAGATTGTATTTCCTAAGGAAACTGTGGTCTTTTAATGTGTGCAGCAAAATGTTAGAAATGTTCTACCAGTCTGTAGTGGCAAGTGCCATCTTTTTTGCACTCATATGCTGGGGTGGTAGTGTGCGGGTCTCTGATGCTAATAAGCTGAATAAGCTTATCAAGAAGGCAAGCTCCGCAGTTGGTTGCAATTTGGACTCTTTTGAGGAGGTAGTGGAGAGAAGAACTCTGAAAAAGTGTATGGCGATTATGAATAATAATGCACATCCATTATATGAGCTATTCA
This sequence comes from Anomaloglossus baeobatrachus, assembly GCF_048569485.1. NCBI lineage: Eukaryota > Metazoa > Chordata > Amphibia > Anura > Aromobatidae > Anomaloglossus > Anomaloglossus baeobatrachus. The sequence goes on from NC_134358.1 coordinate 485,267,840, forward strand.
TGAGACAGAAGAGCACCTTCAGTAACCGGCTAATCCTGCTGAGGTGTAAGAAGGAAAAATATAGGACATCATTTGTGCCAACTGCTATGGGAATGTACAACAATAACATCAGTGTTAAATCATCAAGGTGAATGTCTACTTTATTTCTTCTACTTTCAGTTCACCCGCGGTGTATGTCCTAATCTAATGTATAATGTTCTTCTGTCAACTCTACTGTCTTGTCAATTATGCAATTCATGTTGTGATTTAAGTGGTGCTGCTGTGATACCATAATATCCCACGGGATCAATAAAGTGTATCGTATCGTATCGTATCGTATCGTATCGTAACACAACCCATCAAATATCTATTGCAAACTTTTGATTTTTTTTCACCACTAAAATAATAATAAAAAAACTAGACATGTTTGGTGTCGCCATAAACATACAATATACTGATGAAGATATTATTACTGCAATATCATATTTACCACAAAATTGTGGTAAATATGATACAACATGTCAGAATTGTGTTTTTTCACAATTTCTCCCCATTTCAATTTTTTTCCCTATATTCCACTACACTGCGTGGTAAAATAAATGGTGTAAGTCAAAAGTACAAATTATCCTGCAAAAAATAAGCCCTCATATGTCTATGTGGACAGAAATAAAAAAAAAAAAAAAAAAAGTGTGGCTCCGGGAAGAAAGGCAGGAAAACACGAAAACGCAAAAAAACAGAAATTTGCCCAGTCGTAAAAGAGTTAATAGTAATTATAGAACTTAATATTGAGCAGTATTAAGTTTTCTGACACCGCCTAATACAGTATGAGCCCATACACAACACCCCTTTTACATAGTATGAGCCCTCACACAGCCCCTTAAATACAATATGAGCCCTCACACAGTCCCTATATACAGTATGAGCCCCCACACAGCCCCTATATACAGTATGAGCCCTCACACAGCTCCTTACATACAGTATGAGCCCCCACACAGGCCCCTATATACAGTATAAGCCACTACCTAGCCTCTAATATATAGCAGGAGCCACCACAAAACTTCCTATATATAGCATGAGCCACCACATAGCCTCTAATATAATGTGTGAGCCCCCGCATAGCCTCCTATATACAGTATGAGCTCTCACACATGCCCCTATATACAGCTTGAGGCTCCACACATGCCCCTATATACAGCTTCATGACTGTGAAGAAGGTGTAGCCGAAACGCGTCTCATTTCCAATCCTAGCAGACGATATTTCACCTCTGCCTATTTTATTGCCTGTATGCCGATTGAATTTTTTTTTACTCTTTGGAATAAAGTATTCATCTATTTTTTGCATCTACTACTGGCTCGCAGGAATATTCTTGTCCATATTTTATATCAACTGTGGCATGATCTCTTGCCTTCAAATCTGACGCTGAGCCTCCAACAGTGAGAGCGGTATACAAGGTGGACATTTATGAGCAGTAAGCTGGCAACCCTTGTTTTTCTATATACAGCTTGAGCCCTCAGATTGCCTCTGAGTCGGCCACTGCTGCGGCGGTCGCCTCAGGGATGCCACTCCACCTCCAGGGACGCCGCAGGGACTTCTCTTTGGGATCTTCTCTGCCAACAGGTATGTCAGGTTATTTAGATCTGAGTCGTGACGCCACTCTCGGTTTGCAGTCAGGGTTATAAGTGACCACCACTGCAGTTTAACGAGCGTCTGGGGCTGATGGAATCTGCAGTCGAGTGGTGTGGCCTCCCGAGAATGAGGCTGACCCCAGGGGCTCTGGTGTGTGTGTGTGTGTGTGTGTGTGTGGAACAACAGGTTCCAGAATAACTCAGTCTCAGTCCAAAGTGTCTTTCAACTTGTTTACTCACTTTCAGATGGTTTTTGTGAGGTGACCCGGGCGATGCTGAGATAAACCAGGTGGAATCAGGTATCCTTCAGGCTGGTCTAAGGGTAACCATTAACTCACCTTCCTAGCACTTCTTGTTTCGGATAACCCCTGACTTGAAGTACTGTGAGATTCATCCAGGGAAATCGAAACTGTCTTTTCTCCCCTTTTTGGCCTGTTTGCTGGCAGTGTGGACCAAGGAAGATGGCTCCAGGCTCGATCCTCCTTATGGGCCCCCTCATTGCTGCGGATGCTCGGACTCTTGTTGGTTGGTGTGGGACTTGTGGTTCCCCCCACCGGCAGGTTTAGCAGATCACTAAATGGACATCTATTCTAGGGACCTGTTCCCCGTGCGTGCCTAGCCACCAGAAGTCTCCATACACGACCAACTGACTTCCTCAGTGTCTTCCTGACCAACTGACTTCCTTAGCGTCTTTCTGTCCAACTTCTGGTGACTGTTCTCCCCCGCCAATTGCTACTACACATGCAGGGTCTGACTAGCATGTCCGCTCTCCTGCGTCTCCGCTTCAGACTGGCTACCTCTAGCTCCTTTTCCGTCTGCCACTGCAACCTATCTTCCAGCCTCTCTACCGCACCCCTTGATTGGATGTGGAGGCACTCCCCCCTCCTGGGTCTGCCCAGGGGTCCCCTCAAAGGTGTGGTAGACCTGGTCACTATGTGTCTGTGCGTACACACCCTATTCCAGCCTTCAGGATTACCTGTTTGCACTCACCCAGCATGGGTGCAGCACTCAGTGGCACCTGACTAGGTCAGGGGTGCCACATTCCCCCTTGGTTATCAACAGCACGCCCTCGGGCTGCAAAGACAATAAAAAGTTTTAATACAACTTTTCCTACTCAGAGGAGGCCTTCACAAAAACATACCAGGTACCATTCTTCACCACCCACCACCCACCACCCACAAGTCCTGAACCCACCCATGAACCTCCAGGAGGCAGGTCACCAGTTCCTTTGGTGACCAGGTCTGGGCCAGCTCTATCCCAAACCTTTCCTCCAATCTTCCTCTCCTGAGGATGGTGGCGCAGGGTAGGCCCCATAAACAGGCGTACCAGCTTCCATGTGTTGGAGAGCAGGCCCCATAAACAGGCGTGCTCCCTGGTGGTGCAGAGCCAGGCCCCATCAACAGGCGTGCTCTGGAGTTTTGGACAGCAGGCCCCATCAACAGGCGTGCTTCCTGGTGGTGCAGAGCCAGGCCCCATAAACAGGCGTGCTCTGAGGTTGGTACCACTGGGGTAACTTTTTACAATGCGAGAGTTTGTGGCTATAGCCAGTTCATAGCCTGTGGTCCATTTTTAAAGTGCATGTAACCTGGTGCTAAAAGGAAAGAAATACTTAAACAGGTTACACAAGAGTTCTTGTGAGCACATTTTCTTAAACATTTAAACGTTGCTTAACTTTAAAACATTTTAAACTTTGCTTTTCAAACTACAAAGACTTGCTTCTCTCAAGATCAGAGCTCTTGCTTTCAGTGCTCTGACTTTGGGAAATAGCAGCATGAGTGTCCTCTAGTGGTGATGACTCTGAGGACCTGGTAGGAACAGTGGGGTTGGAGCTTGGACTTGCCACGGTTTCCTTAGGGCACTGTACCACATCCAAGGCAAACCAGCCTTTTTCACCCATATGCCTGGTGAATTCAACAACATCTCTCGCATAGAGGTCTCGACCTGGGTGTCCTCGCTGTAGGTGGGACTGCACATCCCTTCTGGAGACAAAGATACCCTCCTTTACTCCAGACTCCACTATGAAGCCGTACCCTTTGCGGCAGTTGAATTCCTCCACTACCCCACGATGGAGGGGACCTCTGGCCTGGAACCCCGTCTGCCGCAGGGACTGCTTTTCCTGCAAATCTCTGGCCTCCACTTGCTCTCTCTCTGGGGTGGGCTTCTCAAAGGGGTGTCTGGAATCTCACACGCCGCTGCTCTCTGCGGGCTGGTCTCTGCATCACCATCACCTGGTCATCAGCCGGCACCCAGGTAACGTACATGCTGGGACTATATGCTACCAGCTCTTACTCCTCGGCAGGGGGTGCTGCAACCTCCTCCGGTCATTGGGGGAACATCAGCGAGGCCTCCCTCTCTTTCTAAGGGTGCTGCGACCTCCTCTGGATGGTTGGGGAATAGCAGCGGTGGTGGCTGAATCTCGTCTCCCTCCCTGGTGGAGGGTGCTGCAACCTCTTCCGGTCGTCGGGGGAACCGCAGCGCGACCTCCAGGCCTCCATTTCTCCTTAAGGGTGCTGTGCCCTCCTCCAATCGATTTGGTAGCAGCTCTCGGGACGAGCCTCCAGCAGCCGGGCAGGATGATGGATCCCTCTCCAGTAGAGAGTGTGTTGGGACCGCTTCAGATCGGGATGTCAGCTTAAGAACCAGGTACATGTCTTCCAGGTGTGCTGGGAACTGAGACTCCAGGGCTTTCTTTAGCTGAGCCATTTCCTTGTCTGCTTCATGCAGGAGCACAGGGACGGGACCCGCAGTCACCGGCTGGGGCGCTGTGACCGCCTCTGGTTGGGCAACTGGGACAGGAGGTGTTGCGGCCTGGTCTGGTCTGGCCGGGACAAGTGGCATTGCAGCCTGGTCTGGTCTGGCCGGGACAAGAGGTGTTGCCCAGGACATCGCCTCGGGCACTGGCGACAATGCCGGTGGGGTCGGCATGCCCGGTGGAACAGGGGCAGTCTTGAACTCACTCAGGCTCCAGCTGGAAACATCCCGCAGCAGGGTCGCTATCGCCGATGATGACTCCAGTTTGGCGTGGGCGGGACCTCCACGCGGGCCTCGCTGCACTGACATCTGCAGGTTTCTTGCTGCCGATATCATCTCCTTTTTCCAAGCGGCTCTCTCGCCTGCTCCGTTCCTCTCTGTCGGCAATTCTTCCTACTTCTGCCTCCAGCTCAGCAGCAGTCATGGGCCTGGTCCATCCCAGCTCCTCGCGGTCGCCTCCCACTGACGCCATCTTGCCTCGCTCGCTGCTCAACAGGTTCTCCTCATACTTTTTACTTAGTTTCGTTTCTCGTTCTTTTCCTCCCACAGGACTTGGGTGTCTCCGCAGTCTAGGGACAGATCCGCCCCATCTTTTCCTCTCGCGGGACAGAGCGTTCCAGGGAGCCTGAGACAGCCACACCTCTTTGTGGGCGGTACTCTTCCTCTGCGCAGGCTGCAGACTTCAAAATTTGCGCGCTTTTACTAGTGCCAATATGGCGGCGGTTCAAATTTTCTGATCGGACCGCCAAGGCGCATGGTCACCTGTCCAAACAGGTCTAGTCCTTATCCTTTTCGTGACGCCAAGGATGAGTCGCCAACCGCTGCTGCGGTCGCCCCAGGGATGCCACTCCACCTCCAGGGACGCCGCAGGGACTTCTCTTTGGGATCTTCTCTGCCAACAGGTATGTTAGGTTATTTACATCTGAGTCGTAATGCCACTCTCGGTTTGCGGTCAGGGTTATAGGTGACCGCCACTGCTGTTTAACGAGCATCTGGGGCTGATGGAATCTGCAGTTGGGTGGTGTGGCCTCCCGAGAGTGAGGCTGGCCCCAGGGGCTCTGGTGTGTGTGTAGAACAACAGGTTCCAGAATAACTCAGTCTCAGTCCAAAGTGTCTTTCAACTTGTTTACTCACTTTCAGATGGTTTTTGTGAGGTGACCCGGGCGATGCTGAGATAAACCAGGTGGAATCAGGTATCCTTCAGGCTGGTCTAAGGGTAACCATTAACTCACCTTCCTAGCACTTCTTGTTTCGGATAACCTCTGACTTGAAGTACCATGGGATTCATCCAGGGAAGTCGCAACTGCCTTTTCTCCCCTTTTTGGCCCATTTTCTAGCAGCGTGGACCAAGGAAGAAGGCTCCAGGCTCGATCCTCCTTATGGGCCCCTTTGTTGCTGCGGATGCTTGGACTCTAGTTGGTTGGTGTGGGACTTGTGGTTCCCCCCACCGGCAGGTTTAGCAGATCACTAAATGGACATCTATTCTAGGGACCTGTTCCCCGTGCGTGCCTAGCCAGTCTCCATACATGACCAACTGACTTCCTCAGTGTCTTCCTCACCAACTGACTTCCTCAGCGTCTTTCTGTTCAACTTCTGGTGACCGTTCTCCCCCGCCAACAGCTACTACACATGCAGGGTCTGACTAGCATGTCCGCTCTCCTGCGTCTCCGCTTCAGACTGGCTACCTCTAGCTCCTTTACTGTCTGTCACTGCAACCTATCTTCCAGCCTCTCTACCGCACCCCTTGATTGGATATGGAGGCACGCCCCCCTCCTGGGTCTGCCCAGGGGTCCCCTCAAAGGTGTGGGAGACCTGGTCACTATGTGTCTGTGCGTACACACCCTATTCCAGCCTTCAGGATTACCTGTTTGCACTCACCCAGCATGGGTGCAGTACTCAGCGGCGCCTGACTAGGTCAGGGGTGCTACACCTCCATATACAGTGAGCCACCACACGTGCCCCTGCCCTTGCATGAGCCCCCACATAGCATCCAATATACAGTATGAGACCCATATAGCCTCCTATATAAAGCATGAGCCCTTAGACTGCCGCTATATACAGCATGGGCCCGTACACATACCCCTATATAGAGCATGAGCCACCTGAGTTATGACCAAAGTCACTTTGTAGACTCATCTTTAAAGATGTTGTCCAAGAATGAAAAAATAATAAAAAAACATCTGTCCATCCTTGTATTGAGTCCTCAATTACCCTGATTCCTTTGTTATCTTTTCTTAGCTCCCTTCGGCCCTCCATAGACATCATTGCGGTTTGTTTTTGTTTCCATTCTGAGCTTCCTGCCAGCTCTTGCTCGTTGCCTTTCGGCTACATCTTCCAGTAGGCAGTGTGCTGTGTCTCCTCTGCTGGAACTCTATCTATTCCACAGCTCACATCATCATTGCCAGCCCACTAATGAGGGGCACGTGGCTCTTTATGGTGGATCATTTGGCTCAGCTAACCATAAAGAGCTGCTTCTTTTGGATACCAAATGGATTCCTATTAAACACGTGTTCATCAGCAGGTGACTACAATAATTATGGTAAAATAATGCAATTCATGACTGCATCTGCAGAAGTAAAAAAAGTAAATTATGACTTTTTTTCATTTCTCAGAGACTTTATTTATTTTGCTCTTCTTTTATAGCACTATCTTATTACGCAGTTGTCACCAGAGTGACAAGAATGGGGGGTGGTGACTGAATGGGAGACCCTACGCTAACCCTCATACTAAGCGTACCCTTAACCCAGAGGTACGCATAAAGGTAGCGAGGTCTGGGCCCCCAATGTCTCCCTGTCTCCTGTCCTTGCCCTTGATGGTAAGACCCCCTTCCACAACCCACCACTTAGGGGAAGGGTGAGGACAGAAGTAGAAAACCCCACCGTTGAAACTGACAGACAGGGGTAGAAACAAAACTCCCTCACACCTAATACCAACAATAGGAAATAACAAAAGGTGTATGGGGAGGGGAAACATTGAAAGTAGAAAGTAACAAAACAAGCTTTCGTCACACACACCAACACAACAGACAGCGGTAGTAACAGTAGCAGCAGTCAGCACCTTCTCACAGGTCCAGACCTGGCTCCAGACTGAACTAAATAACCAGCATCTTTTGCAGGAAACAGAGGGTTTTTATCCAGGCTAGAAGTGGTCATCAAAGAAATCACCTGGCAGAATTAATGAGCTTGCAGCTATCAAGGAAAACTGACATTAACTCTGCGATTGGCAAAAGAAAAACATACGTGTCATGACTGTAGCTTGACTCTGACGGGCTTAAGTCAGGTGGGAGGGGTCTGTTCTATTGTGCCTCGTTCCGGGACTCATGCCACTTTATTATTGTGTGGAGACCTTCGGAACGCTGCCAGTAATAGCTTCTGTTCTACAGTGTGCGCAACTGATTCTTGTGAGTTACCTTGATCCATTCCGCTAAGCAGCTTACCTCTCCCTGACCTACGTTTCCCTTGTACTGTTTGCCTGCCCTGTCTCCCAGATCCCGTTCCCATTCTGTGTCTCGGTCTACTCCGTCTCTTTTGTACTTACTTGCTCTCCTGGCCTCGGTAATGTTTCCTGATCACTGCTCTGCTTCCCCTTTTCAGCTTCTGATGTGACCTCTTGGCTCCTGACCCTCGTTTTTCCACCTCTTTATGGCTTGCTCACTCCTTTGTTCAGACGTGACTTCGACAGGCTTGCTGATTACCCTTTCAGTGGTGCATGTGCCCCCTTGTGGGCTTTAGTCTAACTGCTCTTTGGAGTTGTATCTCCATTTTGCTTCTGTGCCCCCTGGTGGAAGTCTGACAATATGTTTAATATGTAAGGACTCTGATGATTAAAGAGACTCTCAGCCTGTCACTAATCTCAGAAAAAGACAACCGTGACAGCAATGCAACAAACATTATCATAAGTGTTCCCATGGGGGCCCACAATCCCCATCCCCTATAAGCATGTATTTGGTCAGTGGGAGGAAACCGAAGAACCCGGAAGAAACCCATGAAAAAACGAGAACATACAAACTGTTTGCAGATGTTGTCCTTGGTGGGATTCGAGCCCCGAGACTTTACAATAGCTTAATAATTTCTGAGCCGGAAACCCATAGCCTGGAACAGCTCATTTACAGATAGGACAAATGTTGTTATCTCTGGAATAAGGCATTGGATCAAAGATATATGTCATGCTACAAGATGGAGGGGAGAGAGAGATGTAGACCAACTGTTCCCAGAACCAGGCTTATCCTGAGAGGCATGACTAAGTGCCTACCCAGTCTCCACCAGAACCTCTAATGTTCAGGTTGCACTTGTTTGACGATAGGCGTCAGGTTCCACTACAGGGCAGCTCCTGGTTGTCACACTCCACCAACGGGGCTGGTCGGTGAAAATATAGATGGAAGAAGATACACTGCCACTAGGGAAGGATAGGGAGAGTTAACCACTGACACTTGCCCTAAACAACCCTGAGCTCCCTGATGTCCCTAGAGGGGTTGTTTCACCACGTGCAGCAAACACCTTCCTATTTCTATCTTTCCCTGAACATAACCCTGTGTAGTGCGCAGGGCAGCGGGTACACAATTCCCGCTCTAGGTTAAAGACAGAGGGGACAAGACAGAAAGGGATAAAAGAAACAGCTATACTACAAAGCACACCGAATTATAAGAAAGAGTGAAAGGAATGGATAAGTGAGCCAAACCGAAAAGGGATTAAAGGAAGGGAAAACACCACATAACTTTTCAACCAGCAATCTCCAGCTACAGCTCTAAAAAGCTAATCCTCAGTGCACATCTCATAAGTCCACTCTAAAGGCTAGGTAAAGCAAAACTATCACTGGCAACTCCCTGAGCTAAGAGGAGATACTTATAGTGAGGTGAGTGGAAAAATTACAACAGCTGAGATCAGGCTTTTTCATCCTGAGTTAGGATACCAAATGAACTGCAAAAGCCTTGTAGCACCGAACCAAGGAAAATCTGCTCAAATAGCAGATTTAACCCATGCAAGTGTGCATGTAGCTATGACATGAAAAAATAGAATGAAAGGCACTCACCGGTTTAGTAGTGTCCAAAAATCTTTTATTCCATCCTTAGGTAAAAACAGTGTTGGCAGCTGGAGGGGGGAGGGGTGCACGAGGCACGTCGGACGATGGCCGTTTATCATATCTATATGACGCTTCTGCGGGTCCACGTGGACCTGCAGAAGCATCGTATAGAGATACGAAACGGCCATTGTCTGATGTGCCTCGGGCACCCCTCCCCCACTGCCAACACTGTTTTTACCTAAGGATGGAATAAAAGATTTTTGGACACTACTAAACCGGTGAGTGCCTTTCATTCTATTTTTTCATGTTTACCAAGTGTTTTTCTCGTGAAAAGAGCACCACGGTTTTCCCCTCTCAATTGCCAGTACTCAGTTTTACTGAAAGATTCGGTGTATGCTGTTTAAGAAAACAGACCTTCAATTGCTGAATGTGAATAGTGCCCAGTATTTCCTCCTCCATTTTATCACAGATGTGCATGTAGCTATGCTTTGTGATCTCCTGACACCTGAAATAGAAGGGAACATGACAATATCAAAGTATTATTTTATTCAGCTTCCTGTGTCCTACATGTCCACATAGACGGCTTAGAAGGATTGATTCTACTAACAAATTCCCTTTAAAATCTCTGTTAGCAGCACAGAGTGTGAGCAGAGCATGTTACTATTAAGTGCTGCAAGCAGAGATATTTAGGTGGTAATTCTGTCAGTAAAATATTTGGAAACACTTTAGACTGTGATAAAATAAAGTGATCGCTTCCCAGTTCCATTTTTCTCTGCTTTCTGCTGCAGTGTTGACTTACTGACTCAAAGACATATGACTGCTGCAGCTAATCACTGGCTGTAGCAAGTCCGCAATGCAGACAGTGATTGACTGTTACATGCATACATATTAATTGAATAATACAAACAATACCACAAGAAGCCAATCAGTCTATCATTATGCTTTGTGCATTATAGTAGTAAATCCATGCAACCTGAGAAGTGGCTGGCCGGCATGGAGGAGGAGAGGGAGAGATTTATCTCCCTCTCTCCTCTGTAGCCGGCTATTGTCATTCTTGCACTGCACTCGCGGTACACTGGTGTACTGCGATTGCAGTGTGATTTTTCTCACGCCCCATAGACTTGAATGAGAGCGAGAAAAATCAGGAACGCATAAGGCCGGGGCCACACGGGGCGCTAGTGCGATGCTCGCATGACACTCCACTCGTGCTGGCAGCATAGCAGGAGTCGAGTGTCATGCTAATATCCCTGCGACTGCGGTCCGACTGTGTGAGCGGACCTCAGCTGCAGGGGGCAGGCCAGCGCTGTGGATGGGCGGGCCAGCACAGACGAGGGGAGGGATTTATCCCCCTCTCTCCTCCGTAGCCGGCTATTGCGATTTGTGCTCTGCACGCGTGGTACACCAGTGTACCGCGAGTGCAGTGTAATTTTTCTCTCGCCCCATTCACTTGAATGGGTGCGAGAGAAAAGAGTCTCGCATTACAGTTGCAGCATGCTGTGATTGTTTTCTCGGTCCGATTAGGGCTGAGAAAATAATCACTCATGGGTTCTGACACACAGGCTAATATTGGTCCGAGTGGAATGCAAAGTTTTATTGCATTCCACTCGCTCCAATTTTCATGCCGTGTGTCTTAGGCCTTATAGTCTCAATTTCCTGTACAATACTGTCCCTCTCCATCACTGAACTTGATTTTCCTTTGCCAACTTTCTTCTTGATGACTTGCCAATCCTCCGTCAACGTTTTCTAAGAAGATCTTATTTTATTGCTGGAAATTCAAAATCGTCTTTAGCCAATTATTTTTCGACATGCCCCAGTGAGAAGGGGGCTTCATGAGAGAAAATACTTTTACCCCAGTTCTATGCAGTCCAATCCCTCTACTTTCGGCAAAGTTATTTTTTCTGATGAAGCCCCCTTCGGAATTTTTGGGACTTGAGGAAGAATGATTGTATGGAGAAGAAAAGTTGAGAACTGCCATGAGTTTTGTACCTTGATAACAGTAAAGAATCCTGAAATCATTCATGTGTGGATTGCTTCTTATCCTAGGGAGCAGTGGGCTTACTCTCAGCTGTAACTAAGTGGCTCAATGAACAACACATAGAAATGTTGGGTCCATGGGCAGGAAACTTGTCTGGGCAAATTGCAGAAGTCTTGGAAAATAAAGGTCAATATTGTAAATATCGAGTCTTTGCATAAACTTGATATATTTGTCAATGAAAGTTTTAAAACTTATGAAATGTTAATAAATATAATTGTACTTCAGTAAACAAAGAAACATCTACTAAAACATCTAATAACATTAAAGCAGCAAACTTTGTGAAAAACAAAATTTGTGTCCGACTCAAACATTTTGGCCACAACTGTACTGTGAGCTTTAGGCTATGTGCGCACTAGAAATGTCCTTTTTCTCAAGAAACTTTCTTGAGACATTCTGGGAGTTGAAGATTCCCGCACATGCGGGGAAAAAACGCACCAAATCCGCGGTAAAAACGCATGCTTTTTACCGCGGATTAGCCGCGATTTTACCGTGATTTCACCGCGGATTTTCCGCAGGTTGTTCCTGACACATGCAAGTATAGAAATTCCAGGGGTATTCCGCAGGTAATAACGGACATGCTCATTTTCTCAAGAAAGTTTCTTGAGAAAAATCCGCAGCGTGCGCACAGCTATTTTTTTTTACACATAGGTTTTGCTGGGAAATGTCTGCAGAAAGATTTCTAATCTTTCTCAAGAAATTTCCGCAGCAAATCCGCGGGTAAATCCGCGGTTAAAACGGTCTAGTGCGCACATAGCCTAAGGGGCACTTTGCACACTACGACATCGCAAGCCGATGCTGCGATGCCGAGCGTGATAGTCCCCGCCCCAACAGCGATATCCTTGTGATAACTGCCGTAGGGAACATTATCGCTGCGGCAGCTTCACATGGACTCACCTGTCCTGCGACCGTCGCTCTGGCCGGCGACCCACCTCCTTATTAAGGGGGTGGGTCGTACGGCGTCACTGCGACGTCACACGGCAGGCAGCCAATAAGAGCGGAGGGGCGGAGATGAGCGGGACGTAAACATCTCGCCCACCTCCTTCCTTCCACATATCCTACGGAAGCCGCAGTGACGCCGGTAGGAGATGTTCCTCGCTCCTGCGGGTTCAAACACAGCGATGTGTGCTGCCGCAGGAACGAGGAACAACATTGGACCATCGCGTCAGCGTAATCATGGATTACGCCGACGCTGCACCGATGATACGATTAAGACGCTTTTGCGCTCGTTAATCGTATCATCGAGCCTTTACACACTACGATGTCGCATGCGATGCCGGAAGTACGTCATTTTCAATTTGACCCCACCGACATCGCACCTGCGATGTCGTAGTGTGCAAAGCCCGCCTTAGTCTGGTCTTCTCTCTTCTTCCATTGAATACACAATAAATACACCTTGCAATTTCCAATTCATGCCTAAATAGCAAAAGGAGGTAAAAAGCACAATGTGCCATTTTTCCATCAGTTTCCCTATTTGGATCAGTCATTACAATTTGTATCTGGTTTCCCAATATTCATTAGGGGAAAATGACTCAATGAATGTGATCTAAGAATATTTATAGTGGTGTGAATAAATGACTAACAATCGCTAAATAGTGAAATAGTCAACAAAAAGCCACTGTCTAAAAAAAATTGTCAACACAATGAAATCATTTTAGAGCAATTTGGACAGATGCCGGATGTGTGGATAATACTCAGCCGATTTACTTATTTGTTAAACAAAAAAAAAGTGCATTGAAAGGAATGTGAGCAAGCATGTACTCCACTGCAATAAATAGTGTCCTGTAGGGTCGAGATGACTCACATATGACTACATTGAAATAAGGTTTAAACAAGAAGTTGTCATTTCTGTGAATCAGTTTGTGGAGAACCTCATTGATTTAATTTTAGACAAAGATTTACTGGAATAATTCAAAACTCTTTTACTGAATACTAAAAACTCCTATCTTATGTGAGCAAAGCAATGAAATATTTAACTAAAATGATGAAGATAGTTAACTGATTTCAAATATTTAAATACTTTCTTAGCAACTTTTTAGTTTGAGTTGCAAATAAAGGACATTCAGCTATCAGTTAGAAAGGAAAGAAGCTACAAGCACAATGGTTCTACAGGTTGCAGGGAAATTGAAAACTTGCTTCTAGGTTTCCTTACAGCTGATCTCAGGGGAGCTCATCATTGGGACGCGTGTTTCCGGCTCAGAAATTATTAAGCTATTGTAAAGTCTCGGGGCTCGAATCCCACCAAGGACAACATCTGCAAACAGTTTGTATGTTCTCGTTTTTTCATGGGTTTCTTCCGGGTTCTTCGGTTTCCTCCCACTGACCAAATACATGCTTATAGGGGATGGGGATTGTGGGCCCCCATGAGAACACTTATGATAATGTTTGTTGCATTGCTGTCACGGTTGTCTTTTTCTGAGATTAGTGACAGGCTGAGAGTCTCTTTAATCATCAGAGTCCTTACATATTAAACATATTGTCAGACTTCCACCAGGGGGCACAGAAGCAAACTGGAGATACAACTCCAAAGAGCAGTTAGACTAAAGCCCACAAGGGGGCACATGCAGAAGGGTTGATCCTACAGACAGATTCCCTTTAAATTTAAAATGTTGTTGCTCAAACAAGTGTATAGCTCTAAATTGTGAAACTTGTCAAAATCAAAAATATTAGTCTTAAGCGGGCTTTACACGCTGCGACATCGCTAATGCGAACTCGTTGGGGTCACGGAATTCGTGACGCACATCCGGCCGCATTAGCGATGCCGTTGCGTGTAACACCGATAAGCGATTTTGCATCGTTGCAAAAACGTGCAAAATCGCTAATCGGCGACACGGGGGTCCATTCTCAAATCTCATTACTGCAGCAGTAACGAGGTTGTTCCTCGTTCCTGCGGCAGCACACATCACTGCGTGTGACGCCGCAGGAACGAGGAAGCTCCCCTTACCTGCCTCCCGGCCGCTATGCAGAAGGAAGGAGGTGGGCGGGATGTTACGTCCCGCTCAGCTCCGCCCCTCCGCTGCTATTGCGCGGCGGTTCAGTGACATCGCTGTGACGCCGCACGGACCGCCCCCTTAGAAAGGAGGCGGTTCGCCCGTCACAGCGACGTCGCCGGACAGGTATGTATGTGTGACCGGTCTGGGCGATGTTGTACGGCACGGGCAGCGATTTGCCCGTGTCGCGCAACAGATGGGGGCGGCTACCCACACTAGCGATATCGGGACCGATATCGCAGTGTGTAAAGTAGCCTTTAGTCTGTAGTTTAGGAGTGAGTTAATAGTTTTTCCATACAGTGACTAAATAATACTACCATATTGTGTCCATATAGTGATAAAATACCAGTCTCACAAAAGCAGCTGCATATGTGTCACCCAGGGAATGGGGATTTCGCAAGGTCGTATAAAACTGTCGCCCTACCTAGGGCCCTGTGCCCCGTGCGTGCTTGGTTCCAGTGGTGCTCCCTCGTACCGTCTGTGGCAATTTCTCTCTGTTCCAGAGGTACTTGTTTGCTCCTATTCTGGCAACCTACTCCTGTGCCCCAGGTCACCGTTACACAGATCCAGCTCAAGGCACATCTTCTCCCTTCACTACATTCTTGCAGACTCTCTTGTCCACCAGGCTGTCTAGTCCCCTGGTCTGGCTCCACCCTCTAGGTGGCCATCCCCCAGCGTCTGACTAGTGAATGCCCCTGGTGTGGTGTGGAAACTAGGATTTTTGGTGTGTGCAGGTGTTACTGGCACTGGTGTTCCAGGTCCCAGAGGGTAGGCCCTGCAATCTTGTGGGGATGCAGTACCTTGTAGTGGCTCAGGGGCGCTACACATAGATGTGCAAATAGGACCTGGTGTCTGCAATTTCATTACTACAAACTATCAATTTGAATAGAAGAGTTACCTAATTTAGTGGTTATTTTTTTATTTTCAATGACCTGTTCCTTACATCATTATGGAATAAATAGGCAGTGTACAATATTTTTACCTTAATATTATTGCTATTTGTACCTATTTCTATATTTATTTGCCAACAATTATTTTTTCCCATAGTTATATTTAGGTTTTTTGTAATTGTCAGGAAGTAACTTGAACAGTCACATCAATTTTGGGCAGTAAGAACGAGAAAGTCGCTAAAAAGATGTCAACAACTGAAACACATAGATAAATAGAAATGAAAAGAAGTGTGTGTTTAGGTGAGCAAACATCTCCCCATTAAAATTCCACATTCTGCCTCCAGCAGGTGTAAACATCCAGTGTCCGCACTGACAATATAGTCGGCATCCAAGAGAAATGTGTATACTGTTGTATTCTAGGACCACACGCAATAATGGCCGTACGCTAGGTACACAAATCAACCACACAATCTGTCTTCTCTCAAGCCAAACTACAAGTAGAATAAACATCTACTATTAGGGGGGAGAAAAATGTATGCAGGACCTTCTCCACACACACTATTTTTAACCCTTTCAAAAATTGCAGATTTTTCAATTTTGCCCTTTTGTTTGTACCTGCCCTTTTTTCAAGAGCCACCATTTTTTTTTATCTATTCCATTCACACAACTCGTATATGAGGGCTTGATTTATGTGTGATGAATTTTTGAAGAAATCTATTCATTTTACCATATGATGTACTAAAAAAATCTAAGTGGGGTGAATTGGTGAAAAAAATGCAATTTAACCAACTACTTTTGGAATTTCAGTTTTACGGCATTCTTTGTGAGGGAAGAAATAACAAGTCAATATGATTCTGCAGGTCGTTACAACCATAAGATTATGAGGATACTAAACATAAGGTTTTAATATAGATTGTAGTGGTTAAAAAAATTCTGAACCTTTTAAAATAATTTTTCTTTGCATTTCCAGTTTCTGACAGTTTTTTGTTTTTCTGACGATGTACCTGGGCGTATTTTTTCTTCACTGAGGTGTAGTTTTTATTGATATCATTTTGGGGCACATATGATATTTTATTGCTTTTTAATGCATATTTTTGAGGACATACTGTGACCAAAAAGCGAATTCTGGTGACACTTAATGACGTGAATTAAATACCTTTATTTATTTATTTATTTATTTATTTTTATTTCTTTACTCTTGAATAGAAAAAAATGCAGTGGTTTAAACTTTTCATTTTTTTTTATTTTTATTTCATTTTTTAGTCCCCTTATGGGACTTGAACCTGAAATTGAAACCCCATAGGGAATCGTAGAAGGTCCAAGAAAATCTAAGGCACCAAAAGACTGCTCTACGTTTACAAATTTTTATATTTGTCACCCAACATGGACGATTGCGGCTTACCTCGGATGTGCCATGTCCATGTGACATGGGCAGGTGCGAGCTGCCTCTGACATGCCACGTCCATGTGACATGGGCGAGTGCGAGCTGCCTCTGACATGCCACGTCCATGTGACATGGGCGAGTGCGAGCTGCCTCTGACATGCCACATCCATGTGACATGGGCGGGTGCAAACTGCCTCTGACGTGCCACGTCCATGTGACATGGGCAGGTGCGAGCTGCCTGACATACCACATCCATGTGACATGGGCAGGTGCAAGCTGCCTCTGATGTGCCGCGGCCATGTGATCGGGTGCTTACACAATGCACCCTGTGGTCAGCTGACCGCTGTTGGTGTGTATCTATTGAGCCGTACCGGGGACCCATGTGAAAGGGTATGGGCGCAGTAGCTCTGTACATGATCATGGTACTGCCGCTATTAGGCAGTTCTTATCTGGAATCTGCCCTGGGATTGGCCAGTATAGAATTGGGTGGTACAGAGGCCTGAGGGCTTATTTCACGTCCTATATAGCCTTCAATGGGATGACTTGGCGCAATGGTCTGATAAAAGACTCCTCACCAAACATTTGTCCACGTGGATTGAAAATTGCCTGGGAATGTAGATGTGATGATGTGACGCCTGATTGGTTTTATACTATATCCGGGATGAATCTATGCTAACAAGGTGAATTAAGTGACACAGGTTACATAGTTACATAGTTACTTAGGTTGAAAAAAGGCCTAGGTCCATCTAGCTCAACCTTCCTCCACCAGTTCTACCTTTGGTCACTAAGTCATTTATAACCAACAATGTTTTGTGTACTGAGGAAATCATCCAGCCCTGATATAAAAGCTGTTATAGTATCTGCCATTACTACCTCTTGTGGTAGTGTATTCCACAGTCTGACTGCTCCAACTGTAAAGAACCCTTTCCTATTTAGCTGTCGGAATCGCTTTTCTTCCACTCGCAGTAAGTGTCCCCTGGTCCTTAGTATTGTCTTTGGAAGGAATAAGTCATGCGCCAATCCTTTATATTGACCACACATGTATTTATACATATAAATGAGATCTCCTCTGAGACGTCTTTTTTCTAAGCTAAACATATCTAACTTTTTCAACCTGTCATCATATGGGAGGCCTTCCATTCCTTGTAATAGTCTAGTTGCCCTCCTTTGAACTGACTAACTTCTGAATGTCCTTTTTAAAATGTGGAGCCCAAAACTGGATCCCATATTCCAGATGTGGCCTTACAAGTGATTTATACTACATAGGTTACATAGTTAGATAATTTTATTAAAACACCTAATGTGATGTTATTTATGTATAATATCTAATGTTGTGTGTTATATACAGTTGTTTTTAATTGTATTTTATATATAGTGTTGCTTTGGTTGCAGAGACCAACCCTGTGGGAGGATGGAAGGCCATGGTCTGCAATCAAGCCTCCATATAAGAACACCTAGTATGGCAATGTGTTTGTATGTAATTTTATGGCTTGAAAAAGGACCTGTGTCGGCCATAATGTTGCTACTGCATTTTTTCTTTTGTATGCTAGGACAAATAAAGATTTAGAAATGGAGAGTTTTCGGAGCCTTGGATTTTCTTGGACCTTCTACAAAGTTGCAGCTAGTGGAGAGTTGTACCAAGCAGTACGAATAGTGGAGTGGTGCATGGGACATTGTTGATTTTCTGAGGGAACTGTATTGTAGTATACAGTGTAAATAATGGTCTCCTATGAGGCATAGCCTGTGGCTAGGTACACATGTAAACCAAGATGGCAGCCATGGGGCCACTCAGCAGGCTCCTAGCAGCCTTGGTAACCTACTAGTATCACATGATCATGTCATAGGGGCCCAATGGGATCTAATGAGTTACACACGCACTAGTGATTGTTCATTTTAAATATTAATACAAGCAGATGTCATCTGTTTAACACAGCTGGCTTGTAGTGAATCTGGATTAGCTTCTGAACCCACTCCATATACTTTGCAAGCAAGCTGTAAAGAAGGGACGGAGCATTGCCCCCCCCTCCCCCAGGGGCATTTGCGGAGGCCCTCATGACACTTGATTGGTGGGGAGGTCAAGGTGTCATGAGGGGAGGGGGAGAGTGAGCCCGTTTTTAAAATAAAACAATGAGCAGGGGGAGGAGCGGCACATTTCCCGCTCTTGGGGACAGAAGTGACAGTCCCACCCGCCCTCCCTCATATTTTGGGGTATGTTTGGTATGTTAAAGGGGTGGGGTGCGGGGTTGTTTACGGGTCGTAGTGGCTGGGTGGCGGTTTTTATTGGTGGGTCCTTGAAGTTGGTTAAAAAATTGGTTCGGGGAATCCATCTGGGTATGGATCCCCTCATTGGCAGAATGGCTGGTCACCTGGTGATTTTGTGGGGATTCCCGACGGGGTATGTCGGGGTCCCTGGGGGTGGTTTGGGTTAACAGAGGATTAACCCTTACCGTTTGGTGCTCCTGAGCCAGTGTGGGTAACGGCTGGGGGCAAGTTGGTGTTTATGGTTCGGTTGGTAGGAATCACCAGGGTTTGTAGCTTCAAGGACCCTACCATATTGCAATGTTTTTATTTGTTATATATTTCTGTTTAATAAATGGCTGCTATGGCCAAAATTATCCAAAGAAAAATTGGTGTCTGTGCAGTCATTTTAGATAAGAATTGGGAAAGGAGGGGTGGAGTATGGAAAGACCGGAGTCAACAATTCCAGGGTCATGTATGTGACAGCTCGTTAAGAGGTCAAAGCAATTTAAAGAACATGTAAAAAATTGTGTGTCTTAGGCCACATGCACATGTATGAGAGTGGACTGGGACCTGCAACCCCTAAAAGACATCAATGTTTTAGAAGTGTGTATTATATGTATAGTAGTAGTAAGATGTTGAAATTCCCTATGTCTGTGAGTGCAGTGCTACCATCCACCACTAGATTTCACCGGTCTTGGGTTCCCGAGCTGGAAGGGGAGACTAAAGGGGGCTTTACACGCTATGACATCGCTAATGCGAACTCATTGGGGTCACGGAATTGGTGACGCACATATGGCCGCATTAGCGATGCCGTTGCGTGTGACACCTATGAGCAATTTTGCATCGTCGCAAAAACGTACAAAATCGCTCATCGGTGACATGAGGGTCCATTCTCAAAAATCGTTACTGCAGCAGTAACGAAGTTGTTCCTCGTTCCTGCGGCAGCACGCATCGCTCCGTGTGACACCGCAGGAACGAGGAACCTCTCCTTACCTGCCTCCCGGCCGCTATGAGGAAGGAAGGAGGTGAGCAGGATGTTACGTCCCTCTCATCTCCGCCCCTCCGCTTCTATTGGGCGGCGGTTCAGTGACGCAGCTGTGACGTCGCTGTGACGCTGAACGAACCCCTTAGAAAGGACGCGGTTCGCCGGTCACAGCGACGTCGCCGGGCAGGTAAGTAGTGTGACGGGTCTGGGCGATGTTGTGCGGCATGGGCAGCGATTTGCCCGTGTTGCACAACAGATGGGGGCGGGTACCCACGCTAGAAATATCGGTACCGATATCGCAGCGTGTAAAGCGGCCTTTAGGCTGTGTGCGCAGGGTGCGTTTGGATGCATTTTTTTGTGCAGTTTATGGCCCAAATCTGCATGTCTATCTTCATACCAGCTATGGCAGGAAAATCAATGAGATTCCTGAAGTGTTGTGTGCACATTGCTTATTTTTTACTTGCAGATTTGGTGCAGAAAATAAACTGGTGCATGGAAATTGTTGTTGTGTTTTTCTCCTGCATTTTGTAGCCCTTCCAACCATTTATTTCATTAAAAACCACATGGCACAAAAAATTCACCAAAAATGCACCAAAACGCATATGTGTTTTGTGTTAGTTTTTCTGTCAGAAGATGCAGTTTTTATGTAGAACATTTCTGCAACAAATCTCTAGCATGCGCTCATACCTTTAAGGCCGCTTTACATGCTGCGATATCGGTACCGATATTGCTAGCGTGGGTACCCGCCCCCATCTGTTGTGCGACATGGGCAAATCGCTGCCCGTGCTGCACAATATCACCCAGACCTGTCACACATACTTACCTGCCCGGTGACGTCGCTGTGACCGGCGAACCGCCTCCTTTCTAAGGGGGCGGTTCGTTCAGCGTCACAGCAACGTCACTGAACCACCGCCCAATAGAAGCGGAGGGGCGGAGATGAGCGGAACGTAATATCCCGCCCACCTCCTTCCTTCCCATTAGCGATATCGTAGCGTGTAAAGCCCCCTTTAGACTTCAGATCTATTGACAGGGCTGAGAGATTTAACTAGGAAGCAGCCGGGGATATAGTGTTGAGTTTTTCCTGGTTTTAGTTAGTGTAGAGTAATGTAGAGTTCAGAGACAAAGTGAGAATGAGACTGAGCAGAGCGAAAAGTGCGGTGTGAAGAGTGGAACAGGCAAAAGCAATGTGTAGGGGGAAGCAAAGGTGACCGTGATGGATCGCAGCTTTAAAGCTCCATTGAGGTTAACTGAGGGACTAGAGTGTGCCTCTCCATCAAGCAGGCGAGTGTGAACTATCCAGAGAATGGCTGAGTCAGTGTTGACTGACGGACACTGACACTGGGAGTTAGACTCGAGGAGTGACCCTAAGGGCGGCTTTGCACGTTGCGACATTGCACGTGCGATGTCGGTGGGGTCAAATCGAAAGTGACGCACATCCGGCGTCGCAGTCGATATCGCAACGTGTAAAACCTTTTTGATACGATGAACGAGCGCAAAAGCGTCGTTATCGTATCATCGCTGCAGCCTCCGACATTTCCATAATGCCGGTGCAGCGACAGGTGCGATGTTGTTCCTCGCTCCAGCGGCAGCACACATCGCTGTGTGTGAAGCCGCAGGAGCGAGGAACTTCACCTTACCTGCCGCCGGCTGCAATGAGAAGGACGGAGGTGGGCGGGATGTTTACATCCTGCTCATCTCCGCCCCTCCACTTCAATTGGCCGCCTGCCGTGTGACGTCGCTGTGACGCCGCACGACCCGCCCCCTTAGGAAGGAGGCGGGTCGCCGGCCAGAGGGACGTCGCACAGCAGGTATGTGCGTGTGAAACTGCCGTAGCGATAATAATCGCTACGGCAGCTTTCACTAGATATTGCACGTGCGACGGGGGCGGGACTATCGCTGCAGCATCGGTAACACATTGTTACCGATGTCGCAGCGTGCAAAGCCCGCCTAAGGCTAGTTTCACACATCCGGCTTTTCACCGGTTTGCCAGATTCGGCGCACGCCAGTACAGTGTATACAGTACAATGGCAGCGCGACAAGCGCCGGTCACATGCTGTCATGTGACCCGGAAGTTGCAGCGCTGCCATTGTACTGTATACACTGTACTGGCTTGCGCTGAATCCGGCAAACCAGCGAAAAGTCGGATGTGTGAAACCGGCCTAAAGCAGTAGCATAGCCGTGTAGGGTAGTCCAGCCACACCGACACACATGGACCCGTGCAGAAGTCGTGACATGTTTCTATTATACTTTTCCATTGGTTGTTCCACTCCTAGTTTTACTTTCAAATACTGAGGTAAAAACTGACCAAATACTAAACATGTGCACGTGGCCTTACATGATGTTTTATGCTAATGTGTTGGTGGCTTTCTACTTTTTTCTGTCAATTTGCACATTTTTTACAAACCCAGTCTGTGCAGAGAACTGCATTTTCCCCAAAAAAATTTGAGCTTGGGAAACGGCTACACAAAGATCAATCTAATATTATATTGCCAAAACAATTCAGTGAACTCATGAACATCAAAGTATAACTGCAAGTCAAAAAAAATAAATATTACATATTATACTATTTATATATATACTGTATACCTGGACACCCGGGAAAAGCTAGACAGTGCCACAGAATGGCAACAACCCAGCAGCAGCACCGACATCTGCTCATTTGTGTAAAGAGGACAGGAGGCGCACTGACAAAGCCCTACCAAATGACATCCAGCGTGTAAATGTTGTCCATGCTTAGGACCAAACTTTCAGAGACAAACTTAAAGGGAACCTGTCAGATGCAATATGCACCCAGAATCACGAGCAGTTCTGGGTGCATATTGCTAATCCCTGCCTAACCGTCCCAACATATAGTAGCAAAGATAAAGGGATCTTTAGAAAAAGTATTTCTAAAGATCCTTTATGATATGCTAATGAGGCCAGGGATTAGTCGCAAGAGCATTACTTCCCTTGACTAGTCGGCCCACTTAGCATGTAAGCACGCCCCTGTGGGCATGCTAACATGCTAATGAATATGCAGCATCAGAAGCATGGTCGCTCTCACCTCTCCGCTACCATCACAGCCGACACTGATTTTCGGCTCAGTGTGCATGATCATAAGTCCCCGGACGTTCGGCCATGCACACTATGGAGCCGTGTGAATGCGTTCCAGCTTCAGAGAAGTCTAGTGCACATGACCGGAAGTGCAATGACTTCTGATCATCCGCACTGCCCGGCATCTGATGCGGTAACAACAGGTACAGATACGCGCATCACCACTGATGAGGCTAGGCAATGGGCATTGAATAACATGTTACCACGCCCATGTGGGCATGCTAACATGCTTTGAGGGTGGAATGAGTGCAGGAACTAACACCCTAGTGCCCTCGCTCATTAGCATCATAAAGGATTTTTAGAAACACTTTTTCTAATGATCTCTTTATGTCTGCTACTAGATAAAGGGACAGTTAGGCAGGGATTAGGAGTATGCACTCAGAACTGCTCGAAGTTCTGGGTGCATATTGGACCTGACAGGTTCCCTTTAATTAAAGTGGCATGCTTGCATAACGCCCTGTAGTTGGACTTGTGTTCACAGCGCAGCACAGCTCAATTGGCATTTGCTGTAGACAACCATAATTGTCAAGCAGATATGACGCCCTGGACTAGCCAGGTAGTCCGAAACACAACATCACACACACACCCTCCCCTGGTTAGGCAACAACAGTCAAACAAGATCCTTGTTGCCGTCCTCCAAGCTTGATGTCCACACCAGGTGGGGCGGAGCCAGGTGGTTGGCCCCACCCACCGAGGAGTTCACAGGCCTGGAGGCGGGAAAAGCAGTCAGTTTAGTTTAGTGGAGTTGAGTTTGGAGTTAGAGTTGAAAGTAACGGCAGAGAAACTGTTGGTGTCTGGGTAGGAGCCCAGGCACGTACAGCAAGGTTGTCAGACGGTGGTGGCCGTCTGCAGGAGTGGGTGCAGGTCAGCAGAACCGTAGGACCGGGGACGGGCGGTGGCCTGTCAGTACCGAGCCGGGGAGCAGATCTGTACCAAGCACAAAGGCAGGGCCATCAGACCCCGACCAGGCTAGGAGCCGCCGAAAAGGTCAAATCCGATAGTGACCGGGACCCCAGGGGTTCCCTCACACCCAAGACCCGACAGAAGGCAACAGTCCACACAGTTAGGATAAAAAGCCACTGCCATAGGCTAGAGATCCAAGGGCCAGCGCCTGCGGGCAAAACGGGCTCCTTCGGTACATACACGCCGGGGAGCGGACTACCAGTGGGAAACTATTGGAGTCAATACATTCTACAACGGTGCAGGGAA
Organism: Anomaloglossus baeobatrachus; assembly: GCF_048569485.1. NCBI lineage: Eukaryota > Metazoa > Chordata > Amphibia > Anura > Aromobatidae > Anomaloglossus > Anomaloglossus baeobatrachus. The sequence continues at coordinate 485,292,039 of NC_134358.1, forward strand.
AGACAGCCACCATCCACCTGTCCGGGGAGAGCAAAGACACTGCAGCCGGTTGCGGGACCCGTCCATCCAGCCGTTTGGTTTACCAGAGACTCTGTGAATCTGTGCCTGAGTGAGTACAACAGTGCCATCCAGCACCGCGCCGCGCTGCCCTGCAACCCTGCACCATGACCCTACTGCCTCCCCATACCACCACCGGGCCCCGTGATCACCAACCCCTATCCACGGAGGGGGAACCAACACCTAGCTGCTCCCCGCCATCGTTCCCGGTAATCCCGTCACGAGCAGCGGTGGTGCCCACTATCACCACGACCCATGGGTGGCGTCACAAACTATCTCCCAAAAACCACCCAACACCCCTTTTCACTCGGGAACGAGGAGCGCGGCTCGAGTCCCCGGGTCCGGCCCACCGCTCGAGCCACCGAGCAGCAGCAGCCCCGGACCCGAGCGTAGCGAGCGCGGCCCCTCCGCCCGCGACACAGACCACTGGCATACTGTTCTTTTTACAGATGAGTATAAGCTGACAATGAACACATATAACAAACATAAAAGAGTCTGTAAACTTCATTGTTTTACATTATACAACATTACTCAGTGTCCAAACCGGTTGTTTGGTGGTGGATCAGTGATGGTCCGGTTTGGGGTATCTTGGATGCTCCTGTAGCGCCCCTGAGACCATCAGGGTGCTACAAGGTTCTGCATCCCCGCCGGGATGAAGGGCCTTCCCCCTTAGGGACCCAGAACCCCAGTGCCGGTGGCAACAAAAACCCAGGTAATCCCAGTTTTCCCCAACAATCCCCCATACAATGGTACCTAGCTAGGGTGGGACCATGGATGGCCGCCTAGAGGTAGAGCCAACCCAGTCCACTAGTTGACCAGGTGGGAGGGGAAGACTATGGACAGAGAGAACACAGGAAGTCAGTAGTCAGAAGAAGAACAGCAGTGACTGTAGCGGTGTGAAGGTGGAAGTGAAGTGACTCCCTGACTCGGGTTGATGGTTACCTGGTACCCATGAGAGGTAATTGCCGGTGGAGTACTCCTAGAACTACACACCAACGAGGTACAGGAACCTAGGACAGGAAATAGCTTCAAGCCGACCTGTTAACACCAGCACAGCAAAGGGGACCATCAAGGACCTTGCTGACTCAGAAGAAGAGAGAGCCAGGGACAGGACCAGAGACTCCATCCCTACAGGGTTCATGCTACTGTCAGGCAGACAGAGGTGGACAAACCACAAACCAGGGACCCCCAGTGTTCCATACCACAAGGACCCATTTACCAGAGACAGGTGCAGGGGAAGAAGGCACCAAAGAACCAGACTGGCACTGGGACGACGGGGACCTGGAGGTGAAACCAGCCGTCCTCGGGCAACCAGTTAACAACTAAAGTGAGTAAACCAGTTGCACTGAATACCTGTCTGGACTCCTTCTTCCGACGTCCACTGCACCATACACCTGCTAGGGTAATACCCTACTTGCAGAGGGGCCAAGTCATCTGAGCTGCACATTCCATCAGCCCCAGCAAAACCTGCAACGGTGGCTCCCTACACTTAGCCACATCACCACAAGTGGTGTCACAAATAACTTTATTCGCAACTCCCTTGTAAATATCCCCATTACAAAAAGGGCTCAGGGCACAAAAGCGGGTAATAGCCACCATCGTGGCATTCCCCATAGAGACACTGTCCGGAACCGAGTACCCCATATCCCTGGGTGCTACACTCCCACAGAACTCCACACCAATAGTTGCTTGACTGTTGCACCAGAATGAAATCCTCAGAGCCAGTGTCAGACCTTACACTTTGCAGTGGACCTTGAGTTCCTAATAGAACATTGTATTGCCTGGTTTCATGTGACCAGAGTGTTTAGGCAGTTCCTGGATGACGAAAGTGTTGATGTCAGTGACTGAACCTTACATTCTCCAGACCTAAATCCAATTGAGATGCTATTGGATATTCTGAATCACTGCATCTGATGCTGCAAAATAATGCCACAGTCCAGGAGCTCAACTGATTGAAGTCTGGAATGTATTCCTCAAGACACCATCTGCTATCTTATCAGTAAAACTTCCAGAAGAGGCTCTGTACTCCATGACCATCATACTGTATTGTGGGGATGTGAGTGGACAATCATACTGTGGGAGTTGTGTGAGGACCATCATACTGTAATAGGAGGCTGTGGGGGGACCATCGGGCCATCATACTGTGTGGGGAGTGCTGTGGGTGGACAAGCATACTGTATGCGGAGATGCAGGGAAACCATCATACTTTGTGGGAGAGGCTGTGAAAGGACCATCATATTTTATGGAGTCTGTGGGGGGATCATTATACTGGAGAGTAACTGTTGGGGGACCATCATTCTGTGAGGAGGAGGGGCTATGGAGGGATCATCATATTCAGGGGTGGACACTGACAGCTACAAATATAGATATTTTATATATATATATATATATATACTGTATACACACACATGTATTGCATAGTGCCCTCTCTTATTATGTACATTACGATACCTTACACCGAGGACCATGTAATGAATTGTGGGGTAGGGAGAATACTGAGGACCACATAATGAATTGTGGGGTGGGGGGATGGTATCAGGGCCATATAGTGAATTGTGGGATGGGGAGGACACTGAGGACTACATAATTAATTGTGGCATGGTGAGGACTTACGCCCATACGTAACATCTCCCCATTCCACACATACATAACATCACCCCCTTCTCCACATATATAACATTACCCAATTGTACACATGAAAATAAGCAGCTTTGTAACATATCTTATCAAAGAAATCTGCTTTTTTCTCTACCAGACGTGCTCAGTCATTATCAAAATTCTCAATTCTGAGGTGAAATCTGTATTCAGTGAAGACTTTCCCATTATTGAGATAGGAGATGATAGCTGTTACTGTTGAGACTCTATGACGACAGGACGAGGGAGGAGCTAGAAGCAGAGGGAGGAGCTAAAGGCAAAGTAAGGAGCTAGACACAGAGGGAGGAGCTTGAGACATAACTCCACCCCCTCCTCTCCCTTCTATTTCAATAATGTCTCATCAATACTAATTGCCATCTCCTATTCAGTAATGGGAAAGTCTTCATTGAATTCACTTAATTCTGGCAGAGAAAAAAGCAAATTTGTCTGATAAAAAAAAATTAAAATGCTTTAACCTTATATAGCATTATTATTATTATTATTATTATTATTATTATTATTATTGTATAGCAGTATTATTACAAATATAAGTTTTGAAGTAGATATTGATTTCCTCCAGTTAGTGTAATATTAGTAATACAGACCCCAATCTGGGGAAGTGGGCAGGGACAGCATGGGCTTCAACGCGCATCATAGCATCTTTACGTTAAGCAACTACCTTGATAAAGGTGTTACAACCGAAACGTTGGTGTTGCTACTGTCAGGGTTCACATTTTTGCAGTTTGTCAATAAAACACTTGCATGAACATTATCCCTCTCCTTGTCCTTTGAGTGCTCGGGTTTTTGCTATTTTCCGTTATTTTGCTACTGAATGTTTACCCTGTAACTGCCATTATTTTACAGTTTACGCTGAATGCGGTAAATGTCTTTATATCAGAGTTATGGGCTGTGCACATGTTATCACTTAGAATAATAATAATCATTTGTTATGACTTTGCAACATGTCCTTAAAAAAATATTGTCTGCCCATAATTTTTTTAATAAGTTTTCCAGAAAAAAAAAAAAGTCTCGTTGGCAATCCTGGTCTGGCTGTCAACAATAGTACCAACCAAATAATATTCCAGGTGGGATACAATATGTTTCTTATTGGGCCTCATTTTAAAGCGCAAACATCTCTATATATATTTTATATACAGTACAGACCAAAAGTTTGGACACACCTCCTCATTCAAAGAGTTTTCTTTATTTTCATGACTCTAAAATTTGTAGATTCACATTGAAGGCATCAAAACTATGAATTAACAAAAGTGGAATGAAATACTTAAAAAAGTGTGAAACAACTGAAAATATGTCTTATATTCTAAGTTCTTCAAAGTAGCCACCTTTTGCTTTGATTACTGCTTTGCACACTCTTGTCATTCTCTTGATGAGCTTCAAGAAGTAGTCACCGGAAATGGTCTTCCAACAGTCTTGAAGGAGTTCCCAGAGATGCTTAGCACTTGTTGGCCCTCTTGCCTTCACTCTGCGGTCCAGCTCACCCCAAACTATCTTGATTGGGTTCAGGTCTGGTGACTGTGGAGGCCAGGTCATCTGGCGTAGCACCCCATCACTCTCCTTCTTAATCAAATAGCCCTTACACAGCCTGGAGGTGTGTTTGTGGTCATTGTCCCGTTGAAAAATAAATGATGGTCCAACTAAACGCAAACCAGATGGAATAGCACGCCGCTGCAAGATGCTGTGGTAGCCATGCTGGTTCAGTATGCCTTCAATTTTGAATAAATCCCCAACAGTGTCAGCAGCAAAGCACCCCACACCATCACACCTCCTCCTCCATGCTTCACGGTGGGAACCAGGCATGTAGAGTCCATACGTTCACTTTTTCTACAAAGACACGGTGGTTGGATCCAAAGATCTCAATTTTGGACTCATCAGACCAAAGCACAGATTTCCACTGGTCTAATGTCCATTCCTTGTGTTCTTTAGCCCAAATAAGTCTCTTCTGCTTGTTGCCTGTCCTTAGCAGTGGTTTCCTAGCAGCTATTTTACCATGAAGGCCTGCTGCACAAAGTCTCCTCTTAACAGTTGTTCTATAGATGAGAAGGTGTGTCCAAACTTTTGCGTTTTGCGTTATTTCATAATGTCAGTGTGTGCGTGTCCGTGATCCATATGTGTTTCCGTGTTGAACGGAAGCATGTCCGTTTTCTGCATGGAGCACGCACACATGGACCCAATGAAAGTCTATGGGTATGTTCGCACACGTTAGTAAACACGTATGCATCTCCCTATGGTCCGTGTCCGTTTGGTGTTTTTTTCTAGCGATGTTGGTCATTCTTTCTATTTCTGTGTATGTCGGTCAATCTCCCTCAGTCCGTCGGTCGGTCTCTCTGTCTGTCTGTCGGTAGGTCTCTCTCTCTGTCTGTCCCTCTCTCTCTGTCTGTCGGTCAGTCTCCCCCCTCTGTCATACTTACCGTTCCCTGATCACCGGCACGGCGCTGCACAGCTGTAAAAAAATCTCTGGCGGCTTTTACTATTTTGAAAAAGCCGGCGGCTCATTAAACAATCTCGTATTCCCTGCCCACCGGCGTCTATGATTGGTTGCAGTTAGACACGCCCACACGCTGAGTGACAGCTGTCTCACTGCAACCAATCACAGCAGCCGGTGGGCGGGTCTATACTGTGAATTAAAAAAATAAATAAATAATTAAAAAATACGACGTGCGGTCCCCCCCATTTTGATACCAGCCAGGGTAAAGCCACACGGCTGAAGGCTGGTATTCTCAGGACGGGGAGCTCCACGTTATGGGGAGCACCCCAGCCTATCAATATCAGCCAGCAGCCGCCCAGAATTGCCGCATCCATTATATATCCATTATATGCGATAGTTCTGGGACTCTACCCGGCTCTTCCCGAATTGCCCTGGTGCATTGGCAATCGGGGTAATAAGGAGTTATTGGCAGCCCATAGCTGCCAATAAGTCCTAGATTAATGATTGCAGGCATCTATGAGACACCCCCAATGATTAATCTGTAAGTTACAGTAAATAAACACACACAGTGAAAAAATCCTTTATTTGAAAAAATAAACACTACAAAAAACCCGCGTTCACCAATTTATTAAGCCCCAAAAATCCCTCCAGGTCTGGCGTAATCCACGGAGGTCTCTCGTCGCTTCCAGCTCTGCTACATGAAGGTGACAGGAGCAGCAGAAGAACACCGCCGCTCCTGTCAGCTCCACGCAGCAACTGAGGTGAGTATCGCGATCAGCTGAGCTGTCACTGAGGTTATTCGCGGCCACCGCTGGATCCTCCAACTGTGACAGCAAGTCTCCCGAGTGACAGCGATGAAGTCACAGGTGAGTTGCGGTCACGAGTGGAGGATCCAGCTAGCCGCAGGTAACCTGAGTGATGGCAGCGCTAATCGCACTGCTCACTACAGTCACTCAGGGGATTAGTGGTCACCGGTGAGTCCTTCACGGGTGACCGCTAATCAGTACGCGACACAGACAGAGCCGCGGCATGACAATGAAGTCGGGTGAAGTTCACCCGAGTTCATTCTCAGCGCACGACTCTGTCTGCTGTCAGCGGGTATGCATCAATGACATGTTACATCACACACGAACATTTCACACAGACAACACACACACGTCAGTTAAGTTTCACACGCACACACGGACATTACACTTGCACACACGGCTAGCATACGCAGTTCACACAGATGTCACACGGACCTTAAAAACGGACACAAAAACGGGACACGGACCCTAAAAACGGCCCGTAACACACGTGCGTGTATTTTCACGGACGTGTGAAGGGGGCCTTAGAATAATAAAAATATATATAATTGGATGTGTTTAAAAAAATGTTCCTGTGCTGAGACAATCTTATATATATGTCCCTGCTATGTACTGTGTAATGGCCGTGTCTGACCGTACAGGGGCATGGTCTAATCATACCACATCTCCTGGGCAGTGGAGGAAGCAAAAGAGAATACAGACATTACAGGATGGGATTATATCTGATTTTTTGTTGAGGTAAATCATTTCCTTGCCTGTTTTTTAAACATATTTTGCCTCATTGAAGAATAATTTGTGATCCCGTTCTGTAATGTCTGTATACTTTTTATTTCCTCCCTGGCCCAGGAGCTGTGGTATGATCAGACCATGCCCAGGACGGTCAGACACAGCCATTACACAGCACTTAGCAGGGGCACATAGATACGATTATGTCAGCACAGGAACATTTTTTAACCCATTCACTTCCGGTCGATTTTCTTTTTTTCCTTGTTTTTTTCTGCTCCACTTCTTCCAAGAGCCAAAACTTTTTAATTTTTCCTTCAATCTTGCCATAGGAGGACTTGTTTTTTTGTGGGCTGAGTTGTACTTTTAAATGAAACCGTAAGATGTGGTATGATCAGACCATGTCCCTTTACGGTCAGACACGGCCATTACACAGTACACAGCAGGGTCACATACATAAGATTATCTTAGCACAGGAACATTTTTTAAAATATATCCAATTATGGAAATTATTATTATTATTATTATTATTATTATTATTATTATTATTTTGGTTGAAAACTTAAGCTGAAAAATAAAACGCTTGTACTCAGCAGAGGTTTTACAAAAGAAATCGAAAAGTGTTTTTTTCAAGCGTTTTAGGGTATGTGCGCACGTTGCTTTTTACCTGCTTTTTACCTGCTTTTTTGCTGCTTTTTCTTCTGCGCTGTTTAATGCCAAAATTGATGTGTTCTTCTATTCAAGCAAAGTCTATGGGAATTTGGGTTTCTTGTTCACACTATGTTGTTCAAAATGCTGCCTTTTTGTGGCAGAAATTTGGTCAAAAACTCAGCTTTTCAAAGAAGCAACATGTCAATTGTTTTTGCCATTTGGGTTTTGCACTGCAAAGCTGAGTTTTTGACCAAAGTTCTGCCACAAAAAGGCAGCATTTTGAACAACATAGTGTGAACAAGAAACCCAAATTCCCATAGACTTTGCTTGAATAGAAGAACACATCCATTTTGGCATTAAACAGCGCAGAAGAAAAAGCAGCAAAAAAGCAGGTAAAAAGCAACGTGCGCACATACCCTTAAACTATTTTTCAGGTGTGTTTTAGAATGGATTCACTGAAAAAAAAAAGCTAAAAAAAAAAAATATTTGGCCTTTTGCACTTGTTAGGCTAGGGCCCCACTTTGTGTTTTTACCTGCTTTTCAGGTGCTTTTTGGGTGCGTTTTGAGAAGCACCTTTTTTATGCCAAAATGCTTGCGTTTTAATTTTCCAGCCATTTCAATTGCATTTGTGATTTTTCCGACCCCACTTTGCGTTTGTAAACGCATCTGTGAATTTGCATATTTTGTGGCAAAAAAATAAGCGTTCAAAGAAGCAACATGTCAATTCTTTTTGCCATTTTGGGTGCGTTTTGATAACATTGAAGTCAATGAGAAGTTGCAAAAACCAAGATTCTAGCAAATTCCTGCGTTTTATCTGCTTTTTATGTGCAGAAAACATGCGTTTTGGACATTAAAATAATGATTTCATATGTCCCTTTACACACACACACATAGTCCGACAATTAAATTTAAGAAAAATAATAATTTATTGCTATTTTTCCAATAAATAATATATTACCGCTATAATTTTAAAAAATATTTCTATTTCCTTAATTATTTTTAAAATTCTATGTTTTCCTTTTTTTTTCTCTTTTTTCATTTTGTTTGACTGCTTAAACTTTATTTAGCAGTGTCTTGATGTTCAAAACGCATCTGTCAAAACGGAGGTGAAAAAGCATGTAAAAAGCGCTGAAAATGCATCTAAAACGCATGCGTTTTCAGCGCTAAATTTCTGAAAATGAAAAGGCAAGTTTGGTCAAAACAATTAAGCCCAAAATGTGTGTTTAGAAATGCAAGTAGGAGAATGCAAAGTGGGGTCCTAGCCTTAGGGGTACTTTGCACGCTGCGACATCGCAAGCCGATGCTGCGATGCCGAGCGCGATAGTCCCCGCCCCCGTCGCAGCAGCAATATCCTTGTGATAGCTGCCATAGCGAACATTATCGCTACGGCAGCTTCACATGGACTCGCCTGTCCTGGGACGTTGCTCTGGCCGGCGACCCGCCTCCTTATTAAGAGGGCGAGTCGTGCTGTGGCGCCCCTGACCTGGTCAGGCACCACAGAGTATTGCACCCATGCGGGAGCAATGCTTCCAGGCAATCTCCAAAGGCCAGGATGAGGCGCACACACAAACATATAGTGATCAGGCCTCTCACATCACCAGAGGGGACCCTTGGGTAGCCAGAAGGGGTTAACTTTCAATTCCCAGCTAGGGGTGTGTTCAGGGGCTAGTTGCTAGGAAGCAGGGCAGAGAGAGAAAAAGAGGGGAGTCGACAGGAAGAAGTTGAAGTGTGTGGAAGGGAGCAGAGGAGCTCTCGTGTCAGACAGGTCCTGAGGAGTGCAGTAGCTGAAAGCGGGGGAGAAAGGAGTACCGTGGGTCGGCCTGAAAACCATCCAGAGAGAAGGGTGGCTGAGTACGGAGATCCCGGTATCCGAGCACACAAGGGGAACTAGATCCCCAGTACAGGCAGCAGATCATCCAGAGCTGCTTAACCTACAGGTGGGGGGGTACTTCATGCCCTCACCACGACTACACAGAGCTTGAGCCAAGCAGCAATCACCAGGCCCATAAGGGGACAGGGCCAGAAGCCATCCCACCAAGGCCAGGCTGCCGGCAGACGAGCCAGAGAGAGGGGAGCAGGGTGGTAACAGCTTCCCTGGAGGGGTCCTACCACGCTTCAAGCAAAGGATCCTCCTAAAACAGAAAGAGTGCAAGGAAGGCGAGTGGACAGCTACCCTCAGAACGGCCTCCTGGAATTCCTGGTTCAACCTGGTTATCACAGTGTCGCCCGGGCATCTCACCGTGACCTCCAAACAGTGAGTAAACACGTTGAAAGACTTCTTGGACTGTGTTTGAGTCATTCTGCGACCTGTGGTCCCACACACATACACCGGGGCCTGGGGCTTGCCTCACTCTCAGGGGGCTAATATACTGACTGCACCCACCATCAGCCCCAGGCATCCCTTAATCTGCAGTGGCGGTCCCCGCTGACCGCAATACTGAGAGTGGCGTCACGACAATAAAAGAAGAAGGTTCCCTACCTGTGACCAGATCTAGCTGCGTGGAGTCCCTGAAGGTAATGCACCGACACAGCGTTTGCGGGGCTCCACATCTGGCGTCACGAACAGGATAAGGACTAGACCTGTTCAGACAGGTGACCGTGTGCCTCAGAGGTCCGACCGCAAAAATTGAACCGCCGCCATATTGCCATCTTCAAAAGCGCGCGCTGCAGCCCGCGCGAGGGAGAAGAGCACCGCCCACGAAGAGGTGTGGCCGCCCCAGAATCCCCACAATTCAGAGAGCGTTCTGACCCAGGAAGTGGAAAGGGGGCGCGCAGATTTTTGAAGAAAAATGGACGCTGCAGGAGGTAATGCCCCTGGTCAGGGCGACGCAGCCCAAGCGATGCCAGCCCCCGTCGCGCTGGACGCAGCAGCGCCTGGTGCCGGTGCCGCGGTCGCAGCCGCGCCGGCTGAAATCTCCCCCATAATGCCAGTTTCCTTGCTGTATGTCCCAGGAGCGCAATGGCTGCCCCAATACGCCGGTAAAATAGACACGCTGACCGGGTTTAAGAAGAAGATCAACACCCTGCTAGACATGCACGCGATGACTGGTAAGCAGAGGGCCGCTGTGGTGCTGGGACAATTGACTGAAGCAGCAGAATTGGAAGCTGAGTCCTGGACCAATGATGACCGGAGCTCTGTTGAGACCATCTTTGCCAAACTAGCAGCTGCTTTTGAACACCGCACCGAGGGAGAGCTGAGGACGGACTTCTATAACTGCCGGCAGAAGCCCCAAGATAGCATAAGAGCCTATGCCCTCAGGCTGCAGGCTGCACTACGGGCTCTCAAGCTGGTGGACCCTGTCAGTGATCAGGAAGGAAACCGGATGATGAAGGAACAATTCTTGCGGGGCCTGCGCTCTCCTGAGGATGGGAAGCAGATGAAGCTGTGGTCCCTGGAACACCCTGACGTGGACTTTGCCATTCTGAAAGACAGGGCAGTGAAAGCACTCCAACCTCCTGTGGACACAGACCCCGTCGCACCAGCATGGCCTGCCAGTTCCACGGCTGCAGGAGCGGAATCCTCCTCGCAGACCCTAATAACTGCAAAAGGACTCAACGCGCCAGCAGAGACCATAAGTACGCTATCCTCCCAGGTGCAACAGCTCACTAAGGACGTCGCACAAATCCTGAAAGCAATGCAGTTGCCCTCAGAGACCAAAGTCCCTCATCGGATCCTGCTAGCTGACAACCCAGAGGACGTCCCTTGGATGCGGAGGAGAAGAGGTCCCCCAACCCGAGGCAGGAGCAGTGATCGCTATGACTCATCTGGACAACCCATCTGTCGTCGTTGCCAGGAGGCGGGACACTATGCAAGGGCCTGTCCTTTAAACGAGCCAAACCTGGGGCCGGGGGCCAGTCCTCAGGATTAAGAAGATCAGGCCCAGGTCGCTGCTGTGATCAGTACGTGGGTGGACGTCCTGTCCTGTCCATCGTCCTGGACGGGATCCCTACCCCGGCATTATTGGACACCGGCTCTCAGGTCACCACGATCCCGTATGTCCTTTATCGGAGGTTTTGGTCGGACGACGATCTCCGACCACCGGACCCCTCCCTCACCATCTATGCTGCCAACAGACAGCCTATAGACCAGATCGGGGTCAAAGAGGTAACCATAAAGGTGGGAAGGCAGGAAATGAAGGGACAAGGACTGATTGTTGTGGACACTGATATTAGAGAAAGGAACCCGCAAATGATTTTAGGCACTAATGTCATAGAAAATTGCTTAGGGGAAGTGTTGTTGTTGCTTCACCAGATTGTTGAGGGTGCTGAGGGCAGGTCGCAAAGAGCCTTGCAAAAGGAGATCCGAATCATTCTGAGGAAGCAACAGGTAAAACAGACTGGCGGTGAGATTGGTAGTGTACGGGTGATGGATGCTAACCCCATTGTGATACCCCCACGGAGTGAAATGATGATGTGGTGTAGAGCAGCGGTAGGTCTCAGAGGACAGGATTACCAGGCTGTACTAGAGCCCACTCATTCAGACCACTGGCCCACGATTCTGACAGCCAGGGGGGTAGTTGATGTACACAAGGGACGAGTGCCTGTACGAGTGTTGAACTGTGGGGAGGAGGAAGCCAGACTACCAAGGTACGCTACCATAGCCAAACTGTTTACATGCTCAGATGACGCCATAACACCTGTAGGTCCCCTGACACAAGCTGACTCAAAAGAGGGTGAGACCTCCCAAAAGCAGTTAGAAGATTGGTGCCAGAAACTACACGTGGGGACTGACTCTACACCCGACTACCAGAAACATGGGGTTTACAGGGTCGTGCAGGAATACGAGCAGGTCTTTAGTAAGAACCCACTAGACTTTGGTAGGATCAAAGGGGTGCAACATAACATACCCACAGGCAGTCATCCTCCCATTAAGGAAAGACATAGGCCTATTCCACCAGCCCATTACCAGCGCACAAAGGACATGCTGAAGGACATGAAGGAAGCAGGCGTCATAAGGGACAGTTGTAGCCCCTGGGCGGCTCCCCTGGTCCTGGTAAGAAAGAAGGATGGCACGATGAGGATGTGTGTGGATTACAGACGGATAAATCAGATAACACACAAGGATGCCTACCCTTTGCCAAGGATAGAGGAATCCCTCGCTGCCTTGAAAGCCTCTAACTACTTTTCTACCCTAGATCTTACTAGTGGCTACTGGCAAGTATCTGTAGCAGAAGAAGATCGGGAGAAGACGGCCTTCACCACCCCAATGGGCCTCTGTGAGTTCAACAGCATGCCATTTGGACTCTGCAATGCCCCCGGGACCTTCCAGAGGCTTATGGAATGCTGCCTAGGGCACCTCAACTTTGAAACCGTCCTGCTCTACCTGGATGATGTCATCGTGTACTCCAAGACCTACGAGGACCACCTGAAACACCTGGCTGAAGTGTTTGAAGCACTATCCCGATATGGAATGAAGCTGAAACCATCCAAGTGCCATCTACTGAAGCCAAAGGTCCAGTACCTAGGTCACGTGGTCAGTGCAGAAGGAGTAGCACCGGACCCAGAGAAGGTCACAGTCATCCAGGAATGGCCCACACCTACTACCGTCCGGGAGGTACGTCAGTTCCTTGGCTTGGTAGGCTACTACAGAAGGTTCATCAAGGGCTACACGAAAATGGCAGCGCCTTTGCAAGAGCTCCTGGTAGGCCACCCAAAGAAGAAAGGAAAGATCTCCGGCCCGCCATTTCACTGGGGAGAAGCAGAAGAACACTCCTTCAGACAAATGAAAGGGGCCTTGACGGGTGAAGAGATCCTAGCCTACCCTGACTACGGTCTGCCATTCGTACTGTACACCGATGCCAGTAATGTGGGACTGGGAGCAGTGCTTTCACAGGTGCAGGGAGGCAAAGAGCGTGTGATTGCTTACGCCAGCAGGAAGCTCAGGCCTACTGAAAGAAACCCAGAGAATTATAGCTCCTTCAAGCTAGAGTTCCTGGCCATGGTATGGGCTATCACAGAGCGGTTCAAGCACTACCTGGCAGCCACCAAATTCACTGTCTTCACGGACAACAACCCCCTGACCCACTTGGATACTGCTAAATTGGGTGCCATGGAGCAGCGTTGGGTAGCCCGACTGGCGAATTATGACTTTACTGTCAAGTATCGAGCTGGCCGCAAGAACGGCAACGCAGATGCTCTGTCCAGGATGCCTCACCTAGCAGACGAGGGTGAAGATGAAGATGATCTTGAAGAGATTGAGCTGCCAGCGTTCCATCGCCATGGAGCAAAACAGTGTCGGCAGTCGCGTGCCAACCGCCAAGAGGTGACCCTGAACCCACTACCTCACTACAACTGGAAGGAGACTCAGGAAAATGATCCAGCGGTAGGCTTGGTAAAGAAACTGATCAGCCAGCCTGGCGCCAGCCTTGACAAAGGAGCCCCACCTGAGGCACAGTACCTATGGAAGGAGAGGGGTCGATTATTCATCTATCAAGACAAACTTTACAGGAGCATCATTGACCCGAGGACGCATGAGAAGGTGTGGCAAGTGATTGTACCACAGAAGGATACGAGGATGGTGCTAGAAGCCTATCACAATGGTGCAGGCCACTTTGGTTGGAAGAAACTGGAGGCCCTACTTAAAGTAAGATTCTACTGGGTGGGTATGAGATCCGCCCTAGAGAAGTGGTGTCGAAACTGCGGGCCCTGCAATCTTAGAAGAAAAGACCAGCACAGCCAGAGAGCACCACTCCAGCCAATCCAAACTAAACGGCCTCTGGAGATCGTGGCCCTGGACCATGTAAAGTTGGCACCCAGCAGACAAGGCTACAACTACGCTCTCACTATGGTTGACCACTACTCCAGATTCCTGGTGGTAGTACCAGTCAAGGACTTGACAGGTCAAACTGCAGCCAAAGCTTTCCAAACACACTTCTGTCGACCACATGGCTATCCAGATCAAGTGCTCACTGACCAAGGACCAGCCTTTGAAGCTGAGGTGTTTAAGGAGTTTTGTAACCTATACGGCTGCCAGAAGATCCGTACTACGCCTTACCATCCCCAGACCAATGGCATGTGTGAGAAGATGAACCACATCATTCTCGACCTTCTGAAGACGCTCCCACTAGAAGAACGAAGTCAGTGGCCGGAAAAGCTGCCCGATCTAGTGGACATGTATAACAACATCCCTGTGAGTTCCACGAACTGCACACCGACATACCTGATGAGGGCCAGACCAGGGAGATTGCCAGTAGATCTGGAAATGGGAGTTGAGACCCCTGAAGACCATCTACAAGGTGCTGATTGGGATTCCAACCGCCAAGCCCAATACAAGAAAGTACAAGAGTGTGTGGAGCGAAGCCTGACTCAGCAGCGTGAGAAACAAGAAAAGGCCTACAATCGAAAAGCACCTGCTGTTCCTTTGATGCCAGGAGATATAGTTCTCAAGAGAAAGAGAAGACATCATAAACTTGACAATCACTGGGAAGAAGAACCCTATACTGTGTTACCATCGACGCTTAGCAATGAAAAGACATGCCGTATCAGCAAGGATGGAGGAAAAACAACAGCTGTCGTTTCTAGAGATCGCCTAAAGAAATGTCCTGAACAACTAAGAATCCCTGAAGAAAGTCCCAACCCTTTGCCAGTTCAAGAACCAAAAGAAAAGATGATCCATACTGTACTTGGAGATTTTCCAGCAAGTTGGCCTCAATACAATGGAGCAGTAGTTATTCCGGTTATTACATTCCCTCAATCGGGAGAAGTAAGAGACCCAGAAGAACCTGTTCAGAACCTGGAAGGGCCAAATGTAGCTGAAGCAGAAGACCATGTACTGGCATCAATACCTAGCACACCAATTATTCACATTGAGACACATACATCGGGTGGGAGGACACAACCTCAGACAGATGACAGTATGGTACTGCGTAGATCAACCCGCAGCAACTTTGGTCAGCTCCCATTACGCTATAGAGAAAGTACAGTTTAGTTCAAAGTAACGGTATGAAATGTAATGTTTAACCTGTTATAGTTAAGTAACGTTTAAGCGAAATGTGCCCACAAGGACTATTGTGAGACCTTCTTAAAATGTTAGACCACTGGTTATGAACTGGCTTTAACCACAAACTTTGCATTGTAAAAAGTTGCCTCCTTGGTATCAACCACAGAGTCTGCCTGTTGAGGGGCATGGCTCTGCACCAACAAGGGGGCACGCCTGTTTATGGGGCCTGCCCCCCAACACTCGGAAGCGGGTACGCCTGTTTATGGGGCCTACCTTACACCACTCTCCTCAGGAGAGGAAGATTGGAGGAAAGGTCTGGGGAATGTGATGGCCCAGCCCTGGTCACCAAAAGGACCGGCGACCTACCTCCTGGAGGTTTTTGGGTGGGGTTCGGACATGTGGGTGGTTGGTGGTGGAATGGTACCTGGCATGTTTAAATGTAAATAATTGCCCCTGTGTGGGAAAAGTTTGTATTTACCTTTTCTTTTCTCTTGTCTTTGCAGCCCGAGGACGTGCTGATGATAACTAAGGGGGAATGTGGCGCCCCTGACCTGGTCAGGCACCACAGAGTATTGCACCCATGCGGGAGCAATGCTTCCAGGCAATCTCCAAAGGCCAGGATGAGGTGCACACACAAACATATAGTGATCAGGCCTCTCACATCACCAGAGGGGACCCTTGGGTAGCCAGAAGGGGTTAACTTTCAATTCCCAGCTAGGGGTGTGTTCAGGGGCTAGTTGCTAGGAAGCAGGGCAGAGAGAGAAAAAGAGGGGAGTCGACAGGAAGAAGTTGAAGTGTGTGGAAGGGAGCAGAGGAGCTCTCGTGTCAGACAGGTCCTGAGGAGTGCAGTAGCTGAAAGCGGGGGAGAAAGGAGTACCGTGGGTCGGCCTGAAAACCATCCAGAGAGAAGGGTGGCTGAGTACGGAGATCCCGGTATCCGAGCACACAAGGGGAACTAGATCCCCAGTACAGGCAGCAGATCATCCAGAGCTGCTTAACCTACAGGTGGGGGGGTACTTCATGCCCTCACCACGACTACACAGAGCTTGAGCCAAGCAGCAATCACCAGGCCCATAAGGGGACAGGGCCAGAAGCCATCCCACCAAGGCCAGGCTGCCGGCAGACGAGCCAGAGAGAGGGGAGCAGGGTGGTAACAGCTTCCCTGGAGGGGTCCTACCACGCTTCAAGCAAAGGATCCTCCTAAAACAGAAAGAGTGCAAGGAAGGCGAGTGGACAGCTACCCTCAGAACGGCCTCCTGGAATTCCTGGTTCAACCTGGTTATCACAGTGTCGCCCGGGCATCTCACCGTGACCTCCAAACAGTGAGTAAACACGTTGAAAGACTTCTTGGACTGTGTTTGAGTCATTCTGCGACCTGTGGTCCCACACACATACACCGGGGCCTGGGGCTTGCCTCACTCTCAGGGGGCTAATATACTGACTGCACCCACCATCAGCCCCAGGCATCCCTTAATCTGCAGTGGCGGTCCCCGCTGACCGCAATACTGAGAGTGGCGTCACGACAATAAAAGAAGAAGGTTCCCTACCTGTGACCAGATCTAGCTGCGTGGAGTCCCTGAAGGTAATGCACCGACACAGCGTTTGCGGGGCTCCACAGTGCGGCGTCACAGCGACGTCACACGGCAGGCGGCCAATAGGAGCGGAGGGGCGGAGATGAGCGGGATGTAAACATCCCACCTCCTTCCTTCCGCATATCCTATGGAAGCCGCGGTGACGCCGGTAGGAGATGTTCCTCGCTCCTGCGACTTCACACACAGCGATGTGTGCTGCCGCAGGAGCGAGGAACAACATCGGACCGTCGCGTCAGCGTAATTATGGATTACGCCGACGCTGCACCGATGATACGATTACGACGCTTTTGCGCTCGTTAATCATATCATCTAGGCTTTACACACTACGATGTCGCCTGCGTTGCCGGATGTGCGTCATTTTCAATTTGACCCCACCGACATCGCACCTGCGATGTCGTAGTGTGCAAAGCCCGCCTTAGAGACAGGTGTACAGATAAGCAGCACTGTCCAGGCTGAATCATTGTTCTGATACAGCAATTATCTCTTCTATAAAAGCTTCAGGTGATTTCTATGTTGGGCGAAACCCAATGACACCCTCTTTATACACGCTTTATGGCGGCACAGAAAAACCCAGGGGAATCCACAGGCAGCATCCAGGAAATATAATTGAGAAAACAATGCACGCAGTGTTTTCTTTAACTGTCTGACTCCACCTAGTGAAACCAGAGGGAATCTGCCTGGAATAAAACGTCACGCTACTAACAACATCTCCAGTTTTGTGATACACGTGCTCCTGCTCCGCCGCTATTCTTAGGGCCATTGAACTGTGCACATCTGAAAATCATCTAAAATCATCTGTGTCCTAGAAAGCTAACATTTTGGAATAAAATACAGCATCGGATCAACCTTAAACTTAGATGAACTGTAACATTCCATATGGTTTGACAGCGAGATCTAATCACCACACACAGTTCTGTCTCTCAGCGAGAGACCGTTTTCATTAAAGGTATAAAAATGGTGCAGAATGTCTACATATGCCTCTCATTATACACTATCCGGATTGTAGCATTATTAAAAACTTGCCTGTTTCTTAAACTCCAGTCTAATGTAAATATAATGAAAGAATGCTGGTATCAATTTATCATGTGTGTATACGGCATTTATATTTGTCATATCAATTACAATATACGCAGTGTTATTCTGTGTATGCCATTGCTATGCTTTCATGTGGAACAACTCGTACCTGGTAAATATAGACTAATAGCTGTCAAACATGAGACCATTATATTGTTAAAAACAATCATTTGTGTAATACATTCCTTAAATTTCCATTTTGCATAAAAGATTGTAAACTATAGCTATGCAGCTCACTTCACTTCTGCATTAAATATTTAGGCAACATGCACATTTTTTAATATGATGATTGCACATGGATTTTCATTTAAAATTTTTGATCAGAAAATCCAGAGAATTAATATATCAGCAAAGTAGATAGGATTTTATCATATCTCCTCCTCATGATGCAGCAAACTCCAGGAGGAATCTGCTCACACTGCAGTCCACCCTGTCTTTCTGATCTAACGCTAGCGATGTCAGTGGTGCTGAGGTATAATGAGGCTGCTCATACTGCTGTCCTCCATGTTTTTCTGATCTGGGGATAGTGATTACTAAGGTAAGAAGATGACACTGTTGTCCACCCTGTCCATCCGAATTAATACTGGAGATAACAGGGGTGCTGGGGAGAGGTTTCTCGTCCTGCTTTCCATTTTGTTCATCTTATCTAATACTGGAGATACCAAGGATGCTGAGGTAAGAAGAGGCTGCTAACACTGCTGTCTACTCTGTCTATCTGATCTAAAGCTGGAAATACATGGTACGAGGTAAAAAAAAAGCTGCTCACATTGTTGTTCTCTATGTTTGTCTGATCTAATACTCAAGATATTATGGGTATAAAGGTAAGAAGAGGTTGCTCACACTGCTTTTCACTGTGCCCATCTCATCTAACACTGGAGATGCTAGGGGACCTGAGTTAAGAAGAGATCGCTCACACTGCCCTGTATATCTGACCTAACATGAGGGGGTAGGGCCAACGTCACTACCCGGTGCACGCGAGAAAGTGCCATGGCTCTGGACAAATGGAGAGCCTACTCACCGTTGGAAGAGGCAGTGATCTTTTCAGCGGCAGATTCCTGGGGACCGCAGTGCTCGGGCCGACAGCTGCAGTTTGCAGGCTGCAGACCCTTAGAGCCCACACTTCCCAGTAATGTGTATGCCCCCATGTAATGTGTAAAACTCCCCAGTAATCTGTATGCCCCCCACTAATACACTTGTACTACCCCCGTGACAGCAGCCGGGCCGCTGCTCAGATCCGAATCTGCGGTGGCTCGAGAGGTCTCCGGACCTGGGGGTCACGTGGCCACTCAATTAAAAAGGGGGGAATATCTACAGGGGGTTTTTGGAAAGTTCATGACACCACCTACTGTATGTGGTAATGTGAGGGACCACCGCTGCCGTTGGGGAGCCTGGTAACGATAGTGTGGCAGCCTGATCTTTAACCTCTCCGTGGGTAGGGGGTTTGTGTCCCGGGGCCCGTTGGTGATAGGATGGTATTTGGGTGCCGTTGGGGATAGGAACAGGGGTTTTCAATGTACTCACTCAGTCCCGGAATAAAAACACCAACAACTTGTAAACCAGAATTCTGAGCACCACTACAGCTTGTAGGGAACACGCCTGGGTCCGTGCCCTTGGTGTTGCTGTTAGCCTGTGGCCTTGTCCTTGGCACCTTTATCTCTGTTGGACCCGTTGGTATGAATCTCCCCGGGTTCCGCTCACCCGTATGGCTAATGGAGTGAGCTTGCTCTCAGGGTTCACGCATAGGATTTCTTTGGACTGTAGTGGGAGAGTCCTATCCCATCGGTGCGCTAGTACCCTGATTTTGGAGCGGGTTGGGGATGACACTTGAAGTCTTCACCCCCGTCGGGTAAATTACCGGAACGTGTAAAGCTACTTTCCGGTCTGGGGTCCACGTACCCCGTCGTGTCCTGGCCCCTGTCCGGTGATAGCTCTAGGCCGCCGGCCACCCTCCTCAGCAATCCGTGCCCCTTGATACTGTCCCCTGCGACCGGGGTTACAGCTCCTACCAGACCCAGACCAGTGTCTGCCACCTAGTACACAGGAGCTCTCCTCCGTGGTCTCTCCTCACGAGAGTCACCACTCCACCGTCTAAACTCAACTGTCACTTTCCTCACTTTTCTCTCACCAACCCCCCACGTGGGCGGCCCTGTTCCCTTTAGGCCCCCCAATGGTGTGTCTGGTAGGTTAAAGTGGGAAGTGTTCCTAGGATTTTAATCGGCTAAGCTGTTAGCAACACCAAAGGACCAGGATCTGTAACCAAGGAGGGTGGAAGGTGTAGAAGGGCAGATTGCACAATACCCTGTGACGACCTGATAGGCCAGGGCATCACACACTGCTATATATACAAATAAGGAATTTAGTTCAGCTCACCACTCCGAAGCAGGTATCTCTAACTTCTGGTCCGGTGCACAGAACAAGTGGTTTGGCTTCCACAGCTGAATAATCAGTCACAGCAAGAGGAGGAGGGGAGGAGAGAAGATCCAGCACTGACGTAATAAAAAGTTCTTTATTCAAAATTCATAAAAAAGGTAATTCTAACCAAGTGCAGAATATATTTACGCTTGACGCGTTTCGGAGAAAGTAGACTCCTTGTTCATATGCTTATGAATAAGGACTCTACTTTCTCCAAAACGCGTCAAGAGTAAATATATTCTGCACTTGGTTGGAATTACCTTTTTTATGAATTTTGAATAAAGAATTTTTTTATTACGTCGGTACTGGATCTTTTCTCTTCCCCTCCTCCTCTTGATGTGACTGCTATATATAGTAGAAGGGATGAGATGATCACAGGTCAAGGCCCCTAAGGGGACTGAGAAACACAATAAATGTGAAAAAAATAAAAAATATGAAAAAACCTATATATAAAAGTTCGAATCACTCACTTTTGCCCCATTAACAATAAAGCAATTACAAAAAAATAGAAAATACACATATTTGGTATCACTGGGCACGTAAACGTCCAATCTATCATAGCATCAAATAAATTGATATGATTGGTAAATGGTGTAATCAAAAAAGAAATCAAAACCCCAGAATGAAGTTTTTTTTAGCAACATTGCAATAAAATGCAGTGAGGTGATCAAAACATTGTATCTACCTCAAAAAGGTATCAGTAAAAATGCCACCTTATGGCGCAGAAAAACAAACCTTCACACAGCCCCATATATTGAAGATTGAAAACATTACGGGTTTCGGAAAATGGCAATACAAGCAAAAAACAAAAATTTTCAAAAATGTTTTGATTGCTTAAATAAAAAGAAAATGTTTAGTAAAACAAAGAGTATAATACATACAATACATTATATTTAGATATTTATTTATAATGACTTTTGTGTTTTTTCTCTTTTCTTAGAGATCTTCTTTACCTTTAATAAACTTATAGTACATTTTGGGGAAGTAAGTTTAAAGGGCTTGTCCACAACTTTAACATTGATGACGTATCCTTAGGGGTACTTTGCACACTACGACATCGCAGCTGCGATGTCGGTGGGGTCAAATCGACAGTGACGCACATCCAGCGTCGCTGTCGATATCGTAGTGTGTAAATAATTTTTTATACAATTAACGAGCGCAAAAGCGTCGTAATCGTATCATCGGTGTAGTGTCCGACATTTTCATAATTTTGCTGCAGCGACGGTACGATGTTGTTCCTCGTTCCTGCGGCAACACACATCGCTGTGTGAGAAGCCACAGGAGCGAGGAACATCAGCTTACCTGCATCACCGCGGCTCACGCCGGCTATGCAGAAGGACGGAGGTGGGCGGGATGTTTACGTCCCGCTCATCTCCGCCCCTCCGCTTCTATTGGCCGCCTGCCGTGTGACGTCGCTGTGACGCCGCACGACCCACCCCCTTAGGAAGGAGGCAGGTCGCCGGCCAGAGCGACGTCGCAGGGCAGGTAAGTGCATGTGAAGCTGCCGTAGCGATAATGTTCGCTACAGCAGCTATCACAAGATATCGCTGCTCCGACGGGGGCGGGGACTTTCGCGCTCGGCATCGCAAGCATCGGCTTGCGATGTCGTAGTGTGCAAAGTACCCCTTAGGATAGGTCATCAATGTCTGATGAGTCGGGGTCCGCCGATCAGGCTTTTTAGATGCCAATGGCGGAAGCAGGCAGCCGGAAATGCTCAGTTCCGGAACTGCTCCATCCTCTGATAGCGACCATGTCTGGGTACTGCTCATCAACCCCCATTCAAATCAATAGGAGTTGGATATGTAGTACCCAGCGGTGGTCATATGGGGCAGCTTCGGAACTGAGCATTACCAGCCACCACCTGCTGCCACCAAAGCCGAGAATGGTTGATCGGCTGGGTCTTGGGGTGTCGATCAGACATTGATGACCTATCCTAAGGCCATCAATGTTACAGTAGTGGACTACCTCTTTAAGTTCCATGAAGAACAGCGGACTCAGTGGATACATAGAGAAAAACAAGGCATAAAAAAGACAATGCTATTACTAATTAACATTCTTTGACCGTGCAACATTATCACTCTCCTCATATAATCATAGCATCCTTGAAAACTTTATCAGTATGACCTTCAAATATTTTACATTATACCTTTTCATTATCGGGAATAAAATAAAATATTCAAATCACTTTCTGTTTTACATTGTGCACAATAGATAGTGTTTTGTGTGAATAGTAGCAATAAAAATCCAGCCATGGCCTTGTAAATATTATCGTACTTTCACTTTCAGTTCTGGGTTTGGTAACCTTGTTGCTTTTTATAAGTCTGATTTTCATGTTCATCAAATATAAAGGACTTTCCCTCGAGATATTAAAGCAATCTGAGGGCAGAGGTGCTTTCCAGCACAGCAATACTACTCAGTCACTTATGTATAGACAAAACAAAAAACCTGAGGACAAGTCCCTCTTTGTCATCTCTCTGTGATCAGCATTATGATTTAGATAATGAAAAAAATCCCATTTGAGTAAATTCACCCACATCAAACATGATGAGACAAAGGCAGCAGGTGACACTGACATCACTGGTTTAAAGGGGTATCCCCATCTCCAAGATCCTATCCTAATATGTAGCAGGTGTAATAATAATATTAGCAAATACCTCCAATAAGAAATGTAGTATAGTTCTTCTGATTCACTATGTTGCTTACCTCATGTTCAGGGCATTGCAAGAATTTATGTTACAACCACGTATATAGTAACAGTAAGGGTTCGGTTCCACTTGCAAATTGCACGGACGAGTGCAATCCGATAAAACATCGGATTCCTCTCACTCTAGTCAAAAACTATGGGGCAGTGTCCATCTATGATTGATCTCTCATGCCATATCAGCTGCGTTTGGCAGCGTTTCTCAGCTAAAGTCTATGAGGAGAGTGTGAAACATAGCACTGCACTCACATTTCATCCGAGTGTAGTGCGATATATGCAGAGACAGGATCGGGAGGAGATGGGGAGAAAGTTCTCCTGTGGCGCCCCTGACCTGGTCAGGCACCACAGAGTATTGCACCCATGCGGGAGCAATGCTTCCAGGTAATCTCCAAAGGCCAGGATGAGGTGCACACACAAACATATAGTGACCAGGCCTCCCACATTACCAGAGGGGACCCTTGGGTAGCCAGAAGGGGTTAACTTTCAATTCCCAGCTGGGGGTGTGTTCAGGGGCTGGTTGCTAGGAAGCAGGGCAGAGAGAGAGAGGAAGAGGGGAGTCGAGAGGAAGAAGTTGAAGTGTGTGGAAGGGAGCAGAGAAGCTCTCGTGTCAGACAGGTCCTGAGGAGTGCAGTAGCTGAAAGCGGGGGAGAAAGGAGTACCGTGGGTCGGCCTGAAAATCATCCAGAGAGAAGGGTGGCTGAGTACGGAGATCCCGGTATCCGAGCACACAAGGGGAACTAGGTCCCCAGTACAGGCAGCAGATCATCCAGAGCTGCTTAACCTACAGGTGGGGGGGGGGTACTTCATGCCCTCACCACGACTACACAGAGCTTGAGCCAAGCAGCAATCACCAGGCCCATAAGGGGACAGGGCCAGAAGCCATCCCACCAAGGCCACGCTGCCGGCAGACGAGCCAGAGAGAGGGGAGCAGGGTGGTAACAGCTTCCCTGGAGGGGTCCTACCACGCTTCAAGCAAAGGATCCTCCTAAAACAGAAAGAGTGCAAGGAAGGCGAGTGGACAGCTACCCTCAGAACGGCCTCCTGGAATTCCTGGTTCAACCTGGTTATCACAGTGTCGCCCGGGCATCTCACCGTGACCTCCAAACAGTGAGTAAACACGTTGAAAGACTTCTTGGACTGTGTTTGAGTCATTCTGCGACCTGTGGTCCCACACACATACACCGGGGCCTGGGGCTTGCCTCACTCTCAGGGGGCTAATATACTGACTGCACCCACCATCAGCCCCAGGCATCCCTTAATCTGCAGTGGCGGTCCCCGCTGACCGCAATACTGAGAGTGGCGTCACGACAATCCTAAAAGAAGGTTCCCTACCTGTGACCAGACTGTTCCATCCACGTGGAGTCCCTGAAGGTACTGCACCGACACATACTAGCGGGGCTTCACAACTTCTGGCGTCACGAACAGGATTTGGACTAGACCTGTTCAGACAGGTGACCGTGTGCCTCAGAGGTCCGACCGCAAAAATTGAACCGCCGCCATATTGTCATCTTCAAAAGCATGCGCTGCAGCCCGCGCGAGGGAGAAGAGCACCGCCCACGAAGAGGTGTGGCCGCCCCAGAATCCCCACAATTCAGGGAGCGTACTGACCCCGGAAGTGGAAAGGGGGCGCGCAGATTTTTGAAGAAAAATGGACGCTGCAGGAGGTAATGCCCCTGGTCAGGGCGACGCAGCCCAAGCGATGCCAGCCCCCGTCGCGCTGGACGCAGCAGCGCCTGGTGCCGGTGCCGCGGTCGCAGCCGCGCCGGCTGAAATCTCCCCCATAATGCCAGTTTCCTTGCTGTATGTCCCAGGAGCGCAATGGCTGCCCCAATATGCCGGTAAAATAGACACGCTGACCGGGTTTAAGAAGAAGATCAACACCCTGCTAGACATGCACGCGATGACTGGTAAGCAGAGGGCCGCTGTGGTGCTGGGACAATTGACTGAAGCAGCAGAATTGGAAGCTGAGTCCTGGACCAATGATGACCGGAGCTCTGTTGAGACCATCTTTGCCAAACTAGCAGCTGCTTTTGAACACCGCACCGAGGGAGAGCTGAGGACGGACTTCTATAACTGCCGGCAGAAGCCCCAAGATAGTATAAGAGCCTATGCCCTCAGGCTGCAGGCTGCACTACGGGCTCTCAAGCTGGTGGACCCTGTCAGTGATCAGGAAGGAAACCGGATGATGAAGGAACAATTCTTGCGGGGCCTGCGCTCTCCTGAGGATGGGAAGCAGATGAAGCTGTGGTCCCTGGAACACCCTGACGTGGACTTTGCCATTCTGAAAGACAGGGCAGTGAAAGCACTCCAACCTCCTGTGGACACAGACCCCGTCGCACCAGCATGGCCTGCCAGTTCCACGGCTGCAGGAGCGGAATCCTCCTCGCAGGCCCTGGTAACTGCAAAAGGACTCAACACGCCAGCAGAGACCATAAATACACTATCCTCCCAGGTGCAACAGCTCACTAAGGACGTCGCACAAATCCTGAAAGCAATGCAGTTGCCCTCAGAGACCAAAGTCCCTCATCGGATCCTGCTAGCTGACAACCCAGAGGACGTCCCTTGGATGCGGAGGAGAAGAGGTCCCCCAACCCGAGGCAGGAGCAGTGATCGCTATGACTCATCTGGACAACCCATCTGTCGTCGTTGCCAGGAGGCAGGACACTATGCAAGGGCCTGTCCTTTAAACGAGCCAAACCTGGGGCCGGGGGCCAGTCCTCAGGATTAAGAAGATCAGGCCCAAGTCGCTGCTGTGATCAGTACGTGGGTGGACGTCCTGTCCTGTCCATCGTCCTGGACGGGATCCCTACCCCGGCGTTATTGGACACCGGCTCTCAGGTCACCACGATCCCGTATGTCCTTTATCGGAGGTTTTGGTCGGACGACGATCTCCGACCACCGGACCCCTCCCTCACCATCTATGCTGCCAACGGACAACCTATAGACCAGATCGGGGTCAAAGAGGTAACCATAAAGGTGGGAAGGCAGGAAATGAAGGGACAAGGACTGATTGTTGTGGACACTGATATTAGAGAAAGGAACCCGCAAATGATTTTAGGCACTAATGTCATAGAAAATTGCCTAGGGGAAGTGTTGTTGTTGCTTCACCAGATTGTTGAAGGTGCTGAGGGCAGGTCGCAAAGAGCCTTGCAAAAGGAGATCCGAATCATTCTGAGGAAGCAACAGGTAAAACAGACTGGCGGTGAGATTGGTAGTGTACGGGTGATGGATGCAAACCCCATTGTGATACCCCCACGGAGTGAAATGATGATGTGGTGTAGAGCAGCGGTAGGTCTCAGAGGACAAGATTACCAGGCTGTACTAGAGCCCACTCATTCAGACCACTGGCCCACGATTCTGACAGCCAGGGGGGTAGTTGATGTACACAAGGGACGAGTGCCTGTACGAGTGTTGAACTGTGGGGAGGAGGAAGCCAGACTACCAAGGTACGCTACCATAGCCAAACTGTTTACATGCTCAGATGACGCCATAACACCTGTAGGTCCCCTGACACAAGCTGACTCAAAAGAGGGCGAGACCTCCCAAAAGCAGTTAGAGGATTGGTGCCAGAAACTACACGTGGGGACTGACTCTACACCCGACTACCAGAAACATGGGGTTTACAGGGTCGTGCAGGAATACGAGCAGGTCTTTAGTAAGAACCCACTAGATTTTGGTAGGATCAAAGGGGTGCAACATCACATACCCACAGGCAGTCATCCTCCCATTAAGGAAAGACATAGGCCTATTCCACCAGCCCATTACCAGCGCACAAAGGACATGCTGAAGGACATGAAGGAGGCAGGCGTCATAAGGGACAGTTGTAGCCCCTGGGCGGCTCCCCTGGTCCTGGTAAGAAAGAAGGATGGCACGATGAGGATGTGTGTGGATTACAGACGGATAAATCAGATAACACACAAGGATGCCTACCCTTTGCCAAGGATAGAGGAATCCCTCGCTGCCTTGAAAGCCTCTAACTACTTTTCTACCCTAGATCTTACTAGTGGCTACTGGCAAGTATCTGTAGCAGAAGAAGATCGGGAGAAGACGGCCTTCACCACCCCAATGGGCCTCTGTGAGTTCAACAGCATGCCATTTGGACTCTGCAATGCCCCCGGGACCTTCCAGAGGCTTATGGAATGCTGCCTAGGGCACCTCAACTTTGAAACCGTCCTGCTCTACCTGGATGATGTCATCGTGTACTCCAAGACCTACGAGGACCACCTGAAACACCTGGCTGAAGTCTTTGAAGCGCTATCCCGATATGGAATGAAGCTGAAACCATCCAAGTGCCATTTACTGAAGCCAAAGGTCCAGTACCTAGGTCACGTGGTCAGTGCAGAAGGAGTAGCACCGGACCCAGAGAAGGTCACAGTCATCCAGGAATGGCCCACACCTACTACCGTTCGGGAGGTACGTCAGTTCCTTGGCTTGGTAGGCTACTACAGAAGGTTCATCAAGGGCTACACGAAAATGGCAGCGCCTTTGCAAGAGCTCCTGGTAGGCCACCCAAAGAAGAAAGGAAAGATCTCCGGCCCGCCATTTCACTGGGGAGAAGCAGAAGAACACTCCTTCAGACAAATGAAAGGGGCCTTGACGGGTGAAGAGATCCTAGCCTACCCTGACTACGGTCTGCCATTCGTACTGTACACAGATGCCAGTAATGTGGGACTGGGAGCGGTGCTTTCACAGGTGCAGGGAGGCAAAGAGCGTGTGATTGCTTACGCCAGCAGGAAGCTCAGGCCTACTGAAAGAAACCCAGAGAATTATAGCTCATTCAAGCTAGAGTTCCTGGCCATGGTATGGGCTATCACAGAGCGGTTCAAGCACTACCTGGCAGCCACCAAATTCACTGTCTTCACGGACAACAACCCCCTGACCCACTTGGATACTGCTAAATTGGGTGCCATGGAGCAGCGTTGGGTAGCCCGACTGGCGAATTATGACTTTACTGTCAAGTATCGAGCTGGCCGCAAGAACGGCAACGCAGATGCTCTGTCCAGGATGCCTCACCTAGCAGACGAGGGTGAAGATGTAGATGATCTTGAAGAGATTGAGCTGCCAGCGTTCCATCGCCATGGAGCAAAACAGTGTCGGCAGTCGCGTGCCAACCGCCAAGAGGTGACCCTGAACCCACTACCTCACTACAACTGGAAGGAGACCCAGGAAAATGATCCAGCGGTAGGCTTGGTAAAGAAACTGATCAGCCAGCCGGGCGCCAGCCTTGACAAAGGAGCCCCACCTGAGGCACAGTACCTATGGAAGGAGAGGGGTCGATTATTCATCTATCAAGACAAACTTTACAGGAGCATCATTGACCCGAGGACGCATGAGAAGGTGTGGCAAGTGATTGTACCACAGAAGGATACGAGGATGGTGCTAGAAGCCTATCACAATGGTGCAGGCCACTTTGGTTGGAAGAAACTGGAGGCCCTACTTAAAGTAAGATTCTACTGGGTGGGTATGAGATCTGCCCTAGAGAAGTGGTGTCGAAACTGCGGGCCCTGCAATCTTAGAAGAAAAGACCAGCACAGCCAGAGAGCACCACTCCAGCCAATCCAAACTAAACGGCCCCTGGAGATAGTGGCCCTGGACCATGTAAAGTTGGCACCCAGCAGACAAGGCTACAACTACGCTCTCACTATGGTTGACCACTACTCCAGATTCCTGGTGGTAGTACCAGTCAAGGACTTGACCGGTCAGACTGCAGCCAAAGCGTTCCAGACACATTTCTGTCGACCACATGGCTATCCAGACCAAGTGCTCACTGACCAAGGACCAGCCTTTGAAGCTGAAGTGTTTAAGGAGTTTTGTAACCTTTACGGCTGCAAGAAGATCCGTACCACACCTTACCATCCTCAGACCAATGGCATGTGTGAGAAAATGAACCACATCATTCTCGACCTTCTGAAGACTCTCCCATTAGAAGAACGAAGTCAGTGGCCGGAAAAACTGCCCGATCTAGTGGACATGTATAACAACATCCCTGTGAGTTCCACGAACTGCACACCGGCATACCTGATGAGGGCCAGACCAGGGAGATTGCCAGTAGATCTGGAAATGGGAGTTGAGACCCCTGAAGACCATCTACAAGGTGCTGATTGGGATTCCAACCGCCAAGCCCAATACAAGAAAGTACAAGAGTGTGTGGAGCGAAGCCTGACTCAGCAGCGTGAGAAACAAGAAAAGGCCTACAATCGAAAAGCACCTGCTGTTCCTTTGATGCCAGGAGATATAGTTCTCAAAAGAAAGAGAAGACGTCATAAACTTGACAATCACTGGGAAGAAGAACCCTATACTGTGTTACCATCGACGCTTAGCAATGAAAAGACATGCCTTATCAGCAAAGATGGAGGAAAAACAACAGCTGTCGTTTCTAGAGATCGCTTAAAGAAATGTCCTGAACAACTAAGAATCCCTGAAGAAATTCCCAACCCTTTGCCAGTTCAAGAACCAAAAGAAAAGATGATCCATACTGTACTTGGAGATTTTCCAGCAAGTTGGCCTCAATACAATGGAGCAGTAGTTATTCCGGTTATTACATTCCCTCAATCTGGAGAAGTAAGAGACCCAGAAGAACCTGTTCAGAACCTGGAAGAGCCAAATGTAGCTGAAGCAGAAGACCATGCACTGGTATCAATACCTAGCACACCTATTATTCACATTGAGACACATACATCGGGTGGGAGGACACAACCTCAGACAGATGACAGTATAGTACTGCGTAGATCAACCCGCAGCAACTTTGGTCAGCTCCCATTACGCTATAGAGAAAGTACAGTTTAGTTCAAAGTGACTGTATGAAATGTAATGTTTAACCTGTTTACAGTTAGGTAACGTTTAAGCGAAATGTGCCCACAAGGACTATTGTGAGACCTCCTTAAAATGTTAGACCACTGGTTATGAACTGGATTTAACCACAAACTTTTGCATTGTAAAAAAGTTACCTCCTTGGTATCAACCACAGAGTCTGCCTGTTGAGGGGCATGGCTCTGCACCAACAAGGGGGCACGCCTGTTTATGGGGCCTGCCCTCCAACACTCGGAAGCGGGTACGCCTGTTTATGGGGCCTACCTACACCACTCTCCTCAGGAGAGGAAGATTGGAGGAAAGGTCTGGGGAATGTGATGGTCCAGCCCTGGTCACCAAAAGGACCGGCGACCTACCTCCTGGAGGTTTTTGGGTGGGGTTCGGACATGTGGGTGGTTGGTGGTGGAATGGTACCTGGTATGTTTAAATGTAAATGATTGCCCCTGTGTGGGAAAAGTTTGTATTTACCTTTTCTCTTGTCTTTGCAGCCCGAGGACGTGCTGATGATAACTAAGGGGGAATGTGGCGCCCCTGACCTGGTCAGGCACCACAGAGTATTGCACCCATGCGGGAGCAATGCTTCCAGGTAATCTCCAAAGGCCAGGATGAGGTGCACACACAAACATATAGTGACCAGGCCTCCCACATTACCAGAGGGGACCCTTGGGTAGCCAGAAGGGGTTAACTTTCAATTCCCAGCTGGGGGTGTGTTCAGGGGCTGGTTGCTAGGAAGCAGGGCAGAGAGAGAGAGGAAGAGGGGAGTCGAGAGGAAGAAGTTGAAGTGTGTGGAAGGGAGCAGAGAAGCTCTCGTGTCAGACAGGTCCTGAGGAGTGCAGTAGCTGAAAGCGGGGGAGAAAGGAGTACCGTGGGTCGGCCTGAAAATCATCCAGAGAGAAGGGTGGCTGAGTACGGAGATCCCGGTATCCGAGCACACAAGGGGAACTAGGTCCCCAGTACAGGCAGCAGATCATCCAGAGCTGCTTAACCTACAGGTGGGGGGGGTACTTCATGCCCTCACCACGACTACACAGAGCTTGAGCCAAGCAGCAATCACCAGGCCCATAAGGGGACAGGGCCAGAAGCCATCCCACCAAGGCCACGCTGCCGGCAGACGAGCCAGAGAGAGGGGAGCAGGGTGGTAACAGCTTCCCTGGAGGGGTCCTACCACGCTTCAAGCAAAGGATCCTCCTAAAACAGAAAGAGTGCAAGGAAGGCGAGTGGACAGCTACCCTCAGAACGGCCTCCTGGAATTCCTGGTTCAACCTGGTTATCACAGTGTCGCCCGGGCATCTCACCGTGACCTCCAAACAGTGAGTAAACACGTTGAAAGACTTCTTGGACTGTGTTTGAGTCATTCTGCGACCTGTGGTCCCACACACATACACCGGGGCCTGGGGCTTGCCTCACTCTCAGGGGGCTAATATACTGACTGCACCCACCATCAGCCCCAGGCATCCCTTAATCTGCAGTGGCGGTCCCCGCTGACCGCAATACTGAGAGTGGCGTCACGACAATCCTAAAAGAAGGTTCCCTACCTGTGACCAGACTGTTCCATCCACGTGGAGTCCCTGAAGGTACTGCACCGACACATACTAGCGGGGCTTCACACTCCCTCCCTCTTCGCTGCAGCTGTGATCCAATCGCAAGATCGCATCACAGTTGCATGACCCTTGGCTGACGCACACAGCAGAGGGTCATTAGCATATGGCTGTTGATGCTCTCACATCACAAGCTATGTGCAAGTAGAACCGAGGCCTTAGTTAGTTGCTAGTGGTAATAACCATGGATACCTAAGGTCCTACAATACCCTACACATGAAGTAAGAGATATGGCTATATCAAGAGAACTATACTACATTTCTAATTGAAGGAAGAAAAACAAAAAGCCAGCACTAAATGTGCACTTCAGCACTAAACATTCCAAACTGTACTTATTATAAAAATTTTGAGATTTTTGGCAAATAATTGCAATTTCTTGAGCTGCCTCGCCACGTCACGGCAAATCTCATTTGAGGCAGTCCTACACTAAAATATTTTTATAAAATGTGCCATACGGCCTCACATATGAATAGTAGAACTGCTCTTAGCAGCACTCACCTGGTCTATTTCAATCCCGTACCCATGACTGAGTCATGGCTGTGGGCGGGAGAGGTCCAAGCAAATGCTGCATGAAGTAAATAGCCTGTGGACAAGGCCTGATGACAATGTGAACAGTCACCAACCGCCAAAATCTAGACAGATGGAATACATCCCAAATTGGGGTGCATAGCAAAGTGGGGGTCAGCCACCGACCATTCATTGAATTGGTCGGTGGCTGACCCCCACTTTGCTATGCACCCCAATTTGGGATGTATTCCATCTGTCTAGATTTTTGGCGGTTGGTGACTGTTCACATTGTCATCAGGCCTTGTCCACAGGCTATTTACTTCATGCAGCATTTGCTTGGACCTGTCCCGCCCACAGCCATGACTCAGTCATGGGTACGGGATTGAAATAGACCAGGTGAGTGCTGCTAAGAGCAGTTCTACTATTCATATCTGAGGCCGTATGGCACATTTTATAAAAATATTTTAGTGTAGGACTGCCTCAAATGAGATTTGCCGTGACGTGGCGAGGCAGCTCAAGAAATTGCAATTTTTGCCAAAAATCTCAAAATTTTTATAATAAGTACAGTTTGGAATGTTTAGTGCTGAAGTGCACATTTAGTGCTGGCTTTTTGTTTTTCTTCATTTCTAATTGAAGGTATTTGCTAATATTATTATAACTAGCTGTACTACCCAGCTTCGCCCGGGTTAATAACTGTTTTTAACAAAATAGAATGTATTAACAAAAATTTATTCTGCACACAAAAACCACAAAACAAATAGATAGAAATGTAATTATTAAAAGGCAAAAACTAAGCTAATAGAAGCATTTCACAACATATATTTCAACACCACAGATATTCCACACAGATTTAACTAAATTGGCCAAGTAATGTGCTCAGTCTGTCTCTTTCCAGGTCTGTCTCTTTCCAGGTCTGTCTCTTTCCCCGTCTGTCTCTTTCCCCGTCTGTCTCTTTCCCCGTCTGTCACTTTCCCCGTCTGCCTGTCTCTGTCTCTCTCTTTTTTTGTCTGTCTCTATTTCTCTGTTTCTTTCCCCATCTGTCTCTTTCCCAGGTCTGTCTCTTTCCCCGTCTGTCTCCTCGTCTCTTTGTCTGTGTCTTTTCCTATCTGTCTCTTTCCCTATCTGGCTGTCTTTGTCTGTCTCTATTTCTCTGTCTCTTTCCCTGTCTGTCTCTATCATGGTCTGTGTCTTTCCCCATTTATCTTTCTCTGTCTCTCTGGTTGTCTCCTCCTTCCCTGTCTGCCTGTCTCTGTCCCTGTCTGCATGTCTGTCTGTCTCTTTCCAGGTCTGTCTCTTTCCAGGTCTGTCTCTTTTCAGGTCTGTCTCTTTTCAGGTCTGTCTCTTTCTAGGTCTGTCTCTTTCCAGGTCTGTCTCTTTCCAGGCCTGTCTCTTTCCAGGTCAGTCTCTTTCCAGGTTTGTCTCTGTCTGTCTCTTTCACCATCTGTCTCTGTCTGTCTCTTTCACCGTCTGTCTCTTTCACCATTTGTCTCTGTCTGTCTCTTTCACTCTGTCTCTATCTATCTGTCTCTTTCCCTGTCTGTCTGTCTCTGTCTGTCTCTCTCTGTCTCTCTCTATTCGTCTCCCCACCGACATCTTATTACCTCACATATAAGCTTCTTATACTATGAATGTCTTTTGTTCCTATAGCAACCAATCACAGCACCTACTAATAACCTGTAGTTCCAGGCTCCATTTACTTTAATGGAGCCATGTTTTTTGGAGAGTAACTGTAAAGCGCGGGGTTAAATTTTCCTGTGAAAACATAGTCTACGACGTTCCTTGGATCACATGAGATGTCTGTGCAAAATTTTGTGATTGTAAATGCGACGGTGCGGATACACTTTTCGTTTCACTTTTTCCTCATTATGTAGATAGGGGCAAAATCGGTTGGTAAATTGGAACGCGCGGGGTTAAAATTTCGCCTCACAACATAGCCTATGACGCTCTCGGGGTCCAGACGTGTGAGTGTGCAAAATTTTGTGGCTGTAGCTGCGACGGTGCAGATGCCAATCACGGATATACATACACACATTCAGTTTATATATTAGATTACACCTACTACATACAGTCATATGAAAAAGTTTGGGCACCCCTATTAATGTTAACCTTTTTTCCTTATAACAATTTGGGTTTTTGCAACAGCTATTTCAGTTTCATATATCTAATAACTGATGGACTGAGTAATATTTCTGGATTGAAATGAGGTTTATTGTACTAACAGAAAATGTGCAATTCGCATTTACACAAAATTTGAACGGTGCAAAAGTATGGGCACCTCAACATAAAAGTGACATTAATATTTTGTAGCTCCTCCTTTTGCAAAAATAACAGCCTCTAGTCACTTCCTGTATCTTTTAATGAGTTCCTGGATCCTGGATGAAGGTATATTTGACCATTCCTGTTTACAAAACAATTCCAGTTCAGTTAAGTTTGATGGTCGCCGAGCATGGACAGCACACTTCAAATCATCCCACAGATTTTCAATGATATTCAGGTCTGGGGACTGGGATGGCCATTCCAGAACATTGTAATTGTTCCTCTGCATGAATACCTGAGTAGATTTGGAGTGGTGTTTTGGATCATCGTCTTGCTGAAATATCCATCCCCTGCGTAACTTCAACTTCGTCACTGATTCTTGCACATTATTGTCAAGAATCTGCTGATACTGAGTTGAATCCATGCGACCCTCAACTGTAACAAGATTCCCGGTGCCGGCATTGGCCACACAGCCCCAAAGCATGATGGAACCTCCACCAAATTTTAAAGTGGGTAGCAAGTGCTTTTCTTGGAATGCCGTGTTTTTTTGCCTTCATGCATAACGCCTTTTTGTATGACCAAGCAACTCAATCTTTGTTTCATCAGTCCACAGGAGCTTCTTCCAAAATGTAACTGGCTTGTCCAAATGTGCTTTTGCATACCTCAGGTGACTCTGTTTGTGGCGTGCTTGCAGAAACGGTTTCTTTCGCATCACATTCCCATACAGCTTCTCCTTCTGCAACGTGTGCTGTATTGTTGACCGATGCACATTGACATCATCTGCAGCAAAATGATGCTGCAGGTCTTTGGAGGTGGTCTGTGGATTGTCCTTAACTGTTCTCACCATTCTTCTTCTCTGCCTTTCTGATATTTTTTTGGCCTGCCACTTCTGGGCTTAACAAGAACTGTACCTGTGTTCTTCCATTTCCTTACTATCTTCCTCACAGTGGAAACTGACAGTTTAAATCTCTGAGACAACGTTTTGTATCCTTCCCATGAACAACTATGTTGAATAATCTTTGTTTTCAGATCATTTGAGAGTTGTTTTGAGGAGCCCATGATGCCACTCTTCATAGGAGATTCAAATAGGAGAACAACTTGCCAGTGGCCACCTTAAATACCTTTTCTCATGATTGGATACACCTGCCTATGAAGTTTAAAGCTCAATGAGGTTACAAAAACAATTTAGTGCTTTAGTAAGTCAGTAAACAGTATTTAGGAGTGTTCAAATCAAGAAATTGATAAGGGTGCCCATACTTTTGCACCGGTCAAATTTTATTTAAATGCGGATTGCACATTTTCTGTTAGTACAATAAACCTCATTTCAATCCAGAAATATTACTCAGTCCATCAGTTATTAGATATATTAAACTGAAATAGCTGTTGCAAAAACCCAAATTGTTATAAAGAAAAAAGGTTAACATTAATAGGGGTGTCCAAACTTTTTCATATGACTGTATTGGCATAGCATCCTGGAGATGGGAATAACCCTTTAAAGGTTTGCAGGGAGAAATCTAAAAACTAGAACATACGACTGATGATAAAATATTTAGTGGGAATTGTTAAAGCAGAGCTCCAAGATCTCCTTCTTTTACCAGTCACCTTATAATCATACTTTTCATTCTTTATAATTTATTCTTACGGCAAAGGAAAATCAGATCTAAATGCTGTGTGTATGAAATGTTTGTGATTGCACACAGGCGTCAACTATAAAGGGAATCTCTGTAACCTCACTGACCCCTATAATATAATGGGCATTAAATCGGAATTCTTAGTTCAGACCACGGGATATGCCATAAATATCTAATAGATGGGACGTGCACCTATTTTGAAAACAGGCAAGCCCACTAACTCGTAACCTTTAGTAAATGGACAGACACGTGTGCCTCTCTATTTATTTCTTTGGGTGTTACAATATTTTTTTTAGTATATGAAATTAAAACCATCTGTCTAATGTTAGGATAGGATCCCCTGATGCTGCCAAAATAGCTTTGACATATCAAACATTGGACTCAACAAGATCTCTGAAGAGGTTATCAACTGAACTGCAGTACCTGTCAGCAGCCACTAAACCGGGTACGGCGCTGTAGTGTGCCACTCACTGTTTATATCTGGTAACCAATGGAGATGATGATTCCTGATTGGTTTGGATTTAGTTTTGCAATAATTACTTATCCAGAGGCGAGGTCATCAATAAACGTAGCGGAAAGTACCTTTAACTCAGAATAAATTAAAATGGGTACTTTTCAATTAAATGCATATTAATAAAATCATTGTTGCTCTTTGTAAAGTTTTTACATTTAAATACACTGCTCAAATAAATTGAGGGAAACACTTGACAATTACAATATAATCCCAAGTTGGTTAAACTTTAAGGATATCAATGCCTCCAGTTAGGAGGCATAAGGAGTAGTGATGGGCGAACCCGCAGATACCTGGAATGTTTTTTAAAAAATCTGGTTCGGGCCCAGAATTAATCCGGGATATCTGGCCAGATGTCGGACCCCATGTGATTCTATGGGGACCCAAATCATGAACTTTAAAATGGTGGTAAAAAGGGCTAGGGACATTAGAACAGGCGTGCTATACTTACCGAGTCTCACGTGTGGCTGTAACACTACTTCCGGGGCCTCTCATTAACCTTATGCAAATGCACTGCTTCCCCACCCACCCGCAGTCCTGGCATCTGTGATTGGTCACAATCAGACCGCGCATCCACCCAGTGTGACAGCGTGTTTGATTGCTTGCAATCTAACACGCTGTGTTCCTATCATGGAGTAAAAATAAATAAATTAAAAAATTGCATATAGTCCCCCCTTATTATGATTCCCAGCACAAGTAAAGCATATGGCTACAAGCACAGGCTGCAGGCCTAAAAATAGCAGCCTGCAGCCACCCAGGATTGTTGCATCCATTAGATGCGACAATCCCAGAACTTTACCCAGCTCATCCTTGTAGACTGAGCCCTCGCGGGCTGGGACCTGCGTCCTCCTGTACCTGTCTGTGCCTTGTATTGTTTATGATTATTGTACTTATCCCTATTTTGTATACCCCTTTCACATGTAAAGCGCCATGGAATAAATGGCGCTATAATAATAAATAATAATAATAATAATTCCAATTGCCCTGATGGGGTGGTAATTAGGGTAATACGGGGTTAATGACAGCTCAGAGCTGCCACTAAGCCGTAGATTAGTAATGTGGAGGGTCTACGAGACCCCCCATTACTAATCTGTAAGTTAAAAGAAATAAACAAAAACATCGAAAAAATACATTATTATAATATAAATAAAATACAAAAACCACCCTCTTTAACCAGTTTATTAACCCCAAACACCCATTTCTGACATAAGCCACACAAGGTCCCATGGCGATTCAAGCTCAGTTACATACATACTGAAGTCACAGTGTGCTGGTACAGGACATGTCCACATGCTGTGGGCTTCAGGCAGAGATTGAGCTGCAGCAATGAATGGTGACATCCCTCAGTTTATTTGCGGTCATAGATGAAGGTTCCCATGGTACCCCAGTTTTGACGGCAGGTAAACTGATCTCAGATGACCTCATTAAACTCAGTGCCCTCCCCTCTGGTAAGGTCACTGAGTTCACAGAACTACATCTCCTAGCAGAAAACTGTGGGGTTTTTTGCCAAGAGATGCAAAATTGGTGCTGAAATTTATACGCCATATTCTTGCACCTAATCTGCATCTTCTGGCAAAAAAAAAAAAAATGCATCAAAACACAATGCAGTTTTGATGTGATATTGATGCAATGGTGTCTGGGAACTCCAGGAACCTTAAAGTATCCCATAAAGGCTCATTTTAGGGAGCCTATAAGGTTGCTGGATTTCCCAGCTGCTGGGACATCTGGAGCCTGTGAACTTTAACTAGAGTTCACAGCCTCCAGATGTCCCAGCAGCTGGCAACTCAAGGAACTTTAAAATCTCCCTTAAAGGCTCTTTTAAGGGAGCGATTAAGGTTCCTGGAGCTCTTAACTGCTGGGACATCTGGAGTCTGAGAATTCTTAGCAGAGTTCACAGCCTCCAGGTGTCCCAATAGCTAGGAACTCCACGAACCTAAAAGGCTACCTTGAAGCCTCTTTTAAGGTTTCCATGTCTCACAGCTGCCAGGAGATCCAGTGGCTGTGAGCTCTAGTAACCTTTTAGAGTTTAGGCTGAGCAGGGTTTTCAGCCTCCAGATGTCCCAGCAGCTGGGAACTCCAGGTACCTTAAAGGCTTTAAGGGAGTCTTTAAGAGAGCCTTAAAGGTTTCTGAAGTTCCCAGTTGCTGGGACCTCTGGAGACTATGAACTCTTACTAGACTTCCTTAAAGGCTCCTATAAGCTTTCATGACTCACAAATACTGGATTGTCATACTACTGTGCCGCCGTGTCCTGCAATCCAACAGTCCTGCAATCCGGCTATCAGGTCACCGAAATTCAGGTCACCGATTGCAGTTTGGCAGTCCAGCAGCGGGTTCAACTGAGTTCACTGAGGGCAGCGTGGGAGTGGGAACTCGGTGACCTGACTACCGGATTGCCAGAGTGCTGTGCTGCTGTGTCCCACAATCTGGCAGTCAAGCAATCTGGCAATGGGTTCACCAGTGATCACCCTTAGTACCGTGGGAACCCAGCTGTGAACTCCAGTGACCGAACTGATGTCACCGCTTCTCACAGCTGGGTTCCCCAATGTCCTCAGTGTCCAAAGATCTGTATTGATCGGTCACGTTTTCTATTGTCGCGGGCGGGGAAGGATGCTGCTGCGCTGCGCTCGCTAACGCTCGGGTCCGGCGCTGCTGCGATGGCGGCTCGGTGGCTCGAGCGGTGGGCCGGATCCGGGGACTCGAGTGGCGCTCCTCGCCCGTGAGTGAAAGGGGGTAGTTTGGTTTGGGGTTTTGGTCCGTGACACCACCCACGGGTTGTTGTGAGGTTGGGCACCACCGCTGCTGGTAATGGGGATCCCGGGAGCGATGTCAGGGAGCAGCTGGGATGTTGTTTTCCCCCTCCGTGGGTAGGGGTTGGTGGTTCCGGGGCCCGGTGAGATGACGAGGAGGCAGGGTTGGATGGGTGCAGGGTTGCCTGGACTGCGCAGCGCGGTGCCTGATGGCACGGTTGTACTCACTCAGCCACAAAGGTACGCAAAGTCTCTGGTAAACCAAACGGCTGGATGGATGGGTCCCGCAGCCGGCTGCAGTAGTCTTTCCCGGACGGTTAGTGGTGGCTGCCTTTCCCTGCACCTTTGTGTATATTTGGTCCTGATGGATTCCCACCAGTAACCCGCTCCCCAGCGTATATATGTGCCGGAGGAGCCCTTTTGCCCGCAGGCTCTAGCCCTTGGAACTCTAGCTGTGGCGGTAGCTGTATTTCCTTTTGCTGGTCGGACGGTTGCCTTCAATCGGGTCTTGGCTGTTAGGAAACCCCTGGGGTTCCGGTCACTGATGGATTTGACCTCTAATGGCGACTCCAAGCCTGGTCGGGGTCCACAGGCCCTGCCTGAGTGTGCTGGCTTCATTTCGTTCGGTACCAGCGGGCCACCGCCTGTCCCCGGTCCTGCGGTTCCACGTTGATCTGCCTCTCCTGCAGATGGCCACCACCATCTGCCAACCTTGCTCTTGGTGCCCGGGCCACACACCCGGACATGGTCAGTTCGCTCCTCCACTTCCACTTCACTCCTCTCACTTGCACTTCCCTAACTGAACTGACTTCCTTTCCCGCCTCCAGGACTGTGAACTCCTCAGTGGGTGGGGCCAACCGCCTGGCTCCACCCCACCTGGTGTGGAAATCAACCCCTGGAGGGAGGCAACAAGGATTTTTGTTTGACTTAGGTGTGCCTGACCGGGGTGTGGGGTGTGTTGGTGTAGTCCTGTGACGACCTGGCTTGTCCAGGGCGCCACACTATCGCGCTGGACATCGCTGGCTGATGTGCCTGTCTCAGGGTGGGGGTGTGTGTTGTAGTACCTGTGACGACCTGGCTAGTCCAGAGCGCCACACTATCACTGCAGCTTCTGGACGTAGTAGAGCTGGGATTGTTGTGGGATGTCGTATGGAGTACATCAAACCTGCGGGGGTGTTTTGGGATTTAATAAATTGGTGAAAGAGGGTGTGTTTTTATTATTATTTAAAATAAAGAATTTTTGTGTGTTTGTGTTTTTTGGGAGGTTTTTTACTTATAGGATGGTAATGGAGGGGGTTCATAGACACCTCACCATTACCAACCATGGGCTTGATGGCAGCAGTGATTTTTGACAAATCACAGCTGACATCAACCTCATATATTACCCCAATTGCCGCTGCAGCAAGGCAATTGGGATGAGATAGGTAAAACACCACAATTGGCGCATCTAATAGATGCGCCAATTTTGGGGCGGCTGCAGGCTGCTATTTTTAGGCTAGGGAGGGCCCAATAACCATGCACCTTCCCAGCCTGAGAATACCAGTCCCCAGCTCTCTGCTTTAGCTGCCCTGGTTATCACAAATAGGTGAGGGAACCGCACGTCATTTTTTTTTCACTCTGCCTTCCAATCATAGTAATGCCAGTAACAAAGATGGCTACAGCATCTCTGTGTTTGCAAGGCAATCCCCTAAGGTTTAGTGGCTGAAAATCTGTCACCAAACATGTGGGAAGAGGACTTGAAACTCATGAGCCTATTACCAAAACAATTCTACAAGTAACGAATATCTGGAATGCTTTAATATTCATGCGAGTAATGAAAAGTGACAAAAATATTCGCTCATCACTAATTGTATTTGCTTGGGTGCAAGCAAAATGAAAGTGACAAGACATGAATTAGAGCTCTCACATCAGACAGCACCCTAAAAAGGGAATGGTTTTCCAGGTGCTGGCCACAGACCATTACTCTCTCCTTATTCTTCTTGGCTTATTCTCCTGTAGTTTTGCATTTTATTAATTTCCTTGTCACTACTGGTAGCATGAGGTAGTATTTGCAGTATTTTCAGATTGCACACGTTGTGGAGCTCCTCTGTGAAGCCACATTCATATATGCTATTGTCAGAGCATTTCTGTCACTATTACATACTATTGAGTCACATTATGAGTTGCCATAATGAAATTCATGCAGATAGGATGTGTGATTTTGAATCTCAATTGATTGAAGATGTTAGTTTCTACTGACCATTGATACATCAATCTTGGAGATTATCAAAACAATTTGCAGGACCCTAGTCAAGGGGCCCCGTTGGTAATTTTTGGTCGCCGGACCAGAGCCCTGCAAACCTTCTCCTGACCGCCAAAATTGCTAGCACGGTTTCTCATTAGTAAGTGCAGTTTGAAATTTCATGATGACGACAACATGCTGTGCCTGAAGGGGGCTTTACATGCAACGATATCGCTAACGATATGTCGTCGGGGTCACGGAATTCATGATGTACATCTGGCGTCGTTAGTAGAGTTGAGCGCGGTTCGTGGTTCGAGGTTCTCCAGTTCTAGGCTCGAGTGATTTTGGGGCCT
Organism: Anomaloglossus baeobatrachus; assembly: GCF_048569485.1. Taxonomy (NCBI): domain Eukaryota; kingdom Metazoa; phylum Chordata; class Amphibia; order Anura; family Aromobatidae; genus Anomaloglossus; species Anomaloglossus baeobatrachus. Next base: position 485,333,709 of record NC_134358.1, read on the forward strand.
GTTCTAGATCGAACTAGAACTCGAGCTTTTTCCAAAAGCTCGATAGTTCTAGAAACGTTCGAGAACGGTTCTAGCAGCAAAAAAACAGCTAATTCCTAGCTTGGCTTCCGCTGTAATAGTGTAAGTCACTCTGTGAATCACACTATTATGACATTTCAGTGTATAGTGTGCGTGAACAGCGCCTTCAGATCACTGCTGTTTCTATAATGGCGATCGCCATTTTTTTTTTTTTTTTCCTTGTCTTTCTTCCCTAAGCGCGCGCGTGTAGTGGGGCGGGCCAGCATGTCAGCCAATCCCAGACACACACACAGCTAAGTGGACTTTTAGCCAGAGAAGCAACGGCATGTGTGATAGGATGTCCATGTCACATGTCCCTGCATTATAAAATCGGACATTTTCCTCCAGGACGCCATTATCTCTTCTGCGTCTTTGGTGTCAGACATCACTTGGGCAGCTCCGTCCTCCTGAGTCCTATCGCCGATACAGCTGTATGCGCTCCATACACAGCGTTAGACAGCTTAGGGAGAGCACTTTCTATCAGTCCTTTTAAGGGCTGAAACCGGCAGGGTCAGAGCCATAGGTGACAGGTCCTGAAAACAGAGACAGCGTCTGTGTAGCCAAGGTCAGGGATTTCGTCGCTGCATTTCCCCATTAGGAGGGAATAGAAAGGCAGGCTTCCATTCCTCTACCCAGAGCCCCACAATCCTGCCACTGTACCCTCCTGTCCTCTGCACACTCCAACTCTTTTTAACTAAGCCATTATGCTAGCAAACAGTCAGTGTACCTAGTGGCATCCTAAACGTGGCTATTGGACTTTTGTGTAGTCACAGTAGTGCAAAGATATTTGCAGCACGTCTGCCTGCATTGCACACTCCAACTTTTTTTTAACTAAGCCATTATACTAGCAAACAGTCAGTGTACCTAGTTGTATCCTAAACGTGGCTATTGTACTTTTGTCTATTCACACTATTGTAAAGATATTTGCAGCACGTCTGCCTGCATTGCACACTCAAACTTTTTTTAACTAAGCCATTATACTAGCAAACAGTCAGTGTACCTAGTGGCATCCTAAACGTGGCTATTGTACTTTTGTCTAGTCACACTAGTGCAAATCTATGTGCAGCACCTCTGCATGACACCCTCATGCTCTGTTTTTAATAAGCTATAATGATAGCAAAAAATACTGCCATTTAGTGGCATCATAGAACTGGCTGTTGTATTCCATTAGTGCCCCACTGGTGCCAAGCTATTTCTAGCACCTCTGCATGACACCCTCCTGCTCTGTTTTTAATAAGCTATAATGATAGCAAAAAATACTGCCATTTAGTGGCATCATAGAACTGGCTGTTGTATTCCATTAGTGCCCCACTGGTGCCAAGCTATTTCTAGCACCTCTGCATGACACCCTCCTGCTCTGTTTTTAATAAGCTATAATGATAGCAAAAAATACTGCCATTTAGTGGCATCATAGAACTGGCTGTTGTATTCCATTAGTGCCCCACTGGTGCCAAGCTATTTCTAGCACCTCTGCATGACACCCTCCTGCTCTGTTTTTAATAAGCTATAATGATAGCAAAAAATACTGCCATTTAGTGGCATCATAGAACTGGCTGTTGTATTCCATTAGTGCCCCACTGGTGCCAAGCTATTTCTAGCACCTCTGCATGACACCCTCCTGCTCTGTTTTTAATAAGCTATAATGATAGCAAAAAATACTGCCATTTAGTGGCATCATAGAACTGGCTGTTGTATTCCATTAGTGCCCCACTGGTGCCAAGCTATTTCTAGCACCTCTGCATGACACCCTCCTGCTCTGTTTTTAATAAGCTATAATGATAGCAAAAAATACTGCCATTTAGTGGCATCATAGAACTGGCTGTTGTATTCCATTAGTGCCCCACTGGTGCCAAGCTATTTCTAGCACCTCTGCATGACACCCTCCTGCTCTGTTTTTAATAAGCTATAATGATAGCAAAAAATACTGCCATTTAGTGGCATCATAGAACTGGCTGTTGTATTCCATTAGTGCCCCACTGGTGCCAAGCTATTTCTAGCACCTCTGCATGACACCCTCCTGCTCTGTTTTTAATAAGCTATAATGATAGCAAAAAATACTGCCATTTAGTGGCATCATAGAACTGGCTGTTGTATTCCATTAGTGCCCCACTGGTGCCAAGCTATTTCTAGCACCTCTGCATGACACCCTCCTGCTCTGTTTTTAATAAGCTATAATGATAGCAAAAAATACTGCCATTTAGTGGCATCATAGAACTGGCTGTTGTATTCCATTAGTGCCCCACTGGTGCCAAGCTATTTCTAGCACCTCTACATGACACCCTCATGCACATTTTGCTACGCTAATGTTATAGCAAACTCATGGAATTCATTGCTGCATTTGATAATTCGGAGGGATAGAAAGTCAGGCTTCCTTTAGCTTTTCCTTCTGTTCATAGACAGCATCTCCAAGAGCAATTTCCCCTCCACGTCTAAGTGTGGAGAGGCAGCTGGTGCGCATGCGTGTGCCGATTTACCCCAGCTGCAGCCTAATTACAGTGTTTCGCCTAGTGAGTATGCTCAGCCTGACTGTGCTATTCCTGACGCTAAGTCTTCATTTCGGGATACAGCGCATGCTCCCACACTAAGTGTGAAAACCCTCTTTGCACAGGTGCTTGCATTACGTGCCGGGTCTAAGTCCTGTTTTGTGCCTAGACACCATGCTAAAGCTGATAGTCTTTTTTCAGATACTGTATTTCATGCTACTGAGAATGCTCAGGCACTTACTGCATCAGAGACTAGGTCCGGTAATGAACTCTTTGGCCCTGCCCCTGATGTGGGGGGGCACATATAGACCACAGGGCATCAGGTGTCCTCCCAAATGGCTTGCAGAGGGCCACCCCTATGACTTGTCACCGCATTATTGATGGTCAGACGATGACTGGTGAGGTGTTTGGGTCATGGCAGCCATGAGGTCATCATTGAAGTTGCGGTTCCAAATAGGACGCTAGTTATGCCACTCATGACGTGTCACTCTGCTTTTGTCTCTCCAGGAGGTGCATTGTGGTTCACCCTGGTTTGGGGCGGACCCAGGTTATAAAAGGGGCTGGAGCCAACAAGGAGGTGCGCAGTCTTCTATTATGCTCCGAAAGAGCACACCTCCATGTGTTGAACCCATTGCGGCTTTAGGCCAGAGGTAGGCAAGGATAGGGTGTCGATGCAGGTCACCACCACAGTTGGTAACGCAGAACGGTTAAGACCAGCTCCTGTCCTACCAGTCCTGCTTGTGCAGCCCAGTGGCATTAACAGGCCTGCTGCTGCTGATGCGCCTACTGTCCACAGGTGTGCCCCTACGCACACGGTCAGCGTACTCAATGGCCCCTGTGTTGTTAACAGGGAGTTCCTGGGCTGGGTGGGCATGTGGACCCTGTGACGCTAACAGGGCTCACAGTCTCCAGATCCGAATGGCGTCTAACTCGGTTCAGGCTACTATTAGTTTCATAGCCACACAGCTCTGTATCCTCCACCAAACCTTCCAGTTGCCAACCTCTCCTTTTCCAACTGGGAGCACGGTGGACACTGACTGCTGATGGGGATATATACCTTTCTCTTTCTTTTCTTATTAATTTTCGTTATATAGCGGTAACATAGTATATACCACTTTATCCAAATCTGCCAGTCCCACTGTAACAGATGGTGTTTCTTCAGCAAATGTTACTGTTGCTTGACCACCAAATCCACGGACCAAAACTTTTTTCCCCTTTCCAACACACCTGTTCCCCTTTCCACCAGCATCTGTCCTTTTTCAACTCATTTTGGTATATGACCAAAAGTGCAACTCTGCAGGGACACCGTACTCAACGCCATCTCAGCACAGCAGCCAGCCCTCGGTCCCTCAGATGTGGACAAGTAAAAGACCATTTCCTCCTATCCATGACAAAGCGTTGAGATTCACTCTGTGCAGCACTGGTGTTTAGTGGAAAAGTAGATCTAAGATTGCGTACCACATTCTGCAGATACTCCTGTATACGTGCGTCCATTTCTATGGCAAGAATTATTTTGCCAAATTTTGTCTTGTACCGGGGATGTAACAGTGTGGCAACCCAGTATTCTGGATTACTTTGAATTTGTACAATCCGAGGGTCATGTTGTAGGTAGTGCAGCAAGAAGCCGCTCATGTGTCTTGTGCATCCAGGAGGACCAAGTCCTTGGTGTGTTGGTGGCAGAGAGGTGAGAATCGTGCCTCCTTCCTCTGCCCTCTCCCCACAACCTCGCACAACCGAAATGTGAGCAAGCTCTCACTCATCTGCTGAGTCTTCCATGCCCATCGCCAGTTCGTCCTCCATTTCTTCATGGGCTCCTGCACCTTCCTCAACACTTTTTGCTGATACTATGCGCCCTTGTTAATCCCTCTCCCTCACCATGACTGCCGCATAGGTGCCGCTGACCATCTGGACCTCGTAGATCTTGTTATCCCTTCCGCATATGACTCCTCCTGTACTTCCTCCCCTTCCTCTTGTCCCAACACCTGACTCCGAATAATAATTACAGTGTGCTCCATCATGTAGATGACCAGAATTGTCACGCTGAGAATGACATTGCCAGTGCTAAACATCTTCGTCGACATTTCAAAACTGTGTAGCAGGGTGCATAGGTCCTTGATCTGACACCACTCCAGCAGCGTGATCTGAACCACCTCTGGATCAAGTTATCCCAGGCTATATGTCATAACGTATTGCAGCAGGGTTCGGCGGTGCTGCCACAAACGCTGCAACATGTGCAGATTCAAATTCCTGCGTGTGGGCACATCGCATTTCAGGCGTTTAACCACCAGACCTAAAGACTTCTGTAGCGACGAAAGTTGTTGAGCTGCTGTGTGCGCACGATGGAAGTGAGCACATAGCGAGCGTGCCCGCTGCACAAGGCCATGTAGGCCGTGATGGTGTTTTAAAAATTGCTGGAGAATTAGGTTCAACACGTGAGCCATACAAGGCACGTGTGTCACATTGCCCTGACGATGTCCCGCAGCCAGGTTTGCATCATTGCCGCAGACGGCTATTAAGTCACCAACGGAGTCCGCTCCGTCAATTTGTACTCCGGTCGCCAGGTGACAACGTGTTCCTTTCATGAATAGTGCTGATGATGGGAGAGGAGTCGATGCTAGCGGCGCAGGTGGACGCAGGTTATGCTCACCCACTGGGCTGCATTACCTTGACAGATGCAGAATCTGTGGCTGAATGTAGCTGGTGGGTATCTCACAGATGAAATACCATCATTCAGCTACAACCAATGGGAAGACACCACACCCTTTTTTATGCACATCCTGTCTGCAGACCACTGCCAGACATAGCTATGAACCTCTGGTTAATTTTACCCCCAGTTCAGTTTTATGATTTTGTGTGCTTGTTACCTGACTACTTTTCCTGCTTGCTGTTTATGTACCTTGTTGGCCGATCCGCATTTCACCTCTGCTTGTTTTCTGATTAAGTCCTGGCCGTCCCATTCTGTTCCTGTTCCTCAATTAATGTTTTGACCCTGCCTGACTACTATTCTCTGGAACTGCAGCCTTCCACAGGTATTAATCACCTTGGGCCCTGTGCAATTCCTAATCCCTGTATAGGGGTTAAAGGGTTTCAGGGTTCTAGGGGTCCTGCTTGGTGAGTGGCTTCCCTCTAGCCTATCATTAACAGCCCATCTGAGTGTGTGGATCAAGGAAGGCGTTACACCGTGCTCTCTGCAGAAGGCCATGTGGGCCAGGATAGTGCTTTAAAAATTGCTGGACAACCAGGTTCAACACGTGAACCACACAAGGCATGTGTGTCACATTGTCACAGCGAAGGGCCGCACCCATGTTTGCATCATTGTCGCACCCGGCCTTCCCTGGCTGCTGGTTGAGTGGAGACAACCATTGATGAAACTCGGTATCCAGAGCTAACCGTCCACAACTTCTCAGCGGTGTGACTCACATTTCCCATACATTTCAAAGTAAAACTTTGACCGCCTGATGGCATTGAGCTCTGCTGCCAGCATAGTAAGGAGGTGTGTGGTAGTCCTTGTGCGCAGTTACAAGGAAGGGTGGCCTGACCACACAGGGTTTGCGCCAAGGTGGAGGACCCACACGAGGTTGAAGAGGCAGAAGCAGTGTATTAACTTCTACATACAGAAGAAGGATTGAAACAACTCGTGGGGACGGCAAGACTTGTACAGCAGACCCTTCTCCATCTCTCACCCTAGTTTGCCAGTGCCCAGTCAGTGACATGTAATGACCCTGTCTATGCTTACTGGTCCAAGTATCTGTGTTGAAATGCACCCTGTCGCACACAGAGTTTCTCAAGGAAGTGGTGATGTTGTGTGCGACATGCTGGTGTAGCGCGGGCATGCTTTTCTTGGAGAAGCAGTGGTGATTGGGCATCTGGTACTGGGGCACAGCGACAGACATAAGGTCTCTAAAATCCTGTGTGTCCACTAGGCGGAAAGGCAGCATTTCGGTAGCCAACAGCTTACAGAGGGATAGAGTCAACCTCTTAGCTTTGTCATGGGTTGCAGGAAGTGGCCTTTTATTTGACCACATCTGAGGGACAGAGATCTGGCTGCTGTGTGTAGACGGTGTTGAGTAGGGTGTCCCTGGAAAAATACAGGTTTGTGAGGAAAGTGCAGGCGGAGACATGATGTTGCCTTCATCCAACGTTGGTGCTATCGATGTTTGAGAGAGCTGTACACAATCACTTGTTTCCCCTTCCAAACCAACTGACGACCTACCAAGCAAACTGCCTGTTGCGGTTACAGTGGTGGAAGTTGTGGGTGGAAAAACAGGTGTGACAGCTGTCCCCACAGTCCTAGAAGATGACGAGCGCGCGGATGCACTGGAAGGGGCAGGCGGTGGATGGTTCGCTCCGCTAGGCCGCATTGCAGCACGGTGAGCTTCCCACCTGGCCATATGATATTTATTCATGTGACGATTCATGGAAGAAGTTGTCAAACTGCTGAGGTTTTGACCTCTACTAAGAGAACCATGACAAATTTTACAGATCACATAATTTGGGCGATCTTTTTCTATGTCAAAAAAGGACCAGGCTAGGCAAGGCTTAGAGGCCATGCGACCTGATGATCCACCCCGAATAATGCTCAAAGGCAGAGTGGTGGCTGAGGATGCAGTTGTAGACGTGCTACCAGTGCTCCGACTCTGTCCAGGAAGGCGCAAGGTAACTTCGTCGTCGGTTGCATCCTCCTCCACCGCCTCTGTTGACCTCCTCGAGTGTCTGACTGTGGGTTGACAGTAGGTGGGATCTAGAACTTCATCATCAATTGTTGTGTTTGCACTCCCCTCCCCCTCAGACCGAGCCTCTTCTTGCCCTGACCGAATATTTAAGTTGTCATCCCAATCGGGTATCTGCTTCTCATCTTCATCAGTATGTTCCTCATTGTCTATAACCACAGGTGTTGGAAAGGCAGCATTTTGGTAGCCAACAGTTTGCAGATGCTGAAAGTCAACCTCCAAGCCATGTCATGCCCTTCTAAAAGCATGTAAAACACAGCGAGGGGACTCCAACCACAGTCTCCCTCGTTTCCACTAACTGGGCCACACACACCCCACTTGACTGGCATCGGTTGAGCCCCCTTTTGAAAAAGAAAAAGATGCTTTGCATGAAGCACTCTCAAAAATACGCGTGCCTTTCCCATCCCCTGGCTGACCCAGGGGAAGAAAAGTCCGCTGAGAGCCATGACTTGTTCATCTTGGTTCTTTTAGCGACACAGCGAGGGGACTCCAACCACAGTCTCCCTCGTTTCCACTAACTGGGCCACACACACCCCACTTGACTGGCATCGGTGGAGCCCCCTTTTGAAAAAGAAAAAGATGCTTTGCATGAAGCACTCTCAAAAATACGCGTGCCTTTCCCGTCCCCTGGCTGACCCAGGGGAAGAAAAGTCCGCTGAGAGCCATGACTTGTTCATCTTGGTTCTTTTAGCGACACAGCGAGGGGACTCCAACCACAGTCTCCCTCGTTTCCACTAACTGGGCCACACACACCCCACTTGACTGGCATCGGTGGAGCCCCCTTTTGAAAAAGAAAAAGATGCTTTGCATGAAGCACTCTCAAAAATACGCGTGCCTTTCCCGTCCCCTGGCTGACCCAGGGGAAGAAAAGTCCGCTGAGAGCCATGACTTGTTCATCTTGGTTCTTTTAGAAACACAGCGAGGGGACTCCAACCACAGTCTCCCTCGTTTCCACTAAATGGGCCACACACACCCCACTTGACTGGCATCAGTTGACCCAATTTTCAAGATGAAAAAGATGCTTTGCATGAAGCACTCTCAAAAATACGCGTGACTTTCCCGTCCCCTGGCTGACCCAGGGGAAGAAAAGTCCTCTGAGAGCCATGACTTGTTCATCTTGGTTCTTTTAGAGACACAGCGAGGGGACTCCAACCACAGTCTCCCTCGTTTCCACTAACTGGGCCATACACACCCCACTTGACTGGCATCGGTTGAGCCCCCTTTTGAAAAAGAAAAAGATGCTTTGCATGAAGCACTCTCAAAAATACGCGTGCCTTTCCCGTCCCCTGGCTGACCCAGGGGAAGAAAAGTCCTCTGAGAGCCATGACTTGTTCATCTTGGTTCTTTTAGAAACACAGCGAGGGGACTCCAACCACAGTCTCCCTCGTTTCCACTAACTGGGCCACACACACCCCACTTGCCTGGCATCGGTGGAGCCCCCTTTTGAAAAAGAAAAAGATGCTTTGCATGAAGCACTCTCAAAAATACGCGTGCCTTTCCCGTCCCCTGGCTGACCCAGGGGAAGAAAAGTCCTCTGAGAGCCATGACTTGTTCATCTTGGTTCTTTTAGAAACACAGCGAGGGGACTCCAACCACAGTCTCCCTCGTTTCCACTAACTGGGCCACACACACCCTACTTGCCTGGCATCGGTGGAGCCCCCTTTTGAAAAAGAAAAAGATGCTTTGCATGAAGCACTCTCAAAAATACGCGTGCCTTTCCCGTCCCCTGGCTGACCCAGGGGAAGAAAAGTCCTCTGAGAGCCATGACTTGTTCATCTTGGTTCTTTTAGAGACACAGCGAGGGGACTCCAACCACAGTCTCCCTCGTTTCCACTAACTGGGCCACACACACCCCACTTGACTGGCATCGGTTGAGCCCCCTTTTGAAAAAGAAAAAGATGCTTTGCATGAAGCACTCTCAAAAATACGCGTGCCTTTCCCGTCCCCTGGCTGACCCAGGGGAAGAAAAGTCCTCTGAGAGCCATGACTTGTTCATCTTGGTTCTTTTAGAAACACAGCGAGGGGACTCCAACCACAGTCTCCCTCGTTTCCACTAACTGGGCCACACACACCCCACTTGCCTGGCATCGGTGGAGCCCCCTTTTGAAAAAGAAAAAGATGCTTTGCATGAAGCACTCTCAAAAATACGCGTGCCTTTCCCGTCCCCTGGCTGACCCAGGGGAAGAAAAGTCCTCTGAGAGCCATGACTTGTTCATCTTGGTTCTTTTAGAAACACAGCGAGGGGACTCCAACCACAGTCTCCCTCGTTTCCACTAACTGGGCCACACACACCCCACTTGCCTGGCATTGGTGGAGCCCCCTTTTGAAAAAGAAAAAGATGCTTTGCATGAAGCACTCTCAAAAATACGCGTGCCTTTCCCGTCCCCTGGCTGACCCAGGGGAAGAAAAGTCCGCTGAGAGCCATGACTTGTTCATCTTGGTTCTTTTAGAGACACAGCGAGGGGACTCCAACCACAGTCTCCCTCGTTTCCACTAACTGGGCCACACACACCCCACTTGACTGGCATCGGTGGAGCCCCCTTTTGAAAAAGAAAAAGATGCTTTGCATGAAGCACTCTCAAAAATACGCGTGCCTTTCCCATCCCCTGGCTGACCCAGGGGAAGAAAAGTCCGCTGAGAGCCATGACTTGTTCATCTTGGTTCTTTTAGAAACACAGCGAGGGGACTCCAACCACAGTCTCCCTCGTTTCCACTAACTGGGCCACACACACCCCACTTGACTGGCATCGGTTGAGCCCCCTTTTGAAAAAGATGCTTTGCATGAAGCACTCTCAAAAATACGCGTGCCTTTCCCGTCCCCTGGCTGACCCAGGGGAAGAAAAGTCCTCTGAGAGCCATGACTTGTTCATCTTGGTTCTTTTAGAGACACAGCGAGGGGACTCCAACCACAGTCTCCCTCGTTTCCACTAACTGGGCCACACACACCCCACTTGACTGGCATCGGTTGAGCCCCCTTTTGAAAAAGAAAAAGATGCTTTGCATGAAGCACTCTCAAAAATACGCGTGCCTTTCCCGTCCCCTGGCTGACCCAGGGGAAGAAAAGTCCTCTGAGAGCCATGACTTGTTCATCTTGGTTCTTTTAGAAACACAGCGAGGGGACTCCAACCACAGTCTCCCTCGTTTCCACTAACTGGGCCACACACACCCCACTTGCCTGGCATCGGTGGAGCCCCCTTTTGAAAAAGAAAAAGATGCTTTGCATGAAGCACTCTCAAAAATACGCGTGCCTTTCCCGTCCCCTGGCTGACCCAGGGGAAGAAAAGTCCTCTGAGAGCCATGACTTGTTCATCTTGGTTCTTTTAGAAACACAGCGAGGGGACTCCAACCACAGTCTCCCTCGTTTCCACTAACTGGGCCACACACACCCCACTTGCCTGGCATTGGTGGAGCCCCCTTTTGAAAAAGAAAAAGATGCTTTGCATGAAGCACTCTCAAAAATACGCGTGCCTTTCCCGTCCCCTGGCTGACCCAGGGGAAGAAAAGTCCTCTGAGAGCCATGACTTGTTCATCTTGGTTCTTTTAGAGACACAGCGAGGGGACTCCAACCACAGTCTCCCTCGTTTCCACTAACTGGGCCACACACACCCCACTTGACTGGCATCGGTTGAGCCCCCTTTTGAAAAAGAAAAAGATGCTTTGCATGAAGCACTCTCAAAAATACGCATGCCTTTCCCATCCCCTGGCTGACCCAGGGGAAGAAAAGTCCGCTGAGAGCCATGACTTGTTCATCTTGGTTCTTTTAGAAACACAGCGAGGGGACTCCAACCACAGTCTCCCTCGTTTCCACTAACTGGGCCACACACACCCCACTTGACTGGCATCGGTTGAGCCCCCTTTTGAAAAAGATGCTTTGCATGAAGCACTCTCAAAAATACGCGTACCTTTCCCGTCCCCTGGCTGACCCAGGGGAAGAAAAGTCCGCTGAGAGCCATGACTTGTTCATCTTGGTTCTTTTAGAAACACAGCGAGGGGACTCCAACCACAGTCTCCCTCGTTTCCACTAACTGGGCCACACACACCCCACTTGACTGGCATCGGTTGAGCCCCCTTTAGAAAAAGAAAAAGATGCTTTGCATGAAGCACTCTCAAAAATACGCGTGCCTTTCCCATCCCCTGGCTGACCCAGGGGAAGAAAAGTCCGCTGAGAGCCATGACTTGTTCATCTTGGTTCTTTCAGACACACAGCGAGGGGACTCCAACCACAGTCTCCCTCGTTTCCACTAAATGGGCCACACACACCCCACTTGACTGGCATCAGTTGACCCAATTTTCAAGATGAAAAAGATGCTTTGCATGAAGCACTCTCAAAAATACCCGTGCCTTTCCCGTCCCCTGGCTGACCCAGGGGAAGAAAAGTCCTCTGAGAGCCATGACTTGTTCATCTTGGTTCTTTTAGAGACACAGCGAGGGGACTCCAACCACAGTCTCCCTCGTTTCCACTAAATGGGCCACACACACCCCACTTGACTGGCATCAGTTGACCCAATTTTCAAGATGAAAAAGATGCTTTGCATGAAGCACTCTCAAAAATACGCGTGCCTTTTGCCTCCCCTGGCTGACCCAGGGGAAGAAAAGTCCTTTGAGAGCCATGTCCACATTGTCAGTGGACAGACACGTGTGCTTATCTGCCAGCAGACCCCCAGCAGCACTGAAGACAGGTTCCGAGAGAACGCTGGCTGCAGGACACGACAAGATCCCCAAGGCGTACGTGGCGAGCTCAGGCAATTTATCCAGATTGGAAGCCTAAAATGAGCAGGGCTCAAGTTGCACATTAATGGAATCGATGTTTCCTTGCATATACTCATATATCTGTGTGTCCTCCTCTTTTTCCTTGTCCAGCTGTTTTGTTTTCGCATGAGTATATGTCCTTGTCACTTTCCCATGTGTTGTGAGTTGTTTGTCACCTTTTGGACACCTTTGAGGGTGTTTTCTAGGTGTTTTTCTGTGTTTGTGATTGCCTGCCATAGTTTCCTATGCAGTTCGAGTTCGGTTCGTCGAACGTTCGACGAGCCGAACTCGAACGGGACCTCCGTTCGGCGAACCGACCTCGAGCCGAACCGGGACCGGTTCGCTCATCTCTAGTCGTTAGCGACGTCGTTGTGTTTGATACTTATGAGCGAGTGTTAACGATCAAAATTACTCACCTAATCGTTGATCGTTGACACATCGTTCATTTCCCAAATATCGTTGCTGGTGCAGGAGGCAGGTTTTTCGTCGTTCCTGAGGCAGCACACATCGCTATGTGTGACACCCCGGGAATGACAAACAACAATGTACCTGCGTCCTGCCGGCAACGAGGTGGGCGTGGCTCGAGGGGTCCGGACCCGGGCTCAGCAGACACTCCGATCCTTGAAAGTAGATTATTTACAGGGGAGAAGTTTGTGACACCACCTGCGGGTTGCGGTAATGGGTGTACCGCCACTGCTGGTAGGAGTACTGGGGCAGATGGTGTGGAGCAGCAAGGTGTCAGTCCCTCCGCAGGAAGGGAAGACCCCAGCCTCTGGGGTTCTCTTGGTGAGATGTTTGGGGGCGCAGGGTGCAGGGGAACCAGAATACTCACTGTGGGTAGTCGTGGAGCAGGATGAGGATTATAAAGCAGACACTCACACTGAAGATAAACCAAAGACTCTGTGCATCACAGTCTCTACGGGGGAGCCTGTCCAGGTGTTCGCTCTCACCGGTGTCATTGGGTAATCCGGAGCGCTGCCGTGCACAAGTTAGTTTACTGTGTGGCCCCTAGGCGTGAAACTGTTGGGACCCCGCTTACTATGTTTGTAGTGTAGCTGTGCTCTTGATGGCTGGCACTTGGGATTTTAGTGGGCCAATTTTAGTGGGCCGCGTTACTGGAAAGCCCTATCCCCCACGGTGTGCTGTCGCCTTCAATCTCTGAGCTCCTAGGGAAGTTCATAAAGAGACTCTCCCTTTCAGGTTAATTATCAGGACGGATAAACCTGCTCCTGACCTAGGGTCCTGTACCACGTCGTGTTCGGTACCGGTCAGTTCCTTTTGAATGTCAGATGCCGACAGTCCTCCTAGACTATGTCCATTGCACCCTTCCAATGACGCTGCCACCAGTCCCCGACTCCTCTGGTCCCGGACTACCGTCTGTAACCCAACCTTGGTCTATCTCCCCGGGAGCTACAACTCCCCAGCTCCTCACTCTTCGAGGGTTCTACTAAACTGCTCACTTCCTCCCTCCCATCAGTCTGCCTGACCCCTAGGTGGGTGGACTTATACCGCTTATCCAACCCACTGGTGTGTCTGACAGGTCATGATGTGAGGTGTAATTGTTATTTGTGCTGATGTTAGTGACACTGGCTTCTTAAGAACCTGGAACCATGGGAGGTAGGCCCTGCATCCTTGGTAAGAATTGCAGTACCCTGTGGCACCCTGATATACTCCGGGGCGCCACACAATGTGATATTTTCTCGCATTGCACTCTTGCGAGTCATACGCTTGTGGGAGGGTACCCTAAGACTCAGAAGAGAAGCCAGAGATTCCGCCATGTGGCGACTCGTAGGAAATCATATTATCATGCCCACAGGAGTGTTATAGCATGGAAAGAGGGCAGACTAGTCTGGGGAAACAACCCATGAAGCCTTATCGACTAGTCAAGGCCCTCATTAGCATAGGAATGGTGCACTTTATAAGTCTTTTTTTTATACATTCATATTAGTGAATAGCATTATACAGGGCTGGTTATGGAGGGAATTTTGGCATACAGGTTTGAATGCTACTGGTTTGGAGAGCATAGGGGACCTGACAGGTTCCCTTTAGTTGATCAGTTATTTCATTGCTGTAAAAGACCTACTAAGAGTTCACTTACATTTGTATATATAACAGACGAGTGCAATTCGAGAATAAAGGGGGCTTTACACGCAACGACATCGCTAATGAGATGTCGTTGGGGTCACGGAATTCGTGACGCACATCCGGACTCGTTAGCGACGTCGTTGCATGTGACATGTATGAGCGACCGCTAACGATGCAAAATACTCACCAAATCGTTGATTGTTGACACGTTGTCCATTTCCCAAATATCGCTGTTGGTGCTGGACGCAGGTTGTTCGTCGTTCCTGAGGCAGCACACATCACTACATGTAACTGCGTCTTCCGGCAACGAAGTGGGCGTGACTTTCATGCAGCTGCTCTCCGCCCCTCCGCTTCTATTGGACACCTGCCGTGTGACGTCGCTGTGACGCCGCACGAACCGTCCCCTTAGAAAAGAGGCTGTTCGCTGACCACAGCAATGTCGCTAGGAAGGTAAGTATGTGTGACGGGTACGCCACAGGCAGCGATTTGCCCGTGATGCACAAACGATGGGGGCGGGTGCTTTCACGAGTGACATCGCTAGCGATGTCGCTGCTGGTAATGCAGCCTTAAGATTGCATTGCACTCGGATCAATGTTATTCAATGTCTTTGCCCATCTCCAATTTTCTCTTCAGCTGTTTTCTGCCTGAAGAAAAAAAATCGTAGCATGCAGCATATAGCTGTATATACTGTATATCGGACAAGACTCACCACAAATACATCTCAGTTGGTGTGAGTCAAAAAATGGATGGCACACGCACCATCCATCTGCTACCCAATTTTTACTTGTACATTACCATTCTGTAGCACAAAACACTGCAAATGTTCCTTTAAGTGATTATAGAATAATAATTGCTTAGAAAAAAAACATTCCATGCGGATGCTAGGTGAGAAAAAACAAATTGCACACTCGGCTTAGCACTCACATGACATATGAAATACTAAACAGATTTCACTTGTCTCATTTTTCTGGAAAAAAATGGGATCTATTTTATAAATGCAAGTGTGAGTGAACCCTAATAACAGCCTTTCTTTCTCAATGTTTCGCTATCTCACTTTACCTTGTTACTTGGAATGCTTTCTTTTCATTAAACCTCAATTTTCTTTTCCACATACATGTGTTAATTGTTCCCCTGTCATCATCTCTTCTCTCCTCACATCATCTGAGACCAAACAAGATTTTTTTTCTGTCTTTTCACTGGGTTGTCTCTATCTATCTCTAAAGAATACATATCCTTTGATGCTACAGATCATTGCACATCCTGTTGTTGTTTGAGCCTCATCAGACCCTACCAAGTTTCCTTAGACAAGACACCTGGACCACTGCACACTTACCCATAGCAAACACCTGAGATAACTCCAGAGAAATCCATTTACTAGTTGACAAGAAATAGGCTGGGTTGACATATTTGCAGCTTTGTACCCTATAAGGACTACAAAATGTAAAAAGAATGTAAATCTAAATATAATTATTATAAGCAGCAGAAAAAAGGGAGTACTTTTTATTGAAAGATCAAAATTTTATTTAGATCATCTGAAAGAAGTTAATAATACATATTAAAAATCACAGACACATACAGAACACAAACAGATAATGGATCAAGGATGTGGCAGGGTAGGAAGTGGAACTGCAAAAAGGTATGTACGCACCAAAAAAATTAGAGGCTACTAATACATACTTGTTAAAGTGCCGCGTGCAGTTTCACAAAGGTGGTATTCCAGGAGAAGACTCCCGACGATAGTTTCGCATGGAACTCTACACCGTGTGCATAATTATTAGGCAAATGAGTATTTTGATCACATGATAATTTTTATACATGTTGTTCTACTCCAAGCTGTATAGGCTTGAGAGCCAACTACCAATTAAGTAAATCAGGTGATGTGCATCTCTGTAATGAGGAGGGGTGTGGTGTAATGACATCAACACCCTATATAAAGTATGCTTAATTATTAGGCAACTTCCTTTCCTTTGGCAAAATGGGTCAAAAGAGAGACTTGATGGGCTCTGAAAAGTCCAAAATTGTGAGATGCCTTGCAGAGGGATGCAGCAGTCTTGAAATTGCCAAACTTTTGAAGCGTGATCACCAAACAATGAAGCGTTTCATGACAAATAGCCAACAGGGTCGCAAGAAGCGTGTTGGGCAAAAAAGACGCAAAATAACTGCCCATGAATTGAGGAAAATCAAGCGTGAAGCTGCCAAGATGCCATTAGCCACCAGTTTGACCATATTTCAAAGCTGCAACGTTACTGGAGTATCAAAAAGCACAAGGTGTGCCATACTCAGGGACATGGCCAAGGTAAGGAAGGCTGAAAAACGACCACCTTTGAACAAGAAACATGAGACTGGGCCAAGAAATATCCTAAGGCTGATTTTTCAAAGGTTTTATGGACTGATGAAACGAAAGTGACTCTTGATGGGCCAGATGGATGGGCCAGATGCTAGATCAGTAAAGGGCAGAGAGCTCCACTCCAACTCAGACGCCAGCAAGGTAGAGGTGGGGTACAGGTATGGGCTGGTATGATCAAAGATGAACTTGTGGGACCTTTTCGGGTTGAGGATGAAGTGAAGCTCAACTCCCAGAGCTACTGCCAGTTTCTGGAAGACAACTTCTTCAAACAGTGGTACAGGAAGAAGTCGGTATCGTTCAAGAAAAACATGATTTTCATGCAGGACAATGCTCCATCACATGCATCCAACTACTCCACAGCGTGGCTGGCCAGTGAAATTTTAAAAGATGAAAAAATAATGATATGGCCCCCTTGTTCACCTGATCTGATCCCCATAGATAACCCTCATAAAATGTAAGATCTACAGGGAGGGAAAACAGTACACCACTCAGAAGAGTGTCTGGGAGACTGTGGTGGCTGCTGTACGCAATGTTGATCGTAAACAGATCAAGAAACTGACAGAATCTATGGATGGTAGGCTGCTGAGTGTCATCATAAAGAAAGCTGGCTATATTGGTCCTTAATTTTTTGGGGTTTTGTTTTTGCATGTCAGAAATGTTTATTTCTAAATTTTGTGCAGTTATATTGGTTTACCTGGTGAAAATAAACAAGTGAGATGGAAATATATTTGTTTTTTATTAAGTTGCCTAATAATTCTGCACAGTAATAGTTACCTGCACAAACAGAAATCCTCCTAAGATAGCCAAATCTAAAAAAAAAACACTCCAACTTCTAAAAATATTAGGTTTTGATATTTATGAGTCTTTTGGGTTGATTGAGAACATAGTTGTTGATCAATAATAAAAAAATCCTCTAAAATACAACTTGCCTAATAATGCTGCACACACTGTAAAGCTTAATCATGGGGAAGTGGGGCATTGACCTGCCGGGACCTTTTTAACCTCCCTCTAGCGGTCACATGACCATTAAAGCACAAATTCCATTGGAAGAGAGCGGCACATGCACATTTGTGAAGCGCTTCCCAAGCTACCCACAGCGGCATCAGGACCTGCGCATGTCCAGAGGGCTCCCCAAGTACACAGCACAGATTAAGGAGACGCTATGGTAAGGAGCAGGGAGGTAAGCGGCGAGAGGAGCATGTGCACACAAATGAAAAAGGGCTGATAGAATATCAGCAACATTACAAATGCCAAACAGCATCTCAGGATGTGGTCTAAAGATTTACAGAATGTGACAAAGGGGGTACAAAATATCTTAAAGGCCTAAAAGTATACAAGAATTTGATCAAAAACATAAGTCTATCCCAAATTTCATAATTCATATACGTGGGAAAAACATTCAAACGATATTCAAAAGTATTTCAATAAATAATTCACATAAAACGTCCGGGTTAATAAAATAAAATTGCTTCAATAAATATACCAGATCAAAATACATCAATATACAAAAACTATAATACTCATAAAAATTGATCAGCACATAAATACATTTATAAAATAAATTTCCTCTATAAACCCAAAGACATATATAATTGTAGATATCCCAACCCAGTACCCATAAATATAAATAAATATAAATTAATCAACAGGGAATTCTATACATAAAATTGATGTAGAAAGGATCAAAAGTAGTTCACCAACTGGATAGATATAAAGCCCAAAATGTATTTCTGAAAGGCATCAATCCCCCGAGGATATAATCAACAATGTCACACATCACATAAACTCAGGAGGAAGAAAAGGGAACTGTGCAAAAATAGAACAAAAAACTGCATTAAAAATATGAAAAAGGAAGATGACAATACAAGGATAAGAATTTTTCTCCTAAAAACATCAAATGAAAACAAAAAAATGATCTCAATTAGAAGCAAAGAAGGCCTACAGGAAAGGGCCAAAACTCAAGACTTTAATTTAAGCCATGAGGGCTCATCGTGCCCAATATCACTATCCAGCTTGTCTCTTGTTGCTCCAGCATCTTGCATAAGATTTCTATACATAAGGTTTCTCCATACAGGAGGTGTCTTAGAGCTGTCATCACAAACGAAGGCTATTGTACCTTTTTGTATTAAACAAATTTCAGTAAGCGTGTTCAATACCTTTCCCCTGTGTCATTCCTCATTAACCCATATAACTTAATATTTGGACATCTATGGTTTGATTTCTTTGCCTGCATGGATTGGATGGGTTGTTACTGACTTCTGGGGAGAAATTCATGTCAATAACACCTTTAGGCCTCCAACACACATCCATGAAATACGTGCGTGTTTGGTCCGTTTCCGTGTATACCGGAGACACGGGCAAACGTGCAACAATGTTATTTAATGTTTGAGGACACGTGCGTTTTTCATTAAGGTCCGTGTGTCCGTGTGCGTGCTACATTTGTGTCTCCGTTTTGCACGGAAGCATGTCCGTTTTCATCACGGAACACGCACACACGGACCCAATGAAAGTCAATGGGTCTGTGCGCACGCCTAAGTGACACGGACGCCTCTCTGTATGCTCCGTGTACGTTTTATGCTTTTTTCATGTGATGTCGTTTGGTTTTTTTTTCTGTGTCATTCTCTCCCTCAGTCCGTCGGTCGGTCGGTCTCTCTAAGTCTGTCTGTCGGTCTCTCTGTCTTATCTGTCCCTCTCGCTGACTGTCGGTCAGTTCCCCCCCCCCCCTCTCATACTTACCATTCCCCGATCTCCGGCGCGGCTCTGCACTGCTGTTATAAAAGCTCTTTTACTATTTTGAAAAAGCCGGCCGCTCATTAAACAATCTCGTATTCCCTGCTTTCCCCGCCCACTGGCAAATATGATTGGTTGCAGTGAGATACGCCCACACGCTGAGTGACAGCTGTCTAACTGCAACCAATCACAGCCGCCGGTGGGCTTGTCACTACGGAGCAGAGAAATAAATAAATAATTAAAAAATGGCGCGCGGTCCCCCCCAATTTTAATACCAGCCAGATAAAGCCATACGGCTGCAGGCTGGTATTCTCAGGATGGGGAGCCCCACATTATGGGGAGCCCCCCAGCCTAACAATATCGGCCAGCAGCCGCCCAGAATTGCCGCATCCATTTGCTGCGACAGTTCTGGGACTGTAACCGGCTCTTCCCGATTTGCCCTGGTGCGTTGGCAATCCGGGTAATAAGGAGTTAATGGCAGCCCATAGCTGCCACTAAATCCTAGATTAATCATGTCAGGCGTCTCCCCGAGATACCTTCCATGATTAATCTGTAAGTTGCAGTAAATAAACACACACACCTAAAAAAAGCCTTTATTTGCAATAAAAACCACTAACAAATACCCTCATTCACCACTTTATTCAGCCCGAAAAAGCCCTCCATGTCCGGCGTAATCCACGGAGTTCCAGCGTTGCTTCCAGCTCTGCTACATGGAGGTGACAGGAGCTGCAGAAGACACCGCCGCTCCATCGACAGCTTCATGCAGCAACTGAAGACAGCCGCGCGATCAGCGATGATATCACTGAGGTTACTCGCGGCCACCGCTGGATCATACAACTGTGACAGCAAGTCGCCCGAGTGACAGCGATGAAGTCACAGGTGAGTTGCTGTCACAGTTGTATGTAACAGATTAATCATGGAAGGTATCTCGGGGAGACGCCTGACATGATTAATCTAGGATTTAGTGGCAGCTATGGGCTGCCATTAACTCCTTATTACCCTGATTGTCAACGCACCAGGGCAAATCGGGAAGAGCCGGGTACAGTCCCAGAACTGTCGCATCTAATGTATGCGGCAATTCTGGGCGGCTGATGACTGATATTGTTAGGCTGAGGGGCTCCCCATAATGTGGAGCTCTTCATCCTGAGAATACCAGCCTGCAGCCATATGGCTTTATCTGGCTGGTATTAAAATTGGGGGGGACCGCACGCCATTTTTTTTATTAATTTATTTATTTATTTCTATGCTCCATAGTGACACGCCCACCGGCGGCTGTGATTGGTTGCAGTTAGACAGCTGTCACTCAGCGTGTGGGCGTGTCAGACTGCAATCAATCATATTTGCCGGTGGGCGGGGAAAGCAGGGAATATGAGATTGTTTAATGAGCGGCCGACTTTTTCAAAATAATAAAAGCCGCCAGAGCAGTGTGAATGCCGTGCAGCGCCACGCTGGTGATCGGGGATCGGTGAGTATGAGAGAGGGCTGCTCACTTCCGTCACTCAGGGAATTAGCGGTCACCGGTGAATCCTTCACGGGTGACCGCTAATCATTACACGGCACACAGACAGAGCCGCAGCATGACAATGAATTCGGGTGAAGTTCATCCGAGTTCATTCTCATCACGCAACTCTGTCTGCTGTCAGCCGACATGTAGTAACGACATTTTTCATCACACACGCAACATTTCTCACGGAAAACACAAACACATGTCAGTTAAGTTTCACACCCACACACGGACATTTCACACGCACATACGGCTAGCATATGGGATACACACGCAGGCCACACATACCATAACAACGGACCTAAAAAACGGAAAACGGACCCGAAAAACGACCCGCATTACACGCACATGGTTTTCAAGGACGTGTGTTTCAGGCCTTAGAAGTATATGTACACTTAGAAAATAAAGCAGCACAAAAATATAAAACTCATGGACTATTGGTGATGTGTTCAATACTTATTTCACCCGTTGAATATATATTTTTATTTAAGAGAAGGTCATAAGAAGCAGGTACTCTATAATCCTGTATATTTCTCTGGTATAAGATAGACCTTTTTTATAATATTAAAACAGTAGTTTATTTGGATTAAACTAACTGAGAGTTACCTGTCGTCACCTGCTTATCTACATGACATTTTCTCCTATTTACTCTTCAGGGTATTTGAGTGTGTAAATAAAAGAGTAATACACAAATCTTTCACCTCATAAATGAAGTTTATTTTATCATTGTGCCTCACATATTACCTTAGTTTCACTTTCTGTCAAGCTGTCAGTCTACTTATTGTAAATCATTAGATCGATTTGTTAAATGAAAACTCCAGTAAATTGAAAGTTAAAGAGAAATGTCCCACAAAGAGGCATTAGGCCAAAATGCAGACATGACATGGTACAGGTGGAAAATCATACTGGCATGTATGTCTGAGCAGTTAAAACAGATTTAAAAAAAACAATTATTTAATGATAAATGGCTGCAGTCACTTCCCCGTCTCTGCTGTACAATGGTCCTTACAAGAGTACATGCTGGAGGGGGGTCCGCCGACGCCAGGTCTTCTTCATCTGCCGACTACAACTCAAAAATATCTCCCGGATCCGTGCCTTCCTTAACCAAGAATCAGCAAAAACATTAGTACATGCCCTCATCATCTCCCGCTTCGACTACTGCAACCTCCTGCTCTCTGGCCTCCCTTCCAACACTCTTGCCCCCCTCCAAACTATCCTGAACTCTGCAGCCCGCGTAATCCACCTCTCCCCTCGCTATTCCCCAGCCTCACCACTCTGCCAATCCCTTCACTGGCTTCCCATTGCCCAAAGACTCCAGTTCAAAACATTAACCATGACCTACAATGCCATCCACAACTTGTCTCCTCCTTACATCTGTGGCCTAGTCTTCCGGTACCTACCTGCATGCAATCTCAGATCCTCACAAGATCTCCTTCTCTACTCCTCTCTTATCTCCTCTTCCCACAATCGCATACAAGATTTCTCCCGTGTGTCCCTCATACTCTGGAACGCTCTACCCCAGCATATCAGACTCTCTCCTACCGTGAAAAGCTTCAAGAGGAACCTGAAGACCCACCTCTTCCGACAAGCCTTCAACCAACAATAACCCTCAGTCCAGTACACCACTGCGCAACCGGCTCTGTCCTCACCTGTTGTACCCTCACCCATTCCTTGTAGACTGTGAGGCCTCGCAGGCAGGGTCCTCTCTCCTCCTGTACCAGTCTGTTTTGTACTGTTAATAATTGTTGTACTAGTTTTTATGTATACCCTTTTTCACTTGTAAAGCGCCATGGAATTAATGGCGCTATAATAATAAATAATAGTAAATAATAATAATGTGCATCCATAAAACACAGTCAGCTGAAGTGCATTGCGGCACAGAGACTCTTCAGGTCCCTGCACTGCAATACACACTGCTAGCCAATCAGAGGCTGACAGCTGACGTTGATGTGTCATGCATTGGCATTGCATGGCAGGGACATGTTTTGTCATAGTAGGCACGCAGACGTCAGCTACAAAGAAGGATACTGCACTTCTTGGTAGTCAAGGAAGGTAAGAATAATATAGTTAAATATATTTTTATGCGTTAGAAAACGACAGAATGGGGGACAACTATACCAGGATGGAAGACATATATTCCATGAAAGGGAACATATCTACTAAGAAGAGAGACATATATACCAGAATAGGCCAATGATGGAGAACAGATATACCAGGATGGGAGACATATATACTAGGATGGGGGACATATATACCAGGATGGGAGATGTATATGTGGCGCCCCTGAACGTCCAGTTGCCATAGAGGTACTGCACCTCAGCCAGAGGTGTGGGACTCCATTCCCTGGTAAGGAGGAGGACACAAACCTTTGTACAAACACACTCTTAATATTGCTACACCACTTCAGGCCATGGTTGGGGCAAGATTGCTCCTAAGGGAGAGAACAGTCCTGGAGCCAGTCTGGAGGTGGTGTTAGTTAGTGGGTGGAACACGTTAGAACGGAGTGCAGAAGGAAGTAGGACATGGAGGAGAGAAGTCCTGAGGACTGAAGTTGGAGGAGCTCATCCTAGGACATGGAGGGAAAATCAAGCAGAGAGGAAGAAGGGGTCCAAAAGTCACGGGCAGTGGGAAACCCACCCGTGGGCTCGCATCCACAGCCGACACACCGGTATGGAGGTACTAGGCTGCAAAGGGAAACCGGCCCATAGACTAGTTGAGAAAAATCAGGCTCAGCTAGCAAACGGGAGGCTGAGGTATCTTCATGTGCCTAAGCCACAGCCAAACACGAATCAACTGAAAAGGTGACCACAAAGGGTCAGGGAAGAGGACAGAAGAACCTCCCAGACAAGGCCTGCGGACACCGGTTCAGGGCACTGTGTGTTAGACACAGGGCAGGAGGGTGAAGCTAGCGCAGGAAGACAACCAGGAAAGGGACACAGAAAGGGACACCGGTTTTGTGCCTCCGAATTACCTGGGGATCGGCTGGATCACGTCACCGCAGGACTCAGCACTCCGAGGTCAACAATAGACCGGATAATCTGGAACTGACAAACGTGAGTAAAGAACTTATGACTGCATTCCGCTGTGTCCTGGACTCATTCTCTGCGTCGCCAGCCCCGCGCTAAGCAAAGCACTTCATCTGCTCAAGAGAACTGCTCATTCTGCCCTGGGGCCCAGCTCCACCTCTGGGAAGCTATACCATCTTAGCTGCGTCACCATCTGCCCAAGCGGTCCTATCCAGCAGCGTCGGCCATTTCTGGCCGAAGACCAAAGGTAGCGTCATGACTCATTATTTATTTAAAATCTACACCGCCAGGGTCATGGAATCGGGCCCTGCCACCGTGACCGCCCCCAAACAGAACCGTGGCCCAGTTCCGAGTGCCCCAACAACCCTGGTGGGCGTGTCATATATAGCCGGATGGGCCCAGAATGAGGGACATATATACCAGAAAGGTGGACATATATACCAGGATGGGACGCATATAAAGCATGATGGGGGAGAAAAATATACCAGGATGAAGGACATATATCTCATATACCAAGATCTGGGACACATATACTACATTGAGGGATATATATATACCAGGAAAGGCCCTGGATGATATCGTATATACCAGGAAGGGGCCCTGCATGGGAGACATTTATCCAAGATGGGGGACATATATAGCAGGATGGACCAAGGATGTGGGACATATATCCCATTATGGGCTTAGGAAGGGTG
Organism: Anomaloglossus baeobatrachus; assembly: GCF_048569485.1. Classification (NCBI taxonomy): domain Eukaryota; kingdom Metazoa; phylum Chordata; class Amphibia; order Anura; family Aromobatidae; genus Anomaloglossus; species Anomaloglossus baeobatrachus. The sequence continues at coordinate 485,358,115 of NC_134358.1, forward strand.
ACATATCTACCAGGATGGGGGACATATATACCAAGATGACTACAAAAATACATACAGCTGCACTCTCAGTCAGAAAGAAATGCACCACAAATACATCAAAAAGACTGACCCACACATTCAACAGGTCTGAACAGGTGCCAGCTGAAAATACATTATAGCTACAAAAATAGATACAGTTGCACTCTAAAATTGTAATATTGAATAAGAAAACTCTGACACTGCATTACTGCTATAGGAATATCTGAAAAAAGAGATACTTAACTTATGTGTTGGCCAATGCATGTGAGCCCGGTACCACGACAAGGTGATCTCATATACTATATACATATATACAGTACAGACCAAACGTTTGGACACACCTTCTCATTGAAAGAGTTTTCTTTATTTTTAGGACTCTGAAAATTGTTGTCACATTGAAGACATCAAAACTATGAATTAAAACATATGGAAGGAAATACTTAAAAAAGTGTGAAACAACTGAAAATATGTCTTATATTCTAGGTTCTTCAAAGTAGCCACCTTTTGCTTTCATTACTGCTTTACACACTCTTGGCATTCTCTTGATGAGCTTCAAGAGGTAGTCACCGGAAATGGTTTTCCAACAGTCTTGAAGAAGTTCCCAGAGATGCTTAGCACTTGTTGGCCCTTTTGCCTTCACTCTGCGGTCCAACTCACCCCAAACCATTTTGATTGGGTTCAGGTCTGGTGACTGTGGAGACCAGGTGATCTGGCGTAGCACCCCATCACTCTCCTTCTTAGTCAAATAGCCCTTACACAGCCTTGAGGTGTGTTTGGGGTCATTGTGCTGTTGAAAAATAAATGATGGTCCAACTAAACGCAAACCGGATGGCATAGCATGCCGCTGCAAGATCCTGTGGTAGGCATGCTGGTTCTGTATGCCTTCAATTTTGAATAAATCCCCAACAGTGTCACCAGCAAAGCACCATCACACCTCCTCCTCCATGCTTCCCGGTGGGAACCAGGCTTGTAGAGTCTATCCATTCATGTTTTCTACAAATACACGGTGGTTGGATCCAAAGATCTCAAATTTGGACTCATCAGACCAAAGCACAGATTTCCACTGGTCTAATATCCATTCCTTGTGTTCTTTAGCCCAAACAAGTTTCTTCTGCTTGTTGCCTGTCCTTAGCAGTGGTTTCCTAGCAGCTATTTTACCATGAAGGCCTGTTGCACAAAGTCTCCTCTTAACAGTTGTTCTAGAGCTGAGAAGGTGTGTCCAAACTTTTGGTCTGTACTGTATAGTACAGACCAAACGTTTGGACACACCTTCCCATTCAAAGAGTTTTCTTTATTTTCATGACTCTGAAAATTGTAGATTCACATTGAAGGCATCAAAACTATGAATTAACACATGTGGAATGAAATACTTAACAAAAAAGTGTGAAAATACTGAAAATATGTCTTATATTCTAGGTTCCTCAAAGTAGCCACTTTTTGCTTTGATTACTGCTTTGCACACTCTTGGCATTCTCTTGATGAGCTTCAAGAGGTAGTCACCGGAAATGGTTTTCACTTCACAGGAGTGCCCCGTCAGGTTTAATAAGTGGGATTTCTTGCCTTATAAATGGGGTTGGGAGTGACCATCAGTTGTGTTGTACAGAAGTCTGGTGGATACACAGCTGATAGTCCTACTGAATAGACTGTTAGAATTTGTATTATGGCAAGAAAAAAGCAGCTAAGTAAAGAAAACGAGTGGCCATCATTACTTTAAGAAATGAAGGTCAGTCAGTCCGAAAAATTGGGAAAACTTTGAAAGTGTCCCTACGTGTAGTGTCAAAAACCATTAAACGCTAGAAAGAAACTGGCTCACATGAGGACCGCCCCAGGAAAGGAAGACCAAGAGTCACCTCTTCTGCGGAGGATAAGGGGTACTTTACATGCTGCGACATCGCTACCACTATATCGTCGGGGTCACGTCGTTAGTGACGCACATCCGGTGCCGGTAGCGGCATCACAACGTGTAAATCCTAGATGGAACAATGAACGAGCACAGAAGCGTACAATCTCGCTGATCTGTGTAACGTCGTTCATTTCCATATTGTCGGATCGACCGCAGGTACGATGTTGTTTATCGTTCCTGGAGCTCCAAACGATAATGTTCGCTACGGCAGCAATCAACACATATCGCATGTGTGACGGAGGCGGGTGCTATTGTCGCGGGCGGAGGAGGGGACGCTGCGCTCACCCACTGCTCGGGTCCGGCTGCTGCTGCTGCTCGGTGGTGGCTCGAGCGGTGGGCCGGATCCCGGGGACTCGGTGGTGTGTGGTTTGGGGATATTGTCCGTGACGCCACCCACGGTTGTGGTGAAGTTCATTCCCACATTCCCCCTTAACAAAATGCAGACCGTCCGCGGGCTGCCCGTCCATCGCCGGTTTTATTTTCATAACTGAAAAGAGGTAAAACATGTAATACAAGTATATTAATTCTTCCCACATCGGGAGGCATATTTCTTAAACGTTGCTAACGGTAACGGCTTCCGCTCTCTCCCACCCAAGCAACCTGGCCCTGATGCTGCCCCTAAGCAAATGGGCAGCACCACTTGACCCCAGTCCAGCACAAGTTGCCCGAGCGGGTTCTGTCCTTTTCAGGGGACCCACGTCCATGGGGAACCCCTGAACCCCCAGAGGATTGCCACCGGTTACGGTAGTGGCGGGCCTGGGCCATCACTTTCCTCCAGGCCCATCCTCCAAATCAGCCTCTCCGGAGGCGGTCACGGTTTCAAGCCAACATTTTTATTTACATACCACAAGTTCGTGGTTGCCCTGCTAGTTCTCGGGCTTGTCCGTAGCAGTTTCTACGCATTGGTAAACCCAGTCCCCACGGGGACAACAGTTGCCGGCAACGACCGGTTCTAATCAGGGTTCTCAATTAGGTGACTTCTTCGGTAATCATTTTCACTTATCATTTGCAAACTTCTTAACTGGTGGTTCCAACGTGGACAACTTGCAACGGGGCTCCGCTGCCATTACTCGGACTCTTCGGTGTCGGCCGGGGTAGGGGGCACGGTAGACACTCGGGCCTCTTGGCTGCCCCTCAGCTTTGCATCCAACGCGAACCACCCCCTCTCCCCGCAGTGCCGGGTGTACTGCACTAGGTCTCCCGGCATTAGGTTGCGGCCTGGGTGTTCCTCCAGCAGGTGGGCGTTGACATCCCGCGGGCTACAAAGACTTCGGCCTCCAGGCCCGGCTCGTAGATAAAGCCATAGCCCCGGCGGACATCAAACCGCCTCACCTGCCCTTCGTAGAGTGGGCCCCGGACACGGAAGGTCGCTTGACGGAGGCTTTCCTTTTCCCAGATTGTGCGGGCTACCATCTCCGCCTTCTTTCTCTCCCTTTCAGCGATCTCCGGGCCCAGCGGCGTCGGCTCCCTGTCCCAATACGGGGCTGCTGCGATCTCCGGCGCACGGGTCGGGCCCCGCGAGACCTTCTGGACACTGCCCACCACTGGCAATCTAGATGGAAGGTCCCGTGGTGACTTGGCCTGGGGTGCTGCCCTGCAGCGGCAACCCGGCGCAACCTCAGCCGAGGTGTGGGGGATGGGCACAGGGGTCCTCTTCCGCCGGGCCTCCTGCATGGAGCGGCCTGTCGGCTCCGGCTTGGGAGAAGTCTCCACAGATGCCTCCGGTTCAGGCTTCGGCACCTTCCAAGGAAGCAGTTCCGATCGGTCACGGGCTCCGGCTGCAGGCCGATCCACCTGGGCGGACGTGCGGGGTACCGCTACCGGTGGCGGTGGTAGCGGGCCTAGTGGTGGGGTCGCGGCAGCCAACACGGGTAGCGGGGGAGGTAGCAGGGCAGGCGGGTGTGGACCGGGTCCCTCGGCCGCGATGACCGACCTACTAGGGGTACAAGGGCGTGGGTCACTCACCCTCCCTTCCGAAACTCCCTCCTCCTTGCGTCTCCGTACGGTCGACACAACCTCCTCCATGTCAGCCTCCCACTCCTCCAAGAGGGGTTGCATTTTGACCTGCAGCCATTGTTGAAGCTAAAACGGCATATACATGGCTCCGGCGGCCTCTTCCAGGAACCAGCAACAAGATCGCCGCAGGGTCCTGGCGTCCCTGCTTTTATAGCCGCGGGCTACATGCGGCTAGACGCCATCCGTCCCCCTTAGCCTTTTTCCGGTCCCTCCTCTACAGGGGCGGGGTTTCGGCTTTCGCGCCTCCACTGCTCGAGGAGACACTCGAGCGGGGACTTTTCGCGCCCAAAATGGTGGCCTCTCAAATTTTTCGGCCGGATACCTCCGGCGGTAACAAGGCGCACCTCTACCAAATGGCAGAGCGGTAAGATCCTGTTCGTGACGCCAAGTTGTCGCAGGCGGAGGAGGGGACGCTGCGCTCACCCACTGCTCGGGTCCGGCTGCTGCTGCTGCTTGGTGGTGGCTCGAGCGGCGTTCCTTGCCCGTGAGTGAAAGGGGGGTGGTGTGTGGTTTGGGGATATTGTCCGTGATGCCACCCACGGTTGTGGTGAAGTTGTTACACCACCGCTGCTCTGGACGGGGATCCCGGGAGCGATGACAGGGAGCAGCTTGGATGTTGGTTCTCCCCTCCGTGGGTAGGGGCGTTGGTTGTCCCGGGGCCCCCGGTGAGGGTTTTAGGGATGGTTGGCAGGCGGGTTACGGGGCCTGGGGAGGTGCAGGGTCACGGGGGCAGCGCTGTGCCGCACGGCACGGTGGTACTCACTCAGCCAGTAATTCACACAGAGTCTCTGGTCAAACAAACGGCTAGATGGACGGGTCCCACAGGCGGCTGCGGTTGTTCTCCTCCCGGCAGGTTGATGGTGACTGCCTTTCCCTGCACCTGTGTAGTGTGTATGGTTCCAATGGGTTCCCACCAGTAACCCGCTCCCCAGCTTGGATGGATGCTGAGGGAGCCCCTTTTGCCCGCAGGCTCTGGCCCTGGGAACTGTAGCCTTGGCGGTGACTGTGTTTCCCTCTACGGTGTGAGCTGTTGCCTTCAATCGGGTCTTGGCTGCTGGGAAACCCCGGAGGTTCCCTTCGCTAACGGATTTGACCAGTTTTACGGCGACTCCTAGCCTGGTCGGGGTCCGTAGGCCCTGCCGGATGGTGCTGGCTTCTCTTAACTCTCCGATCCGGTACCACCGGGCCACCACCCGTCCACGGTCCATACGTTTGCGCCGATCAGCCTCTCCTGCAGACGGTCACCACCGTCTGCCAACCTTGCTGTTTGTGCCCGGGCCACACACCCGGACACGGTCAGTCTCCTCCTTTACCACTTCACTCCTCAACCTCCAAAATTGATCTCTTTCCTTTTCCCACCTCCAGGACTGTGAACTCCTCGGTGGGCGGGACCAACCGCCTGGCCCACCCCCTGGTGTGAACATCAGCCCCTGGAGGGAGGCAACAAGGATTTTTGTTTGACTTAGGTGTGCCTGACCGGGGTGTGGGGTGTGTTGGTGTAGTCCTGTGACGACCTGGCTTGTCCAGGGCGCCACACTATCGCGCTGGACATCGCTAGCCGATGCTAGCGATGTAATAGCATGTAAAGTTCCAGAGTCCGAGTCACCAGCCTCAAGTTTATCCGAGTCACCAGCCTCAGAAATTGCAGGTTAACAGCAGCTCAGATTAGAGACCAGGTCAATGCCACACAGAGTTCTAGCAGCAGACACATCTCTAGAACAACTGTTAAGAGGAGACTTTGTGCAGCAGGCCTTCATGGTAAAATAGCTGCTAGGAAACCACTGATAAGGACAGGCAACAAGCAGAAGAGACTTGTTTGGGCTAAAGAACACAAGGAATGGACATTAGACCAGCTTTGGTTTGATGAGTCCAAATTTGAGATCTTTGGATCCAACCACCGTGTCTTTGTGCGACACAGAAAAGGTGAATGGATGGACTCTACGAGCCTGGTTCCCACCATGAAGCATGGTGCTTTGCTGGTGACACTGTTGGGGAATTATTCAAAGTTGAAGGCATACTGAACCAGCATGGCTACCACAGCCTTTTGCAGCGGCATGCTATTCCATCCGGTTTGTGTTTAGTTGGACCATCATTTATTTTTCAACAGGACAATGACCCCAAACACACCTCAAGGCTGTGTAAGGGCTATTTTACTAAGAAGGAGAGTGATGGGGTGCTACACCAGATGACCTGGCCTCCACAGTCACCAGACCTGATCCCAATCGAGATGGTTTGGGGTGAGCTGGACCGCAGAGTGAAGGCAAAAGGGCCAAAAAGTGCTAAGCATCTCTGGGAACTCCTTCAAGACTGTTGAAAGACCATTTCCGGTGACTACCTCTTGAAGCTAATCAAGAGAATGCCAAGAGTGTGCAAAGCAGTAATCAAAGCAAAAGGTGGCTACTTTGAAGAACCTACAATATAAGACATATTTTCAGTTGTTTCACACTTCTTTGTTAAATATTTCATTCCACATGTGTTAATTCATAGTTTTGATGCCTTCAATGTGAATCTACACTTTTAAGAGTCATGAAAATAAAGAAAACTCTTGAATGAGAAGGTGTGTCCAAACTTTTGGTCTGTACTATATATATATATATATATATATATATATATATATATATATATATATATATGTCTATATATGTATATTTACAGCTCTGGCAAAACTTAAGAGACCACTGCAAAATTGTTAGTTTTTCTGATTTTTCTCTTTATAAGTATATTAAATTGCTCTTTTATTCTATAAACTACTGACAACACGTCTCCAAATTTCCAAGCAATTAATTTTGGATTTATTTTCTGAAAATGAGAAATGGTCAAAATAACAAAACAATGGATAGCTTTCAGACCTCAAATAATGCAAATAATGCAAAGAAAACAAGTTCATAATCATTTAGAAATAACAATACTAATGTTTTAACTCAGGAAGAGTTCAGAAATCATTATTTTGTGGAATAACCATGATTTTTAATCATAGCTTTCATGCGTCTTGGCATGCTTTCCACCAGTCTTTCACACTGCTTTTGGGTGACCTTATGCAACTCCTGGTGCAAAAATGTAAGCAGTTCTTCTTTGTTTGATGGCTTGTGACTATCCATCTTCCTCTTGATTACCATCCAGAGGTTTTCAATTGGGTTCAGGACTGGAGATTGGGCTGGCTATGACAGGTTTTGATGTGGTGATCCTTCGTCCACACATTGATTAACCTAGCTGTGTGGCAAGGCGCATTGTCCTGCTGGAAAAACCAGTCCTCAGACTTGTCTATTTTCTGAAAATGAGAAAATTTTAAAGGACATATGAATCAAGCCGCATACAAGGTTATCCTGGAAAAACAGTTGCTCTCTTCTGCTCAGACAATGTTCCCCAACTCTGAGGACTGTTTTTTCCAGCAAAACAAAAATTTGGAGCAAGAGCTGCCTGTTGACCCTCAAAAGATTTTGAGTGAGGGACGCCTGATGACCCTCTAAAAATTCGGAGCAAGGCCTGCCTGATGAGTGTTTTAAATTTTAGAACAAGGGCTGGCTGATGAATGTCTAAAAATTTGTAGCAAGGGCCTCCTCAAGACACTAAAGATTTTCAGCAAGGGCCATCTGTTTACCATCTTAAAATTTGGAGCAAGGGACGCCTAATGACCCTCTGACAATTTGAAGCAAGGACCACCTGATGACACTCTAAAAAATTGGAGCAAGGGCCACCTGATGACCTTCTAAAAATTTTGAACAAGGTCCACCTGAGACCGTCCAAAATTTTTGAGCTATGGCTGCATGATGACCCTGTAGATAGGATGGAGGAGTAAGGGGAAAACAAAAAGAAGAAACCATGAAATTTACACCCTTTTTTTGGGTGGGAAGGGGTGCATGGGAATAACCCCCCCCCCCCCCCAAAAGGAACATTTAGGCTAGGCACGCACTTTGCGTTCACCTACTTGCAGTTCATTTTTCCATAATTGATTTGACCAAAGTTGCCTTTTTCTGGAATTTAGCGCTGAAAACGCATGCGTTTTTGCCGCGTATTTGATGCGTTTTCAGCGCTTTTTACATGCGTTTCCACCTGCGTTTTGACAGATGCGTTTTGAACATCAAGACACTGCCTAATAAAGTTTAAACAGTCAAAAAGAATGAAAAAAAGAGAAAAAAAAGGAAAAAATCTATATTAATGGGAATAATAATGAAAATTGATATAATTCATAAAATTATAGCGTTAATATACATTTTTTCGGAAATATAGCAATAAATGCTTATTTTTCCAAAATTTAATTGTCGGCTTTTGTGTGTGTGTAAAGGGACATATCAAATCATTATTTTGATGTCCAAAAAGCATGCGTTTTGTTTGTCCAAAACGCATGTTTTATGCACTGAAAAAGCAGGTAAAACGCAGGAATTTGAAGGAATCTTGGTTTTTGCCATTTCTCATTGACTCCAATGTTAGCAAAACGCACCCAAAATGGCAAAAACAACTACATGCTGCTTCTTTGAACGCATGGTTTTTGACACAAAATATGCAAATTAAACGCAGAGTTTTAAAACGCAAAGTGAGGTCTGGAAAACATATTTATCCATAGAATATCATGGAAACGCAAAACGCAGGCCATTTGGAATGAAAAAGGTGCTTCTCAAAACACTGCAGAAACGCAGGTAAAAACGCAAAGTTTGAAAAGTTTTTTGTTTTTTTTTTATTTTCATAAGTCAGCCTATTAGCATTTTCAGTTGACAGGCAGATGGGCCTATCAGTTATTATGTCCCCTGCAGCACTAAAAACCCGCTCAGACAAAATGCTAGAGACAAAGCAGGCCAGTACTGCCAAGATGTAAAAGAACATCTGATGCCACATGTCCAGCTTGTACGGCACAGAGGAATCACAGAGGATGGAAGAGGTACTACTCCTTCACCATCTTCAAAACCTTTTCCCTCCTTGTCACACTAACCTGCGCATCAGGGCCTGGGAAATGGGAGGGTCTAAGGAAACTGTCCCAGATCTTTGATAGTGTTACCCTACCTCTGTTGGACCTGGTGTGTGTCTCCCTCATATCTCCTCTTTGGTTGCCCATTGAAGTATGAAGTTGTCAGTTGGGAATTTTTGTACTAATTGTTCTACTAAGGCCTTCTGCTATTGCAACATTTTACTAGTGATCTTCTCAGCAGGAAGGTGAGATAGAAAGTTCTCCTTGCAGCATGGGTTGGAAGGGTGAACAACCAGTAATCAGTGTTGGCCTGAATGTGTATAACATGAGGGTCACGGAAATAGCAGCGGGACATAAAGTCAGCCATGTGAGCCAGACTCCAAACGAGCAATACTTCCATGTCAGTAGCTTTCCGAGAAATATATTGGCGGCTGGGGACCGAGTACTGTAAGACAGCCGCCGCTATCAGGTTGCGGAAAGCCTCAGCATTCACTAGCCTAAACGGCAACATTTCCAGGGCCAGCAGTCAGTATATGCAAGCATGTAGCACCCTGTGTACTTTCTCCATCTCCACCTTGTCCACATGCAAAGCTTCCTCTTTAATTCTGAGCAGCGAGAGTTTGAGAAGCCACAGAAGCCGGATGGTTACACAACTTTGGCATCATCGCTGCTTACCATCTTGGTTGATTTCTCAAAGTTTTGTAGAACCTTACAGATGTCAGACATCCATGGCTACTCGACAGTTCTTTATGCAGAGGTTGACCAGAATAAAGATGGGCATGTTGTAACTGATATTCAACTACTGCTCTCTGCTGCTCACAAAGCTTTGCCATTTGTAATGTTGAGTTCAGTGAGCTGGCACTTGCAGGCACTGCTGCAGGGCCGCCATAAAGGCATTACTACTGTGCCTGGTGTAGGGGGCCCGGTGAAGAGAGGGGGCCCAGACAGACCCGGGGTAATTACTTATCTAAGCCGACGGCAGGATGGGCCCGTACTCTTCACCAGGCCCCAGTCACAGCAGTAGCAGAGGGGCCCGGCAGTGTCGCTTCACTTCCTTACATGACTAATTTTCATTTGATGGGGCGAAGCATGCAAATTAGCCATGTGGGGGAGTGGAGGCAGGGTCATTGGAGCGGAGCAGGGTGCCGGCGCGTCATCGCTGGGCCTTGCAGCAGTGTGGTGAGGTCATCACTCTGAGACCTCATTACACTCCTGCAAGCAACAGCGACAGAGGTGGCGAGGACGCGGCAGCCAGTGGGACAGGTAAGCGCTGTGAGATGAAGATATTTGCCGGGTGGGGGTGGCCCGCCCCGCCCGTTGATCTCTGCCCGGGGGGCTCGCTCGTTAATCTCAGCCCGAGGAGGGCGCTGATCTTAGCCCGGGGGGGACGCTGATTTCAGGGGGGGTGGCACTGATCTCGTGGGGGGCCCGCTGATCTCAGCCCAGGGGGAAACACGCTGATCTTAGCACGGGGGGGCGCTGATCTCGGGGGGAGGGCTGATCTCAGGGGGGAGCCCGCTGATCTCAGCCCAGGGGGGGACCGCTAATCTCAGACGGGGGGCCGGGAGCGGCGCTGACCTCAGACTGGGGGGCCTGCCGACCCCAGCCCCTGCCTTGCCTCAGCTACATGCGCGGGAGGGCACTGAAATGCATCACAGGCAGGTGAGTATAATGTGAATCATGTGTTATGTGCTGTCTGTATGTGTTATGTATAAGATACAGTATGTGTGTCCTGTATAGTGTGCAATATGTACCTGTCTGTCTATGTATACTATCTGTGTATACTGTCTGTCTATGTATACTATCTGTCTGTATATACTGTGTCTGTCTGTGTATACTGTTTTTCTGTGTATACCATCTGTATGTATAAACTGTCTGTGTAAATAGTCTGTCTGTATATACAGTCTGCCTTTCTGTGTATACTGTCTGTGTATACAGTCTGCATTTATATACTGTCTGTCTGTCTGTGTATACAGTCTGTCTGTCTCTGTGTATACAGTCTGTGTATACAGTCTGTCTGTCTCTGTGTATACAGTCTGTGTATACAGTCTTCCTGTGTCTGTGTATACAGTCTGTGTATACAGTCTGTCTGTGTATACAGCCTGTCTGTGTATACAGTCTGTCTGTCTCTGTGTATACAGTCTGTGTATACAGCCTGTCTGTGTATACAGCCTGTCTGTGTATACAGTCTGTCTGTCTCTGTGTATACAGTCTGTGTATACAGTCTTCCTGTGTCTGTGTATACAGTCTGTGTATACAGTCTGTCTGTCTCTGTGTATACAGTCTGTGTATACAGCCTGTCTGTGTATACAGTCTGTCTGTCTCTGTGTATACAGTCTGTGTATACAATCTGTCTGTCTGTGTATACAGTCTGTCTGTCTGTGTAGACAGTCTGTCTGTGTATACTATCTGTGTGTATACTGTCTGTCTGTGTGTATATATGTATATCATACATACATGTTTTTGCAAGATTGGCAGTGAGCCTGTAGGAAATTTGAGGGGTGGAGGCGGAGCTGGGGTGGAGCCTGTGCGGAATCCCAAGGGGGCCAGAAAATTTTGCCAGTATGGGGCCTTGAAATTCCTAGTGGCGGCCCTGAACTGCTGTACTGCCAGACTGGCAAAAGCTGTATAGTGTGCAATATGTACCTGTCTGTCTATGTATACTATCTGTGTATACTGTCTGTCTGTCTATGTGTTAGGGCCAGGTGGACGCGCAGACCCAGGAGATGGATCCACTGGGCTGAACACCTCACCGAAGGCAAGGTGCCCGGTAGCCGGAGCACTACGGGTAGCAGGACAGTCCATTCAGAGGAGTGGAGTGTAGTAGTCCCTGGGACCACGGAGTCACTGTAGGTAGTCCGGGTGACGGAGCTCAGGTTCGGAGGCTGAGATGACGTCAGGCAGAGTCCGGAACCGACGGAGCGAGAAGACGGGTCACCACAGGGATCGGAGATGGTATGAACTGACGGGATGGCAGACCGTCACCGTTCGGGGTTCGGGAATTGTCAGGACCGGTTGGCGAGGCAGGAGCAGCTCTAGGAGAGAAATAGGTAAGTATACCACAAGACACAAGGAGACCTGACTCCTAGCTTAGTAAAACACGAAGAACAGGCCCCGCCCACTTGGAAAGGATCTCCCTATATACCCTGTACCTGATTCTTCAATATCTTGTTGGAGGACACTGGCCCTTTAAGAGAGGGTCAATGACCGCGCGCGCGCCCTAATGCGCATGCGCGAGGTCCGAATGCCAGAAGCCAGAGCAGGGAGCGGTGAACAGGAGGCAGGAGAGCCGGGCTGGAGCAGAGTTGCCGACGGGCGCCGGGAGCGGGGACCGGGCTGCCTGGGGACCGCAGGTGATGGGGCATGGAGGCTGTGGAGCGGGGGACGCCTGGCAGAGGAGCCGGGGAGCGAGGCAGGGGAGCCGGGGAGCATGGCAGGGGAGCCGGGGAGCGTGGCAGGGGAGCCGGAGAGCGTGACAGGGGAGCCGGGGAGCGTGACAGTACCCCCTCCCCCACGCCCCCCTCCCCGCAACCGGGACAGGAAGGCACGTATCAGGGGAGTACCCACATTCTCCCGGGGTTCCCAGGACCTATCCTCAGGACCATACCCTGCCCAGTCCACCAGGAAGAACTGTCGGCCCCGTACGGTTTTCATGGCCACGATATCCCTTACCGCATAGATGTCATCATCAGCAATAGGAGGAGGAGCAGAACTGGCAGCAGCGGAGAAGGGACCAAGGACAACCGGCTGGAGCAGGGAGACGTGGAAGGAGTTGGGTATTCTCATCGTGGCCGGGAGCTGCAGCTTGTAGGAGACCTCATTTATTTTGCTGAGGACTTTAAACGGCCCGATGTAGCGAGGACCCAGCTTGTATGATGGTAGCTTCAATCGGACGTACTTGGAAGCAAGCCAGACCAGATCTCCTGGAGAGAAACACGGAGGATCCAGACGCCTCTTGTCTGCGTGTCTCTTCATCCGCAGGGAAGCACGTCCAAGGGACGTCTTGACAGAGTCCCAAATTGTTGTAAAGTCACGGACTACAGCATCAGCAGCAGGGACATCCGAGGAAGAGGATACAGGTAAAGGGACGGAAGGCTGAAGTCCGTAAATGACATGGAAGGGAGAGCTGGAGGAGGACTCACTGAAGTGGTGGTTATGGGAGAATTCAGCCCAAGGAAGAAGCGTGGACCAGTCGTCGTGATGGGCGTTAACGTAGTGACGTAAGAAGGAGGTCAAGATCTGATTGACTCGTTCCACTTGGCCATTCGACTGAGGATGGTAGGCTGAAGAAAAGTCCAGAGTCACTCCCAGATGTCTGCAGAGAGCCCTCCAGAAGCGGGAGGTAAACTGAGTTCCTCTGTCGGACACAATGTGTGATGGAAAGCCATGCAACCGGAAGATGTGCTGTATGTAGGCGTCAGCGAGTTCCTGGGCAGAGGGCAGTCCAGCCATAGGGACGAAATGAGCCATTTTGGAGAACCGATCCACCACGACCCATATGACTGTGTGTCTGGAGGACAGGGGCAAGTCTGTAATAAAGTCCATTGCAATGTGTTGCCACGGAACGGAGGGTATAGGCAGAGGCAGAAGACGACCATATGGCAGGTGTTTGGGCGTCTTGTTCCTGGCACAAGAGGAGCAGGCTGAGACAAAATAAGCGACGTCCGTGCGAAGGGATGGCCACCAGTAGTGACGTACAATTGTACTCCATGTTTTCTTCTGACCAGCATGGCCTGCTATTTTCGAGGCATGGCCCCAGTGCAACACTTTTTGCCTGTCAGTCTCAGAGACATAGGTCTTCCCGGGCGGTATCTGGGCCAGGGTGACAGGGGCCACCGGAATGATTTTACTTGGGCAGATGGGCTGGGATGTCTCCTCCTCCTGTTCCATGGGCATGAAGGACCTGGACAAGTCATCTGCTCGCACATTCTTGTCCGCGGGTCAAAAATGGAGCTGAAAATCGAACCTGGCAAAGAACAAGGACCACCTGGCTTGCCGTGGGTTCAGTCGCTGAGCAGACCGCAGGTATTCCAGGTTCTTGTGGTCCGTGTAAATGATCACGGGGTACACTGCTCCCTCCAGAAGGTAGCGCCATTCCTCCAGAGCCAGTTTGACTGCTAATAGCTCTCGGTCACCGATGGTGTAGTTGCGTTCAGGCGCTGAGAAGCCCTTGGAGTAGAAACCGCAAGTAACCATCTTCCCGGAGGAGGACTTCTGCATGAGCACTGCTCCGGCTCCCGAGGAGGAGGCATCCACCTCCAAGGTGAACTGTCGGTTTAACTCAGGACGGTGGAGCACAGGGGAGGAAGCAAATGCCTGTTTCAGGGAGCCAAACGCGGCGTCGGCCGCAGGTGACCAGTCCTTTGGATTAGCCCCCTTCTTGGTCAAGGCGGAGAGAGGTGCAATCAGGGCAGAGAAGTGAGGGATGAACTGACGGTAATAATTTGCGAATCCAAGAAAGCGTTGGATTGCCTTCAGTCTGGAAGGAGGGGGCCAGTTGAGAATGGAAGAGACCTTCTCCGGGTCCATCTGCAGGCCGGTATCGGAGATTACGTAACCCAGGAAGGGAAGAGAAGACTGCTCGAAGACACACTTCTCGTACTTGGCGTACAGCCGATTCTCTCTCAGTCTTTGTAGTACCAGCTGCACGTTCTCTCTGTGGGTCTGGAGGTCCGGAGAGAAGACCAGGATATCATCAAGATACACCACCACACAGACGTAGAGAAGGTCCCGGAACACGTCGTTCACCAATTCCTGAAAGACTGCTGGTGCGTTACACAGGGCATCACACAGTATTCATAGTGCCAATCGCGAGTATTGAATGCGGTCTTCCATTCGTCCCCAGAGCGGATGCGGACCAGGTTGTAGGCACCCCGAAGATCCAACTTGGTAAACACACGAGCTCCTCTAAGCCAATCAAACAATTCGGGGGGCAGGGGGTATTTATTTTTCACGGTGATTTGGTTCCATCCCCGGTAGTCAATGCATGGGCGTAGGTCACCCTCTTTCTTCTTAACGAAGAAGAAGCCTGCTCCAGCAGGAGAGGAGGATCTCCGAATGAATCCCCTTGCCAGGTTCTCCGTGATGTAGGCAGACATGGCCCTTGTTTTGTCAAGGTCAGAATGACGATGATGATGAGACTCAAAGGATCTCTCGATATTCGGCTGCTGCTTCTAATTAAAAATGTCATGTGTGCACACGAGAATGAAAAATAACTGCACAGCAAGTCAGTTATGTCTATCTCCATGACTGGCTCTTGACCAAGTGGTTCTTTATTGTTTGAAAGAAACTCTAGACCAAACAGTAAGGGGGTGTGAACAAAAGTTTTAGTCCAATCAAGTATCGTAGGTCAGGGCTTCATGACGTAGAGAGATCTGCATATTCTCCTTGGATTGGACAGTCCAGGCTCCAGGAATTTTCCTTTGTCCATCTGTGTTGGGTGGAGAACAGGAAATGGTGGCCATTTTCAAGCTATACATATAGTATATACTGAGTCTAAGGAAAATACACTGAATATGCAATATACATATATACATGTTAGTAAGAAACAAAAGCATTCACAAATATGTGTGTTAGTTCACATCTACTGAACTATATAACTGAGTCTATGAAATGGCTGAATTAAGTATTTTTGGATACTCAATTCTTTATCCTCAACAGTCCCCCCTAAAGACTTACTTCTGCCATTTCTAAATTCTAAGGGTACTGTGTTCCTTTAGGAAGAGAGGTAGAAAGATCTGTTGAAAAACCTGCCTAACTGAACGTTGAAACATGGGCGGAAAGGGGAAAGGGGTTTTCTTCACCGGTTTGAGACCAAGGACTCCTAGGCGAGTCCTCACCCTTTGTAGTTGGACTTTCCCATGTCTCAAGGTTCTCTAAGTCCTCTCTTCTAACTGTTCTGGCAATGCTGGTCTAAAACTGTACAGGGTTTTCTGAAAAGGATAAGTATGAGCAGAACGCTCAGTGCAGCTCTGGTTGATTAACCCTTCTACAATGCGAGGTGTGGATCCATAGATTTTTCTGTGGTTGGATCAGCTCCTCTAGTGTTGACTCATGGCTCTTTCTCGCTCGTCCTTTAGGATCAATCAGTTTCCTGACTGGAGACCATATGCTAATAGCTCTGATTTAAGATCTGGAATTGGAGAATACATCTGTTTATCACACTATTCAGTCAATTATATAAAAATATACATGTCTATGCTAAACCAAAAACATCTTACATAAAGACTAGTGATGAGCGAGTACTAAAAAGCTCGGGTGCTCGAAGCTCGGGCCGAGCCTCCCAAGATACTCGTGTACTCGGGCCGAGCAACGAGCCCAATGTTATCCTATGGGAGACCCGAGTATTTTTGTGAAATGACCCCCCGGCAGCATGGAGAAACCCTAAAAATGGCACAAAAGTCTCAGAAGAGTGCTCAAATGACATGGCAACAGCATGGGGAAGACCCCTTGAAGCATTCATCACTCAAAAGTCACAGCTGTGAACAATTTTGTCCGCGTTTCACGCCATTTTTACGGACTCACCAGAAAACCTTCCAAAATGACCCCAAAATGATTTTTCATGGCAGAAATGTTAAGGGCACATACCCAATAGTGAGATAGAGCTAATGTATGTTACTTTTTGAGATCAATACATGAAAGATTTTACGTAAAACATTGTGTGGCACTCCGATGTCCCTGAGAAGAGACGTACATAAAGGCCTCTGAGTATAATATGCCCATTTTGAGGAAGTGAGTCTTTGTAGTATTTTCCTTTGCCAGGGCAGTCCAAAATTGTGAGGTTCACCAATGCCCCTGCATACAGACGTGCATGATGGCCTGTAAACCTGAAGTGCCCATTGTAAGGAAGTGGGTCTATTGTAGTATAGCCCTTAGGCAGGGCAGCCAAAAATTGGGAGGCTCCACGTTGTCCCTGGATAGAGACGTGCATGATGGCCTGTAAACCTGAAGTGCCCATTGTAAGGAAGTGGGTCTATTGTAGTATAGCCCTTAGGCAGGGCAGCCAAAAATTGGGAGGCTCCACGTTGTCCCTGGATAGAGACGTGCATGATGGCCTGTAAACCTGAAGTGCCCATTGTAAGGAAGTGGGTCTATTGTAGTATAGCCCTTAGGCAGGGCAGCCAAAAATTGGGAGGCTCCACGTTGTCCCTGGATAGAGACCTGTTAGGTTCTTAGTGCCTCCGTGCTTGCATTTAAAAACCGCACGTGTGTGCCTGTTGGTGGCAGCTTTCCGCTGCACTTGTGTGCGTTTTGCAAAAACTTGGATATAACGCACAAGTCTAGTGAATACACATCAGCACAGCATTGCAAAATGCGCAAGGGCGTTGTCAACGAACAAGGAAGTGGACGTGATGGTGGTGCAGGCAGAGACCGAGGTCGTGTGCAAGCTCTAATTTCGCCACAACAAAGGGCCACATCTACTCGCTCGCACGTCCTGTCCCAAATTCTTGGGGACCGCAGCAGTACACCGCTGTTGAACCAAGACCAGTGTCAACAGGTTGTTAGTTGGATAGCGGATAATGCTTCCAGTCAGATTGGCACCACCACAAACACTCTGTCTTCCACACGGTCAAGTGTCAGTAGCCGTGATACTGCACCGCACATTTCAGAACCTGATCCTCCTTCCTACCACCAGGCCGAGTACATGTCCTCGGACATTACTGATCCCACACTTGGACACTCGGAAGAGCTGTTCACGTTTCAATTCGCACATTCTTGCCTCTCGCCAGCTCATGTTGAAGTGGGTCATCAGGAGATCGTATGTACAGATGCCCAAATATTTGAGCAGCCACGTTCTCACGAAGTTGGCAACGTGTCTCAACAAGGGGTGGACGATGATGAGAAACAATTGTCAGGAAGTCAGGAGGAGGAGCAGGGTGCGGAAGAGGAAGACGACGTGGTGGATGATCCAGTAACTGACCCAACCTGGCAGGAGGATATGCAGAGCGAGGACAGCAGTGCACAGGGGGAGGGAGGCGTAGTATCCCAACAGGCAGTAAGAAGCACAATTATATAACGCACAAGTCTAGTGAATACACGTCAGCACAGCATTGCAAAATGCGCAAGGGCGTTGGCAAGGAACAAGGAAGTGGACGTGATGGTGGTGCAGGCAGAGGCCGAGGTCGTGGGCAAGCTCTAATTTCGCCACAACAGAGGGCCACATCTAGTCGCTCGCACGTCCTGTCCCAAATTCTTGGGGACAGCAGCAGTACACCGCTCTTGAACCAAGACCAGTGTCAACAGGTTGTTAGTTGGATAGCGGATAATGCTTCCAGTCAGATTGGCACCACCACAAACACTCTGTCTTCCACACGGTCAAGTGTCAGTAGCCGTGATACTGCACCGCACATTTCAGAACCTGATCCTCCTTCCTACCACCAGGCCGAGTACACGTCCACGGACATTACTGATCCCACACTTGGACACTCGGAAGAGCTGTTCGTTCACGTTTCCATTCACACATTCTGGCCTCTCGCCAGCTCCTGTTGAAGTGGGCCATGACGAGATTGTATGTACAGATGCCCAAATATTTGAGCAGCCACGTTCTCACGAAGTTGGCAACGTGTCTCAACAAGGGGTGGACAATGATGAGACACAATTGTCAGGAAGTCAGGAGGAGGAGCAGGGTGCGGAAGAGGAAGACGACGTGGTGGATGATCCAGTAACTGACCCAACCTGGCAGGAGGATATGCAGAGCGAGGACAGCAGTGCACAGGGGGAGGGAGGCGTAGCATCCCAACAGGCAGTAAGAAGCAGGGTGGTGGCCCCAGGCAGACGTCAGGCAACTGTTCCCCGGAACAACACGACACAAGGTGCCTGTACAAATGTTAGGTCTTCCCGAGTCTGGCAGTTTTTTAAGTTGGCTCCAGATGATTCTAAAAAGGCCATTTGCAACACCTGCCGTGCCAGCATCAGCAGGGGTACCAAAACTAGCAGCCTGACCACCATCAGCATGATCAGGCACATGTCAGCCAAGCACCCGACTTTGTGGGATGTACAACAGAGTCGAGGAGCAGTGCTTGCTGATGTCACTGCTTCGTCTTCGCTTGTTGTGCATGCGAGCCAATCCCCTGTCCATGCTGCCCGAGAACAAGCCTCCTCCGGCCCTGCACCTGCAGTTGCCCACGCAGAAATAACACCATCATCAAGCACGTCCTTGTCCCAGCGCAGCGTTCAGTTATCCATTCAGCAAACCTTTGAACGCAGGCGCAAATACACTGCCAACGACCCACATGCCACACTTCTAAATGCTAACATTTCGCGACTGCTTGCGCTGGAAATGTTGCCTTTTAGGCTGGTTGAGACAGAAGCATTCCGCGACCTGATGGTGGCAGCTGTCCCACATTACTCGATCCCCAGCCGCCACTATTTCTCCCGGTGTGCCGTCCCCGCATTGCTAACCACGTGTCACAAAACATCACACGTGCCCTGAACAACGCTGTTTCAGCCAAAGTCCACCTAACCACAGACACGTGGACAAGTGCATGTGGGCAAGGCCGCTACATCTCGTTGACGTCACACTGGGTTAATATTGTAGAAGCTGGGACCCAGTCTGAGCGAGGGACGGAACACGTCCTTCACACACCAAGTTTTGCAGGCCCTACCTCAGTCAGGGTTTCACCCACACTCTACAGCTCCGGAATGTCATGCTCCTCAGCCTCCTCCTCCTCCTGCGCATCCTCATCCACTTTACCCTACACACCAGTCCCAAGCTGGAAGTGTTGCGGGCGGAGGAGGGGACGCTGCGCTTTCCCACTGCTCGGGTCCGGCTGCCGCTGCTCTACGGCTGTTGCTGCTCGGTGGCTCGAGCGATGGCCGGATCCCGGGGACTCGAGCGGCGCTCATCGCCCGTGAGTGAAAAGGGGTCGTTTGGGTTTTGGGGATATTGTCCGTGACGCCATCCACGGTTGTGGTGATTGTGTGGACACCACCGCTGCTCTGGACGGGGATCCCGGGAGCCTGTGACAGGGAGCAGCTTTGTTGTTATTTCTCCACGCCGTGGGTAGGGGGGTTGGTTGTCCCAGGGCCCGGTGATGGGGTAGAGATGGATGACAGGCGGGTTGCGGGGCCTGATGAGGTGCAAGGTCGCAGGGGCAGCGCTGTGGCGCACGGCACGGAGGTACTCACTCAGCCCAATGATGATGACACAGTTCACGGTAAAACAAGTGGCTGGATGGACGGGTCCCTCGGACGGCTGCGGTTGTTCCTCCCTGCAGGTTAGTGATGACTGTCTCTCCCTGCACCTAAGTTGAGTTTTGGTAGTGATGGTTTCCCACCGGTAACCCGCTCCCCGACCTGGATATGGGCCGGAGGAGCCCCTTTTGCCCACAGGCGCTGGCCCTGGGAGATGGTTGCCCTTGGCGGTGGCGGTGTCTCCCCTTCACGGTTGGACGGTTGCCTTCTATCGTGACTTGGCTGTTTGGAAACCCTGAGGTCCCCTTCACTAACGGATTTGGCAAATTCACGGCGACACCAAGCCTTGCCGGGATCCGAAAGGCCCCTGCCAATGGTGCTGGCTTCTCTTTGTATACCGGTCCGGTACGGCCGGGTCACCACCCGTCCACGGTCCTTACGGCAGACTCCAATCGGCCTCCACTGCAGACGGTCACCACATCCTGCCAACCTTGCTGTCCTGTCCGGGCCACACACCCGGACCAACTTCAGGCTCTTTGCTGTCACTTTTCTCCTCTCTACTACTTTCCTCCTTCAACTTCCTTAGCTTAACTCTCACTGCCTGTTTTTTCCCTCCTCCTTGGTGGGTGGAGACCAACTGCCTGGCTCCACCCCCTGGTGTGGACAACAGCCCCTGGGGAAGGCAACAAGGATTTTGTGTTTTGACTATGATATGCCTGCAGGGATTGTGGGGTGTGTAAGTGTTGTGCTCTGTGGCCCCTGGCTTGTCCAGGGCGACACAGAAGCACTGCAGCACTGCCTTGGCGAAGCGGCAACAGGCTGTGCTGAAGCTAATCTGCATAGGTGACAAACCCCACAATGCAGAAGAGGTGTGGACAGCTCTGAAACAGCAGGCAGATCACTGGCTCACACCTCTGAACCTAAAGCCAGGAAAGGTCGTGTGTGACAATGGCCGGAACCTGGTGGCGGCTTTGAGGCGAGGCCAGCTGACACATGTTCCATGCGTGGCCCATGTGCTCAACCTCGTGGTTCAGCGGTTTCTAAAGTCATACCCAGAGCTGTCTGATCTGCTGGTAAAAGTTCGCCGCCTGTCTGCACATTTTCGAAAGTCACCTACTGCTTCAGCCGGCCTTGCTGGCTTTCAGCGCCATTTGCATCTTCCGGCTCACAGACTGGTGTGTGATGTCCCCACGCGTTGGAATTCAACTCTGCACATGTTGGTCAGGATATGTGAGCAGAAGAGGGCAGTTGTTGAGTACCTGCATCACCTAAGCCGTAGGGAAATGGGTCAAACTCCACACATAACACCTGAGGAGTGGAGATGGATGTCCGACCTATGTACCATCCGCCAAAACTTTGAGGACTCCACCAAGATGGTGAGCGGCGATGACGACATTATTAGCGTCACCATACCGCTTCTCTGCCTTCTAAAATGGTCTCTGCTTAAAAAACAACCATGATGCATTGCAGGCGGAGCGCGATGAGTTTGAGCAAGAAACAGTAGTGGGTGTGGGTGATAACACACAGCCCAGCCTCGTCTCATCACAACGTGCAGTGGAGGACTATGACGAGGAGGAGGATGAAGACATGGAGCAACTCTATGGCCAAATTGAGGATATGACATGCAGTCATATCCTCGGTTCAGCGTGGCTGGCCAGAGGACAGGGTAGATGATGATGAGGAGGAGGAGGAGGAGGAGGAGGAGGAGGACAGCATGTTCAGTCATCGTGTTGGTCAGGATACTGAAGTGATGGCTGTTAAGAGTCTGGCACACATGGCTGACTTTATGGTAAGCTGCCTGTCTCGTGACCCTCGCGTTAAGAACATCTTGGCCGACAATCATTACTGGTTGGTAACACTGTTAGACCCACGCTACAAGGAGAACTTTATGTCTCTTATTCCCGAGGCGGAGAGGTCAGGAAAAATGCAGCAGTTCCAGAAGGCCATAGTCACGGAAGTAGGCAAAGCATTCCCCTCACAAAACGATAGCGGCATAGGTCAGGAATCAGTGGACAACCAAGGCGTTGTTACGGTTGCTGCGAGCACTGGAGACTATGTCCAGATTTCTTGCTACTGCACATGTGCGAGCGCTGGAGACTAAGTCCAGATTTCTTGCTACTGCACATGTGCGAGCGCTGGAGACTAAGTCCAGATTTCTTGCTACTGCACATGTGCGAGCGCCGGAGACTAAGTCCTATCTTGGAGCCATTGCACATGTGCGGGTGACATCATCGCTGACACGAGGTCACATGTCTCTGACACCTTCTATGCCGATTGGTCGCTGGTCATGTGCTTGTGACGCCTTGCTCGGTGATAGGCCAGCATGACGTCACTCCTGTCGT
Source organism: Anomaloglossus baeobatrachus (assembly GCF_048569485.1). Taxonomy (NCBI): domain Eukaryota; kingdom Metazoa; phylum Chordata; class Amphibia; order Anura; family Aromobatidae; genus Anomaloglossus; species Anomaloglossus baeobatrachus. The sequence goes on from NC_134358.1 coordinate 485,380,427, forward strand.
TCTGGCAGCGGATTGGCTCTGGTGTCCTCCATCTTGGATGAGGCACAGAGTCTATATAAGACCCTGACACACGCCGCATGGTGCTCAGTCCTCTTGGTTCATGCATAAGAGTAGACGCTCTGTGCGCGTTCCTCTAGGCATTCCTCTGTCTATGCTAGGTGAGCGCTACCGGCAGGGTAGCGTTCTTATACCTTACAGCTTCGGCTGCTGTCCGTATCCTTACCTCTTAGGGGAGCGGACATAGGCAGGTGCCTGAGGCACATGGTCTGGCTGGGCCTTGTGATTCGACTCGTAGGTGGACGTTGCCGCTAGGGTAACATTCCTTATACTGCGTCTGGCAGTTGTTCGTATCCTCGCACACTAGGGGAGCGAACAGAGGTAGGAGCTTTGTGCGGCTTACACTGCTGTTCGTCTCTTTTGCACCACTAGAAGAGCGGACCTAGGCAGGTGCCATATCTAGTGGTTCGTATCCTCGCACACTAGTGGAGCGAACGCAGGTAGGAGCTTTGTGCGGCTTACGCTGCTGTTCGTCTCTTTTGCACCACTAGAAGAGCGGACCTAGGTAGGTGCCATTTCGCACACATTGCCTTTGTATCTGTGATTATTAACAGAGATCATTCTACACACCCTCCAAGTAAGGGAGGAATTGCTTTACTTACTTATTATATCCTTCTGTGAGTTAACAGAGGTATTGCACTCTGCCATAGTCTGCAGCAAAGTCTTTGCACGGTGGACCCTGACTGTCTGATACTCCTTTTAGGTTATTATCAGACAGCCCCCCGTAACATTAGGACTGAGTCAAGGGTCTGGCAGTTATGGCAGAATATCAGCAGTTACACCGTTACATACAAGTACTTGAGTCACGGCTCAAGAGTATAGAGGATAAACCTCAGACCATGGTGACAGCTGCACATGATCCTCGACTTGCTCTGCCAAACAGATATTCTGGCGATGCCAGATCATGTCGTGGTTTCATTAGTCAGTGTCAGATACACCTAGAGGTCAACTCTTCTCGCTTCTCTACGGAGAGGTCCAGAGTAGGCTTTATCATCTCCTTACTTCAGGACAAAGCCTTAGAATGGGCGACTCCCCTATGGGAACGCTCTGATGTGGTTACTCTGAGACATCAAGACTTTCTTGATGCTCTTAAGGCGGTATTCATGGGTCCGCAGGTTACCCATGATGCGGCCCTGAGACTGTTAGATCTATCTCAGGGTTCGTTATCCACTAGTTCTTATGCCATTGCTTTTAGAACTCTGGTGGCAGAACTAGATTGGCCAGAGAAGGTGTTGATTCCTATCTTCTGGAGAGGGTTGTCAGGCTATGTCAAGGATGCTCTTGCTACTCGTGAGGTCCCTGCTTCTCTGGAGGACTTGATCACAGTAGCAACGAGGATCGATGTACGCCATAAGGAACGTAGACTCGAGGTCTCTTCCTCACGCCCTAAGCATCGGGCTATTCCAGTTGTTGAGGGTCCACTACCATCTTCCTCAGCATCTGAAACATCTCCCACTCCTATGGAGTTAGGTCATACGTCCTCCAGACTACGCAAGTCTGGTCCTCCTATATGTTACGTATGTCGTCAGGCTGGGCACTATGCCAACAAGTGTCCTAGTCGTCAGGGAAACTCCCTGGCCTAGTAACCATTAGAGGGGGGTTACTAGAGACGTCTTCTGCACCCTCTAAGTGTTGTATCCCAGGTCAGCTCTCGTTATCTGAGAATACATGGCCTATTATGGCTTTTGTGGATTCCGGAGCTGACGGGATTTTTGTGTCCTCAGGATTTGTAAAGGGACACAATATTCCCTCTATCATGTTAGAGGCGCCTATTCCTGTCCGTGTTGTTAATGGAACTATGTTGTCTGACTCCATTACATTGAGGACAGTTCCCTTGCGCCTTTCCCTGTCTCAGGGTCACATAGAGGAGATTTCTTTTCTTGTTTTGCCTGAGGGTATAGACGACGTCCTTCTGGGTCTTCCATGGCTTCGGACTCATGCTCCTCACATTGACTGGGAGTCTGACAGCATTATTAATTGGGGTTCGAAATGTCAGTCCCGATGTCTTCACTTACCACCTAAGGTCGTTGCGGTTGCATCAACTGATCTCTCTCCCATATCTACACCCTATTTGGATTTCGCTGACGTGTTCTCCAAACAGGGTGCTGAGGTTCTTCCACCCCATAGGCCGTATGACTGTGCCATAGACCTTATCCCAGGTTCGGTTCCACCTAAAGGCAGAGTTTACCCCCTGTCGATACCTGAGTCGGAGGCCATGTCGACCTATATAAGAGAGAGTTTAGAGAAGGGGTTCATTCGTAAGTCTGTCTCTCCCGCGGGAGCTGGGTTTTTCTTTGTTCGGAAGAAAGAGGGTGATTTGCGTCCCTGCATAGATTACAGGGGTCTCAACGCAATCACAATAAAGAACAAATACCCATTACCTTTAATTTCGGAGCTCTTTGACAGACTGAGAGGAGCTCAAGTTTTTACGAAGTTGGATCTGCGGGGTGCGTATAACTTGGTACGAATTCGAAAGGGTGACGAATGGAAGACCGCTTTTAACACCCGAGACGGTCACTATGAATACCTCGTCATGCCTTTTGGGTTATGTAATGCACCCGCAGTATTTCAGGACTTCGTAAACGATGTGTTCAGGGATTTACTGTTATCCTCAGTAGTGGTGTATCTGGACGACATCCTGATTTTTTCTCCTGATCTGGAGACTCATCGTCAGGATGTCGTTCGTGTCCTTTCCCGTTTAAGGGAGCACTCATTGTTTGCTAAGCTCGAGAAATGTGTATTTGAGCAGTCCTCATTGCCTTTTTTGGGTTACATTATCTCACAAGAGGGCCTGGCTATGGATCCTGCGAAGCTCTCTGCTGTCCTGCAATGGTCCGAACCTCATTCCTTGAAGGCGGTGCAACGCTTCTTAGGATTCATAAATTATTACAGGCAGTTCATACCCCATTTTTCTACTTTGGTGGCCCCTTTGGTGGCCTTGACTAAGAAAGGTGCTAATCCCAAAGCCTGGTCTACTGAGACATCTCAGGCTTTTGAGGCAGTAAAAAGACACTTTTCAACTGCTCCCGTTCTTCAAAGACCCGATGAGAGTAAGCCCTTCCTCTTAGAGGTTGATGCCTCTTCAGTGGGTGCTGGTGCGGTCTTGTATCAAAAGAACGGTGCAGGTAGAAAAAGGCCGTGTTTCTTCTTTGCGAAAACCTTTTCACCGGCAGAGAGAAACTATACCATTGGGGATAGGGAACTGCTCGCCTTGAGATTAGCCTTGGAGGAGTGGCGTCACTTGCTGGAAGGAGCGAAACATCCTTTCCAGGTCTATACAGACCATAAGAATCTGACGTACTTACAAACCGCTCAGCGTCTGAATCCTCGCCAAGCCCGCTGGTCCTTGTTTTTCTCCCGCTTTCACTTCTCCATCAACTATCTGTCTGGGAGTAAGAATAACAAGGCAGACGCCCTGTCTCTCTCTATGCTTTCTACCCAGGAAGAGATTGACGAACCTCGTCTTATCCTTCCCTCCAGGGTTTTTCATACGCTCTCCCCTGTGACGTTAGACCAAATCCCACCGGGCAAGACCTTTGTTCCACCTGATCGACAGAATGATATACTGTCATGGGCCCACACCTCAAAGGTGGGTGGGCATTTTGGTATTAGGCGGACACGAGAGTTACTGGAGAGGTGGTATTGGTGGCCACACTTAGCCAGCCACGTCAAGAGATATGTCGGTTCCTGCTACTCGTGTGCTCGCAACCGTCCATTACGGCAGAGACCGGCTGGGCTCTTGGATCCTTTACCAGTGCCAGATAGACCATGGGAGGTGGTAGGCATGGACTTTGTGGGTGATCTTCCATGTTCACAGGGACATAGATTTGTGTGGGTCATTACGGACCATTTCTCCCGGATGGTTCATCTCGTACCGTTATCGAGAATCCCATCTTCCAGGGTACTAGCCAAACTATTCCTCAAGCATGTCTTTAGGCTTCACGGGATGCCAGATCGTATCATTTGTGATAGAGGCCCTCAATTTACTTCCCGTTTCTGGCGAGATCTTTGTAGCCTTCTGCAAATTGAGTTGAATCTCTCTTCGGCGTACCATCCGGAGACCAATGGTTTGGTTGAGCGTACCAATCAATCTATGATTATATACCTTCGACACTTTGTTGCTGAGAACCACGATAACTGGTCCTCCCTCCTACCCTGGGCAGAATTTGCCCTTAACAATTCGCTGGCTGAGGCCACTGGGCAGACACCGTTCGTACTCAATAATGGGCAACACCCTAGGGTACCGGTATTGTTTCCCGCTGCTGCACCTCCTCCTCTTGTGGCCGACTGGGCAACTAATGCCAGAGAGGTTTGGGATCGGACTCAAGAGTCGATCCAAGCAGCTAAGGACCGTATGAAGACGGTGTCTGATCGGTTTCGTCGCCCGGCTCCTGTCTTTTCTCCAGGGGACTTTGTGTGGCTCTCTGCAAAACACGTGAGACTTAAAGTGAGCTCTGTCAAATTTGCTCCTCGCTTCCTGGGTCCTTATGAGGTTCTTCGACAGGTAAATCCTGTAGTCTACCAATTGAAGTTACCCGTCCATCTTAGGATTCATGACAAATTCCATGTCTCACTGCTAAAGCCGGCTATTTTACCTCACGCTCGTGAAGTGCACTCTCCTGCCTCTGATTCCTCTCGCTCTAGCTATGAGGTACGAGCCATAGTTGGTTCTAAGATGGTTAGAGGGCGCAGGTTCTTCTTGATAGATTGGGAGGGCTACGGCCCGGAACATCGCTCTTGGGAGCCTGAGGAGGCTGTCCATGCTCCCGACTTAGTTGCCGATTACCTGCGTCGCCGGGAGGGGGGCCCTTGAGGGGGAGGTACTGTTACGGTTGCTGCGAGCACTGGAGACTATGTCCAGATTTCTTGCTACTGCACATGTGCGAGCGCTGGAGACTAAGTCCAGATTTCTTGCTACTGCACATGTGCGAGCGCTGCAGACTAAGTCCAGATTTCTTGCTACTGCACATGTGCGAGCGCCGGAGACTAAGTCCTATCTTGGAGCCATTGCACATGTGCGGGTGACATCATCGCTGACACGAGGTCACATGTCTCTGACACCTTCTATGCCGATTGGTCGCTGGTCATGTGCTTGTGACGCCTTGCTCGGTGATAGGCCAGCATGACGTCACTCCTGTCGTTCTGGCAGCGGATTGGCTCTGGTGTCCTCCATCTTGGATGAGGCACAGAGTCTATATAAGACCCTGACACACGCCGCATGGTGCTCATTCCTCTTGGTTCATGCATAAGAGTAGACGCTCTGTGCGCGTTCCTCTAGGCATACCTCTGTCTATGCTAGGTGAGCGCTACCGGCAGGGTAGTGTTCTTATACCTTACAGCTTCGGCTGCTGTCCGTATCCTTACCTCTTAGGGGAGCGGACATAGGCAGGTGCCTGAGGCACATGGTCTGGCTGGGCCTTGTGATTCGACTCGTAGGTGGACGTTGCCGCTAGGGTAACATTCCTTATACTGCGTCTGGCAGTTGTTCGTATCCTCGCACACTAGGGGAGCGAACAGAGGTAGGAGCTTTGTGCGGCTTACGCTGCTGTTCGTCTCTTTTGCACCACTAGAAGAGCGGACCTAGGCAGGTGCCATATCTAGTGGTTCGTATCCTCGCACACTAGTGGAGCGAACGCAGGTAGGAGCTTTGTGCGGCTTACGCTGCTGTTCGTCTCTTTTGCACCACTAGAAGAGCGGACCTAGGTAGGTGCCATTTCGCACACATTGCCTTTGTATCTGTGATTATTAACAGAGATCATTCTACACACCCTCCAAGTAAGGGAGGAATTGCTTTACTTACTTATTATATCCTTCTGTGAGTTAACGGAGGTATTGCACTCTGCCATAGTCTGCAGCAAAGTCTTTGCACGGTGGACCCTGACTGTCTGATACTCCTTTTAGGTTATTATCAGACAGCCCCCCGTAACAGGCGTACAGCCGAGAGGGGCACAAGTCCAATCCGCCAGAGGTAGGGGAACAGTCTTTAAGATCTGGGACAGTTTTCTCAGCCCCTCACATACCACAGCCCCTGAGGTGCGGGGTAGTGCCACAAGAAATCCTAAGTTTGCCCAGATGCTCAAGGAGTACCTTGCAGATCAAACAACTGTACTCTGACATTCCTCTGTGCCTTACAATTAATGGGTATCCAAGCTGGACACGTGGCATGAATTGGCTCTCTACGCCTTGGAAGTCCTGGCCTGCCCTGCCGCTAGCGTTTTGTCAGAGCGTGTTTTTAGTGCCGCAGGTGGAATCATTACAGATGAACGCACCTGCCTGTCAACTGTAAATGCTGACAGGCTGACTCTAATCAAGATGAACAAGGGTTGGATTGGGCCAGACTTCACCACACACACCAACAGCAAATTACAGCGGAATTTAAAGTTTGTAACGGGATTTTGCCATGTACCTCCACTCACCCATGGTAACACACTTCTGGACTTTGGCTAATCGCTGGACTGCTCCTCCTTCTCCTCATGCGCCATCATGATGACCGTTACAAGAGTTAGGCCTTTGTTTCAGGTATACCCCCAGTGGTAAATTTTTTCGCCCATTGTTTCAGAATGGGCATTACAACGACAGGAGACCCGCTCCTTTGCAATGGGAACAATGTTTTGAGGCCCTCATGCACATCTCTATCCAGGGACAATATGGAGCCTGACGCTGCCACCGACAGGCACACACATGCGGTTTTTAAATGCAAGCACGGACGCAAGAACCTAACAGGTTTTTAGGAGCGACAATTACTGAGAAGTCTGACACTATCAGCCACTGCTGACTGACGTGTATTATACACTACACTTGTGCGTTATATAATAGTTTGTGAAAAACGTGCACCTGTACGCTGCCACCGACAGGCACACACGTGCGGTTTTTAAATGCAAGCACGGACGCACTAAGAACCTAACAGGTTTTTAGGAGCGACAATTACTGAGAAGTCTGACACTATCAGCCACTGCTGACTGACGTGTATTATACACTAAACTTGTGCGTTATATAATAGTTTGTGAAAAACGTGCACCTGTACGCTGCCACCGACAGGCACACACGTGCGGTTTTTAAATGCAAGCACGGACGCAATAAGAACCTAACAGGTTTTTAGGAGCGACAATTACTGAGAAGTCTGACACTATCAGCCACTGCTGACTGACGTGTATTATACACTACACTTGTGCGTTATATAATAGTTTGTGAAAAACGTGCACCTGTACGCTGCCACCGACAGGCACACACGTGCGGTTTTTAAATGCAAGCACGGACGCAATAAGAACCTAACAGGTTTTTAGGAGCGACAATTACTGAGAAGTCTGACACTATCAGCCACTGCTGACTGACGTGTATTATACACTACACTTGTGCGTTATATAATAGTTTGTGAAAAACGTGCACCTGTACGCTGCCACCGACAGGCACACACGTGCGGTTTTTAAATGCAAGCACGGACGCAATAAGAACCTAACAGGTTTTTAGGAGCGACAATTACTGAGAAGTCTGACACTATCAGATACTGCTGACTGACGTGTATTATTCACTAGACTTGTGCGTTATATAATAGTTTGTGAAAAATGCACACAAGTGCACCTGTACGCTGCCACCGACAGGCACACACGTGCGGTTTTTAAATGCAAGCACGGACGCAATAAGAACCTAACAGGTTTTTAGGAGCGACAATTACTGAGAAGTCTGACACTATCAGCCACTGCTGACTGACGTGTATTATTCACTAGACTTGTGCGTTATATAATAGTTTGTGAAAAACGTGCACCTGTACGCTGCCACCGACAGGCACACACGTGCAGTTTTTAAATGCAAACGCAATAAGAACCTAACAGATTTTTAGGAGCGACAATTACTGAGAAGTCTGACACTATCTGGACGGTTTTAGACTGTATACACCAGCCCCAGATATGATGAAGGCTGGTATACGGTCACCACTAGGAATGGCTATATACCCTGCCTGCCTGCCTGCCTGCCTGTATACTGCTACAATAGTCCTGACAAGGACTCTTTTGGTCAGTAGCCTGTATTCCAACCTGGCTATACCCTGCCTGTATACAGCAACAATAGTCCTGAGAAGGACTCTGCTACTGTACTCCGACCTGGCTATACCCTGCCTGCCTGTATACAACTAGAATAGTCCTGAGAAGGACTTTTGGTCACACTGTTTGCAGCCCTGCTACGGAAATAGCTATAAAGGGCCGCAAACCTTTCCCTGAAGCAGCGACACTCTCCCTGCACTGACTGTCTGGATAGCTGTGAGCAGAGCACAGCGCGCCGGCCGGTATAAAGGCTCGGTCACGCTGTGCAGGCCGGCCAATCACTGCAATTCCACAACTAACAGGGCTGTGGCATTGCAGTGGTCTGCCAGCCAATCCCTGCATGAGGGCTGGCTCTCAAAAGAGCGCCAACATGCAGAAATGAAGACCACGAGTACAGCACGAGTATCGCGAGATTACTCGGTCCCCGCCGAGTAGACCGAGTACAGTGATACTCGTGCGAGTACCGAGTAGTAACAAGCATGCTCGCTCATCACTAATAAAGACCTGCTTATTGCAAAAAGAAACAAAACATATACATTTTGTACACGATTTGCCAGTTTCCACTTTTCTATAAAATATACACTTTTTGTAAACACATTTTTCCTTACATACCACCTTCATGTGCTTCTCAACAATAATGTCGTTTTCTGCACTGGAATACCTCTGACCAAACCTGGAAAGAAATTTACACAACACGCACAGACTTGCATACAACGTGCTCATGATATACATCTATAATCAGTTTGCAGTCTCTAAGAATGGGTAGAGTAGGTGCAGGGTGTTTCTACGGACTCTTTACAGTTTTTTTTTTCTCACTTCGTTCTAGGCACTTGTCTCACAAGACTGGGTGAATCTGCCCACCTGGGTACTGAACCCTGGCGTCACCAAAGCACACACTGACAATTGTCTTTCACAGATGTTACCTGGGCCATCATTAAGAAGAGCTCTCATGGCAGAGAAAGCTTACCACCCTTTGTCCACAGACCTTCCTCAGTCAGCTGGCTCCCTGCATGTCACACTCCATTCCTTGTTGTATCGCTTGTTCCTGTAGGGATTTAAGAACACAAGGAGTGACAGAAGTCACTGACGTGACCAATGTCACCAAGGCATGGTCGGTATTGGTGAAAGACTCTCAACTCTAGGCCCGTTCACTGCTTCTTGGTCAGCTGCACCTGTGCGAGGATCTCCATCCGAATCCATCAGCTCAGATCTAGACTTTCTTTTCGGCATACCTAATTCATTTGACAACAGGAAAAATCTACAACCTACATACACCTCTAAAGACTCTTACCCACTCCTGTTCTACCCATCAAGAGAGGCATTAAATGCATCACTGTCTCCTGTATCAATAGGATTGGAGGGAGTGGTCGAATTTAGACTACCTCATGTGGTGTAAACAGCAGCATATCCAGTGCAGAATCGACCACCATCTGGTTTCATCTATAAAAACAAAAACTAAAAAATATACATTAGATCATTCTTATAACTTCATCTCTGATCATAATACAGTTAGTGGTCATCTATACTTCACATGACTGAGAATACTTAATAAATAAACAAACAAATAAACAAATAAACATATAAGACAAAACTTTCCTATTTCAGTTAACAGATATACCTCATAGTAATCTAATAAACATAACTTATGGGAAAAAAGGTCAGCTTCAAAACCTATCTAATATACCTGCTGCGCCCTCCAAGAAACTGGAGAATATAATTAATACCTTATTCCCCCCTTGTTTAATTGTTTATTTACCAATATGGCAAAATTCAGCATTTTTATACTGGTATTCCCTAAAAGAAAAAATAAAACAGCAGGTAATAAATTAGCCACATACTAAAACCTAAAATGAACAAACACTGAAAATAACGTACATCTCACAACACTACACATTACTGGGAAATTTTAAAAACCTTACAATAAACACTATCCATAAAGAAAAGAAAAACATTTCATAGTAGAAACGACTGAGAAATGATGAAATGACAGCTGTGACTAGGCGACTAACTTGCAAAAATATATAAATGGTTTAGAAATAATCGTAAAAACAGAAAAGGCGATAGAGTCACAAAATAAAAATATATTGTTCAAATAAATCGCCATTAAAAACAAAACAACACAAATTATATCGCACATCCCATAAAATTTAATATTCCCTATTCAGGTATAAACAGCAAACTAAAAATGGGAAATCCTGAACTCTAAGGGTTAAACCAAACTTACGTCACTATTGGAGAGAGACACATTCCATCAAGACACATTCCATCCCTGTCTCTTAAAAGCGAGAGAGGAAGAAGAAAAAAAACTCATCCTTTGTTATAACAAAGACGTAGCAGTGAACACATCCATTACCCATATCTACATTGGATGCATTATACATTTTTCCTAACTCCTTTTTACAAATGGATTTGATACATTTTGACATCAGTAGGGGTAAGTCGTTTACGATTTTTGTTTTAAAGTAACTAACACAGTACAAAGATATATATATTTACCTTCCTCTATTTTATTTTATGATATAATGCTGCAGGACTTCTAAAATACCAATTGATTTTATGTGAACAGAAAATTCTGTAAAAGTTTCACTTACTTATCTTTGACTTGCATTTATGGGATAGCTGAGTAAACAAATATACTATTTATACTTATTCAAATATGTTAGTCATTTATACCACAGAACACCTCCCACCGGGGGATGGGTGGAGAGCTTTGAACAAAGAGCCATTGCGAGGGGTGTGGCTTATGAGGTGTACTGCCATCAGTGGGTGTAGCAAGACGGCTGCCACAGGAAGTTCCATGCACCTGACTTCCGGGTGCAGCATCCATGTTGTGACTACCTGGGTGTACTGGGAGTGGCTGGAACTACGTAGTAAACCAGGGATACTTTTAGTGCCTGTAAATTTGCATTCCAGCATACAAAGGAGAGATATGATTAGCACCAGATATAATGACTTCTAGAGCAGAACAATGAGGCACCGCTAGAGAAAAACATTTAGTGATTCTACAAACAGCAACAGACAGTGAATGAGGTCTTTGTTCTCCAGTATACTCTCACTGGAGATTAATCTGAACTTCAGTACATGGGTTGCAGCCTGCCATCTAGTGGTAGTCCAACGAGTTTACACAACTTTTTGCAATCTTTTATATTTTTTCCGTTTTTTGTAACTAGGGCGACAGCGTTCTCAGCTTTTACTAAAAACAACATATTTATCTTTTGAACAGAGTATACAGTGCTTAATTGGACCGGCCGGCTCCAACCGAAATTCTTTCCCGTCTCGTTATGAAGACCTACCCCTTCATAACAGTGACTCACGTTTAATACGCAGGGGAATACGCTAATTCCGACACTTTTACCTTAACTAAAGTGAGTTCCTTTCCCGCCTCGTCTGCCACGCAGACAGTGACATGCGCCTGAACGGCAGGGGAATACGCTAAATCCACTTTAAGTTAACAGAACCCTTCCCGCCTCGTCTATTATTTATCCAACATTCAATATTCAATATTTAATATTTAATATTCAATATTCAATATCTAATATTCAATATCTAACAAACAGTGGCTGTGTTATCCGCAACACAGGGGAATCGCTAGTTCTCATACTTCTGTTCAAAAAACAAACAATTTAAAAAACTGAAAAATGCATGAACCCGTTAATTTCTCTCTAATCCAAACCAAAATAACACTTGTCTTTCTTTCAAATCATTACAACTCTGTACTATACAAAGGCTGCAGCCACCTCCACTGACCCCTCCTCTCTCCAAAGAGCTGCGCTGTTTTAACCCCCGGTATCTGCCTCTTCACCCTCCACCCCCCTTGCTTCTCAGCTAAAAGACAGCAGGGTCATAGCTATGCAATTTGATCTCTGCTCTGCCTCAAGCAGCTGGTGGACATATGGCCCCCACCTTTTTGCTTCCTCTGAGTGTAAGAATGTAAGGATGTGCTCCCCCCTCTCGCATTCCTTGTTCTCAATAGAAAGACTGTCAGGGATGCCCCTGGGCTTAACCAGACCCCCCTTCTTCCTTTGTTCACAGCGAAGAAGAAAAAACTACAGGCAATTAACTCTCCGAGAACCAAACAGAGAAATCACAAGCTTGATTAACCATACACTTTATACAACCCAACAGCTACTTAAAAAAAAAAAAAACACCCCATTTCTAATTACAGACAGCCGGATACTTTAAAACCTACCCCTAGCCCCTATGGGGACTGGGTCCGTTTCTTGCCCACCGGCGAGTGACAGTCACACCGTTAGGTCTCCGGTGCACTACCATTCTCCGGACTAGTGACCACCCCCTTTCGCCAGGTGTCTCTCGAACCACAGGTAAAACAGCACACACAATGTATATGATGGTTACCTGCGAAACGGAGGGTGATCAAGTCCTCGATATCGAGCAACACCTGGATACTTGTGGAGCAGCCCCCAGACGTCCGGAAAATGGAAGCTCTGACTCACCCTTCTCGGTGGTCCCATCTGGGTCGCCAACTGTCAAGGTCAGAATGACGATGATGATGAGACTCAAAGGATCTCTCGATATTCGGCTGCTGCTTCTAATTAAAAATGTCATGTGTGCACACGAGAATGAAAAATAACTGCACAGCAAGTCAGTTATGTCTATCTCCATGACTGGCTCTTGACCAAGTGGTTCTTTATTGTTTGAAAGAAACTCTAGACCAAACAGTAAGGGGGTGTGAACAAAAGTTTTAGTCCAATCAAGTATCGTAGGTCAGGGCTTCATGACGTAGAGAGATCTGCATATTCTCCTTGGATTGGACAGTCCAGGCTCCAGGAATTTTCCTTTGTCCATCTGTGTTGGGTGGAGAACAGGAAATGGTGGCCATTTTCAAGCTATACATATAGTATATACTGAGTCTAAGGAAAATACACTGAATATGCAATATACATATATACATGTTAGTAAGAAACAAAAGCATTCACAAATATGTGTGTTAGTTCACATCTACTGAACTATATAACTGAGTTTATTAAATGGCTGAATTAAGTATTTTTGGATACTCAATTCTTTATCCTCAACAGTTTCAGCAGGAGACAGAGGATATATCCGTCCCCGAGGTGGTGTAGTTCCCGGGAGTAGGTCGATGGCACAGTCATAAGGACGATGTGGCGGCAGTACCTCTGACTCCTTTTTATCAAAGACGTCCGCGAAGGACCAATAGGCCGAGGGCAGTCCCGGTAGGGACTCCGGAATCGGAGGTCGTCGGATGGGCTGTATAGTCTTCAGACAGTTCTCGTGGCAAGAGGAGCCCCATTGGGTGATTTCACCAGTACACCAGCTGACTGACGGTTCGTGTGTCCGTAACCAGGGGAGTCCCAGCAGGATTTGATGAGACATGTGTGGGAGGACGTAGAGAGCGATGTTCTCGGTGTGCAGGGCACCGATACGTAGTTCCACCGGCTTGGTGATCCACGAGATGGTGTCAGAGAGGGGTCTCCCATCCACAGAGGCAATCACGAGGGGTTTGTCGAGTGGCGTAACAGGCACCTGGTACTTGTCCACCGTGGCCTGCTGGATGAAATTGCCTGCTGCCCCGGAATCGAGGTACGCCTCGGCCGTGAACCGCGTCTCTCCCGTTGTTACTTGAACAGTCCACGTAACCGGGTCTGAGAGAGTCCCAGCACCTAGGGTGGCCTCTCCTACCAACCCTAGGCTTTGGAGTTTCCCGGCCTCTCTGGACAGGAACGTAGCAGGTGTGTGCCCTCTCCTCAGTAGAAGCAGAGGCCCTTGGCGAGCCGTTCTGCTCGGCGTTGTTCGGACTGCCGCAAACGGTCAATCTGCATGGGCTCGTGGACAGAGACACCAGACGACACTGACTGAAGTACGGCGGGCTTCTGCGGAGGAGAGGAATGCCGTATCGGACGTCTCTCACGGGACACCTCTTTGGATCGTTCCTGGAATCTGAGGTCCACGCGGGTGGCTAGTGCGATCAGGGCATCCAGGGTGGAAGGAACATCGCGGCCTGCCAGCTCGTCCTTAATACGACTGGAGAGTCCTTCCCAGAAGGCGGCGGTGAGGGCTTCATTGTTCCACCCCAATTCTGAGGCCAAAGTGCGGAAGTGGATGGCATACTGCCCCACCTTCATAGTCCCCTGACGTAGCCTGAGGAGTGATGAGGCGGATGCGGCGGCACGTCCGGGTTCGTCAAAGGTGGTTTTAAACGACTGCAGGAAGTCCTGGATGTTAGTGGTCACAGGGTCCTCCTTCTCCCACAAGGGGTTCATCCAGGCCAGTGCCTCACCCTCTAGATGGGACATCACAAACGCCACCTTGGCTTGGTCGGAGGCAAACAGGTGCGGAAGCAGCTTGAAATGGAGGGAGCACTGGTTTAAGAATCCTCTGCAGGTCTTGGGATCTCCGGCATATCGGGGTGGAGAGGCCAAGCGGAGTTTAGAAGCTTCCGAGGTAGCCGCTACGGGAACCGTGGCCGTGGACTGTGCAGTAGTAACCTGAGATGCCAGGGATGTGGCAGTTGCTTGCAGCATGTTCAGGCGGGTATCCACCGAGGACATGAAGGCCAGCATGCGGGACTGGGTCTCGCGCTGTCGTACGAGTTCCTGCTGCAAGGTGCCCAGCTGGGTCGCTAGTGCTTCGGTGGGATCCATGGCCTGTTCTTACTGTTAGGGCCAGGTGGACTGGCAGACCCAGGAGGTGGATCCACTGGGCTGAACACCTCACCGAAGGCAAGGTGCCCGGTAGCCGGAGCACTACGGGTAGCAGGACAGTCTGTTCAGAGGAGTGGAGTGTAGAAGTCCCTGGGACCACGGAGTTACTGTAGGTAGTCCGGGTGACGGAGCTCAGGTTCGGAGGCCGAGATGACGTCAGGCAGAGTCCGGAACTGACGGAGCGAGAAGACGGGTCACCACAGGGATCGGAGATGGTATGAACTGACGGGATGGCAGACCGTCACCGTTCGGGGTTCGGGTATCGTCAGGACCGGTTGGCGAGGCAGGAGCGGCTCTAGGAGAGAGATAGGTAAGTATACCACAAGACACAAGGAGACCTGACTCCTAGCTTAGCAAAACACGAAGAACAGGCCCCGCCCACTTGAAAAGGATCTCCCTATATACCCTGTACCTGATTCTTCAATATCCTGTTGGAGGACACTGGCCCTTTAAGAGAGGGTCAATGACCGCGCGCGCGCCCTAATGCGCATGCATGAGGCCCGGGTGCCAGAAGCCAGAGCAGGGAGCGGTGAACAGGAGGCAGGAGAGCTGGGCTGGAGCAGAGTTGCCGAAGGGGGCGCCGGGAGCGGGGACCAGGCTGCCTGGGGACCGCAGGTGATGGGGCATGGAGGCTGTGGAGCGGGGGACGCCTGGCAGAGGAGCCGGGGAGCGAGGCAGAGGAGCCGGGGAGCGTGGCAGGGGAGCCGGGGAGCGTGGCAGGGGAGCCGGGGAGCGTGGCAGGGGAGCCGGGGAGCGTGACACTATGTATACTGTCTGTATATACTGTGTCTGTCTGTGTATACTGTCTTTCTGTGTATACTATCTGTATGTTTAAACTGTCTGTCTGTGTATATAGTCTGTCTGTATATACAGTCTGCCTGTCTCTGTATACTGTCTGTGTATACTGTCTGTATTTATATACTGTCTGTCTATACAGTCTGTCTGTGTATACAGTCTGTCTGTCTCTGTGTATACAGTCTGTGTATACAGTTTGCCTGTGTATACAGCCTTTCTGTGTATACAGTCTGTCTGTCTCTGTGTATACAGTCTGTGTATACAGTCTGTCTGTGTATACAGTCTGTCTGTCTCTGTGTATACAGTCTGTGTATACAGCCTGTCTGTGTATACAGCCTGTTTGTGTATACAGTCTGTCTGTCTCTGTGTATATAGTACAGTCTGTGTATACAGTCTGTCTGTCTCTGTGTATACAGTCTGTCTGTCTCTGTGTATACAGTCTGTGTATACAGCCTGTCTGTGTATACAGTCTGTCTGTCTCTGTGTATACAATCTGTGTATACAGTCTGTCTGTCTCTGTGTATACAGTCTGTGTATACAGTCTTCCTGTGTCTGTGTATACAGTCTGTGTATACAGTCTGTCTGTGTATACAGTCTGTCTTTCTCTGTGTATACAGTCTTTGTATACAGCCTGTCTGTGTATACAGCCTGTTTGTGTATACAGTCTGTCTGTCTCTGTGTATATAGTACAGTCTGTGTATACAGTCTGTCTGTCTCTGTGTATACAGTCTGTCTGTCTCTGTGTATACAGTCTGTGTATACAGCCTGTCTGTGTATACAGTTTGTCTGTCTCTGTGTATACAGTCTGTGTATACAGTCTTCCTGTGTCTGTGTATACAGTCTGTGTATACAGTCTGTCTGTGTATACAGTCTGTCTGTCTCTGTGTATACAGTCTTTGTATACAGCCTGTCTGTGTATACAGTCTGTCTGTCTCTGTGTATACAGTCTGTTTGTCTCTGTGTATACAGTCTTTGTATACAGCCTGTCTGTGTATACAGTCTGTCTGTCTCTGTGTATACAGTCTGTGTAGACAGTCTGTCTGTGTAGACAGTCTGTCTGTGTATACTATCTGTCTGTCTGTCTATACCATCTGTCTGTGTGTATACTGTCTGTGTGTATACTGTCTGTGTGTATACTGTCTGTCTGTGTATATATGTATATCATACATGCATGTTTTTGCAAGAGTGGCAGTGAGTCTGTAGGAAATTTGAGGGGTGGAGGCGGAGCTGGGGTGGAGCCTGGGCGGAATCCCAAGGGGGCCCAAAATTTTGCCAGTATTGGGCCCTGAAATTTCTAGTGGCGGCCCTGCACTGCTGTACTGCCAGACTGACAAAAGCTGTAGCTGACTTGGGAAAATCGACGCACAAGCAGCGTACCTTCACAAGTAGCTCAGGTAAATCTGGGTAAGTTTTCAGAAAGTGCTGAACCAATATGTTGAGCATGTGGGCCAGGCATGGTACATGTGCGAGCTTGCTAAGCGTAAAAGCTGCCATCAAGTTACGGTCATTAACACACACAACCATACCTGATTGTAGGTTCAGTGGCGAGCGCCAAAGATCTGTCTAGTCTGCTTACTTTCAATAACTCTGCAACAGTGTGCTATTTGTCATCTAAACAAATTAGTCTTAGCAGAAACTGTCGCCGCTCAACCAAGGCAGTGCTGCAGTGCTTCCAGTTTGTGACTGATATGGACAACATGCTTCGATATGATAATTCGGAGATGGGGGTTGAGGGGGATGAGGGGGTGCAAGAACTGATGTAGGAGGTAGCGGAATGGCTGATGGAACTAGGGCCTGCTTTCTTCGGCGCTGATAGTACATGTACCATCCCAGGGTCCTACTTGGTCCCGGCCTCCAAAAGGTTGACCAGTGTACCGTCAGGGAAATGTAACATCCCTGGCCATGAACGCTTGTCCATGTGTTGGTCGTTAACTGGACTTTCCTATTAGCTGAGTTGGTCAGGGCACAGGTGATGTTATGGGACATTTGCTTGTGTAATGCAGGGACAGCACACCAGGAAAAATAGTGGCAGCTGGGTACAGTGGGACGGCCGCTGCCATTAGGTTGTGGAAAACCTCATTGTCCTTAAAGGGGTGGTTCACCCATTTTTTTTATTTTCTGTAGGAGTTCTACTTACCTTTCTAGGCGTTTTCTCCATTGTCTTCTGTTTCCAGTTCTGACACTGAGCGGCGCTATCCTGCACGCTCAGTGCCGGTCACATGACCCCCTGGAGCTGTGGCCGCCAGCATCCTCTGACGTCCCAGCATTTCCGGGCTCTCAAACAAGACGGGTACATCAGAGGAGGCTGGCACCACTCAGATTGAGTGACAGGGCTGTGGGCGGTGACTACCGCACATCACAGCCCAGTATCGAGGGGAGGATCTGGAGGACGTCAGTGTGGAGCCGGCGTCCTGCAGATGGTGAGGCACGGGGCGCCAGTGTGCAGTACAGGGGGGGGGGGGGGTTCTTCAGCTGAATCCCCCCCTGCACGTAAGTATGTGATCACACTGTCCACCGGCCGCTCTGCTGTGATGTCAGGAGAGCGGCCGGTGTCGGGCAGTCTGATCATCTGCTCCTCCCAGCAGCACTGCAGGACGCAGCAAGACACTGACAGGCATGTCACTGCTGTGCTCTGCCATCTGTCCTGCTGCATGGGACAAACTGTCTGCACTCTGTCACCTGCACCACAAGTCACAGAGTGGAGACAGTTGGTGACAGAGCTCCTCTGCCCCCCCCCCCCCGTTCTTTCCCCACTCTCTTCTCTCCCCCCACTCTTCTCCTCCTCCCCTCTTCCCCCTCTTCTCTGCCCCCCTCTTATCCCTCTCTCCTCTCTTTTCCCTCGCTCTCTTCCCCCCCTCGCTCTCTCCCCCCACACTCTCTTTCCCTCCCCACTCACTCTCTTTTCCTCCCCCCCCTCGCTCTCTTTTCCTCCCCCCCTCGCTCTCTTTTCCTCCCCCCCTCGCTCTCTTTTCCTCCCCCCCCGTGCGCTCTTTTCCTCCTCCCCCCCGCGCTCTCTTTTCCTCCCCCCCGCGCTCTCTTTTCCTCCCCCCCTCGCTCTCTTTTCCTCCCCCCCTCGCTCTCTTTTCCTCCCCCCCTCGCTTTCTTTTCCTCCCCCCTCGCTCTCTCTCTTTTCCCTCGCTCTCTCCTGGCATGGTCAGTACAGAAATCTCTCCATCGTGGAGGGGTGAGAGGGAGTAATAAACATGGAGTCCCTACTGTGTCTGTGTATTTATTTCTAATAAAGTATTTTTCTCTGTGTGGTCTTTTTTTTTTTTTTTTAAACCCTTTATTGGAGATTCTTAATGGCCAGGTCAAACTTGGCCTGACATTAAGAATCTCGGGCTTTATACCAGCTGGTAAAACATAGCTGGTATTAACCCCTTATTACCCAGCGTGCCACCTGCCACCAGGGCCACTGGAAGAGTTGGATACAGCGCCAGAAGATGGCGCTTCTATGAAAGCGCCATTTTCTGAGGCGGTTGTGGACTGCAATTCGCAGCGGGGGGCCCAGAAAGTTTGGGCACCCTTCACTGCGGATTCCAATCCCCAGCTGCCTAGTTGTACCTGGCTGGACTCAAAAATTCGGCGAAGCCCATGTCATTTTTTTTTTAATTATTTCATGAAATTCATGAAATAAAAAAAAAAAAAAAGGGCTTCTCTATATTTTTGGTTTCCAGCCGGGTACAAATAGGCAGCTGGGGGTTGGGGGCAGCCCGTAGCTGCCTGCTGTACCTGGCTAGCATACAAAAATATGGCGAAGCCCACGTCATTTTTTTAAAAAAGTTTTCAGGCAAAAACCTTTATAAAAAAAAAATGCTTCCCTGGATTTCTATTGCCAGTGAAAGTAACACCAAGCAGCGGGGGTTAGCAGCCAGTAGCTGCTTGGGTTACCCTTAGCAATAGAAAATGCAGCGGGAGCCCACAAACAATGTGATTTTTTGTTTGTTTGTTTTTTTTTTAGTGAATTTTTAAAAAAAATATCGACATGGGCTTTGCCCATCGAGCACCAGAGCATTTTACTGCTCAATTCATCCCAAGTAATCAGATGACTCCAGTGTCGGCCGATTACTTGTTCTGTGTCCCCCTGCATCCATTGCAGCGTGTACGGGCTGTGAGGTCAGCGGAGTTCGGTCCAGCACTGGAGTCAGCTTATCTGATCGCAGCTGAACTCCAGCCTGCACACGCTGCGATGGATGCAGGGGGACACAGAACAAGTAAGGTCTAAGCCACACGGCGAGAAACACAGTGCGAGTGGAGTGCGATAAAACATCGCATTCCACTCGGACCAATATTAGCCTGTGTGTCAGCACACATGAGCGATTATTTTCTCCGCCCTAACTGGACCGAGAAAACAAATCGCAGCATGCTGCAATTGTAATGCAAGACTCTCTCTTTTACCCATTCAAGTGTATGTGGTGAGAGAAAAATTGCACTGCACTTGCGGTACATCGGTGCACTACGGAGGAGAGAGGGAGAGAAATCCCTCCCACCACTCCTCAGTGCTGGCCCACCCCTCGAGTGGCGGACCGCTCCCCGCAGCTGAGGTCTGCTCGCACAGTCGGACCTCAGTCGCAGGGACACTCGCATGGCACTCGGCTCTGCTGTACTGAGCGTGAGCCGAGTGTAATGCGAGGGGATCGCAGTAATCCCTGTGTGACACTTGAGTCAGCTGATCTGAACTCAGCTGAACTCCTGAACACACAGCCCGCACACGGTCACATGTGATCGGCAGCAAGCAGCGACTGCTGTTAAGGCTACATTCACATGACCGTTCCGTTTTTGCGGGCCACAAAAAACGGTCCTTTTGTTTCACGGATGCATTCTAGTGGCATCCGTGTGACATCTGCGTGCCTTCCGGGTTTTTTTGCGGACCGCAAAAAACGGAAGCAGCAAGAAAGATAAATAGATGAGTAGATATAGAGATGGATAGATAGATATAGAGACAGAGGGATAGAGGGATGAATGAATGAATGAATGAATGAATGAATGAATGAATGAATGAATGGATAGATAGATAGATAGATAAGAAATACATATATAATGTCTTACCCCCTGCATATTCTAAGCTGACACCCTTTTGTGACTTTCATGTGGCACTAAGGTGCTTAGTCTTGTATTTAGCCAAAAAATAAATAAATAAAAAAAAATGACATGCGGTCCCCCTATCTTTTGTAGCCAGCTAGGGTAAAGCAAACAGCTGCAGCCTGCAAACCCCAGCTGGCAGCTTCACCTTGGCTGGTAATCCAAAACAGAGGCCCCCCCACACTGTTATTTTAAATTAACTAAATAATTTAAAACAAAAAACACGGGGTCCCCCGAAATTGGATCACCAGCCAAGGTAAAGCGGACAGCTGTGGTCTGGTATTCTCAGACTAGGGAGGTTCACCATTATTGGACACTCCCCAGCCTAAAAATAACAGGCTGCAGCCGCCCCAGAAGTAGCGCATCCATTAGATATGCCAGTCCTGGTGCTTCGCGCCAGCTCATCCCGTTGCCCTGGTGCGGTGGCAAACGGGGTAATATATGGGGTTAATACCAGATGTGTAATGTCACCTGGCATCAAACCCTGGAGTTAGTGATGTCAGGCGTGTATCAGATACCCGACATCACCAACCCAGGCAGTAATAAAAAAAAAAAAATAGACAACAAACACATTTTTATTTGAAAAAACACTCCCCAACACATTCCCTCTTTCACCAATTTATTAGAAAGAAAAACAAATCCAGGTCTGGTGTAATACAAGGGGGTCCCACGATGATCCATACCATAGTCAATGTCCCAGTCAATGAAGAACAGAATGTTCCCTATTTGCTGGGAGAGCCGTGCAGTGACCTGAGCTAACATCAATAGGTCAGCCCAGGTCACTGCAGGGCATGACGAGTCCTGATATCAGGAGGTTAGCGAGGTATATTACCTGCGATGATCGCTGAACTCCTGACAGCAGCGCTGTCACCGAGTTCAATGACCGCCGCCTTCAAAAACAAAGTATCGCGAGCGGCCCGTGACGTTACCACTAGTCACAGTCTCGGGTCGACAGCGAGAGGTGATGTGACAAGCAGCGGGCATAGAAGGCAGTGACGACCGCTGACGTCAGAAGGGCAGGACTTCATCACCGTATGTAATGAACTTACTAACCTCCTGACGGCAGTGCTTGTCATCCCCGCGGCTGCTGACACTGCAGTGCGGGCCGCTGCTGACACTGCTGAGCGGTCAGCCGCGGGGCTGGGGCTGGAGCGGGACACTGACTGCACGGGCACCCAACGGAAGTCACATGGAAGTGCTTCCGTGTTGCTTCCGGGAATTTTGCGGACCCATTGACTTGTATTGAGTCACGGTTCGTTATTACGGAACAGAATAGGACATGTTCTATAATAACGGAGCGGACATACGGCATCCGATGTGTTTTTTTTTGTAGGATCGTATGCACATGGAAGTGCTACCGCGTGCCATCCGATCCTACACAAAAGACATTGAAAAGATGGTCCTGTCTGTGGGGCCGCAAAAAAACAGGAACTGACCAGGACAAACGGAACGGTCATGTGAATGAGCCCACCTGCAGCCATTGCAGCGTGTGCGGGGTGTGAGATCAGGAGTCAGCTGACTCCAGCGCCGGCCGATAAATTCTGTGTCCCGCTGCAGAAGGATCCGGTAAAATAACGGTTGCATGCGCTGCACATTTAATCCACAGGATCCGGTCATATGCGGTTTGCGGATGATACGGACGACACACAGACTAGGCAAGAGGGAAAAAAGCAATCTCATCACCCCCTCACTTTTTTTTCCCCAATTATTTTTTTCACATGTTGCGCCGGCTAATAATCATAATTTCTGTGTACACACACACACACACACACACACACACACACACTCAGCACAAACACTCACAAAAACACACACAAACACACAAACACTCACAAACACACACACACTCACACACACTCACGCACAAACACTCACAAAAACACACTCACACTCACACACAAACACTCACAAACACGCACACTTTCTTCCCCTGGTTGTGTGCAGAGCTGGCAGCTTCGGATGTCTCTGTGTGATTTCTCTCATCCACACAGGGAAGAGGCAGGGAGGAGGCTTTGGGTGGAGATCTGAGGGGGGTGTGTTAGATAAGCTAGACACCGCCCTAGAGCCACAAAGAATTATGGAACTTGTAGGAACTGAACACAGGAAGTCAGAGGAGAGATTAACCCCATCAGAGCTGGATCCAGCAATGAGCATGTGCTGCTAGTGCACAATAAAACCTAATTTTGCTGAAAAAACATAATAGATGTGTTGAGGGGCACATATTAGCAAGATTTATCAGAAAAAAAAAATCAGTTTTGGTAACTGGACAACTTCTTTAAGCCTAAATAGCAACATATCCAGAGCAAGCAGTCTAAAAATGCGCACTTTTAGACTATGTGCCCACGGGAGCTTGCTCCTGCGGATTTTGCCACGGAAAACCTGCAGATTTATCTGGATTTTCCAGATAAATCCGCAGGTTTCAGCAAGTACAGACACTCCCCATGTTATCCTATGGGACATGGGGAGTGCTGTGTCCACGCTGCGGAATGTGCGGCTGCGGAATATGTTGCGGATGTCCCGCAGCCGCACATAACTGCATGTCAATTATTCCTGCGGATTTCACTGCGGAAATGTGCCTTGGTCCCATACTTACCTGCCTTGATAGCAGACACCCGGCACACCTTTCGCATTTTAAATGAGGAAGATACTATATATATATATATAACTGAAAACTTTCTGCTATTAAGAAGAAAAAGAAAATATGTAGCCCTGAAAATAACTTTTGCTTTGAGGCTGCAAAATCAATATACCGTATATATAGAAGGACTTGTAAGGCAATAAAGCATGCCTATATTCTTCTAATCCAAAACTATCCCTCCTCCACAAATCTATCCCCACACTGAATGCAAGTAACAGCTACTTTGCTAAAGAAAGGAAAACATGTAGCCCTGAACAGGATTTTTGTTTTCATGGTGCAGCAGCAGAATAAATTACTGCTGTATCAATTTGTAACGTCCTGGAGGTGGATTCACGGGACCGTGCACCGGATTTCCCCAGAGAGGCAACCCGGAGCTAACCCCTATACAGGGACTGTCCGATCACCCCACCAGTGGGCCTAGATGCACGGTAGCCGGAACACTAGGGGTATGGAGTACGGGTCCTTCAGAGGTCTGCACGGGAGATCACTATTAGTCCAACAGGAACCGTAGGCAGGATGGATGACTGGAACCGGGTACAGGTGCCGAGTAGTAACAGCAGGCGGGGTCCGGATCCAGTGGGACGTGCAGGCTGAAGTATCCAGGTGGAATCCAGGATCGGTGACGGGTTCAAGCTGACGGAAGATGGCGGAATCCACAGCAGACAGTCACCGGGACACCTCCTGGGAAACCGGCAAGCAGGACACAGTCGGGACGGCAGACGGGCACTGCGGAAGAGACAGGGTTAATCTGGGTACACAAGACAGAGGGACCTGAACACCTACCTACAGGAACACGTTGAACAGGCACCACCCACATGGAAAAAGAAATCTTATATACCCAGTACCTGTAATCAGCCATATCCTGTTCCAGGGACGCTGGCCCTCTAAGAAGAGGTGAGTGAGCGCGCCCGCGCCCTAATGCGCATGCGCGAGGCCTGAGTGCCGGAGACCAGTGCAGGAAGCAAAGAGGAAGGTGGGGGAGATGCAGGGGATCCAGGCGCAGAGTCCTGGGTCGCAGCGGGACGCCGGGACCGGCAGACGGGAGACATGGAGGATGCACACAGGGGGAGTGAGAGGGCCAGCCGGGGGCAGGAGGACCAGGGACCGGAGCTGTGAGTGACAGGCAGCGCCGGGATCCGGGGAGTGTGACAGTACCCCCTCCCTCATGCCTCCCTCCCCGCAATCGGGACAAGACGTCGCGTAGAAGAGGAGCAGCAATGTTCTCCCGGGGTTCCCAGGACCGGTCTTCGGGACCATATCTCTCCCAATCAACAAGAAAGAACTGCTTACCCCGCACTATCTTCATGGCCACTGTCTCTTACCGCATACACATCGTCGTCGACAATGGGAGGAGGAGGAGTACCGGTATTAGAGGAGTAGGGACCAAGGATGACCGGCTTGAGCAAGGACACGTGGAAGGAGTTAGGGATACGTACCGTGGCTTGGAGCTGCAGTTTGTAGGAGACCTCATTGATCCTGTTGATGACCTTGAAAGGACCGATGTACCGCAGACCCAACTTGTAAGATGGAATCTTCAACCGGACGTATTTGGAGGAAAGCCACACCAAATCCCTGGGAGAGAAGCGAGGAGGATCAAGGCGTCTCTTGTCTGCATGTGTCTTTATCTGGGCGGAAGCACGTTCAAGGGAGGTTTTAACAGTACTCCATATATTAGAGAAGTCTCTGGACAGGGCATCTGCAGCGGGAACATCAGAAGTAGAGGATACTGGTAATGGTGCAGAAGGCTGAAGACCGTAGACAATATGGAAGGGAGAGCTGGAGAAGGATTCACTGACGTAATGATTATGGGAGAACTCAGCCCAAGGGAGTAGCGTGGACCAGTCGTCATGATGGACGTTGACAAAGTGTCGAAGGATGGAGGTCAGAACCTGGTTGACACGTTCTACTTGGCCATTAGACTGGGGATGGTAGGCCGAGGAAAAGTCCAGGGACACTCCCAGATGTTTACAGAGCGCCCTCCAGAAGCGCAAGGTGAACTGAGTTCCCCTGTCGAAGACTATATGCAAGGGAAAGCCGTGCAGCCGGAAGATATGCTGAATGAAGGCATCGGCGAGTTCCTGGGCAGAGGGTAGGCCAACCATGGGGACAAAATGAGCCATCTTTGAGAATCGGTCCACCACGACCCAAATGTATATCCAAAAGATAAAGGCAAGTCCATGATAAAATCCATGGCAATGTGTTGACATGGAATGGAGGGAATCGGCAGAGGCAGGAGACTGCCATAGGGCAGGTGTTTGGGCGTCTTGTTCCGGACACAGGATGGACAAGCGGAGACAAAGGAGACAACATCCTTACGGAGAGACGGCCACCAATAGTCACGGACTATAACGCTCTACGTTTTCTTCTCACCGGCATGTCCGGCCACTTTCGAAGAATGCCCCCATTGAAGGACCTTTAGTCTGTAGGTCTCCGTGACGAGGGTCTTCCCAGGGGGTATCTGTGCCAGGGTTACGGGAGCCACCGGGATGACCTTACTGGGACAGATGATGGACTGGTTCGTCTCTTCCTCTTGCTCTACCCGAACGAAGGACCGGGACAAAGCATCAACCCGCACGTTCTTGTCCGCAGGCCGGAAATGCAGTTGGAAGTCAAACAGGGACCAACGGGCTTGTCGCGGGTTAAGTCTTCGAGCGGATCGCATGTACTCCAGGTTTTTATGGTCGGTGTAGATGATAACCGGGTATACCGCACCCTCCAACAGGTACCGCCATTCCTCCAGAGCCAACTTGACAGCCAGGAGCTCCCGATCGCCAATGGCATAGTTGCGTTCCGGTGCCAAGAAGATTTTGGAGAAGAAGCCGCAGGTGACCAACTTCCCAGTGGACGACTTCTGCATGAGCATGGCCCCGGCTCCTGAGGAGGAGGCGTCCACCTCCAAGGTGAATTGTTGGTTCAATTCCGGTCTCTGGAGAACGGGAGAGGAGACAAATGCCCGTTTCAAGGAACAGAAAGCGTCGTTGGCCTCAGGTGACCAGTCTTTCGGGTTGGCCCCCATCTTGGTCAAGGTGGAGAGAGGCGCCGTCAGAGCAGAGAACTGGGGGATGAACTGGCGATAATAATTGGCGAAGCCTAGGAAGCGTTGGATGGCTTTCAGTCCGGAGGGAGGAGGCCACTTGAGGATAGAAGACACCTTCTTGGGATCCATCTGCAGGCCCTTGTCGGTAATCACGTAGCCAAGAAAGGGAAGGGACGACCGTTCAAACACACATTTTTCGTACTTGGCGTACAGACGGTTCTCCCTAAGCCTTTGCAGAACGAGTCGTACGTTTTTCCTGTGGGTCAGCAAGTCCGGTGAATAGACCAGGATATCATCCAGATACACGACCACACAGACGTAGAGAAGATCCCTAAAAACATCGTTCACCAGTTCCTGGAAGACAGCCGGGGCATTGCAGAGACTGAAGGGCATCACACAGTATTCGTAGTGCCCGTCACGGGTGTTGAATGCAGTCTTCCACTCGTCTCCCGGGCGAATACGAACCAGGTTGTAAGCTCCGCGAAGGTCTAGTTTGGTGAAGATACGGGCCCCCCTGAGCCGATTGAATAGCTCCGGGATGAGAGGAAGAGGATATTTATTTTTTACTGTGATCTGGTTCAAGCCCTGGTAGTTGATGCAGGGGCGTAAGTCAGCTTCTTTCTTCTTGACGAAGAAAAACCCCGCTCCTGCAGGAGACGAGGATCTCCTGATGAACCCCCTTGCCAGGTTATCTGCTATGTAATCCGACATGGCCTGAGTCTCGGCAGGGGACAAGGGATAGATCCGTCAACGGGGAGGAGTTGTACCCGGTAGCAAGTCGATAGCACAGTCGTAGGGTCGATGTGGCGGTAATACCTCTGCCTCCTTGTCGAAAACGTCCACAAAAGACCAATATGTGGAAGGCAGTCCCGGTAGGGACTCCGGTGCTGGAGACTGATGGACGGGCCGTACAGACTGCAGACAGTTCTCGTGACAAGACGGCCCCCAACGAGTAATCTCTCCAGAGCGCCAACTGACGACAGGTTCATTTAGTCGTAACCAGGGTAGGCCCAACAGGAGTGAGTGAGTCAGTTTCGGGAGGACATATAGAGCAATCTTTTCGGTATGCAGAGCACCAATATGGAGTTCCACGGGTTTGGTAATAAACAACACAGATTCAGATAAGGGTTTCCCATCCACGGAAGCGATCACTAGGGGTTTTGAAAGCGGGATGACATGCACCTGGTATTTGTCCACCGTAGCTTGTTGGATGAAATTACACGCTCCCCCCGAATCAAGGAATGCCTCTGCCATGAACCAGGTCTCCTCCGTCGTCACTTGGACGGTCAGCGTAACCGGGTCTGAGAGGGTTTCGGTACCTAGGGTGGCCTGTCCTACCAACCCTAGGCTTTGGAGTTTCCCGGCTTCTCGGGGCAGGAATGAAACAGATGTGTACCGCTTCCACAGTAGAAGCACAGACCCTTGGCGAGCCGCTCTGCTCGGCGTTGCTCGGCTTGTCCCAGACGATCTATTTGCATAGGGTCGGGAGTAGAGTTGCCGGGTGGCACTAACTGCAGAACGGTGGACCTCTGCGGAGTGGAGGCGTGACGTGTCGGTCACCTCTCCCGGGATACTTCCTTGGATCGTTCCTGGAAACGGAGATCAAGGGTTGCTAGAGAGACCAGACCATCCAAGGTAGGAGGAACATCACGACCGGCCAACTCGTCCTTGATGCGGCCGGAGAGACCCTCCCAGAAGGCTGCTGTCAATGCCTCGTTGTTCCATCCTAACTCAGAGGCAAGCGTACGGAACCGGATGGCGCACTGGCCAACCGTTAGGGTTCCTTGGCATAGCCGGAGGAGCGAAGAGGCGGCCGTGGTGGTGCATCCCGGTTCATCAAAGGTGTTACAGAAGGCCTCAAGGAATCTCCGGATGTCGGTAGTCACCGGATCTTCCTTCTCCCACAAGGGATTAATCCAGGCCAATGCTTCACCCTCCAGATGGGACATCAGAAAGGCCACCTTTGCTTGATCAGAGGCAAAAAGGTGTGGATGCAACTTGAAATGCAGTGAGCATTGATTTAGAAAACCTCTACAGGTCTTGGGGTCCCCAGCGTATCGGGACGGTGAAGCTAGGCGGAGTCTCGAGGTTTAAGAGGAAGCCACTACGGAAGCCGCTGCCGTGTTCTGATCTGACAGGGGTGTGGCTGTTGCTTGGAGATTATTCAGATGGGTGTCCACTGACGACATAAAGGCCAGCATGCGAGATTGGGTCTCGCGTTGTCGTACCAGTTCTTGTTGTAATCCGGCCAGCTGGGACGCTTGTGCTCCGGTGGAATCCATGGCCTGTTCAAACTATGACGTCCTGGAGGTGTATTCACGGGACCATGCACCGGACTCCCCAGAGAGGCAACCCGGAGTTAACCCCTATACAGGGACTGTCCGATCACCCCACCAGTGGGCCTAGATGCACGGTAGCCGGAACACTAGGGGTACAGAGTACGGGTCCTTCAGAGGTCTGCACGGGAGATGACTATTAGTCCAAAGGGAACCGTAGGCAGGACGGATGACTGGAACCGGGTACAGGTGCAGAGTAGTAACAGCAGGCGGGGTCCGGATCCAGCGGGATGTGCAGGCTGAAGTATCCAGGTGGAATTCAGGATCAGTGACGGGTTCAAGCTGACGGAAGATGGCGGGATCTACAACAGACAGTCACCGGGACACCTCCTGGGAAACCGGCAAGCAGGACACAGTCGGGACGGCAGACGGGCACAGCGGAAGAGACAGGGTTAATCTGGGTACACAAGACAGAGGGACCTGAACACCTAGCTACAGGAACACGTTGAACAGGCACCGCCCACATGGAAAAGGAAGTCTTATATACCCAGTACCTTTAATCAGCCATATCCTGTTCCAGGGACGCTGGCCCTTTAACAAGAGGTGAGTGAGCGTGCCCGCGCCCTAATGCACATGCGCGAGGCCCGAGTGCCGGAGACCAGTGCAGGAAGCAGAGAGGAAGGTGGGGGAGATGCAGGGGAGCTAGGCACAAAGTCCTGGGTCGCAGCGGGACGCTGGGACCGGCGGACGGGAGGCATGGAGGATGCACAGGAGGGGGAGTGAGAGGGGCAGCTGCGGGCAGGAGGACTGGGGACTGGAGCTGTGAGTGACAGGCGGCGCCGGGACCCGGGAAGCATAACACAATTCAACACTGCCTATATACCTGCTGTAAGGTCAGCTCCACCTAATACATCAACTCTCCCTGAACTGCTTCCAGAGGACAGTAGGCAGAGTATCGAATCACCAGGTTTAATATATGACACGCTGATACGATGTGGCCGGCAGTAATACTAGTAGCCAACATGGCTATGGAATTACCTGCAAGCACCTGCAATGGTCGATAGAGTAACGAGCGTACCCAAGCACCCTGATTCTCGATCAAGTATTGCACAATGGCGGGTACGCTTGCTCATCACTACTACTGATCGATTTGTACAGTTTTTGAGCTTATTCATTCATGTATTACACTGTGTGCAGAATTATTAGGCAAATTAGTATTTTGATCACATGATAATTTTTATACATGTTGTCCTACTCCAAGCTGTATAGGCTTGAGAGCCAACTACCAATTAAGTAAATCAGGTGATGTGCATCTCTGTAATGAGGAGGGGTGTGGTGTAATGACATCAACACCCTGTATAAGGTGTGCTTAATTATTAGGCATCTTCCTTTCCTTCGGCAAAATGGGTCAGAAGAGAGATTTGACGGGCTCAAAAAGTCCAGAATTGTGAGATGTCTTGCAGAGGGATGCAGCAGTCTTGAAATTGCCAAACGTCTGAAGCGTGATCACCGAACAATCAAGCGTTTCATGCCAAATAGCCAACAGGGCCACAAGAATCGTGTTGGGCAAAAAAGGCGCAAAATAACTGCCCATGAATTGAGGAAAATCAAGCGGGAAGCTGCCAAGATGCCATTTGCCACCAGTTTGGCCATATTTCAAAGCTGCAACATTACTGGAGTATCAAAAAGCACAAGGTGTGCCATAGTCAGGGACATGGCCAAGGTAAGAAAGGCTGAAAAACGACCACCTTTGAACAAGAAACATAAGATAAAACGTCAAGACTGGGCCAAGAAATATCTTAAGACTGATTTTTCAAAGGTTTTATGGACTGATGAAATGAGAGTGACTCTTGATGGGTCAGATGGATGGGCCAGAGGCTGGATCAGTAAAGGGCAGAGAGCTCCACTCCGACTCAGACGCCAGCAAGGTGGAGGTGGGGTACTGGTATGGGCTGGTATCATCAAAGATGAACTTTTGGGACCTTTTCGAGTTGAGGATGGAGAGAAGCTCAACTCCCAGACCTACTGCCAGTTTCTGGAAGACAACTTCTTCAAGCAGTGGTACAGGAAGAAGTCGGTATCATTCAAGAAAAACATGATTTTCATGCAGTACAATGCTCCATCACATGCATCCAACTACTCCACAGCGTGGCTAGCCAGTAAAGGTCTAAAAGATGAAAAAATAATGACATGGCCGCCTTGCTCACCTGATCTGAACCCCATAGAGAACCTGTGGTCCCTCATAAAATGTAAGCTCTACAGGGAGGGAAAACAGTACACCTCTCGGAACAGTGTCTGGGAGGCTGTGGTGGCTGCTGCACGCAATGTTGATCGTAAACAGATTAAGCAACTGACAGAATCTATGGATGGTAGGCTGTTGCGGGTAAAGAAAGGTGGCTATATTGGTCACTAATTTTTTGGGGGTTTTGTTTTTGCATGTCAGAAATGTTTATTTCTAAATTTTGTGCAGTTATATTGGTTTACCTGGTGAAAATAAACAAGTGAGATGGGAATATATTTGTTTTTTATTAAGTTGCCTAATAATTCTGCACAGTAATAGTTACCTGCACAAACACATATCCTCCTAAGATAGCCAAATCTAAAAAACCCCACTCCAACTTCCAAAAATATTAAGCTTTGATATTTATGAGTCTTTTGGTTTGATTAAGAGGGGCTTTACATCTTGCGACTAGAGTTGAGCGCGGTTTGTTGTTCGTGGTTCTCCAGTTCGCGGTTCGAGTGATTTTGGGGGCTGTTCTAGATCGAACTAGAACTCGAGCTTTTTGCTAAAGCTTGATAGTTCTAGTTACGTTCGAGAACGGTTCTAGCAGCAAAAAGCCAAGCTAATTACTAGCTGGCTTTCCGCTGTAATAGTGTAAGTCACTCTGTGACTCACACTATTATGAAATTTCAGCGTATAGTGTGCGGGAACAGCGCATTCAGATCACTGCTGCTGGGACAATGGTGATCACCATTTTTTTTTTTTTCCCCTTGTCTTCCTTCCCTAAGCGCGCGCGTGTAGTGGGGCGGGCCAGCATGTCAGCCAATCCCAGACACACACACAGCTAAGTGGACTTTTAGCCAGAGAAGAACGGCATGTGTGATAGGATGTCCATGTCACATGTCCCTGCATTATAAAAACGGGTATCTGCCCGTCCGGATGCCATTATCTGCCTTCTGCGTCTGGGTGTCAGTCACCGCAGGCGTAGCTCCTGTCTCCGATACTGCTGTGTACGCTCTACACACAGTGCTATACAGAATAGGGATAGAAGTTTCTATTAGCCCTTGTAAGGGCTAATAACAGCAGGCTCAGAGCCATAGGTGACAGTCAGGTCTGTGTCAACAAATTTTAACAGCTACAGAAGATAACAGCGTCAGTGTAGCTAAGCTCAGGGACGTCCTCGCTGCATTTCCCCATTAGGAGGGATAGAAAGTGAGGCTTCCTTTCCTCTACACAGACCCACAACCCTGCCACTGTACCCTCCTGCCCTTTGCACACTCAAGCTCATTGTTACTAAACCATTATACTAGCAATCACTGAGTAAACTTAGTGGCATCCTAAAAGTGGCTGTTTGACTTCCATTATTGTCCCACTGGTGCAAAGCTATTTGCAGCACCACTGCATTGCACACTCAAACTCATTGTTACTAAGCCATTATACTAGCAAACACTGAGTAAACTTAGTGGCATCCTAAAAGTGGCTGTTGGACTTCCATTATTGTCCCACTGGTGCAAAGCTACTTGCAGCACCACTGCATTGCACACTCAAACTCATTGTTACTAAGCCATTATACTAGCAAACACTGAGTAAACTTAGTGGCATCCGAAAAGTGGCTGTTGGACTTCCATTATTGTCCCACTGGTGCAAAGCTATTTGCAGCACCACTGCATTGCACACTCAAACTCATTGTTACTAAGCCATTATACTAGCAAACACTGAGTAAACTTAGTAGCATCCTAAAATTGGCTGTTGGACTTCCATTATTGTCCCACTGGTGCAAAGCTATTTGCAGCACCACTGCATTGCACACTCAAACTCATTGTTTTTTTTAAACTCGTTTTATTGAAAGTTAAGTAAAACATTACATAAAAGAATAAATCAGCAAATTGTTCAGTGAGACAGAGTACATGTAAACTGGTTGGTCATCAGGATAATAAAGTAACAACAATCAAATCAGCGTCCATTATTTTCAGCATATCCATAGAGCATCAAACATAGCAAAGGTGTTAGCTCGCGAGACACATCCAACTTAAGGCAAAAAACCCATATTGTCAAGGAGAGTGCAACCCAAGTTTCGGGGAACTCGTGGTATCCCTGATATAGTGTATCATGAATCACATGTGTCTCCTCTCTGCCTACCGGGGCACTACTGGCTATTATTGCGATAATACCGATTGTAGGTTATCAGCAAGAGAACTAGGAGATCCGCCAGTCAAGGGCGACCTCATCCATCTACCCAAAATTTTGTCAAATTTAGTTGAAGAGGCTCTTGTCTTATAAACAAATTGTTCAGACGGGATTATAGCATTTACCAATGCAATCCAAGAGGCTCTAGTTGGGGAATGAGTGCTCATCCAATTTAGTATAATGCCCTTCCGGGCCAGAAAAAGGACCTTCTTTATTAATAGATTCTCATCTTGGGACCAGGAGTGTACATCTACCACCCCAAATAGACACAGGACTGGGCACATAGCAACCGCTTTTTGAAATATGGCGGAAAGAGTCATTACAATCTCACTCCAATAGGAGAGAATGACTCGGCAATCCCATATCATGTGCCAGAAATCAGCACCGTCTCTCCCGCATCTCGGACAGCCCATCCCCACCGAATTATTCAGCTTTTTCATTTTGTTCAGTCTCTGGGGAGTAATATAACTTTGGTGTATTATATATAATTGGATCAGTCTATTGTTAACAGCAGGAGAGACCAACGTGTGGGATTCGACAATGTCGTCCCACACTACATCATCAATTTCAGGGATCCTGGCACTCCACCTCTCACGGACAGAAAGAGGATTATTCATGGCCTTGGCCCGAATGAGGGAGGAGTATAGTTTAGAAAGAAGACCACCAGGGCCTTGTGATCTAATAATTCCAATGACTGGGAAGGAAGAGAATCTAACCCCACGGCCAGAGAACTGAGCTCGAAAGGCGTGCCTAATCTGGAGATACTGAAACCCATGAGATTCCGGCAAGTCGAATTCTGTCCGCAGTTGTGCAAAGGGGCGGAGTTCACCATCCCGGACCAGTGATCCCAGGGAGATTATTCCGCGATTCCTCCATTCACCAAACCCCGGCAACCCACAAAAATGTGGAAGGTCCAAGTTATCCCATAAGGGCGTCTCAGTTGGTACATCATAAAATCCAAATACGGCTTTAGCCTCTTTCCAGATCCTGGCCCCCAATTTGTGTATCGGGAGGACACGACCCTCAGGGGCCCTCCTGTGATCCGTCAGTAACGGCCACAGGAGATCCACACCTGTGAACTCTGCCAGGAGTCCCTCCGGAGAACCCCCAACCCGGGGAAGTGTCCATGGACCCAAATATTTCAATTGTCCGGCCAGATAGTAAATATAAAGATCAGGAAGGGCCATACCCCCCATATCCTTGGGTCTTTGTAATTTGGCCAATTGGACCCTTGATCTGGACGAGCCCCAGACAAAGGTAATCATTAGAGATTCCAGGGACCGGAAGAAAGAGCGAGGAATCTGTACAAATACATGCTGGGTAATATAGAGACACTTTGGTTGCACTATCATTTTAAGGAGGTTAATCCTTCCCGCCACCGATAGTGGGAGTTGGCTCCATCTATTAAATTTCTCCCTGAAGTACGCTAGTAAGAGGGCTATATTTCTCGCTATCATCTCCGCAGGGCTTCCCGCCAGTATAATTCCGAGATATTTGAAATGATCCACCACCGGAGCCCTGCATATGTGGTCGTACACCAGATCCTCTCTGTTCCGAGACAGAAAGAAGAGGTACGATTTTGACCAGTTTATTGACAGACCGGAGAACTCCCCAAATCGATCAATCAATTGCACGGCTCTAGGAATGGAGGAATCCGGATCAGATGCAAACAGTAACAAATCGTCTGCGTACAAAGATAAACGTTCATCTCCCTTACTATGTCTCACCCCCCGGTAGACTGGGTCCGCTCGAATGCGCACCGCCAGCGGTTCCATGGCAA
Organism: Anomaloglossus baeobatrachus; assembly: GCF_048569485.1. NCBI lineage: Eukaryota > Metazoa > Chordata > Amphibia > Anura > Aromobatidae > Anomaloglossus > Anomaloglossus baeobatrachus. The sequence goes on from NC_134358.1 coordinate 485,415,216, forward strand.
GAGCGAACAGGAGAGGGGATAGGGGACATCCCTGTCTGGTTCCCCTCCCCAAAGGAAAAGTTTCCGACACACCACCACCCACCTGAATGTTAGCAGATGGAGCTTTATATATGATCTCAATCCATCTGATAAATTCGTTGCCGAAACCAAAATGCCCGCAGCACCTCCAGCAAGTATGGCCATTCTATAGAGTCGAAGGCTTTGGCTGCATCCAGGGAGACCAGAGCCCAATCCTCCTCTAACTTGGTGCCCATCTGTAAGACCACCTGCGCCCTCCTCAGATTATCCGAGGTACTCCTACCCGGGATGAATCCTGACTGATCCTCATGTACTATAGAGGAGACCACTTTATTGAGTCTAGTTGCTAGAATTTTGGTAAGAATTTTGTAATCAGAGTTCAACAAAGAGATCGGTCTGTACGAGCCACAATCCAATGGGTCCTTATCTGATTTCAATAGCAGGACAATGGTTGCCTCATAAAAGGAATCAGGCAACCGTCCCTTGCGGAACGAGGCTTCAACCGTTTCCAGGAGGGCTGGGGCCAGCTCCCCCTGATATTTGTCAAAGATCTCAATCGGGAGTCCGTCTGGCCCAGACGCCTTACCCTTATTGAGGGTCTTCATTGCCTCCACCATCTCTTCCATACTAATGGGCTCATCCAAGGCCGATCTCTGAGCCAAAGTCAACCTGGGAAACTCCAGATCTCGTAAGTACTCAGCAATCTCCTCCCTTGACACGGTCAGCCTGGACTCATACAGGTTCCTATAGAAGTCCAAAAATACCTCCAATATACCATTGACGGAAGTAACTGTTTCTCCATGAGGGTCTCTAATCTTAAGGACAGCAGGTGAGCTATTGGATTGACGCACCAGGAACGCCAGTAAGCTACTGGACTGGTTCCCTTGCTCAAAATACCTCTGGCTTGTGAAGAATACATGTCTCTTAGCCTTGTCTTGCAGATACAATAGATATTTCCTCCCAGCCTGAAGCCAATGAGATCTATTTTCCTCAGAGGGGTCCGAGGTGAATCTATGTTCAAGCACTCTATTTTGGGTGGCCAGTTCCTCCTCCTCCCTGGCCGCCTGTTTCTTGATATAGGAAATAGAGGAGTGGCAGCATCCCCTCAGATACGCCTTAAGCGCGTCCCAATAAGCCGAGTGATTCTCTTCCACGGAGTTCATTTCCGTGTATGCCCCAAGCTGATCAGGAATCCTGTCATTGGCACCAAAGAATGACAGCCACCAAGGGTTAATTTTCCTTGACAATTTATGAGATTTACATCCTTCCCATTTAATGCCTACAAATATCGGGGAGTGATCTGATACTGATCTGGGCAAATGACATACCGATTGTATATGGGCACAGACTCTTTCATTTCCACAGATGGAATCAATTCGAGATAATGAGTTTTTCCCCGGAGTATAACATGTATATTCTCTCAGTGCTGGGTTAAAAAACCGCCACATATCGTACCATCCCACTTCCTGTAAGAATATACTCAATCTAGTTTGTATCGTGGGGGAGATCGGGACCTGTCGGGTGTTGAATCTGTCCAGTCCCGTGTTATTAATCAAATTGAAGTCCCCCATGCAGAGCACTAAGGCTTGTGGGAATTGTGAGGCGAACTTAGCCGCCTCATATAGAATCGAGATTCCCGTTGCAGGGGGAATGTATATGGCCAAGACCACTATCATAACCCCATCTATGTGAGCCTGGATAAACACATACCTCCCATCAGTATCCTTTAAAATTTTACCCGGGTCCCACCGCAGTGCTTTGTGGACTAGTACCGATACTCCCCTAGAATATGATGAATGAACAGAGTGAGCTGACCATTGAACCCAAGGCTTTTGAAGCACTCTAGTGGTATCCAACAATAAATGGGTCTCTTGTAAACATACAATCTGAGCTTTGGATCTTTTGATATGAGCAAATACTGCCGCCCGTTTCCTGGATGTGCCCAGTCCCCTAACATTCCATGTCATCAAGCTTAAAGCCATTGAGAGATGCCACTTGCTGAATTGCTAGAAAAATATCAAAAACTTAGCCTACAGTAGAACTTGGGTAAACGTACCCTTAAATACAAATTGTCGGTTGCGCACACACAACCGACAAGAACTGGTCCAGTAGTGCGACCAGGAAAGATTTTCCCTAGCAACGACTAGGGTGAACCAACGTGGCTAGATGGTGTACTTGGTATGGGGGTGTCCTCAAACAAGGACTTGAGCTTCTCCTGCAGTCCAATAAATGAATTACCCTGCAGCTTAGCCTTTAATCGTGCATAAGTGAGGGGACCAAGAGTAGATGGGAAGGAAGTAAGGGAGAGAGAGAGAAGAGGATAGAGAGAGAGAAGAAGAGGAGGAAGAGAGAAGGAGAGAAAAAGAAAAAAAAAAAAAAAAAGGGGGGAGGGGAAGAGAGAGGTAAGAAGGAGGAAAGAGAAATAGGGTAGAAGAGAGAAAGAGAAAGGGGAGAGATTAGAATAGGAGATAAAGCGGGGGCAAGAGAAGGAATATAGAGATATGAGGAGAGAAAGTGGGGGGACTGAAGGGAAAGGAGAAAAGAACAATGAGGAAGTAGGGGGGCGAGGTGAAGAGGGATGAGGAATAAGCTGATAGGGGGTTAGAGGGGGAGAAGAGGTGGGAGTGTGAAGGAGATAGAAGAAGGATTGGCAGGTAATCTTAGACTGTAGGATATTATGACATATGGTAACCTCAGAAACTTAATATAGCACTAATAGAGCAAAATTCAACATTATGAACTGAAGTGCGTTGCCAAATACTGCGAGCCCAAAGTAGAGTTCCAATTTGGATCCAAAAAGGTATAGGATAAAACAAGATCGCATGAAGGAGTTCAGAGCGTCGCAACAGCGGTCTGACCCATGTCCCGTCTGGTGTCACCTCGGTCCGGCCCCATCAGCGATGAGTAATCTGGAGCACAGACTGGGCTAAGCAAAGATCCCGGAGAACGCAGCAGCCGTCCCATACGCAGGCGCGGCCCCAAGCCACCCGCCTTCGACGAGGGCCAAACCCGGAGGCCGGTTCATTGGGAAACCAATAATGGATACATCCGGAAACTCTCATGCCTCCGGGAAGGCCACAGGCGCACCAGCACCTCCAGATGAGATCACTAGCTTCTCAACCAACAGGGACCATAAGATCAGGACGCGAACGCAATTGCGGTCCCGCTCCACTCACATGCCAGGAGGGATGAAACAAACAAGAATCTTTCGCGCCTTCAGAATCGAGGGACGCCGAGTACCTGCATAGGATGATCCTGAAGCGATCTCAACAGTGATTTCAAACACAACGTCCCAAGGATTGGAGTCGCATCACCGACCTTGCTCCGAAGAGGATGAAATAAGTGAATCAGAACCGCGACGCTATCACAACCGCGACCCAACAGGCAGCGCCCATGACCGTGACGCATCAGCGTTTCCTCTTCAATGTGTTGATCCAGTCATCCGCTTCTGCAGGAGAAGTAAAGAACAGGGATCGCTCTTGATGAACCACTCTAAGACGGGCTGGGAACATCATGGAGTAAGCAATTTGATGCTCTCTGAGGCGTTTTTTCACCTGAATGAAGGATGCCCTCGTTTTCTGGAGCGACGCAGAGAAATCAGGGAAGATCAATATGGTGGCGTTGTTGTGTAAAATCGGGCCCTTGCGCCGCGCCGCACCAAGGATCGCATCTCTATCTCTGCTGCTCAACAGTCGGGCCAGGAGAGGTCTAGGCTGCGCTCCCGGAGGAGGAGGCCTGGCCGGTACCCGGTGAGCTCTTTCTATAGCGAATGCCGCTGACAGCGTCGCATCAGGGAAAGTTTCGGAGAGCCACTTTTCCATGAACTTACATGGGTCGCTCCCTTCTGCCCTCTCCGGCATCCCCAGAATTCTCAAATTATTGCGACGCAGGCGATTTTCCAGGTCATCAGCCCTCTGCGCCCAGTTGTTTGCCGCGCTTTCCAGAGAGGACAGTCTGCCCGGCGTCGCTCTTGCGTCGTCTTCCAGCGTGGAGATCCGCTGCTCGGTCTCCTTTACCCGCTCTCTCAGGTTTTGCAAGTCCAGCCGGAGGAGACCCACATCGATCTTAACCTCCTCGATTTTACCCGTCAGCGACACTTTTGAATCCTGGATCGCTGCAAGTAACTGCGACGTAACCTGCTGTAAGGTTAGCTCCTGCGATTCCTTGGATCCGGCCTCCATGCTCTCCTCCTCCTCCGCCTCACTGGATTCCCGCTCTGCCTGCTTGCCGGCGCCATCTTGCTGGGAGTCCCGGGCAAACTTCTTCAGCTTCTCAGCCGCCGCTGCACTGCGACCTCTGCTCATGGTACCGATCCGAATGCTCACCGCACCACAGGTAATCCAGAGATGTATTTAGGCACCAATTTCAGCAGGATTAATAGTATATATCAGCGTTGGACTGCGGAGCTGCTCTCAGATGCGACCGCTCATGCTGCCTGCTGGCCACGCCCCCACTCAAACTCATTGTTACTAAGCCATTATACTAGCAAACACTGAGAAAACTTAGTGGCATCCTAAAAGTGGCTGTTGGACTTCCATTAGTGTCCCACTGATGCAAAGCTATTTGCAGCACCACTGCATTGCACACTCAAACTCATTGTTACTAAGCCATTCTAATAGCAAACTATGCTGCCAGATTAAAGGCCGTAGTTGCATTGTCAGGGATAGTTATTGTTGTTAATTCTGCTGTTAATAAAGATAGACCACCGCTGCAATCTACACCACCTCTCAATTTTTACTACCAAATTTTAAGTGCACAATCTTGTCGCAATCAAAATGAGTGGCAAAATGACAGATGCTGGTGCAAAGCTTAAGAGGCGTGTTGGAAAAGGAAAAAAAGGGTTTGTCCGTGGGGAAGGTGGCAAAGCTCCATTAACATCTGCTGAAGATAGACCATATTCCAGCAAAAGTAAGATGTCTACTACTTACCGTGGACAATCCGATGTGCTCCCTTTTTTACTGACATGAACAACTGGAACAAAGGTAGATGATGGCCAAAAAAAGAAAATGCTTGAATGGATCTCAAGTGGTCCAACAAGTGCCCTCTCCGCCACCTCAACTACCGCATCCAAAAAATACCAGTCCTCTGAGTTGTCATCCCAATTACACTTGCTTTCTCCCAGCTCTGAAGTCTCCATCCGCCCTGCACAGTATGGTGGAACTGAGATGGCTGAGTCTGCAGAGCTGTTCAGTCACACTATAGCCTGGGAATCAGAGGTGTGCTCCCAAGCTACAGTGAGTACAGACCAGGAAATGGTCTGCAGTGATGCCCAGAACCTTTGTGACTCTGATTCAGGCTGTGAGGACCAAGTTTTTGAACATAATGTTGACCCTTATTCACAAACTGTAACACCTGTTGTTATAGCCAATGAGGAACATACTGATGACGATGAGACGCAGATACCAGATTGGGATGACAACTTAAATATTCGGTCAGGGCAAGAAGAGGCTCGGTCTGAGGGTGAGGGGAGTGCAAACACAACAATTGATGAGGAAGTTCTAGATCCCACCTACTGTCAACCCACAGTCAGGCACTCTAGGAGGTCAACAGAGGCAGTGGAGGAGGATGCAACTGACGACGAAGTTACCTTGCGCTTTCCTGGACAGAGTAGGAGTACTGGTAGCACATCTACAACTGCATCCTCAGCCACCACTGTGTCTCTGAGCACTAGTCGGGGTGGATCAGCAGGTCGCATGCCCTCTAAGCCTTGCCTAGCCTGACATAGCAAAAGATCGCCCAAATTATGTGATCTGTAAAATTTGTCGTGATTCTGTTAGTAGAGGGCAAAACCTCAGCAGTTTTACAACTTCTTCCATGAATCGTCACATTAATAAATATCATATGTCCCAGTGGGAAGCTCACCGTGCTGCAATGTGGCCTAGCGGAGCGAACCATCCACCGCCTGCCCCTTCCAGTGCATCTGTCGCGGGTGGGGAGGAGAGTGTCAGCACACCGCGCTCACCCCTTCTGCTCGGGTCCGGCAGCTGCTCAGTGGTGGCTCGAGCTGTGGGCCGGATCCCGGGGTTTCTCGAGTGACACTCCTCGCCCGTGAGTGAAAGGGGGCTTTGTGGTTGGGTGTGGGGATTGTTATAGTTCGTGACGCCACCCACGGTTGTGGTGATTTCACCACCGCTGCTCAATATGGGGATCCCGGGGATGGTGATGCGGAGCAGCCAGTTGTTATGTTGCCCCTCCGTGGGTAGGGGTTGGTGATCCCGGGGCCCGGTGATGGAGACGTAGGTGCGGGGCCTGTTGGGCGCAGGGACGCGGGGGCAGCGCTGTGCCTTGCGGCACTGTGGTACTCACTCAGCCTGAGACACGGACACAGTTTGTACGGTAAACCAAACGGCTGGTAGGACGGTCCCACAGACGGCTGCACCTGCACTCCTGGTAGGTGACGGTGATGTCCCTCTTCCTTGCACCTATGTTTGACTTGTGGTAGCGGTGGATTCCCTCCGGTTACCCGCTCCCCGACTGCAATCTGGGCCGGAGGAGCTCTACACTTTGCCCGCAGGCGCTGGCCCTGAGAAACTGGTGCCTTGGCGGTGGCGGTGTCTCTCTGCTTCAGGTTGGGCTGTTGCCTTCAATCGGGACTTGGTTGTTGGGGGATCTGCGTCCCCGTCACTGACGGATTCGGCAAATTTGGCGACTCCTAGCCTTGCCGGGGTCCGAGAGCCCTCTGCCCTGGTGCTGACTGTCCTTCGGAACACTGCTCCAGACCACCGGGCACACAGCCAACGGGGTCCTTCCAGGAACTTCCAAACGGTCCCCCTCCAGACAGTCACCGCCGTCACTGACCTTGCTGATCTGGCCCTCCACAAAGCTGGACCCTTCAGGCTTTCTTTCTCTGCTGTCACTTCGCTTGCTTTCCTCCTTTTCCACTTTCACCACTTTCACTTTCTTAACTCCTCTACCTAGCTCCTCACACTTGCCCTGCCTGGGCTTCACTGCCTGGTTTTCCCACCTCCAGAGTTGTGAGCTCCTCGGTGGGCGGAGCCAACCGCCTGGCCCACCCCCTGGTGTGCATCATCAGACTCCTGGAGGAAGGCAACAAGGATTTGTAGGTTAGCTGTGATGTGCCTACCTGGAGTGTGGGGTGTGGTGGTGGTGTGACCTGTGTCCCCTGGCTTGCCCAGGGCGACACATTCCCCCTTAGCAAAATGCAGACCGTCCGCGGGCTGCCGTCCTACACCGGTTTTATTTTTCTGTAAAAAGGGGTAACAAGGTTAAGAAAACATGAATAACATTTTTAATCAAAACTCTTCCCAAGACGGGAGGCACATTTACTTAAACGTTGCAACGATTTACGGTCACGGTTTCCGCTCTCTCCCACCCAAGCAACCTGGCCCTGATGCTGCCCCTAAAACCCAGGCAGCACCCCTTGATCCACAGTCCAGCACAAGTTACCCGAGCGGGATCTGTCCTTCCCCTCCAGAGGGTGGCCACCGGTTCCTTTGGTGGCTGTGCCCCAGCCTGCTCTGCTCAGGGCCCTCCCTCCAACCTGCCTCTCCGGAGGCGGTATGGCGGAAACGGTAACGGTAACCAACATATTTACAAGCCACTTAACGTTTGTGGTGCCCTGCAAGTTCACGGGCTTGTCCATGGATAGTTCCCATGCAAATTAAACTTTAAACAGTCCCCACGGGGACAACGGTGCCGGCTCCTGCCGGTTCAATCACAAAGGCAAATCAGGTTAAACTTCGGTATCATTTTTCTTATCATTTTCAACTTTTCAAACAAACAACAACACTCTTTCACATTTGCGGACCCCTTTTACTCATAGAACGGTCTCCCTGTACCTAAGTGGGGGTCTACCTAGGTTGGAACGGGTGGACCTTCGGGGCCCGGTGTCAGTGGTGCTAGACAGTGGGGTAGAGGGAACAATCAGTTCCTCCTCCCGGCTATAGTGCGGAGCAGGCGGAGGTGCAGGGGGGCTGGGTACAGGTTGATCCCTGGGCACTGGCATTGGTTCTGGCTCACGGTTAACCGCTTCCACTACTTCTTCATCCACGGGTTGTGGGAACAGTATCACTGGAAGAATCACCGCGCCGTTCTGTGTAGGCCAGTTTGCTGGGAAGTCACCCATTACAGTGTGGATTACCTCTGCTGCCTTCTCCACTGGTGGAGGAACCGGTACTTCAGCCTCTGCCTTCAGCGCTGGGAGGCATTTTTTTAGATGGTCCCGGGAAACTGTGGTTAGGGTGCCCCCTTGGTCACGACTGATCTGGTAGGTTTTTCCATCTCCCCATTCTGTGGGTTGTATGACATAAGAGACTTGCTCCCACTGATCATCTAGCTTGTGGGCTTTTCTCTTCCGTTTCAGCACCACATCTCCTGGCTGGAAAGGACCTGCGGGCACCTTCTGGTTGAACCGGTGCTCTTGCTGCTCTCGACTTCGACTGAGGTTTTTCTCCACATACTCCTGGATTTGCCTCGGTACTGTGCCCTCCTCCGACTTTCCCACTCCGCCGTTGAAGGGAGTGCTTCCGGAGCTTCCAACCCCATCTCCAGATCCACCGGCAGGCGGCCAGGCCGAGCCCTCATCAAATACGCTGGGGTGCATTTCGTCGAGCTGGACGGGATATTATTGTACATGTCGACCAAGTAAGGTAGCTTTTCCGGCCACATGTTCCGTTCTTCCAGCGGTAACGTCTTGAGGAGCCCCAGGACTAAGTGGTTCATTTTCTCGCACATGCCGTTGGTTTGGGCGTGGTACAGAGTGGTCCGGATCTTCTTGCAGCCGTACAACTGGCAGAATTCGTGAAACACCTCTGCTTCAAAAGCCGGGCCTTGGTCAGTCAGCACCTTCTCGGGGTACCCATGGGGTCGGCAGAAATAAGCCTGGAACGCTCGAGCAGCGGTTCGACCAGTTAGGTCCTTAACGGGTACTACCACCATAAATCTTGAGTAGTGGTCTACCATGGTCAATGCGTAGGTGTACCCACTTCGGCTAGGGGTGAGATTGACATGGTCCAGGGCGACCAGCTCCAGCGGCTGATGGGTAACGATGGGATGTAACGGTGCCCTCTGGCTAGTCTCGTCCTTTCTCCTCAGTGTACAAGGACCGCACTCTCGGCACCAGGCTTCCACCGATTCACGCATCCCACTCCAATAGAACCGCTCCCTCAACAGCATCTCCAGCTTTTTCCACCCGAAGTGGCCAGCACCATCATGGTATGCCCGCAGGATAGTAGCGACCTCCGCTTGAGGAACGATCAACTGGCATATTTTCTCATGGGTCTTTGGGTTGATCAGCTCACGGTACAGCCTCCCCTGGTGTAGGTAGAGCCGTTTTCGTTCTTTCCACAAGCGTTGGGCTTCGGCTGGAGCGCCAGGGTCTATTCCCATGGCGCCTTGTTCCACCAGAGTCTTGACGGACAGCCGGCGCTTGGTCCTGGGCGTCCTGCCACTCTTGACTGGGCCGCGGGTCCAGATCTACCCTCTGCTGGCATACTTGTACCCTCTCGGTAGGCGGCTGGTGAAACGCAGGCAACTCGATCTCCTCGAGGTCGTCATCCTCGCACCCCTCTTCCGACAAATGGGGCATCCGGGAGAGGGCATCAGCATTTATGTTGACACGACCAGCTCGGTACTTTATGGTGAAATCATAGTTGGCTAGCCGAGCTACCCACCGCTGCTCCAGCGCGCCTAACTTGGCCGTGTTCAGGTGGGTCAGCGGATAGTTGTCCGTAAACGCAGTGAAGGTCGCTGCCGCCAAGTAGTGGCGGAACCGCTCCGTGATAGCCCATACCAACACTAATAGCTCAAGCTTGAAGGAGCTATAATTCTCGGGGTTCCTTTCGGTCGGCCGGAGTTTTCGGCTAGCATAGGCAATCACCTTCTCCTTTCCATCTTGGACCTGGGATAGGACCGCTCCTAGCCCCACGTTACTGGCGTCCATGTGGAGGATAAACGGGCGCCCATAGTCAGGGTACGCCAAGGACCTCTTCTCCGGTCAAGGCCGCCTTCAACTGGCAAAAGGACTCCTCATGCTTGTCCTCCCACGACAGTGGGGCTCCAATGGGTCTACCACCTTTGGTCTGTCCCACGAGGAGATCTTGCATGGGGGCAGCCATCTTCGTGTACCCTTTTATAAAGCGCCGATAGTACCCTACCAGACCCAGAAACTGCCTTACTTCCCTCACGGTAGTTGGTCTCGGCCATCTCTGGATGGCAGTAATCTTCTCAGGGTCGGGGGCGACGCCATCTGCACTCACCACATGCCCTAGATATTGCACCCTGGGTTTCAGCAGGTGGCATTTTGAGGGCTTCAACTTCATCCCGTATTTGGCAAGGGACGCGAACACCTCGGCCATGTGTTCCAGATGGGCTTCATACGTCTGGGAATAAACAATCACATCATCCAAATACAGCAGGACGGTCTCGAAGTTTAAATGTCCCAGACAGCACTCCATCAACCGTTGGAAGGTCCCGGGGGCATTGCACAGCCCAAACGGCATGCTATTGAATTCGCAGAGCCCCATCGGGGTGGTGAAGGCGGTCTTCTCCCGGTCCTCTGGGGCCACGGCCACTTGCCAGTATCCGCTGGTGAGGTCAAGGGTCGAGAAGTAGTTTGCAGTTCTTAGTGCAGCCAAAGACTCTTCAATACGAGGTAATGGATAGGCATCTTTATGGGTTATCTGGTTGATCTTCCGGTAGTCCACACACATCCGCATGGTACCATCCTTCTTCTTGACCAGTACCAACGGAGCGGCCCAGGGACTACAGCTGTCCCGAATAACCCCTGCCTCCTTCATATTCCTCAACATATCTTTGGCACACTGATAATGTGCAGGGGGAATAGGTCTATGCCTCTCTTTGATAGGGGGATGTTCACCCGTGGGAATGTGGTGTTGGACCCCCTTGATCTGCCCAAAGTCTAGGGGGTGCTTACTGAAAACCTGCTCGTACTCCTGCACCACCCTGTGTACCCCTGCCCTGTGATGTGTAGGGGTGTCATCAGTGCCTACATGTAACTGTTGATGCCACTCCTTTGCATCCCCCTGGGGTGGGGGAGTGCTGACGGTAGGTGGGAGTGTGGATGGCCCGGCTTCATGGATAGTGTGAGGGTCCAGGGTGAGCAGCTTGGCAATGGTGGCATACCGGGGGAGCCTGACTTCTTCCTCCCCACAGTTCAACACTCTCACGGGCACTCTCCCTTTCTTCACATCTACCAGCCCTCGGGCGGCTACTACAATGGGCCAGTGCTCGGAAGGCATGGGCTCCATCATCGCAGGGTAGTCACGCCCCTGAGGCCCTACTGCTGCCCTACACCAAATCATCATCTCACTCCTAGGGGGCACAGTCAATGGAGCAACATCCATCACTCTCACTCCACCAATCTCCCCTCCGGTTGAGCTTACATGCTGGCGGTACATCAGGGCGCGGATCTCCCGCTGCACAGCCCTCTGCCGGCTCCCCGCCGCAGTGGCGGCTAGCTGTTGCAGTAGGTTCAACACATCAACCATGCAGTGTTCCATCACATTGGTTCCCAGCACTATTTTCGGGTTATGATCGCTGGGTTCATTCATGATCACAATCATACCCTGGTGCTGCAGTTCAGCTTGCCCCACTGTCATAGCCACTTGTTTATACCCCACCTGGGTCAATGGAAGTCCATTAGCGGCAATCAAATTTATACTATTGTCTGGAGGCGCCAGCTCGTCTGTGGCCCAATACTGCTGATACAACGTGTACGGTATGGTAGTTACCTGTGATCCAGTGTCCAAGAGAGCCATCACTGGTATGCCGTCCACAGCCACGGGGATGATAGGGCGGGCCCCGATATATCGGTCTCGCCAGTCCGGGGGGCCACGGTGTTCTACTCCTGAGGATTGGCCCGGGGCCCCAGGGGTTGCTCGTTTAACGGGCACAGTCGGTAATAATGGCCCGGCTTACGGCACATGTAGCAGATTGGGGGTCTGCTCCGCGGGTTGTTAGCGCTTCTCCACTGCATCCAGGGAACATCTTCAGGACTGTCAGCAAGCTGTATCTGTGCTGGAGGCTGAGATCTGGTCAGAGGTTGTAGCGCAGCAAGGATCTTGGCAAGGTCTCCGTCCATGCGACGGACCTGGGCCGCCAGTTCTTCCACTGTGCTGCTCGGGGCTGCAGGTATTAAGGAGGTTGGTTTGGCTGGGGCCGCCACAACGGGAGCTGTCTCGACAGGCCACGGGACGGATTCCAGAACTTCAGCAGCTGGGGGCTGTAGTGCCTTGATAGCCCGCTCCTTTAACACAGCAAAGCCCACATCAGGGTGTTCCAGGGCCCACAGCCGGAGTTGTTTACGATCCTCAGGGGACCTCATCCCCTGCGCAAATTGCTCCACTAACATCTTGTTGCTATCCGCCTCATTAATAGAGTTCACCCGCTTCAGCGTGCGGAGGGCGGTCTGCAGACGTAGAGCATAGTCCCGAATGCTATCCCCAGCTCGTTGCCGGCACTGGTAAAACTGCATCCTCAGCTCAGCTTCAGTCCGGGTCTCGAAGGCAGTCTGTAGCTTCTCGAAGATGGCGGCTACAGAGAGCCGGTCCCCCTCGGCCCAGGTCTCCGCTTCCTGCTCCGCCGCACCGGTTAACTGGCCTAGCACTATCGCTGCACGTTGCTTATCAGTCAGGGGGTATAGCTCTAGCAACGGGTTAAGCTTTTTCCGGAAGGCCTGTAAGGCATCCGGTTTCCCGTCATACCGCGGTAGCCAGGCAGCTTCAGGCGCATAGGGCAAGGAAAACGGCATGACCTGAGCAAGCGCGGGGGCCGCGGCACCTCCCGCCGGTACGGCCGGGACCTGGGCAGGCCCATTCCCATCCGCGGGTGCCGCTGCGGCTGCGACCACCGCTCCTCCAGCGGCTCCGTCGGGCGCAGACATCTTGTTTCCGTCCCCCTTAGCTCTTTCCAGCCCCTCCTCTCTCGGGGCGGAGTTTTGGCTTTCGCGCCTCTACTGCTCGAGAAGACGCTCGAGCGGGAACTTTTCGCGCCAAAGATGGCGGCTTCTGAAATTTTCCTGCCGGATGCCTCCGGCGGTAACAAGGCGCACCTCTACCTGACGGCAGAGCGGTAAGATCCTGTTCACAGCGCCAAGTTGTCGCGGGCGGGGAGGAGGGTGTCAGCACACCGCGCTCACCCCTTCTGCTCGGGTCCGGCAGCTGCTCAGTGGTGGCTCGAGCTGTGGGCCGGATCCCGGGGTTTCTCGAGCGACACTCCTCGCCCGTGAGTGAAAGGGGGCTTTGTGGTTGGGTGTGGGGATTGTTATAGTTCGTGACGCCACCCACGGTTGTGGTGATTTCACCACCGCTGCTCAATATGGGGATCCCGGGGATGGTGATGCGGAGCAGCCAGTTGTTATGTTGCCCCTCCGTGGGTAGGGGTTGGTGATCCCGGGGCCCGGTGATGGAGACGTAGGTGCGGGGCCTGTTGGGCGCAGGGACGCGGGGGCAGCGCTGTGCCTTGCGGCACTGTGGTACTCACTCAGCCTGAGACACGGACACAGTTTGTACGGTAAACCAAACGGCTGGTAGGACGGTCCCACAGACGGCTGCACCTGCACTCCCGGGAGGTGACGGTGATGTCCCTCTTCCTTGCACCTATGTTTGACTTGTGGTAGCGGTGGATTCCCTCCGGTTACCCGCTCCCCGACTGCAATCTGGGCCGGAGGAGCTCTACACTTTGCCCGCAGGCGCTGGCCCTGAGAAACTGGTGCCTTGGCGGTGGCGGTGTCTCTCTGCTTCAAGTTGGGCTGTTGCCTTCAATCGGGACTTGGTTGTTGGGGGATCTGCGTCCCCGTCACTGACGGATTCGGCAAATTTGGCGACTCCTAGCCTTGCCGGGGTCCGAGAGGCCCCTGCCCTGGTGCTGACTGTCCTTCGGAACACTGCTCCAGACCACCGGGCACACAGCCAACGGGGTCCTTCCAGGAACTTCCAAACGGTCCCCCTCCAGACAGTCACCGCCGTCGCTGACCTTGCTGATCTGGCCCTCCACAAAGCTGGACCCTTCAGGCTTTCTTTCTCTGCTGTCACTTCGCTTGCTTTCCTCCTTTTCCACTTTCACTACTTTCACTTTCTTAACTCCTCTACCTAGCTCCTCACACTTGCCCTGCCTGGGCTTCACTGCCTGGTTTTCCCGCCTCCAGAGTTGTGAGCTCCTCGGTGGGCGGAGCCAACCGCCTGGCCCACCCCCTGGTGTGCATCATCAGACTCCTGGAGGAAGGCAACAAGGATTTGTAGGTTAGCTGTGATGTGCCTACCTGGAGTGTGGGGTGTAGTGGTGGTGTGACCTGTGTCCCCTGGCTTGCCCAGGGCGACACATTCGCGCGCTCTTCATCTTCTAGGACTGTGGGGACAGCTGTCACACCTGGTTTTCCACGCACAACTTCTACCACTGTAACTGCAACAGGCAGTTTGCTTGGTAGGTCGTCAGTTGGTTTGGAAGGGGAAACAAGTGCGTGTGTACTGCTCTCTCAGACATCGATAGCACCAACGTTGGATGAAGGCAACATCATGTCTATGCCTGCACTTTCCTCACAAACCTGCATTTTTCCAGGGACACCCTACTCAACACTGTCTACACACAGCAGCCAGATCTCTGTCCCTCAGATGTGGACAAATAAAAGGCCATTTCCTGCGACCCATGACAAAGCTAAGAGGTTGACTTTATCCCTCTGTAAGCTCTTGGCTACCGAAATGCTGCCTTTCCGCCTGGTGGACACACAGGATTTTAGAGACCTTATGTCTGTCGCTGTGCCCCAGTACCAGATGCCCAGTCGCCACTACTTCTCTAAGAAAGGTGTGCCTGCGCTACACCAGCATGTCGCACACAACATCACCGCTTCCTTGAGAAACTCTGTGTGTGAATGGGTGCATTTCACTACCGATACTTGGACCAGTAAGCATGGACAGGGACGTTACATGTCGCTGACAGGGCACTGGGTAACTATGGTGATAGATGGTGATAGATGGTGAAGGGTCTGCTGCACAAGACTTGCCGTCCCCACAACTTGTGTGTCAATCCTCTGTCTGTCCAAGTTCCGCCACTGCTTCTGCCTCCTCCACCTCATCTGGGTCCTCCACCTCCACCCCAAGCCTGCCTGGTCAGGCCACCAGCGTTCTAACTGCGCAGAAGGAATCACGCACCCCTCATTACTATGCTGGCAGCAGAGCGCAACGGCATCAGGCAGTCTTTAGCTTGAAATGTCTTGGAATTAAGAGTCACACAGCGGCTGAGTTGTGGGCAGCTCTGGAGACTGAGTTTGGTAAATGGTTGTCTCCACTCAACCTGCAGCCTGGTAAGGCCGTGTGCGACAATGCTGCAAACCTGGGTGCGGCCCTTCGCCTGGGCAAGGTGACACAGGTGCCTTGTATGGCTCACGTGTTGAACCTTGTTGTCCAGCAATTTTTAACGCACTATCCCGGCCTAGATGGCCTTCTGAACAGGGCACGAAAACTGTCTGCTCACTTCCGCCGTTCAACCACCGCTGCTGAGTGACTTGCATCGCTCCAGAAGTCTTTCGGCCTGCCGGTTCATCGCCTGAAATGCGATGTGCCTACACGCTGGAATTCGACTCTCCACATGTTACAGCGACTGTGGCAGCATCGTCGAGCCCTGGTGCAATACATCATGACGTATAGCCTGGGCCAACGAGATGCAGAGGTGGGGCAGATCACCCTGATGGAGTGGTCTCAGATCAAGGACCTATGCACTCTTCTGCACAGTTTCGACATGGGGACGAATATGTTTAGCGCTGACAATGCCATTATCAGCATGACAATTCCAGTCATTTACATGCTGGAGCACACGCTAAACACTATTCGGAGTCAGGGGGTGGGACAACAGGAAGGGGAGGAACTACAGGAGGATTCATATGCGCAAGACACAACAACATCACCAAGGTCCAGACGTTCATCATCACCAACGCGGCAGGCATGGGACCATGGGGCACAGGGATCAACAAGGGCGCATGGTAGCAGGCGAAATGTTGAGGAAGGTGCAGGAGAACATAAAGAAATGGAGGACGAACTGTCCATGGACATGGAAGACTCAGCGGATGAGGGAGATCTTGGTCAAATTTCAGTTGAAAGAGGTTGGGGGGAGTTGTCAGAGGAAGAAAGAACGGTTAGCACCTCTATGCCACAAACACAGCATGGACTTGGTCCGCATGGCTGCGCAAGACACATGAGCGCCTTCTTGCTGCACTACCTCCAACATGACCCTCCTATTGTCAAAATTAGAAGTGATGATGACTACTGGTCTGCCACACTATTAGATCCCCGGTACAAGTCCAAATTTTGTGACATAATTCCAGCCATAGAAAGGGACGCACGTATGCAGGAGTATCAGCAAAAGCTGTTACTCGATCTTAGCTCGGCTTTTCCACCAAACAACCCTGGTGCAGGGAGTGAATCTCCCAGTTGTAACTTGACAAACATGGGACGGTCTCGTCATCTTCAACAGTCTACCCGTACCAGCAGCATCGTATCTGGTGCTGGTAACAGCAATTTTATTGAATCTTTTCATAATTTTTTTTGACCATCGTTTGCAAGGCCACCAGAGACAACAAGTCTTACACATAGTCAACGGCTGGAGAGGATGATACAGGAGTATCTCCAAATGAACATTGATGCCATGACTTTGCAAATGGAGCCTTGCTCATTTTGGGCTTCAAATCTTGAAAAATGGCCAGAGCTCTCCACTTACGCCTTGGAGATCTTGTCGTGTCTAGCTGCCAGCGTTGTCTCTGAACGTGTCTTCAGTGCTGCTGGGTGTGTGCTGGCAGATAAGCGCACGCGTCCAGTGACAATGTGGACAGACTAACGTTCATCAAAATGAACAAGTCATGGATCCACAAGGAATTTACTACCCCTGTGTCATCCTGGGGAGAGTAAATGCTTGTGGATTTTTAATGTTCTTGATGCAAATCTAGCTGTGAAGTGTACAACTGGGGCACAAGTGCTGCCATTGAAGGGGTGAGTGTCTGTGTGGCCCAATTTTTGGAAAAAAGGGAGACTCCGCTTGGAGTAACCCTTGCTTGCTGTGTTTTTTAAAAGGAGCCAAGATGAACAAGCATGGTTCAGCAAAGACTTTGCTACCTACCCCGGGGTCATCCTGGGAACGGTTAAGTATGGCGTATTTTTGAATGTGCTTGATGCAATTCTACCTGTGAAGTGTACAACTGGTGCTGCCACTGAAGGGGTGGGTGTGTGTGTGGCTCAATTTTTGAAAAAAGGGAGACTCCGCTTGGAGTAACCTTGCGGTGTTTTACATGATTTTAGAAGGGCATGCCATGCCTATATCTGTGTCTCATTCTCTTTCCCTTGTAACGCTGTTTTGTTTTCACATTAGAATTTGTTCTTGTTACTTGCCCATGTGTTTGTGTTGTGTTGTGAGTTGTTTGTCACCTTCTGGACACCTTTGAGGGTGTTTTCTAGGTGTTTTTATGTGTTTGTGATTGCCTCCCATTGTTTCCTATGCGGTTCGAGTGGTTCGCCGAATCGGTTTGCCGAACCGAACTCGAACGAGACCTCCGTTCGGCGAACCGGACTCGAGCCGAACCACGGCCGGTTCGCTCATCTCTAGTTGCGACATCGCTACCGATATATCGTCGGGGTCACGTCGTTAGTGACGCACATCCGGCGCCGGTAGTGACATTGCAATGTGTAAATCCTAGGTGCGACGATGAACGAGCACAGAAGCGTACAATATCGCTGATCTGTGTAACGTCGTTCATTTCCATAATGTCGGGTTGACCGCAGGTACGATGTTGTTTGTCGTTCCTGCAGCTCCACACATCGCTGTATGTGAACCCGCAGGAGCGACAAACATCTCCTTACCTGTGTTCCGCCGGCAATGCAGACGGGAGAAGGTGGGCGGGATGTTATGTTCCGCTTATCTCCGCCCCTCCGCTTTTATTGGCTGACCGCTTAGTGACGTCGCGGTGACGTCGCTGTGACGCCGAACGCACCTCCTCCTTGAAGGAGGGATTGTTCGGCAGTCACAGAGATGTCGCAGAGCAGGTACGTGCGTGTGATGCTGCCATAGCGATAATGTTCGCTACGGCTGCAATCACCACATATCACATGTGCGACGGGGGCGGGTGCTATCGCGCTGGACATCGCTAGCAATTGCTAGCGATGTCGCAACGTGTAAAGCCCGCCTAAGAACATATTGATCAATAATAAAAAAATCCTCTAAAATACAACTTGCCTAATAATTCTGCACACGGTATATTTCTTTGTAATCTCCTTCTATATAACAAAAATTCAAACTTGTCATTGACAATCACCAGTAAAGAGAAAAGGGTTAAAAGCTCCACCCTGTCGTGAGGATGAAGTCAGCGAACAATTGAATATGATGCATGAAATAATTTATCGTATGTATTTATTGTATGCATATTCCTTTGTTCGCTGACTTCATCCCCACGGCAGCGTAGAGCTTTTAATTCTTTTCTCTTTACCGGTGATTGTCTTCTACGTGGGTGTCTGCTGCGCCGTTTATGTTTCTGCAGTGGTTGTGACTCTCACAACCACATAAGGTGAGTCTATCTTAGATCTCCTGTTAATAAATATATTTTTTTTTTAAAAAATATATAATTTTTATTAACTTTGGACAATCATCAAAAGTATCACAAAAGTTTACAATGTGGTTTTGATTACAACATCACATATAGGTGCTTAAAATCTTAAACATTAAGCAGCAAAGGGTCCATTAAATCAAGTAACTTTGAATACATTCACTACAAATGGTTCTTCTTGTTAATATTTTAACTGGATAAGACCCTATTGTGCATTTACTTCTTTCCAGCTTCACTTACATTGACTCATTAAGGACAGAGTCAGTTTTGGCCTTCAAAGGGTTTCTGAATGTTAAGAAGAAAAAAAAAAGATTAGGCAGAGAAAATAAAAATAAATAAATAAAAAGAAAAATCAGGTACTCAGCTGCGTTGACACCTGTGGATCCAGCGCAGGCACTCTGAAAGTGATACTGTCTGAGTGTCATTGGCTGATTTATACTCTGATATATGACCATTGTAGAGACTGAAAACCTCCCTCCGCTGTGTGCAGAATTATAATTTAATTAGTATTTTTTTCTGAATAATTTTAATATTGGACAACTACAGTGCTGTTGGTCAGGTGGAAGGGAAGCTGTACTGATCTCTCCCGGTGCTGCTCCCCTCTCCTGTACTGATCTCTCCCGGTGCTGCTCCCCTCTCCTGTACTGAGCTCTCCTGGTGCTGCTCCCCTCTCCTGTACTGATCTCTCCCGGTGCTGCTCCCCTCTCCTGTACTGATCTCTCCCGGTGCTGCTCCCCTCTCCTGTACTGAGCTCTCCCGGTGCTGCTCCCCTCTCCTGTACTGAGCTCTCCTGGTGCTGCTCCCCTCTCCTGTACTGAGCTCTCCCGGTGCTGCTCCCCTCTCCTGTACTGAGCTCTCCTGGTGCTGCTCCCCTCTCCTGTACTGAGCTCTCCCGGTGCTGCTCCCCTCTCCTGTACTGAGCTCTCCTGGTGCTGCTCCCCTCTCCTGTACTGATCTCTCCCGGTGCTGCTCCCCTCTCCTGTACTGAGCTCTCCTGGTACTGCTTCCCTCTAATGTACTGAGCTCTCCCGGTGCTGCTCCCCTCTCCTGTACTGAGCTCTCCCGGTGCTGCTCCCCTCTCCTGTACTGAGCTCCTGGTGCTGCTCCCCTCTCCTGTACTGATCTCTCCCGGTGCTGCTCCCCTCTCCTGTACTGAGCTCTCCTGGTGCTGCTCCCCTCTCCTGTACTGAGCTCTCCTGGTGCTGCTCCTCTCCTGGTGCTGCTCCCCTCTCCTGTCCTGAGCTCTCCTGGTGCTGCTCCTCTCCTGGTGCTGCTCCTCTGTCCTGTCCTTAGCTCTCCTGGTGCTTCTCCCCTCTCCTGAGCTCTCCTGGTGCTGCTGCTCCTCTGTCCTGTACTGAGCTCTCCTGGTGCTGCACCCTTCTTCTGTACTGAACTCTCCTGGTGCTGCTCCTCTGTCCTGTACTGAGCTCTCCTGGTGCTGCTCCCCTCTCTTGTACTAAGCTCTCCTGGTGCTGCTCCTCTGTCCTGTACTGAGCTCTCCTGGTGCTGCTCCTCTGTCCTGTACTGAGCTCTCCTGGTGCTGCTCCCCTGTCCTGTACTGAGCTCTCCTGGTGCTGCTTCTCTGTCCTGTACTGAGCTCTCCTGGTGCTGCTCCCCTGTCCTGTACTGAGCTCTCCTGGTGCTGCTCCTCTGTCCTGTACTGAGCTCTCCTGGTGCTGCTCCCCTGTTCTGTATTGAGCTCTCCTGGTGCTGCTCCTCTGTCCTGTCCTGAGCTCTCCTGGTGCTGCTCCCCTGTCCTGTACTGAGCTCTCCTGGTGCTGCTCCCCTGTCCTCTCCTGTACTGAGCTCTCCTGGTGCTGCTCCCCTCTCCTGTACTGAGCTCTCCTGGTGCTGCTCCCCTCTCCTGTACTGAGCTCTCCTGGTGCTGCTCCTCTGTCCTGTCCTGAGCTCTCCTGGTGCTGCTCCCCTGTTCTGTATTGAGCTCTCCTGGTGCTGCTCCTCTGTCCTGTCCTGAGCTCTCCTGGTGCTGCTCCCCTGTTCTGTATTGAGCTCTCCTGGTGCTGCTCCTCTGTCCTGTCCTGAGCTCTCCTGGTGCTGCTCCCCTGTCCTGTACTGAGCTCTCCTGGTGCTGCTCCCCTCTCCTGTCCTGAGCTCTTCTGGTGCTGCTCCTCTGTCCTGTCATGAGCTCTCCTGGTGCTGCTCCTCTCTCCTGTCCTGTCCTGAGCTCTCCTGGTGCTGCTCCTCTGTCCTGTACTGAGCTCTCCTGGTGCTGCTCTCCTCTCCTGTACTGAGCTCTCCTGGTGCTGCTCCCCTGTTCTGTACTGAGCTCTCCTGGTGCTGCTCCTCTGTCCTGTCCTGAGCTCTCCTGGTGCTGCTCCTCTGTCCTGTCCTGAGCTCTCCTGGTGCTGCTCCCCTGTCCTGTCCTGAGCTCTCCTGGTGCTGCTCCTCTGTCCTGTCCTGAGCTCTCCTGGTGCTGCTCCTCTGTCCTGTCCTGAGCTCTCCTGGTGCTGCTCCGCTGTCCTGAGCTCTCCTGGTGCTGCTCCTCTGTCCTGTCCTGAGCTCTCCTGGTGCTGCTCCCCTGTCCTGTACTGAGCTCTCCTGGTGCTGCTCCCCTCTCCTGTCCTGAGCTCTTCTGGTGCTGCTCCTCTGTCCTGTCATGAGCTCTCCTGGTGCTGCTCCTCTCTCCTGTCCTGTCCTGAGCTCTCCTGGTGCTGCTCCTCTGTCCTGTACTGAGCTCTCCTGGTGCTGCTCTCCTCTCCTGTACTGAGCTCTCCTGGTGCTGCTCCCCTGTTCTGTACTGAGCTCTCCTGGTGCTGCTCCTCTGTCCTGTCCTGAGCTCTCCTGGTGCTGCTCCTCTGTCCTGTCCTGAGCTCTCCTGGTGCTGCTCCCCTGTCCTGTCCTGAGCTCTCCTGGTGCTGCTCCTCTGTCCTGTCCTGAGCTCTCCTGGTGCTGCTCCTCTGTCCTGTCCTGAGCTCTCCTGGTGCTGCTCCGCTGTCCTGAGCTCTCCTGGTGCTGCTCCTCTGTCCTGTCCTGAGCTCTCCTGGTGCTGCTCCCCTCTTCTGTATTGCGCTCTCCTGGTGCTGCTCCCCTGTTCTGTCCTGAGCTCTCCTGGTGCTGCTACCCTCTCCTGTACTGAGCTCTCCTGGTGCTGCTCCTCTGTCCTGTCCTGAGCTCTCCTGGTGCTGCTCCTCTGTCCTGTCCTGAGCTCTCCTGGTGCTGCTCCTCTGTCCTGTCCTGAGCTCTCCTGGTGCTGCTCCTCTGTCCTGTCCTGAGCTCTCCTGGTGCTGCTCCTCTGTCCTGTCCTGAGCTCTCCTGGTGCTGCTCTCCTCTCCTGTACTGAGCTCTCCTGGTGCTGCTCCTCTGTCCTGTCCTGAGCTCTCCTGGTGCTGCTCTCCTCTCCTGTACTGAGCTCTCCTGGTGCTGCTCCTCTCCTGTCCTGAGGTCTCCTGGTGCTGCTCCCCTCTCCTGTACTGAGCTCTCCTGGTGCTGCTCCTCTCCTGTTCTGAGCTCTCCTGGTGCTGCTCCTCTGTTCTGTCCTGAGCTCTCCTGGTGCTGCTCCTCTTTCCTGTCCTGAGCTCTCCTGGTGCTGCTCCTCTGTCCTGTCCTGAGCTCTCCTGGTGCTGCTCCCTTGTCCTGTCCTTAGCTCTCCTGGTGCTGCTCCACTCTCCTGTACTGAGGTCTCCTGGTGCTGCTCCCCTCTCCTGTACTGAGGTCTCCTGGTGCTGCTCCCCTCTCCTGTACTGAGCTCTTCTGGTGCTGCTCCCCTGTTCTGTACTGAGCTCTCCTGGTGCTGCTCCTCTCTCCTGTCCTGAGCTCTCCTGGTGCTGCTCCCCTCTCCTGTCCTGAGCTCTCCTGGTGCTGCTCCCCTCTCCTGTACTGATCTCTCCCGGTGCTGCTCCCCTCTCCTGTACTGATCTCTCCCGGTGCTGCTCCCCTCTCCTGTACTGAGCTCTCCTGGTGCTGCTCCCCTCTCCTGTACTGAGCTCTCCTGGTGCTGCTCCCCTCTCCTGTACTGAGCTCTCCCGGTGCTGCTCCCCTCTCCTGTACTGAGCTCTCCTGGTGCTGCTCCCCTCTCCTGTACTGAGCTCTCCCGGTGCTGCTCCCCTCTCCTGTACTGAGCTCTCCTGGTGCTGCTCCCCTCTCCTGTACTGATCTCTCCCGGTGCTGCTCCCCTCTCCTGTACTGAGCTCTCCTGGTACTGCTTCCCTCTAATGTACTGAGCTCTCCCGCTGCGGCTCCCCTCTCCTGTACTGAGCTCTCCCGGTGCTGCTCCCCTCTCCTGTACTGAGCTCCTGGTGCTGCTCCCCTCTCCTGTACTGATCTCTCCCGGTGCTGCTCCCCTCTCCTGTACTGAGCTCTCCTGGTGCTGCTCCCCTCTCCTGTACTGAGCTCTCCTGGTGCTGCTCCTCTCCTGGTGCTGCTCCCCTCTCCTGTCCTGAGCTCTCCTGGTGCTGCTCCTCTCCTGGTGCTGCTCCTCTGTCCTGTCCTTAGCTCTCCTGGTGCTTCTCCCCTCTCCTGAGCTCTCCTGGTGCTGCTCCTTTTCTGGTGCTGCTCCTCTGTCCTGTACTGAGCTCTCCTGGTGCTGCACCCTTCTTCTGTACTGAACTCTCCTGGTGCTGCTCCTCTGTCCTGTACTGAGCTCTCCTGGTGCTGCTCCCCTCTCTTGTACTAAGCTCTCCTGGTGCTGCTCCTCTGTCCTGTACTGAGCTCTCCTGGTGCTGCTCCTCTGTCCTGTACTGAGCTCTCCTGGTGCTGCTCCCCTGTCCTGTACTGAGCTCTCCTGGTGCTGCTTCTCTGTCCTGTACTGAGCTCTCCTGGTGCTGCTCCCCTGTCCTGTACTGAGCTCTCCTGGTGCTGCTCCTCTGTCCTGTACTGAGCTCTCCTGGTGCTGCTCCCCTGTTCTGTATTGAGCTCTCCTGGTGCTGCTCCTCTGTCCTGTCCTGAGCTCTCCTGGTGCTGCTCCCCTGTCCTGTACTGAGCTCTCCTGGTGCTGCTCCCCTGTCCTCTCCTGTACTGAGCTCTCCTGGTGCTGCTCCCCTCTCCTGTACTGAGCTCTCCTGGTGCTGCTCCCCTCTCCTGTACTGAGCTCTCCTGGTGCTGCTCCTCTGTCCTGTCCTGAGCTCTCCTGGTGCTGCTCCCCTGTTCTGTATTGAGCTCTCCTGGTGCTGCTCCTCTGTCCTGTCCTGAGCTCTCCTGGTGCTGCTCCCCTGTCCTGTACTGAGCTCTCCTGGTGCTGCTCCCCTCTCCTGTCCTGAGCTCTTCTGGTGCTGCTCCTCTGTCCTGTCATGAGCTCTCCTGGTGCTGCTCCTCTCTCCTGTCCTGTCCTGAGCTCTCCTGGTGCTGCTCCTCTGTCCTGTACTGAGCTCTCCTGGTGCTGCTCTCCTCTCCTGTACTGAGCTCTCCTAGTGCTGCTCCCCTGTTCTGTACTGAGCTCTCCTGGTGCTGCTCCTCTGTCCTGTCCTGAGCTCTCCTGGTGCTGCTCCTCTGTCCTGTCCTGAGCTCTCCTGGTGCTGCTCCCCTGTCCTGTCCTGAGCTCTCCTGGTGCTGCTCCTCTGTCCTGTCCTGAGCTCTCCTGGTGCTGCTCCTCTGTCCTGTCCTGAGCTCTCCTGGTGCTGCTCCGCTGTCCTGAGCTCTCCTGGTGCTGCTCCTCTGTCCTGTCCTGAGCTCTCCTGGTGCTGCTCCCCTCTTTTGTATTGCGCTCTCCTGGTGCTGCTCCCCTGTTCTGTCCTGAGCTCTCCTGGTGCTGCTCCCCTCTCCTGTACTGAGCTCTCCTGGTGCTGCTCCTCTGTCCTGTCCTGAGCTCTCCTGGTGCTGCTCCTCTGTCCTGTCCTGAGCTCTCCTGGTGCTGCTCCTCTGTCCTGTCCTGAGCTCTCCTGGTGCTGCTCCTCTGTCCTGTCCTGAGCTCTCCTGGTGCTGCTCCTCTGTCCTGTCCTGAGCTCTCCTGGTGCTGCTCTCCTCTCCTGTACTGAGCTCTCCTGGTGCTGCTCCTCTGTCCTGTCCTGAGCTCTCCTGGTGCTGCTCTCCTCTCCTGTACTGAGCTCTCCTGGTGCTGCTCCTCTCCTGTCCTGAGGTCTCCTGGTGCTGCTCCCCTCTCCTGTACTGAGCTCTCCTGGTGCTGCTCCTCTCCTGTTCTGAGCTCTCCTGGTGCTGCTCCTCTGTTCTGTCCTGAGCTCTCCTGGTGCTGCTCCTCTTTCCTGTCCTGAGCTCTCCTGGTGCTGCTCCTCTGTCCTGACCTGAGCTCTCCTGGTGCTGCTCCCTTGTCCTGTCCTTAGCTCTCCTGGTGCTGCTCCACTCTCCTGTACTGAGGTCTCCTGGTGCTGCTCCCCTCTCCTGTACTGAGGTCTCCTGGTGCTGCTCCCCTCTCCTGTACTGAGCTCTTCTGGTGCTGCTCCCCTGTTCTGTACTGAGCTCTCCTGGTGCTGCTCCTCTCTCCTGTCCTGAGCTCTCCTGGTGCTGCTCCCCTCTCCTGTCCTGAGCTCTCCTGGTGCTGCTCCTCTCTCCTGTCCTGAGCTCTCCTGGTGCTGCTCTCCTCTCCTGTACTGAGCTCTCCTGGTGCTGCTCCTCTGTCCTGTACTGAGCTCTTCTGGTGCTGCTCCTCTGTCCTGTACTGAGCTCTCCTGGTGCTGCTCCTCTGTCCTGTACTGAGCTCTCCTGGTGCTGCTCCCCTGTCCTCTCCTGTACTGAGCTCTCCTGGTGCTGCTCCCCTCTCCTGGACTGAGCTCTCCTGGTGCTGCTCCCCTCTCCTGTACTGAGCTCTCCTGGTGCTGCTCCTCTGTCCTGTCCTGAGCTCTCCTGGTGCTGCTCCCCTGTTCTGTATTGAGCTCTCCTGGTGCTGCTCCTCTGTCCTGTCCTGAGCTCTCCTGGTGCTGCTCCCCTGTTCTGTATTGAGCTCTCCTGGTGCTGCTCCTCTGTCCTGTCCTGAGCTCTCCTGGTGCTGCTCCCCTGTCCTGTACTGAGCTCTCCTGGTGCTGCTCCCCTCTCCTGTCCTGAGCTCTCCTGGTGCTGCTCCTCTGTCCTGTCATGAGCTCTCCTGGTGCTGCTCCTCTCTCCTGTCCTGTCCTGAGCTCTCCTGGTGCTGCTCCTCTGTCCTGTACTGAGCTCTCCTGGTGCTGCTCTCCTCTCCTGTACTGAGCTCTCCTGGTGCTGCTCCCCTGTTCTGTACTGAGCTCTCCTGGTGCTGCTCCTCTGTCCTGTCCTGAGCTCTCCTGGTGCTGCTCCTCTGTCCTGTCCTGAGCTCTCCTGGTGCTGCTCCCCTGTCCTGTCCTGAGCTCTCCTGGTGCTGCTCCTCTGTCCTGTCCTGAGCTCTCCTGGTGCTGCTCCTCTGTCCTGTCCTGAGCTCTCCTGGTGCTGCTCCCCTGTCCTGAGCTCTCCTGGTGCTGCTCCTCTGTCCTGTCCTGAGCTCTCCTGGTGCTGCTCCTCTGTCCTGTCCTGAGCTCTCCTGGTGCTGCTCCCCTCTTCTGTATTGCGCTCTCCTGGTGCTGCTCCCCTCTCCTGTACTGAGCTCTCCTGGTGCTGCTCCTCTGTCCTGTCCTGAGCTCTCCTGGTGCTGCTCCTCTGTCCTGTCCTGAGCTCTCCTGGTGCTGCTCCTCTGTCCTGTCCTGAGCTCTCCTGGTGCTGCTCCTCTGTCCTGTCCTGAGCTCTCCTGGTGCTGCTCTCCTCTCCTGTACTGAGCTCTCCTGGTGCTGCTCCCCTGTCCTGTCCTGAGGTCTCCTGGTGCTGCTCCCCTCTCCTGTACTGAGCTCTCCTGGTGCTGCTCCTCTCCTGTTCTGAGCTCTCCTGGTGCTGCTCCTCTGTTCTGTCCTGAGCTCTCCTGGTGCTGCTTCTCTGTCCTGTCCTGAGCTCTCCTGGTGCTGCTCCTCTGTCCTGTCCTGAGCTCTCCTGGTGCTGCTCCTCTGTCCTGTCCTGAGCTCTCCTGGTGCTGCTCCTCTGTCCTGTCCTGAGCTCTCCTGGTGCTGCTCCCCTCTCCTGTACTGAGCTCTCCTGGTGCTGCTCCTCTGTCCTGTCCTGAGCTCTCCTGGTGCTGCTCCTCTGTCCTGTCCTGAGCTCTCCTGGTGCTGCTCCTCTGTCCTGTCCTGAGCTCTCCTGGTGCTGCTCCTCTGTCCTGTCCTGAGCTCTCCTGGTGCTGCTCTCCTCTCCTGTACTGAGCTCTCCTGGTGCTGCTCCTCTCCTGTCCTGAGGTCTCCTGGTGCTGCTCCCCTCTCCTGTACTGAGCTCTCCTGGTGCTGCTCCTCTCCTGTTCTGAGCTCTCCTGGTGCTGCTCCTCTGTTCTGTCCTGAGCTCTCCTGGTGCTGCTCCTCTTTCCTGTCCTGAGCTCTCCTGGTGCTGCTCCTCTTTCCTGTCCTGAGCTCTCCTGGTGCTGCTCTCCTCTCCTGTACTGAGCTCTCCTGGTGCTGCTCCCCTGTCCTGTCCTGAGGTCTCCTGGTGCTGCTCCCCTCTCCTGTACTGAGCTCTCTTGGTGCTGCTCCTCTCCTGTTCTGAGCTCTCCTGGTGCTGCTCCTCTGTCCTGTCCTGAGCTCTCCTGGTGCTGCTCCTCTGTCCTGTACTGAGCTCTCCTGGTGCTGCTCCTCTGTTCTGTCCTGAGCTCTCCTGGTGCTGCTCCCCTGTCCTGTCCTGAGCTCTCCTGGTGCTGCTCCTCTGTTCTGTCCTGAGCTCTCCTGGTGCTGCTCCCCTGTCCTGTCCTGAGCTCTCCTGGTGCTGCTCCTCTGTCCTGTCCTGAGCTCTCCTGGTGCTGCTCCTCTGTGCTGTCCTGAGCTCTCCTGGTGCTGCTCCCCTCTTCTGTATTGCGCTCTCCTGGCGCTGCTCCCCTCTCCTGTCCTGAGTTCTCCTGGTGCTGCTCCCCTCTTCTGTATTGCGCTCTCCTGGTGCTGCTCCCCTCTCCTGTACTGAGCTCTCCTGGTGCTGCTCCTCTGTCCTGTCCTGAGCTCTCCTGGTGCTGCTCCTCTGTCCTGTCCTGAGCTCTCCTGGTGCTGCTCCTCTGTCCTGTCCTGAGCTCTCCTGGTGCTGCTCCTCTGTCCTGTCCTGAGCTCTCCTGGTGCTGCTCTCCTCTCCTGTACTGAGCTCTCCTGGTGCTGCTCCCCTGTCCTGTCCTGAGGTCTCCTGGTGCTGCTCCCCTCTCCTGTACTGAGCTCTCCTGGTGCTGCTCCTCTCCTGTTCTGAGCTCTCCTGGTGCTGCTCCTCTGTTCTGTCCTGAGCTCTCCTGGTGCTGCTTCTCTGTCCTGTCCTGAGCTCTCCTGGTGCTGCTCCTCTGTCCTGTCCTGAGCTCTCCTGGTGCTGCTCCTCTGTCCTGTCCTGAGCTCTCCTGGTGCTGCTCCTCTGTCCTGTCCTGAGCTCTCCTGGTGCTGCTCCCCTCTCCTGTACTGAGCTCTCCTGGTGCTGCTCCTCTGTCCTGTCCTGAGCTCTCCTGGTGCTGCTCCTCTGTCCTGTCCTGAGCTCTCCTGGTGCTGCTCCTCTGTCCTGTCCTGAGCTCTCCTGGTGCTGCTCCTCTGTCCTGTCCTGAGCTCTCCTGGTGCTGCTCTCCTCTCCTGTACTGAGCTCTCCTGGTGCTGCTCCTCTCCTGTCCTGAGGTCTCCTGGTGCTGCTCCCCTCTCCTGTACTGAGCTCTCCTGGTGCTGCTCCTCTCCTGTTCTGAGCTCTCCTGGTGCTGCTCCTCTGTTCTGTCCTGAGCTCTCCTGGTGCTGCTCCTCTTTCCTGTCCTGAGCTCTCCTGGTGCTGCTCCTCTTTCCTGTCCTGAGCTCTCCTGGTGCTGCTCTCCTCTCCTGTACTGAGCTCTCCTGGTGCTGCTCCCCTGTCCTGTCCTGAGGTCTCCTGGTGCTGCTCCCCTCTCCTGTACTGAGCTCTCTTGGTGCTGCTCCTCTCCTGTTCTGAGCTCTCCTGGTGCTGCTCCTCTGTCCTGTCCTGAGCTCTCCTGGTGCTGCTCCTCTGTCCTGTACTGAGCTCTCCTGGTGCTGCTCCTCTGTTCTGTCCTGAGCTCTCCTGGTGCTGCTCCCCTGTCCTGTCCTGAGCTCTCCTGGTGCTGCTCCTCTGTTCTGTCCTGAGCTCTCCTGGTGCTGCTCCCCTGTCCTGTCCTGAGCTCTCCTGGTGCTGCTCCTCTGTCCTGTCCTGAGCTCTCCTGGTGCTGCTCCTCTGTGCTGTCCTGAGCTCTCCTGGTGCTGCTCCCCTCTTCTGTATTGCGCTCTCCTGGCGCTGCTGCTCCCCTTCTCTTCCCAGTACTGCTGTATTGAAGGGTCCCAGAACAAGGCAGCCAGTGAGAAGGAGCCAGGAGAAAACAAAGAAAAGTGGGAGAGCGATCCGGTGACATCATGCTCCACCAATGCTCTCCCGCCCACACTCCTCAGACCGGAGCCGCAGTGTGAGGCTTCTCAGAGTGCGGGATCCTGGTCTCCTAGCAACTCGGCACTCTGATCCCGGTACAAGAGGACGACAGGATCGTGGAATGTCCCGAGTGGATGAGTGCTGCGATAGTGGCTGTGCCGCGCTCCATTGGCTGTCACTGTGATCCCCTCCGCTGGGCATGAGGCGACATGCTAATGAGCTGGAGTTGTGCGCGGACACGCGCTGAGCGCGGCGCCGCCTCCATATAACGCACCTGAGTGTGAACCTGAGGACAGCGGACGGCAGACACTGATGGCACCGCCGGGCGCTCCAGACTGGCACTGCCCGTGACTCCAATGCCCCGGGGTGTGAGAGGCCAATGCTGCACATAGAGAAGCCCGGCCATCTGCACAGGGCGATATGCGCTGCAGCCTGTGCCCACAAAGCCGTCAGTATGGAGGCGCCGCCCGGGCTCCCCGACAGCCCCGTGCCCCCCGCCATGTGCCCCGAGCTGCGCCCTGCCCGCTGGCACCGGGTGAGCAGAGCCCCAGGGGGCCGCCTGCTGCTGCTGCTCGGGGTCCTGTCACTGCTGCTGGGGCTGAGCCGGGCAGGTGAGTGATGGAGGGGCAGCTGTGGGCATCGTACTGTGTGTGATATATATACACAGTGTGATATATGCAGTGTGTTGTGTTATATATTGCCCTGTATAGTGTAAGATACAGTGTTATATACAGTGTTATATACAGCGCTATATACAGTGTTATATACAGCGCTATATACAGTGTTATATACAGTGTTATATACAGTGTTATATAGTGTTATATACAGTGTTATATATACATAGTGTTATATACAGTGTTATATACAGCGCTATATACAGTGTTATATAGTGTTATATACAGTGTTATATATATATATATAGTGTTATATACAGTGCTATATATAGTACTATATTTACTGTTATATATAGTGCTATATATAGTGTCAGTGTTATATATAGTGAGTTTCCATATAGTATGTTATGTTATATATAGTGTTATAAGTTATATAGTGCGATATATACCATGGAATATATACATATATATATATATGTATATATATATATATATTTAGTATTATACACCATATCTCATACATACCTATTATTATTATTATTATTATTATTATTATTTGCACCGTGTGCAGATACATTATCTAAATCTCAATGTTTCAGCTTTTGGAATACAGAATACTGCCTAAATTGTATGTGTGTATATATATATATATTATATATATATATATATATATATATATATATATATTATATATATATATATATATATATATATATATATATATATATATATATATATATATATATATATACTTTCATACTTTCTTACTTAGATCCCAAAGTACCTGTACATAATGTACCTATACATGGAGCTGCTCCTCAGGGACATTGTTCCCCACCTTTCCGTGTATGGATGTGTTCGCTGTATGGCACTGACCTCTGTGTGTGCAGTATATGTGGGGTGTATACAGCAGTATATGTGGGTAGGGTATATAGGGATGGCTGTGTGCGTGTATCACAGGTCGCGGTGCCCGGTGTAGGTGGCACACAGCCACCCTCAGTGGGGTATATCAGTCTCTTTGGCTGCCCCCTGTATAGACGTCTCTGGACACAGCACTGTGTACAGCCATCTCTGAGGACTGAGCGTCTCCTGAGCTCAGGGCACTGGTATTATTTTCTCCATATCTCTGTGTAAATCCTTCTGCTCCCTTTTAATCCTATACATTCTCATACAATAGCCGCCTGTGTATAAATAAACTGCGGCTGGTGGAGCTGGTACAAAGGAAATGTATTGGGTAACGGGATCAGAGGAGCTTCCCCGCACTTTGCAGGGTATTTGATGTGGTGCCCAGTACGACTACTGTGGCTTCTCATCAGAATTATGTTAGTCACAGTCCTGATGCCGGCGCTCAGCTCTCTGCCATAGAGGAGCGCACAGCGTCATGTGCAGATTACTAGTAAGAAGAAAGCTCTTTGATGGCAGTGGATGTGGACAGTCGGAAAAATGACAATCACATGCTTCACTTGTGTCATGCTGCCACATTAATAAGGGCACAAAGTGACCCATAGAGGAGCCGGAGTCTGGGATACTTTCCTCATTGCCATATGTCCAATTAGAGGATAAATCTGCCGTCTCATACTCCACTGCCAATAATCAGAGTGGTCTGTCCTGACATCTATCTAGATGTCTGTCCTGGTGTCTGTCCTGGTGTCTTTCCTGGTGTCCTGGTGTCTGTCCTGATGTCTGTCCTGGTGTCTGTCCTGGTGTTTGTCCTGATGTCTGTCCAGTTGTCTGTCCAGATGTCCGTCCAGATGTCTGTCCTGATGTCTGTCCAGTTGTCTGTCCAGATGTCCGTCCAGATGTCCGTCCTGATGTCTGTCCTGGTGTCCGTCCAGATATTTGTCCTGGTGCCTGTCCAAATGCCTGTCCAGATGTCCGTCCTGATGTCTGACCTGATGTCCGTCCTGATGTCTGTCCCGATGTCCGTCCTGATGTCTGTCCCGATGTCCATCCTGCTGTCTGTCCCGATGTCCATCCTGATATCTGTCCTGATGTCCATCCTGCTGTCTGTCCCGATGTCCATCCTGATATCTGTCCTGATGTCCGTCCTGCTGTCTGTCCCGATGTCTGTCCTGATATCTGTCCTGATGTTCGTCCTGATATCTGTCCTGATGTTCGTCCTGATGTCTGTCCTGATATCTGTCCTGATGTCCGTCCTGCTGTCTGTCCTGATGTCCATCCTGATATCTGTCCTGATGTCCATCCTGATATCTGTCCTGATGTCCGTCCTGATATCTGTCCTGATGTCCGTCCTGATATCTGTCCTGATGTCCGTCCTGTTGTCTGCCTAGATGTCTGTCCCGATGTCTGCCTAGATGTCCGTGTAATATAGTCCTACTACAGGCGGCCGGCTGCTGAGCAATATGGCCCTGATTCATCATTGCTGTTACATTTTGTTATATTTTTGCCCACTTTTGTGCTTTTTCTGAACTCCATTTTCCATGTTCTCACCTGTTTCTTCTTTTTTTCTGCATTGTGGATGGAGTTTAGTGATTCCAAATATTTTTATCTGATTTGTTTGCAACTTTTTAAAAAGTCACAAACTTTAGCGCAACTGTGCTCTTCCCCAAAGTGATTTTATGCTTTTGAAGCAAAAAGCCCCTTTTATTTTGTGACATTTTGATGTGACCTTACAAAAAAATGGTGACTGACAGAAAAAAGCCCAGTTTTGATTTTTGCACAACGATAATAAACAGTGTGTGCCATTTTGATGAATATAGCAAATACCACAAGGAAAAAATAGAAAAGTGAAATGAAAATGATGGATCGGGGCCATTGTCTCCATTGTTTTTGCTATGCACATGTCATGGTGTACTGTATCTCCTCAGATCAATTAGAGAAGCCATAAAGCTCCTGTTTCACTACAATAATCATTATAATCGTTCGCTCATACTTGCATATAAATACAAGTGCAATCTAATAAAAAATCAGATTACACTCCAGTGTTAAACAACGAGGCAGTGCTGAGCTGAGATTTTTTTCCTCAGATGTGAGTGAACCCTAAGGCCTTGTTCACATGTTTAGTGTTCGGGGAGTTTTTTACCTCAGTATTTGTAGCCAAAACCTTGAGTGGGTGATAAATACAGAAGTGGTGCCCGTGTTACTATTATACTTTTCCTCTAATTGTTCCTCTCCTGGTTTTGGCTACAAATGCTGAGGTAAAAAACTCACCAAATACTCAACGTGTGCACATGGCCTAAGATTTAGACACTATGTGCACCTCTTTGTTTCTTATTTCCAGTCTGTTCCATGATCAATGGCAGTGTTGGATCCATCACAAGATGGACACCAGCGGCACTTTTTTGTTAATCTTCAGTTGCCTCTGTCCAATGTGGATGTGCCTCCATATTTCCCTGTACAGTATTCTGATACAGGTAACATATATCTTTGTACCGTGTTAACCAGTAGAGAAAAAATTGTTTAAAGAACTGAGAGTCCTCAGTGGTTGATACCTTTTAATGGCTAAGGCTACTTTCACACATCCGGTTTTAGCAGTGCGGCTCAATCCGGCTGTGAAAACTATGCAGCGGATGCGCCGAAAACACCGCATCTGTTGCATACGTTTTTACATGCGGCCCGTCCGTTTTTTTCCGGTTGCGGCATGCTACTGAGCATGCGCAGTGGAAAAAACGCATGCGGCGACCGGATGCGTTTTTTGCCGCATCCGGCCTCCATAGGTATGCATTGAAAAATGCGCCGCAGAGGCCGGATGCGGCGCGATGCAGTGTTTTTTGCCGGAGCAAAAAACGTTGCAGGGAACGTTCGATCCGGCCGCGGCATCGGCTAAATCTGCCGCATGCGGCAAAAACCGGACCGAACGCAAGCCCCTGCGGCACAATACGGCACTAATGTAAGTCTATGCAAAAAAAAACCGCAACCGGCGTTACAAAAGCCGGTTGCGGTTTTTCTGCAGAACGCCGTATTGTGCCGCAGAGCAAAAATCCGGATGTGTGAAAGTAGCCTAACTGAAAAGATGGTAATAATAGCAAGCTTTCGAGACTACTGAGGAGTATTCTGTAACTCGTTAGCTATGTGCATACGGTGCATTTTTGCTGCGATTTTTCATGCGTTTTTTCTTGCAGATTTTAATCAATATTGCAAGGAAAAAACACATAACATCAAAGTCTATGAAAATCCTGCTTGCTGTGCACATGTTGCTTCTTTTTCCCTTGCAGTTTTTGTTGCAAAAAAAGAAACAGCATGTCAATTCGTTCTGCATTTTTTCCTGCAGTGCTCGTGCATCCGGCATGGTGTGTGAGGCTCTCTGCAGCTTAGTAACTTGGGGTTGTCATTGTGATGACCCAGGGTTACCATGGCAGCAATCAGGTCCCAGTGATCACATTACAGGGACCCGATCGCCAAGAAGAAGTAAGCAATTCCTCTCCCTGCCTCCTAAATGCTGCGATCTCATTGATTGCACCATTCAGGGGGTTAAACTACTGTGAGCGGTGCAGGCACAGCTCCAGGCAGTGAGAGCCAGGTCCCGGCTGTAACATCAGCCAGAGACCTGGTGGCGATCGCGGGGGGTACAGCGCCTGAACCCCCATGATCGCCATAACTAAAAAAAACTAATGGAAATGCGAAAACATGATAAAAAACATGCATTTTTTTCTGTTGCGATTTTCCTGCCAAAGTAAGCAGTTTTGTGTGTAAAAAATCTGCACACAAATCTGCTATGTGTGTACATACCCTTAGGATATGGGCACACATTTCGGTTTTGGTGCAGACATTTCTGCATCTCTTAGGGCTCGTGTGCACGTTGCGTAATTACATGTATTTACGCTGCGTATAGCACTGCAGTGTAAATGCATGCGTCCTGCGTCCCCTGCACAATCTATGAAGATTGTGCATGACACGTGCGCACGTTGCTTTTATGAACGCAGCGATTTGGGTGCTAAAATTTTGACCCAAATCCGTGCGTTCATAAAATGAGCATGTCAATTATTCCGTGCGCTATGGATGCAGCTTCCACTCTGTCTATGGTGGGGGCAGCATCCCGAGCGCATGAAATCTGCTTTTTTTGTACAAAAAAAACTGCATCCATTGCGCAGTGTTTCTGCAGCGATTTTGACGCGCACTTGTGCTGTCAAATCACTGCAGAATATTCAGCATTTACGTGCGCATGAGCCCTTAGCTGGAAAAATGCAGCAGCTAACACAGGTTGTTCCCTGGGTGAAATCAGCAGCAAAAATGCTGCAGCATTTGACATGGTCCTGATTTATTTCTGCACCAAATCTGCAAGAAGAAAATACTCAACATGTGCAAGAGATGTCAGCATTGTAACTGACTTTGCTGCCATCAGAAAACCTTTTAGGTTCTTTAACAAATCTGCACTTAAAAATGCAACCTGTGACCTCAATCAGATTTTGATGAGTTTTTGATGCTGCATATTTTTCCTGTGTCAAAAACTGCAACATCTAAGGGTACTTTCACACTTGCGTTTTTTTCCTTCTGGCGCAATCAGCTCTTTTGGAAAACAGCGGAATCCGTTAACGGATGACGGATTGTGCCAAAAGTACCTGCGTTGCTTCCGCTGGCCGACGCGTTGCTTCCACCGGGCGGAAGGAACGCAGCATGTAACGTTTTTTGAGCGGCGGAATCCTCTATTTTTCACTGCGCATGCTCATCATTTTTTTTTTTTTAATCACAGAAACTTTATTTTGTCTCTCGGTGGCCGAATGTTCAGCTGAGCGCACGGCAGCCGGCTTTTGAGAGCGATCAGCTGAGCGCCCGGCCGCCGGCTATTGAGAGCGATCAGCTGAGCGCCCGGCCGCCGGGTGATCGGCTGATCGTTCACAATAGTCTGCTGACAATAAAACTGTAAAGAAAAAAAAAAAAAAAAGCTTTCCGAAATTTTGTACAATCCGTTGCATCCGTTGTGCCATTATATGCAACGCATCCGTTGCTTCCGTCACACAACACAATGCAACGGATGCCGTTCAACGCAAGTGTGAAAGTAGCCTTACAGTTCCAGCAAAGTGGATGGGATTTATAGAAATCTCCTGCCCTTGTGCTTTTTTATACTCAGTGTAATCAAATCTACAATATCAATTTCTGTTGCGGGTACACTGAGTTTAGGCTGCTTTCATACATCCGTTTTTCGCCGTCAGGCACAATCTGGCGAATTGCGGATAAAACGAATCCGGCGCCGGATCCGTTTTATTCCCCACAGACTTGTATTAGCGCCGGATTGTGCCAGATAGCCTTGCGTTGCATGCGGCGTCCGCCGGAGCCGGTGAAATTTTTTCGTCCGGCTGCTGTAAAGGACGCAGCATGCAGCGTTTTTTGTCTCTGACAAAAAACCGGACCACGCCGGATCCGGCACCGTCCGCCATGTTGTATAATGGAAGCCTATGGGCGCCGGATCCGTCGGCATATGACAGAATCCAACGACAGATCCGTTTTTTTGACTGCGCATGTTCAGTATCATAATGGATCCGTCAAAAAATGGAAGGCTCGCATGGAAAAAACTGTGCAAAGGATCCGTTTTTTCGCCGGATCCGTTGCATCAGTTTTTCGCCGGATTGTGCCTGTTGGCAAAAACCGGATGTGTGAAACCAGCCTTATGTGCAGACTTCCCCATTGAATTGTATAAAATGTGGAAAATCCACACATAAAAAACGCTACGGAAATGTATCATAAACGCATATAATCCGCAGTAAGTATATCAAGAAAGTTTTGTGAAAGCCAAATACCACAAAAGATAAAAATCAAAGCAACTTTATCTAAAACATGACATACCAACAAGAGACTAAAAAAGTGATAAAAAAGCAAGTAATCTAATTTACACAATATGCGGGGAAAAGCTGCAACATCAAAAGCTCATGGAGGGAACGTGGCTTTACTCCTGGCATCCACACATGTAACGTTGCAGATTTTGAAATCCTCTTCTGCGCTGATTTTATTCTGCTCCATGGAAATAGGATCTGAAATACACTATTCATTTGATTTGGATGAAACATTTTCATTCTTTGAGGCGGATTTGGTCCAATCTGCACCTAAATCCTAATCATGTGAACAGCGTCTGAGTTGTACAGCTCCATGATGTGGCAGCTATTGAGCTCGGCCTCCGCTGTGGCCACTGTATGTGCCCAATATCAAATGTAGGGCTTTGTCATCTAATTTTCCCCGAAAATAAGACAGGGTCTTCTATTGTTATTTGCTCCGAAAGATGGGCTAGGGCTTGTTTTCAGGGGATGTCTTATATTTTCCCATGAACAACAATCCACATTTATTCTTGAACAAAAAAATCAACATTTGTTCAAATCTAATCCTGTCATCACATTCTGGAGGGTCAACATTTTGTGTTAATCCTATTACTAGATCAGATGCCCTTTCTCTTACCTGATCTGCTATTCTCATGGTGCAGAAACAGTCCTGTAGCGGTGGGCACAGATCATGTTTACAAAGGCTTAAATTACCTGCTAACATTTTTTATTCTCCAAGTAGTTAAGTTTTCCCCAAAAGAAGGCAGACACCCTCTAAAAGTATGACACTTACTAAACGCCAAACAATTAGAGTTAAGCGAATGGGCTCTCACATACCAATCTTCGTCGCTGTCAGTTCCACCTGTGTTCTACAGCGGTTGGCTCCCCCTGGTGACTGTAAGCAGTATCACTTGCTTGGAGTGATACTGGTACCTGTTCTGTTTGTGAGAGCTGCAGTGCAATGCAGCTGGAACGGTGAGGGACTTGGTAGCGACGCAGATCTGTGTGTGAGAGCCCATCCACCATCAGCATTTACTAACTGTAATTGTTTGGGGGGGTCCTCTTTCTTTTAGGGGTGTCTGCTTTCTTCTAGGGGTTTCTGCTTTCTTTTGGGGGTGTCTGCTTTTTTGATGAAGAATCCTGCTGTATTCGTTAACATTTTTAGCTGCTTGGACAGTTCCTTATGAAACAGTATATAGGGCTGATTTTTGGAGTATTTCTTATATTTTAAGCATATTCAAAAAAGCCCTAAAAATCCTACTAGGGCTTATTTTCGGGGTAGTACACATGTGATAGGCTTATATTACCGAGTTATTCTCCTGTGTACCCCAGCATGGTGGGCATGAAGCCTAGGAGGAGGTGTGATATGTCCAGGGTGAATGCATCAGAACTGGGGGACAAGCAAGTAAAGGTTAATAACAATAGGCATTACTGACTGTATGTAGTCTTTTACTCCTGCTGCTCCGGTGTTAGTTTACAAAGCTGCAGCAGTGATATCCTACCTACAATACAAGACCACTGCAGTCAATCCCTGAGCTCAGCTGTATTTAGCCCTTTAGGCCGGAGTCACACTCAGAGTCTCGTATCACATCTCCCGGCATGGCCACCCACTCTCCTGACAGGAGCGGATCGGCTGTATGTATTTCTATGCAGCTGAGACACTCCTGTCAGGAGAGTGTGCGGCTCAAAAATAAAGTATTGGCACCCTTAGCCTAATACTTGGTTGCACAATCTTTAGCCAAAATAACTGCGAAAAACCGCTTCCGGTAACCATCAATGAGTTTCTTACAATGCTCTGCTGGAATTTTAGACCATTCTTCTTTGGCAAACTGCTCCAGGTCCCTGAGATTTGAAGGGGCCTTCTCCAAACTGCCATTTTGAGATCTCTCCACAGGTGTTCTATGGGGTTCAGGTCTGGACTCATTGCTGGCCACTTTAGTAGTCTCCAGTGCTTTCTCTCAAACCATTTTCTAGTGCTTTTTGAAGTGTGTTTTGGGTCATTGTCCTGCTGGAAGACCCATGACCTCTGAGGGAGACCCAGCTTTCTCACACTGGGCTCTACAATATGCTGCAAAATTTGTTGGTAGTCTTCAGAGTCAGACTTCATAATGCCATGCACACGGTCAAGCAGTCCAGTGCCAGAGGCAACAAAGCAACCCCAAAACATCAGGGAACCTCCACCATGTTTGACTGTAGGGACCGTGTTCTTTTCTTTGAATGCCTCTTTTTTGTTCCTGTAAACTCTATGTTGATGGCTTTTCACAAAAAGCTCTACTTTTGTCTCATCTGACCAGAGAACATTCTTCCAAAATGTTTTAGGCTTTCTCAGGTAAGTTTTGGCAAACTCCAGCCTGGCTTTTTTATGTTTCGAGGTAAGAAGTGGGGTCTTCCTGGGTATCCTACCATACAGTCCCTTTTCATTCAGACGCCGACAGATAGTACGGGTTGACACTGTTGTACCTTCGGACTGCAGCGCAGCTTGAACTTGTTTGGATGTTAGTCGAGGTTCTTTATCCACCATCCGCACAATCTTGCGTTGAAATCTCTTGTCAATTTTTCTTTTCCTTCCACATCTAGGGAGGTTAGCCACAGTGCCATGGGCTTTAAACTTCTTGATGACACTGCGCACCGTAGACACAGGAACTTTCAGGTCTTTGGACTTGTAGCCTTGAGATTGCTCATGCTTCCTCACAATTTGGATTCTCAAGTCCTCAGACAGTTCTTTGGTCTTCTTTCTTTTCTCCATGCTCAATGTGCTACACACAAGGACACAGGACAGAGGTTGAGCCAACTTTAATCCCTGTCAACTGGCTGCAAGTGGGATTTAGTTATTGCCAACACCTGTTAGGTGCCACAGGTAAGTTACAGGTGCTGTTAATTACACAAATTAGAGAAGCATCACATGATTTTTCAAGCAGTGCCAATTCTTTTGTCCACCCCCTTTTTTATGTTTGGTGTGGAATTATTTCCAATTTGGCATTTTGACAATTTTTTTTTTTTTTCATTGAAGCAAATTAAATGAAGATAATAATATCAAAGAGTTTGTGATTGCAATCATTTTCAGGAAGAAACTGAGTATTATCTGACAGAATTGCAGGGGTGCCAATACTTTTGGTCAGCACTGTACATGCTCGGTGCTAGGGTGATGCAGCCAGTCCCGGCTCATGTGTAGAGCTGCTTTACTCAGTCTGTGGTTCTTTTTGAAGACATGACCCTGAGAGGTCAGACGGGGTCACCTAGGAATAATAAACTCGCATCCATCATTAAGGGCAAACATCATTCCAAATGGGTCATTTAAAGGGGAACGGTCTCTGGACTCTGCTCTGATATATTTCTCGGGCTAGTCCTATGGAGCCTTCCTGTGTTGAAACATATCCCTCCTAGACGGGCAGCTGTATATCGGGCGGAACTGTCATAGGCACTCGCCTGCTGCTTAGGATAAACCTTCTTGTCTCTAGGTACATGTGTCACTATACATGGATATATGCTATAGTAGTGCGGACATTCAATCCTCACCTGGGTGGAGGGTAGGACACAGCTTCAGAAGGTCACTAATGTCCATTACATCCTGCGAAGAAAAGCCAATTCTGTATGTTTAATGCACAGTGTATCAGGGGCTTTACGCCAGATTTCTAGCAGAATAAAGTCACATGTTGGTAGAAAATGATCAACTTTCTTGCGGTCCTGAGCCTGATGAAGAG
Source organism: Anomaloglossus baeobatrachus (assembly GCF_048569485.1). Classification (NCBI taxonomy): domain Eukaryota; kingdom Metazoa; phylum Chordata; class Amphibia; order Anura; family Aromobatidae; genus Anomaloglossus; species Anomaloglossus baeobatrachus. The sequence goes on from NC_134358.1 coordinate 485,455,087, forward strand.
ACCTGAGTAGTCTGGAAAGTTGCTATTATTACCATCTTTTCAGTTAGCCATTAAAAGGTATCAACCACTGAGGACGTCAGTTGTTTTAAACAATATTTTTCCACCTTTTTTGCATTTCTCTGAACACTTCAAATGGGTAGAGAAAATTAGGTTATACATGACCTCCCGCGGGGCTGACAGTTACTAGAGGACACCACAAATGGCGTAAATAACAGCACAAGTCTCCGTCTGCTCAGTACACAGCAGATATCAGCCTCTTGGATTGAAAGCTTCATACTTGAGGGGCTGTCGATGCTGTGCCTGTCTGCGTGGCCACCCAGTGGTTGTAATATGAATTGCAGCCTGTCCAGGATTTTGCTGGCTTGTCACTATGCTGGATTTATTTATTTTTTTTCTAAAAAAACAAACAAAAATAAGCTAACACATAGTCCTGAGCTCCGCTTACAACTGTTTGCGCTCTCTGTCTGAATACTACACATCACGTGGCTCGGCCACCGCAGGAGAAGCCTTCTGGTGGACTATGTGTGGTGTGAAGCTTATTAGGCGGGCTTTGCACACTACGACATCGCAGGTGCGATGTCGGTGGGGTCAAATCGAAAGTGACGCACATCCAGTGTAGCAGTCAATATCGTAGTGTGCAAATTCTTTTTGATACGATTAACGAGCGCAAAAGCGTCGTTATCGTATGATCGGTGTAGGGTCCGCCATTTCCATAATGCCGGTGTAGCGACAGGTACGTTGTTGTTCCTCGTTCCTGCGGCAGCACACATCGCTGTGTATGAAGCCGCAGGAGCGAGGAACATCTCCTACCTGCGTCCCGGCTGCAATGAGGAAGGAAGGAGGTGGGCGGGATGTTTACGTCCCGCTCATCTCCGCGCCTCCACTTCTGTTGGCCGCCTGCCCTGTGACGTCGCTATGACGCCGCACGACCCGCCCCCTTAGGAAGGAGGCGGGTCGCCGGCCAGAGCAACGTCGCAGGGCAGGTGAGTGCATATGAAGCTGCTGTAGCGATAATGTTGGCTACGCCAGCAATCACAAGATATCGCTGCTGCGATGGGGGCGGGGACTATCGCGCTCGACATTGCATCATCTGCTTGCGATGTCACAGCGTGCAAAGTACCCCTTAGACCTGGCTACATAGTCTGATGGAGAACGTCCAGGTCTGGAATTGATGCTATTTTTGAGAATGGTATTATTTTTCTAATATCTTCTAGATAGGATGTATTTTCTTTTCTTGTAGTCAAGCCCCTTTAAGAAACCATGTCCACACATTCGTATCAGTCTAATTGCCTGTCGTGTGTGCATAATATATATATATATATATATATATATATATATATATATATATATATATATATATATATATATATATATATATATATATATATATATATATTTGCCGGGTCTCTGAAAACCCCATGTAGATGCTAGCATTCTGCATATAACCATTATATGGCCATGTTCTTTGATAAAGGTCACGTGCATTTTTTACTTGCAGAATTCCTCCGCTGATCCATAGAAAGGTTACATTTTTCCACCCTTCTGCCTTCCGATACTTAATCTAAGATCTCAGTTCTTTTTTTTAGGGTGCAGAGGTGGAAAATTAGTATTCTTTTGACATTTTATGCTATCACCAAGTGCCAGATATCCATACAAGGTTGTTGTAGCATACCTGAAGGCTAGGGGTGTAATGACGGCATGCTGAATTTCCTGGGATACTTTATTACTGGCCCCTCTTCATGCAATTGGTAAGAGTTGGAAACTATCACCAATTAGCCAGACCAAGAGGACACAGTCAGTGACTGTGGCTTTGTCATTCTCAGTTGTTTAAAGCGAGCTACAACCTGTGCCCCCCCACCTTATCCCACCAACAGTAGTGACATCAAGATCCTCCCCATTACCAGTATAATGACAGCCAAAGCCAAGAAATCACACAGAGACCTCAATTATAGGCAACAGACTTTCATCCAGCTGTTCCTACCTTACCCCCATTCAGTGTTCTCACATCAAGTGCTCCCACCCATACTGTGACATCTTCACGCACCCCTCTAACTCGCAGAATCCCCCTGCCACTGTATGCAAATCCAAATCTGCTCAATGTACAAGGTTATTCAGAACAGTCATCATCTGCAGACCATCTCTTAATGCAGTCATGGGCGAAAGTGTTGGCACCCTTGAAATTGTTCCAGAAAAGGAAGTATTTCTCCCATAAAATAATTGCAATTACACGTTTCATTTCACACACTTTTATTTATTTCCTTTGTATCTATTGAAACAATACAAAAAAAACCCCCAGAAAAAGGCAAGTTGGACATAATTTCATACGAAACCCCAAAAATGGGCCAGACAAAATTGATGGCATCCTCAACGTAATATTTGGTTGCACACCCTTTGGAATAAACAGTGTGTCCACCCATATCCTGTCCACCGCCATTAACTTGAGAATGGTGGCAGCTATAGGCATAGAAGTGGTGTCTAGGTATAGTAAAGTGGCCATACGCTACGCAATGAAACCACCTATAGCGCCACCTGGTGGAAAACAACAGAGTTAGCATTTTAAACGGAACGAGATAGAGAAAAAAAGTGAATTACAAAGTTGTAGGGCATCATCAATTCAATATGAATCGACACCTTGCATACAGAAATGCTATCATATGAATCCCGTGAACCCCCCCCAAAACATTGAAAGCTGGTCACACATATGGCGCTCATTTAACTTTGATGCTCAAAGTGGCCACTTCAAAAGCCGGCCGCGGGTCGATCAGCTGATCGTTCGCCCGGCGGCTGCCTTTTCCGATCAGCTGATCATTCCTGCTGCTGGAACTGAATTTACAGTGATCATGGTTTTTTACTGTGCGCATGCTCACAGTAAAAAAACGATCTGTCGCACACAAAAAACGCTACAAGCTGCGTTGCTCCCGCCTGACGGTCAGTCAGTAAATGACTGATCCGTCATACGGCGGATGCAACGCAGGGCCATCAATCACAATCTGTCGCTAATAGAAGTGTATGGGGAAAAAACGGATTCCTGCAAAATATTTAGCAGGATACCGTAATTCCTCAAGGCAACGGATTGTGACTGATGCAAAACAACGCAAGTGTGAAAGCAGCCTAATACAATGAAAGACTGCAAGTGGTCTAATTTAGCTAATTGGTGCAGAAATGCTACAGAAAATCTGCAACATCAAAAACCTATTGTAGCCGCATTCACACATCTATGTCACGGGTGGTCTGTGGGTCTGCTAACCCAAACTTGACAGCCTCGTATGTGTCGGGAGACCCTCAGACAGTCCGTCTATCACTGTCTTTGCTCAGACCCTGTGTGAATGCATGGATGTGTGAATGTGGCATAATTGGTGCAAAATATGTAAAGTGTTGCAGGCGCCTCAGTTTTATTTACAGTCCAAGCCTAAGTGCAACTTTTTTTTCCACTGCTATTTATCCTCATTTTTTTCTGAATATGTCAACACCATAATAATGTGTAATAAGAACTTTTTCTTTTGTTTTTTTTCTGTATGTTGTTAAAGGGAACCAAACATCAGGATTTTCATGTATAAGGTGCAGCCAGTGCAGTACTGGCACTATCATGCACAGTGTGTACATACCATCAGGGGGCAGCTCGGGTGTTTAGTCAGTGAAATCCAACTTTATAAAGTTTGAAAATTCGTGCACTTTTTGATTGACGTGTGCACCACTCTCCTAATGTCCGGGCGGGTTATGGACGTTTATCTCCACCCTCCCGCCGCCTGTTCCTCCCTCACTCCTAATGTCCGGGCGTGTTATGCACTTGTATCCCCGCCCCCCCATCCCGCCGCCTGTTCCTCCCTCTCACTGGCCGTATGTAAATTTCTCTCTTCAGAAACATAGCGCCGGAGTTGGCACCTGCGCATAGCGCTTATCTCCGGCGCCATGTTTCTGGAGACCGCTGTACTTGGCATTTTGCAGGAGAGGCCGGCGCATGCGCCCTTGCTTCTTCAGATCCAGTTGTGACAACGGGAGCGCGCGTGGTCACAACAGGACTGCAGAACAGCTGATGAGAGGATGCGATTACCTGCAGCTAATTGCCTTCCTCTCATCAGCTGTTCTGCAGTCCTGTTGTGACCACGCGCGGTCACAACAGGATCTGAAGAAGCGAGGGCGCAAAATACTAAGTACAGCAGGCTTCAGAAACATGGCGCCGGAGATAAGCGCTATGCGCAGGTGCCAACTCCGGTGCCATGTTTCTGAAGAGAGAAATTTACATACGGCCAGTGAGAAAGAGGAACAGGCGGCGGGGGGCAGGGATACAAGTGCATAACACGCCCGGACATTAGGAGAGAGGGAGGAACAGGCGGCGGGAGGGGCGAGGATAAACGTGCATAACCCGCCCGGACATTAGGAGAGAGGTGCACACGTCAATCAAAAAGTGCACGAATTTTCAAACTTTATAAAGTTGGATTTCACTGCCTAAACACCCGAGCTGCCCCCTGATGGTATGTACAGCCTGTGCCTGATAGTGCCAGTACTGCACTGGCTGCAGCTTATACATGAAAATCCTGATGTTTGGTTCCCTTTAAGGCTTTTTCTCTTTTATTTGGTGCAGATTGGAAGCTGCTTTTTTAGGCCGTATTTTTAGTACAGAAAAGGTTTGATTCTGCACTTTGAAATAGAATTGCGGTATTTTTTATTGCCCCACCATTCATCATAATGGCACACTTAAAATCTCAGTTACAATGGAGTGGCAGTGCGTATGCTCGACCTCCGCTCCATTCATCCTCTATGGGGCTGCCGGAGAGAGCCGAGCACAGAGCGACCACAGTCCAGCACAGCGTGATGGAGCAGAACTCAATAATAGGTGATAACTTATTCCAACCAGAATGCCCCTTAGGCCGGTGTCACACTTGCGAGTGCCTCGTGCGTATCTCGTGCGAGTCTGGCATTGCATCACCCGGCACAGACTCACACTCTCCTCACACGAGCGGGTCGGTTGCATGTATCTCTATGCAGTTGAGATGCTCCTGTTCGGAGAGTGTGCTCCGTGCCGGGTGATGCAACGCGAGACTCATACGAGATACACACGAGGCACTCGCAAGTGTGACACTGGCCTTAAAATAAAAAAAAAAAATCTGTTTCTGTGTAAATCTGGTGTCCTTCTCTGCTGATTTTGAAGCTTATCACTCGCCACTTAGTTGATTACCCTAAACGGTTTGCCCCTATTGAAGATGTGTCCTATGTGTGCAAAGAAGGACAGGTACTATACGCCTGCCTAATACTACGTAGGACACCATCCTTAGCGTGTGTACAAACTGTGCCTTTTTCACCTGTTTTTTTTGTTTTTTTTAGCGAGTCTAATCCAAAAAAATTAGCAGAAAAACACACACAAATTAATGAGGGCTCTAATTTGTATGGGAAAACCTTTTGCTGTTGATATAGTCGGCTTTTGAATGTCTTTTAGGCACTCTAACCTTTCAAAGATGCCAAGTGTTTAAAATAATGAATATGTCCGTTCTTCTGGTGTTTTCCGCTAGGAAGATGCTCAATATTTTCCAGTAAAAAGATACCCCCCAAAAACGTTAAATTAATTTAGTTGGGAAAAACAGTTGAAAATGTACTCAAGCGACCCCAAAAAAACCCACACTAAAACATCTTTTGCTTGTAAAATTAAGATTTTTGACCACCTGAAGAAGACATAGTAATAAAGATATCTGAAGACAGTTGTTTTTAATGAGAAATGCAAGTGTTTACTAAAATGAGATAAATCTGGAAAGACTCGTTCTCGTTAACCTTCAGTGACAAATTGTCTAAAAACTGACAGTGGAGTGGGAAAGTCAATACAGCGCATTATCGACACATGGCCGCGCTATTTATCTATACTGGCAAAAGGTCTTTTATGGGTTAAAAGGGTCAAAAGTTTCTTTAGTAATGGGCTTTATTGGTAGGCCTCGTTTAGTGTTTTAAATCAGATTTTCATAAGTGTTTTCTGATTGCAGGTTTTTACCATCAGTTTTTCTCATATGCAGAAAAAAAAACAACAAAAAAACGGATCGAGGTTTTAAAACAGTATTGGAAATTCGGACAGCACTGGGATGCACCTAGGAGGCCATCAATGTCTTGTCCAGGTTTTTTTTGGACGCCTTAAAAAGGCATGCGACTTTTTTTTTGTTGACACTCAGTCTGCATGAAGCATGGATTTGTGGATGGCCCATAGATTATATTGGGTATGTGTCCTGTCCGCGATAGAACAAATTCCTTGAGAAAATATGTGTGAATCAGGCCTTATACGGATAACTTTTAGTACACAGGGACTACTGCGATCCTCGCGTGACACTTGGCTGGCAGCACAGCGGGAGCAGAGTGTCATGCGAGGGTCACTGCAACTGAGGTCCGATCGTGCGTTCAGACTACAGCTGCGGGGGGCGGGCCGGCACTGAGGAGAGGAGGGCCAGCGCTGAGGAGGGGTTGGGCCAGTGCTGAGGAGGAGCAGGCCAGCGCTGAGGAGGAGAGGAGATCTCCCTCTCTCCTCCGTTGCCGGCCAATTGCCATTCTCGCCCTCCACTCGCAGTACACCGGTATACTGCGAGTGCAGTGCGATTTTTCTCTCGCCCCATAAACTTGAATGAAGAGAAAAAGACTCGCATTGCACGCTCAGCATGCTCCGACTGTTTTCTCTGTCCGATTAGGGCTGAGAAAATAATCGCTCATGGGTGCTGACACACAGAGTGTCCGAGTGGAATGTGATGTTTTCATGCCGTGTGTCTTAAGCCCGCTTTACACGCTACAATATATCTTACAATGTGTCGGCGGGGTCACGTCGTAAGTGACGCACATCCGGCATCGTAAGGTACATTGCAGTGTGTGACAGGTACATACGATTGAACGTTAAAATGTTCATCGCATACACGTCGTTGAATCCTGACGAATTGCACGTCGGGTTGTTCAATGTTCCCGAGGCAGCACACATCGCAGTGTGTGACACCCCGGGAACGATGAACACAGCTTACCTGCCTCCCGCGGCTCCAGCCGGCAATGTGGAAGGAAAGAGGTGGGTGAGATGTTTACGCTCATCTCCGTCCCTCCGCTTCTATTGTCCGGATGCCGTGTGACGTCGATGTGACGCCGAACGTTCCTCCCACTCCAGGAAGTGGACGTTCGCCACCCACATCGAGGTCGTATGGAGGGTAAGTACGTGTGACGGGGGTTAATCGTTTGTGCGGCACGTTCAACAAATTGAACGTGCCACACATACGATGGGGGCGTTGCAATGCGAAATTGCAACGTGTAAAGCAGGCTTTAGGCCTTACGGTAACTTATAACCCTGCCATCTTCTTTTTGACTTGACTTACACCCTTTTATATGCCATTTTATAAAAAAATTTAGGGAATGCTTCCCCGCAACATTATGCCGAGCGCTGATCTTCCTTTTCATCCAGAGCTTGGTCTGCATGGTGACTATGACCTCTGTATACTGACGTTACATCGCAGCATGGTGTGAGTGAATGGAGGTCATGTTGTTTCCAAAGTCAAAGAGCGGATCTCCCAAATACTATGTGACCATGGTCTTCACTTTTTTCCATCTGATCTCATCCATGGCTGTTCTACTCTTACATCGTTTCTTGGATTTTATTTTAATACTGAAATGCAGCTTGTGCATTTTATAGATTTGTCCTCCAGCAGACTTGGCTGAAGGTCTTGTAATCATCATCAGGTGACACATACAATAAAGCCGGGGCACGGCTGCTTCTGAAATTACCTCTGTTTACAGTCTGTGAAGTCATTAGGGCTTCGGAGCTAAAATGGAAAATGTGATGTACACCTTGTGATAGGTAAGCAGTCATTGCATCAGATGGGGAATTCCTTCTATGCAGATTAAGAACGGTCGGTTCTTAATCTGGATTAAGTCGGTTTACTTTGGATAAAACAAACAGGTGCTGTAATATCAAACAGTAAAAGGGAAAATCTGCCCAAAAAACATGTTGCATCAGCAGCAGTGACGCTACAGGCAAAACAGTAAGAAAGCTACGGTATATTGCCAGCACACAAAACTGTAGCTCGATTGGATTGTCCTCTTTGTAATAAAGTCATGTGTATAGCAATATGTATTGTCTTACAGATCAGGCAGGTCTACATAGAAATCTACAGGGCTAGTCTTAAAGGGAAATCTGTCAGCAGGTTTTTGCTACTTCATCTGAGAGCAGCATGATGTAGGCAAAGAGATTCTGATTCCAGTGATGCATCACTTAGATTACTGGATGCAGCGGTTCTGATACAATCAGAGTTCTTAGATTTAGGCCCGTTTCACACATCCGGCATTTCGCTGGATGCCGGATCCGGCACGCATGCAGTACAGTACATTAATTTACAGTGGATTCGTGACACCATGCGGACAAATGCGGTTGTGCATGAAGCACACAACCCCAATGTGTCGCACTTCCACTGTAAATGAATGTACTGTACTGCATGCGTGCCGGATGCGGCATCCAGCGAAATGCCGGATTTGGGAAACGGGCCTTAGCAATGCAGCAGAACTGAGAAAGCTGCCTCTGCCCACACCAGGCTCTCTATGTACAATGTGTCTTGACAGTGAGTTGCTAATCACAGCAGGGAGAGTGTTGGACTAGCTGACCTAGTCTGGCAATGATAATTTCCTGAAGCTAAAACAAATTTCAGGTAAAAAAATAGCACACAGTGTAATAAATGACGCATTGCTAAATTCTCTGTTAACCACTACAACATGTGGTCTTCAGATTAAATAGCAAAAACCTATTGAAAAATCCTCTTTAATGATGAACTTGTTGATTTAAGAGGCGCATTCCTTTTAATGATATTGGTCCATCTTCTCAGTGGTGTGGGCCTTGGTGCGTAGCATTTCTGGTGTACAAAATGCTGGCAGTTTTGATCAATTTGATGGGTGGACATGGCTACACTCTGCGCCAACTCCTATTTTGGCAGAGCTTCTTTAAACTGGTCTGAAAACGACACAAGTCGTGACTTTTGAAAGTGTCTTGTAGTAGATAGTGATAGATCTGAAGTCAAGGATAGGTGATAACGTCTTCCAACCAGAACACCCATTAGGCTATGTGCCCACGCTGCGGATTTTGCGCGGATTTTGCCGCGGATTTACCGCGGATTTTCCGAAAATCTGCAGCAGCGGCACTTCCAAGCCATTTCAATGGCATTTTGGAAATGCTGTTTCCATGCTGCGGATTTTTCCGCGGATTTTGATCCGGAAAAATCTGCAGCATGTCAATTATTGTTGCAGATTTTGGTGCGGATTTTGGGTATAGAATGGGAAAAAAAAAAAAATCCGCATCAAAATCCGCGGTAAATCCGCGGCAAATCCGCGGCAAAAATAAGGTGCGGATTTGCCGCGAAAGTCGCGGATTTTCATGCAGAAAAATCCGCAGATACATTCTACCGTGGACACATAGCCTTAGAATAACACAAACATTCTGTATTTCTGTGTACATCTGGAGTCTTTACCATTAATCGATCTGTGTGGGACGCTTCATATATGACACATGACATTGACTAACACTTGTTACAAAATCATACATTCATATGAAAGATTTTTATATAAAGCAGCTGTTCAGTATCTGGTAATAATAAAATTCTGCAGGTTTTGAAGGCAATCATTCACGACTTACCTATTTTTCAGATGTTGTTTAACTTAAACTGTTTGCCCTTATTGATGATCTGTCCTATGTGTGAAATGATATTTGTTTTTAACATTTATACATGATATGTTCAAAATCTAAGGCATTATAACAACAAAAAGTACATCTAACCTACTTCAGCATGCTGCAAAATGAATGCAGATCACACAGCAAACACCTAATAACATATAAGCACATCTTATATACAGATATCAGATCTGACTCCCCCTTACAGACTCCAGAGCACCACCCTCTGTATAGCAACTCCAGACCAGATCAGCTGTATACAGACCCTGGGCTAGATGCCCCTTCATACAGGTTCCAGACCAGTCTCCTTGTGGACAGATCCCAGACCAGATCCCCTACATACACACTCTAGGCTAGGTGCCCGTACATGCAGATCATAGACCAGTCTCCGTGTAGACAGATCCCAGACCAGATCCCCTACATACACACTCTAGGCTAGGTGCCCCTACATGCAGATCGTAGACCAGTCTCCTTGTAGACAGATCCCAGACAAGATCCCATACATACACACTCTAGGCTAGGTGATCCTACATGCAGATCCTAGACCAGTCTCCTTGTAGACAGATCCCAGACCAGATCCCCTACATACACACTCTAGGCTAGGTGATCCTACATGCAGATCCTAGACCAGTCTCCTTGTAGACAAATCCTAGACAAGATCCCCTACATACACACCCTAGGTTAGGTGCCCCTACATGCAGATCCCAGATCAGTCTCCTCGTAGACAGATCCCAGACCAAATCCTCTGCTTACACACTCTATGCTAGCCACCTCTACATGCAGATCCTAGACCAGTCTCCTTGTAGACAGATCCCAGACAAGATCCACTGTATACACACCCTCGCCAAACCTCACCTCCTTCCTATATACATGCACCATTGTCAGATTTGTGTTCAGTCTAACATATTCTGGTAGTCTTCTGGTTAACCAGAGTATATGGAGACAGGTTCAGACCTATATGGACACCCAAATTTATAGCAGATGAGTGCAACAACCCAACATGACCGCAACCAGAACAATGAATGCTGAATTGGAGCACAATATGTGCAGGGTAAGATAAGGAAAACAATATCCTTTCAAAGTAAAAAGGGATTGTTTCATGAACAAAGATCATTTTAATCAAATGTGTTTAACAAACATGTTCCTGTGCTGAGATAATCTTATATATGTGCCCCTGCTGTGTACTGTGTAATGGCCGTGTCTGACAGGGACATGATCTGATCATACCACATCTCCTGGGCAGGGGAGAAAGTAAAAAAGTATACAGGTATAGTATACAGCATGAGATGTCAAATTATTTTTTCATTGAGGTAAAACATTTTTTTTTTTAAAACACAGGCACCAAAATGTTTTACCTCACAAAAAGATTCAGCGGTGATCCCATGCTGTAATGCCTGTATACTCTCTTTTGCGTCTTCCTTGCACAGTACATAGCAGGGGTACATACAGTTGAAACCAGAAATTTACATACACCATCTAAAAAGACACGTGTATTTTTCTCACTATCTGACATGAAATCACAATTTGCCAAATGCCAGAATAATGAGAGCGAGAATGTTTTAAGCCTTTTTTTTTACTTTCCTCAATGTCAAAAGTTTACATACACAAAGAGCAATATGACTTTAAACAATATGGGACAGCCATATGCTGATGTCATGTCTTTGGAAGCTTCTGATAGGTTTATTAGCAACATCTGAGTTAAATAGAGACACACCTGTGGATGTATTTTAATGCACACCTGAAACACACTGCTTCTTTGTGTAGCATTATGGGAAAGTCAAAGGAAATCAGCCAAGATTTCTGGAATAGAATTGTGGACTTGCACATGTCTGGCTCATCCTTGGGTGCAATGTCCAGATACCTGAAGGTGCCTCGTTCATCTGTACAAAAAATTATACGCAAGTACAAACAAGATGGGAATGTCCAGCCATCATACCGCTCAGGAAGGATACAGGTTCTGTGTACCAGAGATGAATGTGCTTTGGTCAGACATTTGTATATCAACCCAAGAACAAAAGCAAAAGTCCTTGTGAAGATGCTGGCGGAAGCTGGTAAGATTGTGTCATTATCCACAGTGAAACGAGTACTGTATCAACATGTGTTGAAAGCCCACTCTCCTAGGAAAAAGCAATTACTCCGAAAAACACATATAAAAAAAGCCAGATTAATGTTTGCAAATGCACCCAGGAACAAAGGCCTTCATTTTTGTAGACATGTCCTGTGGTCTGATGATACTAAAATTAAATTGGTTGGCCATAATGGTCACTATTACGTTTGGAGGAAAAAGGGAGAAGCTTTGAAGCCTAAGAACACCATCCAAACTGTAAAGTACATGTTTGGCAGCATCATGTTGTGGGGATGTTTTGCTGCAGGAGGGATGGGTGCACTTCACAGAATAGATGGCATCATGAGGAAAGAAGATTATGTGGCAATACTGAAGCAACATCTCAAGACATCAGCCTGGAACGTAAAGCTTCGGCGGGAATCGGTCTTCCAAACGGACAATGACCCGCAGCATACTGCCAAACTGGTTACAAAGTGGCTTAAGGATAACAAAGTCAATGTTTTGGAGTGGCCATCACAATCCTATTGAAAATTTATGGGCAAAGCTGAAAAGGCCGGTGCGAGCAAGGGAACCTACAAACATGGCTCAGTTACACCAGTTCTGTCAGGAGGAATGGGCCCAAATTCCTACCAACTATTGTGAGAAGCTTGTGGAAGGATATCCAAAACATTTCACACAAGTCATACAGTTTAAGGACAATGGTACCAAATACTAATGAAATATATGGAAACGTTTGACTTTGCAGAAAGTAATAAAAATGCCTTAAAACGTTCTCTCTCTCATTATTCTGGCATAATTTTGGTTCCTAATTGACCTAAAACGGGAAAGGTTTATTTTGATTTCATGTCAGACAGTGAGAAAAACATGCAGATGTGTCTTTATAGACAGTGTATGTAAACTTCTCGTTTCAACTGTATATAAGATTATCGCAGCACAGGAACATTTTTTAATCACATCCAATTGTGGAGCTTATTATTATTCCAACATCTATTGATTAAAATCAACTTTTAAAGTGATCTTTGTGGGAAACCCCCTTTAAGGCCGGTATACACTAACGTCAGCCGGACCCACTGACCACCTGATGTGTGCAGGGCGAGCGGTCAGTAGTTTGTATATGGCTACTTTCACACTTGCATTGGACGGCTTCCGTAGTATTGCGTTGTGTGACGGATGCAACGGATGCGTTGCTTATAGTGGCACAATGGATGCTACGGATCGTACAAAACAACGGAAAGCTTTTTTTTTTTTTCTTCTTTACAGTTTTACCGGCAGCAGACTATTGTGAACGATCAGCTGATTGCTCTCAATAGCCGGCGGCCGGGCGCTCAGCTGATCGCTATCACATGCCGGCGGCTGGTCGCTTAGCTGAGCGCTCTCACATGCCGATGGCCGGACGCTCAGCTGAGCGCTCTCACATGCCGGCGGCCGGACATGCCGGCGGCCGGTCACTTAGCTGAGCGCTCTCACATGCCAGCAGTCGGTCGCTCAGCTAAGTGCTCTCACATGCCGGCGCGCGGGCGCTTAGCTGAGCGCTCTCACATGCCGGCGCTTAGCTGAGCGCTCTCACATGCCAATGGCCGGACGCTCAGCTGAGCGCTTTCACATGCCGGCGGGCGGGCGCTCAGCTGAACGTTCGGCCACCGAGAGACAAAATAAAATTTGTGATTTAAAAAAAAAAAAAAGAGCATGCACAGTGAAATCCTACGGATTGCGCTGCTCAAAAAAAGTTACATGCTGCGTTTCTTCCGCCCGACGCAGCGTCAAAATAACGACGCTGCGTCGTCCAGCGGATGCAACGCTGACACTTGCGTTACAGTGCGTTGTCCATACAAGTCTATGGAGAATAGCGCAGTGCGTTAACGGACTCCGCTGAACGCAAGTGTGAAAGTACCCTATGTTGTATCCCTTCCCTATACACATAGTGATACTTTATCAGGAGATGTAAGCCATTATTTCTGTACAACTATATCAATATTTTACATCCGTTATGAGACGTAAAACCAGACTCTCAGAACGTCAGTCACCCAGAGCTTTTCAATCACAAAGTTAATGGCTGTGAAATGTCTGAGACAACTGCAAGTATTTGCAGTAGTTGGAGGGTATTTGCTGCTTTTGTCCAGTCTGCAGTGTTTGGCCTCAGTGCTGTCGGCTGTGCGGCCTCATACAGTCGCAGCATTGTTCCTGAAGAATGTGCTATTTAGGGAGAGGGCTTATGGTGCGAGCGGAGGGCTCTGTTTGCACTGATTTGTTTTACATATGCCATATCAGATACTAATCAGCCACCCACTAACTCCCTGCAGTATCTCTCGCTGTGTCTACTCCCACTGTTCAATGCACTTCCTTGTTTTTCTAAAATGACATTTATAGAAAATATCGCCCTATCTATTTACATACATTTTCAATCACTTTCATTTTTTTTTTCTTTCAAAGAAAGACTACAATGTCTGTTCTTTCTCAGCACGCACGTGTGAGGCGGCTTTCAGGCAGAACGCTGCTGAATTGGATCCCCCCATATAAATGCAATAATCTGAAGATATTCTGCAATCATTAGTGCTAAGAACGTATGGTACATGCACCTAATAACATAGCAAGAATTTTTTTTTTATTATTATTTTTAGCGACATGTGTATTTAGGTTCACAAATCCTTGGATCAATTAAAATTAAAATGTTGCCGCTGCCAACACATGACATGACATCGCTCTGAGTGACCAGATTGCATCAGATTTTATAGCACCAGAGCCAGAGGCATAATGAAAAATCAAAGGGGCCCTGTAGCAGAACTCAAAATGGGCACCCGTCCTACTGAGAGCTTCAATAAATGTGCCATATGCTTATTGCATCGTAAAATACTATGCTGATTAATTCAATCATATCACTGTATGGGTAGCTCATTTTTCCCCACTAGGGGGAGCTAGCTGAATATATCTCCATACCGTTAGCCTTCAACTTAAAGGGAACCTGTCACCAGTTTTTTACCCTATAAGCTGCGGCCACCACCAGTGGGCTCTTATATATAGCATTCTAACATGCTGTATATCAAGCCCAGTCTGCTGTGTAGAACATAAAAAAACACTGTATAATACTCACCTAAACCAGTCGCTGCGGTGAATGTGATTCAAATGGGCTTCTTCGTCCTCCGGTGCCGGCGCCTCCTCTTTCATCCATCTTCATCCTCCTTCTGAAGCCTGTATGCATGACGTGTCTACGTCATACACACTCGCCGGTCCCGCGCATGCGCACTACAATACTTTGATCTGCCCTGCTCAGGACCTGAATGCCGGCGAGTGTATACGATGTCAGATGCGTCATGCACCGCGGCATTAGAAGGACGACAGAGGCGGCGACAAAGATGGCCAAAAGATACGGCGACAGGTTCCCTTTTAAAGAGAGGGGATAACATGCTGATATTTGGGAGACCAAAAGCCAGGGCTCCAGGCAATTCTGAAAATGGTACTCTGGGAACTTGAAAGCCCGAACTTGACTGGAGTGCAGGTGCACATGCTCAATCTTCGCTCCATTCATTGTCTTGGCCCATTTCAACTCCTGTGTCTTGCTCAGTGGTGGTCGGTTTCAGCTGTCTTTACCTCGGCCAGATCTCTGAGCACTGAACACATGGTACGTCTGGACACTTCAGGAAGTTGCAGTTCTGGGATATGATAGCCTGATAGCACTGGAGGAAAACAAGCTGTCTAATATTTCTACTCAAGCTGATAAAATGCGGTTTATATCCATAGGGTGCATCCTCCCATATTACACATACACATCACCTGATCTGCAACATAGTTGTAGAAAAAGACATGGGCCGCACATCCAAAAATCATAAGTTGATCTAATGCCACTAGGCAAAATTTTATATACCTGAACATGAGGTTCTTGGTTAAACATTGTGGTCAGACTGTATGAAGGCCCCTGCCACATCACGGCGAACTTCTGAATGGATCCCCAACTTTGACGCCTTAGGGCTGCTTCTCACTTGCGAGTTTCTCGCAGTAGAGCAATGCGAGAAAATCTCGCATTGGAATCGGACACATGTTAGTGAATGATTCAGCTCTCATCTGCGATTTTTTTCTCAGTCCAAATCGGACTGAGAAAAAAAATCGCAGCATGCTGCTTTTTTGCGAGTTTCTCGAACCATTTTTCTCAATGATTCCCTATGAAAGCGGATTGAAAGAAGGATCGAGCACCAGCGTTCACATTTGCGAGTGTGGAAGGAACTATGCTCATTAAATATTCAACAGATGAATGTGACATCATATTCCCAAAGGTAAATTAACTGACACATGTGTAATCACTTTTATCTAGTTAAGATGTTGCAGGAAACTAGCATCACAAACGTGACGCACACGCGAGCCAAATCATTAATTTATTCAGAAAAAGCATCGCACTTGCGTTGCACTCGGACCTAACGTGAACTAAAATCAGCTGAGTTTTTTTTCAGCCCAGTCGGACCGATTTAACTCGCATAGGTGTGTTTCCAGCCTTAAAGGTGCATCACTGTGAAGCAACCACTGCTGCAGCAACAATGCACCAGCAACAATGCACCAGCAGGGCAGGTGATCTGGTGCCTCACAGCGCCCATACTGCAAGGCTGAGTCTACAGGACTCCAGGCCACACCGCCCCACAGACACAAAACCACCACAACAATGGCCGTCACACAGCACAAACACCCTGTGAAAGGAGCTGAATAACTCACCATACACAAGCTCCCAGTATGTGAACTGAGAGCAAAGGCAGACCCCTCTTGCAGTCTCCTGCTAATTAAAAACACCTGTGCCAAATGGGACGAGTGCTGGTCCAAGAAAACAAAAAAGCAGAGGGGATACCCCATGCATTGCAACATGGTTGTAGAAAACGACATGGACCACACATCCAAAAATTCATTAATCTTTTAAGCATTGAAGGTAATACAGCTTGGAGTTGGAAAATCTACATAAAATTGTTGATATGGTAAAAATACTTGTGTAATGCTTATCTTTAGCTGCATCTTGTGCAGATATCCTCTTCAGAGAGTAAGGCGGGCTTTGCACGTTGCGACATCGCAAGCCGATGCTGCGATGCCGCACGTGATAGTCCCCCCGCCCCAGTCGCAGGTACGACATCCTTGTGATAGCTGCCGTAGCGAACATTATCGCTATGGCAGCTTCACATGGACTCACCTGTCCTGGGACGTCGCTCTGGCCTGCAACCCGCCTCCTTATTAAGGGGGCGGGTCGTGCGACGTCACTGCGACGTCACACGGCAGGCGGCCAATAGGAGCGGAGGGGCGGAGATGAGCGGGATGTAAACATCCCGCCCACCTCCTTCCTTCCGCATATCCTACGGAAGCCGCGGTGACGCCGGTAGGAGATGTTCCTCGCTCCTGCGGCTTCACACACAGCGATGTGTGCTGCCGCAGGAGCGAGGAACAACATCGAACCGTCGCGTCAGCGTAATTATGAATTACGCCGACGCTGCACCGATGATACGATTACGACGCTTTTGCGCTCGTTAATCGTATCATCTAGGCTTTACACACTACGATGTCGCATGCGATGCCGGATGGTCAATTTGACCCCACCGACATCGCACCTGCGATGTCGTAGTGTGCAAAGCCCGCCTAAAGGCCACGTCACACTAAGCAACATCGCTAGCAACATCGCTGCTAAGGAACAACTTTTGTGACGTAACAGCGATGTTGCTAGCGATGTTGCTGTGTGTGACATCCAGCAACAACCTGGCCCCTGCTGTGAGGTCGCCGGTTGTTGCTGAATGTCCTGGACCATTTTTTAGTTGTTGCTCTCCCGCTGTGAAGCACACATCGCTGTGTGTGACAGCGACAGAGCAACAACTGAATGTGCAGGGAGCCAGCTTCTGTGGACGCTGGTAACCACGGTAAACAGCGGGTAACCAAGAAGCCCTTTCCTTGGTTACCCGATATTTACCTTCGTTACCAGCGTCCGCCGCTCTCACACTGTCAGTGCCGGCTCCCTGCTCCCTGCACACATAGCCAGACTACACATCAGGTAATTAACCCA
This sequence comes from Anomaloglossus baeobatrachus, assembly GCF_048569485.1. NCBI lineage: Eukaryota > Metazoa > Chordata > Amphibia > Anura > Aromobatidae > Anomaloglossus > Anomaloglossus baeobatrachus. Next base: position 485,472,826 of record NC_134358.1, read on the forward strand.
ATGTGTACTGTAACTAGGAGTGCAGGGAGCCAGCGCTAAGTGGTGCGCGCTGGTAACCAAGGTAAATATCGGGTTGGTTACCCGATATTTACCTTTTTATACCAAGCGCAGCATCGCTTCCACGCGTGGCTGGGGGCTGGTCACTGGTTGCTGGTGAGATCTGCCTGTGTGACAGCTCACCAGCAACCCGTGTAGCGACGCTCCAGCGATCCCTGCCAGGTCAAGTTGCTGGTGGGATCGCTGGAGCGTCGCTTAGTGTGACGGTACCTTAAGAGAACAGGAACTCTAGTGCTAACTATTGAGGGTAATAATCCTAAAAATCAGTATTGACCCTTTAACGAGCTTTGCCATATGATTTGTAATAACACACCGAACCAAACACTCCATTTACAGACACATGTTTAGGTTTTTTCCCCCCTCATCAGTGCAAAGCAGATGAGCTGATTTGGCTCTGTGAGAGGCTTCTGACATGAGTTGACTTTTAGGATTGCTTCATACAATAGGTTTGTCTTACAGTTCCTGCTCTGTTTCTCTCTGAAGAGGATATTTCCATATGTAGATTCTCACAGGAGCCTATGTAGTCTTGAATATTAACTAATGTGTGAGGAATGTGTTTTATAGCTGCCTATTCATTAACTGGAGGAATGTAATAAAAGTACAAGGTATCATAAACACTACATCAAGGGCACCAAAACCTCCCAAAACCAAGTGTACAGGAAAGGTATCAATAAATCAACAAGGGAATGTGGGGAAACAATGTGGTCAGTGGTGAATTGTACTTAAAGGGGCTTTCGTACGAGCGTGAATACATTATCACCTACTTACGGAATGAATAATAAAGGTACCGTCACACATAACGAGATCGCTAGCGAGATCGCTGCTGAGTCACGGTTTCTGTGACTCAGTAGCAATCCCGTCAGCGATCTTGTTATGTGTGACACCTACCAGCGATCAGGCCCCTGCTGTGAGATCTCTATTCGTTGCCGAATGGTCCAGGCCATTTTCTTCAAAAGCAATGTCCTGCTGGGCAGGACACATCGCTGTGTTTGACGCTGTGTGACAGGGTCACAGTGACTGCTGAGATCGTTATACAGGTCGCTACTGCGTCCTGTATTGTTCCTGCATCCGCTGGTAAGATCTGACTGTGTGACATCTCACCTGCGACCTCCCAGCGACTTACCTGCGATCCCTATCAGGTCGCATCGTTTTCGGGATCGCTGGTAAGTCGTTGTGTGTGACTGGGCCTTAAGTCTCTGGGGATCTGATTACTGGGACACCTCCTGATCACCAGAAAGAAGGGTCCCAAGGTCCCCTGTGTGAATGGAGCAGTGCTTCTCATTCTTGATTAATGCTCCGTACACTTTCTATTGGACTGATAGAAATGACTGATGTTTCTTATGCTTTTTTCAAACCAGCGTTTTTTGAAATGCGGCAGGAATGGATTTTTTGCCGCAAAAACTGATACATTTTTCATCCAAAGCATTTTCAATGAACTTCGCATGAGTTACTGTCCGCTGCTGGTGTTAGGATAAGGGGTGCAGGGTAACCTCCTAAACGCATCCGAGACTGATCCCTGCATTCCCTATAGTCCCTATATGAGTTCTTTCACCCTGTCCCCGATCAAGTATATATCCCTACCTTTCTCTTAACTCAGTCCTGTCTAATCAGCAGGGCTACAGCAAGGCTAGTCGCAGGGCTGCAGCAAGGCTAGTCGCTCTCTAGGTTAAAAACAGAGATGATTAGACAGACGGGTAACATAAACAGCAATCATACAAAACACTCAAAACGACAGGAGGAAGTACTGAGGAATGGACGAAAGGGGCAAAACCAAAGAGGAATAAGGAAGGGAAAAACGCAACACAACTTTCACACAGCAATTGATCTCTGAATGACTTCCTGGTCCACAGCTCACAGGTTCCCTCTAGAGGCAAGCTAAGCAGAAACTTATCACTGACATTTACCTGGCCTGGGAGAGATGTCTTTACAGCAGAGGTAATTACAAACACAGCACAGCTGATACAAGCTTTCATCCAGAGCATAGAAGACCAGAGGAACTACTTAACCCTATCAGTACCGGATAAAGGAGAATCTGCACAGCCAGCAGGATTATCCTGAGTTTGTAGTCCTGCACTTCGATTTCCTGACACCAGAAATGGGAGGGACTATTCTCTGTCATGAAACACTCATGACAGCTATGTAGCGTGCGCAGGATCTGGGAGCCAGCAGCAGGGACTGGGGACACGGAAGCCACGGCTGGGCAGCTGGTTGGGTGAGTGTGTTGGTGTCCCCGCCAGAGAAAGGACATAACACATTGTGCCCCGTAGGCTGTGTGCTCACTGCCCCTGTACCCCAAATTACAGTACAAGCCAGGGTTCTGAGGACATTCTTTTATTGTCAATGAAGGCCTTTATGTAATCCACGAAAAAATGAGAGAAATAGTTTCAACCCTGGAGCCGCTCTTGATTGTACTCCTGCTATTCATACACATGTAGCTGGTATTTTCTGCTCTGCTTGTTGATAGATGTCATATTCCCAATGGTTCAGGTCTGAGATTCTTGTCCTATTAAATAAATCCACTTCTACTCCAAGTGATCGCTCAGATAACTTTGCTTTGAACAAACAAATAGCAACGATTCTTCAGATAAGAAAATGCCAGCTTGAGGTCACGTCTGGGCCCCAAGTCGTATCTAATGGCAGTACAAATTATACTGACACTTACAAAGACTGAAACCCTTGTTCTATTAAGTGCCCTTAATTCACACGTCTATTTGGAGAATAGATGATGTCATACCTTCCAAGCATTAATATTTCATGAGACACGTTCCTAAACTGGACGCTGTGATGAATAGTAAGGAATCTGTAGCACGGACTTATTGGTACAGAGTTCGGGTTCTTTTTTTCTTGGACTTAAATTCAGCCCTAGCATTGAAAAACCCACAGGCCCATGCTTTACCCTTCATGCCCATTTCAACCGATAGGGATATTTATTACAAATATTATCCTTCCTGATATTAATGATGAGCGAGTTTCGAAATACTTGGATTCGCGATACTCGTAACGAGTACTGTCTAATACTCGTGTGTATGCATTACTAATAATGTTTGCAATGCAAGTCAATGGAAAATACTCGCAATGTAATGAGTAACCCGAATTCTGCACTATTCATTCGATTAACAAATAGTGCGGCATTCGGTTACTTGTGACATTGCGAGTATTCCCCATTGACTTGCATTAAAGTGTTTGTAGCCTCATGTAAATTTTTGGCAAGTAGTAGGGTTAACCTGCTGAGCCCTAACAGTGTGTAATATGCACACCATTGGGATTTGGCTCCTTTTGACATTTCCAGTGTTCCTTGAGCGAAGCTGCTGAGAATCTAGTCATCACGTGACCAATTTGGATACTAGCGGCCTAATGATGACTCCTGGAGCCAGCAAGTAGAGCCCAATCCTAACTGTTAAGATCGACATCTTGCATTGCTTTCCAACAATTATCTCGGGTCCACAATCCAATTTATAAACATGGCTTTATCATGACCAATATTGGCATCAATACTGCAATATAACAGACAAATAATATCGCCTGACCAGAACTAATATTACCAACATATACAGTTAGGTCCAGAAATATTTGGACAGTGACACAAGTTTTGTTATTTTAGCTGTTTACAAAAACATGTTCAGAAATACAATTATATATATAATATGGGCTGAAAGTGCACACTCCCAGCTGCAATATGAGAGTTTTCACATCCAAATCGGAGAAAGGGTTTAGGAATCATAGCTCTGTAATGCATAGCCTCCTCTTTTTCGAGGGACCAAAAGTAATTGGACAAGGGACTCTAAGGGCTGCAATTAACTCTGAAGGCGTCTCCCTCGTTAACCTGTAATCAATGAAGTAGTTAAAAGGTCTGGGGTTGATTACAGGTGTGTGGTTTTGCATTTGGAAGCTGTTGCTGTGACCAGACAACATGCGGTCTAAGGAACTGTCAATTGAGGTGAAGCAGAACATCCTGAGGCTGAAAAAAAAGAAAAAATCCATCAGAGAGATAGCAGACATGCTTGGAGTAGCAAAATCAACACTCGGGTACATTCTGAGAAAAAAGGAATTGACTGGTGAGCTTGGGAACTCAAAAAGGCCTGGGCGTCCACGGATGACAACAGTGGTGGATGATCGCCGCATACTTTATTTGGTGAAGAAGAACCCATTCACAACATCAACTGAAGTCCAGAACACTCTCAGTGAAGTAGGTGTATCTGTCTCTAAGTCAACAGTAAAGAGAAGACTCCATGAAAGTAAATACAAAGGGTTCACATCTAGATGCAAACCATTCATCAATTCCAAAAATAGACAGGCCAGAGTTAAATTTGCTGAAAAACACCTCATGAAGCCAGCTCAGTTCTGGAAAAGTATTCTATGGACAGATGAGACCAAGATCAACCTGTACCAGAATGATGGGAAGAAAAAAGTTTGGAGAAGAAAGGGAACGACACATGATCCAAGGCACACCACATCCTCTGTAAAACATGGTGGAGGCAACGTGATGGCATGAGCATGCATGGCTTTCAATGGCACTGGGTCACTTGTGTTTATTGACGACATAACAGCAGACAAGAGTAGCCGGATGAATTCTGAAGTGTACCGGGATATACTTTCAGCCCAGATTCAGCCAAATGCCGCAAAGTTGATCGGACGGCGCTTCAGAGTACAGATGGACAATGACCCCACGCATACAGCCAAAGCTACTCAGGAGTTCATGAGTGCAAAAAAGTGGAACATTCTGCAATGGCCAAGTCAATCACCAGATCTTAACCCAATTGAGCATGCATTTCACTTGCTCAAATCCAGACTTAAGACGGAAAGACCCACAAACAAGCAAGACCTGAAGGCTGTGGCTGTAAAGGCCTGGCGAAGCATTAAGAAGGAGGAAACCCAGCGTTTGGTGATGTCCATGGGTTCTAGACTAAAGGCAGTGATTGCCTCCAAAGGATTCGCAACAAAATATTGAAAATAAAAAATATTTTGTTTGGGTTTGGTTTATTTGTCCAATTACTTTTGACCTCTTAAAATGTGGAGTGTTTGTAAAGAAATGTGTACAATTCCTACAATTTCTATCAGATATTTTTGTTCAAACCTTCAAATTAAACGTTACAATCTGCACTTGAATTCTGTTGTAGAGGTTTCATTTCAAATCCAATGTGGTGGCATGCAGAGCCCAACTCGCGAAAATTGTGTCACTGTCCAAATATTTCTGGACCTAACTGTACAGCAGGGATAACACCACCATAACTATCATTAACCAAAACCACCATAATAAACCTGATATTACCACCATATAGTGACCATATAAAGGCAGCTATCAGCTCTACACTAGTGCTCTGCAGCCCCTATATGTGTGTACTGCCTCCTTATAATAATGTCACCCATTGTGCCTTCTTGTTATAATGTCACTCTACCATCTTATATAAATAACAAAGTCCCCGTATGCCTGGCAAAAAATAAATGAATGCTCCTCTCCTCCCCATAGACACTGAGTCTTGGGGCCTGTGTAAGTGGTGCCTCTGGAGCTGCCTTGTAAGGCCTCTTTCACTTGTCCGTGCCCCCGGTACATGTATGGACAGTTTTCTCACGTACCGGAGACACGGGCACACGTTGACATATGTTTTCCTATAGTTTCGGGCACACTTAAGTATTTTTGCACGGAACGTGTGTCCGTTCCGTACTTACGTGTGCCTGTGTGCTCCACACGCTGACATGTCCGTTTTTCTCCGGCATCACGGGTGTCACACGGTACGCAAACGTGTCACACGTAACACAGACGGACCACACGGATGTGTTCCATGTGACACTCATCGGAGAAAAACGTGTCTATTAAAAATAAACAAACCTTTACTCACCTTCTCCAGCCCTGCAGTCTCTGCCGCTGCTGTCACTTGCTGCCGACCGCCGCTCATTATGCTTATTTAATATTCACTTCACTGCGGCTGGAAGCTTCAGCAACGGGGAGTCAGCAGGACCAGAGACCGAAGATCAGCACCATGGACAGCGACGCCAGGGACAGGTGAGTAGAAAGTTTCCGTTCTCCGTGTGTTATCACGGATAACACACGGAGAACACACATGTGCCATACACACAGCTCACCGAGGGCAATACGCATCTTTGACACGTCCGTGAAACACGTGCGTGATTTTCATGGGTGTATGAAAGAGGCCTAAGAGTGATTACTGGTCTGTGGGACATCAATTAAACCATGAGGGTTAATGATGGATCCAGATCACCTAATGACTCTTCTCGTTGGCATGAGCTACACGATAAGATTTTGTTTATTTTTTTTATACTGCAAAGAACATTTCAGAGAGTGAAATCTTTAAGATGCATTACCTTGAACAATGTTATGGCGGTGGTTTAGGGGCTATGTGTGTGAGGACCACTCAGACCTGTCACCTGATAGAATTATATTGTTATCTTTATATCCCTGCATGGGTCTTGGTGTTCTGTATCATGAAAGCCCACCAGTGATATACAAATATGAAGCGCCTCACCGACCTAATAACAACGTGAAATGGTGGACATTCCCTTTAAGTGCGCCATAATTATGTGGTACCTTTTGACAACACATTTGGTCATCAATCAGGCATGTAGCATGTAATTTATATGGTAGAAGTAAGGAGTAGCAGAATCCTATATCAGACACCAGGGGCGGCGTGCCGATTATCATAAACGAGGGAATATTTCATGTTTATGGTCAGCCTTGTTGGTATATGCAACAGATGAGGACTTCTTTATCTGTGTGAAGGAGGACTTTATGCTGATCTAACAGTAGATGGCGATGTTGTGTAAAGTTTCCTTGCTCACTGTATTGTAAAAAGTCTCTTGTTCTTCCTGGTTTTGGTTTCTTTTCCTGATGCAGTGCTGTATGACTGTGCATATTTTTACCTCATGTTCTGAGAAGTAAAGACCTTGTCATCCCATGTAATCCCATCTGCTCTTTAAACTTTCTTCTGCAACTGGTAAGCTAGAAGCTGTGCAACAAGCTTTACACAGGCCTGAAAACATTGAGCAGAATGGTGAAACCATTGGTTCTTTCAATAATGGAAGACAAAATAACCATAGCTAACAACTTCAAAGATTGAACCCTTGCGGCCTGCACCAGTAAGATTAATGAGAATATTGAGCCTCTGTAGGCGTTTCCCGGAAAACATTACACCTTGCTACAAGGAGATAATGACAATAAAGTCCAAGTAAATGATGCACGTATACTAGAGCACATGGGCCTCAGTGATGGAGTGAAGAGGAAGACTATAGTAATAAAAGAAAGTAGATGCTACTCCTCTCAGTACCATGGACAGTAAATATGTGATATGTAAAAGTTGTACTACCTGAAAGCAACTTGTTAGGTTATGTGCGCACGTGTGCGTAATTCATGCAGTTACACTGCGCTTTGTAGCGCAGCGTAACTGCATGCGTCCTGCGTCCCCTGCACAATCTATGGAGATTGTGCAGGGGCCGTGCGCACGTGCCGTCTTAGAGCGCACCGCTTCGGCTGCTACCCGAAGCGCGCGTTCTAAGAAGTGACATGTCACTTCTTCCGTGCGCTTTGCCGGCAGCCCCTGCTCTGTCTATGGCAGGAGCTACAGGCAGAGTGCACGTTCTCGCCGGCACCATGCGCTTCAGAACGGAGCTTTTCAGCTGCGCTCTGAAGCGCACCTTTTAGGTGCGGTGCAGAGCGCACACGTGCGCACATAGCCTCAAAATTCTTTTACCAGTAAACCACATTAGATACCCAGCTCTCACTTCACGGGATACATTCACTAATAGCTATTAGTAATGGTGATCATCACTATTAGGCACGAAGCATGTTAATGGTATGACCGGGAAAACATTTCCTGCTAAAATGTAAAATTCACCTAGAAATATTAACCTGCGTTGAGCTTTTGTGTAAACGTCATTTGTTAACCCTTTAGTGACGGAGCTAATTTTCACCTTAATGACCAGACCAAATTTTGCAATTCTGACCAGTGTCACTTCATGAGGTTATAACTCTGGAACGCTTCAACGGATCCCGGTGATTCTGAGATTGTTTTTTCGTCACATATTGGACTTCATGTTAGTACCAAATTTAGGACAATATTTTTTGCGTTTATTTATGAAAAAAATTGAATATTGGCAAAAATTTTGAAAATTTAGCAATTTTCAACTTTTGAATTTTTATATCGTTAAACCAGAGATTTCTGTGACACAAAATAGTTAATAAATAACATTTCCCAAATGTCTACTTTACATCAGCACAATTTTGGAAACAAAATTTTTTTTTGTTAGGAAGTTAGAGGGGTTCAAAGTTTATCAGCGATTTCTCATTTTTACATCAAAATTTACAAAACCATTTTTTTAGGGACCGCATCACATTTGAAGTGACTTCAATAGGCCTAGATGACAGAAAATACCCAAAAGTGACACCATTCTAAAAACTGCACCCCCCAAAGTACTCAAAACCACATTCAAGAAGTTTATTAACCCTTCAGGTGCTTCACATGAACAAAAGCAATGTGGAATGAAAAAAAGCAAAAATTAAATTTTACCTAAAAATGTTGCTCTAACCCAAATTTATTCACTTTTAGAAGAAATAGCACAACAAAATGGACTCCAAAACTTGTTCCCCACTTTCTTATGAGTGCGCCGATACCCCACATGTGGTCAGAAACCTCTGTTTGGACAAATGGGAGGGCTCGGAACAGAAGAAGCAATATTTGAATTTTGGAAAGCAAATTTGGCTGAAATAGATTGCGGGCACCATGTTGCATTTACAGGTCCGCTAAGGTACCTAAACAGAAGAAACCCCTCACAAGTGACACCATTTTAGAAACTAGACCCCTCAAGGCTTCTATCTAGGGGTATAGTGAGCATTTTAGATCCACAGGTACTTCACAGATTTTGTTAACGTTACGTTGTCATATTGAAAATTTTAATAATTTTCTCAAAAATGTTGCTTTAGCATCAATTTTCTCACTTTTTCAAGAGGTAATTCCAAAAATGTGACCTCAAGGTTTGTTAACCACTTTTTTATGAGCGCGGTGATACCTCACATGTGGTCTGAAACCTTTGTTTGGACAAATGGGAGGGCTTGGAACGAAAGGAGCAATATTTGAATTTTGGAAAGGAAATTTGGCTGAAAAAGATTGCGGGCACCATGTCACATTTGGAGGACCCCTAAGGTACCTAAACAGCAGAAACCCCGCACAAGTGACCCCATTTTGGAAACTAGGCCCCTCAAGGAATTTATCTAGATGTTTGGTGAGTACCCTGAACCCCCAGGTGCTTCACAGAATTTTATAACGTTGAGCCATGAAAAAAAAATAAAGAAAATGTTACCACAAAATTGTTATTTCAACCAGGTAGCTTTTTTTTTTACAAGAGTAAAAGGAAAAAATTCAGCATAACATTTATTGTGCAATTTCTCCTGAGTTTGGCGATACCTTATATGTGGTGGAAATCAACTGTTTGGGCGCATGGCAGGGCTCGGAAGGGAAGGATTGCCATTTGACTGCAAAATTGGCTGGAATCAATAGCGGACGCCAGGTTGCATTTGGAGAGCCCCTGAGGTGCCTAAACAGTGGCGGTCCCCCACAAGTGACTCCATTCTGGAAACAAGACACCTCAAGGCTTTTATCTAGGTGTATAGTGAGCAGTTTGAATCCACGAATACTTCACAGAATTTGATAAGCTTAGGTTGCCATATTGAAAATTTTCATTTTTTTCACAAAAATGTTGCTTCAGCATCAAATTTCTCACTTTTTCAAGAGGCAACAACAAAACGTGGACCCCACAGGTTGTTATCCATTGTCTTATGAGCACAGGGATACCCCACATGTGGCCAAAAACCTCTGTTTGGATAAATGGGAGGGCTTGGAATGGAAGGAGCACCATTTGAATTCTGGAAAAGTTGAAATAAATTGCGGGCACCATGTCACATTTGCAGGACCCCTTGGGTACCTATACATTAGAAACCCCCCACAAGTGACCCCATTTTGGAAACTGGATTTTATTCAGGAGTATAGTAAGCATTTTGAATCCACAGGTACTTCACAAAAATGTTGCTGTAGCAACAAATGTCTCACTTTTAGGCTATGTGGCCATGATCCAGCGACACGGCGTCTAGTACACAGTGTCAGCCTCCTGCAGAGATGTGAGTGTTGTCCACGGGAGAACGCAGCTGCCCATGCCCACGATTTGGGTTCAGGCCGCTGTGGAGCTCTATGCTACCTGCAGAGAACACTCATCTCCGCAGCATAAATTGACATGCTGAGGCTCGGGAAGCTGCACCACAGGTCGGTTTATGCTGCGGAGAAAAGAAGCACATTGGGCAAGCACATTGGGCATGGGATTTCTAAAAATCCTTCCACTGTGCTTCTACTGCACAATGCAGCGCTATGGACACAGGGACACACTATGGACACACTCTGCGCCCAGAACGCTGCAAATCCCGATTATGGGCGCACAGCCTAAAATGCTACAATGGATGAATGGATACATGTCAAACATATATAACGTCCCACCCCCTGCATATTCTAAGCTGGCGCCCTTTAGTGCCTTTCATGTGGCACTAAAGGGTGCCTAGCCTTGTATTTAGCCCCCCAAAAAATTAATAATTAAAATAAACGACGTGGGGTCCCCCCTATTTTTGATAGCCAGCTAGGGTAAAGCAGACAGCTGTAGCCTGCAAACCACAGCTGACAGCTTCACCTTGTCTGGTGATCAATTTGGAGGGCTCCCCAGGCGTTTTTTTTAAAAAAAAAAAACGTGGGGTCCCCCCCAAATTAGATCACCAGCCAAGGTGAAGCGGACAGCTGGGGTCTGGTATTCTCAGGGTGGGAAGAGCCATGGTTATTGGACTCTTCCCAGCCTAAAAATAGCAGGCCGCAGCCGCCCCAGAAGTGGCGCATCCATTAGATGCGCCAATCCTGGCGCTTCGCCCCAGCTCATCCCGCGCCCTGGTGCGGTGGCAGACGGGGTAATATATGGGGTTGATACCAGCTGTAATGTCACCTGGCATCAAGCCCTGGGGTTAGTGATGTCACGGCATCTGAACAGATACCCGACATCACTAACCCAGTAAGTAATAGAAAAAAATAAAGACAAAAAAAAAATTTATTTGAAAAAACACTCCCCGAAACATTCCTCTTTCCCCAATTTATTGAAAATAAAGAAATTCCGGTCGCTGTAATCCATTTTGGAGGTCCCACGCCGACTCTGGATCTTCTAGAATATGGAGGGCACGTTCAGGGAACGTATCCCCCATTTTCTGGAAGAGCAAGCTCTCCATGAGCAGTGTGGGTGCAGTAATCTGAGAATTACTGCACTCACACTGCCCCGGTCCAACTTAGGGCAGAGTGACCTGCAGTAACCTCATTCCAGAATATGAGGGGCACGCTCATAGAACGTACCCCCCATTTTCTGGAACAGCAGTCTCTCCATGTGAGGACCACACTCCTCACATGGAGAGACTGCTGATTACTGCACTCACTCTCCCCCGGTCCACAGTGGAGAGCCTGTGCAGCAGCGACGTCAGCGTCCCAGGGATCCAGCTGACAGCCGCTGTCTGCGCATGCGCCGCCAGCATTCAAGAAGGAGGCGGCGTGATCTCGGGACGGATCACCAGACAGGTAACGTATGACCGGGGGCTGGGGCTGGGGCTGGGGGGGGACGGGGGGTGACCTAGCGGGACCTGGGGACTTGGGGGCACCTTTCTGTCGCATGTGACGTGTCACATGCGGCAGAAAGAGCAGAATGAATGCGGCCGCGCGCCGCCATCTTCCACGCTCCGGAGGGGGGAGGCGGCTCTGGAGACCGGAGGGGGCTCCGGGGACCAGAGATCTCCGGTGTACCGGAGGAGGGGTCAGGGGGAGGACATTTCCCTCCGATCTGAAATGTTTGATCATTTCAGATCGGAGGGAAATGACTGCAGAGCCGGCGGCGGCTGCAGTTTTCTGTGCGCTTCGGCGCCATTTTGGATGTCCGGTGGGGGTAGGGGGGGGGTGGGGGGACTCTCCGGTACCGGGGGCTTTGGGGGCACTAGGGGTTTAGATTTCTTTCTCATCTGACATGTTTGATCATGTCAGATGAAAAAGAAATCAGTTTTACCGGCCATTTCTTTTTTTTTCATGTGTTCGTCGGTATACGGTGTATACCGGCGATCACATGATCGGGGTCCAAAAAAAACACCCCGATTCATAATCTGGGGGGTCTCAGCTACCCCCGGTAGCTGAAACCCCCGAGATTTTCGGTCGCTGGGGGGCGCTACAGGGCTTTTTCGGGCCGCCGCTTTAAAGCGGCGGAACAGAATAAGTACCCTGTTTTGCCGCCGCTTTAAGTCGTACGGCCGTCGTTATGAGGTTAAGCTAATTAGTTTTGTGCAGCAATATCGGACAGATTTCTTGCGGGAGCATACGGAATCTAAGCGGTGTGTCACAGTTAATAAGCAGCACAATGCTTCTTCAAGACGTACAAAATTCATAAGCATATTATTGAGACATCTTCTTAAAGAACCACTACAGCATTTTTTTTCCAGGGCTGGAGTGGCACTTTAAATTTGATCCCTGTGCCCCTAGTGTTTTCATCCTTTTCCGGTGCTGCTCCGGTTCCGCAGTGCCATTTTGTGCCCATTACTTCTAACTGACCAGAAGTCAGAATTTACATCACAGGCTTTCAATACAACTCTATGTATTGAGTTGAGACCTCCGGTGTGCTCTATAAAACACTGGAGCTACCGGCAAGTTATAAACTGCAGGGGATCGACCAGAGCTGCGGTAATAAAAGTTGATGCTGCCGGAAGGTGAGTATAAGACGGGGGGCAGGGACATACAGTTAAAGCTCCACTCTAATGGTGCAAAAAAAAAAACCCCTCTGGAGTGGTGCTTTAAATGCTGTGGTCTTCCATGTAAAATAAAAATTGTCTTACACTCTCCTCCTGCACCGTCGGTGTTTCAGCCATGTAGGCGCTGTTATACCACATGAGTGCTGCAGCCTATCAGCGGCCGGTAATGGACTGCTTCATTCACACTTTCCATAGACAAAACACAAAAGTCCAGGGGAAGTGCGAGCAAAGCAGCAGATCAGCTTCCATTCATAGACTGCAGCACTTATGTGCCATAGTCATGTCATGCAAGCTCCGAGCTCTAGGAAATCCAGCACCAACAGTGTTTGAACGACGCCAATATGGAAGGTGAGGATGCGCTTCTTATTTATTGTACTCCGAGGGCTACATGAATGAAGAAGGTGTTGTCCAAGAAGGGATCAATTCCACTCATATGGAGCTGGTCCCTTCTTTGCAGCTAAAACTCCTGACACTCTTCTGGGAAAACTTAGGGCCCGATTCACCAAGATCGGCGTTCTTTTTACGTCAGTCTTGATCAGGAGGCTCGCTGGAGGCAGACACTTCTGATTCATTACCCCTTCATGACGCCACCAATTTCCTTTTTTGCATTCTGTTTTCTTTCTTCCACTTTTTCCAAGAGCCATAACTTTTTTATTTTCCTGTCCACATAGAGCTGTTTTTAGTGGGACGAGTTGTACTTTTGAATGACACCATTCATTTCACCACATAGTGTACTGGAAAACAAGAAAAAAACATTCCCAGTGTGGTGAAATTGAGAAAAAGAATCACAAATCTGATATCGCTTTTTTGGGAATTGTTGTCACTTACATTGTTTGGTAAAAATAACCAGGCAATATGATTCTCCTATGCAGTTTGATTACGGAGTCACCAAACCTGTCCAAATTGTTTTTTTATATTATTGGTGAAAGAAAAATTTGATTTTTTTAATATTATTGTGTTCACATTTTCCAAGACCTATAATGTTTTCATTTTTTGGTTGATGGAGCTGTGTGAGGCTTGTTTTTTGTGTTGCAAAACAGTGTTTTTATGGATATCATTTTTGGATAGATAATACATTTTTATCATCTCTTACATCATTGTTTGTGGTGTTGCGGCAATAAAAAAACAAATATCTCTCAATTTTGTTGTTTTGAATTGTTTCTGTCTTTACTGTCCTTTACTGTACATGTACTTGGCAATACCTCATATGTGAATTTATTTTTAATTAATAGGGGAATAGAGTATATGGTACTTTACACGCTGCGATATCGGTACCGATATCGCTAGCGAGCGTACCCGCCCCCGTCGATTGTGTGACACGGGCACATCGCTGCCCATGGCGCACAACATCGCTAACCCCCGTCACACGGACTTACCTTCCCGGCGACGTCGCTCTGGCCGGCGATCTGCCTCCTTTCTAAGGGGATCGTTTGTGCGGCGTCACAGCGACGCCACACGGCCGCCGTCCAATAGAAGCGGAGGGTTGGAGATGAGCGGGACGTAACATCCCGCCCACCTCCTTCCTTCCGCATTGCCGGTGGACGCAGGTAAGGAGATGTTCGTCGTTCCTGCGGTGTCACACACAGCGATGTGTGCTGCCGCAGGAATGACGAACAACATCGTACCAGCAGCAGCAACGATATTATGAAAAGGAGCGACGTGTCAACGATCAACGATTTTGGACGTTTTTGCGCTCGTTGATCGTCGCTCCTTGGTGTCACACGCTGCGATGTCGCTAACGGCGCCGGATGTGCGTCACTAACGACGTGACCCCGACGATATAGCGATAGCGATGTCGCAGAGTGTAAAGCACCCTTATGATTTGAACTTTTATGCTTTTTTTTGTTTTACTGTATTTATTACTATCCCCAGGGGACTTGAACCTGCAATCATCTGTTCGCTTGTACTATATAGTACTATATCCAGTAATGCCACAGTGCGGCTGTATATAGCAAAAATCACAGTCACCCTTCAGTGGAGCTCCGTGATGACAAGCGCAGAGATCTTCAACAGTCCCCTGGTTGTCATAGCAATGCATCGGCTCCTTGCGATCAGGTCACAGGGCAGCCAGTGGGCATATAGAATGATGCACACCCATGCCAACACGCTCTTAATGCAACTGTCAGAGATTGACAGCATCATTTAACCCCTTCACCACCCAGCGATTTTCCATTTTTTATTTTCATTTTTTCTTTCCCTTTTTCCAAGAGCCGTAACTTTTTTTTATTCTTCTGTCAATATAGCCATATGAAGGCTGTTTTTCGTGGGTTCAGTTGTACTTTTGAATGACACCATTAATTTTGCCATATATTGTACTAGAAAACAGGAAAAAAAATCCAAGTGCAGTGAAATTGCAAAAAAAAGTGCAATTCCTCAGTTGTTTTTGTTTATTTTTATTATTTTCCATGTTCACTATATGAAAAACTGACCTGGCAGTATGATTCCCCAGGTCAGTACGAGTATGTAGACAGTATAGTTTTTCTTTTATTTCATTGGTGAAAAAAAATTCACTTTTGTTGCCGTTTTCCAAGCTCCGTAATGTTCTCATTTTTCAGGATGTTGGGCTGTGTGAGGGCTTATTTTTTGCATCCTAAGCTGACGTTTTTTACTGATATATTTGGGTAGGTGCGATGTTTTGATTGGCTTATATTGTAATGTTGCCACCACTAAATAAACGTAATATGGTTGTTTTAATTTTTTTCCTTTACGCTGTTTATTGATCGTATTAGATTTTGAAGGATCGGCCATTTCTGAACTCAGCAATACCGAATATGTGTATTTTTATTGTATTGTTTTCAATGGGGCCAAAGGGGGGGAGGATTTGAATTTATGTATTTTATTTTTTTCATTTTTTTTAAATTCCATTTTTTACTGTATTTTTTTACTCCCCTTACGGAACTTGAAGCTGCGATCATCCTATTGCATATGCTGTAAAAAGCAAGGCATCAGCACTTCTCTGTACAGCAGAAATGATGACTTCCTAAGAATGCCGGCTCGCAGCCAGTGTTCACAGGAAATACATCATGACAGACACAGGGGTCATCGGCTGACTCCCTGGCTGTAATTACAACCTATCAGCACCTCGCGATGGCATCATGGGAGTGCCGATGGGAGAGGGGAATGGCACACTCCCCGCCAGCCCATGTAATCCCACCGTCAGAGATTGATTTAACTGGTTATTATGGGCAGATCTGAGATCCGTCTGCAGCTGTCAGTGGTACATGAGAGCTGATTAAATCACAAGCCCGCATCAAAGGCAGGGACACGACCTTGGACGTACCAGCGTGTCCAAAGTTGTGAAGTGGTAAAGAGGCTATCAGCACAGAATGACTGCTCATACCAAGTTCAGGCACTTGGTGCTTTATGGTGGGGCCAAACATTTAGATGCACCTTCCCACCTGCTTATTTTCTATCTTTCTCCTCCATTCTTTGGCTATATGAAGTCAGAACTGTCAATCAAAGAAGAGAGGGGTGTGAAGATAGAGGGAAAACAAGCAGGTGAGAAGCTGTACTTACATGATCAGCCCCACAATGATGCCCCGAGTGCCTTTGCTTGGTTTGAACAGTCATTTTGTGCTGATAAAGTCCCTTTATGATGTTAGCAGTCACATTCTGAACTCCACGCCACCCAAGGCTGGTAGTCACATGGCCATGAGTATTCGGTATGTATTCTCAGCCAGAATCCAACTAGAAGGGTACAGCCTCGCACAGTGAGTGTATAGAGCGAGGCTGCACTCATCTATTGGGATTCATAATTCTGCAGTCACATGGAGTGACATACAGAGCAACTGCAGATTTATGGATTTAGACTGGACAACCCCTTTGCCTTGCCATATTCACACTGTGTTTGCAGTGCATGTGCACCTTTGCCTATATATGTGCCACTGTATAGGCAGGTGATATATTGCCCATCAGATCCTATTAAAAGAGGAATAGTATACTTTAACATATAGATTTTTTTTTTTTGCAGGACCACGGATAGTGACTGCAACAGTCTATACAGTTAAAAAAATGTGTATTGACAACAGTGTTACTTATAGTCAGACCATTACCAATCAGTCTAGTCTATTCATATTTTGTGAATATATGCAAAGAGAAGTGTGTCCTTTCCGAAATTGGAGAAATGGCCACATAGCCTCTTTGAATATTTCCCAAGTGCATGGACGCTGTCATCTTGCAGCAATTTAGAAATGCAAAACAGATTGTCCAGCGTAAGTAATTTAAAAATATTTCTTTATTGAGGTGCAATACAAAAAATTCTAAAGGGTTCCAGACTTGTGTGTGCTCAGGATCCAACGTGTCTCAATTGGATCGGTCTTGATCAATAAGAACGATAACTTTGAAACGCATTGACGTAAAGAGACAGGAGTCTGGAACCCTTTATAGTGTGTTTATCAATCAAGAAAGAAAGAAATACTTTATACAGTGGAACCTTGGATTAAGAGTAACTTGGTTTGAGAGCGTTTTGCAAGACAAGCCAAGCTTTTTACAAATTTGTAACTTGGTTTAAGAGCAATGCTTTGCAAGAAGAGCAAATACGCACCATGCACACTTCCATTTCTGCCCTGTCACCGCGCTCTGACAAGCTCTGGAGGTAACTTTCTGTACATATGTACTGTATACTGTATACAGTATACCATTGCACAGTACAGTATATACTATATAGCATGTCTATCAATTTGCATTTGTGGCTACAGTACTGTCCTTCCTTTCTGCTAACCA
Source organism: Anomaloglossus baeobatrachus (assembly GCF_048569485.1). Lineage (NCBI taxonomy): Eukaryota > Metazoa > Chordata > Amphibia > Anura > Aromobatidae > Anomaloglossus > Anomaloglossus baeobatrachus. Next base: position 485,490,416 of record NC_134358.1, read on the forward strand.
GTACAGCACATTGCTTATACTGCACCTCTCGCACACCAATAATTTTATTGTAAGCTAATGTGCAGTTTAATTTGTTTCTATGTTTTTTACTGTACAGTATTTTGTATTAGTGTACTGTAATAATTTTATATGAATAGAATACATTATTGTGTATTACTGTAATACGTTTGTATAAATATAGTAAATATTTTTGGGTTGTGGAACGAATTGTCTGCGTTTCAATTATTTCCTATGGGAGAGTTTGCTTCGATATAAGAGTAACTTGATTTAAGAGCACACTCCCGGAACCAATTACGCTCGTAATCCAAGGTTCCACTGTAATTCCTTTTGCTGGACATTATGCTTTGCACTCACTAGTCAATAAATGATCAAAATAAAAACAAATTAATTGTCATCAGGGGTATACATTGAAGCCTAGAAGCTCTGTACCGAGCGAGTATCGCTACCGCTGCTGCCACATGCTTGCCATTGGATTGAATGGGGCGGTATAAAGCGATGATTGCCACCGCTACTGTCGTATGCTTGATATTGAATTGAGTCCAGAGATGTGTATTATCTCTGAGGAATCTCACCATGAAACGAGTTGGAAGGGATTATATGACAATTTTTGGGTACCAAGAAATGAATTATTGGACCCTAATTCGTTACTAAGAAAGTGCCATCTGGAAATTGGGTGAGACTGTTCCAGTTTTTCATAAGAGATTTAATGGTATTCTATGAATTAATTGTGGTGTGATACTATCCCTATTAACAAAATTATTTGAGGCGAAAGGACCGACCTTAATAATATACATGCGGATACATTTTTTTAATCACAGGGGTCAGTTTGTGACCTTTTTAAGGTATTAGTAAAAGTTATGTTTTAGGAGTTTTTTTTTCTTCTTGAGAATTCACAATTTTGCTATTCTGATTGAATTGATCTGATTGTGATTTATTGCTGATAGATATTTGGAAATTAATAGCAGCATTTTACCAATTTCCTTCTGCGGAGAGTATAGACCTTACCTGATGTACAAGGTGCGAGTGTTTGGGGCAGGTATAGAAGCAATTTATAACTGTGCTGGACTCTTCATAGTGCGTGCATTGTAGCAGTGTCTGGCAGATCCTGTTACGTTGATGGGACACGTTGATACTTTGTCTACACAGTATGGCATGCGGAAGATAGCGCACGCTGCTGCCAAACATTTACTTCTGGAATTTGCTGGCGGATCTTCAGTGCTGAATCAATAATGGCATTATGTGGGAAATGACATTTTTTCCTTGCAAAGTAACAGCCTGTTGTTTTGCATGATAATATACAGATATTCCTGAGCTGGAAACCATTGTCTTTCTAACCAGTATCCTGGTAATGGCTATTGTTTTCTAGGTATGGATTTAAGTATTTATATCATTTGTACACTTTTCTGGCTCTTCACATTTTGCAGTTACAGCGCATACAATCCACTACTGCACTAATATCTACTGTGCAGCAAAAGGTCATTGTAAATGCAACCTCTGAGTCTTTTTTAGTTTTTTTAAAGAGGCAAATTTAGGAAATATGCTTCACCTACTTCAGGTGAAAAGCTCAAACACGTACTTACACTTTGTAGGGGGACATTTCCAACCTCAAAACTCAGTTGAGGTCGTTGGGTGATATTCTTAAGGGGGCTTTACACGCAACGACATATCTAACGATATGTCGTCAGGGTCACAGAATTCGTGACGCACATCTGGCCTCGTTAGCGACATCGTTGTGTGTAACAGCTACGAGCGACCGCTAACGATCAAAAATACTCACCTAATCGTTGATCGTTGACACGTCGTTCATTTTCAAAATCTCCTTGGTCGTTCTGGACGCAGGTTGTTCTTCGTTTCTGAGGCAGCACACATCGCTACATGTGACACCCCGGGAATGACGAACAACACCGTACCTGCGTCCTCCGGCAACGAGGGGGGTGTGTCATTAATGCATCTGGTCTCCGCCCCTCCGCTTCTATTGGCGGGCCGCTGTGTGACGTCGCTGTGACGGGGCATGAACCTCCCCCTAAACAAAGACGTTCACCGCCCACAGCGACTTCGCTAGGAAGGTAAGTACGTGTGACGGGTGTTAGCGATATTGTACTCCACGGGCAGCGATTTGCCTGTGACGCACAAACGACGGGGGCGGGTGCTTTCATGAACGACATCGCTAGCGATGTCGCTGCGTGTAAAGCAGCCTTTACACCAAAGTCCTCAGCACAATAGCTCGGGGACCCCTGGCCCCTGCCTCTGACATCCACTTGCATACAATGCATATATGTATAATCCTGACAAATAATTCATATATTACTTTGGACTTTAGGCTGATTGCAATCTCCCTGGACTCCTGTAAATATGCGGATTGGTTGAACATTTTAATTTCATTGTTGAGCGAGGAACAAGCTACTGCCGGACCCCACTAACAGCACTTATTGTGCACCGAAAAATTGTAGGACGTTGGGACTAATGTGTAACAGGAATGAAGGCTGCAGCCGTACACATGAAATTGTCACTGCACAGTGAAACATACAAAACAGTGGTGTTACTGGGATTTAAATACGACACACAGATGGCATTAAAAAATACCCAGCACATTCAAATTCTCAGCGAAACTTCTCACCTTCATCAGAAAAATAATCATATAATTTTTTTTTCCTGATGAAGACCAGTCGTTTCACTAAAACGCGTTGAAAATAAAATCACTTTGATCTCTGGTATGTTAGCTGGACTGCCCCTCCCCCCACACTGGCTGCTTGTGAGATGAAAGCTAAAGAAGAGTTAGTTGTAATCATGCACATCACTGCAGCTGAGCTGTCAGCACTGTGAGAGGAGAGCTGCAGCTGCAATTGTGTTTGTAATGATCCAAAGTTCATCTCTGCTGTGCTGTGTTAGTTAATCTCACACCACTCTGCACTGAGATCAGGAGGGCAGACTATCAGTCAGTACAAGTTTCACTCTTGTAACACCCCTTTAATTTAAAATAAGCTCTCTAGGCAGATTCTCAGGGAGATCTGTGTCCGGTTCATAGATCTTAACAGCTCATTTACATATAAGAAAAATTTGGATTTTTCTGGAATAAGACATCAGATTGCAGATATCAAGGCATGATTCAGCTTACTGTGACTTAATTACCCATATAGATGGTTTTGGAGTGTTGATCTTACTGACAGATTCCCATTAAGCCTTGTGCAAAGTTGAAAATTTGTGACAAATTATTGAGTGACCTTGTTCTTTGCCCTTTCCCCTGAAGTCTTTGTGTGACCAAAGTTAGTGGACACCGTCAGTAAGGTCGGGGCCACACGGGGATCTACTGTGATCCTCGCATGACACTTTGCTCACACTGGCAGCACAGCAGGAGCCGAGTGTCATGCGAGTGTCACTGCGACTGAGGTCCGATCAGGTGATTGGACCTCAGCTGCGGGGGAGGGCCGGCTCTGAGGAGGGGAGGGCCGGCGCTGAGGAGGGGCGGACCAGCGCTGTGGAGGGGACAGAGGGATTTATCTCCCTCTCTCCTCCGTTGTCGGCTTTTGCCATTCTCGCCCTGCACTTGCGGTACACCGGTGTACTTCAAGTGCAGTGCGATTTTTCTCTCGCCCCATAGACTTGAATGAGAACCCTGGATTGCATTATAATCACAGCATGCTGCGATTGTTTTCTCGGTTCGATTAGTGCTGAGAAAATAATCGCTCATGGGTGTTGACACAGGCTAATATTGGTCCGAGTAGAATGCGATGTTTTATCGCATCCCACTCGCTCCGATTTTCACGTCGTGTGTCTTAGGCCTAAGGCTATGTGCGCACTAGGCCGTTTTACCCGAGGATTTACCCGCAGTTTTGCTGCAGAAATTTCTTGAGAAATCTTTGAAATCTTTCTGCAGACATTTCCCAGAAAAACCTATGGGAAAAAAAAATAGGTGTGCACACACTGCTTTTTTTTTCTCAAGAAAATTCTTTGTGAAGATTTTCTTGAGAAAATTTCTTGAGAAAATGTGCATGTGCATGCGGAATACCCCCGCTATTTCACTCCATTCACTGTAATGTAATCGCGAAATTCCGGGGGTATACCGTAGGTAGCAAATGATTTGCGGTATACCTCCGGTATAGCCGCGATTTACATGCGATAATGCTCATCGCTGCCTGCGGTTTTGCAGGGAGTGATGTCATTATGACAGAAGAGGAAGCGGAGCAGAGTAAACACAGACGTCACACTCCCTGGATTCCGCACAGAAGCACTTCCGTGTGACCTCCAGGTGCCCGTGCAGTCTGTGTCCCGCTTCGGCCCCGCCGCTGCCAGCACAGCAGTGTCAGTGTCTGCCCGCAGTATCAGCAGCTTGTCACGCCGCAGTGCTGGCAGACCCGTGCAGCCGCGGGGATGCCGAACGCTGCTGTCAGGAGGTGAGAAGAGATAATTACCTGCTGTGACGATCTCCTGACGTCACCGCGGTCACTGCTGTCTATGCCCGTCTCGCGAGCGGCCTGAGACTGTCACTAGCGGTGACGTCACGGGCTCTCGCGATACTGCTGACAACGTAGGCGGGCATAGAAGTCAGTGACAGCGCTGATGGCAGGACTGCAGGAGATCATCACAGCAGGTAATGATCTCATCTAACCTCCTGACAGCAGCGCTCGTCATCCCCTGCAGTGACCTGGGCTATTGATATTAGCTCAGGTCACTGCATTGGTCTCCCAGCCAATGGGGAACATTCTGTTCTTCATTGAATGGGACAGTGACTATGGTATGGATCGCCGTGGAACCTCCCCCCCATTATTGGATTACGACGGACGTGGAATTGATTGTCCTTTTCAATAAATTGGTGAAAGAGGGAATGTGGGGAGTGTTTTTTCAAATAAAACTTTTTTTGTTGTCTATTTTTTATTTATTACTGGGTTGGTGATGTCGGGTATCTGATAGACGCGTGACATCACGAACCCCAGGGCTTGATGCCAGGTGACATTACACATCTCGCATCAACCCCATATATTACCTCGTTTGCCAACGCACCAGGGCAACGGGATGAGTTGGGGCGAAGCGCCAGGATTAGCACGTCTAATGGATGCGCCACTTCTGGGGCGGCTGCTGCCTGCTATTTTTAGGCTGGGGAGTGTCCAATAACAGTGGACCTTGCTAGTCTGAGAATATCAGACCACAGCTGTCTGCTTTACCTTGGCTGGTGATCCAATTTGGGGGGACCCCACGTTTTTTGTTTTAAATTATTTATTTAATGTAAAATAACAGCGTGGGGTGCCCTCTGTTTTGGATTACCAGCCAAGGTGAAGCTGCCAGCTGTGGTCTGCAGGCTGCAGCCGTCTGCTTTACCCTAGCTGGCTACAAAAGATGGGGGGACCTCACGTCATTTTTTTTTTAAATTATTTATTTTTTAGCTAAATACAAGGCTAGGCACCCTTTAGTGCCACATGAAAGACACTAAAGGGTTCCAGCTTAGACTATGCAGGGGGGTGGGACATTATATAGGTCTTTCTCATCTATCTATCTATCTATTCATCTATGCATCTTTCCCTCTATCCATTATCTGTCTGTCTATCGATTATATATCTATTATCTATATTATTTATTGCAGTAGTTACAGCATAAAAAAACCGCAGGGACCAACCTGCGGAAAAACCGCGGCAAAAACGCATGTGTTTTTCCCGCGGATTTGGTGCGTTTTTTTACCGCAGGTGCGGTAATCTTCAACTCCCAAAAGTTTCTCAAGAAATTTTCTTGAGAAAAATCACTTTTCTAGTGCGCACATAGCCTTATAGTCCAGTTGAAGCAGTAACTTGCTGCTATAGTATTCAGAGCTGGTTAGTACTATTACCTATATATACAGTCTACAGACTTGTGATCTGTATGGCTTCAGATTTACCATACATTCAGGCAATCTGTGCTGAAAAGCCCGTGTTATTCCCCTGGTGTCAAGGAGAGTCCTGCACCAACACTATAGACTGCTTGGATGGGTTCAGTGAAACGTTTCCATATTTCTGAAATATTTATCATTGTGTTTGGGAAAATGGAAAATGGTTTCAGGAAAGCAGTATTTCATACAGCAAAGTAGGTGTGATTTCCCACATTCCAAAAATTATATGGTGACTGCTTTCCGCTTGTTTTTCCACATCAAACATTTATTAGGCAAGGTTACATTGTACAGATAGACGTGCCATAATCCAGCTAGAAAATAACCTTCACATTCCCTTTACAGGTAGCAAACATACGACTGATCAAAAGCCAACAGGATCCCGCTTTGTAGTAAATTTATAAAAGGGATAAATAAGAAAACTTTCCTGCCGCTGCTCACAAGTCTGATGTTAGACAGATGACATGTTCTGACAGAAATGTGCTCTTGGCTATTTTATGAAATTCTTAGTTCTTGAGCAAATAAGGTAAATAATGCGTATAAGTTACTGGCCGGGAACAGGCTTATACATATCTATAGAGACAACTGGGAATGTGTAGTCCTCCTGGACTATGAGATATAGATGATTTATCTCATCTAAGATGCCAGTCTACATTTTGGCACCTCTGACTGATTGAGAGGTGTCCCATGATCATGCCTGTGCTATAGATTTGGGGTATGTACTGTGTAATATAGATTACCCAGGTCTTCCCTTGGGCAGGTGCCATGGTGCATGTTACAACATTTTCTTGACCTGTACTCTAAGGCTTTGTGCGCACGTTGCGTAATTACATGCAGTTACGCTGTGCTTTGTAGCGCAGCGTAACTGCATGCGTCTTGAAGATTATGCAGGAGACGTGCGCACGTGGCGTCTTAGAGCGCAGCGCTTCGACTGCTGCTTGAAGCGCGCGTTCTAAGAAGTGACATGTCACTTCTTCCGTGCGCTTTGCCGGCAGCTCCTGCTCTGTCTATGGGAGGAGCTGCACTCAGAGCGCATGGAATCGGCTTTTTTTTTCACTACGGACATTTTCTGCAGCGATTTGAAGCGCACGTGTGGTCTTCAGATCGCTGCAGAAATTTTTGCAGTGACTGTACGCAACATGCGCACATAAGGCTGGATTCACACGAACGTCTAGCATTTGATCCAAGTGCATCGGATGTGATATGCTAATGACCGTTGGTTCTCACTGTGCTGCCAACGTGAGCCAAGTGTCATGCGACTGTGATCCGATCCTGCGATCAGATCACAGCTGCGGAGCAGAGGAAGGGGTTAATCTTCCATAGCCTCCATTGTCAGCTGATGCGATTATCGCACTGCACTTGGATGACATCCGAGTGCAGTCTGATGTTGCACTCGCACCCATAGACTTATATGGGTTACAGTGAGACGTCTCTCGCGGACAATCACAGCATGCTGCAACTTTTCGCTCATCGAGAATCTGGATGAGAAAAAAGCTGACCACCTGCTCTCCCTCATTGAATAACATTGGTCCAAGTGCAATGCGAGATTTTCTCACATTGCACTTGTCCGAGTCATACGCTTGTGTGAGCTTATCCTTAAGGACATTTCTGCCCATCTCGTGAAATGTAATGTCCATTATTACATTGGCACGGTGCAGAGTATTCATGTTTTGAAGCAGTATCTCCAACTATAGCAAGATGGCAACTATAGCAGCTATAGTAGCGTTCTGGTGACTCAGACGTATGTATACAAGATCAAAGTTCTTCCTTTCCTAACTCATAGTCTATCATTTATCCTGTATATGCTTTCTTGCTAAAGTCATGCCGCAGTATACTCCAGACTTTGCTGTTGCTTGTATTTTTGGTGGTTTCCATATTACCTTCTATTTTCTTCACTAGATGAAGACAGGACAGTATCATTATTTCACTCCTCGGAAGTTAGACGTCCAATGTAAAGCCAATGGGTATTTATACTTGTGTATGGGGTGAATATAAGGTCGATGGAGTCCCTGGTTCCACCACCAATCAGTTGTAATCACCACAGCTCCATACACTGCTACCGGGTACCACAGAACTACTTTTATTTTAAGAGGATCTGATCTGAAATACGCAAGAACAGGCACTATATAGTGTGCAGCGCAGTTCTGCCAGACCACCTTATACTAACACCCTATACAACAATATACTTCAACAATATAAAATTGGTCGACAACTCCTTTAACGGGAAGCATACACAGCTGCAGTTGTTCCCTTAGTGCAATCGGTGTCCATTATATGATGGCGTCTGCAGTTATCTTTTTTGCTTTTTTTCTTCTATGATGGAGCAAAAAACTAGAAACGACAATGCAGATGTGAAGCCAACCTTAGGCATCCTTCACACGTCCGTGTCTCCAGTACGTGTGTGGTCCGTTTACTCATGTGCCGGAGACATGGGCACACGTAGACCCATTAAAATCAATGGGTCTACGATCACGTGCGTGTTTTGCCATACATGTAGACATGTCCATTTTTCTCCGGTATCACGGGTGTCACACGGACCGCACATGGACCACACAGATGTGATCCGTGTGACACGCACTGCAGAAAACACATGTGCCTGTGAAATAAAAAGCATTTCTATACTCACCCTCTCCAGCGCTGCTGTCTCTGCCATTGCTGTCACTTGCTTCTGACCCCCGCTCATTATGCTCATCGCATATTCACTTCACTGCGGGCCGGAAGCAGCAGCAGCGGGGAGTCGGCAGGATCGGAGACCGCAGATCAGCACCACGGATAGCAACGCCAGGGACATGTGAGCAGAAAGTTCCCGTTCTCCCTGTGTTATCACGGAGAACACACGGAGAACACACGTGTGCGATAAACACGGCACACGGGACAATACACATATTTGACACGTCCGTGCTTGATTTTCACAGACATGTGAAGGAGGCCTTAGGGCGGCGTCACACGCTACGATATATCTGGCGATATGTCGTCGGGGGTCACGGATTCTGTGACGCACATCCGGCATCGTTAGACATATCATGGCGTGTGACAGCTACGAACGACTGTGAACGAGCAAAAATACTCACCTTATCATTGCTCGTTGACACGTCGTTCATTTTCAAAATGTCATTCCTCCTTCTGCGCGCCGGTTGTTCATTGTTCCCGAGGCAGCACACATCACTACGTGTGACACCCCGGGAACGATGAACACAGCTTACCTGCGTCTTGCCAGCAATGCGGAAGGAAGGAGGTGGGCGGGATGTTACGTCCCGCTCATCTCCGCCCCTCCGCTTCTATTGGCCGGCCGCTGTGTGATGTCGCTGTGACGCCGAATGTCCCTCCCCCTTCAGGAAGAGGATGTTCGCCGCCCACAGTGGGAGGTAAGTGCGTGTGACGGGGGGGTTAACGATTTTGTGCGCCACAGGCAACTAATTGCCCGTGACGCACAAACGACGGGGTCTGGAACGATCGATCGTGCAATCGCACGATAGATCGTACCGTGTGACGCCGCCCTTAGAGCGACAAGTGAGTTATGGTATAGCTTGGCATTACACTAAAGTGTGAACATTGTTATATGACGTCCATTATAAAGGGACATTAGTAAGAAAGGCTGAAGCAAATTTGATCCCAGTTTTTTCTTTTATTATTCTTGCATACATCATGGACACATTAGACAAACCACAGCACAGTGTCTGACACCCCTGATTTTCCCATACTTCTAGCTTCTTTTTCCTCAGGTTGACATCTTTGGTATTTTGCTCTTCCACAGAAACACAATGGGACAGTAAAAGAACAAACCTTTTTGTAATGCCACATCCATACTATTGGCAGGGAAATCTTTCTTGTCAATCTGCCAGTATTAATAAATACCACAGGCATTAGATCCGCGTTCCCTGTGAGAGGAAGGAGACAAGTCAACATCTACTTCAGTTTAGTTGGCATTCATTTCTTATGTCACACTTTAACATATCACATCTATTTAGTTACATATGTACAAGATAATATATTGTCCTCTTTTATAGCATAAATAATATATTGTCCTCCTTTATAGCATAAGTAATATATTGTCCTCCTTTATAGCATAAATTCACGAGCATGAGAAAATAAAGCAGAAAAATCAGTCATTTTAATTTCATTGCAGCTGAATATCAATACCAGATGCCACAATGATCATAGAGCTGCTAATAAAAGGAAGATTTTTTTTTTTAACTCAACCCTTTCCCTTAAATAAATCTTCAGTATAACAAATCTATCTAGTTCCCCGTCATCCTGCAGTTCCCTCTAATAATTCAAATATGGCAAAATCCTAAAATTACTGTAGTGAAATAGTAAACATGGCATATTATGTAGTTAAAATTCCTTTAATTACTGGCAATCTGACAATAAGACCAAAGTCCCCCCCCATCCTCAAACCACATATTATGGACATGCATGCAGATCTTTAAAGGGAACCTGTCAACAGATTTGGTGACTATAACAGCACCAGTAAGCTCTTATATACAGCATTCCAGAATTCTGCTTGCCTATTCTCCTGTAGCCCATCCTAGCCTTGTGCAGGGCTACAATTTTGTCCCCGGTGTCCTTAGACAGCTCTTTGGTCTTGACCATGGTGGAGAGGTTGGAGAGTGATTGATTGTGTGGACAGGTGCAATTAATACAGGTAATAAGTGCAGAATAGCAGCTTCTTAAAGAAAAAAATAACAGGCCTGTAAGGCTATGTGCCCACGGGAGCTCGTACCTGCGGATACATCCGCAGGTACGACGGCAGGTTTACCGCAGCTATCCGCCGGCATCTGCAGCTATTTTTAGCTGCGATAGTACAGCAGACTAGCTGCGGTAAACCTGCGGACTTTCCTGCGATTTACCTGCGGACGTCCCGGCCTCTATCTCCATAGTTGAGGGCCGGGATTTCCGCAGGTAATTCCGCAGGAATAATTGACATGCAGTTATGTGTAGCTGTGGGAAATCCGCAGCATATTCAGCAGCCGCACGTTCCGCAGCGTGGACACAGACACTCCCCATGTCCCATAGGATAACATGGAGAGTATCTGTACTTGCTGAAACCTGTGGATTTATCTGGAAAATCCAGATAAATCCGCAGGTTTTCCGTGGCAAAATCTGCAGAAGCAAGCTCCCGTGGGCACATAGCCTCATAGTTTAAGTGTACCTACAACTGTAGGTACACTTTTCAGGTGGGAAAACTTGCAAAATCGGCAGTGTAACAAATACTTATTTCACCACTTTATATAGCAAGATTTTGGACATATATACCAGGTAGGGGGCCATATATACCAGGATGGAGCTATATATACTAGTATAGGGGCCATATATACCAGGCCGGGGGCCTTATATACCAGGATTTTGGACATATATACCAGGTTTGGAGATATATTTACCAGGATGGGGACATACTGCATATACCATGATGGGGCCATATTTATAAGGATCCTGACGAAGCCACACAGGGGCCCAAGAGGTAAAGGGGTCCATTTCAACCTCCAAACTAGGCTGAATTGTGCATTTTGATGCGCTTTTAGGCTGCAAAAGGCCCATGTATTCTTCTTGCATAGGGTCCTTTTTCAGTGCGTAAGGGTTTTCATCTGAATCACATATTTTGTATATTTAGGTGGAAACTGTCATGATTCGCCTCCCTATCCACATGGCTAGGGGGCGGAGCCTTCTCTCAGGCCTCACTTCCGGCCCCTGGATGCCTTAAAAGCTGGCATTTCCAGTGAACCAGTGCCGGCTATAAGCTTAGCACTGCTTTGCCTGTGATTGCTGGTCCTGTGAGTGATATCCTGATCTGTCTGTTCCTGTGCCCCGTGCCCTTGTCTGTGTTCCATCCCCTGGTGGTCCCTCCTGTCCTCTGTCCCCTCTCCTATTTCCCCACTCGGTTGCTTCCTACGGTACTGATTTTGGCCTGACTTTGACTCCGCTTTTGCTCGTTCCTCCGGTCCTGCTTCTGCCCGTACGGTGTTTGACCCAGCCTGTGTGACTATTCCTTGCATGCTCTGCAGCTCTGCTTCTCAGCTGTGCTGATTAGGCAGTGCATGAGAACGCTGTGCATTTCCTTCCTGGTTCTCATAGCTCTGTGTAGTGTCGTCTGCTGCAGAGCTCTGGCTCCCCCTGGTGGCAGCATTACAGAAACCCTGATGTAAGTGCTCAGCATAAGGCCCCTTTCACACGTCAGTGATTCTGGTACATTTGTGCTTTTTTTTTCTACGTACCAGAATCACTGACACACGCAGACCCATTATAATGAATGGGTCTGCTCACACGTCAGTGATTTTTCACTGCACGTGCCTCCGTGCGGCGTACCCGCGTGTGTGTGATTGCCGCACGGAGACATGTCCATTTTTTTCTGGCATCACTGATGTCCCACGGACCACGCAGTGGTGTGGTCCGTGAAACACGTGCCAGAAAAAAACGTGCATTTAAAATAATAAACATTTTTACTCACCCGGCTTCAGCCGCGCTCTCTGCAGCCCATGCAGCCTGCTGCTTCTAAGCCGGCTGATTACTGTCGCGCATATTAATGATGCACGACACAGCCGACCCGGAAGCAGCTGCTGCAGGGGTCAGCGCTGGCCGGATGCTGCACCGCGGGAGCGATCAGCACCATGGACAGCGGGAGCGCGCACAGGTGAGTTGATTTCTAAGTGCAATCACGGGCCACGGAGAACGGAGCCCGGATTGCACTTAGACAACCCACGTGTGCCGTGATTCACGGCACACGCAGGGACATGTGCGTGTTTTACACGCCAGCGAAAAACGTCTGTGTTTTTCACTGACGTGTGAAACGGGCCTAAAGCAGCGGATAAATGGAAACTGATCCAAAATGTTCTGTACCCCAAAATTCTACCAATAAAAACTTCTATTCAACCCACAAAAAACAAGGATTGGCGCCTAATTTTCAGCCACTAAACATGCTGGGCTTCTTAACCAATCACAGTAATGCTGCAGCCATCGGTTGTCAGATTACTGTGATTGGCTGTCTGCTCAGCGTCATACTTATCGATCGCGGGCGAGAGAGGGAGAACCCATATGTGAGTCAGCAATGCATACAGGCATATTCTCCAGGCTCTCCCCAGTTTCATCACTTTCCCATCCCCGAGACCTCTTTGTTGGGTCCAGCAGAGAATTACTCTCATTTCCCATTTACTTGCATTGTACTCGTTATTCGGAACGAATACGCAAGTATTACAAAGTACTCGTTACGAGTATAGCGATTACGAATAATTCGGTACTCACTCATCTCTAGTGGTGACCAAATCTCAAGACCAGGAACCAAAAATAAACAATGCTGAATTTAGGAGACCAGAGGCATTAAAGGGAACCTGTCACCATTTTTTTTCAGAATTGAACCAAAAGTGTCACCTTCTGCAGCTCCTGGGCTGCATACTGTGAAGGTGCACCTTGTTCCCTGACTCCCCTTGCAGACCCCAGAAATACTTTTATAAAATCTGCCGCCACATATGTAAATTAACCGTTCTGGTCGTATGGGCGTCCTTTTCTTGGTCGGATGGGTGTCTATTTCTTGGCTCATGTCCCTCTTTCTGCTATTGTTCGCAGTCCTCCTTTTATGATTGACGTGGGTGATGCCTCACTCATCATCCTAGTTGCTCTGCAAAATCCTGCGCCTGTGCAGAGTCATTCCCGGCTCACGCAGGCGCAGTTTGCTCTGCAGGGGGCAGAGCTGAAAACAGTTGCGCTTGCGCGAGCCAGTGAGGTCTTTGCGCAGGCGCGAGATTATGGCCGGCGATGTGGATGACATCACCTGTGTCATCCTCATCGCCGGCTATAATCTTGCGACTGCGCAAAGCCCTTACCGGCTTGCGCAAGCGCACCTATGTTTTATAAAGGTATTTCTGGGGTCTGCAATGGGAGTCAGGGAACAAGGTGCACCTTCATACAATGCAGCCCAGGAGCTGCAGAAGGTGATCCTTTTGGTTCAATTCTGAAAAAAATGGTGACAGGTTCTCTTTAACACTAGGTTATAAAAACCCAACATATATTTATGGAAAGTGACACCTCCTCTTTCAAAATAAACAATTCTGACTCCATCCAAATGGGTTCATCTGTGTTATAACAACAAGTCAAATATCACAAGATCATTTTATAGTTCTCTGTATTGACAATTTACAATTTTTCTCATACTTATTAGGACAAAACTAATCAATCAAGGAATCTCTTTTCTGATTAATTGGCTGAAGTAGTTTTCACATTCTCATTTGCCTCTGAACTACCGTATATTCAGGTCATCATGTCTTATACATATGGGCACAAAACGGCACTAAACTGCATGCAACTCTGCCTCTATTAATGCAATCCTTGATCTTGTTAGTCCTGGCAGCAGCTGTCTGGCACTGGTGTGGTACGGTGTTCAGCGTTGCACTTGCTGGGTGTCATGGTGCCATTGGACTCTGTTCACAATGCAGAGTTTGACAAACAGCCTGGGATTACTTAGTTGCACAGCCTGTCATGGTCTTCGGCTGGTTCAGGCTTCACTGCTGTCCAGTACAGCAGGAGCTAATTTCTGCTGGCTTGTGATCATTTGCTGGGAGCCCGAGTGGCTGCTTACCATCATCAGTCGCCTTCACCCTTTATAAAGTTCTGGATTCAGGGGCTGAGTGCCAGATATAGCTTCTGCTTCTTCGGTTCCTGTCGTTATCAAGTTCTATAGTGATCTACAAGTTGCGGTTCTGCGTGGTGTGTGAGTTCTCCATTTGTTCATATATTTCCTACCACTTTTGCGTTACTCCCCAGTTCACATATTGTCCCTCCTTTGTGTCTGACTGCAGTGTGCACGAGTTTTTGTTTACGCTTGTCTGTGCCTATTTGTGAGGTTTTCGTTACTGGGTTTCCAGCCCGGTCCTTGGGTGGGGGAGGAGTAGTATCAGGGCTCGGACAGGAGACAGGGTCATGCTGGGGGCTCGAACTTGGCTACCATCAAGCCTACCTTCAAGATAAGGGACAGCGCAGAGGCCCCAGTCTTATGGTCAGCCTAGGAGCCCCTGCTCCATCGATACATACACCGTGACAACTGTTTGCTCCATTTTGCTTAATCTTTATTAATATCGTTAAGACCCTTTCAGTAGCGTCTTTATCCAGTGTTTTCTTATGCATTAAGTGATGGCAGTATTTTGAATTGTGTGTGAAATGTATTTATTAAACAAGGCAATCTACAGAATGTCCTTTGGGTATTAAATTAATTGTTACTCTGTAACCTAGAGGATGAAAGACTTATCAAGATGAGCTATTTGTTTGTTTAGTAGCTTGATTGAGAAGCGCAAAACATCACCAAGTGTGATATCATAAATAGTTAAAAATAATAGTAGTGCAGAAAATGTTTAAAGGGAACCAGTCAGGTAATTTATGTGTTCTAACCTAGTGGCAGGGTGATGTGTGGCCTAGTAGTAACCCCTTTCTACCCAACCCTGTGTTGTAATATTGTGTAATGTGCATGTCTTATTACTTATGTGTACCCTATGTAAATGAGCAGGGCTCTAGACCCCTGGGCGTCACATCACCCTGTGGGCGTGATACCATGGATTTACATGAGCGATGTCCCGTCACTCCTTGAGATCCCGCGCGTGCGTACTCACCATTCCCACAGCCTTCTTATCCGGGTGTTTGCTTCTTGGCTTCAGACACACTCTGCGCATGATCAGAAGACTCCTTCATTTCCGGTCATGCGCAAAGCGCATCTGAAGCCAAGAAGCAAGCACCCGGATAAGAAGGCTGCGGGAATGGTAAGATCTCAAGGAGTGACGGGACATCGCTCATGTAAATCCATGGTATCACTCCCACAGGGACGTGATACCACGGAAATAAGGCAAATGCCCACGGAGAGATGCGACGCCCATGGGGCTAGAGACCTGCTCATTTACATGGGGAACATGTACGTAATAAAACATTTTTATGCATGCACATTACACAATATTATAACACAGATGGGTAGGAAGGGGTTACTAGGCTACACATCACCCTGCTGCTATGTTAGAACACATAAATTACCTGACAGGTTCCCTTTAATGAAAATTTACCTGATTTAAAAAACAAACAAACAATAGTAGCCACTTTTGTCTCCACTAGGCAGCGCTGTCTTATTGAAGTATAGGGCTACGACTAAAGTTAAAGCACGGCTCCAGCATATTTTTCGGCAGCACTGGAGTGGCACTTTAAATGTAAGCGCCCTGTCATATACTCACCTTCATCGTTTACCGACTCCGCTCTGGTCCTACATCACTGTCTTGTGACTGTATCTTGTGATTGGCTGAAAGTTAGAACTTACTTTACAAGCTCCCAATGCATCTCTATGAGAGCCTGAATGAGACCAGAACGAGGCTCTCATAGATTTGTATTGAGTTATGACCTCCGTTGCGCTTGAGGAAACACCGGAGTTGCTGGAGGTCATAAGTTAGCGGCTGTGATAAAAAATGAAGTCAACAGATGGTGAGGATAAAACGGGGGCAGACTTACATTTAAAGCACCACTCCAGCAGGTTTTCTTTTTTTATTGCACCACCTGAGTGGTGCTTTAAAGTGCAGTCGTTATGTGCCTGCCATCGTGGGCTGGACAGCATTTGACTGTTAGTAATTTTTTTTATTTAAGGTTCTCAGATTGCTTTTAGTATATCACCACTTTTATTATCTAGTTTTCCTAAAGTAGATAAAGATTTTTAAATTATTATTGTTAATGCTCTCGGCATTGCAAAATTATGATTTATTTTTTTTTATCCATTTTTTTCTTCTCTCACAAACAGTATGCTGCAGTGCTGCCTGAATGCCCAGTTTATGCTCCTTTAGAAGCTCCTTTCAACCGCAGCTCGGGAATCACCATACATTGGATTCAGAATATGTACTGGGCAGGGAGCAGTGAGGCTCATACAACGAAAGTCCCATATACGAGTGTTTGAATGCAATGTTAGGTTCCTTTGAGCAACAGATAAAAGGAGATTCTGAAGGAGCATGAATTGGTCATTGAAACAGCACTGCAGCTTACTGTTTGGGAGAAAATAAAGAAGAATAAGGTAATCAAGTACTACCAAAATTCATAACTTTGCAATGCCAGGAGGATAATTAAATACATGTAGAAAACATTGAGGTTCTATTTAAAGGGAATATGTTACTAGGTTTTGTCCCACTAACATATTTTTTTGTGTAGTGGAGATTTAGGGGTACTTTGCACACTGCGACATCGCAGCTGCGATGTCGGTGGGGTCAAATCGAAAGTGAGGCACATCCAGCGTCGCTGTCGATATCGTAGTGTGTAAATCCTTTTTGATACGATTAACGAGCGCAAAAGCGTCATAATCGTATCATCGGTGTAGTGTCCGACATTTCATAATTTAGCTGCAGCGACGGTACGATGTTGTTCCTCGTTCCTGCGGCAGCACACATCGCTGTGTGAGAAGCCGCAGGAGCGAGGAACATCTCCTACATGCGTCCTGCGGCTCACGCCGGCTATGCGGAATGGAGGAGGTGGACTGATGTTTACGTCCCGCTCATCTCCGCCCCTCCGCTTCTATTGGCTGCTTGCCGTGTGACGCCGCACGACCCGCTCCCTTAGTAAGGAGGCGGTCCGCCGGCCAGAGCGATGTCGCAGGGCAGGTGAGTGCATGTGAAGCTGCCGTAGCGATAATGTTCGCTACGGCAGCAATCACAAGATATCGCTGCTGCGACGGGGTCGGGGACTATCGCGCTCGGCATTGCAGCAATCGGCTTGCGATGTCGCAACGTACAAAGTGCCCCTAAGTGTTCTAAAATGTCCATTTCAAAACTGGCATATTGGCATTATGTAGTAAAAGTGCTAATGATTGGCCGTAGATGAGTGAAGAGCATCTGCTCGGTATAGTGCACAGAATAAGCCGAAGGCAGGTCACCTTGCTGCATTGCACATATGCAGTGGCGTGTACGGCCTCAGCTCTCTTAGGCTATCTATGGATGTTGAGTGTTTGGTTACAAAAAATTCTGCATCATTTCTGCATCTCTCGGCAGGGAAAACACAGTTCTTTTTGCCTTGATTTTAGTGAGTTGTTTGCATGTACAGTGGAACCTTGGATTACGAGCATAATTGGTTCCGGGAGTGTGCTCTTAAACCAAGTTACTCTTATATCAAAGCGAATTTTCCCATAGGAAATAATTGAAATGCAGACAATTCGTTCCACAACCCAAAAATATTTACTATATTTATACAAACGTATTACAGTAATACACAATAATGTACTATATTCATATAAAATTATTACAGTCACTAATACAAAATACTGTATAGTAAAAACATGTAAAGCAAATTAAACTGCATGTAGCTTACAATAGAACTGTTGGTGTGCGAGAGGTACAGTATAAGCAATGTGCTGCACTGGTTATCAGAAAGAAAGTACAATACTGTATCCACAAATGCAAATTGATAGACATGCTGTATATTACGGTATATACTGTACTGTACAGTGGTATACTGTATACAGTTACCTTCAGAGCGCGGTGACAGGGCAGAACCAGACGTGTGCACGATGAGTATTTGCTCTTGCAAAGCATTGCTCTTAAACCAAGTTACACATTGTAAAAAGCTTTGCTTGTCTTGCAAAACGCTCTCAGACCAAGTTACTCTTAATCCAAGGTTCCACTGTATTTTTTATTGTTTTCAATGGTGAAAAACACATTCAAAAACTTAAAGAATTGACATGCTGTAGATTATTTTCTGCACCAAATCTACAAGGGCAATAACCATAACGTGTCTCTACACTTCAGGTTTCTCATTGACTTTGCTGGCATTAGCATTTGCTTGCAGTTTTGTAATAAAACTGCACCAAAAAACAATTTAAAAAAAAAACGCCTTAAAAATGCACTTTGTGCACACATCCTTATACAACATGCATGAGCTCACTGCCCTGCAGTCCCAGACTCCTCTCAGGAAAATTTCGGGAATTCTTACTTTCTTAGGCCCCTTTCAGACGTCCGTGTTTCAGGTACGTGTGACATCCGCTTTTAACATGGATTGCACACGTACCATTGTTATTCTCTGGTGTTACTCACACGGCCGTGTTTTCACATGGACCATGTGACCCCTTGTGGCCCCGCATGCACACATGGAGACATGTCTGTTTTTTCTCCTGCAGAACGGGTGTCACACGGATCGCACACTGATGTGCTCTGTGTGGCATCAGTGTGACACGTACCGGAGAAAACACGGGTCTTTGAAATAAAAAGATTTTCTATATTCACCTGTATCCAGTGGTGCTGTGTTCAACTCTGCTGCCTCCCACTTCTGCTCATTATATTCATTGATTATTCACTGCACTGAAGACCTGGAAGCCGGAGCACCGCGAAGGACAGCATCACCGGGGACCGCATCGCCGGTGACAGGTGAGAATTCAGCAGTGTGTGTGTGCAGTGACGTCCAGGAGGTCATTGGAGTTCCCAATGAACTCTGATGAACCCGTGAAGTCACCGTGGTGACACCCACTGTAGCGCGGGTGTCATCAGAGTTCATTGGGAAGGTCACTGCACATGCACTGCTTAATGAATACTCACCTGTCGCCGCGGTGCTGTCCCCAGCGATGCTCCGGCTTCAAGGCCCTCAGTGCAGTGAATAATCAATGAATATAATGAGCGGGGGTCAGAAGCAGGAGGCAGCAGAACCGAAGAAAACAGGTGAATATAGAAAGTCTTTTTATTTCAAAGACCCATGTTTTCTCCGGTACGTGTCACATGTATGAAAACACAGATGTCACACGTGTGACACAAGTATGACAATACCGAAGCTTGTGGCTTGTACCTATTTAAAAATGGACATCTGAAAGGGGCCTAAATGACATGTTTGTGATGATCACTCTTTTACTAAACCCTAGTACAATGTTACGTATATGGATGGCGTAGTGGCTCAGAACCTAGTGACTGGTTCCCTTTAACTGTATTGTGCTGCGTTAAACTGCGATTGAGTTTCCCAGACTGTACATTTACGTTTTCTTGCATATTCTCTTTTTTCTTTCAGTTGAAAACAAGTGTTCCTCTTCCAATGCAGCTACATGCACAACTTGCTTTGCACTGGGCCCCGAATGTGGATGGTGTACTCAAGAGGTGAGTGCTTCTGTTATTACTGCTTTCTCGTATAAGCTCTCATCCAGGGGTCAGCAATCTAGCACTCCCGACTGGTGTAAAACTACAACTTCTGTCACCTCTCGGAGCTGCAGGCTGTCAGAGCATGCTGGGAGTTGTGGTTTCACAAGACCTGGAGTGACACAGGCTGGTAACACCATGACTGATAAGTTGTAATTTAGTTTGAAGTCGCTGAAGAGTGGATGAAATTAGGCAAAAAGCTAAACAGTTCTCTCATGTACCTGATTTTTTTGACTTAGAAGACACACTGGATCATAATACACACCTACATTTTAGAGGAGGAAAATAGGGAAAGACATGTCACCAAAAAATGTGGTCATGACACACTATTATCAGAGATATGCTGCTGACATTATTGTGAGGGTAATGTCCCCCAATTCTATACTAATGTCCCCCATCCTAGGTCCCTTACTGGTATATGCAAACCAAGAAAAACTGATGAAACTCATACCAAAATCCTATGGAAATCTCGCCAAATTGCTGGTGAAACACTGTCAGCTTTACTAAAGGGTGCTTTACACACTGCGACATCGCTAATGATATATCGTTGGGGTCACGGCGTTAGTGACGCACATCCGGCGCCGTTAGCGACATAGCAGCGTGTGACACCTAGGAGCGACGATCAACGATCGCAAAAACGTTCAAAAACGTTGATGGTTGGCATGTCGCTCCTTTTCATAATATCGTTGCTGTTGTAGGTATGATGTTATTCGTCATTCCTGTGGCATCACACATCGCAACGAACATCTCCTTACCTGCGTCCACCGGCAATGAGGAAGGAAGGAGGTGGGTAGGATATTCGGCCCGCTCATCTCCGCCCCTCAGCTTCTATTGGACGGCTGCCGTGTGAAGTCGCTGTGACGCCGCACGAACCGCCCCCTTAGAAAGAAGGTGGTTTGCCGGCCAGAGCGACGTCGCAGGGAAGGTAAGTCCGTGTGACGGGTGTAAGCGATGTTGTGCTCCATGGGCAGCGATTTGCCTGTGACGCACAACCGACAGGGGGCGGGTACGCTCGCTAGCGATTTCACTAGCGAGATCGCAGCGTGTAAAGTGCCCTTAAGGGCTCATGCGCACATAGCTGCTGAATATTCTGCAGCGATTTGACAGCACATGTGCGCATCAAATTGCTGCAGAAACACTGCATAATGAATGCAGTATTTTTGTATAAAAAGCCAATTCCATGCACTATGGTTGCTGCCCCCACCATAGACAGAGTGGGAGCTGCATCCAAAGCGCACGGAATAATTGACATGCTGCTTTTATGAACGCATGGATTTGGGTCAAAATTTTAGCACCCAAATCGCTGCGTTTATAAAAGCAACGTGTGCACGTGTCATGCACAATCTACATAGATTGTGCAGGGGATGCAGGATGCATGCATTTACACTGCAGTACTATACACAGCGTAAATACATGTGAGTACACAACGTGCGCATGAGCCCTAATACTTGAAAAAACAGACATATTTTGGCTTACCTGGTGAGGTGCCATGGGCATCACTGCAACAGGCAGGTGAGGCACTCTGGAAAGAAGATAGCAGAAGCATCGGATCCTGCAGGCAGTCAGGACACAGCAAAACTAAGGCTGAGGCCACACGGGGTTATGTGCGAGTCCTCGCATGACACTCGGCTTATGCTCTGGACCAGAGTGTCACGCGACTGCGCGCTGCGGAGGAGAGGTAGAGATTTATCTCCCTATATCCTCCATTGCCGACTGATGCGAGAATCGCACTGCACTTGCATTACACCGGTGTAACACGAGAGCAGTACGATGTTTCTCTCTCCACATAGACCTGAATGGGTGCGAGTGAAACAGGATCGCATTACACCCGCAGCATGCTACGAATGTTTTCTTGGTCCGATTAGAGTTAAGAAAACATTTGCTCATGGGATCGGCCCCATACAGTAATATTGGTCCGAGTGGAATGAGATTTTTTTTTTTTTTTTATCGCATTCCACTCGCTCCATATTACTCGCCATGTGTGCTAGGCCTAAACGTATTGATACCTAGACACAGGTGTGTGTCTTGGCATGCCTTATATATATCAAAGCAGACAATCACATGGGAGAACACTGGGCCACATGCAAAACTTGCAATGGAGCGCAACTAAGTTCAATGGCCCGGGGTCAGGAGAGTAAAGTCTGGATATGGGACAGATGTGTAACAACATGTAAATGAGGCCCTTAAGCCCGCTTTACACGCTACAATGTATTTTACAATGTGTCGGCGGGGTCACGTCGTAAGTGACGCACATCCGGCATTGTAAGTTACATTGCAGTGTGTGACAGGTACTTGCGATTGAACGTTAAAACGTTCATGGCATGCACGTCGTACCTTTCTCTAGAATTGCACGTTAGATTGTTCATCGTACCCGGGGTATCGCACATTGCAGTGTGTGACACCCCGGGAACGATGAACAGATCTTACCTACGTCCTGCGGCTCCCGGCCCACAATGCGGAAGGAAGGAGGTGGGCGGGATATTTACGTCTCGCTTAGCTCCGCCCCTCCACTTCAATTAACCGGCTGCCGTGTGACGTCGCTGTGACGCCGAACGTCCCTCCCACTCCAGGAAGTGGACGTTCGCCGCCCACAGCGAGGTCGTATGGACGGGTAAGTGCGTGTGACGGGGGTTACTCGTATGTGCGGCACGTTCAACAAATTGAACATGCCACACATACGATGGGGGCATTGCAAATCGCATACGATATCGTAAGCGAAATTGCAACGTGTAAAGCAGGCTTTAGTCAGATGATTCTATGGTTACTGAAGTACAATTAGAACATATTTCTTACAATTTTAAACTTTTATGCAAAGACTCAATATTTCTCATGTTGACCCTTCTGGAGTTCGTCCTGGCATGCGGAAGATCAGCTGATGAGCCATATCCTGACTGATGACAGCCCACATTCTTATCTAATCAGTGCTTGAAGTTTATTACAATTTCTATGATTTTGTTTATCCTCCCACAGTACTGCCCACAGGTATTGAGATCTGGGGAGTTTCCTGGCCATGGACCAACAATGTCAATGTTTTGTTCTCTGAGCGACTTAGTTAGCAAACTTTTGTCTTGGGACAAGCTCTCCATTATCCATTATGGAAAAAATATTGTTCGTCACCAAATTGCTCCTGGATCATTTGGATAACTTGTTCTTGGAGAATGTTTAGAATCTTTATTCAATTATGAGTGGGTCCACCACCCCCTTGAATGAAAAGAAACCCCTGTATTAATGGTCTCAGGATTCTTTACTGTTGAGAGATACAGGACTCATGGTAGCGCTCCTCTTTTCTTCTCCAATCATTCTTCCAGATGCCCCAAACAGTCTGAAGGGGGCTTCATCAGAAAAAAACAAGTTAACCCTATCCCTCTGCAGTCCAATCCCTCTTCTTACTGCAGAATGTCAGTCTGTCCTTTGTGGTTTTTAGGAAAGAAGTGGTTTCTTTGCTGCCTTTCTTGAAACCAGGCCAGTCTCCAAAATACTTCGCCCACTGTGTGCCCAGATGGACTGACACATGTCTGTTGCAATTTCAGGCATTTTTTGTTCTATTTAAACTTCTATAAATTGCAATAGAAACTTTGTGATATATTTAATAATCTGCATTTTGTGTAAGGTACAATATGTTGGATGTACCACAGGATCCCCTTACGTAAGAATACGCAGACATCTTTCTGACTGATAAATAAGAATATTAAAATATCTGTGGTTTCCCGACATTTTGCTTAAGTTCACACAGGTGACATTATCAGCCTAAAGGTGGCTTTACACGTTACGAGATCGCTAAAGTGATCTCATTGGGGGTCACGGAATTTGTGACGCACATCCGGCCGCGTTAGTGATGTTGTTGCGTGTGACACCTATTAGCGATTTTGAATCGTTGCAAAAACGTTCAAAATCGCTAATCGGTGACATGCCCCCCTATTCCCAAATATCGTTGCTGCTGCAGTAACGATGTTGTTCCTCGTTTCTGCGGCAGCACACATCGCTCCGTGTGACGCCGCAGGAACGAGGAACCTCTCCTTACCTGCGTCCCGCCAGCAATGAGGAAGGAATGAGGTGGCGGGATGTTCGTCCCGCCCATCTCCGCCCCTCTGCTTCTATTGGGCGGACGCTTAGTGACGTCGCTGTGACTTTGAACGAACCGCCGCCTTAGAAAGGAGGCGGTTCGCTGGTCACAGCGACGTCGTAGAGCAGGTATGTGCGTGTGACGCTGCCGTAGCGATAATGTTCGCTACGGCAGCGATCACCACATATCGGCCATACGATGGGGGCGGGTGCTATCACGCTCGACATCGCTAGCATCGGCGTGTAAAGCGGCCTTTAGAGTTATAGGTACAGAATAGATGAAATCAGGAGCAAGAGGTGGGGATTATAAGAAATTATTACTGAGTAGGGAAGCCAATTGGGTTTTGTATTGCAAACTAGACAGCCTTTTGGTCTGAATTTACAACATGATTTAACTTACCATTATTGAATAGCATATGCTGATCATGTTTATAGATGTTGTTTGTGTTTTCTTTAGTGAAGTTTCGTGTATTTTGCTAGGCTGAAAAGTTATATGTATTGCATATGCAGCGCCTCTGAAGCCATCAGGGTGCTACAAGGTTCTGCATCCCCACAAGGATGCAGAGCCTACCCCCTAGGGCCCTGGGAGACCAGTGCCGGTAACACCAAAAACCCAGGTAATCCCAGTTTTCCCCAACAATCCCCCATACCATGGTACTTAACTAGGGTCGGACCAATGGATTGCCGCCTAGAGGTGGAGCCAGACCAGTCCACTAGTTGACCAGGTGGGAGGGGCAGACTATGGAGAGTAGTCAGTAGTCGGACAGTAGCAGGAGAGGAGTGAAGGTGGAAGCGAAGTGACGACCTGACTCGGGTTAACGGTGACCTGGTATCCAGGAGAGTAGTTGCCGGTGGAGTACTCCCAGAACTACGCACCGACGGGGTACAGGACCCTAGGACAAGAAACAGCTTCAAGCCGACCTGTTAACACCTGCACAGCGAGAGGATCATCAAGGACCTTGCTGACCCTAAAAATCCGAAGACTCAGTAGCAAAGGGAGAACCGGGGACAGGACCAGAGACTCCAACCCCACAGGGTTCATGCTACCGTCAGGCGGACAGAAGTGGACAAACCACCGGGGGCTCTACGCAACGGGGACCCATTTACCAGACACAAGTGCAGGGGAAGAAGGTACCAGATTACTAAACTGGCACTGGGACGAAGGGGACCTAGAGGTGAAACCAGCCGGCCTCGGGTGACCTGATACCATCAACCAGCAGTGAGTAAAGAACAGTTGCACTATACCTTTGTGTGGCCTACCTTTTTCAGACACCCGTCACATCACCCATCCTCTGAGGCCTGGCCCTGCTTGTGGAGGGCCTACCATCCAGACTGCAACTAACAGCAGCCCCAGTAGTGACATTCTGCAGCGCCGGCTCCACATATATAGCCTCAACACCGCAAGTGGCGTCACGTATGAACACTAACCTAAATCCCCTGTAAATACACCCCATTACTAAAAGGGCCCAGGGCACGGCACCAGGCAATGGCCACCACCGTGACATTCCCAAGAGAGTCACTGCCCGGGACCGAGTACCCCATATCGCTGGGTGCGACACATACCTACTGAATATTATCCTCCTATTAAGAGATGCGTGATGGATGGGTATGATACATGTCTAAGGCTATGTGTCCACGCTGCGGAAAATGCGCGGATTTTGCCGCGGATTTCTCGCGGAAAAGCCGCGGATTTCCCGAAAATCTGCAGCTTAGGCACTTTCCAGCCATTTCTATGGCATTTTGGAAATGCTGTGCCCATGCTGCGGATTTTTCCGCAGCGGATTTCGTGCGGATTTTGATCCGGAAAAATCTGCAACATGTCAATTATTGTTGCGGATTTTCATCCGGATTTTGGCTTTAAAATTGGGAAAAAAAAAATCCGCACCAAAATCCGCATCAAATCCGCAGCAAATGGTGCGGATTTTGCGGGAAAGCTGCGGATTTTGAGGCAGAAAAATCCGCAGATACATTCTCCCATGGACACATAGCCTTAAAGGAAACCTGTCAGGTGCACCAAGCACCCAGAAGCACAAGCAGTTCTGGGTGCATATTACTAATCCCTGCCTAACTGTCCCTGTATCTAGTAGCATAGATAAAGAGAGCTTTAGAAAAAGTATTTCTAAAGATACTTTATGATATGCTAATGAGCGCAGGGACTAGTCGCAAGGGCGTTAGTTTTAGCATGGTAGCACGTCCTGGGTCATGAACCTCTATCCGACCATGACGTAAACTTATATCAATGGTTATGAAGGGGTTAAATGGAATCTGTAGCATGGTTTTAATCTGACAGTAGCATTATGTAGGGACAGAGATCATCATTCCAGTGATATATCACTTATTTCACTTTGTGGAGCAGTTATGATAGAATCACAAATTGTTCTGCTGCAGATGTAGCAGAGCTCAGTTGTTGAGCTGTGTATAATGCCTCCCGCACCACTGCTTTCTGTGTATATTGTGTAGTGACAGAAAGCTGCTAATCAGTGCTGGAGGTGAGGTTGGACTACTCTGCCAAGTTGTCCTGTAATGATAATTTCCTTTTGATAAAACACTTGATTATATTGAAACAGCAAAACACTGCCCAGTAAGTGAAACATCACTGTAATCAGTCTCTGCTCCTACATTTTGCTGCGCCCAGATTACATAGCAAAAACCTGCTGACAGATTCCCTTTAATACTCTAATATCTACTTTCAGCGACATTCGACTTGTTATCTTTTTTGCTTGCTTTAAAAACAGTGATGTCATGTTTTGGATCAGACCCACCTCTCGGGAATATTTTTGTTACTGAGCTTGTGTTATTATAAACTGACTTGTGTTATCCTATTGCGTAAAAAGGAAACGATATTTGCAGTGTAGAAAGGAAGGTGGTAGAAGCGTTACATCTGGGGTCTGTGCAGGGCTGAAGGAAAGTGGTTAGATATTTAGCTCTTCTTCATTGTATTCGACTTTAAAAAAGTAATTTATTTTTAAAGGTGTTGTCTCAAGTTCCTAATTGCAACAAGCAACTGCAATTTGCCTAACTTATTAAAAATTCTGTCTGTTATCAAGAACCAAAGAATTTGTAATGCTATTGGGCTCCTTCCCTAGGTTACCGGCACCTTGCAGGGTCAGAGTGACTGGTTATCTAGGTAAAGAATGTGCTGCTTGTAGGCTCCATGCTTGAGAGCCTTGGCAGGCCACTTTAAAGGGAACCTGTCACCAGATTTGGGGCCTATAAGCTGCAGCCACCACCAGTGGGCTCTTATATACAGTATTCTAACATGCTGTATATAAGAGCCCAGGCTGCTGTGAAGAATGTAAAACACATTTTATAATACTCACCTAAAAGGTCGCTCCGGTGAAGACTGGTTGGATGGGTGTCTCCGTTCTCCGGGACCGGTGTCTCCTCTTTCGGCCATCTTTGTCCTCCTTCTTTTGAAGCCTAGGTGCATGATGACACATCCTACGTCATCCACACTCGCCGGCATTGAGGTCCTGAGCAGGCGCACTTTGATCTGCCCTGAGCAGGGGAGATCAAAGTATTGTAGTGCGCGTGCACGGGACCTCAATACCGGCCTGTGTGTATGATGTAGGACGCGTCATGTGTGACGCCCTGGCACAGCCAGGTTGTCACAGAAAGAGTTAATCCTCCTTGGTAATATGATCTCACACCGGTGCAGCCGGACAAGCCACAGCCCGCCCCAGTGTAAGAGAAAAGCAGAGGAGAGGGGAGGGGCTGGAGCAGAGAGTGTGTGGAGGGCAGACAGGACGGAGGTCGGAAGTGGTGGCTCCCAGGCTGGGAGTGAAGCGTGCTCCAAAAGGGCCGGGACAGGCTGTAGTGAGGAAGGGGCCAGAACAGGTAGCCGGAGCAGGGCGGTGGCCCCTCGGTACCTGGGTACCCGGATCACTACAGGGGAGTAGATTCCCCGTTCCCGGCTGAGGAGAAAGAGGAAGAGAGTGGAGAGAAAGGCACTTGGCTGCAGGGAGAGAACAACAAGGGCTGCTGCACCGTGTGTGGGACACTAACACCCCCGTACCGAAGGCTGCGGACACCGGCAATTCTTAGTTCACCAGTGACTCCGTGTGACTTTCTTGTGAGTACACCTGTGCCCTCGGGCACCGCACTGCAGCACTACGCCCTGCTCTCTGCTTACCCCATCAACGGGCCCCGGGACAACCAACCCCCTACCCACGGAGGGGAGAAATAACATCTAGCTGCTCCATACCATCGCTCCCGGAATCCCCGTCCAGAGCAGCGGTGGTGTTCCACAATCACCACAACCGTGGGTGGCATCACGGACAATCTCCCTTAACAAAACCCCTTTTACTGTGGAGCCTGGGATCACAGACCGGGTCACGCCACCGTGATACCCACAGAAGTGACTCTGTGGCCCGGATCTGAGTACCCCTGGTCCCCGGGCGACACATCATGCACCCAGGCTTCAGAAGAAGGAGGACAAAGATGGCCGAAAGAGGAGGCGCCGGTCCCAGAGAACGGAGACACCCATCTGACCAATCTCACCTTCTATAGTATTATAAAGTGATTTTTACATTCTACACAGCGGCCTGGGCTCTTATATACAGCATGTTAGAATGTATATAAGAGCCCACTGGTGGTGGCTGCAGTTTATAGGCCCCAAAACTGGTGACAGGTTCCTTTTAAAGCTGGATGGATGGAACAAGTTTTAGCCCCCTGTGCTTTTCCTATGCAGCAGAGCAAAATCTGCTTGTGTTAGCCTGGGAGGGCAGTCAGGATTAGGGATGAGTGGACCCCTGGATGTTCGAGTTCCGCCAGACTTTAGTTAAAAGTTCGGTGTGGTATCCAAATTTGACCAAATCCCATATAATTTAATGGGGACCTGTACTTTAGTGCTATAAAAGAGCTGTAAAATGGTCTTAAATAAGACCTAGGGGGGTTCAAAAGGAAGCAAAGTGGAGATAAGAGCAGGACAATTGTCCTGCATACAAATGTGGATAGGGAATAAATATAAAAAACAATGATGTGGGGTCTTCCCTATTTTTGATAACCAGTGCAGGTAAAGCAGACAACTGCGGGCTGCAAGCCTCAGCTATCTGCATCACTTTGGCTGGTTATCCAAAGTAGAAAGGAACCCACGCCTGTCACCAGGTTTTTGCTCCCCCATCTGAGAGCAGCATAATGTAGAGACAGAGACCCTGATTCCAGTGAATTAGGATCTCTGCCCCTACACTATGCTGCTCTCAGATGTTAAAAAACTGGTGACAGATTGCCTTTAATAAACACTCCCACACATTCCCTCGTTTACCAGTTTATTAATTTTAAAAAATCCTCAAAGTGCCAAAGTAATCTATTTGGGAAATAAAGACTCCACCACACTCCCTCATTCACCAAGTTATTAATTAAAAAGAAATCCTCGAAGTTCTGACATAATCCAATGGTATAATGCCTCACGATGTCCATTGAATCCTATGGAGCCTCTTTCTCAGAACGAGGCTCCATAGGTCAGAAGAGGTCAGCGGCAGACCCGGCTTATAGTCATGATATATAATGTAGTCATGTACGGATTACCTGCTTTTATAGTCTATTTTTGCAGCGGTGGCGATGGGCATGAGATTTCTATAAATCCCATCCACATTGCTAAAACTGTAAGGGGTACTTTGCACACTACGACATTGCAGGTGCGATGTCGGTGGGGTCAAATTGAAAGTGACGCACATCCGGCATCACAGGCGACATCGTAGTGTGTAAAGCCTAGATGATACGATTAACGAGCGCAAAAGCTTCGTAATCGTATCATCGGTGTAGCGTTGGCGTAATCCATAATTACGCTGACGCGATGGTCCGATGTTGTTCTGTTGTGTGAAGCCGCAGGAGCGAGGAACATCTCCTACCGGCGTCACCGCGGCTCCCGTAGGATATGCAGAAGGGAGAAGGTGGGCGGGATGTTTACATCCCGCTCATCTCTGCCCCTCCGCTCCTATTGGCCGCCTGTCGTGTGACGTCGCAGTGACGCCGTACGACCCGCCCCCTTAATAAGGAGGCGGGTCGCCGGCCAGAGCGACGTCCCAGGACAGGTGAGTCCATGTGAAGCTGCCGTAGCGATAATGTTCGCTACGGCAGCTATCACAAGGATATCGCAGCTGCGACGGGAGCGGGGACTATCGCGCTCGGCATCGCAGCATCGGCTTGCGATGGTGCAGCGTGCAAAGTACCCCTAAGGCCGCGTGCACATCTTGAGCCTTCGGTGAGTTTTTACCTCAGGATTTGTAGCCAAAACCAGGAGTGGGTGATAAATCCAGAAGTGGTGACGTGTTTCTATTATACTTTACCTCAGATTGTCCCACTCCTGGTTTTAGCTACAAATCCTGAGATTGTTACTGTGTGTAGGGTTCCTGCGTATACTGGAAACATTGAGACTCCCTCATTTTAATAGCTCTACAGTGAGCCGAGGCTATAAAAACAACTTCTAACTATTTTTGCCTGATTGAATTTGTAGACAGCAGACTGAAAAGCTCCATTAAATGTATTTACGAGGGAGACTATAAGCACGTGACGGCG
Organism: Anomaloglossus baeobatrachus; assembly: GCF_048569485.1. Classification (NCBI taxonomy): domain Eukaryota; kingdom Metazoa; phylum Chordata; class Amphibia; order Anura; family Aromobatidae; genus Anomaloglossus; species Anomaloglossus baeobatrachus. The sequence goes on from NC_134358.1 coordinate 485,520,950, forward strand.
TCTAGGCCCGCGCTATGCTGTGAGTGTGCCTTTAAACCTGAGCAGGGCTCCTCGACACCTTGCAGCTGGGACATATTCCAGTGGTTTCAGGCATCCTGCTGGATAACGTTTTATGGAAGTGCAGCCATGTACAAAATGCAGCCCGGAGCGGTGGGGGCTGGGATAGTTCATTAAAGGACACATGCTTTTGTTCTGTAGTTTTTACTTACACAGCTGTTTATTTCATAATTCTGACTTGTCACATGTGAAGCAGGTGTGGAGTCTGGAAAATTGTCAATGTACTGCGTGCGGCGCTCACAATATCTTGTTTATGGCCTAATGTTCCAGCTCACACTGTGTGTTTGTCTTTAGTAGCAGGCGTCACTGTGATAATGGCATCCCCACAGGGGGAGGTCACCGATTCGGGACCTCAGGCTGCATTCACATATCCGTGTGAGTGCTACCTTCTTTTCTCATGTGACATCCTAATTGCATCTTATTTACTTAATTTTTTATCCATTCATTCTTAGCAATGTATCAGTTTGCTATTCATCTTACTCTCTTTTATATACGAGGGACTGCTGATAAGTCTTTGGCTTTACCCAGAAAGAAACGAGATAGGATGATGAAGTTTTACATTTATTCCACACACTCTCCACTGATGACAACACACTTCTTACATCGGTATTCCAAGTTCACTATTAATAGCAAGAAGAAGAATTTTCATTTCTGCTTCAAACCAGGCATCCGTAGCAGCCATGGCATCAGAAATGGTGTGACATTTGGTACCCTTGAGGTGTTTCTTCAGGTTTGTAAACAGATGATAGTCGGAGGGAGCTAGATCTGGTGAATAAGGTGGGTGGTCAACCAGATGGAAGCCCAGCGCTGCCAGTTTTGCTGTCGTCGCTTGTGCAGTGTGAGCGGAGGCGTTGACTTGCAGGAACAAGATTCCTTTGGACAACTTGCCGCACCTTTTGGCCTTCAGGGCTGCCTTCAGTTGGTCCAAAAGTTCAATGTAATACCTTGCATTGATGGTGGAACCCTTTTGAAGGTAGTCCACTAGCAGCACACCCTCCTTATCCCAGATCACAGACAACCATCATCTTAGTGGCTGATTATTGCACCCTGCACTTCTTTGGCTGAGGAGAACCACTGTGCCTCCACTCTTTTGACTGCTCCTTGTTTTCAGGGTCATACAAATAAATCCAGATGTCATCCATAGTGACCAGTCGATCCAGGAAGTTCTTACCAGTTTGGAAACGCTGACAAATGAACAGAGAAGTTTTCACTCGCATGCTTCTCTGATCTGATCTGTTGCCAAACATTTGGGGACCCACTTTGCAGATAGCTTCCTCATGTCCAATTGTTCATAGATAATGACACAAACACGTTCATGGGAAATCCCCATGATGTCTGCTATTGCTTTAGCTGAAATGCGTTGATTCTCCAGTATGAGGTTGTGCACAGCATCGACGATCTCCGGAACAACAACCACTCTCGGTCGTCCAGGACGTTCCTCATCATTGCTGCTGAAGTGGCCCATATTAAATTTGGCAACCCAGTTCTTAACTGTGGAATATGAAGGGCATTGATCCCCCAATGTCTGCGACATATCACCGTGAATATCCTTCACGGACTTTCCTTGCAGAAACAAGAATTTTATCACTCCTCTGCTCTCAGTTGCTGTGAATATCGCATTATCGTATAAAAAATTGTATGATTTGTCACTTACATTGTCATCGTGTGTCATCTGTTTTTATACGAGCAGGTATTAAAATTTACCAGCACATGTACAGTTTCTGATGTTTTAACAATTGCAGACTTGACTAGGTGAGGCTTCTATGCAAAACACTGGAGACTATAACGCATGCTGCAAATTTTTCCATAAGACATTCGATTGTGACCCCCCAAAAAAACAACATTGATCATCTCAACATCCTGTGTGTTAGAGTAAATCTGTCATCAAGTTTTTGTCATGTAATCTAAGAGCAGCAAAATGTAAGGGAAGTGATCCTGATTCCAGCGGTCTGTCACTTACTGGGCTGCTTAGTGTAATTATGATAAAATCATTGATTTATCATCAGATTATCAGTAGAGGACTAGTAAAACTATTGCCATGTAGTCCTGCATATTCATGAGCGCTGTATGACCCCGCCCCCACCACTGATTGGCAGCTTTCTCCCTTCGTACAGTGTACACAAAGATCTCCCAATCAGTGGTGTGGGCAGGGCTATACAGAGCTCAGCATGCAGAGAACTGCTAGATCTGCAGCAGAGAAAACATAGCTTTATCAAAATGACAGCAAGCTGCCCAGTAAGTGACACATCGTTGGAATTTAGGTCTCTGCCTCTACATCATTCTGGGGTAGCACATAGGGTAGCAAAATCTGGTGACAAAGTCCCTTTAAAGGGAATCTTGCTGAGTAATTACTTTTGCTTTTTCCTTCAGTTTCTTAGTGTGTTCCCTTTCCCGCATTATGCCATTCTGTTTCATTTGGGATTTGGAGGGGTTCCACTTATTCCTTAAGTCTTTTTGGGGTTCTTTCAGTCTTCTGCATTTTTTCTGTATGACTGTGTGAACACATCTTTAGCCCTGTGTCTCACCCTCTGCCTGTATATACTTATTTTATGTTTATTGGTGTTTTATGTTACACTTGGTTTATAGCTTAGGGCACAGTTAAAAACACTCAGGGTGAGCCAACGGTGAGTGGGGCCGCCATTGCGTAACTTTAGGATGCCAACCTCCGCAGTCAGGCAGGGACAAAACAGTGTCAGGTCTAGGGTACTTCTAGTCTGTATAGGGACCTGTGGTTAACATCTCTCCTGGTTTTGGAGGTCCCCATGTGAGTGGAGGGGCTCAGTCATAACATGGGTGAAGGAAATCTGTCACCAGGTTTTTGCTATCTCCCCTAAGAGCAGAATAATGCAGTAAAAGAGGCCCTGATTCCAACTATGTAATAAAGAGTTCTTGGATGAAACATGTAGCAGAGCTCAGAAAGCTGACCCCGCCCACACCACAGCTTTGTATGTACAATGTCTATAGACAGTAAGCTGCTTATGAACAGATGTAGGGCTTGATTGGTCTAGCAGGCGTGTGAGACCTAATCTGGATAATGATAATATTGTGAACGTACCCTTCAAGGGTGTGTACACAATGTATTTTCAGACAGGTCTGCTCCACACACAAAACCTATAAAAATGTCTGCAAAAGACTGTCATAAAAATCAATCTTTATTGAAGCATAGTTACACAATAATATAAAAACAATAAAACAGCAGTTCTATCATCCTAGTGAAAAATATAAGGGCATAAGTGCATCAGTTCTAAATTTCATATACTCAAATGAATTTGCCTGAATGGAAGATATAGTTATAACATTAAGGCAACTAAAGTGCACAGTGCTAGTTAATTATAAGAACACATGCTGGGATTGCACAGATCTAATAAAAAAATATAATGATGTAAATAATAGATAATACCAACTTATTATGATGGCCACAACATCCCCACACCCGACGTACGTTTCGCCAATGCTTCTAAGTGGCGGAAGAGCCTGTGTCTGTTTGCTGAGTTTTTTAAACAGTAATATTGAGTAAAATCTCTCAAGGTTTGTGACATTTTGAGGATTTGGTGAGTTTCTGCTCCAAAAACTCAGTGTGAATATACAGTCATATGAAAAGGTTTGGGCACCCCTATTAATGTTAACTGTTATGATCCAGAACCATGGAAGACCACCACAAATCATTGGCAAAAGGTGACAAGAGCATTGGCAACTAATCTGGCTGCCATCCCCTTACTAACCATCACAACTAGAAGTAGCCGAGGGGTGAACTAACATCCTGTGCACCGCGAACCCAGCCGGAGAACTAACTATCCTAAAGGTAGGAAAGATGAATAACTCTCTGCCTCAGAAAATAGACAAGAATAGCTAGCCCCCCACATTCAAAGACTGCGGTGATATAGGAAAAACACAATACACAGGTGGATGACAGGATTAGCAAAAGGTGAGGCCCCCGCTGACTAAAATAGGAAAGGACAGGAAAGGGACTGATGGTGGCCAGAGAAAAACCCTGCAAAATACCAACTTCCTGATAGTACAAAAAGGCCCTCAGATCGCACGATCTGAACTCCGTTCTATACCAGGTGCCCTTGTCATACCAATGAACAGAAAACAAGAATCATAACAAAGTCAACAAGCCACAAACACATGACCCAAAGGAGCTATACTCCACACAGAACTGCAGGGAGTTCCTGAACAATCCACTAAGGGGGAAAATCCCTGCAAGCAAATAAACTGAAACCAACCACAGCAAATGACAAACCCAGATAAACAAAAGAACCAGACAATAAATAAAGAGCAAGCACTTATCTGGGGAAGATGTGGTGTAGAGCAGGATTAAGTAGGCTGGTGATACAAAGAACAACTGACATCCGGCAACAGCCTGCAATCAGACCAGGATTTAAATAAGCAGAGAGTTAGCAAAGGAAACACCCACTGCACAACCCACCTGGTCCAAGTCCAAACCATTCCTGGCCACCAGAGGGAGCCTCCCAGCAGCCAAAACATAACTAACATTCACAACAGTTAACCTTTTTTCTTTATAACAATTTGGGTTTTTGCAACAGCTATTTCAGTTTCATATAGCTAATAACTGATGGACTGAGTAATATTTCTGAATTGAAATGAGTTTTATTATACTAACAGAAAATGCGCAATCCGCATTTAAGCAAAATTTGACCGGTGCAAAAGTATGGGCACCTCAACATAAAAGTGACATTAATATTTTGTAGATCCTCCTTTTGCAAAAATAACAGCCTCTAGTCGCTTCCTGTAGCTTTTAATGAGTTCCTGGATCCTGGATGAAGGTATATTTGACCATTCCTGTTTACAAAACAATTCCAGTTAAGTTTGATGGTTGCCGAGCATGGACAGCCCGCTTCAAATCATCCCACAGATTTTCAATGATATTCAGGTCTGGGGACTGGGATGGCCATTCCAGAACTTTGTAATTGTTCCTCTGCATGAATGCCTGAGTAGATTTGGAGCGGTGTTTTGGATCATTGTCTTGCTGAAATATCCATCCCCTGCGTAACTTCAACTTCGTCACTGATTCTTGCACATTAATGTCAAGGATCTGCTGATACTGAGTTGAATCCATGCGACCCTCAACTTTAACAAGATTCCCGGTGCCGGCATTGGCCACACAGCCCCAAAGCATGATGGAACCTCCACCAAATTTTACTGTGGGTAGCAAGTGCTTTTCTTGGAATGCCGTGTTTTTTTGCCTCCATGCAATAACGCCTTTTTGTATGACCAAACAACTCAATCTTTGTTTCATCAGTCCACAGGACCTTCTTCCAAAATGTAACTGGCTTGTCCAAATGTGCTTTTGCATACCTCAGGCGACTCTGTTTGTGGCGTGCTTGCAGAAACGGCTTCTTTCACTTCACTCTCCCATACAGCTTCTCCTTGTGCAACGTGCGCTGTGTTGTGCACATTGAAACCATCTGAAGCAAGATGATGCTGCAGGTCTTTGGAGGTTGTCTGTGGATTGTCCTTGACTGTTCTCACCATTCTTCTTCTCTGTCTTTCTGATATTTTTCTTGGCCTGCCACTTCTGGGCTTAACAAGAACTGTACCTGTGTTCTTCCATTTCCTTACTATGTTCCTCACAGTGGAAACTGACAGTTTAAATCTCTGAGACAACTTTTTGTATCCTTCCCCTGAACAACTATGTTGAATAATCTTTGTTTTCAGATCATTTGAGAGTTGTTTTGAGGAGCCCATGATGCCACTCTTCATAGGAGATTCAAACAGGAGAACAACTTGCAAGTGGCCACCTTAAATACCTTTTCTCATGATTGGATACACCTGCCTATGAAGTTCAAAGCTCAATGAGGTTACAAAACCAATTTAGTGCTTTAGTAAGTCAGTAAAATGTAGTTAGGAGTGTTCAAATCAAGAAATTGATAAGGGTGCCCATACTTTTGCACCGGTCAAATTTTGTTTAAATGCGGATTGCACATTTTCTGTCAGTACAATAAACCTCATTTCAATTCAGAAATATTACTGAGTCCATCAGTTATTAGATATATGAAGCTGAAATAGGTGTTGCAAAAACCCAAATTGTTATAAAGAAAAAAGGTTAACATTAATAGGGGTGCCCAAACATTTTCATATGACTATACTTTTCAAGGGTGTGTGCACACAATGGCTTATTCAGGCAGGCCTGCTCCAAAACCCACCTGGTAAAATATTTAAAAAATACTAAAATAAATGAATATATGCACTGTCAAAATGACTTGCTGTGCATGTGTTCTTTCTTTTAGTTCATCTTCTCTCTGCTTCAGGCTTCGGAAACCATGAAGTGATTAAAATGTGACCAGACCATTCTTCAAGCCGCTTTGCTTAGAAGCCACCCAGTAGATTATTCATACAAGCAAAAAAAACCAACGCTGCCGGCACAACGACAAAAGACATTAGAAGAATCACCACTGGTGTTTGCCTAAAATGTCTTCTGCTTGCAAAACTTGATGGGTACTCCGGCATCTAATAGTTGTGTGCATATACCGAAATATTTCTTGTGAATTTTTTTTATGAGCTTTTTTATAAGGATCTTAAGGTTGCTTAATGTGCCAGATCCACTTCAGAAGCCACTTAAAAACTGTGAATATGCACTTTTTTTTTTTTGTCTTCCCGCATACAGTTTTTTTCTTATTTGCAATAAATTTCATCTGTTTTTTTATGTTTTCTTTTTCTTTTCTTTTTTTTCTAGCCAATAGGAAAAAAAACAAACTCAGAGCATTTTGTGTAGTATGTAAAATAACCTGTAAAAACAACTTGTATCTTTTGTATCATGTTACAACTTAAAAAAATAATGAGATGCAGTAGAAATACACAGCATTTTTCCATGTGAGATTTTCCATGATATTTTTAAGAAAAATATCCATATTTTCTCATATCCACATGAGAAATAAAGCGCAGCTTGCTTTGAGCGGCAGCCCATATCGGACGTCTCGCACCCATTCTAGTGTACGGGTGCGTGGAAATCGGCAGACTGCACTCGGATGACGGCCGTGGACTCATCGCATAAAGAATGTGGAGAAATTTTGTTCTCCATTTTCTCCTCACAGGTGCTACATTCTCTCTTCAGAGAATCAGGAGACGCTATGTTGATACTAATCAAATTCTATCTACAGTTTGATCAAAGTGTCATTTACATAATCCGATTCTCTGGAATGAGGCAATCTAAAGCTGGGTTCACACTAAGCGACAGCGACAACGACGTCGCTGTTACGTCACCATTTTCGGTGACGTAACAGCGACCTTGTAAGTCGCTGTTATGATCGCTGCTTAGCTGTCAAACACAGCAGAAGCAGCGATCATAACGTCGCTGTGCTACATGTGCAGAGAGCAGGGAGCCGCGCTTAGCGCTGGCTCCTTGCTCTCCTAGGTACAGTACACATCGGGTTAATTAACCTGATGTGTGCTGCAGCTACATGTCACAGTGCAGAGAGCAGGGAGCCGCGCGCACTGCTTAGCGCTGGCTCCTTGCTCTCCTTGCTACAGTATACATCGGGTTAATTACCCGATGCGTACTGCAGCCACATGTGCACAAAGCAGGAACCGGCACTGGCAGCAAGAGCGGAGGCTGGTAACGAAGGTAAATATCGGGTAACCAGGGAAAGGTCTTCCCTTGGTTACCCGATGTTTACGCTGGTTACAGCTTACCGCAGCTGCCAGTGCCGGCTCCTGCTCGCTTCATTTCGTCGCTCTCTCGCTGTCACACACAGCGATGTGTGTGTCACAGCGGGAGAGTGACGACCAAAAAATGAAGCTGGACATTCAGCAACGACCGGCGACCTCACAGCAGGGGCCAGGTCGTTGCTGGATGTCACACACAGCGACAGCGATGGGACGTCGCTGCAACGTCACAGAAAATGGTGACGTATCAGCGACGTCGTTGTCGCTGTGTATGACACCAGCTTAAGGGTCTCGGTACACGTAGCGACGTTCCAGCGATCCCGACAACGATACGACCTGGTCAGGATCGCTGGTACGTCGCTACATGGTTGCTAGTGAGCTGGCAAACAGGCAGATCTAATTAACGACGCAGCAACGATACGGTGATCTGTTTAACAACCTCGGCGGTCTTTGGGACCCTGCCACACAGTAGCTATTCTGACGACTCAGACCTCAATAGAGGCGTAGTGTTTCCACCCAGGCGTACCTTTGCGTTGTCTTTTCCATGCCCCTCTGCTCCGATTGGTGGCCACTACTGCTGCGCTGTCATTCTCGTATTGGGCGACCTTGCCATTAGAAGGCAACGCAGTAGCGCTTCCTTCCTTTGTTCCTGAGCGCATGCATGTCTGTGAATCATATTATACCTCCTTCTTTATGGCAAGGTCGCCCAATCTTAACGCAGTTGTGATCACCAATCGAAGCTGAGGGGGCGATGAAAAGACAAAGCAAAAATACGCCTGCGTCGCTGAGTTCTGAGTCACCAACGAGGTCGCTCGTCATTATTATGGCGTCAAACACAGCGATGCATGTTGCCCAGCGGGGCACCAACGATCAAAAAATGAACCAGGACGTTCAGGTACGATCAGCGATATCGCAGCAGGGGGCCAGTCGCTGCTATGTGTCACAAGTAGCGAGATCGCTAGCGAGGTCGCTGTTACGTCATAAAACCTGTGACATTTCAGCGATCTCGCTAATGACATCGCTATGCGTAACGGGGTCTTCAAGTCTACAGTCCCTCTGTGTCAGGATTCTCTGATGTCGGTGGCGAGCGCGAGCAGTCATGTGACCACAGGTATGTGCTATAAATCCTACCGGCCACATTCTGTCCAGACGTGTGCAGCCTTGATCAATACTAGTAAATTTAGTAAACCACACATGTCTAGTTGATACATTGCTGGAGGTATTTACTTTAGATCGCATTCTCGCCGCTGACACCGGATAATCCTGCAGTCACATAGAGTGGTTATATATAGGGGTGCTCCCTCTTTCACCCCTTGTCTGCCATCTTTATACTCCTATGAAGCCCTGTTCTGCCATCCGTTCCTCTCATACTAGTAGATGACAGTCCAGAGGACAGCCACTCCTGCCATCATACAGTTCATCCTGGCATAGCTACCTACCATCCCGACAATGTGTCAAACATCAACATATACAACCATGTTAAATGTATGTACATGACAAATAGTGATGAGCGAACCCGAGGTTCGGTGTTTGTGCCAAACACAGTCTTTACAAAAAAATCACAGTTCGAGTGTGCAAACGACTCGCGCAAGCATCGTGGTGCTCGGGTATGCTTGGTGCTCAGCCCAACAACAGCGGGGTCGGATGTAGTGTGCATCCCAAAAAGAATATGGAAAAATCCCGCCCACCTGACCCCGGAAGTGATCTGTTTATGGCTGGCTGCATGTGGGTGGAGACCCAAAAACAGCTAATCAGTGACTTCCATTGGAGTTTAGGTCAAGTCCGGGTCCCAAACCAAACTTTTTCAAACGTCCGGCTCAACCCACCGAACTTCCACAGGTGCACTCATCTCTAATGACATATAATCCACGGCTCAGTCTCCTAGCTCAGCAGGCCGTCCTCTATAAGATGCATATTAGTGATAAGGGATACAGTCCATTTACTGCAACATGAAGATTGTACTGTTCACCCTCTTTACGAGGAACTGATCCGAATCAGTAATGCGGTTGGGTGCGCGATGCTTCACTAATGGGAGAACTTGCATAACTAATATTCTTTCCTTGTCTTATGTAACCGCGCAGCACAAACAGATTTTTTAGTCGGGCTATAACACTTTAATTAGAAAATCAGCTTTATAAATTGTCTTCCTACCACATGATATAAATCAGAAATGCAAAGCTTCCTACTGTAGCCGCCTGTCTGGCAAAGCTTCCTTACATCTGTGCAGACCCATCTGCTAATGCTCAGTCTTTTTTTTCATTATCTCCAAACAGGATTTCATGGTGGATTCGATGGAGGGGGAAAGATGCGACACTGTCTTTAATTTAAAATCCAAGGGTTGCAGAACCGACTCCATAGAGCACCCATCAGCACAGATCCAGGTCGTGAGCAGCAAGGAGCCAAACAGTCAGGTCACACCAGCAGAGGTGTCCGTCCACCTCAGACCAGGTATGTGTCGCATGTCCTAGTGTTTACCGGCTTGTTGTACTGTATTAATTCTCATTAATTACTAATAATAATCAGTCAATCTGAAAATGGTAATGTGGTTATGGAGCTAACAGAAAAATCCCTAAAAAATTGTTTTATTAGACATTTTTTAAAAAAAAATACAAAATAGAACCCAAAAATAATAAAAATTTAGAACAAAGAAGGATAATGTCATGGGTGTGTCACGTGTGACAGACAGTCATGTGGTTTCAGGCCATAGAAGGTCACAGCGTCTGGTTGCACAGAATGCTCCCTGACTTTCCATTGTTCCTGCTGTCAGTATTCATTGGTATACGTAGCTTTCCTACTGGATTCATCTCCCTCCCTTTTGGACCCAGCAGTAGTTCGTCTTCCATCCAGCTGTTTATCATCAGTATTCCCTTGGTGTTTAAATACCTTCTTTGGACTGATGCTGGTGATATTTTTTAGTTCCTTCAAGCCTTGCTTGCAAGCAGGTGGCTTGTACTCCACTGTGGTATCATTGCTGAAATCTCTGCTGAACTTCTACTTGTGTCATCTGTAGATAAGTAGTTCATGCTTTTTCTCCTGTGTGTCTTCTATAGTGGTTAGTGGGGTTGACAAAGAGCTCAACCCATCTGTTTCCTATTTATGGCCCAACACTAGGGACACCTAGGCTCAGGTATCCAGCTTGGTGCATAAGTGCGGAACCTATCTAGGGTGGTGAGGGACCCCAGGGGACGTTCGGTCACGGGTCGCCTTCTTCCCTTTCCCTAGACATAGGGTTTCCCGTTCCTTTCGCTGTGTGTTTAGTAGTTCCCCATACGTAGCATTACAGATAATGTATATAAGTAGAATAGGGAATCCAGAAAAAAGAAAAAAGATATATATATTCATAGACCTTTGCTGAAAAAAGGGTATAATAAGCCTACCTAGCTGCAAAGGTTGGCACCCTAAAAGGCAACGTAAGTTGGGATATTGCTTATTAAGGGACATACCGTTTGCAAGGGTTATGCTATGTTGAATGAGGGTGCCATTGCCTGCGTTGCTGTTAATGGGTACCACAGCCCACACTGAAGAAGATGGGAGAATATAGTATACTTGAGCTGCATTGCAGAAAGTGAACCCAGAAGCAGGTTATACTTGTACAGAGATATACATTTGTACATAGCAGTATATCTCTATGTTTCTGTATTCAAGGGGTGAAGGAATTATCATATTCTTTTGTTCATAAAAAAAATTACTAACCCCCCCCCCCCCCCCACCAAACTATTGCATAGATTTCATTTTCTTTCTAGTTCCAAAAGTGTCACGGTCTATTTTTTGTGTGAATTTCCTAGCACTTGGACCCACAACCTCTACAATTACAGGCAGTAGCTAAACCTCTGAGCCACAGTCTCTGCTGATGTCATTAGAAGAATTTTGTAATCTTGAAGCTGCAGTGTAGGCTCTAACTCCAGAATAGATTATATTGGTGCATGCAGGTACATTATACAAAGCAGTGTATCCTTTGTACCTGTATTCTACAGTAAAAATAAAAGATTTTTTCCATCCTATAAAATGAATAAACAATAATGAAAAACAATTAAGATAATTACATTTTTAATGTGTTTTTAAAAAAAAATAATCACAAATTGGTAAATAACATGGACAGAGATCAAATTATTTATGGGGATCGGTAAATGGTGTAAAAAAAATGGCATGTTCTTTTTTCTTCATTAAACCCATAAAAATGTAAAGTAAATTCTGTGTTGGTTTTTTTATGCTTTTTTTCGTGCATGACTTCTCCAGGTGTCCACATCACACAACGCAGTTCTCTGATTGTTGCTTGTTTGCTGCATTTCTTATCTGCTTTTTCCTCATTCGATGCGTTTTTGCTGCAGATGTGAATCAGCGATTTTATTGCTTTCTTATTACTACAGAAAACCTTTCATTCTGCTCTTAAAATTGTTATTCATTTATTTTTTTTAATCCTGCATTTACTGCAGGGTCCACATGGACGCCTATAGAGAAAAAAAAGCATCAAAATTGTACAGTTCAGCTGCATCTTTAGATGCACCAAGAGCGGAGATTTCATGAAATCACATCCAATTTGCTTGGACATTTAGGCTGTGTTCACATGTAGTATAAGTGCTGCGTTTTTTACTGCTGCTTTTTTTTTCCCTTAGGATGATGGCTGCTTCGAACTGTCAGGTGCTTCTACGGGTCCACTTGACAGTGCGAAACGTCCGTCGTCCTGGGCAGCCTACACACGGCTTCGCTGCTGCTTTTTTAATACACACCTTTTCATAAAATAAAGTTGAAGTTTTTTATGCACACTGGAGTGGAGCTTATTTTTCTCTTCTTCACATGTGAATTTGCCTTGGATTGGGGATCTCCCCTTCATGCCAAATTTACCAGAGTCCCGTTCCTGTCTTGCTTTCCCCATGATCTGCTGCAACATCATCAGCAACATTTCAATTTCTCCATACAGCTATCAGCTTCTTGCAACAATAGCTCACAGAAGATTTCTCTTCCTATATCTGCTCAGTGTCAGTATCTTACTGAAGGACATACATGTACAGATGGAATTGTATCTTAAAGGGCTTATCCAAGCATATGATAGTGATGACTTCTCAACAGGACAGGTCATCAGTAGCAGATCAGTGGGGGTTCAACAGCCGGTGCCTCCACCGATCAGCTGTTATTTGCTCTGGTTGGCCCCTATTCATCAAGAATTTCCTAATAAGAGTTTGTGGTGGAGTCAGAGACACCTAATAAGAAGTGCACACCTAATAATAAATCAGGCACATCTTAAACATGGCGTTCGCCTCCATGTGCCTCATTACAAATCTTCAGTAAGATTTGCGATTTCAGGTACCCTACAACTTTGTCATGGCTTAAGGTCCCGTTACATGCAACGACGGATCTAACGATATATCGCCGGGGTCTCGGATTCCGTGATGAACATTCGGCATCGTTAGCGATGTCATTGCGTGTGACACGCACGAACGACCGTTAACGATGGAAAATACTCACCAAATTGTCCATCGTTGACACGTCATTCATTTTCAAAGAATCGTTGATTGTAGAGGACGCAGATTGTTCGTCGTTCCTGAAGCAGCACACATCGCTACACGTGACACCTCGGGAACGACGAACTTCAGCTTACCTGCCGCCACCGGCAATGCGGAAGGAAGGAGGTGGGCGGGATGTTACGGCCGCTCATCTCCGCCCCTCCGCTTCTATTGGGCGGCCGCTTAGTGACGCAGCTGTGACGCCGCACGAACCGCCCCCTTAGAAAGAAGGCGGTTCGCTGGCAACAGCGACATTGCTAGGTATTTAAGTACGTCTGACGGCTCTTAACGATTTTGCATGCCACGGGCAGCGATTGCACGTGACGCACAACCGACGGGGGCGGGTACGCTCGCTAGCGATATCGTAGCGTGTAAAGCCCCCTTTAGGCAAGCAGACTTCGGCCCAGTTCTGCTCATTTTGGTGGACTTGGCAGGAACTAGCATGAAAGCCCCATAAGTTGTACAATTTTTGCACAACCTTGTGATGCACAAAAAATGTACAACTTTTAAAAAGTTTTATGCCAAATTTCTGGTGTAATCACTGTGAAGAATCTACAGTAGCTCTTTTACTGAAACTGCTGAGTGCAGCTCCGGCCAAGTTTTAGCACCCTCTGCTAGATGTTGCAGAATCCGGCTGCACAACTCCAGTTCTTTTAAGTTTACATCAAGCTACTGCTGGGACAAATAACAGCTGATGGGTGGGAGCAGCGAGTGTCCAATCGCCTCACCAATCTTCAATTTATGACCTATCCGATGTACTGAGCTCCGCATAGTGGGTCCGGATGCAGTATCATCATGGCGCCGGCTGCACTCTCAGCGTACAGCTCACTGCTCCCTGTTCCGTCACTGTATTCACCGATATCTGCATCTTGGATCGAATAAGCAGCACCAGAGCTACACGTCTGTGCACTTATATCATAATTTGATGACAGGGTCATGAAATGCTCACAGATATAATGACTGCGTAGCTTATAATTGGATATTATGGGATAACAAATATCAACCTTCCATGGAAATTGTTACTTCACTCTCCAGCCTCATTTTTTGCCATTAGATTGTGTGTGTACATGAACGGGACTGTACAAAACCTTAAGGCAGATCTGGAAAAAAGTGCTGTATAGTAAGAATGCCTCCGCCAATAGAAGTGATTGTATATTTATTTTATCAATTAGCAAAATGAATGAGAAAAATATAAATGTACAAGTTTTGGTGTGACCACCCTTTGCCTTAAAACATCAAAACTGCAAAAATTCTTCTATATATCAAGTGACTTTTTGAGGACCTACAGATTGAAAAAAAAATAAAAAGTGATACTATTTTAAAAACAGCACCCCTCAACATATTCAAAACTTTAGGTAGCTTATTAAAGGGAACCTGTCACGTGCAATATACACACAGAGCCACGAGCAGTTCTGGGTGCATATTGCTAATCCCTGCCTAACCGTCCCAGCTTATAGTAGCATAGATAAAGGGATCTATAGAAAAAGTACTTCTAAAGATCTTTTATCTTATACTAATGGGCACGGAGACTAGTCCCAAGGGCGTTATATCCCCCGAATAGCCGCCCTCTTAGCATGGTAGCACACCCACAGGGGTGTACTAACATGCTATTCAATTCAGCATTACCAGCAGTGCTGCGCGTACCTGTGTTCATTGTGACCGCACTTCTGAATGCCCGGCACCGCCAGTCATGTGCAGTATGAAGCTGGGTGTACGTGTCTCAGCTTCAGAGAGGTCTACTGCGCATAATTGAAGTGCCTGGCATTCAGGAGAGCGTTCACCAAGGACACAGGTACGCACATCACCGCTGGTGACACTGCATTGAATAACATGATAGCACACCCCTGTGAGCGTACTAACATGCTAAGAGGGAGGCTAGTCGGGGGATATGTTACAAAAAAGGGGGGGAAGGAGTGCACCACAGCAGCATCTATGTATATAAATGTAAAAGGGTGCTGGAAATGCAATGGAATTAAGGGTAACCACAAGGAGAAAAAGACATTGCACATATCCGCACAACCCAATTGTAATATCTACACCTTTATTAGTACACTTGTACACAATAAAACCAATTAAAACCGTGAACCATGAAAACATCAACCTGGCACCTACGAATGTTACAATGAAATCAGTTAATAACCATACAATTTAATTATATATTGCCAAAATCAGATAGGTCCGTGTCCCCCAGTTTAAGCAATTTCATATGCGAATTCCAGCAACAATGAAGGTCACATGAATAGCAATCTAGAACAATTATATGCAATAACAAGTTTTCACAACATAGAATGCCATGCCAGAATGAAGAGAATTCACATACACAATATGTGTGGCAATATGTATAGTGCTGCCCCAAGGATGCCTATAAGTGCATGTGGCTATAAAGCTGAAATGGAGACTGTGCCGGTAACAGCCAAAATTAGATCCCCACAATAATATAGTATCAACAGCTCAGTCCCACACCCAAAATGCGGCCAATAATCCACCGAGGTAGTTTCCCCCCCCAAAAAGAGAGGGGAGGGGGGCTGTACCTATGGGGAGGCAGGTAACCGAGAGACACAGACCGTGGCAGAAAACACGTGGGTGCTCAGGAAATCCCACGCGTATCGCCGCCGCTGCGGCTTCGTCAGGGAAAAAGAAGTGAGAGTGTACTGAAGATAGGGAGTATTTAAAGTAAAAACAGTCACCTGTGTCATGACGCTGGCGCGGTCCGGACCGTGTGTGTCATTCTAAGCAGTGGCGCATGCGCAGAGGAGCATGTACGGTAAGTCAGGAGGTTCATGAAAAACAAAAACGCTGTGCCCGCAGGCGCATGCGTGAAGACTAAACATACAAAGGAGGCACACTATCGCGCTGTTGTAAAGCACAGCTGGTACCCACATCACATATACGTGCAATAACCATTGCGCCCGCAGGTCTGTACGTAGGACCCGAGCCTATAACGCAGGCATAATGTAATGCCACAGGGGGGAATGGTCAGTACCCCTATCGCATATATATGTAATGGGCGCTGTGCTGTTGTACAGCAAGGCTGATACCCTCACTGTAAATACAGGTAGTCAAAAACAATAGTACCCAAGGGAGATGCTATTAATACAATCAAATAACCGTGTTAGATTAAAAGTGGGGGGTAGGAAGGGGGGAAGGAGGAGAGAGAGGGAGAGAAGGGGGGATGGGGGAAGGAGAAAGAGAGAGAGAGAGAAGGAGAGAGAGAGGGGGGGGGGAGAGGGAGGAGAGATGTGACCATAGAGAGGAGGAAAAACCTCTAACTAATAAGCATAATTTAAACAGGATCAACCCGTAAACACCAAATTCAATGGATGGTCCCACCCTGTCCTGGTATATATTGGACCTACTGTAAAACATGACCAATTATGGTCAATGTTCCACCGAGGGCCAACAGGACTCATAAACACTCAATGCCTTTTTTGCGGAGACATAGGCTATCACTCCCAGTCAGGAGAATCTGTAACCTATATATTCATAATTATGCGTGCGATACCCAGACAACAGGGCACACCGCACGCACAATTACTAAATACTCCCACAAGAGTATGCAATGCACAGGAGCCCCTAAGGGGGACATCCTACATTTATGCAGCATTTCAAAACATTGAAATATGCAAGGAGGGAGGGGAAAGGGGGGGGGAGGGGAGGGGGGTAGGGGAAGGGAAGGGGAGGATGGAGGGGGAGAGAGAGAGAAGGGGGGGGGAGGGGGGGGAAGGGGGAATAGTTCATAACCAAGGCCCTTAAGTAGAAGTCCATGGGGTCCTTTCTTACGATGATACAGGACAATCCAGAAGGTCCGAGGAGGAGAGGAAATCAGAAGACAATCCAGCTGAAACTTATGTCACCACCAGGTCTCAAGACCCTGAAAGTGACAACCATTGCAGAAGTCTCTAAAAGAATCAATATTATCATGGAAAAACTCTCCAATACTTCAATCTTGTTGTTCCGTGCCAGTATATTAATGCTCCCTAAGAGGGATACTCCATGGGGTTAGAGCCATAGTCGCCTGTTCCAAGCCATAGACCAAGGGAAACATATACAGAGTGGCAACCAAATGCCAGATGAATGAAGAAGTAGACCAACAGCAACGACCACCCAGAAGATTCAAGGGCCAAACAATCCAGTGGTAGCAAGTGTCACAGATGCCTCCAGGAAATCCATGTACCGAATGAGGATCCAAGGAACAACAGAACTCCGGTACTATAGATGATAACTTTATGGAACCGGAACATCAGAGGAACCCAACGAGGAACTCTATGACAGGTATATAGAAAAAATCACTGTTATATACATATATATACCCGTCTAGACATATGTAACCACATGGTGTCCATACTGGGAGATCCTCCCACCAAGGTAATGAAAAAATGATCTAGACCCCAAGAGGTACAGAACCCCTTGTATCAATTTATACAAAAATTATAAATTATTATTTCTTCAATTATCCTTGATGTTGTACTGTTATCCCGAAATCAAATGGAGACCATACCTGCGTGTGGTGTATTAGCCCAGGAATCCTGTAAAGAGCAACTCCTCATTCAGGCCTGATGGAGAAACAGAGTGCAAATTGAAAATCCATTTAGATTCCTGTTGTAACAACCATCTGTGACACGTGCCACCCCTACCATTTCCAAAGTATTTCTGCAACCCAAAAATACGTGTGCCCGATGTACTACTCCGATGGTATGTCATGAAGTGAGAAGCAACTGGGGTGATAGTTTTACCCTTCCTTATATCTGATGGTGCAAGATTGATCGTCGAGAAGTGTTTTTGAATCCTCTTGCGGAGCTCCTGCGTTGTCTGTCCCACATATACTAGGTCACACGGACATATCAAGCAGTAGATTACATTCCGCGTTTTGCAATTTATATATCCAGTGAGGGCATAACCCTTGTTGTCATGTGGGTTGTTAAAGACATTGGACGTAGGCAGCATGTGGCTACAGATATTACATTCGCCACATGGAAAGGACCCTTTTAGGACCACACCACGATTGAGCCTGGTCACAGGTCTCACCAAAAGGCTCCTTGTGATGAGATCCCTCAAATTCGGGGCCCGTCGGGCTGTAATCTGGGGGTGCTGATGCACCATGTCTGATGTCTGTGTGTCTAGAGTTAGCACAGACCAACGATTTTGCAGTATACTCCTGATTTCCCCCCACTGATCATTAAAGGTGGTAATAAACCTCACCTTTCCATCAATACGCTTCAAGGTGGTCTTGATCAGGGAAGCTTGTGTCTCAGATGAAGCCCGTTGGTATGCCTTGGACAGCACTCTCCTGGGATATCCACAGGCACGGAACCTATTGGTGAGTAATGCCGCCTGTTGATGAAAGTCTTGGTCATCTGAGCAATTACGTCTCACACGAAGGTACTGACCCGTTGGTACTCCATTTTTCACATGATGTGGATGGAAACTGTGAAATTCTAAAAGGCTGTTGGTAGCTGTCTGCTTTCTGTATAAGGTCGTCGTCAGATGGTCCCCTTTAGTTGAAACCAGCAAATCCAGAAAGGGCACTGTAGAGGACGAGACATGATGAGTCAAGAAGATGTTATGAGAGTTCACATTCAAGGTTGTAATGAACTCATCACATTCTTCTTTAGTCCCTGACCATATGAAGAATATGTCATCGATGTATCTATACCAATGACTGACCTTGCTGCAAAACATATCCAATACAAAAACCTGTGTGGCCTCCCACCAACCTAAGAATAGGTTGGCGAAGGCCGGCGCACAGCGAACCCCCATTGCGACGCCTGAAACTTGTCTATAGAAATTCCTATCAAATAGGAAATAATTGTGCTTGAGCACAAAATCCAGTAGGTCTATGAGGAAGGAATCGTGCATGCGGTCCGAACGTGCTCAGGAGAGCATTTACCAAGGACACAGGTACGCGCATCACCGCTGGTGACACTGCATTGAATAACATGTTAGCACACCCCTGTGGGCGAACTAACATGCTAAGAGGGAGGCTAGTCGGGGGATATAATGCCCTTGGGACTAGTCTCATTAGCATAAAATAAAAGATCCTTAGAAATACTTTTTCTAAAGATCTCTTTATCTATGCTAGTGTATACAGGGAGGTTAGGCAGGGGTTAGCAATATGCACCCAA
The DNA here is from genome assembly GCF_048569485.1 of Anomaloglossus baeobatrachus. Lineage (NCBI taxonomy): Eukaryota > Metazoa > Chordata > Amphibia > Anura > Aromobatidae > Anomaloglossus > Anomaloglossus baeobatrachus. The sequence goes on from NC_134358.1 coordinate 485,540,256, forward strand.
GACTGCTCGTGGTTCTGGGTGCATATTGGACCTGACAGGGTCAGTTTAACTCTAAAGGCTGCTTTACACAGTACGACCGATTGTGCAATTTCACAATCGATTGTACCCGCCCCCGTCCTTTTTGCGTCACAGGCAAATCGCTGCCCGTGTCGCACAAAGTCATTTACCCCCCATCACACGTACTTACCTCTTGTGCGACCACGCTGTGGGCGGCGAACGTCCACTTCCTGGAGTGGGAGGGACGTTCCGCGTCACAGCGACGTCACACGGCCGCCGGCCAATGGAAGCGGAGGGGCGGAGATGAGCGGGACGTAAACATCCCGCCCACCTCCTTCTTTCACATAGCCGGCGGCGGCCGCGTGACGCAGGTGAGCTGCTGTTCATCGTTCCCGAGGTGTCACACGGAGCGGCGTGTGCTACCACGGAAACGATGAACAACTAAATTAAACGATATTATGGAACCTAGCGACCAGTACACAACTCACGATTTGTGAGCGATACTGCGTCGCTAGGAGGTGTCACACAGGCCAGCATCGCTAGCGATGCCGGATGTGCGTGACAAAAACCGTGACCCCGACGATCTATCGCACGATAGATTGTCTGGTGTAAAGCAGCCTTAAGGCTAGGAACGCACTTTGCGTTCACCTACTTGCAGTTTAGAACGCACGTTTTGGGCTTAATTGATTTGACCAAAGTTGCCTTTTTCTGAAATTTAGCGCTGAAAACGCATGCGTTTTTGCCGCGTATTTGATGCGTTTTCAGCGCTTTTTATCTGCATTTCCACCTGCGTTCTGATAGTTACGTTTTAAACATAAAGACACTGCTTAATAAAGTTTAAATAGTCAAAATCTTAGAAAAAAATGTAAAAAAAAACCCTAATCTATAATCATAGAAAAAATCATGAAATTAAATGATGTTCATTAAATTATTGCGGTAATATGATATTTTATGGAAAAATTGCAATAAAGTATTATTTTCCTTAATTTAAATTGTCGGACTATGTGTGTGTGTAAAGGACTTATGAAATCATTATTTTATTGATCAAAAAGCATGCGTTTTGGTAGTGCAAAACACATGTTTTCTGCACTGAAAAAGCAGGTAAAACGCAGGAATTTGAAGGAATCTTGCTTTTTGCCATTTCTCATTGACTCCAATGTTAGCAAAATGCACCTAAAATGGCAAAAACAATTGACATGCTGCTTCTTTGAACGCATGTTTTTTGCCACAAAATATGCAAATTAAACGCAGCGTTTAGAAACGCAAAGTGCGGTCTGAAAATCACCATTTTCTATTGACTTTGCTGGAAAATCAAAACGCATGCCTTTTGGCATGAAAAAGGTGCTTCTCAAAACGGACCTAAAAAGCAGCTGAAACGCAAAGTGCGGTCTTAGCCTAAAGCTGCTTTTCAGGAATTAATGCAAAGTGGCATGACAGGAGAGTCGAAGGCAAACTGTGCTAAACAGTCTCACCCATGCAGCAATCCAGGCAATGCCTCTCTGTGAGTGGCCAGCAATAACGAACACACAGCAGCTCCCACACGTTAGGCCCTCCAGAGCCTGTGAAACTTCCTTTAGTAGGACCTGCAAAGCCTGTGAAACTTCCTTTAGTAGGACCTGCAAAGCCTGGACTGGAGGTATGGGAATGAACCTTCCCACCTAGACGCTTTTGGTCGCTCCTAAATCCCGGACCCAAAATGTCGTCCAAATAAAAACCTTCTCAGCAACCTACTACTGCTGGAGCCTAAGGCTATGTGTCCACGCTGCGGAAAATGCGCGGATTTTGCCGCGGATTTCTCGCGGAAAAGCCGCGGATTTTCCGAAAATCTGCAGCTCAGGCACTTCCCAGCCATTTCTATGGCATTTTTGGAAATGCTATGTCCATGCTGCGGATTTTTCCGCGGCGGATTTGCCGCGGATTTTGATCCGGAAAAATCTGCAGCATGTCAATTATTGTTGCGGATTTTGATCCGGATTTTGGCTTCAGAATTGGGGAAAAAAAAATCCGCATCAAATTCCGCGGCAATTCCGTGGTAAATCCGCGGCAAAAAAAGTGTGGATTTGCCGCGAAAGTCGCAGATTTTCATGCAGAAAAATCTGCAGCAACATTCTACCGTGGACACATAGCCTTAATGCGGGACTTATCTCACAGATGCCAGCCACCTCAGTGACACATATCTGATATCCAGGACTTTTCCTCCTGCTCTTTTACTATATATATAGATATATATATTTGATGAATGTGTGTTTATGAACGTGGCTGTTTTGAACAATTACAAAGCAGAATATTGATATCATTAAATCACCCGCATGAGACTTGGTATCAGTGGGTGTCTTTGTGTCTTTGCAGAAGAAATCTGCGTGAAACACATTATTAAAAAAAAAGAGATGACTCAGTATTAAACCAACATTTAATATCCCCTAAGGCTTGACATTATACGGCAATTAATGGCGGGGTAGCTGAAGATTTATGCTTAGGGTTTTTTGTTTGTTTTAGACTTGCATCAAAGGGTTGTTTCAACTCCTTTTTGTAACCATTAGTTGTGTTAATCGTTATTTTCTCAGTCATTTTGGCTGGATTCCCATGTTTGGTGGGCTCACTATTTGTTTTACTTTTGAAGAAATAGATTTATCATTAGTGTTGAGCGGACCCGGATCTGAGTCCGACCAGTACCCGGGATCCGGGGTGCACGATCCGGATCCGTTTTGTTTTTTTTTTCGTTTTTTTTCTCTCTCTCCTCTCTCCTCTCTCCTCTCTCGTCCCGGATCCGACTCCCCATTCATTTACATAGCCGCGGATTCCGCATCGGATCCGGACTTCGGCGTCAACCCGATCCGGATCCGTCGGACCCGGATTATAGCCGATCCGCTCAACTCTAATCATGATCCTTAATTCACCTTTGCTCTTGATTTTCTGCTTAGTTCCTAGGAAAGTGGCCTGTGCTTTACTGCTGCCTACACTGATCCAGGTGACAATAGACAGTTTGGGAAAGGCCCTGTTCTGTTCCATCATGACTGTTTAACCTTTTGTTCACTACATTGAATCCTATAAAACTCTTAGTATTTATCTGCTACGCTCACTAATGCTCTGCAATGATATTCTACCCTAAGAAACCTAAAGAAGCCTTGTCGTTATGTCAGACATACATCCTGTTAAGCTCCATGTTGTATATTGTACAGTCTGACCAGTTACACCCCTCATCCTGTTCAGTGGATACGGATGTTACATAATTTTTGTTAGAGGGTATTTGATGATTTGGTGCCTGGCTCAAGTATCACCTCAGATACCTAGTGCTCACTCAGTGCCAGATGCTCCTTTTGAAATACTCATCCTGTGAAGCATAGCAAAGTGCATTTGCGAAACCACTAGGGAGTGACAAGGCCGAGCTAACTCCTGTGTACATGAATCACTTCAATCTCACTCAGTCAATCCAGTCAAGAAAACATGGCTTTGAAAGGTCACAAGACTTGCAGCATACTTCCCAGGCAGCACTCAAAACATGGGTCTGTCTTGTTGAATCCAGGTGCCACACCGGGGTGAGGAGCATCCGGTGTGCAGTGCAAGAAGAAAGGTACTCAAAGGAAGATGTAAAGGAAGGCTCTGACGATAGGGAGAGGGGTCACAATCTAGCTGATATATATATATATATATATATATATATATATATATATATATATATATAGCTGATATATGGCTGATCCCTGAGCTTTCTAACCTTCCTAGATAGGTCCTCCGAATACCCCCATGCGCGATCACGCACCTAGGCCCTGGCTAACCCTGGACTAGCCCTGATTAGTGAGCAGGCAAACAGGACATTAGTCTTACTACTAATGTAAAGACAACACGAGGAAGGGGAGACAAACAAGGGAGACATATTCAACAAATTAACTCCAATTCTTCTCCAGTGAGAGACTCCACAGCATCCACTGACAAGATAGCCACAGCTTTCTCCGGAGACAACTCCTTCACATGTCAGTATAGAATTAACTATAGCTGGCAGAGGAAAAAGTAAGGCCAGGTTCCCACAATCAGGATTAGCAGCATTTTGGATGCAGCATATTTCTACTGCTTCCAAAATGCTGCATTGTACAGTAGAATCAGAGTGGATGGGAGTTATAGAAATACCATGCTCACTGTGCTTCTTCTCTCAGCAGTATAAATTGACATCAGGCGGGCTTCTCGAGCCGCAGCATGTCAGACGCGAGTGTTCTCAGCCGGGAGAACACAGCGAAAGTCCGCAGCGCCCAGAACCCCAATCATGGACAAGGATGCTATGTTCTCACTCAGAGAACGCTCGCGCCTCTGCAGGAGGGATGACAATGTGTCAGAACGCATTGTCATGCGGATTGTGGGAATGTACCATAACGAGTGGGTTTATATAGCGGAAGGGAGTGGCTGGAGCTGGGACTAATAACTACTTGTCAATTACAGCAGAATCCAAAAGAAACCTTAACCCCTTCATCACCAAATTAAATTAAATAAACTCTTAGGATAAATGACAAGTGGGCTTTAAAGATCTGTGATCAGCTATGGCCTTCTGGTCCCAGATCTTCCTGAGGTCTCATCAGGCTGTGGTATGCCTCTCCTCACTCTTTAGCTTGCTTGGTTATATTTACATTTTTTGCTGTCTCTAAGGGCCCGCTCACACCATTTTGTTAATTTGACGAATGCTATCCGATTTTATTTTTTTTATTTATTTATTTTTTTAATCAAATAGCACTTGGACCAATATTATTCAATGGGGTAGTGCTGATCAATGGCTTTTTTTCCGATAATTTGGCATGAGAGAAAAATAGCAGCATGCTGCGGTTTGACTCGCAAATCGATTGGATGCCACTCACACCTTCAAGTCTGTGCATCCGTGGAAAACATCAGATGGCACTCAAATTACATCTGTTTTCCCTGACTCGCATATGGAGAAGATGGAGAAACTTTGTTCTCTGTCCTCTGACGGTGTGCTCCAATTCTCTCTAAATTGAATCACACAATTCTGACACTCGGATCAAACTTTGATCACGGAGTGTCATTAGCTTAATAGACCTGACTCCCTTAGATTGAAGCTGCGATAATCTGATTACTTGTTGATCATCATGACAAACAGAAGGATCAACAACACTGACCCCTGGCTGTCATGAAACCCATTAGCACCCCGCGATCACATCACAGGCACCGATGGGAGCAGGGAATAAAGTGCTGCCCGACATCCTGTGTTAAATCCCGTTAGAAGAGATTAACAGCCAGAATTAACTTGCTATCAGCCATGGACAGATCTCTGATCTACCCTCAGCTGTTAGAGATTAAATAAGCCAACATGTGCAGGGAAAGACGCGGGCTTGGAATACGAGCCCACATCAAAGGCAGAGACACGACTTTTAATGTATATATTTTTATTGCACATGGCATTGCTAGACAGAAACTTGTCATATAGGGTCCTATCTGGTGCTATATAATTAATATTATTGTCTCCAGAAGTAATATTATAGTATCATAGGTAGGAAAATTCATAATATGGCACAATTTTTTTCTCTTAGGTCATATGGAGAAAAAATGTGCATGATTCCTTAGGGAATAACTGCTTGATCGCTAGGGTCCAGCCACTGGGACCCCCGATGATCCCAAGAACCAGTGCTATGAAAAGCCCCATGTGATTGGTCGATTATTTACACCTCTTTGGCACTCTCATAAGAATGAATGGAAAAGCCCAGCTGCACAGAGCGCTCGGTTATCTCTTAGTCCCAAAGACAATAAGTGGGGAAGAGTTAAGGCCGCTTTACACGCTGCGATCTCGCTAGCGAGATTGCTAGCGTGTGTACCCGCCCCCATCGTTTGTGCGACACGGGCAAATCGCTGCGCGTGGCGCAGAGAATCGCGCGGGCCCGTCACACTGCTTACCTGCCTAGCGACGTCACTGTGACCGGCGAAACGCCTCCTTTCTAAGGGGGCAGTTCGTTCGGCGTCACAGCAACGTCACTAAGCGGCCACCCAATCAAAGCGGATTGGCGATGAGCGGGACGAACATCCCGCCCACCTCCTTCCTTCCTCATTCCTGCGGTGTCACACATAGCGATGTGTGCTGCCGCAGGAATGACGAACAACATCGTACCTGCAGCAGCAAGGATAATTGGGAATGGGGTGATGTCACCGATTAGCAATTTTGCACGTTTTTGTGATGATTCAAAATCGCTCATAGGTGTCACACGCAGCGACATCGCTAATGCGGCCGGATGTCGTCACAAATTCCGTGACCCCAACGACCTCTCTTTAGCGATGTCGTTGCGTGTAAAGCGGCCTTTACACATTGTTGACCACTGTGCCATTCCTATGGGGCTCTTTGGAGCACTAATTCTCATAATTGGCGGTGGTTGGGACCCAAGTGATCAGGAAATTATCCGGTTAAACAGAATTTTTATTAATCCTTGCTTGCCTCTAGCAATTATCTCATATCTGGGGTTTCAGAAGGTTCTGTTACTTTTGTTGGGTTCACCAGTAGTTAACTAGTTATGGTACTGCACAATTAGCAATTTACACATTACCCTACAAATTGCCTAAAGGAATATGAGATCATAAAAACAACTTATTAAAATTCTAAAATAACATGTCAATGAAATAGTGGAAAATATTCACTCAAATTATTGCTGTTAAGTCTCGTATAGCTGAAAACGCTGTGTACTTTAGGTAATGAAAAGTCTAGACATTTTGGGGCCGAATTATCAAGTACTTTCAGCAGCGCTACTGAAACGCATGAGTGGGCACATTGGCAAAGAGGAGCTGGCATTATATCCTCAGCGCAGGATACCAACCCATTTGTGCGCCTTTTAAACATGTGCTGCAGGTGACTAGTAAAGATTGCAGACATTAGAAAGGCCAAGATCGTATATATTATCCAGTTGAAGGAATCCTTTGAAATGAGACTACCGTATGCACATTGGAAGCAGGACCGCCAGGTGTTCAGTGATGCAATTCAACAATTATGTTAAAATAACTTGATTTTTTGTGCCAGTAAAAACAGTCCGCCTTCAGCCTGCATCAGATGCCCAGCCGAAAATTCCACTATGTGCAAACCTTCTTAATGTAAAAAGCAGATCTCTACAATTGCTTTTTAATTCAATTATTTTAGCTATGCCTAAAGGGCGCTTTACACGCTACAATAAATCTTACGATGTGTCGGCGGGGTCACGTCGTAAGTGACGCACATCCGGCATCGTAAGTATGATTGTAGCGTGTAAAACCTCCGTGCAATTGCGATTGAACGAAAATCCGTTCATCGCATGCACGTCGTTTATTCATCAAAAATTGAACGTGCGGTTGTGCAATGTTCCCGAGGCAGCACACATCGCAGTGTGTGACACCCCGGGAACATTGAACGACAGCTTACCTCCGTCGGCGGCTCCCGCCGGCAATGCGGAAGGAAGGAGGTGGGCGGGATGTTTACGTCCCGCTCATCTCCGCCCCTCCGCTTCTATTGCCCGGCTGCCGCGTGACGTCGATGTGACGCTGAACGTCCCTCCCACTCCAGGAAGTGGACGTTCGCCGCCCACATCGAGGTCGTATGAACGGGTAAGTATGTGTGACAGGGGTTAATCGTTTGTGCGTCACACACAACAAATTGAACATGCAGCACATACGATGGGGGCGGTTACGATCGCATACAATATCTTATGCGAAATCGTAACATGTAAAGCAGGCTTTAGGCTCATCAGAGTTACATTTTTCTCTAGCTGTTGCTTTCTTTGCAGAAGTAGACACTTAGGCTGCTTTCACACATCAGTTTTTTTGGCATCAGGCACAATCCGGCAAAAAAACGGATCCGGCGCCGGATCCGTTTTATTCCCCATAGACTTGTATTAGCGCCGGATTGTCCCGGATGGTCTTGCGTTGCACGCCGCGTCTAACGGATCCAGCAAAATTTCTTTGTCCGGCTGCCGGAAAGGATGCAGCATGCAGCGTTTTTTGTCTCCAGCAAAAAAACAGACCACGCCGTCCACCATGTTGTATAATGGAAGCCTATGGGCGCCGGATCCATCGTCATCTGGCATTTTTTTGAACTGCGCATGCTCAGTATGACAATGGATCCGTCAAAAAACTAAAGGAATGCATGGAAAAAACTGATACGACGGATCCGTTTTTTCACCGGACCCGTCGCATCAGTTTTTTCGCCGGATTGTGCCTGACAGCAAAAACCTGATGTGTAAAGCCTGCCTAATGCGGGCATCACACGGTACGATATATCTGGCGATATGTCGTCGGGGTCACGTCGTTAGTGACGCACATCCGGCATCGTTAGTGATATCGTACCGTGTGACACTTATGAACGAGCAGAAATAGTTACCTTCTCGTTCATAGTTGACACGTCGTTCATTTTCATAATCTCGTTCATCCTTCTGTGCTCTGGTTGTTCGTCGCTCCCGCGGCAGCACACATCACTCCATGTGACGCCACGGGAGCGACGAACACAGCTTACTTGCGTCCCGCCGGCAATGCGGAAGGAAGGAGGTGGGCGGGATGTTACGTCCCGCTCATCTCCGCCTCTCCGCTTCTATTGGCCAGCTGCCGTGTGACGTCGCTGTGACGCCGAACGTCCCTCCCCCTTCAGAAAGAGGATGTTCGCCGCCCACAGCGACGTCGCCCTGGAGGTAAGTACGTGTGACGGGGGGTTAACGACTTTGTGCGCTAGGGGCAACTAATTGCCCGTGATGCACAAACGACGGGGGCGGGTACAATCGCTTATGCGATCGCACGATTTATCGTCCCGTGTGACGCCCGCATTAGCTGACACAGATTCACACCAAAACTGATAGCTCAATAAAGTGGCAGAGGACATTCCAGGGCTAATAACAAATTCTAATGTAAGGTATTGTAATTCCAGAGTATTTATATTTACTGTTTTACTATATCTACTTTTTTGCTCATATAGTAATTTTGACTTCTTAGTCTTTGTAAACGCTGAGGTCATTGCGTCAGTCTCTACAGGATTTACATTGGATCCATTGTGATCTAATATGATCTGTTTTCTCTTGTACAGTTGAAATGTGTGTGCTTATCTTGTCAACGAAAACCAAAGCATTATTGGGATTTTTCACTGTGCACCATATGTCAGGACTTAGATTGCTTCTGTTTTATAATATAGAGCTGCAATTACTTCTATTACTAGAAATCATCCTACAAGGTAGACCTGGACAAAGTATGCCATGAGGGCGACATTTGGCACTTTCGTTGTTCCTGTTCAGCCTCTGGACCAGGACAGCCATTTGGCTTGAAACAGTGATGTACCACAGCACAGGGTCGTTCCCCCGCTAGGTGTCTCAATTTCACCGCTATCTGCATCCTTAAGATACAGATATTGTTGACCAAAATGGTAGTGGTGGGAGTCATTGCCGCCCTCTTCCATCCTTTAACCTGTGCATCATAATCAGCTCAGCTGGCATGATGACATCACTAGATCTTGTGTAACCTCAGTATACACTCTGCACAGACTTGTGTGACACGTTGGGGTAACTCGGTTAAGTATTTGGAGGAAACTATAGTTCATCATATTTTTTCGGGGTGGCAGAGGAGACATCATATTATTTGGGGTTAACTGTGGGGGGCCATCATACAGTGTTGGGGCTATGGGGTCAACATAATGTGTGGGGGGGCTGTTTGGTCATATTGTGTGCTGGGGGCTGTGCAAACATGTTTTCTTGTATGGTAATCCGGCTTGTACCCTCCTCTTTCCTGATCTCCCTCTTGACCACCACATCGACAGACTAGCCGAGGTCAGAGCACAAAGAGATCAGTCTGTACTTCTTGTGTCTGGTCTTGAGCTCACGCCTCAGATTCCTTGTTCTTTCAGCTGTTGCTAGCAGTCTGTACCTGTCTATGTCTATGGCCTTTTCATATGTAGAGAGTGGGGATGTGTACAATGTCAGATGTAGTTATTAGGACTGGATATTTCTCTATCGGCCTGAACATTGAGCACACAGCTGGGTAATTTACAGGTGCATTATTCAGTGCCCCCCTAATCGATCAATTGCTTGCAAGTGGGTGAACTGATCTCAGATGTGACTTACTACAGCTACAGTATATTGGAGTGTTCATTACTTTCTGTAAGTAGAGAAAAAGTTTATCTCCATTTGGCCAGGTGGATATTATTCTTAAAACATTTTGCCTGACTGTATTACACTGTGGCTGTATTAGTGTGCAATACTAGTTTGCATGTCTATGTCTACAATGCATGCCCATGTCTATCTCCCTGATCCAGCGTCATCTACTCCTCCCACCCACATAGCGGACAGCTTTCCCCTAACGCTGTTTCTTTAATTACTATACCATTATTTTCTACTTTTTTGTGCACTAGCGATACATCTGGTATATAGATATTTAAACATATAGATCTAGCTATACATTACCCCTGAGGAAGCCATTGTGAGTGGTGATACACCCCTTCCTTCTCATCCCCCAATACAGGGTGATTATTATCATCCATTTTAAGCCTCTTTTGTCTCTATTCTGTTATCTTTTTGGATTAATTCTCAACTTTGATCAGATGTTGCAGCACTTTATGTATAGTATCTTACTATATTCCTGCATTTTGACGTCTGGCGTCAGTTGTCATACGTATCCTTATTTTTGATGGTATTGTACCATCCAATCTCCTTATGGGTGTAAAGATTGTGTGGTGAATATTTTCTTTTTTTTTTTTTTTCTGATGAGATAGTAATAGTGGGAACTAGTCAGTGATTGCGGGAACTTTTATTGTGGCAGTATGTCCATTTGATGTTTGTTACAATCACCTGCAAATGCCATTTAACATATTTTTTTCTTTCCTTTTATGTGTCTTTAATTTGTTTTGCATCTAATCTAGAGCATTAGACTACATTCACTTTGTATATTTATAGACTGATATATTTCTTAACCATCTGTTTGTTTTTGTGGATTCTTCCAAATTTTTGGGCCAGTGTCTAGGGCATCTTTAACCATATCTTTGATGCCCAAACATTTATGTGTTTTGGAATCTATCAGATATGCCATAAATGTCTATTAGGGACCACTGCTGGGACTGACACCATATTTTCTGGATGAATGTTTACCTATCCTCTAGTGCTTCCGTGGTGCCCCTGAGGCTTCAGTCGCCACAGGGTACTACACTTCACCCGAGGTGCAGTATTCATCGCGGATACGGAGAAGGTCGTCACCAATAAAAACCACAAACACATTCAACCAACACATAACACGGGAGTTCTGTCATTCGGACCGGGCTAGGGTAGGTGCTAGGCTGGCCATCACGAGGTATGGGACCTCATGCCCACTAGTTCAGGGACCCGGGAGGCGGGGCACCAACAGGGGTAGTCAGGAGCCATCTCAGACACTCAGTGAGTTTCCGGCAGGTACAGCAAGCACTAGCAAAGGGAGTTAGTTGCGCACAGCGTCCTTGTCAGGTCGGATTCCGGAACAGACAAGCAAGCAAAGAGGCACAGAAAGTTCGGGGCCCATGGTCTGGAGCCGGAGGCTTGACCCCAGTTCTTAGGAAAGAAGGGGGATCCCAGGGTTAGCGGGGAGTGCAGAAGGCACCGTGATCCGTTCCACTGCCCAGGAGCTGGGATGGAGGGAAACCATCGAAATGTGATGCACAGAAGAAACCGCCGGCCACGACCCCCGAAGTATCCGGGATCGGCTGAGGCCCATTACAGCATAGCCCCGTACTCCGATGGCAGTGTGTGACCAGTGAGTAAAAGACCTTGAACTGTTCAGCTTGTGTCATCACGTTACTGCCGGCGACCTCCCCATCGCGCCATCAGGACCTGATAGACTATTACTGCCACCATCCTCCCTGGGGTCATATAGCTCTGGGTGGGGAGAGCTGAACCATCCGAGCTGAATTGTTATCCGTCCCAGCAGAGAGGTCCCGCAGCGGCAGCTAATACTGGCCGCGCACCACAGGTGGCGTCACGATCAACTACCCCCCATCATCCCCATCCCCAGCCTTTTTATTGACACCCATGGTCACATAACCGGGCAAGGCCACCGTGGCATCCCAGGAGAAGCACCACAGCCCGGTGATGAGTAACCCCCGACCCCTGGGTGCGTCACTTATGCTTAGGCTGGACTCACACGAACGTATGGCATCCGATGCGAGAGCATCGGATGCGATATGCTAATGACCCCCGGCTCAGGCTCTGCTGTGAACGTGAGCCGAGTGTCATGCGATTGTGACCCGATCCTGCAATCGGGTCCTAGCTGCGAAACTGAGGGTGGGCGCTGCGGAGGAGAGGAAGGGGTTAATCCCCCCATCTCCTCCATTGTCAGTCAACTGGGATAACATCTGATTGCAGTCCGATGTATCTCTCGCACCCATTCACTTAAATGGATGCGAGAGATACGGCTCTAGCAGAAAATCGCAGCATCCTGTGACTTTTCTCGCATCCATAATCTGTATACGAGAAAAGCTGACTAACTGCTCGCCCTCAGAGATTAACATTCGTCTCAGTGCAATGCGAGATTTTCTCGCATTGCACTTGTCCGTTTTTCACACTCGTGTGAGCGTACCCTTAGAAACATTGTCATTGACATGGATTTGAGTAGGAGTCGTTCAATAATAATTACAATTAGCTGACTTTTATTTCTTTATAGTGCAGATTTTTATAATTACTATTCCATTTTTCACAACAAGCCAAGTGTACTATAAATTACAATGTAGTTTGCTTGTTTAAACTGTTCTTTTACTGTGGTTTTGGTTTATTAAACCGCAACATGTTGCACATCTAGGATTATTGTGTTTCTTCCCTCCCATGGATTTTGGTAGAAAAAAAAACTATAGCTAATTCTGTAAAATTAAAAGCTGCAAAATTGTCTCTTGAATTAGGTTGTTGTTAAAGGGAACCTGTCACCAGATTTGGCAACTATAACCTGCAGCCATCACAAGTGTGCCCTTATATACAGCATTTCAGAATACTGTATATAAGAGCCCAGGCCGCTCTATATAATGTAAAAATCACTTTTATAATACTCACCTAGTGGGCGGTCCGATGGGTGTCACTGCTCTCCATTCCAGCGCCTCCTCTCTGCGGTGATCACCGTCCTCCTTCTACCCAGCCCAATATGGATGATGTGTCCTACGTCATCCACACAGGCCAGCATTGAGGTTCTGCGCAGGCGAGCTTTGATCTGCCCTACTCAGGGCAGATTAAACACTGTAATGTGCAGGCGTGAGGAAAGGTCAAAGACCGCCCACGTATGCGCACTACAATATCTGGTGAAAGGTTCCCTTTAATGCTTTATATCTCCCTGTCCCCAATTATCTCCAGCTTGTAAAAGACTTGGGTGCTAAAAGTGAGGGACTCATGATTACCATGAGACCGGGCCAGCATGGGTTATTACTACCCTTGTATCCTACCTACGGTGCACGTATGTTTTGGAGCAGAGCTGCTAACTAGGCATAAATCCGCTTTTGGCAAATGCATTTTTTCTTAAACCTCTGCACTGTCAGCCTTCAGACTGTCCCTTGTTATTAGACGTCAGTTTTATTTTTACAGACGTTTCCCTATCTGCAGGGAAGCCCCAGTGAAATGTTGATTGTCAAACATACCATAACATCTAAAAGTTGCTTTCAGAAGTGGATGACCCCTTAAATGTAGCCATAACAATCCTGCTGTGACCGCAACTTTTCCTTGTCCAGCAGTCTGTATAAATGGACCTGAGGGTTTATGAAGCCATCAAGTTACCACAATATTCTCATGATCTAAAGGGAGTTGTCCTGTTTAGGGTTAAGCGTGCTTTACACGCTACGACATCGCTCAAGTGATCTCGTTGGGGGTCACGGGATTTGTGACGCACATCCGGTCGCTTTAGCGATGCCGTTGCGTGTGACACCTATGAGCGATTTTTCATCGTCGCAAAATTGTGAAAAATCGCTCATCGGGGACATGGGGGTCCATTCTCAAATATCGTTATTGCAGCAGTAATGAAGTTGTTCCTCGTTCCTGCGGCAGCACACATCGCTCCGTGTGACACTGCAGGAACGAGGAACCTCTCCTTACCTGCGTCCTGGCCACAATGCGGAAGGAAGGAGGTGGGTGGGATGTTACGTCCCGCTCATCTCCGCCCCTCCGCTTCTATTGGGCGGCGGTTCAGTGACGCTGCTGTGACTTTGCTGTGACGCTGAACGAACCGCCCCCTTAGAAAGAAGGCGGTTCGCCGGTCACAGCGACGTCGCAGGGAAGGTAAGTCCGTGTGACGGGTCCAGGCGATGTTGTGCGACACGGGCAGCGATTGGCCCGTGTCGCACAACCGATGGGGGCGGGTACGAACGCTGGCGATATCGGTACCGATATCACAGTGTGTAAAGCGGCCTTTAGTAGCGGGAAACCCTCTTTTCAGAATCCCAATCTCTTGCTCTGGATGACCTGTTCTGTTGTGCATTACATATTCATCTTCTAATGTTTCACTTCTCTTGTGGGGGGCGCTGCAGGGAAATTAAATGCATGCTGTATATCTCCACAAATGACATCAGTTTGGGTCCCACAAAATCAATTTATTGTGAAGGAATCCTTCGAATTATTAGGGATTATTCAAAGTGAAGAACCCCTTTAATTTTCCAGATTTACTATTGGATGGGCTCGACTCCGAGTATAATGGAAGTCAATCGGGAACTCAAGCATTTTTCTGAAAGATCTTCCAGAAAAATGCTCAAGTCTCCCATTGACTTCCACTGTACTCGGTACTCGAGTCGTGCCCATTCGAGCATTGAACTGCTCATTACGAGTACCAAACACCCGACCAAGGTAGTTGTCTCTCATCACTACTCATTATGAATGCCAAGAACCGGAGCATAGTAGTGCTCGCTCATCAACAGTCGTTACGAGTACCAAGCACTCAAGCATAGTAGTGCTTGCTCATCACTAGTCGTTACAAGTAACGAACATTTGAGCATAGTAGTGCTCACTCATCACTAATCGTTACGAGTACCGAGCATCTGAGCATGGTAGAGCTAACTTATCACTACTTGTCAAGAGTAATGAGCCCCCGAGCATGGTAGTGCTCGCTCATCACTAGTTATGAGTACGGAGCACCCGAGCATGGTAGTGCTTGCTCATCACAAGTCATTACGAGTACCAATCACTCAAGCATAGTAGTGCTTGCTCATCAATAGTCGTTACGAGTACCAAGCACTCAAGCATAGTAGTGCTTGCTCATCACTACTCGTTACGAGTAACGAACACTTGAGCATAGTAGTGCTCACTCATCACTAGTCGTTACGAATACCGAGCATCTGAGCATGGTAGAACTCACTTATCACTACTTGTCATGAGTACCAAGCACTCGAGCATGGTAGTTCTTGCTCATCACTAGCTGTTATGAGTACTGAGCACCCGAGCATGGTAGTGTTCGCTCATCACTAGCCGTTATGAGTACTGAGCACCCGAGCATGGTAGTGTTCGCTCATCACTAGTCGTTATAGGTTCCGATCATGGTAGTGCTCACTCATCACTAGTTGTTATGAGTTCTGAGCACCCGAGCATGGTAGTGCTCACTCATCACTAGTCGTTCTGAGTACTGAGCATCCGAGAATGTTAGTGCTCGCTCATCACTAGTCATGCCCCCTCATTCTCTCACACTGGTCATGCAGGGCTAAAAGCATAAACTATATACACACCTTATTGGCTATGGGGATGGTTGTGCATACATTTTGAGCATGAAGAGAGGAATAGCAGACAGCTCTAAGAAAAGATCTTTTAATACTCTTAATTAATGGATTATTCAAGCAAAACAGACATGTAGACCCCTCTAATTTTCAGACTTTGCTGCAGGGCTGTGGAGTCGGTAAACCAAACCTTCGACTCCGATTCCTCAATTTCTCTTGCACCGACTCCGACTCCAACTCCTACATATATTGCTTATAGTTAGGTGAAAAGTGTATTGTAATACATGAACATGTGTATGTGAACATCAGACATTTAATAATTTTTATGATACAATAATCAAGATATTTGTATAGAACATAAAATATATTTATTGGATACAACTTTAGAACACAAACTGTAATAAAGTTGTAAATATGTAATACACTATGTAATATACAGTAGATTGCATATATATCGTGTGTGTGTGTGTGTGTGTGTATGTATGTGTATATATATATATATATATATATATATACACACACACATGATATATATGCAATCTACTGTATATTACATATTGTATTACATATTTACAATTTAATATTTTTTTTGTTTTTTTGTTTTTATATTTACAATTTATTCGTTTTTTGTGTTCTAAAGTTGTATTCCAATAAATAGATTTTATGTTCTATCTAAATATCTTGATTATTGTATCATAAAAATAATTAAATGTCTAATGTTCACATTGTACTACAATACATTTTTCACTTAAATATAAGCATTATACTAAATGTTATTATTTAGTAAAATATTCGGCACATTCTGCATTGCACTACTGTCCCCAATTTATTATATATTTTAGTCGGAGTCAGTGCATTTTATACCGACTTCGACTCCACCAAAATGAGCTCCGACTCCGACTGCTTTACTGTATACCGTAGTTTGCTTTGCCATTTTACTGACACATAATCCATGGAGAGAGTGAATTGTATCAGTCAGGAAAAAAAAAAAAAATTACTGAAACATGATTGGCTGAGGGCTTCCTGAATGTCCTAAAAATGACTTTCTTTGTCTGTTGGCATATAGGAAAAACAGTATCTGCTACTGGATTATAATCACAGGCCGAATAATTATGTGGGTGTTATTCCACGCTTTGTATTATGTCTAAGTTTTACTGTTTTGTCTTTCGCCAGGGGCTTCTGTCAACTTCTTGCTTAGAATGCAACGTCTGGAAAAGTATCCTCTGGACCTTTATTATCTGGTCGATGTCTCTGCTTCAATGATTACAAGTATCGAAAAACTTAATGCCATTGGATCTGACCTGTCCCAGAAAATGGCAGACTTCTCTCATGACGTCAGGTTTGGATTCGGATCCTTTGTGGATAAACCTGTATCACCATATATTAGCGTTCATCCCGAGAGATTAAAGAATCAGTGCAGGTGAGTGAGGACGTTCAGGTTTAGGCTGAGGCTGGGTTCACATGTCCAGTAATAATCCATTACAACGGATCCAGCAGCAATATGTTGGCAAAAAAGTTGTGCAGACAGCTTTTGGTCCATCTATAAAGAACTGAATTCAGCTGCATTTTTTTTTAACATTGGAGTCGATGGAAAACGGATCCATTAACTGATTGCTATTTATCTTCCATTTGAAACTGATCCAATAAGCGGAAAAACGGATGGCTAATTAATCTCTTCATGACACATGACGTACTGGGTACATCATGGATCATCGTGTGAGGTTAATCCCCACAGGCTGCCGTGGGCAGTCCGTGGCGATCCGCTGACATGTCAGGTGACTTCAACAGCTGACATGTGTGCCTGCCAGGCGCGAGTGGAACCACGTTCCACCTGCGCCTATTGGAGTTAATTGTTACAGCAAGATGTAACAGTGTGCCACCTTAAGGATAACTTACCCACCCCCATCAAAGTCACGTGATTTCCGGTGGTTGCCATGGTAGCACAGGGTCATGTGGTGACTCCTGTAGCTATCTTGAGTCACTTTCTCTCACTGCTGGCAGAGGGCAATGTGTGAGAGTAAAGGGTGCTTTACACGAGACGATCTATCGTGCGATAGATCGTCGGGGTCACGTTTTTGTGATGCACATCCAGCGTCGCTTGCGACGTCGGCCTGTGTGACACCCCCTAGCGACGCAGTATCTCTCACAAATCGTGAGTCGTGTACTTGTCGCTAGGTTTCATAAAATCGTTTATGAAACATGGTGCCGCTTGTTCATCGTTTCCGTGGCAGCACACGTCGCTCCGTGTGACACCACGGGAACGATGAACATCGCTTACCTGTGTCCCGCGGCTCCCATCGGCTATTAGGAAGGAAGGAGGTGGGCGGGAAGTTTACATCCCGCTCATCTCCGCCCCTCTGCTTCTATTGGCCGGCCGCCGCGTGACGTCGCTGTGACGCCGAACATCCCTCCCACTTCAGGAAGTGGATGTTCGCCGCCCACAGCGACGTCGCACGGGAGGTAAGTACGTGTGACAAGGGGTTAACGAGTTTGTGCGCCACGGGCAATCAATTTCCCGTGACGCACAAACGACGGAGGCGGGTACGATTGATCGTGAAATCGCACGATCGGTCGTCCCGTGTAAAACAGGCTTAAAGCAGCTTTTCTCCAGATTTCAGCTGTGTAGCTGTGATCTGGAGAAATAAAAGAGTGATCAGACAGCTGATCGTTAGAGTGCCCTAGGGAACCTAGTAAAATAAAAAAAAAAGCTAAAAGTTTTAAAAAAAATAAAAAAACCTAAAAGTTCAAATCACCCCCTATTTGGTCCATTGGAAATTAAAGGGTTAAAAAAATAAACATATATTTGGTATCGCCGCGTTCAGAAATGCCCGATCTATCAAAATATAAAATTAATTAATTAAAATGAATCTGATCAGTAAACGGCATAGCGGTAAAAAAATTCCAAACACCAAAATTAATTTTTTTGGTCGCCGCAAATTTTGCGCAAAATGCAATAACAGGCGATCAAAATGTAGCATCTTCGCAAAAATTGCACCATTAAAACTGTCAGCTCGAGATGCAAAAAATAAACCATCACTGAGCCATAGATCCCGAAAAATGAGAACGCTACAAGTTTCAGGAAATGGCGCAAGAAGTGCGTCACTTTTTTTTTGGACAAACTTGTGAATTTTTTTTTTTAACCCCTTAGATAAAAGTAAACCTATACATATTTCGTGTCTACAAACTCGCACCGACCTGAGACATCACACCCACACATCAGTTTTATCATATATTGAACATGGTGAATAAAATATCCCAAAAACTTGTTTTTCTTTAACGTTCCTATGGGAGACCCAGACCATGGGTGTATAGCTACTGCCTCCGGAGGACACACAAAGTACTACACTCAAAACGTGTAGCTCCTCCCTCCTAGCATATACACCCACTGCTAGCCAGTCCTAGCCAGTTCAATGCTTTGTGTTTCAGGAGGTCACACACACATGCATTCTCTGATTTTGATTTTTAATTTTTCCTTTTGGATCAAAGATTTGGAAGAAAAGCGGGTCCAGCTGGACTCCCGGCATGTCCCTTCTCACCCCACTGTGTCGGCGGTGCTGTTAAGGTTGATTTTCCAAGGCTGGAGCCTTCTCCTGCCGCGCTCCTTCACCATCCCCTGGGGCTCTGGCTTGAAGTGGGAGCCAACACGGTTCTCACTGCTTTGCAGGAGACCGGTCTCCATCCGCAGCCCTTTTTCAGGATCCTGCTGGACGGAGCACTCATCCCTCAGGGACCTGGCAACCTGCGTCTCACAAGCTAAGTATATGAGACGTTATTACCACAGAAAGTGGTCTTTCCAGGGGTCCTTTATACTTTATTTATTGGGGAGAGTGTGTTTTATGTTTGTGTTAACATTTCCGGCCGGTTCTCCAGTTTTCACTGGAGAACCGCGCCGATGGTGCCTGCACGCCGGCCGCATGTTTAAATCTAGGCCCCGGCTTCGCCTGAGGCCTAGTTTCGGTTTCCACTGCCTCTGCATGTCAGTCATGCAGAGGGACAGTGTGGCTCCGCCCAGCGGCTGTGCAGCACAGGGAAGGGACACTCCTCACTGAGGAAGGATTCCCTCCCCTGGCTACCTCATTTGCCGCTCTCAGAGTAGGCCCCGCCCCCTCTCCTCGCTCCGGTCGCCATTTTCTCAGCGTTCTCTGTGCCTGCATAGGCACAGAGATTCCACATTGTGACAAGTGGGGGCCTGGGCTGAGGGACTGGAGGGCACAGAAATGTTTAAACGATCTGGCAGCCACAACCTCCGCTTTGTGCAGCTGCTTATTTTATCTGTTTATTTATGCTGGGGGCCATTCTAGGACAGATCCCCCACCTCTGCAGCATGTCTCACATCAGAGCAAGGCTGCAAGGCTGTTTTTATTATGCACTGCATGTAGTCTCGTACGGTTGTACCGAGCTCATAAACACAGTGGCCCCTCAGCCTGGAGGCTCATTAGTGGTCCCTCCAGCTGCTCCGGCTTCGGTGGCTGACCCCTGGTTTGGCTAGAATCCGCTATTTCCAGGGGTCGGCTGTCCCGGAATCTGCTGAGCATGCAGCCCCCTTCTGGGCGGCAGGAGCTTCAGGGCGTTTTCTGCTACAGCTCACTCAGCAAAGCTCACAGAGGACTCTCCTTCTGGCTCAGACCCCGTCCTCCTGACATGGAGACGCAGGGTCCCCTGTCCTCCCCGTCCCGCAGCTCTGATTACGAGCTGACTCACTGGACGAGGAGGATGTCTCTACCAGGGGCTCGGACGCTACTTCATGTACCACTGATCTGTCCGTAGGTGACGCAGATGCTAATGATTGGATTGCGTCCATTATACTTGTACTGGACCTCCATCCGCCTGTATCAGGGGAGTATTCCCCGCTGGCAGAAGGGCATCAGTATACCTTAAACAGGACAAGGAGTGTGTTCCTTAACCACTCCAGTTTTCAGCCCACTGTGTCCAAGCCCACAGCCTGTCTTGTCAGACCCCAAAGCGGGGTTCTGATGACTGTTTCCCCCTCCCATCAGAGGTAGTCAAGGAGTGAGCTCATTCGCCAAGGGTGGTCCCTCCGGTGTCTAGACTTTCAGCCCGGATAGTTGTATCAGTGGCTGACGGCACCTCTATAAGGATCCCACGGTACATTAATTTTGTAGTGGACCTCAATCCGCCGGAGTTACCTTGCCTAGGAGAACACAATGTGTGTTCCTTAACCACTCCAGTTTTCAGGCCACCGTGATCAAGCCCAGGGTCCGCTCTGACAGTCGCTTCCCATGAAGCGTGATTCTGAGGACTGTTTTTTCCCTTTCCACCAGTGGTGGTCAAGAAGTGGGCTCATTCACCACAGGTGGCTCAGCCCGGACCGTTATGTCAGTGGCTGATGGCTCCTCACTTAAGGTTTTTGCGGTCCGCCAGGTTGTCCTTCTGGCCAAATCTGTATGGGGGCGGCAGGAGCTTCGTTCTCCTCAGCTTTACAGCAGTGCGGTCTTTTTGTAGCCTTCTCTGCTTCTCTGGAGGAGATGCATTCCCTCACAGGGACTCTATGCCCGAAATGGTTGCCTGAACTTCCAGACTTCAGTCTTTTCATCCTATGCCATGTCTGCCATGCTGGACACCGCACTGCGGTGGCCTCGGCTACTTTCCTCGCTATCCGCAGGATCCTGTGGCTTCGGAAATGGAAGGCAGATGCTTCTATAGAAGTTCCTTGCTGGGCTCCCTTTTGTTGGGACCAGTCTCTTCGGAACCAACTGGATGAAATTAAGGAAGCTCTTGGCGGGAAGAGTTCTTCCATGCCACAAACCTAAACCAGGGAACCTGTCCAGGGCAGGAATCAGTTGAGGTTTCGGTTGTTTCGTTCCTCCATCTGATCGTTCTCTAAGCCCTCGGCCTCGTCCACTAGCTCGGCCAAGGTTCATAGACCCAAATGGCGCTCGAAGCTGCGTCTTCAGAAGACCGCAGGAGATGCTGCCACTGAGTCAGCTTCCTCCGAGCTATCTAGCCACGCCAACAACGTCCTTGGTCGGTGGCAGGCTCTCCCACTTGGCGACGTATGGTTTTAACACGTCTCCGTTCAGTGGGTGCGGGATTATACCTCCCATGGCTACAGGATGGAATTCTATCCACCCGCCAAACAGATTTTTTCTGTCAACTCCCCCCGGCTCCAAGGCCGCCGCCTTCTCACAGGCCGTGGCATTCTTGCAGGCCAATGGAGTAATTGTACCGGTTCCCGACTGGGAACGGTTCTGAGATTTCTGCTTAAATCTATTCCTAGTCCCCGAAGAGGGCGGTGCTTTCCGACCTGGATCTTTAGCTTTTCAAGCATGGTCAGGTGTGGCGTTTTCACATGGAGTCTCGGTCTTGTTCCGTGTGTTTTTCACCGGATCAATCAATAACCCAAGGAGATTCCCTAGCAGCCATCGGCATCAGAGATGCCTATCTGCAGGTGTCAATCGCAGTTTCACACCAGCGTTGGCTACGTTTTGCAATCGGAGTGGTCCAATTCGTGGCTCTTCCCTTGGGGTTAGCCACGGCCCCTCGAGTATTCTCATTAGGGCAGCTGTGATTAGGGTCCTGCACCTCTAGGGATTGGCAGTGATCTTTTGCCCTGGACGGTCTTCTTGTCAGGGCTTCATCCAGTGCAGATTCTTAGCAGAGTGCTTCGCTCACTCTTGCCACTCTAACCAATTCGGGTGGCTTGTCATTCTGTCCAAGTCCACTCTGACTTCGAACCAGAGGTTCCCAGGGACGCAATTCGAGACTCTGTCGGCACTTGTGAAGCTGCCCTTAGTCGAACAGTAGTCCCTCCGCTGGCGGTCGACGTCGTTCTATCAGGCACCGAATACAGGTGCTGGTCAGATGGTGGCGTCAATGGAAGCGATTCCTTGCCCAGTTTCTCCCGCGTCCTCTGAGACTGGATTTTTTCCGCTGTACAAGCGAACTTCCTCCTTCCACGGGGTGGTGGCTTCACCACTGACCAGGGGCTCGTTTCAGTGGTGGCTTCGGCCACTCTGTCTCAGGGACGCTCCTTCCTGGCCCCGTCCCGGGTGATCCTCACCAGGATGCTAGTCTATCCGCCTTGGGAGCAGTATATCTCCACCGTGGAGCGCAGGGCGCTTGGACTCTGTCCGAATCAGCCCTCTGGATCAATGTGCTGGAAATCAGAGCTGTATTTCTAGCTCTCTAAGCCTTTCACCATCTGTTGGCGGCTAGGCACATTCGAGTCCAGTCAGACAACGTGACAGCGTTTTCCTACATCAACTTCCAGGGCGGGACACTCAGCCGCTTGGCAATGTTGGCGGCTCAACGCATTCTTCAGTGGACGAGGGACTCCTAGTCCACCGTATCCGCAGCCCACATCCTAGACGTGAAAACTGCGAGACAGACTATTTCAGCTGTCCAACCGTGGTCCACGATCCTCAGGTTTTGCGGCAGATGCACTGGTTCATGTTTGGTCCCAGCTTCGTCTCTTTTACGTGTTTTACCCTCTAGCTCTTGTCCAGAGTCCTGCGCAAGATCAGTAAAGAGGGCCGTCGGGTCATTCTCATACTCCAGACTGACCCAGGCAGGCTTGGTACCCTGACCTGCTCCATCTGTCCGTTGTGTTGCCATGGCATCTTCCGGACCGTCCAGACCTTCTCTCAAAAGGTCCGTTTTTTCCGCCAGAATTCTGGACTCTCAGATTGACGGCGTGGCTCTTGAGTCCTGGATCTTGACGACTTCTGGTATCCCTCCTGAAGTCATCTCCACTATGACTCGAGCTCCAAAGTGTCCTTTCGCCTTTTTGGCCTTGCCGACCCTCCTGTCCCTTCCACAGTCCGGTCTACAGCTAGGACTATCCCTCATTAAGGGACAGGTCTCGGCTCTGTCAGTGTGTGCCAGCGGCGTATCGTCCGGCTGGCTCCGGTGCGCTCCTTCGAGGGCGCATCTCACATCATTCCGCCTTACCGGCGGCCTATGCAGCCCTGGGACCTTAATCCGGTCCTCACGGTTTCCGGAAACCCCCCTTTGAGCCTCTTAGGGAGGTTTCTTTGTTTCATCTTTCACAGAAAGTAGTCTTTCTAGTGGCCATAATTTCCCGCCAGGGAGTTTTGGCTGCACTCTCTTCGGAGTCACCCCCTTTTTTGTTTTTTTGTCATCAAGACAAGGTGGTCTCCGTCCGACTCCGGACTTTCTCCCTAAGGTGGTTGCTGCTTCCACCTTATCCGGGGCATTTTTCCTGCCTTCCTTTTGTCCGGCTCCTGTTCATCGCTTTGAAAAAGCGTTGCATATCCTGGATCTGGTGCAGGCGCTCCGGATCTATGTGTCTCGCACCGCCGTTATTAGGCGGTGCACCTCTCTCTGGTGCTGACCACTAGTCAGCGTAGCGGTCTCTCGGCATCTAAGCCGACCCTGGTTCGTTGGCTTAGGTCGGCCATTTCCGATGCCTACAAGTGTACTCAAGTGCCTTCCCCGCCGGGGATCAGGGCACACTTGATCAGAGCTGTCGGTGCCTTTTGGGCTTTCAGGCACCAGGCTACGGCTCAGCAGGTCTGTCAGACTGCCACTCGGATTAGTCTGCATACTTTTTCGAAGCACTACCCAAGGCATGCTCATGCTTTGGCAGACGCGGGCTTGGGCAGACGCATCTTTCAGGCGTCTGTCGCCCATTTGTGAAGTTAGGTTTCGCCTGCTTCTCAGTTTGTCTGTTTATTCCCACCCATGGACTGCTTTAGAATGTCCCATGGTCTGGGTCTCCCATAGGAACGTTAAAGAAAAAGAGAATTTTGTTACTTACCGTAAATTCTTTTTCTTATAGTTCCGTCATTGGAGACCCAGCACCCTCCCTATTGCCTGTTGGCAGGTTTCTTGTTCCGTGTGTCTTCACCGGCTGTTGTTGTTGTAGACAGAGGTTCCGGTTATTCCGGGTTTTACTCTGTCTCTTCTTGTGGGTGGATGTCCTCCTTCAGCTTTTGCACTAAACTGGCTAGGACTGGCTACCAGGGGGTGCATATGCTAGGAGGGAGGAGCTACACGTTTTGAGTGTAGTACTTTGTGTGTCCTTCGGAGGCAGTAGCTATACACCCATGGTCTGGGTCTCCCATGGCGGAACTATAAGAAAAAGAATTTACGGTAAGTAACAAAATTCTCTTTTTTGCAGTTTTTCCTTTCCGCACTTGGAATTTTTTTCCTGTTTTCCAGTACACTATATGGTAAAACTTATGGTTTCATTTAAAAGTACAACTCGTTCCGCAAAAAAACAAGCCCTGATATAGCAAGATTGACGGAGAAATAAAAAAGTTACAGCTCTGAGAAGAAGGGGAGCGGAAAAAAACAAAAAACGGAAAATTGTCTGTGGGTGAAGGGGTTAACGGATCCGTTTCCCATAGGCTCTAATGTTAAAAAAAAAACCGGATCCAGCAGAAATCGTTTATTTAAAAATGGACAATAAAGTTGTGTTTGCAAAATGGGTTGAAACTGGATCTGTTTTACTGGATGAGTACTGGACATGTGAACTCGGCCTTGGCTTAATTTAAAATCTGTCGTTTTGTGTATAAAGCTCCTATGTAAATCTATATGTCCCTGCGGTAAACCACTACAAACCAACACGGTGTAGTATCACAATGAATGATAGTAGCCAGATGCACCATATATGCACCGGCATCAAAACCATCTTCTAGGATCCTTGTGATCTTTGATGTATTTTATCATCCTTTAACCCTACATTTTTCACACATATCTAATAAAGCGTTTGTCCATAAGATGTGTATATATATATATTTTTTTTTTTTTAAATATCTCTGATCTGCTCGCAGCTCTGATCCCAGTAGCTGTGATTCTGAAGCTTTCTGACTTTCCAGCGGTCTCTACTTCTTGGTCCCTCTAGATAATCATAAAATAGTCACTCGTGATTTACTAAGTGGTCGTTTCCTGTGTGTCAAGAAAAAACAGGGACCAGCGGGGACCCAGGATGTAATATACAGGGGTATCAGTCAATCAGCATCACTAGTTTTTTTTTTTTTTTTTTTTTTAATGAGTAAAGTTTTAGGGTAACGCTCACACTGGTATATAATAAATCAGTCCCATGCTCATTTAGAAAAGTGGGGTGAGTGAAATCCATTTATTATTCTGTATACCATGCGAGTGCTATGTGAGCATGTGATTTTTTTTTTTCTCACCTAGCATCCGTATGCCACCCATATGACATGCGTTTTTTTTCTCATAAATTATTATTCTACAGCCATTTACAGTGTTCTGTGCTACAGAATGGTGATGTATCCATAAAAATCGGATGCCACACCGATGCCACACGGACATGCTTGTGGCGTCCGTTTTTTCATCGCACCCATTGATTTGCATTGACGAGTCGTGTCTGATAGACAAGTGCAATCGCAGCATGCTGGGACTTCTTCAGTCTGATTTGAGCTGTGGAAAAAGTCGCAGATCCACACTGCCTTATTCACTGACACTGGTTCGAGCGCAATGGGATTTTATTCTGAATGGATTAAAGGGAACCTGTCAGGTGCAATATGCAGTGAGAACCACAAGTGGTTCTGGGTGCATATTGCTAATCCCTGCCTAACCATCACAGCCTATAGTAGCATACATAAAGGGATCTATAGAAAAAGTAGTTCTAAAGATCCCATATGATATGCTAATGAGGCGTTACTTCTCTTGGCTAGTCGGCCCCCTTACATGTAACACACCCCTGTGAGCGTGCTAACATGCTAATGAATGTGCGGCGTTAGAGGATGGTCGCTCTCCCCTCTCTGCTGCCATCATGTCCGAGTCCTGGGTTTCGGCTCAGTGCACATGATCCCGGACTTTCAGTCATGCACACGATGAAGCCTGGTTGTACGCGTCCTGGCTTCAAACCCATGTAGTGCGCAAGACCGAAAATCTGGGATCATGCGCACTAAGCCGAAATTCAGGACTCAAATGTGATGGCAGCAGAGAGGGGAGAGCGACCATGCTCTGATGCTGCACGTTCATTAGCATGTTCGTACACTAATAGGGGCGTACTAACATACTAAGGGGGCCGACTAGCCAGGGGAAATAACACCTTTTGCGACTTATTTTTTGCGAATTATTTTTCTAAAGATATCTTTGTTTATGCTAGTGTATACAGGGACAGTTAGGCAGGGATTAGCAACATGCACCCAAAACTGCTCGTGGTTCTGGGTGCATATTGCACCTGACAGGTTCCCTTAAATTTAAAAGGAATTTGTCAGAGGGTTTTTGCTATGTGCTATGAGAGCCGCAGGATGTAGGGGCAGAGAGCCTGATTGCTGCAATGTATTAGGAAGGTGTCACTTGCTCAGCAATTTGCTGTAGTTTCAATACAATCAGCGTTTTATCAGCATGAAATTATCACTGCAAAACTAGGTGTTGCGTGCCAGGAAGTCAAGCTAATCTGTAACCCCGCCCCCACCCACCAATCATAAGTGAGGGTGGGTTTTATATACAGCTCAGCAATCTGAGAGAAGATAGAATTTCTATCAAAACTGCACCGAGGAGCCCAGTAAGTGATACAGCACTGGAATCAGGGTCTCTGCCCCTACGTTATGCTGCTCTCAGATTCCATAGCAAAAAATAGCTGACAGACTCCTGTTAAATAGAGTTCCCCATAAAGTGTGTCCTGGGAAATGAGCCACAAACCATTTGTTTTTCTTAAAGGATTATTCCATCCCATTCTCTTCTTAGCTCACCAGTGAATATTTTGTCTTTATTGACATGCCTCATTGGGAGCGCTGTGTCACAGCCTCGTAGTCGCAGCTGGTCTTGTGTAGTAACTGTGTGACCGTTCTTTCTTTCCAGTGCCTATAACAAGAACTGCATGCCGCCCCATGGGTTCATTCATGTGCTCTCCTTAACAAACAATATCACACAATTCAAGCAGATTGTTAGTAAGCAGAAAATCTCCGGGAATATCGATGACCCAGAAGGTGCGTTTGATGCTATGCTGCAGGCAGCAGTTTGCCATGTGAGTATGTGTTACTGAGTATTATGTAATATCTATTCCTATAATAGCATCGGGTAGGAGACACTCAATGCCAGGCCTCCAGCTTTCTTATTTTGACTGTATACTGAAATTGGGATTTGAAAGGATTATGTTATGGTGAAACGTAAAACCTGCCATCTGGTGATGTGGAATGCCGATATTCATGTGGATAGTTGGCCTGTAGTAGTATGAATAAGTCCCAAAGCCAGACAACTCATAAATGGTGAAAAATCAAGCTGAAGAAACAGATTTGATGGACCCTAATCCAGTGGCCACTGAACCACAGCCCTGTGAACCTCCTACTACCGGTCTGCATCCCCAGCACCTCTTCTGACTAGTAGGCCCAGTGCAACGTCATCACTACAGCAGGTAGGAGATGGTTTGTAGAACTGTAGTATATTGTAGTATGGGGCCATGCCATTCTGCAAATCTCGTTGTTAAACTCTATTGGAAAATGATGTGTGGGAAGGAGAGGGAGAGGGAGTGATCCAGCACAATTCCTCCTTGGTTTAAAACATTTAGGATCTTTATTGAAACTTCTTTAAAAACATGGTGAAGACCGAAAATAAACTTGCATAGTAAAGGCGCAATTCATGAGGGCTTTACGCGTTTCGGACTGAAAATAAAACCAACTAGTCCTTATGACTAAGGACTAGTTGGTTTTATTTTCAGTCCGAAACGCGTAAAGCCCTCATGAATTGCGCCTTTACTATGCAAGTTTATTTTCGGTCTTCACCATGTTTTTAAAGAAGTTTCAATAAAGATCCTAAATGTTTTAAACCAAGGAGGAATTGTGCTGGATCACTCCCTCTCCCTCTCCTTCCCACATCTCTGCTACCGGTCAGGATAGACCGTGGGATCCTGGCACCCGCAAGGCTGAGCAGTCCGGGCAGCAGGTGAGCTGAAGACTTTTTTCGTTCATTCATTATTATTGGAAAATGATGCCATTGCTCAGGTGGATAGCAGGAAAATGCATTATCACCGGCATCCCCTATCAATAAGACGTTTTGAGGTCCCAGGTATCTGGTTTAGGCCCCTTCACACATCAGGGATTCTGGTAGTATGTCGCCGTTTTTATACGTACTGAAATCACGGACATACGCAGACCCATTATAATCAATAGGTCTGCGTACACATCAGTGATTTCTCATGGACCGTGTGCGGTGATTTCTCAAGTCCGTTTTTCTCCGGCAGCAATGATGTCACAGGGACCACACAGTGGTCTGATCCATGTTACACATACCAGAGAAAACACGTGTCTTTGATATAAAATGATTTTCTATACTCACCTGTCTCCAGTGCTTCTGTCTTTGGCGCTGCTGTCACTTGCTTCAGGGGCCGCTCATTATGCTCATTGCCGGAGACATGAGCACTGGGGACAGCAACGCCAGAGAGAGGTGAGTAAAAAGTTCCTGATCTCCGTGTGCTATCACGGATAGCACACAGAACACACACGTGTGACAAATTATTGAGAGATTCATTCCTTGAGAAAGCGCTGGTGGCGAAACGCGCGTTGGATTACGTGTGGGGGTTTCCAATATAGGTAAGCTCCACTTGTTTGGCCCACTTTAACCTGGTGATGTAGGGACAACCTCTGATACTGAGGTTTTGCATGGGCACTATAATTCTACACTATACTCTCCCATCTATACATTGTTGATGGGGTGGAAACCATTTACACAGATAGGCTAATTGCTATTCGGTCATTGCTTTACTTGTGGCCAATAAGCGACATACAATTACCTAGTGTTTATCCTGCTCCCGCCTTCAGGAGTGTTTTACTTTTTACTCCTCCCTGACCTCTAATTTATATAATAGTCTTGCCATTTATGTCATTTTTATGTCTTAATAAATATTTTTGATATTTTCATTAATAAGTTTGGATTATTTTTCTGGTTTTTGTTCTACCCCATATTTTGTTGCTGTTTGTTCTTCTGAGTGGTTTATACCAGAAAAAATGGAGGGGTTCTTCTCATTTTGAGGAGACCCTCGACATTATTGAACTATTTATGTGCTTAATGAATCTTGTATTGATAAGTCAATACTTTGTAGGACCATCTTTTTCTGCAATAACTGCTGCAAGTCTTTTAGGATATGTCTCTACTAGGGTCTGGCCTTTGACTGGACCATTCACCACATGAATATGCTTCTGGTGTAAACCATCAATTGTAGCTCTAGCAGAATGTTCAAGGTCATTGTCCTGCTGGAACATCATCCTAGGCCACTGTCTTAAGGCTTTTACATCCTCTAACAGGTTTTCCTTCAGGATTGTCCTGCATTTAGCTCCATCCATCTTCCCATAAACTCTAACCAGCTTCTCTGTCCCTGCTGAAAAAAGCGTCCCCACAGCATGATATTGCCACCACTATGTTTGACGGTGGGGATGGTGTTTTTGGGGTGATGAGCAGTGTTAATTTTCCACCACAGATAGTGCTTTGCATTTAGCTGAAAAAAATCTACTTTAGTTTCATCTGACCAGAGTACCTTCTTCTATATGTCATGTAGAGGACACAGCTGGAATGTTGAAGAAGGTACTCTGGTCATATGAGATCAAAGTGGAACTTTTTGGGCTAAATGCAAAATGCTATGTGTGGCACAAAACTAGCAATTCATATCACCCTGAAAACACCATCCCCACCGTCACACATGGTTGTGGCAGCATCATGCTGTGGGAAGGCATTTCATCAGCAGAGACAGGGAAGCTGATCAGACTTGGTGGGAAGATGGATGGAGCTAAATACTGGGCAATCTAGAGGAAAACCTGTTAGAGGCTGCACAAGACTTAAGACTGGGGTGTAGATTCACTTTCCAGGAGGACAACGACCCTTAAAATACTCAAGAGCTACAGTGCATGGTTTTGATTAAAACATAGTCATGTATGTGAATGGCCTGGTCAAAGGCCAGACCTAAATCCCATTGACTAGAAAATCATGTATCATTTCCTCTACACGTCATAATTACTCCATTACTTGGTGTTTATATGTCACATCCCAATAAAATACATTTGGGTTTCTTGGTTTAACATGAAAAAAAGTGGAAAAGTTGATGGGATATGAATACTTTTTCAAGACACTGTTAATATCTAAAGTACTTTCTTTCCTATTACTCTTGTTTAGAGAATATGGTAACCTGTTTATTTTGGCAGCAGAAAATATGAAATGTAATAACAGATAATATATCTTCTCTTGTTTTGTTTTTTTTGTCGTTTATTTTCATTGTCATGTTTTTCCTTTAGCGGCTTATCTTACAGCTTAATCTTCTTGGCGTGCCAGGTTCATTATCCCAAAACTTGGTTTACTATCCAAGATCAGCAGCGAATCTCCCTAACTTTGCTCTAGTTACTGCTGTGTATCCTCCTCCTGTCGCTGCTTCATCCAGATCTATGGACAGGATCGCATGACGTGATGCATCAGGCGTCAGGACTAGAAGAAAAGCTTTCTTCTGTTTCTTTCCCATCTTCCCAACATTCCGATTTGATACGTTGTAAATATAAATGGTGATTTCTATGTCACTATTTTCTCATTTTTAGATTAAAGGCAAACTGATTTTTACCGCGTTTTCTTTTATGTTTCAGAAAGAAATTGGCTGGCGGAAAGAAGCAAAGCGCTTAATTATATTGATGACAGATCAAACTTCTCATTTAGCACTTGACAGTAAATTAGCCGGGATTGTGTCCCCGAATGATGGAAGCTGTCATCTCAAAGACAACGTTTACACCAGAGCGTCAGATATGGTAAGGACCTGTACAAGAGGAATAATCTGTCTGGGTAAGAAGGGCTCGTTATTGTAATCTTGGTTCCCAGCGCAAGTGATTCAAGTGATCAGAAAGGTTGTCAGGAAGAGGTAATTGTACGCACGTGTGGCTGACATACTCAAAAGGTTTAACATTAATTGGCTTACATGTTTAGCTTTGTATACACTGGCAGCCTGTCATGAAAACTTCTGTTAAATGTACCTAACACGTAACGCAACCTGCGTAATAACGAGTGAAGATAAAGGCATCTCAAAATATTTTATAATAAAATTAAGTATGGTAATTTGCAATTATTGCGATTGCTACCACCATGATATTATCTTAAGTGGTTTTTAAAAATCATTATTGCCACAAAGGTAGGCAATAAAGACTCTTTATAGTGTTGGTACCCTTGAAATTGTTTAAAAAAAATGAGGCATTTGCCCCAGAAAATTATTGCAATTACGCTTGTTTTGTTATACACATGTTTATTTCATTTGTGTGTATTCAAACAAGACAAGAAAAAAAGGCAAATTGGCCATAATTTCACATAAAATCCCAAAAATGGGCTGGTCAAAATTGTTGGCACGTTTCTAAATTGCGGGTAAACAACTTTGTTTCAAGCATGCGATGCTCATTCAAACTGACCTGTGACAAGTACCAGGTGTGGGCAATATGGAAATCACACCTGAATCCAGATAAAAAGAGGAGAAGTTAACTCAGTCTTTGCATTGTGTGTCTGTGTGTGCCACACTGAGCATGGAGAACAGAACGAGGAGAAGAGAACTGTCTGAGGACTTTAGGACGAACATTGTTGAAATATCAAGAATCTCAAGGTTACAAGTCCATCTCAGAAATCTTGATGTTTGTTTGTGCACCATGCACAACATAAACAAGAAATTTACAACCCATTGCAGTGTAGCTAATCTCTCTGGATATGGACAACAGAGAATAGTTGATGAAAGGTTGCAAAGCAGGATTTTCTGGATGGTGGATAAGCAGCCCCAACTAAGTTCCAAAGAAATTCAAGCTGTCCTGCAGGCTCAGGGTGCATCACCGAGAACTATCTGTCGACATTTGAATGATACACTATGGCAGGAGAGCCAGGAGGACCCCATTGCTGACATAGAGACATGAAAAATTATATCCAACATATCCATTGCCAATACACAAAAAGGAGATAAACATGTTTTAGAACAAAACGTGTAATTTCAATAACTTGCGCAATATATACAGGTTAGTATTTTCCCATACAAACACATGTATCACATGTAGTGTATATCATATATATATATATATATATGTGTATATATATATATATATATATATATATATATATATGTATGTATGGGTAGGTGTGTAGGTATATACAAGTGCATCTCAATAAATTAGAATATCATCAAAAAAGTTAATTTATTTCAGTAATTCAATACCAAAAAGAAACGCATATATTATATAGAGTCATTACACACAGATATATTTCTGTTAGTGTTGATGATTATGGCTTACAGCCAATGAAAACCCAAAGGTCATTATCTCAGAAAATTAGAATAATTACCACAAAATTCCTGTAAAGGCTTCCTAAGTGTCTAAAATGGTCCCTTAAGCTGGTGTCACACATAACGACGACGACAACGACGTCGCTGCTACGTCACCATTTTCTGTGACGTTGCAGCGACGTCCCGTCGCTGTCGCTGTGTGTGACATCCAGCAACGACCTGGCCCCTGCTGTGAGGTCGCCGGTCGTTGCTGAATGTCCAGCTTCATTTTTTGGTCGTCACTCTCCCGCTGTGACACACACATCGCTGTGTGTGACAGCGAGAGAGCGACGAAATGAAGCGATCAGGAGCCGGCACTGGCAGCTGCGGTAAGCTGTAACCAGCGTAAACATCGGGTAACCAAGGGAAGACCTTTCCCTGGTTACCCGATGTTTACGCTGGTTACCAGCCTCCGCTCTTGCTGCCAGCGCCGGCTCCTGCACTGTGACATGTGGCTGCAGTATGCATCGGGTAATTAACCCGATGTATACTGTAGCAAGGAGAGCAAGGAGCCAGCGCTAAGCAGTGCGCGCGGCTCCCTGCTCTCTGCACTGTGACATGTAGCTGCAGCACACATCGGGTTAATTAACCCGATGTGTGCTGCAGGAGAGCAAGGAGCCAGCGCTAAGCGCGGCTCCCTGCTCTCTGAACTGTGACATGTAGCTGCAGCACACATCGGGTTAATTAACCCGATGTGTGCTGCAGGAGAGCAAGGAGCCAGCGCTAAGCGCGGCTCCCTGCTCTCTGAACATGTAGCACAGCGACCTTATGATCGCTGCTTCTGCTGTGTTTGACAGCTAAGCAGCGATCATAACAGCGACTTACAAGGTCGCTGTTACGTCACCGAAAATGGTGACGTAACAGCGACGTCGTTGTCGCTGTCGTTTAGTGTGACACCAGCTTTAGTCTTGTTCAGTAGGTTACACAATCATGGGAACAACTGCTGACTTGACAGATGTCTAGAAGGCAGTCATTAACACACTCCACAAGGAGGGTATGCATAAAAGGTCATTACTAAAGAAGCTGGCTATTCACAGTGCTGTATCCAAGCATATTAATGGAAAGTTCAGTGGAAGGAAAAAATGTGGTAGAAAAAGGTGCACAAGCAACCGGAATAACTGCAGCTTTGATAGGATTGTTAAGAAAAGGGCATTCAGAAATTTTGGGGAGATTCACAAGGAGTGGACTGCTGCTGGAGTCAGTGCTTCAAGAGCAATCACACACAGACGTATCCATGACATGGGCTACAAGTGTCACATTCCTTGTGTTAAGCCACTCATGACCAATAGACAATGCCAGAAGCATCTTACCTGGGCCAAGCAGAAAAAGAACTGGACTGTTGCTCAGTGGTCCAAGGTGTTGTTTTCAGATGAAAGTAAATTTTGCATTTCATTTGGAAATCAAGGTCCCAGAGTCTGGAGGAAGAGTGGAGAGGCCACAATCCAAGCTGCCTGAGGTCTAGTGTGAAGTTTCCACAATCAGTGATGGTTTGGGGAGCCATGTCATCTGCTGGTGCAGGTCCACTGTGTTTTATTATCAAGATCAAAGTCAATGCATAAAGAATAATTTCTATGGAAAGACGAAGACAATTGAAAAGGTCTTTTAAGTGATCCCTTGTAGTCATAAAAAAAAAATCATGAAAAATAGACAGGTACTTCATTTTTTTCCTTACTCTGCTCCACCTCAATATCTGCAAAACAAAAGATTAAAAAAGGGATTTAAAAACACATCTTTAAATTTGCGTGTACAAAAATACTTGAAAATGAGCCTGGTCAGGTACTGAGAAAATGGCCTGGACCTGAGCTGGGTAAACATGGGCATTATTAACCCCTTAAGGACGAAGCCAGATTTGTACTTAATGCCCAGGCCATTTTTTGCAATTTTGACCAGTGTCACTTTATAAGGTTATAACTCTGGAACGCTTCAATGGATCCCGGCGATTCTGAGATTGTTTTTTCGTGACATATTGGGCTTCATGTTAGAGGTAAATTTAGGATGATATTTTTTTATTTTATTTGTGAAAAAATCTGAAATTTGACAAAAAAATTAAAAATTTTGCAAGTTTCAAACTTTTAATTTTTATGCCCATAAACCGGAGAGTTATGTCACACAAAATAGTTAATAAATAACATTTCCCACTTGTCTACTTTAGATCAGCGCAATTTTTGAAACAAAATTTTTTGGGGTTAGGAAGTTAGAAGGGTTCAAAGTTCATCAGCAATTTCCCATTTTTTCAACAAAATTTACAAAACCATTTTTTTAGGGACCACATCCCATTTGATGTGACTTTGAGAGGCCTGGGTGACAGAAAATACCCAAAAGTGACACCATTCTAAAACCTGCACCCCTCAAGGTACTCAAAACCACATTCAAGAAGTTTATTAACCCTTCAGGTGCTTCACAGGAACTAAAGTAATATGGAATGAAAAAAAATAAAAATTAACATTTTACCTAAAAATGTTACTTTAGCACTAATTTTCTTACTTTTTCAAGAGGTAACACCAAAAATTGGACCTCACACTTTGTTACCCACTTTCTTATGAGCGCGCCGATACCCCACATGTGGTCAGAAACCTTTGTTTGGGTAAATGGGAGAGCTTGGAATGAAAGGAGCAATATTTGAATTTTGGAAAGCAAAGTTGGCTGAAACAGATTGCGGGCACCATGTTGCTTTTACAGATCCCCTAAGGTACCTAAACAGCAGGAACCCCCCTCAAGTGACCCCATTTTGGAAACTAGACCCCTTAAGGCTTCTATCGAGGGGTATACTGAGCATTTTGGACCCACAGGCAGTTCACAGATTTTGATAACGTTACTTTGTCATATTGAAAATTGTAATTTTTTTCTCAAAAATGTTGCTTTAGCATCAATTCTCTCACTTTTTCAAGAGGTAATTCCAAAAATTTGACCCAAATGTTTGTTACCCACTTTTTTATGAGCGCGGTGATACCTCACATGTGGTCTGAAACCTTTGTTTGGACAAATGGGAGGGCTTGGAACGAAAGGAGCAATATTTGAATTTTGGAAAGGAAATTTGGCTGAAAAAGATTGCGGGCACCATGTTGCATTTGGAGGACCCCTAAGGTACGTAAACAGCAAAAAACCACCACAAGTGACCCCATATTGGAAACTAGGCCTCTCAAGGAATTTATCTAGATGTTTGGTGAGTACCCTGAACCCCCAGGTGCTTCCCAGAAGTTTATAACGTTGAGCCATGAAAATAAAAAAATAAAATTTTACCACAAAATTGTTACTTCAACCAGGTAGCTTTTTTTTTCACAAGGGTAACAGGAAAAAAATCACCATGAAATATATTCTGCAATTTCTCCTGAGTTTGGTGATATCTTATATGTGGTGGAAATCAACTGTTTGGGCACACGGCAGGTCTTGGAAGGGAAGGAGTGCAATTTGACTGAACATTTGGCTGGAATAATTAGTGGACGCTATGTCGCATTTGGAAAGCCCCTAAAGTGCCTAAACAGTGGAGGCCCCCCACAAGTGACCCCATTCTGGAATCAAGAAACCTCAAGGCTTTTATCTAGGTGTATATTGAGCATTTTGAATCCACGAATACTTCACAGAATTTGATAAGCTTAGGTTGCCATATTGAAAATTTTCATTTTTTTCACAAAAATGTTTCTTTAGCATCACATTTCTCACTTTTTCAAGAGGCAACAACAAAACGTGGACCCCACAGGTTGTTATCCAATTTCTTGTGAGCGCAGAGATACCCCATATGTGGCCAAAAACCTCTGTTTGGATATATGGGAGGGCTTGGAATGGAAGGAGCACCATTTGAATTTTGGAAAAGTTGAAATAAATTGCGCGCACCATGTCACATTAGCAGGGCCTCTTGGGTACCTATACATTAGAAACCCCCCACAAGTGACTCCATTTTGGAAACTGGACCCCTCAAGGATTTTATTCAGGAGTATACTAAGCATTTTGAATCCATAGGTACTTCACAAAAATGTTGCTGTAGCAACAAATTTCTCTCTTTTAGGCTATGTGGCCATGATCCAGCGACACGGCGTCCAGTACACAGTGTCAGCCTTCCTGCAGAGATGTGAGTGTTGTCCACGGGAGAACGCAGCTGCCCATGCCCACGATTTGGGTTCAGGCTGCTGTGGAGCTCTATGCTACCTGCAGAGAACACTCATCTCCGCAGCATAAATTGACATGCTGAGGCTCGGGAAGCTGCACCACAGGTCGGTTTATGCTGCGGAGAAAAGAAGCACAGTGGGCACGGGATTTCTAAAAATCCTTCCACTGTGCTTCTACTGCACAACGCAGCGTTATGGACGCAGGGAAAACACTCTGCGTCTAAAACGCTGCAAGCCCTGATTGTGGGAACACAGCCTAAAATGCTACAATGGATAGATGTCAAACATATATAACGTCCCACCCCCCTGCATATTCTAAGCTGGCGCCCTTTAGTGCCTTTCATGTGGCACTAAAGGGTGCCTAGCCTTGTATTTAGCCCAAAAAGAAAAAAAAATAATTAAAATAAATGACGTGGGGTCCCCCCTATATTTGATAGCCAGCTAGGGTAAAGCAGACAGCTGTAGCCTGCAAACCACAGCTGACAGCTTCACCTTGGCTGGTGATCAATTTGGAGGGCTCCCCAAGCTGTTTTTTTTTTTTAATTATTTATAAATAAATAATTAAAAAAAAACAAAACAAACGTGGGGTCCCCCCAAATTAGATCACCAGCCAAGGTGAAGCTGACAGCTGGGGTCTGGTATTCTCAGGATGGGAAGAGCCATGGTTATTGGACTCTTCCCAGCCTAAAAATAGCAGGCCGCAGCCGCCCCAGAAGTGGCGCATCCATTAGATGCGCCAATTCTGGCGCTTCGCCCCAGCTCATCCCGCGCCCTGGTGCGTTGGCTAACGGGGTAATAAATGGGGTTGATACCAGATGTGTAATGTCACCTGGCATCAAGCCCAGCAATTAGTTATGTCACGGCGCCTATCAGATACCCGACATAACTAATTGACAGTAATAAAAAAAAAAATTGACAACAAAAAAAAATTTATTTGAAAAAACACTCCCCAAAACATTCCCTGATTGACCAATTTATTGAAAAGAAAAGAAAAAAAAAATGGACATCCCACGTCGATTCTGGACCTTCTAGAATATGGGGGACACGTTCAGGGAACGTATCCCCCATTTTCTAGGTGTGAGGACCCTCCATTTGAGGAGAGTGGGTGCAATGAATCTGCACCCACCCTCCCCGGGTCACAGCTGCACACACAGTGCCGAGCAGCAGCAGCAGCCAGCGTCCTGAACACAGGAAGCTGTCAGCTGCTCTGCTCATGTGACCGGCGTCTGCTGTGAAGGAGCCGGAGGAGGGGGCCGCAGGGGATCAGCGCTCCGACAGGTACGTATGACACCGGGGAACACCGGGGGGATAGGGGGGGACCCGGCAGGGCCTGGGGAGCAGGTTTCTGTCGCATGTGTTATGGCACATACGACAGAAACCATAGGAAAGGGGGAAATGCGGCCGGCGCGCTGCTGTGCTCGCCGGTGCGCGCGGCCATCTTGGATTTTCGGGAGGGGGTTGGGGGTCGGGGGGGCACTTTGGGGATACCGAGGGGACCGGAGGGAACCGGGAAAAAGATTTATCTCCCATCTGGCATGTTTGATCATGCCAGATGGGAGATAAATGATTTTTTACCGGCGCGGTCATTTACTGTAACCTGATCATCGGTATACGGTGTATACCGGTCATCAGGTGAGCGGGGACCGGAAAAACCGGCCAGAATCATGATCTCCAGGGTCTCAGCTACCCGCGGCAGCTGAGACCCCGGAAATTTTCTGACTCTGGGGGGCGCTAGACCCTTTTTTCCGACCGCCGTTAAAAAGCGGCGGATCGGAAGAAGTACCCTAATTTGTCGCCGTTAAAAGGCGTATCGGCGGTCGTTAAGGGGTTAAATGATGATCACGAATGTTAGCATCAAACTATGAAGACCGACAGATGAAGACGCCAGAGGGTGAGTATAAGACAAAGGGCAGGGGACTTAGATTAGAAGCATCATTCCAGCGGTAAAATAAAAAAAAATTGCTGTAGTGGTGCTTTAAACATTGCTGACTGACTGCAAGCAGGCGACTAACAGCAAATCTCAATGCTCTGCCCAAGTGTCTGTGGCAGCTCCATGCCAAGTACAGCAAGCCGCTGCCCAAACTGAGTGTACTGGTAACTCCTAGCACCAAGTTTTACCTCTGTCTTATTAGGTTTAGAGACACTTCAAGAAGAAAAGGCAAATTCCTTTTATGAGGAGTATACAGGGAACACTTTGTACTCCGCACGTGGAGGTGTAAACACCGAGTACTGCAAACAGGACTTGGCTTATAAATGTGGCTTTAGTCTTGAAATTTCATCCAGTGCATTTTTCTCTGCTACGAACATAACCTTAAAATGAACAGTAAACTTCATAGGAAATTGGGATCTCGGGACTAATGGGGATGTGGGTTTAGTCACAACATCCGGTGGTTTGCAGCTGCTTGCTTCCAATTTAGGTTGTCTCATAACTATAAGTCACTAATCTTTAGTGTAATAGGTAGAATCAAATCATATCAGCTGTATTTTCAAGGCATTTTACACTCATACAGTTAGGAACAGATGTCAAAGTATATATATTTATTCTGCACATTCCTGTATGTGTGATACAAATTCTGTCGTTCTGCTCATGTGACAGCCCAGAATACCAAAACTAATATCAGTTGTGGACAATGTATATGCCGGACACCAACGCCCACCCGATAGACTAAAGGGTGGTTTACACTCTGCGACATCGCTAGCGATCGCACCCGCCCCCGTCGTTTGTGCGTCTCGGACAAATCGCTGCCCGTGGCGAACAATATCGCTAGGACGTGTCACACATACCTACCTAGCGACGTCGCTGTGGCTGGTGAACAACCTCTTTTTAAGGGGGCGGTTCGTGCGGCGTCACAGCGACATCAATCAGCGGGCCACCAATAAAAGCGGAGGGGCGGAGAGCAGCCGCATTCGCTTCACTCCCACCTTGTTGCCGGAGGATGCAGGAACGCTGTTGGTCGTCATTCCCGGGGTGTCACATGTAGCGATGTGTGCTGCCTCAGGAATGACGAACAACCTTCGTCCAGCAAAAGCAACGATATTATGAAAATGAACGACGTGTCAGCAATCAGTGATTTGGTGAGTATTTCTGATCGTTAGCAGTCGCTCGTAGGTGTCACACGCAACGACGCCGCTAACGACGCCGGATGTGCGTCACGAATTCCGTGACCCCGACGACATCGCTAGATACGTCGTTGCGTGTATAGCGGCCTTTAGATGGGATCTATCATGTCCAGTACATGGTGCATGAATAATACACATTGATAAGTCATACCCTAATATACAACCTGCGTTATATCCTGAGTAGTTAATCCAATCATATTTCCTTACAGGAGTATCCATCACTAGGTTTGCTGGGGGAGAAATTAGCAGAAAACCATATCTACGGTCTGTTTGCTGTCCGTGGAAGCGCCTTCAGTTGGTATAAGGTAAAACAAAAAATATTGATTGCATTTTTTTTAAATATTTCTTTCTCTTTAGTTGTAAATGACTTCAGTTTCTTCATTTTATAGGATCTTTTACCTTTGCTGCCAGGAACAGTAGCCAAGAAACTGGATGACACTACGTCAAACACAAACATTAAGAATGTGGTGGTTGAAGCTTACCAGGTTAGTGATCTCGAATTTGAGCTAATGGATTTTCAGTTTTATCTGCTGCTCCATTCATTTGGAATATTTCATTATAATTTTAAGGTTGAAAAAAGATAAAAGTCCATCGAGTTCAATCTATAGCCTAACATGTTGATAGAGAGGAAGGCAAATCTCCATGAAAACAATAATTGCCTCATATTAGGGGAAACGTTCCTTCCCGACAATGAAACTATTTCCCTAGATCAATGTTTTATTCTAGAAATGTTGTGCCCAGAGCCTATAACATTATATTGTTCCAAAAGGTTATGTACAGTTGTGAAAAAAGAGATAGATGCACTCCCTGGTGCAATGAATATAAGAGAGCAGATTTTATCAAAATTTTCAAAGTAGTCTGATAGAAATACCCTAACTTGATGGAAGGTGCAAATTTCGGTACAACTCTATGAAATACTCCTCTGAGCATTCAGACCATCCCCGTAAGGGAACATCTTCTGCTTCTTCTTCAGCCTTTCTGACCTTGAGAGCCACAATCAGCTCTGACACACAGTCACAAACCACATCCAGCTCTCGCCCCCTCACAGTAGTGACTCCCAGAGCCCCCATTACCAGTATAATGTCAGCCAAAGCTTTCCCACAAAAATCTCACAAGGTAATATACCAAGATCCTGGGGTTCCTACCTTATTCCCATTCAGATGTTACTCTTCTGTGTGAAGCTACTCTTAAAAGTCACCATATGGAGACCTGTTCTTCATAGCTGTTTGCTAGACCTGGTGCTTATGCACCAAGCTGGCAGACATTCGCGAGTCACACATCATGGGCCCGCGAGTCAGATGTGGCTCCAAAGCTACAGGTTGGGGGACCATTTCTCTAGGAGGTAGGCCCAGCCCTAGCTGAAAGGGGCATGGATCAGCACTGACAGCGCTGCTTAGGTCCAAATGAGCTGGTGCCAAATCACCATTTTTATTAAAAAGTCTTATTTGAAAAACACATTTCAGTGCAGCTTCTGCACCTTTATCAGGTTTGTCAGGACCACTTGATACCAATCAACTCTGGTGGAGGCCAGATGTAAGTAGAGAACTGAGCAAACACGACTGCTCCTTACACTGTTTACTAGCTCCTTAAGGTACCGTCACACTAAGCAACATCACTAGCAACATCGCTGCTGAGGCACGACTTGCTAGCGATGTCGCTGTGTGTGACATCCAGCAACAACCTGGCCCCTGCTGTGAGGTCGTTGGTTGTTGCTGAATGTCCTGGACCATTTTTTAGTTGTTGCTCTCCCGCTGTGAAGCGCACATCGCTGTGTGTGACAGCGAGAGAGCAACAACTGAATGTGCAGTGAGCAGGAGCCGGCTTCTGCGGACGCCGGTAACCAATGTAAATATCGGGTAACCAAGAAGCCCTTTCCTTGGTTACCCGATATTTACCTTCGTTACCAGCGTCCGCCGCTCTCAGCTGCCTGCTCCCTGCACACGTAGCTGGAGTACACATCGGGTAATTAACCCAATGTGTACTGTGGCTAGGAGTGCAGGGAACAGGGAGCCGGCACTGGCAGTGTGAGAGCGTCGGACGCTGGTAACGAAGGTAAATATAGGGTAACCAAGGGAAGGGCTTCTTGGTTACCCGATGTTTACCGTGGTTACCAGCGTCCACAGAAGCCGGCTCCCTGCTGCCTGCACACGTAGCAGAGTACACATCGGGTAATTAACCCGATGTGTACTGTGGCTAGGAGTGCAGGGAGCCAGCGCTAAGCGGTGTGCGCTGGTAACCAAGGTAAATATCGGGTTAGTTACCCAATATTTACCTTAGTTACCAAGCGCAGCATGGTTCCACGTGTAGCGACGCTCCAGCAATCCCTGCCAGGTCAGGTTGCTGGTGGGATCGCTGGAGTGTCGCTTAGTGTGACATCTCACCAGCGACCTCCTAGCAACTTACCAGCGATCCCCATCAGGTTGTATCGTTGTTGGGATCGCTGGTAAGTTGTTTAGTGTGACTGGGCCTTTACACTACTGCTGGGTCCTGCTGATCAGTTGTGATCAGACCAGTCCTGGAGGTGCATCCCCCTGCTGACTAGGAGGTATTATGGGCGAGTGTCTCTCCATTTTTAGCTGCTTTGTGTGGAGTTAACTATGCATTTGCACTTTATGAGGGGTGGTTACTGGTAGCCCTGTACTTTGCAATGCTTTCAACTTCGCTGCTATTGCACATGAGCACTTTTTTTGTGGACCAAACACTCCCCCATCATACTTAAACATTGAAGCTGCTATCTTGCATAGGCACTTTACACCCACCTCCCTATTATTATATTGTCAGTGTGTGGGTGCCCTCCTTTTTTGTATCCTCACCAGCACTCATGTCTTTATTATACAGTCTGTCCATCCATATCCTGTCCACAGCCATTAACTTGAGAACGGCGGCAGCTATAGGAATAGAAGTGGTCTCTAGGTCTAGTAAAGTAGCCATGTGCTACGCAATGAAACCACTTATAGCGCCACCTGGTGGAAAACAACGGAGTTAGCATTTTTATCTCAAAAACGGAACGAGATAGAGGAAAAAAAAGTGAATTACAAAGTTGTAGGGCATCATCAATTCAATACGAACCGACACCTTGCATACAGAAATGCTATGATATGAAACACATGACCCTCCAAAACATTGAATGCTGGTCACGAATATGGCGCTCATTTAACTTTGATGCTCAAAGTGGCCAACGTCAGCTACAATGCACATCTGGACTCTGGATAGCATACTGTATCTTGCTGCACGTTGTGCAATATGGTAGGTGACACGTTTGCACAAGCATCTGTGATACGTCTTCGTAGGTCCTGCAATGTTGGTGGAGGGGTCGCATACACC
This sequence comes from Anomaloglossus baeobatrachus, assembly GCF_048569485.1. Taxonomy (NCBI): domain Eukaryota; kingdom Metazoa; phylum Chordata; class Amphibia; order Anura; family Aromobatidae; genus Anomaloglossus; species Anomaloglossus baeobatrachus. Next base: position 485,583,634 of record NC_134358.1, read on the forward strand.
TGCTGTTTGATGTGACCTCACAGAAAGAAGTCCAATGGGGTCAGGTCAGGTGAGCGTGGAGGCCACTCCACACAGCCACCATACCCATTGACTTGTAGGAAGGTCTCCATGAGGTATAGCTTCACGTCCGCAGCCTTGTGAGTTTTACACGTTCTAATCATAGCATTTCTGTATGCTAGGTGTCGAGTCGTATTGAATTCATGATGCCCTACAACTTTGTAATTCACTTTTCTTCTCTATCTCGTTTCATTTTCGAGATAAAAATGCTAACTCCGTTGTTTTCCACCAGGTGGTGCTATAGGTGGTTTCATTGCGTAGCGCATGGCTACTTTACTATACCTAGACACCACTTCTATGCCTATAGCTGCCGCTGTTCTCAAGTTAATGGCGGTGGACAGCATATGGGTGGACACACTGTATATGTTATTGATGTTTGTTTTTATGATTGATTCATGAATAAAATTATATATTGGTTTGCAATAAGGTTGTTTTTTGAGTCTTTTTTGTTACTATAGGTCTATATATTAGTTGGGTCTCTACCAGATATTTTCACACTTCTGTCCTTGTGTGGGGTTAATTGTGGTCCTCCCTTTAGGCCATTATTAATGTCCCCGCTTCATGCGTTCAGATGTTGTTAACGCTTTTTTATTATTTATCGGAATCAGCTCATCTATTGTGAGAAACCCACTGGTTAATTAAAAGGATAGACATGATTGTAAATAAATCTAATCTCGACTTTGATGTATTCTCTTCAGGCACTTCTCTCAGAAATGAGGATTCAAGTGGACAATCCGATGAAGGGCATTCATGTAAATATTACTGCTATCTGTCCGGATGGGAGCAGACATTCTGGGATGGAAGGATGTCGTAATGTACAGTTTAATGATAAGGTACAGTATTTCTACATATCCCCCACAGCTGCAGAAATACATCGTCTACTATTCTGCATCAAGTGTTCAAGTAATAATAATAACCTCATGGAAATAAGGCAGCCATATTTATCAACACCACAACACAATATTAATGCCCTGCAGGATGCAGCCGACCCCCATGATAGAGGTGGGGACAGCACAGGTGCAAAATTCTGATGAAACAACCATCAAATGCCGACTGTTCATGAAAAAGTAGTTAGATGTGCACAAGGATAAGCCTTGCATACGGCGCCAATCAGACAGTGTCTGATTTACAGTCTATTAGTATAACCCAAATATACAGCTGCACTCTGAATTGCTATAATATGCAAGCATTGAATATATGAATTTGGAACAGCATTACTGCCATAGAAAATATGTTAAAGAAATGAAGGTACTTTAGCGCACAAATTAATTTGGCATACATGCAACTCCCTGTGAGAATGCGTACCCTTTTGTTGCGACCCTAACCAGTTCTGCCACTACCTGGGCTGACAGCGTACAATTTTAAGGGTAGGCAGGATCAGCTCTAATTAAAAACAGTCTAGGCTGTTGGAAGGAGCGCTCAGCCAGTAAAGTCTATTAGTGACACCCATACTAATACGGTAGTTTAGGCTGATTGCCCAGTACTCTTAGCATTATATAAGTGCACCCCACAAGGACAGATACCCCAATCCCCAGGCCAACACTATAGTTACCTCATGCTAGCTCTGATTGCAGAGCATCACAGAGCATACACTTTCAAAGTATTCATTTTTGATCAGTTCCGTGATATTCCTATTAAAATGGTACCTTAATGCACAACCTCCTGAAATAAGGAAACCCTGCACGTGTATAAAACTCATTGTGCACATCACAAGGGGAACAAAGTGTAAACATTAATGATTGATATGATTGACTGCAGGTATGAAGTCCCAATTCTGGAGCATCTCTTATGTATCTCTGTTATTTCTTTTAGAAATTCAGGATTTGATTCCTGGGGGATATCATTCTTCTGACGAAATGTCCCTAAATTATTGTTACCTGCAGCACTGACTGGGACACATCCCCAACTGGTAAAATCCCGTGGTGAATTTATTCAAGCTTCACAATGAACAGCTATAAGAAATATGCTCTAGAATTGGGAAATTGAAGTATTTGCTAAAACAAACATATTGAGAGAGCCGACATGTCCTGTACAAAGACGCATAAATAGACATTCCTTCGTCAGTACACTGATTGCAGTGAGACTGCTGGGAGTTCAGCGCTCGTGTGATGCTGCGGCTTCCACCATTAGTCACATACAGGTGAATGATCCTCTCTGTTGATGACCAAAACATTTATTATTATTCTGGATTTCTCTTTATAATTAACCCCACCATGTCACATATCTGGAGTGCCGAATTTGTCCCTCTACAGAACAGGATCCTATTTTTGCACCCACGCACAGTAATGCCATGGCTACCTTCTATATAAAGAAGTAGTCCGGCAAAGTTTTATTTCCATTTCTGCTCCTCCACTTAAATGTGTTTTACGCCCTCAATCCTTTAATTTATGGTGTAATTGTTTTATTCAGTTCAGCTTGCTCTTTGCTTCACTTCAGACTCCATTGTGATTCCAATGTTGAACCCTACCTTTTTTTTTCCTTTCATTGAGAGCTAGAGCCAGTACGCTCTGCTTACTGTGGTAACTTAGTGGCTGCTCTCCCCTCTAATCTCCTAAATAAACTTCTATATTTTCATTATTCAAGTAGGAAGGCTTAACTGTCATCACCTACATTCTAAAGCCCGCCAAATATTTTAGATAACTGTCAGCCTAATACTCCCATGCACAGGCAAACTCAGCTGGTCAAGCTGTAGTGCATTCTCTGCAAGAGAGCCACTGTCATACATATCTGTCACGTCCCCACCGGAGTCCACTCCTGCAACTCCTGCTTCAGTCACCAGGCGCCACCGTATTCCCGCTGCAGACAGTGCTGGTGATAGGGGAGGAGTCAGTACCAGTGGCTCTGGTGGGCGCAGGCTCCACCCATCCATTAAGCTGGGTTTCCCTGGGATCTGCAGTACAACTGCCTGACTGTGGTGGTGTGTGTCTTCTAGCTGAAGTTTCCACGATTCAGCTACAGCCAATGGAAAAGCACCACACCCTTCTAATTCCCCCTCCTGTCTGCTGGTTGCTGCCAGATATAGTTTTGAATTCCTGCTTGTTTCTAGTCCTCGCTCTGTTCTGAATATTGATCCCTGTGTTGTGACCCCTGCTTTCTGACTACTCTCCTGCCTGCCATTTTTGTACTTCACTGCCATCTCCAGTTTTGACCTCAGCCTGATTTCCTGACTACGTCCTTGTCTGCTGATTTTGTCCCTTTTCAGTATTTCCTGGTTTGACTCTGCCTGACGACTACTTTCCTCCAGACTCAGCCTTCCATAGGTAGCGATCTCCAGGTCCCTGTAGTAATTCCAAAGCCCTGCATAGAGGTTAAATAGTTTCGGGTTCTCGGGATCTTGCTTAGTGGGCGGCTTTCCTCTACCCTGTCCGTGACAGACATCCTGAGACTGTGATCCCAGGCAGGTATTACAATTTCTCACTTACTTCTTCTGTTCCCCAACATCATCTATCAGAGGGCAATAGGGAGGCCGTATGCTCAGTAGACTGTCTGTCGAACCCATCAATGTGAAGGGGGCTTTAACCGTATGACAGGAGCTGTATAAGCATCATCAGTATCTCTGATAGGAGTTTTCTATTAATCCCTACAGAGAACTTCCAAGGTACCATCCATGCAGTGTGATCATACAGGTATTTCTGCAGACTTGGATGGTGACTCCCTTCAGAGAACATAAAGACATGTAATTCCTAGAGATTTACCATGAGATGACATGATTCAACTCTACATTTGCTGTTTTATTAAACAGGAAGTGAAAATCACCATTGACCACTTTTTTTCTGGGCATGTGAAAGTAAGGCTCTGAACAAAAAGCAAGAACTCCCCCCTAACCCATATTGAGGGTGGTCTGGGAATAATGCAAACACAATTTTGCATTCAAAAACTACTTTCATCAATTCTCTCTTGAAAACAGGAGATTAGCTAGGCCTGCATATACATTTAGTGTACGTTTGTATCACATTTTCCTGTCACTATGGCCACAGATCATCGCTTGTAAATCATGAAGTTGATGGCTTTGCTATGGATACTGCCGTCCTGTTTTGCATCAGAAACTGAATTTTATAACATTGGGATCTTTTACTGTAATGAACAAAAGTAAAGACTCAAATAACCTTTCTCTGATGTTGTTGCTATAGTGGTAGGATTTGACATCTCATCCATTCCTGGCCTTTTTCTTTTCGGAGAGTTCTAAACCGTAGCTCCACTTTATGGCTTGTGTGTGTGACCTTGTTTCGACCTACACATCTGTTATGGGAAATGATTGCACAAACTGTAGATTATAAGTGTCAAACTATTCCATCTGCATTTCCCTCTTTCAGTTACTTTTCTCATCATTTCAGTTTTTTTGCCAAAATGTCTGACCGTGTCACAGCTCCTTCTCATGCAATGTTATCACTGTCCGTTTCTGTGAGTGCTCTAGATGCTTAGTGGTCTAGATATCACATTGTCCCCTGTAATTGTGGATCCTTCTATATGGCAAATTCTCATAGCGACTTATCAGCCTTACTAGGATAACTAAAAATGCCCAATGTTTGCTGTGTTTTATAGTTTCATAGTTTTTAGGGCTGAAGGTTGAAAAAAGTCCATCAAATTATTATTATTATTATTATTATTATTATTATTATTAATAATAATAATAATAATAATAATATTCATTTAAACCTATACCCTAAGATGTTGATTAAGAGGAAGACAAAGTCTACCTTGTGACAGATGGTATTTGTCCCATATTACGAGACAAATTATTTCCCAATTGTGGGTAAAGCGGGCTTTACACGCTATGAGATCGCTACAGCGATCTCGTTGGGGGTCACGGATTTTGTGACGCACATCCGGCCGCTGTAGCGATCTCGTTGTGTGTGACTCCTAGTAGCGATTTAGGATTGTTGCAAAAACATCCAAAATCGCTCCTCGTTGACATGGGGGTCCATTCTCAAATATCGCTGCTGTCACATGGCGAAGTTGTTCCTCGTTCCTGCGGCAGCACACATCGCTACGTGTGACGCCGCAGGAACGAGGAACCTCTCCTTACCTGCCACACGCCAGCAATGAGGAAGGAAGGAGGTGGGCGGGATGTTCGTCCCGCTCATCTCCGCCACTCCGCTTTGATTGGCCGGCCGCCTATTAACGTCGCGGTGACGTCGCTGTGATGCCAAACATCCCTCCCCCTTGAGGGAGGGATTGTTCGGCAGTCACAGCGACGACGACGACCAGGTAAGTGCGTGTGACTCTGCCGTAGCGATAATGTTCGCTGCGGCAGCGATCACAAAATATAGGCATAACGATAGGGGCGGGTGCTATCACGCTCGCCATCGCTAGCATCGGCTAGCGATGTCGCAGCGTGTAAAGACACCCTTAAATGGCATCATATCTATTGCTATTTGTTTTACATATTTTCTGTCCATCATTTTACTATTTTGAGGGACAATTTATTTGGGTCTAAACATCATTTATTCAATTGGATCTCACTCAAAACTTTGCACCTTTTAGCTTTTGCAGACTTTTTTGTCTCTGCACATACAGCTTTGATGTGGTCTGTGCTCATAAATCAGCTTTGAGTAGCTCAGAAAAAGACAGATAAAAGAGTTATGCGGGCGTCACACGGGACGATAAATCTTGCGATCGCATAAGCGATCGCATCAGCCCCGGTCATTTGTGCGTCACACACAATTTGTTGACCGTCGCGCACAAAGTCATTTACCCCTTCACACGTATTTACCTACAAGACGACCTTGCTGTGGGCGGCGAACATCCTCTTCCTGAAGGGGGAGAGACGTTTGGCATCTCAGCGACATCACACAGCTGCCGGACAATAGAAGCAGAGGGGCGGAGATGAGCGGGACGTAACATCCCGCCCACCTCCTTACTTACGCATTGCCGGTGGGACGCAAGTAAGCTGTGTTCGTCATTCCCGTGGTGTCACACGGAGCGATGTGTGCTGCCACGGGAACGACGAACAACCGGAGCACAGAAGGAGGAACGACTTTTTGAAAATGAACGACGTGTCAACGGGCAACGATAAGGTATTTTTACTCGTTCACAGTCGTTCCGTGGTGTCACACGGTACGATATGTCTGACGATGCCGGATGTGCGTAACTAACGACGTGACCCTGACGACATATCGCCCATATATCGTACCGTGTGACGCCCGCGTAAGTCTCCCAGTGAGACCATCATCATGGGCTGACTAATGCATTCTTAGTTTACGTTATTTTGCAGCCATCAATAGACAGCACAATATAATGGCCATAGAGGCAAATGGGGCAACATTTATAATAAAACCCACTTGTAAAAAAAATTAAAGTCCCAAATACATGCATTTAAAAAATGGAAAAAAATGTTCTCAAAGATGAATACCCCAAGGTCGAGTGAGGATACTTGTTTTTTTCATATCTTTAGGGGCAATAGCTTACCCCCTTACGGTGAATTGGCTGCCCCTGAGGGAGAGGGGCCTCTTCCCTGGTTGCAATATTTTCAGACTCGTTCCTTCCTTTCTGGAGGGGGTAGGGAAAGGATTTTTTCTTCTGCTGTTACACGATTTGAGCAACTATTTCTCCTGAAATCGCTACCGGCACACACCGTGTCCCTCATATACACTCTACTGATCCAACAAACTGAAATAGTAAACACTAGCTTCATGGAGAGATGGAATAAGGAGCTTTTTATTTGTCCTCCAGAGTCACTTAAGTCTCAGAAAAAGAGATTATTAAGATTTTGTCTGATGGCGGCTCGCACGGTTATACCCAGGTATTGGAGGTCCTCACAGTCCTCAACCCTAGAGGAATGGTACAGGGAGATGAACAGCCTTTATAAGGCCTTGTGCGCACTAGGCGTTTTTGCCGCGTTTTTAGCGGCGTTTTTTACCGCGTTTTTGTGCTGAAAACGCAGTGACATTGCTTCCCCAGCAATGTCAATGGGTTTTCATAAGTGCTGTCCGCACACAGCGTTTTTTTTTAGCTGCGTTTTTGTGGTGACCACAAAAACGCAGCATGTCAATTATTTCTGCGTTTTCCACTGCGTTTTTCACTCATTGAATTCAATGAGATGTTAAAAACGCAATGAAAAACGCATATAGCCGCGTTTCTATGACTAAAAACGCAGCTATAAACGCAAGGGGTGGGCAGTATATTGACGTGTACAGGAAGAGGATTCCTTCTGTTGGTAAACACAGAAGCGTGAATCCTCCCGGTACCGTCACCGCTGCCTCCACCTCCCGTCCGGTGCCATGTCAGCTCCGTGCGGCGCCATGTCTGGGCGGGAGGTGGAGGCAGCGGCGAAAACCAAAGTGAACAGTAGAAAAAAAAAAATGTCATATATACTCACCTGTCCGCAAGGTCCCGGTGCCATGCCCGCTCCCAGCTCCTCCCGGTACCGCCGCTCTGGCTGTGTGCAGTCTCCCCGGGGCAGGACCTTGCTTGCAGGACCTGGCGGTGGATCACCTGATGCAGTCACCTGACGCATCAACTGATCGCGGTGTCGCCGGCTTTTTCGCGCCCGGCCGGCTATCAGCTGATCCTGCCGTCAGGGGACTTCATCAGCTGATTACCGGCAGCTGCTGCAGCGATCGGACGGGATCAGACTCCTGTCCAATCGATCGCTCCAGGAGCTGCCGGTAATCAGCACAGCACATAAGTGAGTATTATTTATTTATTTTTTTTATTTTGCACCGATGCATCAGCTGATTGTATAATCGGCTTTTATACAATCAGCTGATGTGTGATGGGATTCAGGCACTTGATCCTGACACATCATCTGATCGCTATGCCTTCCAGCAAACCGATCAGATGATATTGGATCCTGATTGGACGGCGCGGGACCCTGACCCAGGATTACTGCGGAGGGGGGTTTATTTCAATAAAGATGGAGTCACTAATTGTGTTGTGTTTTATTTCTAATAAAAATATTTTTCTGGGTGTTGTGTTTTTTTTTTTTGTCATTACTAGAAATTCATGGTGGCCATGTCTAATATTGGCGTGACACCATGAATTTCGGGCTTAGGGCCAGCTATACAGCTAGCCCTAACTCCATTATTACCTAGCTAGCCACCCGGCTTCAGGGCAGCTGGAAGAGTTGGATACAGCGCCAGAAGATGGCGCTTCTATGAAAGCGCCATTTTCTGGGGTGGCTGCGGACTGCAATTCGCAGTGGGGGTGCCCAGAAAGCATGGGCACCCTGCACTGTGGATTCCAATCCCCAGCTGCCTAGTTGTACCCGTCTGGACTCAAAAATTAGGCGAAGCCCACGTCATTTTTTTTTTTTTTAATTATTTCATGAAATAATTAAAAAAAAGGGCTTCTCTATATTTTTGGTTCCCAGCCGGGTACAAATAGGCAGCTGGGGGTTGGGGGCAGCCCGTACCTGCCTGCTGTACCCGGCTAGCATACAAAAATATGGCGAAGCCCATGTCATTTTTTTTTTCTTTTTGGGCAAAAAACTGCATACAGTCCTGGATGGAGGATGCTGAGCCTTGTGGTTCTGCAGCTGCTGTCTGCTCTCCTGCATACACTAGTGAATGGAGGATGCTGAGACTTGTAGTTCTGCAGCTGCTGTCTGCTCTCCTGCATACACTAGTGAATGGAGGATGCTGAGACTTTTAGTTCTGCAGCTGCTGTCTGCTCTCCTGCATACACTAGTGAATGGAGGATGCTGAGACTTGTAGTTCTGCAGCTGCTGTCTGCTCTCCTGCATACACTAGTGAATGGAGGATGCTGAGACTTGTAGTTCTGCAGCTGCTGTCTGCTCTCCTGCATACACTAGTTCTGCAGCTGTCTGCTCTCCTGTATACAATGAACATTTTGAAGAAGGAAATGACATCAGACCTTTTTTTTTTTTTTTTTTTTCATCAACAATCTTTAATGGCATTGTGCACTGATTAAAAACGCAGCAAAAAACGCACCAAATCGCGGCAAAAACGCATGCGTTTTTGCCGCGTTTTTTAGCCGCGGGCGCGTTTTTTTAGACAAAAACGCACATAAAAACGCAGCGTGAAAAAAACGCCTAGTGCGCACATACCCTAAGATGGAATACCGACAAATGACTACAAATATGGAGCCCCTGGATCCTGTTTTCATCCTTCCCTAACTCATGAGGTTTCTGTTCCTCCCTTTGCATCAGCTGTCTCTTCCTGGATCTTTCCCCTTAATTGTGTTCTCTCGAGCGGTGTTCTGAGATCAGGAAGGATGGCGAGGCAGTATGTATGTGCAATAGCGGTGAGGGGGTTGTTTGGGGTTTTTTTGTTGTTCTCCTGCCCTCTTTCCATCTCATTTCCTTCTTTTCTTTTCTTTCCTTTCATTCCCTTTTCTATATCTTTCCTGTTTATCTATAAAAGTATTGAAGGCATTGGTAAATGACTTCTTCCTCAACAAAATGTGTAGAGGATTTGGTTCCAGATAACAACTATTGTTCTTTACCCGTTGGGGTACTTTTACTTTTCAAGAATTTATGTCTACGCTGTGGATGTTTTGACATGTTTTGTTTGTATGGACACATTTGTTGTTATTCTAAAACTTTAATAAAAAAAGATTAAACATAAAGATGGATAACTCTTTAATTGTCCTCTTTTAGAGAGCGAAACTTATTTTTAATATGTAATGTGTGATTCTTCTAATCATTCATGTACTGGTTACGCATACCTGCACCATATATTACACATGTGGCGTCTGGCGTCACTGTCTTCCTCTTTTCTGACAACCGTTCATTTGTAGGTTGTGCTAAAGAGTGAAGTGCTCTGTGATTAGACTAAATACCAAGTATGTTTTAAGATATTGTTGGATCATTATTGGCAGCAGATTGTGCTTCAGGATTGTGCAGACGGAAATTCCACTGTGCTTTACAGTACCAGCATTGTGTATGAGATTTTAAGAAATGTCATCCATGCAGTGTGAAAAATATCTGTCACATAAATTGACAATCTCTGTAAATTTTTAATCTGCAGTTTGTCAGTTTGTCTTATGATCGTCAGTGCACATTTCTCTGCAAATGCGACATGGCATCCGCAATCAATTCCAGCTGATTTTGCACTCAAAAAGTCAAATAATATTCCTTCCCTTCCGCACCTTGATGTGCTCCCAAACTGTAGTTTTTCACCACATGTTGGTGTACTCAGGAGAAATTGCACAACAAATAATATTGCCCATTTTCTCCTGTAATCCTTGTGAAAAGAAAAAAATTGGGGCTCAAGAAACATTTTTGTAGGAAATTGTGATTTCTAGTTTTCATGGTTCAAAGTTATACAGTTCTGTGAAGCAACTGTTGATTCAAAATGCTCATCACACCTCCAGAAAAATTCATTGAGGTGTCTAGTTTCCAAAATGGGGTCACTTGAGGCGAGTTTCCACTGTTTGAGCACCTCAGGGGCTCTCCAAATGTGGCATGGTGCCCGCTATCATTTCCAGACAATTTTGTGTTCTTAAGATCAAGGAGCGCTCCTTTCCTTCCTAGTCTTGCCATGCACCCAAACAGTAGTTTTCCTCCACACGTGAGGTATCGGTGTTCTCAGGAGAAATTTCACAGCAAATTGTATGGTGCATTTTCTGCTGTTACCCTTATAAGAATGCAGAATTTGGATGTGGTTTTGAGCATTTTGAGGGGTGCAGTTTTTAGAATGGTGTCACTTTTGGGTATTTCTTTGTCGCTCCATTGGGAGACCCAGACAATTGGATGTATAGCTTCTGCCTCCGGAGGCCACACAAAGTATTACACTTTAAAAAGTGTAACCCCTCCCCTCTGCCTATACACCCTCCCGTGGATCACGGGCTCCTCAGTTTTATGCTTTGTGTGGAAGGAGGCACACATCCACTCATGCATTCTCATATTAGTTATGTCGGTTGGAAGAAAAGAGGGCCCCCACGGGGCCCCCGGCATGTTCCCTTCTCACCCCACTACGTCGGCGGTGTTGTTAAGGTTGAGGTACCCATTGCGGGTACAAAGGCCGGAGCCTCATGCCGTCTCCTTCACCATCCCTTAGCGGCTCTGGGAGAAGTGGGATCCTGAACGGTCATCCATTTGCTGGGACCGTGCTCCTTCCGCAGCCCCTGTGGGAATCTGCCGGACCGGAGTCTATTCAACCTCAGGGACCGGGCCCTGCAACTCTAAGGTACTCTGTGTCCCCATTGGGGACTGTGCAGGAGCGCACCTTCTTCCCGGACGCTGCGGCAGCTGCTGAATTGAGAAGACCGGCGGACTTTCGCGCCGACCGTGCCTGCTTGTCGGGCGCGGTCTCAAATTTAGTCCCCGGCTTCATCGCGGCCTAGTCGCAAAAATCCCGCCCCCGGGCCTGCCTGTCAGAGGTAAGGGCGGGACTGCCGACCTGACGTTGGATGTGAGGGCTGGAGCATCCTGCATGTTTCCTCCCCCCTCACTGATCACTGTGGGGACCCCAGATTCCCGCACTTTCCTGGCGCCGTCCACGGCTCCACTCCTCCCCTGAGATCTCCGGCAGCCATTTTTTGGGCATTCTGCCGGTGGAGGATTCTCAGGAACAGCTCTGCAGCTCCGGGGGACCTAAGGCTGGGAATCTGGAGGCACACACTCCGCTTGTTAGCGGTCGGTAAGCCACACCGGTCACCCGGTGCTGGTCCCCCTTAGGGTGCCGTAATAGATACGAATTTATATATATATTTCTGTTTGGTCGGGCTGTATACCCTGTTTTTGCCCATATACCCTCAGTGATCATTCTCCTAGGAGACAACAGCATGTCGTCCACAAGGAGCAAAGCTGTTAAGGCACAGGGGTTTTTTGCGGCCTGTACCTCTTGTGGGGCTATGTTACCTGCGGATTCCACCTACCCTCACTGTGAGCAATGCTCGACCCCTGTTTCACTTGCTCAGCCGGAGCCTCGGTCACTAGTGGACCCCTCGGCTCATGTAGACCCCCCTGCTCCCCCTGTCCAGGCGGCAGGGACAGAGTTCTCCTCTTTTGCTGAGAAACTCTCTGAGTCACTTTCACAATCCATGGCTCAGTCTATGGACAAATGGTCTGCCAAGCTGCTAGAAGCTTTGCAGTCCAGACCGGTCCTTACACAGGCCCCGGCCCCTGTTGGATCGTCACCTCCAGGCCCCTCTCGGTCCGAGCCGCAGCGCGCTCCCAGGTTGGGCCCTAGGTCCCACGCGGAGGACTCCTGCCAGGACCACAGTCCTAGACAGGCTAAGCGGGCTCGCTGGGAATCTTCCCGACTTCTTCACGCTGCTCGGGTTCTCAGCTTGAGGACTCTCTGGAGGACGAGGCGGACGTCGCAGCTCAGGGTTCTGACCCTGACGTCGCCCTTAACCTTGATACACCTGAGGGGGACGCATTAGTGAATGATCTTATCTCGTCCATCAACCAGGTGTTGGATCTCTCTCCCCCGCCTCCTACTGTGGAGGAGTCGGCGTCTCAGCAGGAGAAACACCAGTTTCGGTTCCCCAAACGTACACGTAGTGCGTTCTTCGATCACTCTAACTTCAGAGACGCTGTCCAGAAGACCAGAGCGGTCCCGGACAAGCGCTTTACTAAGCGCCTCACTGACACGCGTTACCCCTTCCCCGCTGAAGTCGTTAAGGGGTGGGCTCAATGTCCCAAGGTGGATCCTCCAGTCTCTAGATTGGCGGCTAGGTCCGTTGTGTCTGTTGCCGATGGCTCATCGCTAAAGGATGCCACTGACAGGCAGATAGAGCTCCTGGTGAAGTCCATCTATGAGGCCACGGGCGCGTCTTTTGCCCCGGCCTTTGCAGCCGTGTGGGCACTCAAAGCTATCTCAGCTTGTCTGGCTGAAATTAATGCTGTCACACGTAATTCTGCTCCGCAAGTTGCGTCTTTGACTTCTCAAGCGTCAGCTTTTTCTTCCTACGCCATGAACGCAGTCCTAGACTCGGCTAGCCGTACAGCTGTGGCATCCGCTAACTCTGTGGCAGTCCGCAGGGCCATGTGGCTGCGCGAATGGAAGGCAGACTCGGCCTCCAAGAGGTTCTTAACCGGTTTGCCGTTTTCTGGCGAACACTTGTTTGGCGAACGATTGGATGAGATTATTAAGGAATCCAAGGGAAAGGACTCCTCCTTACCCCAGTCCAAACCTAAGAGACCTCAACAACGGAAAATACAATCAAGGTTTCGGTCCTTTCGTCCCTCCGCCAAGCCCCAATCCTCTTCGTCCAGCAGGCAGGAGAAAGGCCAGAGGAACTCCTATGCGTGGCGGTCCAAGTCACGCCCCCAAAAGGCCGCAGGAGGCACTGCCTCCAAGGCGGCCTCCTCAAGACTCTCGGCATCCCCTAACCGCATCCTCGGTCGGTGGCAGGCTCTCCCGCTTTGGCGACGCCTGGTGGCCACATGTTCAAGACCGATGGGTGAGAGACATTCTGTCTCATCGTTACAGGATAGAGTTCAGCTCCCGTCCTGCGGCTCGTTTCTTCAGAACCTCTCCGCCCCCCGCTCAGGCCGACGCACTTTTTCAGGCGGTGGACACTCTGAAGACAGAAGGAGTTGTAACCCCCGTTCCCCTTCAGGAACGTGGTTGCGGCTTTTACTCCAACTTGTTCGTGGTGCCAAAAAAGGACGGATCATTCCGTCCCGTTCTGGACCTCAAACTCCTCAACAGACACGTGAGAACCAGACGGTTTCGGATGGCATCTCTCCGCTCGGTCATCGCCTCGATGTCACAAGGAGACTTCCTAGCATTGATCGACATCAAAGATGCTTATCTCCACGTGCCGATCGCACCCGAACATCAACGCTTCTTGCGTTTCGCCATCAGGGACGAACACCTTCAGTTCGTGGTATTGCCTTTCGGCCTGGCGACAGCCCCACAGGTTTTCACCAAAGTCATGGCATCCGTCGTGGCGGTCCTACACTCTCAGGGCCACTCGGTGATTCCCTACCTAGACGATCTCCTAGTCAGGGCCCCTTCTCGGGTGGCGTGTCAACACAGCCTTACAGTCGCTCTGACGACTCTCCAGCAGTTCGGGTGGATCATCAACTTCCCGAAATCCAAGTTGACACCGACCCAATCACTGACTTACCTCGGGATGGAGTTTCATACACAGTCAGCGGTAGTCAAGCTACCACGGGACAAACAGCTTTCTCTGCAGGCAGGGGTGCAATCACTTCTTCGGAGTCAGTCACACCCCTTAAGGCGCCTCATGCACTTCCTGGGGAAGATGGTGGCAGCAATGGAGGCAGTGCCGTTCGTGCAATTCCATCTACGGCAGCTCCAATGGGACATTTTCCGCAAATGGGACAGGAGGTCGACTTCCCTCGACAGGAACGTCTCTCTTTCCCTTGCAACCAAGACGTCACTTCAGTGGTGGCTCCTTCCCAATTCTCTATCGCAGGGAAAATCCTTCCTACCCCCAACCTGGGCTGTGGTCACCACGGACGCGAGCCTGTCAGGGTGGGGAGCGGTTTTTCTCCACCACAGGGCTCAGGGAACCTGGACTCCGATAGAGTCTTCCCTTCAGATCAATGTTCAGGAAATAAGGGCAGTGTATCTAGCCCTATTGGCTTTTCAGCGGTGGCTGGAGGGCAGGCAGATCCGTATCCAGTCGGACAACGCCACTGCCGTCGCATACATCAACCACCAAGGCGGCACTCGCAGTCGTCAAGCCTTCCAGGAAGTCCGGCGGATTCTGCAGTGGGTGGAAGCCACAGCCTCCACCATCTCCGCAGTTCACATCCCGGGCGTAGAAAACTGGGAAGCAGATTTTCTCAGTCGTCAGGGCATGGATGCGGGGGAATGGTCTCTGCACCCAGAAGTGTTTCGAGAGATCTGTCGCCACTGGGGAACGCCGGACGTCGATCTCATGGCGTCACGGCACAACAACAAAGTCCCGGCATTCATGGCACGGTCTCAGGATCACAGAGCTCTGGCGGCGGACTCGTTAGTTCAGGACTGGTCGCAGTTCCGACTGCCTTATGTGTTTCCTCCTCTGGCGATGCTGCCCAGAGTGTTACGCAAGATCAGGTCCGACTGCCGTCGCGCCATTCTCGTCGCTCCAGACTGGCCGAGGCGGTCGTGGTACCCGGATCTGTGGCATCTCACGGTGGGTCAGCCGTGGGCGCTTCCAGACCGCCCAGACTTGCTGTCACAAGGGCCATTTTTCCATCTGAATTCTGTGGCCCTCAACCTGACTGTGTGGCCATTGAGTCCTGGCTCCTAGCGTCTTCAGGGTTATCTCAGGATGTCATTGCCACCATGAGACAGGCCAGGAAGCCAACGTCCGCCAAGATCTATTACAGGTCTTGGCAAATCTTCTTATCCTGGTGCTCTGATAACGGTTTCTCTCCATGGCCGTTTGCCTTACCCACTTTTCTTTCATTCCTCCAATTCGGAATGGACAAGGGTTTGTCACTCGGCTCTCTCAAGGGCCAAGTATCGGCGCTCTCCGTATTTTTTCAAAAGCGTTTAGCCAGGCTTCCGCAGGTCCGCACGTTCCTGCAGGGAGTTTGCCACATAGTCCCGCCTTACAAGCGTCCGCTGGAACCCTGGGATCTTAACAGGGTGCTAACGGCTCTTCAGAAACCACCTTTCGAGCCGCTGTGGGATGTCTCTTTATCACGTCTTTCGCAAAAGGTGGCCTTTCTAGTGGCAGTTACATCACTCCGGAGAGTGTCTGAGCTTGCAGCGCTATCATGCAAAGCCCCCTTCCTGGTGTTTCACCAGGATAAGGTGGTTCTGCGTCCTGTCCCGGAATTTCTCCCTAAGGTGGTATCTCCTTTTCATCTCAATCAGGATATCTCCTTGCCTTCATTTTGCCCTAATCCAATTCACCAATGTGAAAAGGATTTGCACTCTTTGGATCTGGTGAGAGCACTCCGGCTCTACGTGTCTCGCACGGCGCCCCTGCGTCGTTCAGATGCATTCTTTGTCCTTGTCGCTGGCCAGCGTAAGGGTTCGCAGGCTTCCAAGTCAACCTTGGCTCGGTGGATCAAGGAACCGATTCTCGAAGCCTACCGTTCTTCTGGGCTTCCGCTTCCTTCAGGGCTAAAAGCCCATTCTACCAGAGCCGTGGGTGCGTCCTGGGCATTGCGGCACCGGGCTACGGCTCAGCAGGTGTGTCAGGCAGCGACGTGGTCTAGTCTGCACACTTTCACGAAACACTATCAAGTGCATACCTATGCTTCGGCAGACGCCAGTCTAGGTAGGCGAGTCCTTCAGGCGGCGGTTGTCCACCTGTAAGAGGAGGGCCGTTTCTGCTCTTTTTATTGAGGTATTCTTTTACCCACCCAGGGACTGCTTTTGGACGTCCCAATTGTCTGGGTCTCCCAATGGAGCGACAAGAAGGGAATTTTGTTTACTTACCGTAAATTCCTTTTCTTCTAGCTCCTATTGGGAGACCCAGCACCCGCCCCTGTTCCCTTCGGGCTGGTTGTTCTTTTGTGTACACATGTTGTTCATGTTGAATTGTTCTTTTGGTTCATGGTTCAGTTCTCCGAACATCCTTCGGATTGAATTTACCCTAGACCAATTCATAAGTCTTCTCCTTCCTGCTTTTGCACCAAAACTGAGGAGACCGTGATCCACGGGAGGGTGTATAGGCAGAGGGGAGGGTTTACACTTTTAGTGTAATACTTTGTGTGGCCTCCGGAGGCATAGCTATACACCCAATTGTCTGGGTCTCCCAATAGGAGCTAGAAGAAAAGGAATTTACGGTAAGTAAACAAAATTCCCTTCTTTGTGTCACATAGACACCTCAAAGTCATTTCAAATGTAATCTGGTCCCTAAAAAAGGTTTTGTAAATATTACTGGAAACAATAGAAAAAGCTGATAAACTTTTAAACCCTCTGACTTCCTAAGGAAAAAAATATGTTTCAAAAATGATTCTGATATAAAGTAGACATGTGGGAAATGTTATTTATTAACTATTTTGTATGATATAACTCTCTGGTTTAAGGGCATAAAAAGTACAAGTTTGAAAATCGCTAAATTTTAAAAATGTACTCCAAAATTCAGATATTTTCACAAACACAGAAAATTTCGTCCTAAATTTATCACTACCATAAAGTACAATATGTCACGGAAAAACAATATCAAACACTGAGATGCTTTGAAGCGTTCCAGAGTTATTTTACCTCCTAAAGTGACAACGGTCAGAATTGTAAATTTTGGCCTGTTCATAGTAAAAACAGGCTGGGGGGTGAAGGGGTTAACCTAATATTTAAACAAAAATCAACTTATATTTGATTCACAAATGTGAGCACTTTGGTGCACCCTCACGCCTTCTTATTTAGGAGGCGGTACTATACATTGATTGACTAGTCCCTAAGGCCCAGAACCAAAAATGTTCCTCCTATCTACGCCTGCGCACTTACACTGGATGATCACGGCCGCGCACTCATTGTGTCAGTGCGGATTGGCTCTGATGTGTCATCCAAGGAGCTAGAGATTAGAGCGCACGTGGCAGTCATTGTGTGCAGCATTCGCTTGGGACCATAGAGACAAGTGAATCAATGGGAGATGCCAGCTTTATTATGCAAATAAGAAGGTGTGACAGTGCTCCAAGGTGTAGGCCAGGCCTAGGGTGCACCAAAGCGCCCTCATTTGCATATCAAATAAAAGTTGATTTTTAATTACATATTAAACTTAGTTATACTTGCTTAGGATGATTTTAATAGGGGCTAGGTGCCCTATATACAGATAGGTCCAGAAATATTTGGACAGTGACACAAGTTTTGTTATTTTAGCTGTTTACAAAAACATGTTCAGAAATACAATTATATATATATAATATGGGCTGAAAGTGCACACTCCCAGCTGCAATATGAGAGTTTTCACATCCAAATCGGAGAAAGGGTTTAGGAATCATAGCTCTGTAATGCATAGCCTCCTCTTTTTCAAGGGACCAAAAGTAATTGGATAAGGGACTCTAAGGGCTGCAATTAACTCTGAAGGCGTCTCCCTCGTTAACCTGTAATCAATGAAGTAGTTAAAAGGTCTGGGGTTGATTACAGGTGTGTGGTTTTGCATTTGGAAGCTGTTGCTGTGTTTATTGATGACATAACAGCAGACAAGAGTAGCCGGATGAATTCTGAAGTGTAGATTCAGCCAAATGCTGCAAAGTTGATCAGACGGCGCTTCATAGTACAGATGGACAATGACCCCAAGCATACAGCCAAAGCTACCCAGGAGTTCATGAGTGCAAAAAAGTGGAACATTCTGCAATGGCCAAGTCAACCACCAGATCTTAACCCAATTGAGCATGCATTTCACTTGCTCAAATCCAGACTTAAGACGGAAAGACCCACAAACAAGCAAGACCTGAAGGCTGCGGCTGTAAATGCCTGGCAAAGCATTAAGAAGGAGGAAACCCAGTGTTTGGTGATGTCCATGGGTTCCAGACTTAAGGCAGTGATTGCCTCCAAAGGATTCGCAACAAAATATTGAAATTAAAAATATTTAGTTTGGTTTATTTGTCCAATTACTTTTGACCTCCTAAAATGTGGAGTGTTTGTAAAGAAATGTGTACAATTCCTACAATTTCTATCAGATATTTTTGTTCGAACCTTCAAATTAAACGTTACAATCTGCACTTGAATTCTGTTGTAGAGATTTCATTTCAAATCCAATGTGGTGGCATGCAGAGCCCAACTCGCGAAAATTGTGTCACTGTCCAAATATTTCTGGACCTAACTGTAGATGTATAGGCAGCTTAATTGCCCTTATAGGGATGACAGACCCCCTTTAATTTGCCACACACTTGATGACATTTTCATTTAGGTTTTGCAGGGCTTTTTTTCACCTTCTAACATACACAAAGCATTTTTTTGTTTGTTTTATTTTTTTATAGCCGCTGTTTCAATACTCGTTTTTTCACGCGTTTTCCTGTTCGATAAAGGAACCTGCGTACCTAGAACATACTACCTTTTTTTAAAGTAATCATCAATTCTGCATAAAAAGCACTGAAAAATGTACAAAATCGCCACAAAAAGTGAAGTAAATTGAATATTTTCCTTTTTTTTAAAACAATCAACAACTGTACAGTACTTCAAAATGTAGGAAAATGGATTAAACAGCACTTTAAAGGGAAAAAAAGCAAAATCTATGTGTGCAGAAACCCAACGCATCGCAAAGTGCTCACACTCACACCGGCAAACTGTAGATATTGATGTGAATCTACACAAGGCACCCAACCAAATTCAGAACTCTTCTCATCAAGACCTTGCTGTACTCAACCCTTTAGCTTTGGGCTTATATATTCAATAAATGATCTATTTCTGCACAGAAGTATTTAGACATTACAAACCCATTTGTTATTTGTAGTAATGTCTAAAAATATACAGTGCCGACCAATAGTTTGGACACACCTCCTCATTCAAAGATATTGTAGATTCACATTGAAGGCTTCAAAACTATAAATTAAAACATGTGGAATGAAATAATTAAAAAAGTGTGAAACAACTGAAAATATGTCTTATATTCTAGGTTCTTCAAAGTAGCCACCTTTTGCTTTCATTACTACTTCGCACACTCTTGGCATTCTCTTGATGAGCTTCAAGAGGTAGTCACCGGAAATGGTTTTCCAACAGTCTTGAAGGAGTTCCCAGAGATGCTTAGCACTTGTTGGCTCTTTTGCCTTCACTCTGCGGTCCAGCTCACTCTAAACCATCTCGATTGGGTTCAGGTCTGGTGACTGTGGAGACCAGGTCATCTGGCATAGCAACCAATCACTCTCCTTCTTAGTCAAATAGCCCTTACACATCCTGGAGGTGTGTTTGGGGTCATTGTCCTGTTGAAAAATAAATGATGGTCCAACTAAACGCAAACCGGATGGAATAGCATGCCGCTGCAAGATGCTGTTGTAGCCATGCTGGTTCAGTATGCCTTCAATTTGCAATAAATCCCCAACAGTGTCACCAGCAAAGCACCCCCACACCATCACACCTCCTCCTGCATTCTTCACGGTGGGAACCAGCCATGTAAACTCCATCCGTTCACCTTTTCTACAAAGACATGGTGGTTGGATCCAAAGTTCTCAAATTTGGACTCATCAGACCAAAGCACAGATTTCCACTGGTCTAATGTCCATTCCTTGTGTTCTTTAGCCCAAACAAGTCTCTTCTGCTTGTTGCCTGTCCTTAGCAGTGGATTCCTAGCAGCTATTTTACCATGAAGGCCTGCTGCACAAAGTCTCCTCTTAATAGTTGTTCTAGAGATGAGAAGGCGTGCCCAAACTTTTGGTTTGTACTGTATATTTTTCTAGCAGATGTCATTTAAAATGCAGCTTTGCTTTTGTATTTCGAGGCTGACTTACAGTAAAACCTGTGAAATCATGTGTGTCCACATTTCTGTCTCTGACCGAGGAACTGAATGAGAGAGAAAATAAAACAGAATGGTTTAAGTTTAAGTCTGATTTTGCTCTCCTGCCAGATGGACGGAGTGTGGCTAAGTCGAGGGCTTACCCGGGATGGTATGTTCTTTTTCACTAGCCAAGTAAGGTGTTAGCAGTTCATGATGGTGTTTTTTTAGGAGGTCCCATCCCACATCCAGTCTCTGGTCTCGATCTACGCTGATCTCCTGTCTCTATTGCCTAAATGCATTACACTCCTTGGCTCCCAGCATCATAACCTATTCCAGGGAGACTTGTTTCATTGGATGGACCTAACCTAAAAGTCATTGTTGCACTGAGCTTTGTGTCTGGGATTCTAAGAAAAAAGGTTAACCTTTCAGTTTTCTATTTCACTTGAGAAGTTTTCTCAATATATGATGTAAAGCAATGATAGTTATAAGCTGAGTCTAGATAAGGAATCGGCAGGAAATATAGGTTAGTTCTTCACTATGGCATGATGTAATGTTAACGTCTTCTTGTTCTTTAGGTACTTTTCAATGTATCAGTGACTATGGACACTTGTGATGTAGAAGGTGGACACAACTACATCATTCTTAAACCTATTGGTTTCAATGAAACCGCTAAAATAAAGATTCACAAAAGTTGCAGCTGTCAGTGTAACAGTCCGCCAAGGCATAAGGACAAGTGTGTTACCGAGGTCCATCCAGACTGCCCAGGAGTTCCATGTACAGACAGTAACTGCAGCTCAGGAGACGAGGAGACCCAAACTGAAAACTGCAAGCAATCCCCATCCGAGTCTGAGTGTAGTGGAAGAGGAAAGTGTCTGTGTGGAAAATGCTACTGCTCGAAAACCAAACTAGGAAAAATATACGGGAAATACTGTGAAATGGACAATTTTTCTTGCCCATACAACCTTGGAAAACTATGTTCTGGTAAGTAGCTTAGCCATGAAATGTAGGTTGCATTCACACGTTTGATATTTCCTCAGGGATTGTTACATGATCAAAATTTTACAAAATAGGTGATTAATGTAAGATCACTGGGGCCCCTACTGATTTCTAGAAAATGAGTGCCACAGTGTTTAGGAGTGTAATTAGAGCAGTGATCACACATGCAGCCTGCTGCTGCGTTCTTTATTGGTGCATTGATTGGCTATTATCTGTATGATTGTAGAGGGACTCACTTCTGGTACCTCCAATGTTTACTAGATGTGGGGTCTTGAGCTCCCGGTTTCCACTCATTGTATACTGCCCATTAGCAGAGAGGAAATTTATAGGAACTAGGATAGGTGTGGATCAATCTGCACTGCTGTAGATAGATAAAAAATCTAACGGTAGATGAAGGGTATTTTGTTCAACGCGTTTCTAAGTGAAACCCCACTTCTTCAGGACAGGCATTGAATTTGGTGTCTATCCTGACGAAGTGGGGCTTCACTTCGAAACGCTTTGAATAAAGAACCCTTCATCTACCACTGGAGTTTTTATTTATCTACAGCAGTGTAAACTGATCCACACCTCTCCTGGTTCCTATATATTTCCTTTCTGCCTTAGGGCTAGTAGATCATGCGGCAGCCATATATTGCTTTCATACTGGTTGTGGGTTTACACAACCCTACAAGGTGAGCATTTTCACCCACAATTTATTCTGTTTGTTGGGTAAGATCCTATTGCCCTTGTTTTGTCCACAGCGTTGCTTTTCATTAGCACAGAGCAAAGTTTGAGTGGATCGGTGGTCACACATGAGTCCCACTCTCTCGGGCCGACAGACACATCTGATTACAGAGCTTGGATGGTTAACTTGTGATTATTGGGGGCCTCACTGGTGATTAGATCCAGCGCCCACTGTTCTTCATGACCATATGCTGATTAACCACAGTGATGAAAGTAGGAGTGTAATGGTCACCCAGCGATAAGACCGTTAGATATCTGTCTATTGAGAAGTGATACATTTCTGGGGGGTTAACCTTTGTAACAGAGGTGTGACCCGTGTGACTGATTTGGGTTCCACTGGTTCTACGGGCTGCAATATATTTGCTGATAAAAACACAAACTCAAAAAGAATGGGAAAAAAATCACTGTGAATTAGAACTTTAGTCTCTTTATGGGACACCTCATCAATGGTGTAAATCACGTAGCTCTCCAGCTGCACCGAAGCTACAATACTCAGCATGCTGACGGGGGAGGGGAGAGCCGAAGGCCGCTGAGTGCAGAGCAGAATATTCTGTGCAGTAGATGATTGTGTAATGTTTCTAAGCCCTAACTAACACATCCGTCCGGTGATGGGTCAGGTCCTAGTAATGACCTGGGTTTACAGCTTACGACTTACACACACACTCAGGAAATGAAGCATAATACTTCACCGATCAGTATGAAATCTGCCCGGAGGACCCCCTCTGCTTTAACTCTTGGGTACTGTGAACATGTATGTTATTCACAGCGTGTGAAAAGGCATAAACTGTGAGAGCTAATGTTGTATTACAAGTAATGTGTGGTGTTTGTTATTTTAAGCAGACGTTCCTCTGCAGGGGAGCCATTACAAACACCACTGGATTACATTAGAATTTGGAATGTTTTTCCTAGACACCCCTAGAACCGGATCATTTATCCTGGAATGCTCGTGGCTTGTAAAATAGACATCAGTTTGTAAATTATCCAGTAAAGTCAAAAGCATTGCTTTAAACAATATACTGAAATGTTACAGAAAATGTCCTGCAGTTGACATTTATCATGTCAATCACAACATCAGAAGAGTGGTTGGGGTTGGCTGCCACTAGAGGGAGCTAGGGAGTTTACTGCATTTTGTTTGTAAAGTATGCTCCCTCTAGTGGTGACCACAGGCAGAACAAATGTTATATTTTTACTCTGGTTATGCATAGATTTTGATCTTCATTATTTCTATTACTATTTTAAAGAGATATTAAGAAGTTTATCAACACAGAAATGTAGACCTTTTTAAATGGCTTTTTTTTTAATTCCAAGTCTTCAATTAATATTTATTTTTTTTGTCTGATAGGTACCGGTGAATGTAAAAATGGGTACTGTAGATGTCACAGTGGCTGGGAAGGTGACCGCTGTCAATGCTCCTCATCAAAACAACACTGCATGGACTCTAATGGACTTGTATGTAGTGGGAGGGGAACCTGCACGTGTGGTAAATGCGAGTGCACTAATGACAAAAGCTTTGGCCCTTTGTGCCAATACTGCTCTGGATGTAGCAATACCTGCACAGACAACTGGTTTGTTCATTTTTTTTTTATTAGCTATCTATAGTATTTGTATTTAGACATACACTATATGGTATGAAATATTGAACTATCCAATTCATTAACTCTACCATTATGAATGCATTAAATGTTTTTTCCAATAGGTAAAGAGCTATAATATCTGTAATGTAATTTGTAAAATTAGCTTGATATCACACCCATAAGTAGATGTGTAGATCTCCTTGGATTCTGAGTTATGCCCACTCAGTGCCCTCGTCTCTGGTGGTCACATGTGTCTAATTCGCTAAATCTACAGTATGCGACTGCTCTAACGCAGTAGCACTGATCAGCTGTATTCAGTATGACGTCCGTTCTGAGGCCATATGTCTGTTCATAGATACACATTTAGGAATTGTGTGAGTTACGTCGTTACGTGTAACGGGGCCTTATCTAATGATACAGTCAGGGTCAGAAATATTTGGACAGTGACACAAGTTTTGTTATTTTAGCTGTTTACAAAAACATGTTCAGAAATGCAATTATATATATAATATGGGCTGAAAGTGCACACTCCCAGCTGCAATATGAGAGTTTTCACATCCAAATCGGAGAAAGGGTTTAGGAATCATAGCTCTGTAATGCATAGCCTCCTCTTTTTCAAGGGACCAAAAGTAATTGGACAAGGGACTCTAAGGGCTGCAATTAACTCTGAAGGCGTCTCCCTCATTAACCTGTAATCAATGAAGTAGTTAAAAGGTCTGGGGTTGATTACAGGTGTGTGGTTTTGCATTTGGAAGCTGTTGCTGTGACCAGACAACATGCGGTCTAAGGAACTCTCAATTGAGGTGAAGCAGAACATCCTGAGGCTGAAAAAAAAGAAAAAATCCATCAGAGAGATAGCAGACATGCTTGGAGTAGCAAAATCAACAGTCGGGTACATTCTGAGAAAAAAGGAATTGACTGGTGAGCTTGGGAACTCAAAAAGGCCTGGGCGTCCACGGATGACAACAGTGGTGGATGATCGCCGCATACTTTCTTTGGTGAAGAAGAACCCATTCACAACATCAACTGAAGTCCAGAACACTCTCAGTGAAGTAGGTGTATCTGTCTCTAAGTCAACAGTAAAGAGAAGACTCCATGAAAGTAAATACAAAGCGTTCACATCTAGATGCAAACCATTCATCAATTCCAAAAATAGACAGGCCAGAGTTAAATTTGCTGAAAAACACCTCATGAAGCCAGCTCAGTTCTGGAAAAGTATTCTATGGACAGATGAGACAAAGATCAACCTGTACCAGAATGATGGGAAGAAAAAAGTTTGGAGAAGAAAGGGAACGGCACATGATCCAAGGCACACCACATCCTCTGTAAAACATGGTGGAGGCAACGTGATGGCATGGGCATGCATGGCTTTCAATGGCACTGGGTCACTTGTGTTTATTGATGACATAACAGCAGACAAGAGTAGCCGGATGAATTCTGAAGTGTACCGGGATATACTTTCAGCCCAGATTCAGCCAAATGCCGCAAAGTTGATCGGACGGCGCTTCATAGTACAGATGGACAATGACCCCAAGCATACAGCCAAAGCTACCCAGGAGTTCATGAGTGCAAAAAAGTGGAACATTCTGCAATGGCCAAGTCAATCACCAGATCTTAACCCAATTGAGCATGCATTTCACTTGCTCAAATCCAGACTTAAGACGGAAAGACCCACAAACAAGCAAGACCTGAAGGCTGCGGCTGTAAAGGCCTGGCAAAGCATTAAGAAGGAGGAAACCCAGCGTTTGGTGATGTCCATGGGTTCCAGACTTAAGGCAGTGATTGCCTCCAAAGGATTCGCAACAAAATATTGAAAATAAAAATATTTTGTTTTGGGTTTGGTTTATTTGTCCAATTACTTTTGACCTCCTAAAATGTGGAGTGTTTGTAAAGAAATGTGTACAATTCCTACAATTTCTATCAGATATTTTTGTTCAAACCTTCAAATTAAACGTTACAATCTGCACTTGAATTCTGTTGTAGAGGTTTCATTTAAAATCCAATGTGGTGGCATGCAGAGCCCAACTCTCGAAAATTGTGTCACTGTCCAAATATTTCTGGACCTAACTGTATATCGCCGGGGTCACAGATTCTGTGATTCACATCCAGCATCGTTAGCGACGTCGCTGCGTGTGACACTAACGAACGGCCGTTAACGATCAAAAATACTCACCTTATCATTGATCGTTGACACGTCGTTCATTTTCAAAAAATCGTTGATTGTTGAGGACGCAGGTTGCTCGTCGTTCCCGAGGCAGCACACATTGCTACGTGTGACACCCCGGGAACGACGTACTACAGCTTACCTGCGGCCGCCGGCAATGAGGAAGGAAGGAGGTCGGCGGCATGTTACGGCCGCTCATCTCCGCCCCTCTGCTTCTATTGGGCAGCCGCTTCGTGCACCACACAAACCGCCCCCTTACAAATGAGGCAGTTCATCGACAACAGCAACGTCGCTAGGTAGGTAAGTCCGTGTGACGAGGACTAACGTTATTGTGCGCCACGGACAGCTATTTGCCCGTGATGCACAAACGACGGGGGCGGGTGCTTTCACCAGCGATATCACTAGCGATATCGCTGCGTGTAAAGCCCCTTTTATAGATTGGTAGGGAAATGCTAATGACTGATCCTTAGTTTCCCAAATATCCACCATTGGGGAAGAGTCTGCCATGGAGAGACCTATGAGGTTAGCGGGTCCGGTTGGGATACATCTGATATCTCCAGCCTATTTCACCTATCGGCTTCAAAACAGATAGACTTGTAATTAGATTAGAAATGGATGGTGTTTTTTCCTTTGCAAATTTACCTTAAAAGTAGTGATGAGCAAACCCGAACTGTAAAGTTTGGGGTACATGCCGGATACCTTGTGTCTGTGCACGGATTCCAAACACAGACTTCTCAGGGAAGTCCATATTACTGTTAGGGTTCAGTAACCCAGATAATTAAAAAAAATAAGGGAAAAAGAAAGCAAATAAATGGAAGTTAACTTGAAGCCTCCTGGCAGCGTTCCAGTGTCAGTCCCAGAGGTGGCGTAGGGTCAGTCACTGCTGCGTGTATCTAGAGTGGTGGCTGTATTATGTATATTTTCCTCATTTTACAGGAAACGTGTCACATTGTAAACACAGCTCTATATGTGGGAAGGGCTGAGCTGATTAATATATAGTTTTGTGGAGAATGTTTTAGCATAACTTGTTTTTCCTCATTTAAATGTCTACTCTTTTTACGTGTAGTAGTCCAGTGGGTGGTCCTAACCTTTGATAATAGGGAAGCTGCCAATCAACTAGGACCACTCACTGGACTACTAAGGTTAGAAAAAGAAAAATGATTAATCAAATACTAGTAAGGCTATGTAGAATCCCATAAACTATCCATCCCCTCAGTCCTTCCCACTCTGAAGATCGGAGAGCATACTCAATGTGACAGGTTCCCTTTAAATACTGTAACTTCTATGTTTTATCCTCTGAATTAAACATTCTAGAAGCATATCCTGTTTGCTTATAAACCAAGACGCGGCGGAGCTGAAAATCACCGTCTCCATCTGTTTATACAGCTACTCCCTTCTATCCAGCATGCAGAAAATGTTTTTGTAGTACTAAGGCAAAGCTTTCACGGTTCATGTCCTTTACAGAAAATGATACCGTTCTTCATAGCGCCTCGCTCCTACGCTGTTATCTTAATAAATACCGATACTCATTACACATCCGCAATCTACATAAACATTATCTTCCTTAACTAAGGATTTTACTAGATTGACTTTCTTACTTTGTGGCCTCCTTTCTCCTCACTATATATGAGACAGGTGGGAGCACAGCTCTTGTGGGGGAGGCATTATAACACGATATATTGCAGGGGGTGCGAGGAACATCACCCATTGTTTAATAGCTGGGAGTGTACGGTGCAGGAGATACTATAATGTTATGCAGTCCGCACTGGCATTGTGGCTTTTTATTGGGCTTGTTTGTAGACTCTATGACCTGCTGTGACCCAAATATTGATGTTACAGATCATTTGTGGCCTATGTGGTTGCCTCTTTGTTATTATATGGTGCGATAATAGCTTTTGGGGATATAAATATATTAAGGATGGCCGTATGTACTTGCAAAATGTTTTTTAAATCTTATACAAAGGTGACAGGGAACACTGCGGAAAGAAGATCCACGACTAGACTATGGTTATGTCAAAATATGGATGTAAAAATACTAATATAATGTTGTAGTGGACTTTCCTGGTATCACTTTGTATGTCCTCCAAGTATTTCTCAATTTATAGATCACCACTGAGTAACCATGAGGTCAGTATGATCAGTGACCTCCATATACAGATGTCACGCTGTATAAATGTCACGCCGTGCTCTTTGCATATTGTAGCTGCTCTCATACAATGTGAATAAGCAGCAGCTATGCAGATAGTGTACGTGTGCTATCATAATGACATAGCACCAGGTCGGGCAGTTTAACAAATGCTACATCAGCATCACAAGTGACTTGTAGCCTTCTTTTCGGAGTATTTCTTTAACGTGAATTTAAAGGGAACCTGTCATCATTTTGCCCTACTCAGCTTCCCCCATTCAATGTACATCATTAACATGTTTCTGTGAGGCTAAGGGGAACCTGTCACCAGTAATTTTCCTTATAAGCTGCGGCCACCATCCGTGAGCTCTTATATACAGCATTCTAGAATACTGTATATAAATATATGAGCCCAGGACGCTCTGTATGACATAAAAAAAGACCTTTTATTATACTTACCTATGGGGCGGTCTGGTCCAATGGGAGTTGCTGCTCTTGGGTCTGGCGCCTCCTCTCTTCCGTCCATTGCTGTCCTCCTTCCCTGCTCTGTGTAAATGACACGTCCCACGTCATCCACACGGAGGCGTCGATGGCGCTCCTTTGATCTGCCATGCTGAGGGCAAAGCAAAGTACTAAGTAATGCATAGGTGTGAGTAAAGGTCAAGGACCGCCCGCACATGCGCATTACAATACTTAGATCAGGGCAGAGAAAAGTGCACTTGCGCAGGAGCAATGGCAGACTCTGTGCTTGAATGAAGTAGGACGCGTTATCCACACGGAACTGAGAAGGAGGATAGTGATGAACGGAAGAGAGGGGGCGCCGGACCGAGACCAGAGACACTCATTGGACCGACCGACCGCTCCACAGGTGAGTATAATAAAGGTCTTTTCTTTATCGTTCCTTATGGGAGACCCAAACCATGGGGTGTATAGCTTCTGCCTCCGGAGGACACACAAAGAACTACACTCAAACGTGTAGCTCCTCCCTCCCAGCATATACACCCCCTGGTAGCCAGTCCTAGCCAGTTTTTGCTTTGTGTGTCAGGAGGATCACACACACACATGCATTCTCTTTTGATTTTTCATTTTTTCTAAAGATTTGGAAGAAAAGCGGGTCCACTGGACTCCCGGCATGTCCCTTCTCACCCCCCTGGCGGCGGTGCTGTTAAGGTTGACTTCAGGGCAGGAGCCCTTCATGCCGCGCTCCTTCACCATCCCTTAGGGGCTCTGGCTTGAAGTTAGAGCCAACACGGTTCTCACTGCCTTGCAGGAGACCGGCTTCCATCCGCAGCCCTTGTGCAGGACCCTGCTGGAAGGAGCACTGAACCCCCACCCCACCAGGGACTGGGCCCTGCGTCTCAAAGCTAAGTATAGAGACGTTATTCAGAGGGTCCTTCTGCAATGTGGGGCACTTTTATTGGGGGGGACAGTGATTTACTTTGATAATGCTGCTTTTTACTTTGTTTCCGGCCGGTTCCACGGTTTTTACTGAGAACCGCGCCGATGATGCCTGATTGTCGGCCGCATGCATAACTCTAGGCCCCGGCTTCAGCCACGGCCTAGTTTCGTTTCGTTCCCCTGCATGTCAGTCATGCAGGGGGACACTGCAGCGCCGCCCGCCGGCCGCTCTGCACAGGGGAGGACACTCCTATCTGAGGAGATGATTCCCTCCCCTGTACATCTCCTTAGCCCTCCGATTCCCGCTCCTGGGTTAACCCCCGCCCCCCCCCTCACTCTGGCGCCATTTTCTCAGCGTTCTTAGTACACTGGTCGGCGCTGGCTGCTCTGCAGTGCAGAGGGAGTGAATATCTGGCTGGGGGTCCAGGCTTGGAATCCGGAGGGCACTCATAATAGCGGCCTGATAAGTCACAACCTTTGGTTGTGCACTTTTATGCACTCTCAGGGCATTCTGAAGGAGTTAATTCTTTATTATAGAACCCCCTCCTCAGCAGCATGGCTCACACTAGGAGCAAGGCTCCAAGGCTGTACACTACATGCTCTGCATGTAAGCTCATATTGCCTGAACCGGCACAGACCACACACTGTAAGGGTCTCATGTGGTGGTGCCTCAGCCTGGAGTCTCCCCAGGCTGAACCCCTGTCTTGGGTAGCATCTTTTTCTAACGCTATTTCCCAGTCCTTTGCAGACTCCATTGGACAGTTGTCTCGGACGCTGCTATGCATGCATCAGCCCCCTTCTCAGGGTGCCTCTGATGCTCCAGCTCGCTCTGCAGAGCTCACAGAGTCTGTTTCATCTAATCCCAGACCCCGTCCTCCTAAACGGAGACGCAGGGACTCCTCTCCTTCCTCGCCCCACGGCTCTGCCTCACGGGCCGAGTCACATGGCGAGGAGGATACCCTTACTGTGGGCTCAGACGCTTCGTCTCTGTACCCCATTGATACCGATGGGGATGCAGATGTTAGCGATTTGATAGCGTCCATTAACTCCGTTCTGGACCTTAACCCTCCAGTGTCAGAGTAGGAAAACATCAGTTTATCTCACCTAAGAGAGCAGGCCACTGTGACTAAACCCAGGGCCTGTCCTGACAAACGCTTTCTTAAGCGTACTTCTGACTTACTGGGGGCTCGGACGCTCTCCATGTACCCTATTGATCTGTCCGAAAGTGACGCAGATGCTAATGATTTGATTGCGTCCATTATATTTATACTGGACCTCAATCCGCCTGTATCAGGGGAGCACCCCTCTTTGGCAGAAAAGCATCAGTATACCTTGCCTAAGAGAACAAGGAGTGTGTTCCTTATCCACTCCACCATTCAGGTCACTGTGACCAAGCCCAGAGCTTGTCCTGACAGACGCTTCCCAGAGCGTGGTTCTGATGACTGTTTCCCCCTTCCACCAATGGTGGTCAAGGAGTGGGCTCATTCACCAAGGGTGGACCCTCCGGGGTCTAGATTTTCAGCCCGGACAGTTGTCGGCTCCTCTCTGAGGATCCCACTGTCCGCCAGGTTGTCCTTCTGGCCAAATCTATATATGAGGCGGCAGGGGCCTCGTTCTCCCCATCTTTGCAGCAGTGCGAGCTCTCAAGCCATCTCTGCTTCTTGGGAGGAGATGCATTCCCTCACCAGGGCC
Source organism: Anomaloglossus baeobatrachus (assembly GCF_048569485.1). Lineage (NCBI taxonomy): Eukaryota > Metazoa > Chordata > Amphibia > Anura > Aromobatidae > Anomaloglossus > Anomaloglossus baeobatrachus. The sequence continues at coordinate 485,614,565 of NC_134358.1, forward strand.
TTTTTGCCCGAATGGGTTGCCTTAACTTCCAGGCTTCAGTCTTTTCATCCTATAGCTGGAGACTGTCACCGCACTGCGGTGGCCTCGGCCACTTCCCTCGCTATCCGCAGGTTCCTGTGGCTTCGAGAGTGGAAGGCAGATGCTTCTTAAAAGGTTCCTTGCTGGACTCCCTTTTGCTGGGACCAGTCTATTCGGTGAACAACTGGATGAAATTATTAAGGAAGCTTTTGGCAGGAAGAGTACTTCCATGCCACAACCCAGGAAACCTTCCAGGGCAGGAACCAGTCGAAGTTTCGTTCCTTTCGTTTCCTCTAACTGGTCGTCCTCTAAGCCCTCGGCCTCGTCCACTATCTCAGCCAAGGTCCGTAAACCAACTAGCGCATGAAGCCGTGTCCTAAGTCGGCAGGAGCTGCTGCCACCAGGGCAGCCTCCTCTTGTTTATCTGGCCACGCCAGTAACGTCCTTGGTCGATGGCAGGCTCTCCCTCTTGGGCGACGTGTGGTTGCAACACGTCTTCGATCAGTGGGTGTGGGTTACCCTCTCCCACGGCTACAAAACAGATTTTTTTCTGACAACTCCCCCCTGCTCCAAGGCAGCCGCCTTCTCACAGGCCGTGGCATTCTTGCAGGCCAATGGAGTAATTGTACCAGTTCCCGACTGGGAACGGTTCTGAGATTTCTACTCAAATCTCTTCCTAGTCCCCGAAAAGGACGGTGCTTCCGACCTGGATCTCAAGCTTCTCAACAAGCATGTTCAGGTGCGGCAATTTTGCAGAAATCTCTGCGATCAGTCAATGACCCAAGGAGATTTCTTAGCATCCATCGACATCAGAGATGTCTCTCTGCATGTGCCATTCGCAGTTTCCCACCAGCGTTGGCTACGTTTTGTAATCAGAGAGGAACATTTCCAATCGTGGCTCTCCCCTTGGGCTAGCCACGGCCCTTTGTGTATTCACCAATTGCGGTGCTGCTCCTCCAGGGGTTGGTAGTGAGTCCACTCTGACCCCGACCCAGGAACTTACGTACCTAGGTATGCAATTCGAGACTCTGCTGGCGCTTGTGAAGCTGCCCTTAGTCATACAGCAGTCTCTTCATCTGGCGGTTCGCTCTCTGCTGAGGCTCCGCCGTCATTCCATCAGGCACCTCATGCAGGTGCTGGGTCAGACGATGGCGTCAATAGAGGCGGTTCCCCTTGCCAGTTCCATCTGCGTCCCCTGCAGCTGGACATTTTCCGCTGTTGGGGCAAGGGACTTCTTCCTTGCACAGACTGGTGGCTCTGTCGCCACAGACCAGGGGCTCTCCTTAAGTGGTGGCTTCGGCCCCTCTCTCTGTACCAGGGACGCTCCTTTCTGGCCCCGTCCTGGGTGATTCTGACCACGGGCCAGTCTGTCCGGCTGGGGAGCAGTTTCTCCACCACCGAGCATAGGGCACTTGGACACCGTCCGAATCAGCCCTTTCGATCAATGTGCTAGAAATCAGGGCTGTAGTCCTTGGACTCGCAGCCGCCTAACAATGTTGGAAGTTCAACATATCCTTCAGTGGACGGAGGACTCCGAGTCCACCATATCCGCAGTCCACATCCCAGGCGCAGAAAACTGGGAGGCAGATTATCCCAGCCGTCTAACCATGGGCAGCGGCGGGTGAGCCCTGCATCCGGCAGTGTTCCGGTCAATTTAGCAGGCGGGGCACTCCGGAAGTGGATCTATGGCATCCCGGCACAACAACAAGGTCCCGGTTTACGTGGCTCGCTCCCACGATCCTCAGGCCTTGGCACGCGCTGGTTCCAGATTGGTCCCAGTTCCGTCTGGCCTACGTGTTTCCCCCCTCTAGCTCTCTTGCCCAGAGTCCTGCGCAAGATCAAAATGGAGGGCCGTCGGGTCGTACTTATCGCCCCAGGCCCAGGCGAGCTTGGTTTCCAGACCTGCTCCGTCTGTTCGTAAGAGGTGCTGTGGCATCTCCCGGACCGGCCAGACGTTCTCTCAGAGGGTCCGTTTTCCACAACAATTCTGTGGCTCTCAGATTGACGGCGTGGCTCTTGAGCCCTGAATCCTTACGGCTTCAGGCATTCCTTCCGAGGTCATCTTCACTATGACTCAGGCTCGGAAGTCTTCCTCGGCCAGGATTTACCTCAGGACTTGGAGAATTTTCCTGTCCTGGTGTCGTTCTTCCGGCCATGCTCCTTGGCCGTTTTTTTCCTTGCCGACCATCCTGTCCTTTCTACAGTCCGGCCTGCAGCTAGGTCTGTCCCTCATTCCCTCAAGGGACAGGTCTCGGCTCTGTCAGCATTGTTCCAGCGGCATATCGCCCGACTGGCCCAGGTGCGCTCCTTCATGCAGGGCGCATCTTACATCATTCCGCCTTACCGGCGGTCTCTGGATCCCTGAGACCTTACTCGGGTCCTCATGGCCTTACAGAAACCCCCCTTTGAGCCTCTTAGGGAGGTTTCGTTGTTTAGTCCTTCACAGAAAGTGGTCTTTCTGGTGGCCATAATTTATCTCAAGAGAGTCTTTTATTTGACTGTGCTCTCTTCGGAGTCACCCTTTTTGGGTTTTTTTCGCCAAGACAAGGTGGTTCTCCGTCCAACTCCGGGCCTTCTCCCTAAGGTGGTGTCCCCTTTCCACCTTAACCAGGACATTTCTTTGTCTTCCCTTTGTTCGGCCCCTGTGCATCGCTTTGAGAAAGCGTTGCATGCTTTAGATTTGGTGCGGACGCTCCGGATCTATGTGTCACGCACCGCTGTTTCTTAGGCGGTGCACCTCTCTTGTGTGCTGACCATACGTCAGCGCAAGGGTCTCTCGGCTTCTCAACCGACCCTAGCTCATTGAATAGGTCGGCCATATCCGAGGCCTACCAATGTTCTCAGATGCCTCCCCCGCTGGGGATTAAGGCGCACTCGACCAGAGCCGTCGGTGCCTCTTGGGCTACGGCTCAGCAGGTCTGTCAGGATGCCACGTGGTCTAGTCTGCACTTTTTTTCGAAGCACTACCAAGTGCATGCTCATGCTTCGGCAGATGCGAGCTTGGGCGGACGCATCCTTCGGACGGCTGTCGCCCATTTGTGAAGTTAGGTTTCGCCTACTTCTCAGTGTCTGTTTATTTCCCACCCATGGACTGCTTTGAGACGTCCCATGGTTTGGGTCTCCCATAAGGAACGATAAAGAAAAAGAGAATTTTGTTTACTTACCGTAAATTCTTTTTCTTATAGTTCCGACATGGGAGACCCAGCACCCTCCCTGTTGCCTGTTGGCAGTTTTCTTGTTCCGTGTGTTTTCACCGGCTGTTGTTGTAGACAGAGGTTCCGGTTGTTCCGGGTTTTGCTCTATCTCTACTTGTGGGTGGATGTCCTCCTTCCGCTTTTGCACTAAACTGGCTAGGACTGGCTACCAGGGGGTGTATATGCTGGGAGGGAGGAGCTACACGTTTGAGTGTAGTTCTTTGTGTGTCCTCCGGAGGCAGAAGCTATACACCCCATGGTTTGGGTCTCCCATGTCGGAACTATAAGAAAAAGAATTTACGGTAAGTAAACAAAATTCTCTTTTTTTACATTATACAGAGCAGTATATAAGGGCTCTTATATACAGTATTCTAGGATGCTGAATATAAGAGCTCAGTGGTGCTGGCCACAGCTTGTAGAGGAAAATCCTGGTGACAGGCTCCCTCTAAATGCTCTAGTACATAAGCATAAAAATTTACTTAAAATATTTAATTATCTTGTATGTAAATCTCTGGCTTCCAGTCATGTGGTTGGTGCTTGATATCTGCTCGGTCACTCTATTCTACCCACTTCCCTAATTGCAGTTTGATGGACTTGACCGCCCCAATATCACGCCTTTCTCTGCAGAAATTACTTTCCTATATGCTGATAAGAAACTCCCAGGACGTGCACATTTAAGCTAGGTATACATCCTGTTTCATTTTCAATTCGCACTTGTTCCAGAAGCCATACATTTAGGATATGTTCACACAGGGCTTTTTTGGTAAGTTTTTGTTGCATTTTTTAGCTGCGGATTTGCCTTGGTTTTATGCAAATCCATGCTAATAAAACACTGCTTTTTACAGTCCCAGCAAAGTCTATGAGATTTCTGAAATCTCATGCACACACACAAACACCTAAATACCGAGAGAGATCAAGAGTAACAGCCATGCAAATCACCCAAGGGGAGGAAAAGACATACATCACCAATTCATAGTATACAGGTGTATGGGCTGAATGGATGTAATTCGACCTACAGATATAGTGACATAGAAACACCAATAGGTAGAAATAAATTCTACAGAGAACCGAGTAAGGTCAGAAAATTAATATTTTATTGATTAAAAAGAGGGGGGGAGGGAAGGTATTTGCCACAAGGCAGGGTGACCAAAACAGAAGAACCGGCATCACATGCGAATAAAGACACAGTGTGGGGGCAGGGACTGCATGTAAAAAACACACAATTCAGGCAGATGGAAATATGACCAGTCTAATACAGCATTAGGCCTCTTTCACACGTTCGTGAAAAACCAAGCACGTTTTTCACGGATGTGTCAGAGGTGCGTATTGCCCTCCGTGCGTCGTGTTTGTGGCACACGTGTGTTCTCCGTGTGTTATCCGTGATAACACACGGAGAACGGAAACTTTCTACTCACCTGTCCCTGGCTTCGCTGACCATGATTCACACAGACTGGCCACAGATCTACTGACCCGAAAGTGGCAGCACGTGTATAATGTATAATATATATATATATATATATATATATATATATATATATATATAATGTATATGTATATGTATGTGCTGTCAAGGTCAGGTCTGTAACAGGACTGTGATACACGGACCTGTGGTCAATCCTCAAAAAGCGGGAGGAGAAATAAAGACACAGAAATTGTGATAAACTCCAAGCACTGACGAGACAACAATGGGCGACCAGTCAGAATTTGGCCCAGAAGCTGATGTCCAGCATGCCGGAGCACACTGCCAAAGTCTTAAAAAAATGTCAGGGGCAACACTGTAAATACTAAAGTCTTTGGGGCACTTTGCACACTACGACATCGCAGGTGCAATGTCGGTGGGGTCATGTCGAAAGTGACGCACATCCGGCGTTGCTCTCGACATCGTAGTGTGTAAATCCTAGATGATACGATTAACGAGCGCAAAATCATCGTAATCGTATCATCGGTGCAGTGTCCTGAAATTCCATAAGTACGCTGCTGTGACGGTACGATGTTGTTCCTCGTTCCTGCGCCAGCACACATCGCTGTGTGAGAAGCCGCAGGAGCGAGGAACATCACCTTACCTGCGTCCTGCGGCTCACGCCGGCTATGCGGAAGGACAGAGGTGGGCGGGATGTTTACGTCCCACTCATCTCCGCCTCTCCGCTTCTATTGGACGCCTGCCGTGTGACGTCGCTATGACGCCGCACGACCCGCCCCCTTAATAAGGAAGTGGTTCGCCGGCCAGAGCAACGTCGCACGGCAGGTGAGTGCATGTGAAGCTGCCGTAGCAATAATGTTCACTACGGCAGCTATCACAAGATATCGCTGCTGCGACGGGGGCGGGGACTATCGCGCTCGGCATCGCAAGCATCGGCTACCGATGTCGTAGTGTGCAAAGTGCCCCTTTGTATAAACTTAAAAACTTATGAGGTATCTTATAATTGTATTTCAGTAATCGTAGAAACATCTGACTAAAAGATCTACAAAAACACTGAAAACCAAACTTTGTGTCAGTCATAACACTTTACCAAGACTGTACAGTGATGATAAACCTGATCTTCATCTATCTCCAGTTTAATGTTATCGTGGCAAAAAGCAAGACCTTAAATATATTTTAAGCTTTTTCTGTACATTATTTGCTTTTTTTTGTCTTGTTATTGCCTGTTACCACAGATTAAGTCACACAGATGTCAAAGCTCTTTATTAACTGTGATCTCCTCTGTTTATCTAATGCACAGGAACTGTGAGCACTCTCACGGATCACTAAACGGATCCGTCGATCCAAAGGATCCCTATAAAACCAAATGTAACACACTGGTGTACTATATCGATCAGACTTATGGTAAGAATAGTTTTGTTGAAACTTTTTCTTGTGCTAAAATATTCAAATATATTTTCTAAAGAACCTTTAAACCAGGGGTCTCAAACTCGGCTGGGTGTATGGGCCGCACACAGGAAAAAAATAATTTGAGGGGCCGCATTCTTTTCAGGAAAAAGTGACATTGGTAGTGGTACCATTTTTTCTTTCTATACACCCTTGGATCACTGTTTTTGAACATTTTTCATTTGTCCATTATAACAAATGTGTAGAGTGTGTGTGTGTGTGTGTGTGTGTGTTACAATAACCACCGCATAGTAATTTTGGCCAACATCTTGTAGTAATGTGCCCCATCCTGTTTCCCATTCTGTAAAGATGTGTGCATCCTTGTCCCCTTGTAGCAATGTGCCCCAGCCTCAGCTAGCAAAACACACACCCACCCACCCTGTGCAGCTTCAGCTAACACCCCTACCCACCCACCCTGTGCAGCCTCAGCTAACACCCCTACCCACCCACCCTGTGCAGCCTCAGCTAACACCCCTACCCACCCACCCTGTGCAGCCTCAGCTAACACCCCTTCCCACCCACCCTGTGCAGCCTCAGCTAACACCCCTTCCCACCCACCCTGTACAGCCTCAGCTAACACCCCTTCCCACCCACCCTGTGCAGCCTCAGCTAACACCCCTTCCCTCCCACCCTGTGCAGCCTCAGCTAACACCCCTTCCCTCCCACCCTGTGCAGCCTCAGCTAACACCCCTTCCCTCCCACCCTGTGCAGCCTCAGCTAACACCCCTACCCACCCACCCTGTGCAGCCTCAGCTAACACCCCTACCCACCCACCCTGTGCAGCCTCAGCTAACACCCCTTCCCACCCACCCTGTGCAGCCTCAGCTAACACCCCTTCCCACCCACCCTGTGCAGCCTCAGCTAACACCCCTTCCCACCCACCCTGTGCAGCCTCAGCTAACACCCCTTCCCTCCCACCCTGTGCAGCCTCAGCTAACACCCCTTCCCTCCCACCCTGTGCAGCCTCAGCTAACACCCCTTCCACCCTGTGCAGCCTCAGCTAACACCTCTTCCCTCCCACCCTGTGCAGCCTCAGCTAACACCCCTTCCCACCCACCCTGTGCAGCCTCAGCTAACACCCCTTCCCACCCACCCTGTGCAGCCTCAGCTAACACCCCTTCCCACCCACCCTGTGCAGCCTCAGCTAACACCCCTTCCCTCCCACCCTGTGACGCCTCAGTTAACACCCCTTCCCTCCCACCCTGTGCAGCCTCAGCTAACACCCCTTCCACCCTGTGCAGCCTCAGCTAACACCTCTTCCCTCCCACCCTGTGCAGCCTCAGCTTAACACCCCTTCCCTCCCACCCTGTGCAGCCTCAGCTAACACCCCTTCCCTCCCACCCTGTGCAGCCTCAGCTAACACCCCTTCCCACCCTGTGCAGCCTCAGCTAACACCCCTTCCCACCCTGTGCAGCCTCAGCTAACACACACACACACACACACACACGCACACACGCACTAGCACACTCCCACCCCGTGCAGCCTCAGCTAACACACACACCACACACACAAAAGCATTCTTCTCACCTGCCGTCAGCGGCACGCAGGCACGTGGACCCGGTAATGATCACAGCTGCTGTCATCACTGAACTTTCTGCCGGCGCGTGCAGAGCAGTTATCACTGCACAACAGCCACTGGCCAATCACAGGCAAGCATCTGAGGTCATATGCAGCAGATGCTTGCTCTGATTGGCAGGCGGCTGTTATTGCGTTCTGCAGCGAGAACTTCACTGTGCGCGGCAAAGACAAAACTGTAGGCTGAAATAAATAGCTGGCGGCTGCGGCTCCTGCACCCGTCGCCATCTTTACTGGGTCCACGGGCCTGCGGGCCTCAAGAAGCCACCTGAAGGGCCGCATGCGGCCCGCGGGCCGCGTGTTTGAGACCCCTGCTTTAAACCCTTATTATTTTGCACATTTTGGGCCTTGATTCTTAGACAGAGCCTGGGAATTTTAATATTCACTATTTCAAAAGGTTCCCAGTTTATAGTATTACAGTAGCAATTTGTAAGTTTATGGTCAGCCATACTGCTTGTGTGAACATTGGGTGAGGGTATGTTTAAAGGGTTATTCCCAGCTCCAAGATCCCATCCTAATATGTAGTAGGTGTAATAATATTAGCAAATACCTTCAATTATAAATGCCAGCTTCAGACCGACTGCTCTTCAGAAACAAACCTAGCAGCATCGGAGACTGGATGGTTCGGACTGGTCTGAATTGTCAATCTAACGGTGAGGCAGGGTAGTGCTGCGCTCCTGAAGAGACAGGGTGATAAAACCAATTTAAAGGGAATCTGCAACCAGGTTTATGCCACCTAATCTGAAAACAGAATAATGTAGAGACATAGATCCTTATTCTATCGATGTGTCACTTACTGGGCTGCTTGCTGTAGTTTTGATAAAATCAGTGTTTTATCAGCAGAATATTATCATTTCAGGACTATTAATCCTGAAGCCATGTAGTCCTGCATATTCATGAGCTTTGAAACACAATTATATGGCCAGAGCAACCAGATTAATCAACCCAAAAGATGAATAAAATGTATCAAAATATTTATTGGGACATATTAAAAAACATATATGACAAACATTACATATAATAGAGGTCACAAGGAGTACACAAGTACATCCGAAAAAGCAGGGGAACGATCAGATGACAATGGGGATTTCACTTATATATAGTGCAGGCCGAAAAAATGGATGAGTAACTAAGCATAAATATCAGTACAAATATTCAATATATTGGATACAAAATGTCTGTACATTTATCCATTAATACGGCCATCAAGTGCATGGCTCACCCATATGGAGGTCCCCACACGCAGTCCGATGCGCGTTTCGCAAGATGCTTTGTCAAGGAAGGAGCTGTGCACTTGATGGCGATGGCCGTATTAATGGATAAATGTATAGACATTTTGTATCCGATATATTGAATATTTGTACTGATATTCATGCTTAGTTACTCGTCCAAAAATAGACACCACTAATGTAATATGTGCCTGATGAATCTTGAATTGATATTCATGAGCTTTGTATAACCACGCCCGCACCATTAATTGGCAGCTTTCTGTGTATACTGTGCATAGGCAGAAAGCTTCCAATCAGTGGCGTGGGTGGGATTATGCACAGCTGAGCATTCAGAGAACTGATATATCTGCAACAGATAAAACAGAAGCTTTGTCAAAACAACAGCAAGCAGCCCATGGAGTGACAGATTGCTGCAATCAGGTCTCTGCACCTACATTATGCTGCTCTCAGATGTGTAGTAAAAACCTGATGACTGATTTAAAGCAAATTCTCAATCTTTTGCATTTTAACATCTCCACTGGGTAAGAAATAAATGTCTGATAATTGTGGCTTAAACCTTTGGGACTGACACCAATGTATACAACGGGCGTGAAGGGACCCCAAATCCATATGTTGAGGTGACTGCCAGACTTTCACATTCTACCCATTGGTGCAGGTCATACCTATTAGACGTTTTTTAGGTTATCCTCTGGATATGTTATAAATTTGTAAATTGGGAATACCCCTGTAACATACAGCATTCCAATAAATGAAACTGACTTGGTCGCCCAGAGATGAGAAGTGTATTGTCGAGAAATTGGGTAAATATCTTCATACAAATTCAGCCAAATATATGTTACAAGACGGCCAAGTCCTGGACATTAGTGATGCTGGGAATCAGGCAGTAACATCTGACATTGGCCATGCCAGGGAGAAAATGGAGCAGACGGTGTTTACCTAGTTTATCACATCAAGATAGCTGTGCCTCGGAAGAAATGAGTTTGTCTAGATGAATTCCAGACCCCTTGTGCACACTTCAAAGTTGTAGAAGGTCATCGCCAATGGCAAGGTCACACCGTCCGATAAACTGAACGTCTACTAATTTGTAGTCTTACAGCAGCATAATATGTTATTTCTCCAAATATGTTAAGGTTATCAAAAGGTCTGGTTGTATCAGGCACAGACCGTTCCTCCTTCACTTTATTAACAACATTCAATGGTGTTTAGGAAGTCGGGGGAATTACAAGAAGTCATTATAATCTTACAAGTTGATGACTGATGACTTGCAGCCTTTGAGGATCTCTTAGAGACTAGTTCTAGTGGGAGTCATTAAGAACGATAACTCTACCTAGTGAAAGGCCTACCCGGCGTATAGTATACGGCTGAGAAACCTGTCCTGACCAATAGTCATTTTACTTCCAGTTATTGCACCTTGTAGGATATTATACAAGGAATACAAGCATATGAGAACTCATAAAAGCAGCAAATTCAGTCAAATAATAAAAAGAAAATTCTATACAAAAAGAATATTTACTTGCACTCCAGAGGTGGACTTAGATGAGACAATACCACGCAACACAAAAAAATTGCCATGTATTGTACAAGCCAACAAATGATCAAGACCCATAGTAAAAATAAAAAATATATAAAAAGAAAAAATATATTAAAAGAAGTGAAAATGTTTTCTGAAATAGAAATAAACATTTACACTTAAAAGATTATATAAAAAAGTAAGCAAAAAAAAAACCCCAGAGTGATTTGTATTTAAAGTTGTAGCGGTCCAAACTATTAAATTATTGTGATATTTACCGCTCCATCAGGAAAAAAACTGCCAGAATTGTTGATATTAGGTCACTTTGACTCCCCAGAAAAGCAGTCAAAGTGAAAAGATAGTCAAAAAGTCAGACGTATCCCAAATAGTCTCTAAGGCTGCGACCGCACTTTGCGTTTTCCTACTTGCAGTTCTAAACGCACATTTTGTGCTTAAATGATTTGACCAAAGTTGCCTTTTTCAGAAATTTAGCGCTGAAAACGCATGCGTATTTACCCGCGTTTTTGATGCGTTTTCAGCGCTTTTTACCTGCTTTTCCACCTGTGTTTTGACAAATGCGTTTGTAAAATCAAGACACTGCTAAATAAAGGTTAAACATTCAAATATATTGAAAAAAGATTAAAAAAAAGGATTACTTACATAAGTACAGAAATTAAAAAGAAAATAGAAATATATAATGGAATTATAGCGGTAATATAGTATTTATTAGAAAAATAGCACTAAATTTAACATTTTCTTTCATTTAATTGTCGGATTATGTGTGTGTGTAAAGGGACATATGAAATCATTAATTTAATGTGCAAAAAGCATGCGTTTTGTAAGTTCAAAACGCATGTTTTCTGCACAGAAAAAGCAGGTAAAACGCAAGAATTTGTAGGAAACTTGTTTTTTTGCCATTTCTCATTGACTCCAATGTTAGCAAAACGCACCTTTGGGAGGTCTAAGAAAATATCAGGTCAGATTGTTGCCAGCCAAGGGGTATTGTGAGGCTGATTGGTGCGCCCCCCCCCCCCCCCCCTGCGACTGGACAACTAAAACAAGTTTTTACTTCATTTTTCTACAGTGAGACCATACCTTGGTTATCTGTCGCTGTAGCTTGTAGTTTATGTATAACATTCAGGAGACAGTAACACCTTGGTCTCTAATATTGTTATCTTAGTGGGACCATTCCTGCTTAATGTTTGTTTATGCTATGGATTACTAATCTATATATCACATACGGGACAATTTTTGTCTCAATAGGTGTTATTCCGGTAGAATTATTACTACCGGTTATACAGTGTCCTTAACGGGTAATGATAGGAGCTTAAATACTAGCTCCAATTAGCTGGTTGGTTATACAACCATTTATGTTGTGTGGTAAAAAAAAATTTTTAAAAAAATTTAAATATTAAAAGTTATTTTTTAATTGTGACCACAATTGTTTAGTACCTTTGCTTTGCTGACTATCTGATTAATTGGTAAGCAACGACACATCCTTTACCCTTTTGGCATGAATAGGAGTTTCTCAAAACGCACCTAAAAAGCACCCAAATGCAGGTGGAAACGCAAAGTGCGGTCGCAGCCTAAAAGCTACAGCTTGACCTGCAAAAACTGCTCCATTTTTAATAGATATATATATATATATATATATATATATATATATATATATATATATATATATATATATATATAGATATATTTGTTATATAAAGTATCAAAACTTAAAGGGACTCTGTCAGCAGGTTTAATCTATGTAATCTGAAGACAGCATGCTGTAAGAGTTGAAATAGAGAATTCAGCTGTCTCTAATCCCAAAGTCTGTTTTGATTACCTGCAAATCATGACATCTGTTGACCGAGACATGTGGGTGGAAGTGTTACATTATCAATATATATTTTTTGGTTTAGACTCTTGTCATTAAATTCCTATGAATCAAATTCACTGAAATGGTTCTCACTGCTCAATAATTCATGAAATCAGGGAATAGAGATGAGCGACCCATAGATGTTCAGGTTTGGCGGTTTCAGCCAAACCTTAGATATAGTTCAGTTCTGGACCTGGACTTGACCTGAACTTTGTAAGTCACTGATTGGGCAGTTCGTGTCTCCGCTCACATATACAGCCAGTCATAAACAGATCACTTCCAGAGGACGAATGGCATTTTTTTTTCGTGTACACTACATCCAATCACGTGCGAAGCATTTAAACACTGCAAGCGGCTTGCACTGGGCTTAGCACCGAGGGTACCCGAGTACAGAGATCCTAATTCTAGTGGTCTGCATACATAAAGCACCTGAAACCTTTAACTAATAATGATTTTTTTAAAAAATCTCTGGTGTAAACATCGAACTTTACTGTTCGGGTCCGTTCATCTCTATCAGTGAGGTCTAAAATCAAGGACTCCCCCATTGTAATCTTATAATATGTGTTAATTACACAACACCACTATTGCTGGATTTACACTTGTCTCAAAGAAATGTAGTATAGTTCTCTTGATTAGCCATGTCTCTTACCTCATGTGCAGGGCATTGCAGCTTAGGTATCCATGGTTACGACCACTCCGTATTAAATAGTTAGTTGCTAGTTGTCGTAACAAGGGATACCTAAGCTACTATATTATCCTGCAAATGAGGTAAATGACAAGGGAGAAAAAGCACTTTACAAAATATGACACTCACTCAATGAATAAAAATTACAAAGTTTTATTAGTGCATAATTAAATCCATACAGAAATACATAAAAACAGACACCACCATATAAACCAAGGGCCCCTTATGCACCTAAGTTCTTTAAAAGCATAATAATATAAATCTTGCCAAAACCAAATAACAGAGAAGGCTCCTAATAGAGCACAAGAAAATATAGGGGAATATCTCAATACTATCAGACAATGCAAGGTAGGACAAAGTCTACAAAGCAACCATATAACATATAGAGGTGAAGCACATCAAGCATATAATATAGCTGATATATAGTATATTCCCACTATAACCAGCCTAGCTTGTGTCAAAATTAGCATACAATGAGCAGCAAGATAAGGTGCAGAGGAGACCTGACCCAATGCGTGCCGCCTATCACGGCTTCATCAGGAGGTAGTGTTACCAGTGTACAGCACTGGCTTTAGGTTATATAGGAAAATCCTGGTGATTGGTTCCCTTTAACGTGAATACAGTGGAACCTCGCTTAACGAGTACTTAACGAGAATTTCACTTAACAAGCAAAGCTTTCTGTAAATTTGTAACCCGCTTTACGAGAAAGCTTTGCTGTACGAGCGAAATCCTCACCTCACACACTTCCGGTTTCGTCCATCCACCGCGCTCTGACCCGCACTTGCAGTCCACACAAACACACACAAGCACGTACAAACACACACAAACACACATGCACGCACACACATATACAGTATTATGCTCACCTTACCTTCAGTTCCACCGCCGATCTCATGGTTCTTGTAGTTCCCGGGTACATTGCGACGTGGTCGCGGCGAACTACAAGTACTATGAGGCCGGCAGTGGAATGGAAGGTAAGATGAGCATATAATATGTGTACCTTCCGTTTCATCGCCGGTCTCCTGGGTCCTGTAGTGCGCCGCGCCGCTCCGCTCCACTCCAGGCTGTGCATCCATAGCGACGAAGCAGGAACTTCCTGGTTCCTGTCACCGCTACTCAAAGGCAGCGCACTAGCCAATCAGAGGCAAGCGGCTCTGCCTTTGACGCCAGCGCTCTGGCAGGAAGTTCCTCCCTCGTCGTTATTGTAACACGTCCCGCACCGCAAGTCCCAGGAGACCGGCGATGGAACGGAAGGTAAGGTGAGCATATAATATGTGTTTGTGTGTGTTTGTGTGTGTTTGTGTGTGTTTGTGCGTGTGTGGAATAACAGAATAGGGGACCAGGATGAGACATTTAACTAGTTGTGGAAGGAATTGTCTGCATTGCAGTGATTTCCTATGGGAAATCTTGCTTTGCTGAATGAGTAACTTGGTTAACAAGCACAGTCCCAGAACGGATTGTTCTCGTTAAGCAAGGTTCCACTGTAATGTAAATTTATGTGGGCTTTCAACATCCTACCCCAGGATAAGATAGGAAGTGTACAGTCCTTACCTATCATTTACTTTCTCTTTTCAGAATGCTTCTCGGACCCTTGGATCCTGAAGATATTTTTCATCATCTTTACAGCAACCTTCCTTATTGGGTTTCTTTCTGTACTTATAATAAGAGTTACTTTCTTACAATGCAGTAACAACAGGAGGACCTCTTCATCTGACTACAGGGTGCCAACGTCAATGAAGGTAAGGTGCCCCAAAATCCGGAATCTCTCCCTGCCCGTCTCCATTAGGTCCATGAGTCAAGGAGCCAACTTTTCCTTTAAAATTAATAGGATTATCACAAAAAACTAAAACACACACATGTGACCAATGTGTCACTCGTGTTTGTTTTTATGTGCTTCAAGGGAATCTGTCAGAAGGTTTTTGCGACCTCATCTGAGAGCAGTATAATGTAGGCAAAGAGATCCTGAATCCAATTATGTATCACTTAGATTACTGGCTGCAGCTGTTCCGATGCACTCAGAATTTTTAGCTTTAGTCATGCAGCAGAACTGAGAAAGCTGTCCCTGCCCACACCAGGCCAGGCTCTCAATTGAGACTGGACATTGACAGTGAGGTGTCCTTCAGAGGAGGGGGCTTGCCGGACTGCCAAGTGCGTTACTTTGTAGTCTGAGCAATGATACGGATCCTGCTGTTTACAAATATAGCAAATAAACAACAGATTGGACTGTGACAAGACAGGCAGCCCTGAATTCTCTGTGTTAAAACTTGCAGCATGCTGGCTTCAGGTTTCATAGCAAAAACCTGCTGGCAGATTCCCTTTAAGGTCTCATTCACACATCCATTCTTAAGCCTGCTTTACATGTTGCAATTTCGCTTACGATATCGTATGCGATTTGCAACGCCCCATCGTATGTGTGGCACGTTCAATTTGTTGAACGTGCCGCACAAACGATTAACCCCCGTCACACGTACTTTCCATACGACCTCGATGTGGGCGCCGAACGTCCACTTCCTGGAGTGGGAGGGATGTTCGGCGTCACATCGACGTCACGCGGCAGCCGGCCAATAGAAGTAAAGGGACGGAGCTGAGCGGGACGTAAACGTCCCGCCCACCTCCTTCCTTCCGCATTGCTGGCCGGGAGCCGCAGGACGCTGGTAAGATCTGTTCATCGTTCCTGGAGTGTCACACACTGCGATGTGCGCTACCTCGGGAACATTGCACAACCTGACGTTCAATTCATGAGGAATGAACGACGTGCGTGCGATGAACGTTTTACCGTTCAATCGCAATCGCACATACCTGTCGCACACTGCAAAGTACCTTACGATGCCGGATGTGCGTCACTTACGACGTGACCCTGCCGACACATCGTAAGATACATTGCAGCGTGTAAAGCGGGCTTTAAATGCATGCATGAAAAATTGGTGACGGTGTCATATGTGTTTTCCATCAGTGTACCGTCCGCGTGTCTTTTATTTTACCTTCAGTGTCATCACTGTTCTTCACTGATAGCTTAGTAAAAAAGTAAAGGACAAAGCTTCTTCTATACTTTGCGATGTAAAACACAAAAGCACACGGTTGGCAGACTGATGGCATCCATGTGCGGTACACGTTTCTCATTGACCCATAGACTTGACATCCGTGATCCTGGAACAACACGGACATGCATACAATGTTGCATACAATGTACAATGCTGCGCTGAGGGTAAAAACAGACACTGAACAACAATGGATGAAGACTGTTTCCTAAATTTCTTGTCTTTCCCACAGGATAAAAATGGCCTGCACAATGTGTACTCGAGGACCGTGACATATACTCGGGAAAAGCCAGAAGACATTAATATCAGCATTGGGAAACTGGCGGTGCACGAAGCGCTCAAGTACAAGTTTTAAGCTCCTGTCTGCGTTAGGTGACCACATCTCTCCGTGGCGTCTGCATTCAGTGACTTTTCTGCCTTTTTCTAGACATTCTTTAGCCTGATATTAATGCCATATAAATGGGCAGGGCCTGTTTATTCCGCACGTGACAAACCATCAGAACGGACGCCCTCGTTTATCGAGCAAAAGACTAATGATAATTATAGAGTGCCGTTCTGCAAGCGATGGCACCGAGTGATTCCTCGTCACGACATGATTTTTCTCATCTTGTATAGATTTGTGAACTGACATAACTGCGGAGAGTTGTTTGTAGCTGCTCTACTAGATCCATGTGCATTACTACTGTACGGTACAAGGTTTGACTCTAGCACTTTATTCTTTTTATTATCTTTTGTATGTTTTTTACGAAGCACTGATTACACTTTAGCTAGATTGTATGTGCACTTCGCAGAGAGGTTTGTGGCCTTGTCACGATGCAGACGCATTGAGATGAGCTTGTCATTGGACTCTAAAGTTTGTTAGGTCATGTGCGCACTACAAATTGACTTTTTCTCAAGGAAAATCTGGACCCTCTTAAAGAATCCTGCACCCGCGGTAAAAAAACGCACCAAAACCGCAACGAAATCCACATGCCGGGGGTTTGCCGCGGTTTTTCCACAGGTTGGTCCCTCCGCATTTTTATCAATATCTATGGCAAAAAAAAGCAGGGACCTGCAGAAAAGAAGTGACATGCTCATTAATTCCTCAGCGGAAATTCTGCAGGTAAATCCGCAGGTATAAAAAAAACGCAGTGTGCGCACAGCATTTTTTTTATACCCATAGGTTTTGCTGGGGAATGACTGCAGAAATGTTAGACGTATTTTCTGCAACAAATCCGTGGTAAAATCCACAGTAAATCTGCAGCGTGCGCACAGGGCCTCATGTTGTTGATGCACAAAAAAAGTGAAATGACACATCCAGCTCTGCTACATCTGCGGACATGGAAAAAAGCAACTTTCGAGTGCTTAAACTGCTGCAAGGGAAACATATTGGTGGCTTTCATTAATTCATTTCTGAAGTACTGTAATAGTTTTTATATGTAACAATAGGCCATTTTTCAAGTGTAAAATTATGAACTTTTCTGTGTTAACCGTCTATAAAACTATAAGATAAAATAATGGTAAATTTGGGGGTAGAATTATCCAAAATTATAGCATTTTAAACAGAATAAGAAACTTTAAGAGACACAGAGCTTCTCAACGCAGACTTAAGTATAGTGTCGTCCTAGATTACAAAAAACTGCTATAATACATTTGGTGTGATTGTACTTCCACTTTTAAAATAACTATTAAAGGGAATCTGTCACCAGGTTTTTAATCCCCCATCTGAGAGCAGCATAACTTAGGGATAGAGATCCTGATTCCAACGATGTGTCACTTACTGGTCTGTATTCTGTTATTTTGATCTAGCAGTACTCTGAATGCTGAGCTCTGTATAACCCCGCCCACGGCACTGATTGGCAGCTTCCTGCATATGTACAGTGTACAGAAAAAACTGACAATCAGTGGTGGGGGGCTGTGTTATACAGAGGTCATGAATACTATACCTGGTAGCAGATTTACTAGTCCTCTAGTGATAATCTCGGTGATAAATAGTGATTTTATCAAAACATTGAGCACAGTGACACATCCCTGAAATGAGGGTTTCTTTTTCTACATTATGCTGCTCTGAGATTAGGTACCAAAAACCTGATGACAGATTCCCTTTAATGTGTCCATAAGAGTAACAACATTTTGCAAAATATGACAGTAATAAAGGCAACCTGGCTCGTCCAAAAAACTATATACCTGCAAATATAGGGGGAATCTGTAGGTGAATGGTGATTAAATCCTGTGTAGCCGACTTACTGAAGCAGCGGCTACAGGGAGAAAATTAAGTTCTATTCTCCCTGTATCCTCTTGCTTCAATGGAACGTTGCAGGTAGAGGTAAGCGGGCTTTACACACTGCGATATCGTTAATGAATTATCGTCGGGGTCACGGTGTGTGTGACGCACATCTGGCGTCATTAACGATATCGCAGTGTGTGACACGTTCGAGCGATCTT
Organism: Anomaloglossus baeobatrachus; assembly: GCF_048569485.1. Lineage (NCBI taxonomy): Eukaryota > Metazoa > Chordata > Amphibia > Anura > Aromobatidae > Anomaloglossus > Anomaloglossus baeobatrachus. Next base: position 485,632,971 of record NC_134358.1, read on the forward strand.
AAACGATCGCAAAAGTGGGCAAAATCGTTTGCCGCGGAGAGGTCGTCCTGAAACAAAAAATCGTTCTCTGCATGTTAGCGATGTTGTTCGTCGTTCCTGCAGCAGCACACTTCGCTGTGTGTGACACCGCAGCAGCGATGAACATCTCCTTACCTGCCTCCACCGGAAATGCGGAAGGAAGGAGGTGGGCGGGATGTTTACGTCCCGCTCATCTCCGCACCTCCGCTACTATTGGACGGCTGCCGTGTGACGCCGCACGACCCGCCCCCTTAGAAAGGAGGCGGTCCGCCGGCCAGAGTGACGTCGCAGGGCAGGTAAGTCCGTGTGACGGGGTTAAGCGAGGTTGTGCGCAACGGGCAGCGATTTGCCCATGTCGCACAACTGACGGGGGCGGGTACGATCGCTTTATTGACAGTCCATTCTGCAGCATATGTGTGCAGAGCAGACCATCAATCAATTTGCCAGGGAGTGATTACACCACACTCGTGGTACAGTGAGCAGAGATTAACCTCTTCTGGCAACTGTCTGATGACTAAAGACAAGCAGCTGCAAGGAGAATAAAACATTTTCTCACTGTAGCCGCTGATTGAGTAAGCTGAATAAATAGGATTTTACCGCTATTTATGTGCAGATTACTCCTATCTGTAACTGAATATCATTTCTAAATGTGACAGGATCATTTTAAATGGTTGTTCCCATAAATTTGTGTCCAGGAGATTTCTGTTTCCCTCCCTGCCAGCTTCATGCTTATCAAGGGGCGATGTGATCCTGATAATTTATCCTTTGTACCAGTAGCTTAGCTGCATCCTTGGTCCAAAGTATGTGCTCCCCTATGCTGCAAGCACATGAAGCTTGGCCTCTTCAGCATTAGGGGTGTACAGGGACACTGAAGCTGGACAAATACAGCTATCAAGCCAGCTTTAGAGCAGCACTTACAAGCCCTACAGCAAAGAGCTTGTAAGCCTGCACTCCTTGCCTAGGATCAGGCCACTTCTGATACATTGCAGAGGCGGCCAGTAATGTACGCCGTGAGAAGTAAATTGTAGAACTATTCCTTCTTCAGAACCGAGAGGATATTTAATGACAGCTAATTTGCAAAATTTCTTATTTTCATAAGCTCTTTGAAATTTGACTTATTTATAATGACGAGAAAATCCTTTCAATTATCGATGAGGATTGTAGAATATGTCTGTACAGTAAGTGTGGATTTACAGAAGGCAGCAAATGTGGACGGAATATGTATATAAAGTGATTACATGATTTGCCGTATTGGCAGAAACGGGTTACATATACAGTATGTCCACCTTTAATAAGGCATATCTGCCAGCTATACATGACGCCTTAATACTCTACTATGTAATAACACAAGGTGTATACATGTAATGAAGCAGCACAGTCTGTATGGTTGTGACCTCCATCCCTAACGCCAGAAATGAGAAGAAGCATTCATTTGCAATTGCTTTAAAGTAACGTCTACACTTAGACACTAATTTATTGTTTGGTTTGCTTTTTTGTTTAGCTTGTTTTTTTTTAAGACTTTGTTGATAAATTTCATACAATATCTTTTTAGCAGATAAAGGTTTTTTCATGCCACAAAACTCGTGTTCCTCTGCAGATAACATGTACAATGGCATCGCGGCAAGCTCCAGTCACATGACAGCATGTGACTGGAGCTTGCCGCGATGCCATTATACTGTATTGCACTGTACTGCAGTGTGACGGATCCGGCAAAGTGGCAAAATGCTAGATGTGGGAAACTGGCCTTAAAGGGAACCTATCACCAGATTTGGTGACTATAAGCTGCAGTCACCACCACTGAGCTCTTATATGCAGCATTCTAGAATACTGTGTATAAGAGCTTAGGCCGCTCTGTAGAGCGTAAAAAATACTTTTGTAATACCTATGTGGGGGCTGTCTGATCCGATGGGAGTTGCTGCTTTCTGGTCCGGTGCCTGCTCTCTGCGGCAATCTCTTCAGCCTCCTTCTGAGGTCCATGTGCATGACGCATCCTACATCATCCACAGAGGCCTCCATTGCACTCCTGCGCAGGCGCACTTTGATCTGCCCTTCTCAGGGCAGAACAAAGTATTGTAGTGCACCTGCGCATGTGTTCTTATACCTTTCCTTGTGCCTGTGCATTACAGTGCTTTGATCTGCCCTGAGCAGGGCAGATCAAAGTGTGCCTGTGGAAGACCACAATGCCGGCCTGGGCTGGGTAGAAGGACGGAGATCGGTGGAGAGAGGAGGCACCGGACTGCAGAGCAGCAACACCCATCAGACAGGACCGCCCGCTAGGTGAGTACTCTAAAAGTTTTTATGTTCTACACAGCGGCCTGGGCTCTTATATACAGCATTCTAGAATACTGTACATAAGAGCCCACTGGTGGTTGCCGCTGCTTATTGTCACAAATATGGTGACAGGTTCCCTTTAAGCCACTAAAGGCGATGGCTCCTCTGCTTTTTTCCTCTCTTAAGGCACTGACTCTCATAACTTTGCTCTGGTTCTAATGTGCCTTTTCTCCCTTTTGTTTTTTCTGCAAAGAAAGAAAAGAAAATCAGAGCATACATTACACTTGTATATCATCTATTGCTGACAACAGACCTGGAGATTAGGGAACAATGGACTGCTCCAATGTGACAAACATAGACCCTGATCCACTTTGTCGGAGTTGAGCGAGAAAACACAAAAACAAAAAAATTGCGCAAAACATTTGTGACTTTTCAGAATTTTTGTATGCCAGTTTTCTGGCATAAAAGCTTTGAAGAATCGGGGCCAAAGTGTATATTTCATATTAGCAATACGTGTGGTTTAATGAACTCTCAACATTTTCTACATTTGTGTATGATTTTTAGCGTTAGTAACTTTTTTAGGTCCCCATAACCCGTAATCTACAGTTTAGTGTTTAAAGGGGTTTATCATTACTAGGGCAACCCCTTTTGATTCCACATGTTTCCCCCAGGTAAAATAATACAGCCTATACTCACCTCCCATACCGACATCCTTCCAGCGGTGTCTGGGCTCGCAGTGCCGTGGCTCACATGGGGTTGTGACGTCACGCAAGCCCCACTTCCAATCAGCTCTGACTTCCTCCTCTTTGCCTTCGGAACAAATGAACAATCAACAGGAAGTGAGCGCTGGTACGGAAGACAAGTTTAGTCTTTATAATTTAACCTGGTGGAAACGTGGAATCAGAAAAGGTTGTCCTAGTAGTGGACAATGCCTTTAATGGATTCAGAAGAAGGCATAATTTGTTTGTACACTCACATCTTTTGGTACTTAAAGAATATTCATTTCAAAAGGACTAAAGGAAGTTGACTGATATTACAGCTTATCACCTCTTCTATTAGGGCCGCCATGAGAATAGGGGTCCCAAATCCCTCCTTTAAAGAGGACCAACCACCAGGATTTTCATATATAAACTAAAGCCAGTGCTATACTGCCACTATCATGCTGATTCTAAATATGCCTTTAGTTGTGAGATCGGATGTATACTTTCTGAAATACAGGCAAGTAAAGTTTGTCTGCCTGCTGGTCCTTCCTCCCCCTTGTCCTTCCTCCCTCCCTCCTCTCCCTGTAATAACAGAGACAAGGAAGGACAGGCAGCAGACAGGGACGGGTATAACTAGCAAAACCAGACCCACCTATTAAATATTCTGTAGCTGCTATCAATCAAGTAACAGTGCATTTCCCAAACTTTACTTGCCTATATTCAGGAAAGTATACATCCGATCTCACAACTAAAGGTACGTTTAGAATCAGCATGATAGTGTCAGTATAGCACTGACTTTAGTTTATATACGAAAATCCTGGTGGTTGGTCCTCTTTAATCACAGTGGCAGTGCACATGTTTCACTACTGCTCTACTCAAGGTCTATGGGACTAAAAGAGGTACTGTAGCCGAGCCCTGCACAGCCATGTCCGCACTCCCAGTGATTGGAGTGTCGGTGTGACCGGCGTTCTATTCAGTCAGCCAACAGTGAAGGCCGCTTTACACGCTGCGACATCGCAAGCATTTGCTGGCGATGTCGAGTGTGATAGCACCCGCCCCCGTCGTACGGCCGATATGTGTTGATCGCTGCCGTAACAAACATCTCTACGGCAGCGTCACACGCACTTACTTGCTCTGCGACGTCGCTGTGACCGGCGATCCGCCTCCTTTCTGAGGGGACGGTTCGTTCAGCGTCACAGCAGCATAACTGAACCGCTACCCAATAGAAAAGGAGAGGCGGAGATGAGCGGGACGTGACATCCCGCCCATCTTCTTCCTTTTTTATTGCCGGCAGCCGCAGGTAAGGTGAGGTTCCTCATTCCTGCGGTGTCACATGTAGCGATGTGTGCTGCCGCAGAAACTATGAACCACATCGCTACTGCAGCAGCAACGATAATTGAGAATAGGGGGGATGTCACCGATTAGCGATTTTGAACGTTTTTGCAACGATTCAAAATCGCTCATAGTTGTCACACGCAACAACATCACTAACGCAGCCGGATGTGCATCACAAATTCCGTGACCCCAACGAGATCGCTTTAGTGATGTCGTAGCGTGTAAAGAGGCCTTGACCGTTCTTCTCATGAATAAGGGCTTCAATATCAAAAATGTATCACTTATCCTGTGGATAGGGAATAAGTTGCAATTGTGGGAAGTTTTGATATAAAAGCATCAAAAAAAAAAGAAAACAACCAAAATGTTAATAATTTTGTAAAGACAGAATTTCCAAACCATTTATTGAATTATGAGTGAATCTGGGAAATCCAATGAAACAGATGAAAATGCAAGACTGATGTGACAGGGCCGCTAACAAGACTCAGGGAATGATCAGAGGACCACAGACTTATTATCTCTGCATATTTGCATTTGTATTTTAATGAAAATATGGAACCAATGATTTACATACTAGTTTGTTTAATGTTACTTAGCAACTTAATGACTTTCTATCTAAGCCAAATGGTATTTTTATTGCACAATATTCCAAGAAATTAACCAAAAACAGACTTGTTAGAATGTCTGATTGGGTTGTTTGTTTTTTATGGGTTAAATGCATTACACTCAGGGAAAATACATGTGGAAACAAATTGTGCCTTCCTCAGAGTACTTTACATTTCCTGATGTCACCCTGATAAATTGTTTGAATTTCTGCAACATAAAAAAAAATATTAAGCACTTAAAGTCGCATTTCAATGACTTTTTAAATTCATTTTGTCACCAGTAACGCAAGAATTGCGTAGAATTCTGCTAGTATTACCTTATAAAGTAGTTGATGTCATGATGATTTCCTGAGAAATATTGCTTTATGTTCTCCTCTATCACCAAAGTTTCTTGTTTGATGAAATTTCTTGGACAGTTCGTAGCTGGGGGACATAGAAACTGCTATAACAGTTACTGATGATGATTGCACAGCTCCTGATGACAACACATATTCTGTTACTGTATATACTTAAAGTTTAGTAGCTTATTTATGAGGATATAGGAGAAAGGATAGTTATAGTGTTACCACAAAAGGCATAGAAGGTACTTGTTCTTGCAGCTCATGTTATGCTGTACTGATGCTTTATGGAAATTACTGTGGAACATAAATTATTAAAATGCTGAGAGAAATCTGGGAGTTAAGATGATTGACGAGGTTTAGTGTTCAAATAAATTGCTGGACTGCTTCATTAAAGAGAATCTGTCAGCAGGTTTTTGCTATGTAATCTGAGAACATATAGGGACTAAAGGGTGCTTTACACGCTGCGATATCGCTAACTATTTATCGTCGGGGTCACGGTGTTTGTGATGCACATCCGGCGTCGTTAGCGTCATCGCAGCGTGTAACACGTACAAGCGACCTACAAAGATCGCAAAAGTGGTAAAAATCGTTGGTTTTGGAGAGGTCGTCCAAACACCAAATATCGTTGTCTGGTGAGTAACGATGTTGTTCGTCGTTCCTGCAGCAGCACACATCGCTATGTGTGACACCGCAGGAGCGAGGAACCTCACCGTACCTGCGTCCACCGGCAATGCGGAGGGAAGGAGGTGGGCGGCATGTTTCGGCCGCTCATCTCCGCCCCTCCGCTTCTATTGGCCAGCCGCTTAGTGACGTCGCTATGACGCCGAACGCACCTCCCCCTTGAGGGAGGGATTGTTCGGCGGTCACAGTGACATCGCTGACAAGGTTTGTGCGTGTGACGCTGCCGTAGCGATAATGTTCGCTACGGCAGCGATCACCAAATGTCGCACAAACGACGGGGGAGGGTGCTATTGCTAGTGATGTCGCAGCGTGTAAAGCACCCTTTAGAGGCTGATTCTAATGATGTTATTTACTAGGCTGTGTTACGGTTTCAATAAAATCAGTGTTTTACTAGATTATCACTACAGGGCTAAATATTTGGTACCTCCTAGTCGTCCTGCTCTCTGTAACCACACCCCCACCACTGATTAGCAGCTTCCTGTCAATGTATAGTGTATACAGAAGTCAGCCAATCAGTGCTGTGGGCGGGGTTATGCACAGTCCAGCATTCAGAGCAATGCTGCAGAAAAAATATTCATTATATCAAAATGACCAGCAAGTAACACATCATTGGAATCAGGCTCTCTACCCCTGCATCACGCTGCTCTCAGGTTACATAGCAAAAACTTGATAACAGACAGATTCCCTTTAAGAATATTCTTTACTGAGAAATCGAAAGATAAATACCCCAAAATATATATATATTGCTCTAGAATCACTGCGTTGAGAAACACGTGATGGTGTCTCCGCAGTGGTGGATGTTGATCTCCCTAAGGTCAACCATACTTGCTCACATAGTCTTTTACTAGGCAATGCTTCCACTAGCCAGATTCCTACTCCACACTGATGAGGGGCAAATACCCCGAAACGGCTATCTGTGGATGGATACCATGTTTGGCATAGGTGGTCTCCTTGACTGGAGACTGCCCTTCCCGTGGTTGTTCCTTCCCGGTGAAAGACCTGGCTAGTTTCCTGCCAGCGTTGAGAAACATGTGATGGTGTCTCCGCAGGCCTTCTTGCTTTGAATATTTCCCAGGGGGCATTGCTCTAGAATCACTGCGTTGAGAAACACGTGATGGTGTCTCCGTAGTGGTGGATGTTGATCTCCCTAAGGCTACTTTCACACATCCGGTTTGAGCACTGCGGCTCAATCCGGCTGTGAAAACTATGCAACGGATGCGGCGAAAACACCGCATCCTTTGCATAAGTTTTTACATGCGGCCCGTCCGTTTTTTTCCAGTTGCGGCATGCTACTGAGCATGCGCAGTGGAAAAAACCGCATGCGGCGAGCGGATGCGTTTTTTTCCGCATCGCGCCGCATCCGGCCTCCATAGGTATGCATTGAAAAATGCGCCGCAGCGGCCGGATGCGGCGCGATGCGGTGTTTTTTGCCGGAGCAAAAAACGTTGCAGGGAACGTTCGATCCGGCTGCGGCATCGGCTAAATCTGCCGCATGCGGCAAAAACCGGACCGAACGCAAGCCCCTGTGGCACAATACGGTACTAATGTAAGTCTATGCAAAAAAAAAACGCAACCGGCGTTACAAAAGCCGGTTGCGGTTTTTCTGCAGAACGCCGTATTGTGCCGCAGAGCAAAAACCGGATGTGTGAAAGTAGCCTAAGGTCAACCATCCTTGCTCATATATATATATATATATATATATATATATATATATACTACCCAGTGCTTCATCACTTTCAATTTTGAGCAGTCCAAATAATGACTCAAGGTCAATGACACATTGTAGGATTGAACCTTTCAAGAATTAAAGCAACTCAAGGCAAAATTTAGATATAGGCTCAAATTTACTAAATTTGTAAAATAGTTGAATAACAGAGACTGTCCAGTCAAAAATTACTTTTTTTTTTACATAAAACATTAACAAATCTATTTTAAAAGATTTGCATCCATTTTGTTGCCAACTACATCTGAAAACATGACGCAATCTTCATAATTATGGGCCATTCTGTTATCCGTAGTTCAGGAGTCAGCACGTGACTTTTCGGTTTTGCCTTGACTATGGCTTTAATTTTGCCATTTTGCAACCCACAGCTGCAATCCCCATGTTTGTATTTTTTAATCATTCATTTTTTTTAACTTTTAATATTTTCTTCAATTTTGAATCTAAATAGTGTCATTTTGGCAGCAAGAATATAGAGTTCTACAAACCCCATTTAGATAAACAGGCTATTTTCAGAAAATTCAATAATAAAATCTGCCAGATGTAAATGCTTCCTAAGAATATTCATCCATTATTCATGCGGTAGGGTATTTTCAGAACAGCTCCTAAAATTGGAGAAAAGCCAGATAATCAGAGGGTTGCTGAGATAGCCAGACTTCTTAAAGGGAATCTGTCAGCAGGTTTTTGCTATGTAATCTGAGGACAAGCATGAGGTAGGGGTTAAAAAAAACAAAAATCAACTATGCCTCTCTTATCAGGCTGTGTGATGTTGTTTACTTTATGACCTAGTGATTATCGTTGCTGGACTACAATGTCATGTGCATCCTCCCTCCTGTGATTGACACCTCTCTTTCAATATACAGTCTCTATAGAGAGCCTGGTGTGGGCGGGGTTAGCTTTCTCAGCATTGCTACATGACTAAATCTAAAAGCTCTGATTGTGTTAGAACGACTGCACCCAGTAATCTAAGTGATACATCTTTGGATTCAGAGTCTCTTTACCTACATCATGCTGCTCTCAGATGAGGTAGTAAAAACCTTCTGACAAATTCCCTTTAAGGAGGAGTGTATGGTGGAGATAGGTAAAATAGCATTTATTAGCTGAACAGTGGTAGCTTATTTTTCTCACCTACTCTGGCATGACGTTCTATCACTGAATGAATAGAATCAGAAGCGGCAACTAAACAGTCTTTGTATAGGTGGTTTCTGCTAAGGTCACTGTTTAAAGGGAACCTGTCATCAGAAATTTCGCCTAAAACCTAACAGATTCCCCCTCTGCAGCTCCTGGGCTGCATTCTATAAAGGTCCCTGTTATGATTGTGCCCACTTTCTGACCGAAAAAAAGTGTTTATAAAGTTGTACCTTTTTGGCTTCTGATTCTGTAAATCCGTCATGGGGGCGGGCTGCCTGATGGCCGTTATTCTGCCCCCTGGTTCTGTATGCCGCCCCCATCGCTGATTTCAATACTTCTGGACGCCGCCCACTGCTCCAGCCATCCCCGCGCATGCCCAGTGCTCATCTCTCGGGGATGAGCACTGTGCCCAGCGTCACCGCTGGTGACGTGCACGCAGGGTTAAGATTATGGGCGGTGCTGTGATGTTTATTCCTAAGCAACCGCCCATAATCGCGGGGCCGCGCTTTTCCCCTCGGCCTGCTTCGGCTTGCGCAGAACGAAGCAGGCCGAGGGGAAAAGCGCGGCCCCGCGATTATGGGCGGTTGCTTAGGAATAAACATCACAGCACCGCCCATAATCTTAACCCTGCGTGCACGTCACCAGCGGTGACGCTGGGCACAGTGCTCATCCCCGAGAGATGAGCACTGGGCATGCGCGGGGATGGCTGGAGCAGTGGGCGGCGTCCAGAAGTATTGAAATCAGCGATGGGGGCGGCATACAGAACCAGGGGGCAGAATAACGGCCATCAGGCAGCCCGCCCCCATGACGGATTTACAGAATCAGAAGCCAAAAAGGTACAACTTTATAAACACTTTTTTTCGGTCAGAAAGTGGGCACAATCATAACAGGGACCTTTATAGAATGCAGCCCAGGAGCTGCAGAGGGGGAATCTGTTAGGTTTTAGGCGAAATTTCTGATGACAGGTTCCCTTTAAATAGAGCAGAAACCACCTATACAAGGACTTTGTATTTTAGAAAGTATCCATCCGATCTCACAACTAAAGGTATGTATAGAATTAGCATGATAGCGCCAGTATAGCACTGGGTTTAGTTTATATAGGAAAATCCTAGTGGTCGATCCTCTTTAATGCATTAATAGGCAAAGAAGGTGCCATATTATGATATAGATCTGTCACTTCTAGGGTTTGTTTGCCTTTAACAATCCCTAATGGTCAAAATGGACTGATAATTAGCTGATTACAAAGTGTCCTCCTGCTTAGACCTTCAGTGATTGGCTAAACAGCAGATGTTCAATTTCCCTGCAGCGCCCCCAAAGGGAACATGAAGCATTACACACTACTCGATTATATTAATGGGTGAGATGATCACTTCATACAGTATGGTAAAAGATAAAATTTCAAAGTGATTATTTCCACAGGATGAAGGGAACGGGATATTTTAATCTTTAAAGCAAGTTATAATTTAATTAGAAGGAACTGGAATGAATCTGCGCATTATAGTGCTGTGTGAGGACAGGGAGACCCGTTTTGCTCCTTCCATGCAGTAGGCAGCGAGTCTGCGCTGGAATTCCTGGGGTGACAGGCTGCGATATCTGCTCTGTGTTAAGATCCTTTCTCACAAGAAATATTATAAACTCATGTGATCAATTGCATTAGCAAAACTTTCTTATCAACCAACTTTCAATCTGTTTAATCTATGCGGCGCAGGAAAAAAAATTGTTGTTGCATATCAAAGTGACCAAAAAACTCTTGTTTAAATTTGTATCAGTCTCCTTCCATCATTGTTTCCCTTACAGCATTCTTTCTCTGAATTATGGGGGTAATTTGCAAAGCGGAATGAGTCATGGAGAGGTATTCTTCCCACCCAGTGACAGGACAGTGTCACATAGCTGCATATATAATGTTGGGTTTACACGGTGCCGGTTTTTTTGTTACAATTTTCCAAAATCACAGCAAAATTGAAAGTCTCCGGAGCATAAACATAAATGCTGCTTTGGAAGAGTAATTTAGGAAAATTGCAGCAATGAAGGCACCATAGCTGCAGCTTCTGAGTCCAGCCTATCTGCGTAATACAGCAATTAAATAATTTAATTAAAGGGGTTGTCCAGTTTAAAAATAAATAAATATATGTTTTTATATATATATATATATATATATAAAAATATATATTTTTTATATATATATATATATATATATATATATATATATATATATATATATATATATATATATATATATTATATCTAAAGTCAATACACCTGATTTATATAGTTGAATAGATATGCCATTCTCTGCTACTGCCAAAATAATGATGGATAAGCGATTCACTTGCCTTTTGGAATGAAGTAGACATCCAGCCCCCCTCATATGCAGCACTGATACAGGAAACACTGTCCTGTATGGTGGACAAGGCTGCTTATGTATCTGCTGGCACCAGATCAAGTATCTAGAAATTGGCACATTTAAGTATTTTTCTTTGCCTTTCTCTACCTGGGCAACCCTTTTAATAGGAATTTTTCAGCAATTATTTGCTATTTATTCTGAGTGCAGCGTAATGTTGGGGCCAAGATCCTGATTGCAGCGATGTGTCACATGCTCAGCAGCTTGCTGTGGTTCCAATACAATCAGCGTTTTATCAGCAGGAGATACTAAGTGTCTCGTTCCAGGCAGTCCAGCTAATCTGTGTAACCCGCCCTCACCACTTATTGGCAACATGAAGGGGGAGGTTAATGTAATAATTATAGAATTTTTACACTGTGTGCACCTTCACAACCAATTTTGTTTTCTTTCTCCTGATATAGCCATGTCTCTTATCTCATGAGCAGTGCATTACAGCCTAGGTATCCATGATTAAAACTACTCATATAGTGACAGTTAGTCGCTGTGGTCGTAACCATGGATACCTAAGCTGCAATGCCCTGCACATGAGGTAAGAGATATGACTATATCAAGAGACCTATACTATATTTCTAATTGAAGGCATTTGCTAATATTGTTATTATTACACCAACTACATATTGGGATAGGATCTTAGTGATGTGAATACCCCCTTAAAATTCTGTCTGGCCAAATATTATTTTTTTGGGCAGTCGGCAGTGTTATGTTACTGTACAGTGCCTCTGTTCATGATGTACCGGTATTTGTAATAATGCATCCAATGAAAAAAAGTGAAATATTCTGCTGTCAGATTGTATATGAAGCTGAACATAATTCTTGTAGCTCCATATTGAATCAGTGGCGTATGGATGTACAGTAAGGCCCGGTAGTCTTTTATAGGAGCCATATTACGCACTGTACAACTTGAAACCTATTTGGTGACATAACATATTTGTGTGAATGAGGCTTTAATGGAATGAAAGGTTTTTGTCTCATGATTTAAACAAGAATTAAATGTATTTTTGCATTGTTACTATGGCCATCCTAGCGGATATACATTGTGTTCAATAGCAGTTTTAAGTTTTAAACATTTTCATATGTAACAACATTTTCTGTGGATAAAATGTAATCATATTCTTATTTGTTTATTATTGAAATCCTGGAATGTTTCGGTTCTTCTATACTGTATATTAGCTTTTTTTATGTGTTAATTTAATGACTACTAAACTTTGTTAATATATTTATTAATGAACTTACACTGTAGAACATAGTCTTTATTTTTTCTAATAAACATGCTGTTTTATAACCGTTTTCATTTCTTTCACGTTTCTTGCACATTCTGTGCATTCTGCCAAAGCCACAAGGTGTCAGTATACTGTTACAATATACAAACCGCAAAGGCAATCTCAAGGTAGAAAATCAATTCACAACACAAAATAAGAGGAAAACTTTTCTCCTTGCGGAGACTGACAAACCAATCTGGCTGTCAGTGGTGAGGAGTCTTAAGGGGGCTTTACACGCTACAATATCGTTAATGTTTTATCGTCGGGGTCACGTTGTTAGTGACGCACATCCGGCGTCATTAACGATATCGCAGCGTGTGACACTTACCAGCGAGCTTAAGCGACCTCAAAAATGGTGAAAATCGTTCACCATGGAGAGGTCATCCCAAAACCAAAAAACAGTAATGGTTGATTATCGATGTTGTTCGTCGCTCCTGCGGCAGCACACACCGCTGTGTGTGACACCGCAGGAGCGAAGAACATCTCCTTAACTGCCGCCGGCCGCAATTGGGAAGGAAGGAGGGGGGCGGGATGTTACGTCCCGCTCATCTCCGCCCCTCCGCTTTGATTGGCCGGCTGCTTAGTGACGTCACGGTGACGTCGCTGTGATGCCGAACATCCCTCGCCATTGAGGGAGGGATTGTTTGGCAGTCACAGCGACGACGACGACGACTAGGTAAGTGCGTGTGACGCTGCCGTAGCGATAATGTTTGCTGCTGCAGCGATCACACGAAATTGCATACATGACGGGGGCAGGTGCTTTTGCGTACGATATCGCTAGCAATTGCTAGCGATATCGTAGCGTATAAAGCCCGCTTTATAGCTGTAATACTCCTTTTAGGATTGCTACTTACAATAGGTGGCACTAGAGCTTGTCCCCTTCCTCCCTGAAGAGAAAGTTCACAACACAATATAAAGTACAAACATCAATTTCTGATTTTCATGTCATTTTCTGAATCCAGCCAGAGCTCGTCTGTCAGTATGATGTTTATCCATGTTCTCTTTTTTCATTACTTATTGTAAGCTGATTTATGACCAAATCAAAGTCCATGTTTGACTCAAGGTACCGTCACACATAACGAGATCACTAGCGAGATCGCTGCTGAGTCATGGTTTCTGTTTCCGGTTTCTGATCTTCCATTAGCGATCTCGTTATGTGTGACATCTACCAGCGATCAGGCCCCTGCTGTGAGATCGCTAGTCGTTGCTGAATGGTCCAGGCCATTTTCCTCAAAGGTGATGTCCTGCTGGGCAGGCCACATCGCTGTGTTTGACACTGTGTGACAGGGTCACAGTGACTGCTGAGATCGTTATACAGGTCGCTACTGCGACCTGTATTGTTGCTGCATCGCTGGTAAGGTCTCCCAGCGACTTACCTGTGATCCCTATCAGGTCGCATCGTTTTCGGAATCGCTGGTAAGTCGTTGTGTGTGACTGGGCCTTCAGTCATGCCTGAGTTCAAAAAATGGTTGAGGATAAAATAGATAAGGGTTACATACGCTGCTGTCAGACAAGCTCACTGACATATTTCACTGTTACCTCATTTTACAGCCTCCTATGTATGGTGCTGCACAGGTGTAGTATTCAAACAGGCACATTTTTTTAATGAAGACCTAAGGCAAAATAATTCTTAATAGTGACGGGTGGATCCGGACTGTAAAAGTCCGGATCCATGCGGTTTCAACAGTATCCAAGTGTTGGGCCCAAGGACGGAGTTCTCGGTAATAATCCGGATCCGGCAACTCTGGAAATAAAAGAAAAAGAAAATAAGAATGAAGCAAGCACGTTATACTTACTAAGTTTCCAGCATGGCTGTAACTGCTTCCGGGTCGCTCATTCTACTTCCAGGGCCACTCCTTATCGCTCATCCATATGCACTGCCACGGAAGTAGAATGAGCAGTCCGGAAGCAGTTATAGCTGTGCCGAAGACTGGTAAGTATAGGGCGTTTGCTCTAATCCCCCTATCCCTTCTACCACCATTTTTAAGGGTCAGATTCTGGTCCCCATAGACTTATATGGGAACCGGCGTCCAGCCAGATATGCGGGATCAATTTTGGGCCAGAAACATTTTTTTTTAACCCAGTTAGACCCAGTTATCTGTGAGTTTGCCCATCACTAATTCTTAGTAAAAATACATGGATTTAAATTAAAAAAAAAAGCCCACACCAAGGTGTCTTTATTTTAAAGGAGTTAACCACTACTCAGACACACACTTCTCAATCACTATGTTTGCCACCATTAAAATAACAGTGCTTATACTCACCGCCAGAACGGGCCCCGTTCCAGTGGTGTCGGCACTCACTCTCCCAGGGCTCACATGAGGTTGTCCCTTCACATGAGACGTGTGCCCAATCAGTGCCGGCTTCACTGTCCCCACCTTCAGATGTATCAGACATGGATAGGAGGTGAGCGGCAGACGCAGCCCTGACTTCCTCTTGATGCTTGATGCACTATTGGCAATATGCAGTAATTTTTACCTGTGCATCTGACAAATAAGAATGAGCTGCAGATGTTGACCATCTTCATGTATTTGGCATGGAAAAGCAACAGATTTAGCACATTTGTCATTCAATGGGTCTAATCTCATCCACAGGACATCTATGGAAGAAATCTACGTGTCAACTTTAAGTTTCTGAATAGGATAACTGAAGTGAGCACTAATATATATATTATGAGTGCTAGCCAAAAAATACATACTATACAAGGATAAGGCTGCACATCAAACTTAAATAATGGTATAATGCCTGAAGCATATGGAAAAATATTGGAAAAATACAATGAAAATTGCTACTTGCTAACTTGAACATGTGAATAATGAATTGCATACCTGCCATGAATATTAGGAAAAAGGAGATATTTAGCAATCGCATTGATCAATGTAACTGAGCCCCAAAACCTCGTCAAGGTATATCTCTATATTGGGGTCCCTAGCTCTGTGACCCTAACTGTGTGTCATCTCATTGCAATTAAAAACGGCTGTGGGTGGAGAGGGGTAACTAAGGACTTTCTTATATAGGAGATGGAAAAAAACATGGCCGAAAGGGGCGGAGCTGTGTTCACATTCAGAAAAAAAACTACATATAACTGAATAGGATAACTGAAGTGAGCACTAATATATATATTATGAGTGCTAGCCAAAAAATACATACTATACAAGGATAAGGCTGCACATCAAACTTAAATAATGGTATAATGCCTGAAGCATATGGAAAAATATTGGAAAAATACAATGAAAATTGCTACTTGCTAACTTGAACATGTGAATAATGAATTGCATACCTGCCATGAATATTAGGAAAAAGGAGATATTTAGCAATCGCATTGATCAATGTAACTGAGCCCCAAAACCTCGTCAAGGTATATCTCTATATTGGGGTCCCTAGCTCTGTGACCCTAACTGTGTGTCATCTCATTGCAATTAAAAACGGCTGTGGGTGGAGAGGGGTAACTAAGGACTTTCTTATATAGGAGATGGAAAAAAACATGGCCGAAAGGGGCGGAGCTGTGTTCACATTCAGAAAAAAAACTACATATAACTGAATAGGATAACTGAAGTGAGCACTAATATATATATTATGAGTGCTAGCCAAAAAATACATACTATACAAGGATAAGGCTGCACATCAAACTTAAATAATGGTATAATGCCTGAAGCATATGGAAAAATATTGGAAAAATACAATGAAAATTGCTACTTGCTAACTTGAACATGTGAATAATGAATTGCATACCTGCCATGAATATTAGGAAAAAGGAGATATTTAGCAATCGCATTGATCAATGTAACTGAGCCCCAAAACCTCGTCAAGGTATATCTCTATATTGGGGTCCCTAGCTCTGTGACCCTAACTGTGTGTCATCTCATTGCAATTAAAAACGGCTGTGGGTGGAGAGGGGTAACTAAGGACTTTCTTATATAGGAGATGGAAAAAAACATGGCCGAAAGGGGCGGAGCTGTGTTCACATTCAGAAAAAAAACTACATATAACTGAATAGGATAACTGAAGTGAGCACTAATATATATATTATGAGTGCTAGCCAAAAAATACATACTATACAAGGATAAGGCTGCACATCAAACTTAAATAATGGTATAATGCCTGAAGCATATGGAAAAATATTGGAAAAATACAATGAAAATTGCTACTTGCTAACTTGAACATGTGAATAATGAATTGCATACCTGCCATGAATATTAGGAAAAAGGAGATATTTAGCAATCGCATTGATCAATGTAACTGAGCCCCAAAACCTCGTCAAGGTATATCTCTATATTGGGGTCCCTAGCTCTGTGACCCTAACTGTGTGTCATCTCATTGCAATTAAAAACGGCTGTGGGTGGAGAGGGGTAACTAAGGACTTTCTTATATAGGAGATGGAAAAAAACATGGCCGAAAGGGGCGGAGCTGTGTTCACATTCAGAAAAAAAACTACATATAACTGAATAGGATAACTGAAGTGAGCACTAATATATATATTATGAGTGCTAGCCAAAAAATACATACTATACAAGGATAAGGCTGCACATCAAACTTAAATAATGGTATAATGCCTGAAGCATATGGAAAAATATTGGAAAAATACAATGAAAATTGCTACTTGCTAACTTGAACATGTGAATAATGAATTGCATACCTGCCATGAATATTAGGAAAAAGGAGATATTTAGCAATCGCATTGATCAATGTAACTGAGCCCCAAAACCTCGTCAAGGTATATCTCTATATTGGGGTCCCTAGCTCTGTGACCCTAACTGTGTGTCATCTCATTGCAATTAAAAACGGCTGTGGGTGGAGAGGGGTAACTAAGGACTTTCTTATATAGGAGATGGAAAAAAACATGGCCGAAAGGGGCGGAGCTGTGTTCACATTCAGAAAAAAAACTACATATAACTGAATAGGATAACTGAAGTGAGCACTAATATATATATTATGAGTGCTAGCCAAAAAATACATACTATACAAGGATAAGGCTGCACATCAAACTTAAATAATGGTATAATGCCTGAAGCATATGGAAAAATATTGGAAAAATACAATGAAAATTGCTACTTGCTAACTTGAACATGTGAATAATGAATTGCATACCTGCCATGAATATTAGGAAAAAGGAGATATTTAGCAATCGCATTGATCAATGTAACTGAGCCCCAAAACCTCGTCAAGGTATATCTCTATATTGGGGTCCCTAGCTCTGTGACCCTAACTGTGTGTCATCTCATTGCAATTAAAAACGGCTGTGGGTGGAGAGGGGTAACTAAGGACTTTCTTATATAGGAGATGGAAAAAAACATGGCCGAAAGGGGCGGAGCTGTGTTCACATTCAGAAAAAAAACTACATATAACTGAATAGGATAACTGAAGTGAGCACTAATATATATATTATGAGTGCTAGCCAAAAAATACATACTATACAAGGATAAGGCTGCACATCAAACTTAAATAATGGTATAATGCCTGAAGCATATGGAAAAATATTGGAAAAATACAATGAAAATTGCTACTTGCTAACTTGAACATGTGAATAATGAATTGCATACCTGCCATGAATATTAGGAAAAAGGAGATATTTAGCAATCGCATTGATCAATGTAACTGAGCCCCAAAACCTCGTCAAGGTATATCTCTATATTGGGGTCCCTAGCTCTGTGACCCTAACTGTGTGTCATCTCATTGCAATTAAAAACGGCTGTGGGTGGAGAGGGGTAACTAAGGACTTTCTTATATAGGAGATGGAAAAAAACATGGCCGAAAGGGGCGGAGCTGTGTTCACATTCAGAAAAAAAACTACATATAACTGAATAGGATAACTGAAGTGAGCACTAATATATATATTATGAGTGCTAGCCAAAAAATACATACTATACAAGGATAAGGCTGCACATCAAACTTAAATAATGGTATAATGCCTGAAGCATATGGAAAAATATTGGAAAAATACAATGAAAATTGCTACTTGCTAACTTGAACATGTGAATAATGAATTGCATACCTGCCATGAATATTAGGAAAAAGGAGATATTTAGCAATCGCATTGATCAATGTAACTGAGCCCCAAAACCTCGTCAAGGTATATCTCTATATTGGGGTCCCTAGCTCTGTGACCCTAACTGTGTGTCATCTCATTGCAATTAAAAACGGCTGTGGGTGGAGAGGGGTAACTAAGGACTTTCTTATATAGGAGATGGAAAAAAACATGGCCGAAAGGGGCGGAGCTGTGTTCACATTCAGAAAAAAAACTACATATAACTGAATAGGATAACTGAAGTGAGCACTAATATATATATTATGAGTGCTAGCCAAAAAATACATACTATACAAGGATAAGGCTGCACATCAAACTTAAATAATGGTATAATGCCTGAAGCATATGGAAAAATATTGGAAAAATACAATGAAAATTGCTACTTGCTAACTTGAACATGTGAATAATGAATTGCATACCTGCCATGAATATTAGGAAAAAGGAGATATTTAGCAATCGCATTGATCAATGTAACTGAGCCCCAAAACCTCGTCAAGGTATATCTCTATATTGGGGTCCCTAGCTCTGTGACCCTAACTGTGTGTCATCTCATTGCAATTAAAAACGGCTGTGGGTGGAGAGGGGTAACTAAGGACTTTCTTATATAGGAGATGGAAAAAAACATGGCCGAAAGGGGCGGAGCTGTGTTCACATTCAGAAAAAAAACTACATATAACTGAATAGGATAACTGAAGTGAGCACTAATATATATATTATGAGTGCTAGCCAAAAAATACATACTATACAAGGATAAGGCTGCACATCAAACTTAAATAATGGTATAATGCCTGAAGCATATGGAAAAATATTGGAAAAATACAATGAAAATTGCTACTTGCTAACTTGAACATGTGAATAATGAATTGCATACCTGCCATGAATATTAGGAAAAAGGAGATATTTAGCAATCGCATTGATCAATGTAACTGAGCCCCAAAACCTCGTCAAGGTATATCTCTATATTGGGGTCCCTAGCTCTGTGACCCTAACTGTGTGTCATCTCATTGCAATTAAAAACGGCTGTGGGTGGAGAGGGGTAACTAAGGACTTTCTTATATAGGAGATGGAAAAAAACATGGCCGAAAGGGGCGGAGCTGTGTTCACATTCAGAAAAAAAACTACATATAACTGAATAGGATAACTGAAGTGAGCACTAATATATATATTATGAGTGCTAGCCAAAAAATACATACTATACAAGGATAAGGCTGCACATCAAACTTAAATAATGGTATAATGCCTGAAGCATATGGAAAAATATTGGAAAAATACAATGAAAATTGCTACTTGCTAACTTGAACATGTGAATAATGAATTGCATACCTGCCATGAATATTAGGAAAAAGGAGATATTTAGCAATCGCATTGATCAATGTAACTGAGCCCCAAAACCTCGTCAAGGTATATCTCTATATTGGGGTCCCTAGCTCTGTGACCCTAACTGTGTGTCATCTCATTGCAATTAAAAACGGCTGTGGGTGGAGAGGGGTAACTAAGGACTTTCTTATATAGGAGATGGAAAAAAACATGGCCGAAAGGGGCGGAGCTGTGTTCACATTCAGAAAAAAAACTACATATAACTGAATAGGATAACTGAAGTGAGCACTAATATATATATTATGAGTGCTAGCCAAAAAATACATACTATACAAGGATAAGGCTGCACATCAAACTTAAATAATGGTATAATGCCTGAAGCATATGGAAAAATATTGGAAAAATACAATGAAAATTGCTACTTGCTAACTTGAACATGTGAATAATGAATTGCATACCTGCCATGAATATTAGGAAAAAGGAGATATTTAGCAATCGCATTGATCAATGTAACTGAGCCCCAAAACCTCGTCAAGGTATATCTCTATATTGGGGTCCCTAGCTCTGTGACCCTAACTGTGTGTCATCTCATTGCAATTAAAAACGGCTGTGGGTGGAGAGGGGTAACTAAGGACTTTCTTATATAGGAGATGGAAAAAAAAACATGGCCGAAAGGGGTGGAGCTGTGTTCACATTCAGAAAAAAAACTACATATAACTGAATAGGATAACTGAAGTGAGCACTAATATATATATTATGAGTGCTAGCCAAAAAATACATACTATACAAGGATAAGGCTGCACATCAAACTTAAATAATGGTATAATGCCTGAAGCATATGGAAAAATATTGGAAAAATACAATGAAAATTGCTACTTGCTAACTTGAACATGTGAATAATGAATTGCATACCTGCCATGAATATTAGGAAAAAGGAGATATTTAGCAATCGCATTGATCAATGTAACTGAGCCCCAAAACCTCGTCAAGGTATATCTCTATATTGGGGTCCCTAGCTCTGTGACCCTAACTGTGTGTCATCTCATTGCAATTAAAAACGGCTGTGGGTGGAGAGGGGTAACTAAGGACTTTCTTATATAGGAGATGGAAAAAAACATGGCCGAAAGGGGCGGAGCTGTGTTCACATTCAGAAAAAAAACTACATATAACTGAATAGGATAACTGAAGTGAGCACTAATATATATATTATGAGTGCTAGCCAAAAAATACATACTATACAAGGATAAGGCTGCACATCAAACTTAAATAATGGTATAATGCCTGAAGCATATGGAAAAATATTGGAAAAATACAATGAAAATTGCTACTTGCTAACTTGAACATGTGAATAATGAATTGCATACCTGCCATGAATATTAGGAAAAAGGAGATATTTAGCAATCGCATTGATCAATGTAACTGAGCCCCAAAACCTCGTCAAGGTATATCTCTATATTGGGGTCCCTAGCTCTGTGACCCTAACTGTGTGTCATCTCATTGCAATTAAAAACGGCTGTGGGTGGAGAGGGGTAACTAAGGACTTTCTTATATAGGAGATGGAAAAAAACATGGCCGAAAGGGGCGGAGCTGTGTTCACATTCAGAAAAAAAACTACATATAACTGAATAGGATAACTGAAGTGAGCACTAATATATATATTATGAGTGCTAGCCAAAAAATACATACTATACAAGGATAAGGCTGCACATCAAACTTAAATAATGGTATAATGCCTGAAGCATATGGAAAAATATTGGAAAAATACAATGAAAATTGCTACTTGCTAACTTGAACATGTGAATAATGAATTGCATACCTGCCATGAATATTAGGAAAAAGGAGATATTTAGCAATCGCATTGATCAATGTAACTGAGCCCCAAAACCTCGTCAAGGTATATCTCTATATTGGGGTCCCTAGCTCTGTGACCCTAACTGTGTGTCATCTCATTGCAATTAAAAACGGCTGTGGGTGGAGAGGGGTAACTAAGGACTTTCTTATATAGGAGATGGAAAAAAACATGGCCGAAAGGGGCGGAGCTGTGTTCACATTCAGAAAAAAAACTACATATAACTGAATAGGATAACTGAAGTGAGCACTAATATATATATTATGAGTGCTAGCCAAAAAATACATACTATACAAGGATAAGGCTGCACATCAAACTTAAATAATGGTATAATGCCTGAAGCATATGGAAAAATATTGGAAAAATACAATGAAAATTGCTACTTGCTAACTTGAACATGTGAATAATGAATTGCATACCTGCCATGAATATTAGGAAAAAGGAGATATTTAGCAATCGCATTGATCAATGTAACTGAGCCCCAAAACCTCGTCAAGGTATATCTCTATATTGGGGTCCCTAGCTCTGTGACCCTAACTGTGTGTCATCTCATTGCAATTAAAAACGGCTGTGGGTGGAGAGGGGTAACTAAGGACTTTCTTATATAGGAGATGGAAAAAAACATGGCCGAAAGGGGCGGAGCTGTGTTCACATTCAGAAAAAAAACTACATATAACTGAATAGGATAACTGAAGTGAGCACTAATATATATATTATGAGTGCTAGCCAAAAATACATACTATACAAGGATAAGGCTGCACATCAAACTTAAATAATGGTATAATGCCTGAAGCATATGGAAAAATATTGGAAAAATACAATGAAAATTGCTACTTGCTAACTTGAACATGTGAATAATGAATTGCATACCTGCCATGAATATTAGGAAAAAGGAGATATTTAGCAATCGCATTGATCAATGTAACTGAGCCCCAAAACCTCGTCAAGGTATATCTCTATATTGGGGTCCCTAGCTCTGTGACCCTAACTGTGTGTCATCTCATTGCAATTAAAAACGGCTGTGGGTGGAGAGGGGTAACTAAGGACTTTCTTATATAGGAGATGGAAAAAAACATGGCCGAAAGGGGCGGAGCTGTGTTCACATTCAGAAAAAAAACTACATATAACTGAATAGGATAACTGAAGTGAGCACTAATATATATATTATGAGTGCTAGCCAAAAAATACATACTATACAAGGATAAGGCTGCACATCAAACTTGTGAGATGACACACAGTTAGGGTCACAGAGCTAGGGACCCCAATATAGAGATATACCTTGACGAGGTTTTGGGGCTCAGTTACATTGATCAATGCGATTGCTAAATATCTCCTTTTTCCTAATATTCATGGCAGGTATGCAATTCATTATTCACATGTTCAAGTTAGCAAGTAGCAATTTTCATTGTATTTTTCCAATATTTTTCCATATGCTTCAGGCATTATACCATTATTTAAGTTTGATGTGCAGCCTTATCCTTGTATAGTATGTATTTTTTGGCTAGCACTCATAATATATATATTAGTGCTCACTTCAGTTATCCTATTCAGTTATATGTAGTTTTTTTTCTGAATGTGAACACAGCTCCGCCCCTTTCGGCCATGTTTTTTTCCATCTCCTATATAAGAAAGTCCTTAGTTACCCCTCTCCACCCACAGCCGTTTTTAATTGCAATGAGATGACACACAGTTAGGGTCACAGAGCTAGGGACCCCAATATAGAGATATACCTTGACGAGGTTTTGGGGCTCAGTTACATTGATCAATGCGATTGCTAAATATCTCCTTTTTCCTAATATTCATGGCAGGTATGCAATTCATTATTCACATGTTCAAGTTAGCAAGTAGCAATTTTCATTGTATTTTTCCAATATTTTTCCATATGCTTCAGGCATTATACCATTATTTAAGTTTGATGTGCAGCCTTATCCTTGTATAGTATGTATTTTTTGGCTAGCACTCATAATATATATATTAGTGCTCACTTCAGTTATCCTATTCAGTTATATGTAGTTTTTTTTCTGAATGTGAACACAGCTCCGCCCCTTTCGGCCATGTTTTTTTCCATCTCCTATATAAGAAAGTCCTTAGTTACCCCTCTCCACCCACAGCCGTTTTTAATTGCAATGAGATGACACACAGTTAGGGTCACAGAGCTAGGGACCCCAATATAGAGATATACCTTGACGAGGTTTTGGGGCTCAGTTACATTGATCAATGCGATTGCTAAATATCTCCTTTTTCCTAATATTCATGGCAGGTATGCAATTCATTATTCACATGTTCAAGTTAGCAAGTAGCAATTTTCATTGTATTTTTCCAATATTTTTCCATATGCTTCAGGCATTATACCATTATTTAAGTTTGATGTGCAGCCTTATCCTTGTATAGTATGTATTTTTTGGCTAGCACTCATAATATATATATTAGTGCTCACTTCAGTTATCCTATTCAGTTATATGTAGTTTTTTTTCTGAATGTGAACACAGCTCCGCCCCTTTCGGCCATGTTTTTTTCCATCTCCTATATAAGAAAGTCCTTAGTTACCCCTCTCCACCCACAGCCGTTTTTAATTGCAATGAGATGACACACAGTTAGGGTCACAGAGCTAGGGACCCCAATATAGAGATATACCTTGACGAGGTTTTGGGGCTCAGTTACATTGATCAATGCGATTGCTAAATATCTCCTTTTTCCTAATATTCATGGCAGGTATGCAATTCATTATTCACATGTTCAAGTTAGCAAGTAGCAATTTTCATTGTATTTTTCCAATATTTTTCCATATGCTTCAGGCATTATACCATTATTTAAGTTTGATGTGCAGCCTTATCCTTGTATAGTATGTATTTTTTGGCTAGCACTCATAATATATATATTAGTGCTCACTTCAGTTATCCTATTCAGTTATATGTAGTTTTTTTTCTGAATGTGAACACAGCTCCGCCCCTTTCGGCCATGTTTTTTTCCATCTCCTATATAAGAAAGTCCTTAGTTACCCCTCTCCACCCACAGCCGTTTTTAATTGCAATGAGATGACACACAGTTAGGGTCACAGAGCTAGGGACCCCAATATAGAGATATACCTTGACGAGGTTTTGGGGCTCAGTTACATTGATCAATGCGATTGCTAAATATCTCCTTTTTCCTAATATTCATGGCAGGTATGCAATTCATTATTCACATGTTCAAGTTAGCAAGTAGCAATTTTCATTGTATTTTTCCAATATTTTTCCATATGCTTCAGGCATTATACCATTATTTAAGTTTGATGTGCAGCCTTATCCTTGTATAGTATGTATTTTTTGGCTAGCACTCATAATATATATATTAGTGCTCACTTCAGTTATCCTATTCAGTTATATGTAGTTTTTTTTCTGAATGTGAACACAGCTCCGCCCCTTTCGGCCATGTTTTTTTCCATCTCCTATATAAGAAAGTCCTTAGTTACCCCTCTCCACCCACAGCCGTTTTTAATTGCAATGAGATGACACACAGTTAGGGTCACAGAGCTAGGGACCCCAATATAGAGATATACCTTGACGAGGTTTGGGGCTCAGTTACATTGATCAATGCGATTGCTAAATATCTCCTTTTTCCTAATATTCATGGCAGGTATGCAATTCATTATTCACATGTTCAAGTTAGCAAGTAGCAATTTTCATTGTATTTTTCCAATATTTTTCCATATGCTTCAGGCATTATACCATTATTTAAGTTTGATGTGCAGCCTTATCCTTGTATAGTATGTATTTTTTGGCTAGCACTCATAATATATATATTAGTGCTCACTTCAGTTATCCTATTCAGTTATATGTAGTTTTTTTTTTCTGAATGTGAACACAGCTCCGCCCCTTTCGGCCATGTTTTTTTCCATCTCCTATATAAGAAAGTCCTTAGTTACCCCTCTCCACCCACAGCCGTTTTTAATTGCAATGAGATGACACACAGTTAGGGTCACAGAGCTAGGGACCCCAATATAGAGATATACCTTGACGAGGTTTTGGGGCTCAGTTACATTGATCAATGCGATTGCTAAATATCTCCTTTTTCCTAATATTCATGGCAGGTATGCAATTCATTATTCACATGTTCAAGTTAGCAAGTAGCAATTTTCATTGTATTTTTCCAATATTTTTCCATATGCTTCAGGCATTATACCATTATTTAAGTTTGATGTGCAGCCTTATCCTTGTATAGTATGTATTTTTTGGCTAGCACTCATAATATATATATTAGTGCTCACTTCAGTTATCCTATTCAGTTATATGTAGTTTTTTTTCTGAATGTGAACACAGCTCCGCCCCTTTCGGCCATGTTTTTTTCCATCTCCTATATAAGAAAGTCCTTAGTTACCCCTCTCCACCCACAGCCGTTTTTAATTGCAATGAGATGACACACAGTTAGGGTCACAGAGCTAGGGACCCCAATATAGAGATATACCTTGACGAGGTTTTGGGGCTCAGTTACATTGATCAATGCGATTGCTAAATATCTCCTTTTTCCTAATATTCATGGCAGGTATGCAATTCATTATTCACATGTTCAAGTTAGCAAGTAGCAATTTTCATTGTATTTTTCCAATATTTTTCCATATGCTTCAGGCATTATACCATTATTTAAGTTTGATGTGCAGCCTTATCCTTGTATAGTATGTATTTTTTGGCTAGCACTCATAATATATATATTAGTGCTCACTTCAGTTATCCTATTCAGTTATATGTAGTTTTTTTTCTGAATGTGAACACAGCTCCGCCCCTTTCGGCCATGTTTTTTTCCATCTCCTATATAAGAAAGTCCTTAGTTACCCCTCTCCACCCACAGCCGTTTTTAATTGCAATGAGATGACACACAGTTAGGGTCACAGAGCTAGGGACCCCAATATAGAGATATACCTTGACGAGGTTTTGGGGCTCAGTTACATTGATCAATGCGATTGCTAAATATCTCCTTTTTCCTAATATTCATGGCAGGTATGCAATTCATTATTCACATGTTCAAGTTAGCAAGTAGCAATTTTCATTGTATTTTTCCAATATTTTTCCATATGCTTCAGGCATTATACCATTATTTAAGTTTGATGTGCAGCCTTATCCTTGTATAGTATGTATTTTTTGGCTAGCACTCATAATATATATATTAGTGCTCACTTCAGTTATCCTATTCAGTTATATGTAGTTTTTTTTCTGAATGTGAACACAGCTCCGCCCCTTTCGGCCATGTTTTTTTCCATCTCCTATATAAGAAAGTCCTTAGTTACCCCTCTCCACCCACAGCCGTTTTTAATTGCAATGAGATGACACACAGTTAGGGTCACAGAGCTAGGGACCCCAATATAGAGATATACCTTGACGAGGTTTTGGGGCTCAGTTACATTGATCAATGCGATTGCTAAATATCTCCTTTTTCCTAATATTCATGGCAGGTATGCAATTCATTATTCACATGTTCAAGTTAGCAAGTAGCAATTTTCATTGTATTTTTCCAATATTTTTCCATATGCTTCAGGCATTATACCATTATTTAAGTTTGATGTGCAGCCTTATCCTTGTATAGTATGTATTTTTTGGCTAGCACTCATAATATATATATTAGTGCTCACTTCAGTTATCCTATTCAGTTATATGTAGTTTTTTTTCTGAATGTGAACACAGCTCCGCCCCTTTCGGCCATGTTTTTTTCCATCTCCTATATAAGAAAGTCCTTAGTTACCCCTCTCCACCCACAGCCGTTTTTAATTGCAATGAGATGACACACAGTTAGGGTCACAGAGCTAGGGACCCCAATATAGCGATATACCTTGACGAGGTTTTGGGGCTCAGTTACATTGATCAATGCGATTGCTAAATATCTCCTTTTTCCTAATATTCATGGCAGGTATGCAATTCATTATTCACATGTTCAAGTTAGCAAGTAGCAATTTTCATTGTATTTTTCCAATATTTTTCCATATGCTTCAGGCATTATACCATTATTTAAGTTTGATGTGCAGCCTTATCCTTGTATAGTATGTATTTTTTGGCTAGCACTCATAATATCTATATTAGTGCTCACTTCAGTTATCCTATTCAGTTATATGTAGTTTTTTTTCTGAATGTGAACACAGCTCCGCCCCTTTCGGCCATGTTTTTTTCCATCTCCTATATAAGAAAGTCCTTAGTTACCCCTCTCCACCCACAGCCGTTTTTAATTGCAATGAGATGACACACAGTTAGGGTCACAGAGCTAGGGACCCCAATATAGAGATATACCTTGACGAGGTTTTGGGGCTCAGTTACATTGATCAATGCGATTGCTAAATATCTCCTTTTTCCTAATATTCATGGCAGGTATGCAATTCATTATTCACATGTTCAAGTTAGCAAGTAGCAATTTTCATTGTATTTTTCCAATATTTTTCCATATGCTTCAGGCATTATACCATTATTTAAGTTTGATGTGCAGCCTTATCCTTGTATAGTATGTATTTTTTGGCTAGCACTCATAATATATATATTAGTGCTCACTTCAGTTATCCTATTCAGTTATATGTAGTTTTTTTTCTGAATGTGAACACAGCTCCGCCCCTTTCGGCCATGTTTTTTTCCATCTCCTATATAAGAAAGTCCTTAGTTACCCCTCTCCACCCACAGCCGTTTTTAATTGCAATGAGATGACACACAGTTAGGGTCACAGAGCTAGGGACCCCAATATAGAGATATACCTTGACGAGGTTTTGGGGCTCAGTTACATTGATCAATGCGATTGCTAAATATCTCCTTTTTCCTAATATTCATGGCAGGTATGCAATTCATTATTCACATGTTTAAGTTAGCAAGTAGCAATTTTCATTGTATTTTTCCAATATTTTTCCATATGCTTCAGGCATTATACCATTATTTAAGTTTGATGTGCAGCCTTATCCTTGTATAGTATGTATTTTTTGGCTAGCACTCATAATATATATATTAGTGCTCACTTCAGTTATCCTATTCAGTTATATGTAGTTTTTTTTTCTGAATGTGAACACAGCTCCGCCCCTTTCGGCCATGTTTTTTTCCATCTCCTATATAAGAAAGTCCTTAGTTACCCCTCTCCACCCACAGCCGTTTTTAATTGCAATGAGATGACACACAGTTAGGGTCACAGAGCTAGGGACCCCAATATAGAGATATACCTTGACGAGGTTTTGGGGCTCAGTTACATTGATCAATGCGATTGCTAAATATCTCCTTTTTCCTAATATTCATGGCAGGTATGCAATTCATTATTCACATGTTCAAGTTAGCAAGTAGCAATTTTCATTGTATTTTTCCAATATTTTTCCATATGCTTCAGGCATTATACCATTATTTAAGTTTGATGTGCAGCCTTATCCTTGTATAGTATGTATTTTTTGGCTAGCACTCATAATATATATATTAGTGCTCACTTCAGTTATCCTATTCAGTTATATGTAGTTTTTTTTCTGAATGTGAACACAGCTCCGCCCCTTTCGGCCATGTTTTTTTCCATCTCCTATATAAGAAAGTCCTTAGTTACCCCTCTCCACCCACAGCCGTTTTTAATTGCAATGAGATGACACACAGTTAGGGTCACAGAGCTAGGGACCCCAATATAGAGATATACCTTGACGAGGTTTTGGGGCTCAGTTACATTGATCAATGCGATTGCTAAATATCTCCTTTTTCCTAATATTCATGGCAGGTATGCAATTCATTATTCACATGTTCAAGTTAGCAAGTAGCAATTTTCATTGTATTTTTCCAATATTTTTCCATATGCTTCAGGCATTATACCATTATTTAAGTTTGATGTGCAGCCTTATCCTTGTATAGTATGTATTTTTTGGCTAGCACTCATAATATATATATTAGTGCTCACTTCAGTTATCCTATTCAGTTATATGTAGTTTTTTTTCTGAATGTGAACACAGCTCCGCCCCTTTCGGCCATGTTTTTTTCCATCTCCTATATAAGAAAGTCCTTAGTTACCCCTCTCCACCCACAGCCGTTTTTAATTGCAATGAGATGACACACAGTTAGGGTCACAGAGCTAGGGACCCCAATATAGAGATATACCTTGACGAGGTTTTGGGGCTCAGTTACATTGATCAATGCGATTGCTAAATATCTCCTTTTTCCTAATATTCATGGCAGGTATGCAATTCATTATTCACATGTTCAAGTTAGCAAGTAGCAATTTTCATTGTATTTTTCCAATATTTTTCCATATGCTTCAGGCATTATACCATTATTTAAGTTTGATGTGCAGCCTTATCCTTGTATAGTATGTATTTTTTGGCTAGCACTCATAATATATATATTAGTGCTCACTTCAGTTATCCTATTCAGTTATATGTAGTTTTTTTTCTGAATGTGAACACAGCTCCGCCCCTTTCGGCCATGTTTTTTTCCATCTCCTATATAAGAAAGTCCTTAGTTACCCCTCTCCACCCACAGCCGTTTTTAATTGCAATGAGATGACACACAGTTAGGGTCACAGAGCTAGGGACCCCAATATAGAGATATACCTTGACGAGGTTTTGGGGCTCAGTTACATTGATCAATGCGATTGCTAAATATCTCCTTTTTCCTAATATTCATGGCAGGTATGCAATTCATTATTCACATGTTCAAGTTAGCAAGTAGCAATTTTCATTGTATTTTTCCAATATTTTTCCATATGCTTCAGGCATTATACCATTATTTAAGTTTGATGTGCAGCCTTATCCTTGTATAGTATGTATTTTTTGGCTAGCACTCATAATATATATATTAGTGCTCACTTCAGTTATCCTATTCAGTTATATGTAGTTTTTTTTCTGAATGTGAACACAGCTCCGCCCCTTTCGGCCATGTTTTTTTCCATCTCCTATATAAGAAAGTCCTTAGTTACCCCTCTCCACCCACAGCCGTTTTTAATTGCAATGAGATGACACACAGTTAGGGTCACAGAGCTAGGGACCCCAATATAGAGATATACCTTGACGAGGTTTTGGGGCTCAGTTACATTGATCAATGCGATTGCTAAATATCTCCTTTTTCCTAATATTCATGGCAGGTATGCAATTCATTATTCACATGTTCAAGTTAGCAAGTAGCAATTTTCATTGTATTTTTCCAATATTTTTCCATATGCTTCAGGCATTATACCATTATTTAAGTTTGATGTGCAGCCTTATCCTTGTATAGTATGTATTTTTTGGCTAGCACTCATAATATATATATTAGTGCTCACTTCAGTTATCCTATTCAGTTATATGTAGTTTTTTTTCTGAATGTGAACACAGCTCCGCCCCTTTCGGCCATGTTTTTTTCCATCTCCTATATAAGAAAGTCCTTAGTTACCCCTCTCCACCCACAGCCGTTTTTAATTGCAATGAGATGACACACAGTTAGGGTCACAGAGCTAGGGACCCCAATATAGAGATATACCTTGACGAGGTTTTGGGGCTCAGTTACATTGATCAATGCGATTGCTAAATATCTCCTTTTTCCTAATATTCATGGCAGGTATGCAATTCATTATTCACATGTTCAAGTTAGCAAGTAGCAATTTTCATTGTATTTTTCCAATATTTTTCCATATGCTTCAGGCATTATACCATTATTTAAGTTTGATGTGCAGCCTTATCCTTGTATAACTTTAAGTTTCTGTCATGGATCCACTTGTAAAATACACATGAAACAGCCAAATGAATGCTTGTGCGTATACTCTAACAATATTATTATTTTTTTTTTTATTATTATTATTATTATAGCACCATTTATGCCAATTTACATGTGAAAAGGGGTATACATAAAAGGGACAAGTACAACACTCATGAACAATACAAGACAGATTGCTACAGGAGGAGAGAGGATCCTGCCCGCAAGGGCTCACTGTCTACTGGATATGACATGACGCTACAGACTTCTAGCCCTACATAAATTGTAAGTGGATGTAGACATGTGCAAGGATAACACTGAGTTACAATTACATCAACCATGAATCACATCAAGCAGAATCTTGATGGTCTCTGTCATGGTGTCTCGTCTCCAGACTCTGTTCACATTGCAGAGTCTGGCAGGCAATCTGATGCTTCTTAGTTGCTCAGCCAGAGTCAGGCATCAACTGTTTAGTGCTCTCTGGTCTTCGGTTTAATAGGAGTTAATTCTCTGGTTACTTACATCCTATAAAAGCCGCCTCCACCATATAAAAAATGGTTAGCCTCACATGCCGAAGATAGCTCTAGCTTTGCTCCAGCGATATCAGTCTTTGTGCTTGGTGATCCAGTTGTATGATATTTGCTATGCTGTGGAAATAACCTTGTTGTTGGTTTATTTCCTCCCTATACTTTATTTCTCCCTGAGCACGGATTGTCTTTTCCCCTGTATTTGCTTGCAGTGAGTTTGAGCTTTGGTTTTCCCCTGTCTGTCAGTATTTGTGGGATTTGTTACTTCTGTCCCAGCCCTCCCCGGGGGGTGGGGGAGAAGGTGTGTTAGACTAGGGATGCTCAAGAGTTAGAGCTACGCTGGTGGACAAGACCTAGCTACCTTCAACCCTACCTCTGGAATAAGGGACCGTTTAGGGCCCCTAGTCTGAGACCAGTCTAGGTGACCTTCCTCCTGGTTACCGTGTCATACCTGTGACAGTCTATTATGCTGTAGTGTAGCCATTAGTTTGGATTTCCCCTAGATCTCCAATACTAATGTT
Source organism: Anomaloglossus baeobatrachus (assembly GCF_048569485.1). Taxonomy (NCBI): domain Eukaryota; kingdom Metazoa; phylum Chordata; class Amphibia; order Anura; family Aromobatidae; genus Anomaloglossus; species Anomaloglossus baeobatrachus. Next base: position 485,665,299 of record NC_134358.1, read on the forward strand.
GGATCTAAGTATGAATGTTTCTCCTTGTGTAGAGTGCTGGGCCAATGTAAGGAGACTTATAGGCCATGCAATGCTCCTCTGGGAGGAACAAATAGCCACTTCAGAAAGAAGACAATTTTATATCTAGTTCCACCTATTGGATCTAGCAATCCTAAAAGTCAATATCCACCCAACACCCCCTACTTTCTTAACAGATATGTTTGGATTTGAGCTCTTGCAGGTTTACAGAATTTCTGGCTTTCGTTGTCCCCCATAAGTCTGCTAGATGTAAAAAGAAAAAGAAGCAAAGCAGTTAATACATTTTTTTTTCAGTTGAATAATTGTATAACAACATGCTATCAGTGTGTGTAATATACATAAAAAGAGAATAAATGAAAGCAATGATGGGAAATCTGTTACGCACAGGTCATGCAGGGCTAAATGTATAAAATGTGCGATAAAATAAACAACCTGCAGCATCACATGCTTTACTTTAAACATGAAAAAGGTTAAAAACAATCCAAGTATTAAAGCCAGAATATTATTCCTTTGAGAGTCTGAGAAATGTAAACAAATTTTGCAGAACAGGAAAAGATCCTGCCTCAAGCACATTAGTGACAGTGCTCGGGCCAGATCCCAGGATGCCGGGCTCCAAATAACTAATCGAGATTCCCAAACTCAGTAATACTTCACTCATTCAGTAAATAGAGCTCTTCTTTTATTGGCCAATCATCGCAGTGCCGCACATAATCACCTTCTTTGTCATGTGATATAACAAAGAATAAACATTGAAATTGAGACACCAAGAAGGAAAAGTCGTAGAGTTCTGAAAACTAAAAGGACGGATAGACGTTACCGTAATTACATGAAAATAATGTAAAACGTGGAAACACAATTTTTTCTCTATTGAGTATGAGTGCTACAAAAAGAAATCCCTGGACTTTTTTCACATGTTGGCTGCTATTAATGAGTTTATTAATGGTTGTCTGAGGAATATTCTGCCCCGCTGAATTTTCTTGGGAAGCAATTCATCAAGATCTGCTGCTGGCAACAACTTTTTTCACTTGCCAAACCAATGACCTCCCTGATGTTCCCCATGGGAAACGTGCTGGGACGCGGCAGGCCATGGTATTATATTTGGGATATGAGTGAGGCTATTCACAGAAGCAGAAGCAATATCAGACCTGGCATTGTCGTGTTGAAAAACTGCTCCTAGGACATTCTGTAGAAATGGCCATACTACTGATTCCACCACCAAATCAATGTAATAGTGAGCTGTTGGTGTACCTTCAATGATTGGGCTATGATTCTGTATTATGTTTAGGCTATGCAGGCTACTCAGAAGCAGCAGCAATATGAGACCTGGCATTGTCATGTTGAAAAATGGCTCCTAAGACATCCTGGATAAATAGCCATACTACTGATTCCACTACCAAATCAAGATAATGCTGAGCTGTTAGTGTACCTACAATAAAGAGTCCGACTACCGTACATTATGCTACTCTACACAATGTTCCCGAGAATAGGATTGGTGTGGCGTTCCAACATAAAAGGTACTGCATTGTATTGCCCATGTGGTCTTGTCAGATTTTAAAATGGCATGTAGTGATCCATTTTGTACTGAAAGTAAATGTAGACATTGCATACCAAGCCTACGGCGTCAAACAGTGTCTACACAAACCATCAGAAGAGTTTGACATGCTATTAGGCTATGAGCCTGGTGTCCAGCTATAGGTGTCTATTGAACTAATGCCACCGTTCTCAAAGGCCATCAGGGAGCAGAGCAAGATAACAATGGAGGACGAAATTAAGGTATCCTCTTCAGCGATGTGTCTTAGATGCAATCATAGTGAGAGATTGAATTGGAGACTAGTGGGCAATGCTATGAAGATGCCTTCAAGAAGAGATGTGAAAGTGTCAGAAGCCATTTTCAACACAATGCGAGGCGTTGTGTTGTTCATGCTACTAGGAGACACCTACATGGCCTAAACATGCTGGTATAGCTCACAGCCCAGCAGCGTACCTATCAAGGGGGAAATTGCCCCAGGCCCTGCAATCAGAGGGGCCTACTGGAGCTACTGCTACTCTTAACTATATGTTCTTGCTGCCCATGCCAATATAGTTACGCTGTGTGGTAGAGCAGAAAGACATGATCTCCCTGCCCTACCACACTCCACGCCGTCCACTCTCTGACCCTGCCATTCTATAGCCTGCAGTCTACAGGACAACATGGTCACATCTAGCATGAAGTTGCTCCTGTGTGGGTTGATGTCCCAGGAAGGAGCTAATGAAAGGGGCATTGTACAATGTTGGAACTAATGTGGGGACTATAATACAGTTTGAGGCCTACTGTGGGGGCCCTCATACAGTGTGGAGAGCTCTCATACATTGTAAGGACATCTGTGGGGGTCCTCATGAAGTGTCTGGGCCATTATACAGTGTGGGGGCCATTATAAAGTGTTGATTCTACTGTGTGACTCATTATACTGTGTTTTGGGTGAGCATTAAGGACATCATATTATGCATTGGGAAGCTGGGGGGACATTATACTGTGTATAGGGGAGCTGTGGGTCCATCATTCTTTGTAGATGTTAGCTGTGGGGACATCATGCTCTGTATAAGAGAGCTACAGTATTGGTCCACCACACTGTGTGTAGAGGTGCTGTACATTGGGGGACTCAGAAGACATTATGAAATGTTAAGTGGGCACTTAAGAAGCATTATTGTTTTAGAGGCACTCAGAGTATTGTGACCGCCAATGGGGCAAAATGTGAGCACTGTTTTCTAGGTTCACTTGCATAGGGTATTATTGTTTTCTCTGAGGCAATTTTGCTATCTGGAGGGCAGAAAGGAGGCATTATTACTATGTATGGGGCATAGAGGTGGCATTACTATGTGGAACAGTAAGAGGAGCCCTTTCATTGTGCCACACAGCATGTTCAGTAATAGGGGCACATACTGCAGCAGCGGCTCAGCTAATGTGTCTTTGTTGTAATCTGTTCAGATGAGTCATGGGTGGAAGAAGTTATGTTGATCTGCCCCAAATAGAAAAGACGGAAAAGTGAGCGACTCCATCAAATGAACGTCAGCTGTAAGTGTTAGGCGCTGATGGTTTTCTTCGCCTTGGACGCCTCCTGTCAGCCCTGTCCCCTCTCCGAGAGATTTTCCTGTTCTGCCCAGATGCTGATCTAAGCATCTGGAGGCTAAGTCCCAACTTGCCTCTGCTGTGCATGTGCGGGCAGTCAGCGCCGCTGTTCCTGACTCTAAAGGCCGCTTTACACGCTGTGACATCACTAGTGATTGCTAGCGATGTCGAGTGCGATATCCCCTGACCCCGTCGTACATGCGACATTTGGTGCTCGCTGCCATAGCGAACATTATCGCTACGGCAGCGTCACACGCACATACCTGGTCAGCGACGTCGCTGTGACCGCCGAACAATCCCTCCCTCAGGGGAGAGGTGCGTTCGGCGTCACTGCGACGTCACTAAGCGGCCAGCCAATAGAAGCGGAGGGGCGGAGATGAGCGGGACATAACATCCCGCCCACCTCCTTCCTTCCTCATTGCCGGTGGACACAGGTAAGGAGATGTTCGTCGCTCCCACGGTGTCACACATAGCAATGTGTGCTGCCGCAGGAACGACGAACAACATCGTACCGGCAGCAGCAACGACATTAAGGAAATGAGCGACATGTCAACGATCATCGTTTTTGAACGATTTTGTGATCGTTGATCGTCGTTCATTGATCGTCGTTCATTGGTGGCACACGCTGCAATGTCGGTAACGGCGACGAATGTGCGTCACTAACGACGTGACCCCGACGATATATCGTTACCGATGTTGCAGCGTGTAAAGCACCCTTTAGTGTGGAGTCAGTACTACTGCGCATGCGTGTGACGTCACTGATGACGTGGCGGCTCCATATTGGCCGCCGGTGAAGTCATCAATGACGTGGCAGTCCCGGATTCGCTACTGGTGACGTCATTAATGATGTGGCACTACAGGATTGGCTCCTATTGGCGCCATTACTGCTTGCTGCATATTGCCCTTAGGTTTTAAAAGGTCCTGGAGCGCACACCATGGTGCGGACTCGTCATAAATTGTACAGGCACATGGTTGCTACCGGTCTAGTCGCTAGTTAGGCAGGGACAGGCGTCTTGGGTCTCGCCACATCTGCTCGTGTGGGTTGCAGCAGTAGCTGTCGTTGACCAGGTACACAGCAGACAGGTCGGTGGAGTGCCTGTGTGGCGCCCTGGACTAGTCAGGTCATCACAGGTACTGCAACAACACGCCCCACACCCCGAGATAGGCACATCAGCCAGACACCAAATCCTTGTTGCCTCCCTCCAGGGGCTGATGTCCACACCAGGTGGGGTGGAGCCAGGCGGTTGGCCCCACCCACTGAGGAGTTCACAGTCCTGGAGGCGGGAAAAGGAAGTCAGAGTAGTTCAGAGAGTGAAAGAGTGAGGAGTAAAGTAGTAGTAGAGGAGCAAACTGACTGTGTCCGGGTACGTGGCCCGGGCACCAAGAGCAAGGTTGGCAGACGGTGGTGGCCATCTGCAGGAGAGGCAGATCAACGCGGAACCGTAGGACCGGGGACAGGCGGTGGCCCGCCGGTACCGAACCGGGGAGCGAAGTGAAGCCAGCACAAACCGGCAGGGCCTGCGGACCCCGACCAGGCTTGGAGTTGCCGTTAAACAGGTCAAATCCGTTAGTGACCGGAACCCCAGGGGTTTCCAAACAGCCAAGACCTGATTGAAGGCAACCGTCCAAACAGCGAAAGGGAAATACATCTACCGCCACAACTAGAATTCCCAGGGCCAGAGCCTGTGGGCAAAAGGGCTCCTCCGGCATATATCCACGCTGGGGAGCGGGTTACCGGTGGGAAGCCATCGGGACCGAAGATACACAAAAGGTGTAGGCAAAGGCAGCCACCACCAACCGTCCGGGAGAAACCACAGCAGCCGGCTGCGGGACCCGTCCATCCAGCCGTTTGTTTTACCAGAGACTCTGTATCCATTCTTGGCTGAGTGAGTACCACCGTGCCATCCGGCACCACGCTGCCCCTGCGACCCTGCACCTCACCAACTGTGCCTCCCCGTCACACCTCACTGGGCCCCGGGACAACCAACCCCTGCCCACGGAGGGGGAAACAACATCCCAGCTGCTCCCTGCCATCGCTCCCGGGATCCCTGTCACCAGCAGCGATGGTGCCCCAACCTCACCACAAACCGTGCGTGGCGTCACGGACCAAATCCCCAAACCACACAACCCCCCTTTCACTCATGGGCGAGGAGCGCCGCTCGAGTCCCCGGATCTGGCCCACCGCTCGAGCCACCGAGCAGCAGCAGCGCCGGACCCGAGCGTGGTGAGCGCAGCGCCCTCCCCGCCCGCGACACCTGCCTAGGGTCAGTCTACCATAGCAACTGGAGCGTGCCTATGCACCTTGATAGGAGACCGCGCCTCTCCTATCTCCATAGCACTTGTTACCACACCATATGTGCAGTATATTAACCTCTGTTAAGGGTTCCTGGTAGTACCTGGGTCACCGCTGTGCAGCCTTCCAGCAGCTAAAGTAGTACTAGACCCCGTACTCATGTGGAGTAACAGGAGTGCAAGTGTGCTCAGCTTTCTCAGTGAGTGCTAAGCTCCACTCTGAAGCGTGTCCTAATTTACCCTCTTTATTTATACCTCTGTGCAGTCAACAGAGGTTTCAGTTGCATCCTGGGAACTGTGACGGTTAACACAGTCCAGGTTGTCTCCCCCTAGTGTCTGCTGTGATTCAACTGTCTGACCCTCGGGTTCCAGCAGCAGTTATCACCTCTGCACGGTGGATCCCAGCTGGTGATTGAAATATATAACATCTCTATTTCAATCCACTGGCTCCCCCGTAACAGTAAGCCACTATCTATAACTGTACTATAGTCACTTGTATGTTCTGCAGGACTGGTACCTACCACATGGTGGTATTATAAGTGTTAATTATAGTGTAGAGATTTATTTTCAATAACAGCATAGTTGTCTACTGAGTTTCCTCTGTACCCAAGATCAGAGTGTGCTACCATAATTGTAATCAGTTACTGATTAGAGGCCCACTCAGATGTTTCTCCCTGTCTGTACCCACAAATAGGGTGCTCTACCATAATTGTAATCGGGGTTACTGGTTAGCGGCTCACTCAGACGATTCGCCCCACCCCCCAAACCCATGAGCTGAACCCCTAGCTACCCCTCTGTTACAACCTCTCCCTCCTATTGAGCACATCTGAGACATCATTTGTTAGAGATTTTAAAGTGAGCTGCCAGCTGTGGAAACTTGATAATTACAGTGTGGGATAGCAATGTTTGATGACTTAAGGCCCATTTACATGCAACGACATCGCTAACGAGATGTCGTTGGGGTCACGGAATTCGTGACGCACATCCGGCCTCGTTAGTGACGTCGTTGCATGTAACACCTACGAGCGAGTGTTAACAATCAAAAATACTCACCTAATCGTTGATCGTTGACAAGTCATTCATTTTCATAATATCGTTGGTCGTTGTGGACGCAGGTTGTTCGTCATTCCTGAGGCAGCACACATCGCTACGTGTGACACCCCAGGAACGATGAACAACACCGTACCTGCGTCCTCCGGCAACGAGGTGGGTGTGTCTTTCCTTTGTCTGCTCTCCGCCCCTCCGCTTCTATTGGCCGCCTGTCGTGTGACGTTGCTGTGACGCAAAACGAACCGCGCCCTTAGAAAAGAGGCAGTTCGCCGGCTACAGCGTCGTCGCTAGACAGGTAAGTATGTGTGACGGGGACCAACGATATTGTGTGTCAGCGATTTGCCCATGACACACAAACGACGGGGGCGGGTGCTTTCACGAGCGACATCGCTAACGATGTCGCTGCATGTAAAGCAGCCTTTAGACTTGGTATGTGACGTGTTAATGAACTTGCAGTCCAGAATGGATCAATCATGGAACCAGTAGTACCACCATTTGTCCAATGTCTCCAAGGAGCCATTATTTAGCACGACAATGTAAGACCTAATTTGTTCATGGTCCTGTGAACCGCATGAGTGGGATATAGGTGCAACCATGATCTTCACTGTGTCTGTACTTGTCTTCCATCGAGCACATGTAGGACATCATTGGTCAGCAATTGCAAATGGAGCTGCCAGCTGCCAGATGATTTCCCAAGTGCATTAACTTAGACAACCATTAATAATCTCACTGATAGCAGCCAAGGAGTGTAAAGGTGGCTTTACACGCTACGACATCGCTAAAGCGATGTCGTTGGGGTCACGGATTTTGTGACGCATATCCGTCCGCTTTAGCGATTTCGTTGCGTGTGACACCTATTAGCGATTTTGAATCGTTGCAAAAACGTTCAAAATCACTAATCGGTGACATGCCCTCCTCTTCCAAATTATCGCTGCTGCTGCAGTAACGATGTGGTTCATCGTTTCTGCGGCAGCACATATCGCTACGTGTGACACCGCAGGAACGAGAAACCTCTCCTTACCTGCGTCCCGCCAGCAATGAGGAAAGAAGGAGGTGGGCAGGATGTTCGTCCCGCTAATCTCCGCCCCTCCTCTGCTATTGGGCGGCCGCTTAGTGACGTCGCTATGACGTCGCGGTGACGCCGAACGCACCTTCTCCTTGAAGGAGGGATTGTTCAGCGGTCACAGCAACGTCTCAGAGCAGGTATGTGTGCGTGACGCTGCCGTAGCGATAATGTTCACTACGGCAGCGATCACCACATATCGTTACAACGACGGGGGCGGGTGCTAGCGATGTCGTAGCGTGAAAAGCGAGCCTTAGTGTATGTATATGTATTTCTTCCTGTAGCGCTACTAACAACAATGGAGATGTTTTGAAAATGTTGTGTTCATTTTTTCATTATTTGCATATTATTAACATTTCTACCCATCCTGTGATTTTCATAATTCTATTTTCGCAGTTTTTCAATTTCAACATTACGGAGTGTATTTGTTAATTTGTGCCAATGTAATTAATTTTTAAATATGCCATGTTTTGAGAATGTCCTGCTCTAAAAGATGCTCCTCCAAGCACTATTTACCCTCCAGTTGCCATAGTATCTGTCCTAAAACAGTTCCAGTGCTCCTTATCAATTATGCACAGTACAGTGTATTTGTCACGTCTCCACCAGAGTCCGCTCCTGCGACTTCTGCCTTGATCACGAGGCACCGCTGTATTCCTGCCGTGGGCAGTGCTGTTGATGGGGGAGGGGTTAGTGGCTCTGTTGAGTGCAGGCTCCGCCCATCCACTAAACTGGGTTTCATTAGGACCTGCAGTACCACTGGCTGACTGTCGTGGCGTGTGCCTTCCAGCTGAAGTCACCACCTTTCAGCCATGACCAATGAGAAGACACCCCACCCTTCTTATTCCTCCTACAGTCTGCTGGTGGCTGCCAGATATAGTCATGTAGTTTACTGCTGCTGCCTGGTTCACATCCTGCTGTTGTACTATTGATTCCCGTGTTTTAACCTCTGCCTGTTCTCTGACCACTCTCCTGTGTGCCATTTTTGAACTTCGCTGCCATCTCCGGTTTGACCTTAGCCTGATTACCTGACCACTCTCTTGCCTGCCGATTTTGTCCCTTTCTATCTCCTGGTTTTGACCCTGCCTGGCGACTATTCTTCTCAGGATTGCAACCTTCCATAGGCAGCAACCTACTGGGCCCTGCAGTAATTCCAGATCCTTGTACAGGGGTTAAAGGTTTTTGGGGCCCTCGGGATCCTGCTGAGTGGGCGGCTCGCCTCTAGTCTGTCCCTGATAGCCATCCTGAGTCTATGGTTCCAGGCAGAGGTCAAAGTATTTCAGCTATCTATATGCCAGCATAACACTGCTCTTCCTCCACCTCTGACATAGAATGTATTCTAAAGGTAGTATATACTCTGTCACATCTCCAACCTGGGCCTGTTCCTTCAACATCTGCTTCTGTTGCCAGGTGCACTGTATTCATATGCTAAGTAGCTCTGGTAATGGAAGAAACATCAAGAGTAGTAATGGGCCAACATGGACTGTAAAATCTGCGATCTGTATGAGATACCTAGTATCCATGCACCGATCCTGGGCATGGAGTTCTCAAAGAACTCCATTTAACTATCCGGATCTGGCCATCTGGATAATTAAAAAAAATAATGAAAATTTGGATAAGCAGGAGCTTTATACTTACCAAGTCTACCGCATGGCTGTAACAATACACTGATTCCTCCACCCACCGTCAGTCCCAGCGTCTGTGATTGGTTGCAGTCAGACTGCACCCCCACCCTGTGTGACAGTGCATCTGAGTGCTTGGAATCACACACACTATCTGCGCGTCTATAGTGGTGTAAAAATAAATAAATAAAAAATTGGCATAGGTTCCCCCCATATTATGATACCTAGCACAGATAAAGCATACAGCTACAGGCTGCAGCCCCCAAGTGTGTGCTTATCTATGCTATGTGTCAAAATAAGAGGGACCCAATGCGGCTTTTTTTTTGTTAAATTATTTAAATAAATAATTTAAAAAACGGCTTGCAATCCCCCTCAATTTTGATACCCAGGAATGATAACGCCAACATCTGGGGGCTGGTATTCTCAAACTGGAGAAACCCATGGTTATTGCTATCCCCAGCCTAAAAATAGCAGCCTGGAGCCTCCCAGAATTGTCACATCCATTATATGCGACATTTCTGGCACTTTACCCTACTCATCCCGATCGCCTAGTACTGTGGCAATCGGGGTAAAATAAGGGGTTAATGACAGCTCACAGCTGCCACTAAGCACTACATTAGTAATGGGAGGTATCTATGGGAATTCTTTTCACTTATTACTAATATGTAAGTGAAAAGAAATAAATACAAACACTGAATAAATCCTTTATTTGAAACAAAATACAAACATGAGGTCCCACGACAAGTCAGGCACTGCTACATTCTCCAGTCGCAGCGGTGCTTGCACAGAACATGACCACTTGCTGCAGCTGCAATTAGAGACTGACTTTGCTGCAGCTGTGAGTGGTGACGTCACTGAATTTATGTGCGGTTGTATCTTCTGGCAAAAAAACACATGCGGTTTTAATATAATGTGGTATTGATATGATTTTTGCCAGGAGATACAGATTTGGTCCAGGAATATGGTGTATGCATGTAAGGACCAAATCTGCATCTCTTTGCAAAAAAACACACAAAAACATTTTTTACACCATTTCGGTGGGGTTTTCTGCCAGGAGATACACATTTAGTGCAGGAATCTAGTGCAGACATTTCAGTGCCAAGTTTGTATCTCCTGGCACAAAACCACACCGAAATTGTGGCAAAACTGTTTTTATGCTTTTTTTGCCAAGAGATGCAGATTTGGTGCTAAAATTTATATACTATATTCCTGCACCCAATCTACACCTCCTAGCAAAAAATCTAATCAAAACTGCATGTGTTATGATGCGGTTTTGATGCAATTTTTTTTTAAGAAGTATAAGTATAGATTCCGTGCAGGAATACGGCGCAAAATTTTGAAAACCAAATCTCCACCTCTTGGCAAAAAAATGCGTTTTTATGCTAGGAGATGCAGGTCTTTGAACTCGGTGAGCTCACTGAGGTCATTGAGTTTAATGAGGTCACCTGAGGTTGTGAGGGTCCAGGCTATGAATCAATTGTCCATATAATAAGATCATCTGTGTTTGTATGATTATTGCTTAGATGCCGATGTACATACCAGGATGCGCCTTTGGAATGTGTTATTGAAACAAATTATACTAGGCTCAACAATGCAAGTATTCAGAACACACTGATTGTTTTCATAATATGTCGGTTCTCACCAGCTGGCATTTGAAGCTGGGACTTTATCTCTACCAAAATGTACAATGAACAAAGAAGCATTCAGTAGCCGGTTCAAACTGGTATTAGGAAGCCAGTAGCAGGCTGATGACGTACTATATGGACTTTGCTGTTTATCTCCAACCAATCAGGGACAATGTTGAACTGAATAACTGTATGTATTTTATATTATACAGATTAGAAGAGCTTTGAGCTTCTCCCGGATAGAGACACGTCTCTGTGTGGTCATTTATCCTCATACATACATCTGCGCAGATTTGATTTGGACTCCAACTCTGTGACCCTGGAAAACCCTATTTGCGGTTTTTCCCAAAATTTCCAACCTTGATAAGGTCAGTTTACCTGTGACTACAGGAGGAGGGCTATGGGGTCTAAATGACTGCAGCTCAGTCTCTGCCTGAAGCCCACAGCGGTCATTCATGTTCGATGTCCACGCACTGTGGCTTCAATAATGTATCAGAGCTGAAATTGTTATGGGACCTCGTGTGGATTACATTGGAACTGGAGGTTTTAGGGGTAGGATGGAGTTTTTTTGTATTTTATTTCAAATAAAGGATTTTTTCGTGGTTTGTGTTTATTTTCACTTACAGATTAGAAATGGGGGGGGGTCTTGTCCTCCCCATTACTAATCTAGGGCTTAGTGGCAGCTGGTAAATGCGATCAGCCAGCTAAAGTTGAGTATCGTAATATGGGGGGACCGTAAACCAATTTTTTTATTTATTTATTTTTACACCAAAATAGACACACACAGAGTGGCTCTAATTGAAAGCAGGCAGACATGTTGTCTCACAGGGTGGGTGCAGTCTGACTTCAACCAATCAGAGACGCCAGGACTGTTGGTGGGTAGGGGAAGCAGTGTATATGCATGAGGGATAATGGGCGGTCCCGGAAGTAGCGTTACATCTGCGCAGGAGACTGGTAAGCACAACGCTTTTGCACTAGTCCCTCTATCCCCTCTACCACCATTTTAAAACACCGGATTTTGGTCCCCATAGAGTGACTTATATGTGGACCAGCGTCCAGGTAGATATCCAGGATCAGTTCGGGACCGGAACTGTTTTTTTTTTTAAACCCGATTGGACCCGCTGATCCCGGGTATCTGCCGGTCCACCCATCAGTAGTAGTTTCAATACAATACGTGTTTTATAAGCAGGAGATTATCACTAGTGGACTAGGTCTCACAAGCAAGCCAGTCCAGCTAATCTGTGTAATGCCACCCTCACCACTGATTGGCAGCTTGCTGACAATGAACAGTATAAACAGTAAGCTACCAATCAGGGGTGTGGGCAGGGTTGCATACAGTTCACTATTCATAAAACTGTTAAATCTGCAGCAGATACAAACAAGGAGTCTATCAATATGACAGAAAGCAGCCCAGTAAGTGATACATTGCTGGAATCAGGGAGATTCCCTTTAAAATATTAACTGCCATATACAGACAATAGTATTTCCATTTTGCAATAGATCTGTCTTCATGAAATAAGAGCCATTCATTTCCATTATTTGTTATTAATTATATGGCGTAGAAAAAAAAGGAAACGTGGTGTTCTGTACTAGAGATATGGATGAAAATAAGAGTCTATTATTTGGGGTCTCTCTAACAAATTTGCTTATATAACACATATCAATAGGCCCGTGTAATGGTTAACTAAACTAACAGCTGATTTCTTGAGCTGCAGCAAGCAACATACTGTGAAGATAAAAAATCCCAAAAGTATTGAAAGGAAATAAAATAAAACAGGACAACGCGTCTCCTACACTCCACTAATGGCAGCATTTCCTCAACACTTTAATTATATTCTAGCATGGTTAAGTGAATATGAATGTAAAAAAAAATAAAATCTAAGATTTAACCCTTTCACTTCCTTCATTCACATCCTTTCCCTTCTGCTGAACTTAATTTACATGCAGTGTATATTTTTTCCATTGTGCTACATTATTATGTAAGTGCAAGAGTGTCAACCTCTTCTCTTTGGAGGGAATTGTCTAGAAACATAATAGTTCTGTATAATTTTGTCAAATTATTGCTACATTTTTAAAAAAAATAATATACTAAGCGAATTGCCTCGTTACCCCTTAGATAATAATTGTCACGGCGGTAACTCGTATGTGTCCCCAGCGCTACTCACTGCGGTTGTCAATCTCTTTCCTGAGTAAGGCCACTGAGACACCAACCACTGAGCCAATGAAGGTTGAGCGGGCCAAGCTTTCTGTGGAGGAATGACAGTGGATGTACAGAGAGAACTTATGCTTGTACTGTGGTGGCCAGTGTCCTGTAAGATCGGGAAACTCCAGCACATAGGGTTAGCTGGAGAAACGACCCTAGGTGAGAGTAATGGGGGCTTTACACGCTACGATATTGTTAATGTTTTATCGTCGGAGTGACGCACATCCGGCATCATTAACGATATTGCAGCATGTGACACCAGCAACCTTAAGCGACCTCAAAAATGGTGAAAATCGTTCACCATGGAGAGGTCATCCCAAAACCAAAAATCGGTAATGCTTGATTATCGATGTGGTTCGTCGCTCCTGCGGCAGCACAGTCCTGTGACACCACAGGAGCGAGGAACGTCTCCTTACCTGCCGCCGGCCGCAATGCGGAAGGAAGGAGGTGGGCGGGATGTTACGTCCCGCTCATCTTCGCCCCTCCGCTTTGATTGGCCGGCCGCTTAGTGACGTCGCGGTGACGTCGCTGTGATGCCGAACGTCCCTCCCCATTGAAGGAGGGATTGTTTGGCAGTCACAGAGACGCCGCTGACCAGGTAAGTGCATGTGACGCTGCCGCAGCGATAATGTTTGCTGCGGCAGCGATCACACGATATCGCACACATGATGGGGGCGGGTGCTTACACGCTCAATATCGCTAGCAATTGCTAGCGATGTAGTAGCATGTAAAGCCCGCTTAAATGCTTACCAAAGCTATCGCCTGAAGTTACTCTGGTATTCTGGGGAGAGGTCTATCTCTGCAGCTGCCCATCTGCATTCTGGCTCCGTGGGCTACTTCATCCATCAGGATCTAGTCCATCGACTTCAGCCCCCTATAAAACAACTGGATGATCACCTGACTATTGTCTCCATTAACGGATAACTCCTCGCAGAGCCCATTCAATTTCTCATGTAGCCAGTTAGCATGCAAATTGGAGTTTTGCATTCTGAAAATATTTTGTTTTTCGTGCTAGATCCATGAATTCCGTTCTCCTAGGTCTTGCATGTTTGCCTCTCTATGTGATTGACTGGTCTCCTGGTCAGGTGCTTCATTGGGGAACGCATTATGCTGCCAACTGCCTTTCCAAGGTCAAGCCCAAGTCTCCTCCCTCTGTGCCTGCAATCCTTGCCGCTCTGCCTGTCCATTATCATGCCTTTGCAGGCATCTTCTGTGAAAAGAAGGCTGATGTCTTGCCTGCCCACAGACCTTATGGCCATCCCGTCAATCTTCTACATGGTTCTTCACCTCCCTGGGGTCAGGTGTATCCGTTATCATTGCCTGAGACTCGGGCCATGTCCAAATACATTCAAGAAAACTTAGCCAAAGGATTCATCCATAAATCCTCTTCCCCAGCTGGAGTCGGCTTCTTTTTTGTGATGTAGATTAATAGCTCTATACGTCCCTGCATCGATAAATCAGGTCTTTTCAAAATCATCATCAAGAATAAGTACCTTCTGCTAAAATGATCTTCTCTAAATTGGATTTAAGAGTCCCTTATAATTGGATCTGAATCCACAAGAGCGACGAATGGAAGACGGCCTTTAATACCTGTTAATACTAGTATCTCATCAAGCCCTTTGGTCTGTGCAAAACACCTGCAATTTTTCAGGAATTTGTTAACAACATTTTCCAGGACCATCTCTATTTTCGTGGTCGTATATTTGGATGACATCCAGCTATTCTCTCCTTATCTTCCTACCCACAGAAGGCAAGTCCACCAAGTTCTGCAATGCCTTCATAAGGACAATTTGTTTGCTAATTTGTCCAACTCTGTCTTTAAAAAAACCCTCCTTGCCCTTCTTTGGCTACATTGTCTCCAACCAGGGTCTCAAGATGGATCTATAGAAGGGGTCTGCTGTTCTGTCCTGGCTTCATTCTCAAGGTTTGTGTGCCATTCAGCACTTCATGGGTTTCACCAACTTCTACAGGCAATTTATTCCACCCTTCTCATCTCTCATGGCCCCATTTCCACCTTAAACAGAAAGGAAGCTTATACCAAATTGTGGTTTGATTCAACTGTGTCAGTCTTTCAGCACTTGAAAGAGGCTTTCATGAGAGCTCTGGTGTTGCATCCTGACAAGCAATTCCTCCTGTAGGTGGATGCCTCCTCTTTTGGTGCTAGATTAGTACTTCTGCAAAGGAGTTCTTCGGGGAGGTCCATCTCCTGTGGTTTCTTCTCTAAGTTTTTCCTCTTCTGCTAGCGAAACTATAGTATACTATTAGAAATTGGGAACTACTGTCCATTAAGATGGTGCTTGAAGAATGGAGACATCTCATTGGAAGGTGCCAGCTCTCCAGTGATAATATACATGGACCATAAGAATTTAACCTTTCTGCAGTCCACCCATAGGTTAAATCCAGGATAAGCCAGGTGAGTGCACTTCTTTGCTCGGTTTTACTATGAATTGCACTTCTGTTGTGCGGAGAAGAACATTTCAGTGGATGCCCTATCTCGATTCTTTGATGTTGCAGATTCTGAGGAGGAACCGCAGCATATAATTAACCCGGCTAAAATTGTCAAAGTGGCTCCAGTTCTATCAAAAGACATATCTCTGGGTGAAACCTTTGTCCCTACTGCTAGGAGGAGAACATTCTGTCCTGGGGACATGAATCCAAGCTGGCAGGTCATATGGGTACATGCAAATCCATTGTCCTGATTGCTTGTTACTTCTGGTGGCGTTCGCTGTTCAATGATGTTCGGGGCTTTATAATTGCTTGTCCACAGTGCTCCAGAAACAGGTTATTCATTATCAAACCTGCTGGTTTCCTGGAGCCTCTGCCAGTTCTTTCAGCTCCCTGGCAAAACATAGCCATGAATTTCATCATGAACCTGCCTTTGTTTGAGGGTTGCAACATCATCTGGGTCGTGGTGGAACAAATTTCCAAAATTGCTCGCTTCATTTCTTTAGTCTACCCTTTCCTTCACTTCCAAACTCATGACACAGTTCTTTCAACACATGCTCTATTACCATTGGTTTCCTCTTCATATTATCTCAGAATGTGGAGTACAGTTTACTTCTAAATCTTGGGGAGCTCTTTGCAAGTTGTTGAAAGTCCAGTTGGCTTTTTCCTTAACTTATCCACAGACCAATGGGCAAGTGGTATGGGTTAATCAAATTGTCTAGTCCTATCTTTGCTATTTTATCTCTGCTTGTTAGGATGACTAGGTACAAATACCCCTCTGAGCAGTGTTTTCTTATAACAGAAAAGTTGGGGAATCTTCCGTAGCATCCCTATTCTTCATGCTATATTCCCAGCATCCTCAAGTGCCTTCTCCTATCTCCTATGTCTGCTTGATCTGTGGTACGAGCAGCTGATTCCTCATACGATAACGTTCTCCAGATCTGGAGGCAAACACAGACCTCCTTGCTTAAGGCCATCCCTCAGATGAAGACTCATGTGGACAAAAAGAGAGGTTTGCCGTCTCAGTATCATCCTGGAGATAAAGTCTGGCTGTCATCTCGGATATTCACCTGAAGGAGTCCCCGTACAATTTGCCCCCTGGTACCTCGGTCTGCACAAAATCCTCAAGCAAATTAATCCAGTGAGCTACCGTTTTCAACTCCCTGCAAATCTATGGATCCCTAATTCCCTTCTTGTGTTGTTGCTGAAGTTGGTAGTCTTAAATAATTTCTCGAAGCCTGATGCTACTTCCACTACCTCATGTTCTGAGGGTCCTTTGGACATCTTTCAGGCTATGGACATCATGGACTTAAAAAAGGTTCAGGGGAGGACCTTCTAACAGTATGAAAAAACTGACTGACCCAGCCAAGAAACAGACAAATGTGAACAGGTGCAAGCTGGATTACCCTTCACTGGAACACTGGAAAAAAGTAGCCCAGACTATGGTTGTATAACTCTGACATTAAAATCAGCATTTTTTGGAGTCCAGCTGAAGTGTAAGAGAGCACCAAGTGTGCTCAGTCTCAGCACACTTATCATTACTGACAGACGAACATTGTACTACATTGGAAGATTTCAGCAGCAGAAGGAAGGATGGACACCACGGAGCTGTCAATCAGACTAGCTGGGCAAGTAGCTATTGGAAATCCCCAAAGACACCTACATTAGTTGAGCTATATAACCGAATTAATCTCCAATGCCAATACGAGTTCTGTCTGGCTCACTCCATTCGCGCCAAAAACAAAATACTTCAGATTTGGGACACGTGGCTAAACTCTGTATATGCTTCCCCTGTCGGGCATCTATTTCCAGGGCAAACTGTCTGATAGGAAAAAGTGGGTCAAAGAGAGTGTTACGCAGGGAGTTCACCCGTACCACATATCAATATTCAAGGTGTTTATATCTCTGTTGTTGTTACTGCTCGGGCAAACGCCAGAACGCCATCTAATTCCCCCCTCCCCTCCCCCTCCCTGGTTGCCTCCTTGCAACCCTCCATGGTTCGCCCCCTCCCCCCCACCTCTCTCTCTCCTCCCCTTTCTTCTCTTCCTTTCTTAGATCCAACTTCAAGCCCCATTGTATGTTAATGACCAAGCCTCATTTTTCAATTCTTACCAGAGGCTTTATGGGGTAATAACTCTTGAGCGCTGCAACATATATCACTGATTCTGAGAAAGTTTTTTTCATAATATGTTGTACTTTATGTAAATGTTGCTCAATATTATTTGTGTTTATTTATGAAAATATCAAAAATTTGACAACAAAACTTTTAATTTTTATGGTCTTAATCAAGATAGTTATACAACACACAATAGATAACAAATAACATTTTCCACACGTCTACTTTACATTAGCACCATTTTTTAAACATATTTTTTTTGTTAGGAACTTAGAAAGGTTCATAATCAATTTTTCCTTTTTCCAACAAAATTTACAAAACCAATTTTTTATAGACCACATCACATTTCAAGTGACTTTGAGTGGCATATAAGACAGGAAAAAGCCAAAAGTGACACCATTTTAAAAACTGCTCCCTTCAAAACCATTTTCACATTTTTTATTTTAAAAGAGGAATTACAACTGGGTAATGGGAAGGATAAGGTAAATACATTACAATATTTGAGTGATACATTCTACACATATATAATAAAACTATACCAAAACAAAACATTTTTAAGAAGCTTATTGACCATTTAAATGCTTCACAGAAACTAAAGCAATGTGGAAGGAATCAATGAACATTTACTTTTAGCCCCCCAAAAATGTTGCTTAAAGCCCGCTTTAGACGCTTCAATATATCTCACAATCCGTCGTTGAGGTCAAGTTGTAAGTGACGCACATCCGGCATCGTTTGTGAGGTATCTGCGTGTGACACCTACGTGCGATCAGGATTGAACGCAAAACCGTTGATCGCAAACACGTCGTATCTTTGTCTAGAATTGATACAAGTAAAATATATATATATTATCTCTGTCTAGAATTGAACGTTTTGTTGCACGAACCTAGTCAATTGAAACGTGTGACATCCCTCATATGATTTTGATGTCTGAGGCTATGTGCGCAGGTGTGCGCTCTGCACCGCAGCTTAAAAAAGGTCTGCTTCAGAGCGCAGCTGAAAAGCTGCGTTCTGAAGCGCCTCACAATGTCTGTCATTCACTAATCTCTGTCAGTCGGTCACTATCTCTGTCCCTCTCTCTCTGTCCATGTCAGTCTATCCCTCTTATCCCCTCTCTCATACTCACCGATCCCCGATCACCAGCACGGCGCTGCACGGCGTTCACACTGCTGCGGCGGCTTTTACTATTTTGAAAAAGCTGGCCTCTCATTAAACAATCTAGTATTCCCTGCTTTCCCCGCCCACCGGCGCCTATGATTGGTTGCAGTGAGACACGCCCCCACGCTGAGTGACAGGTGTCTCACTGCACCCAATCACAGCAGCCAGTGGGCGTGTCTATACTGTGCAGTAAAATAAATAAATAATTAAAAAAAACGGCGTGCGGTCCCCCCCAATTTTAATGCCAGCCAGATAAAGCCATACGGCTGAAGGCTGGTATTCTCAGGATGGGGAGCTCCACGTTATGGGGAGCCCCCCAGCCTAACAATATCAGTCAGCAGCCGCCCAGAATTGCCGCATACATTAGATTTGACAGTTCTGGGACTGTACCCGGCTCTTCCCGATTTGCCCTGGTGCTTTGGCAAATCGGGGTAATAAGGAGTTAATGGCAGCCCATAGCTGCCAATAAGTCCTAGATTAATCATGTCAGGCGTCTCCCCGAGATACCTTCCATGATTAATCTGTAAATTACAGTAAATAAACACACACACCCGAAAAAATCCTTTATTAGAAATAAAAAACACAAACATATACCCTGGTTCAACAATTTAATCAGCCCGAAAAAGCCCTCCATGTCCGGCGGAATCCAGGATGGTCCAGCGTCGCATCCAGCTGTGCTGCATGGAGGTGACAGGAGCTGCAGCACACACAGCCGCTCCTGTCAGCTCCACGCGGCAAATGAAGAGTGCCGCGCGATCAGCTGAGCTGTCACTGAGGTTACCCGCTGTCAACACTGGATCCAGTGACAGCGGGTAACCTCAGTGACAGCTCAGCTGATCGCGATACTCACCTCAGTTGCTCCATGGAGCTGACAGGAGCGGCGGTGTCTTCTGCAGCTCCTGTCACCTCCATGCAGCAGAGCTGGATGCGACGCTGGACCATCCTGGATGACGCCGGACATGGAGGGCTTTTTCGGGCTGATTAAATTGTTGAACCAGGGTATATGTGTGTTTTTTATTTCTAATAAAGGATTTTTTCGGGTGTGTGTGTTTATTTACTGTAATTTACAGATTAATCATGGAAGGTATCTCGGGGAGACGCCTGACATGATTAATCTAGGACTTATTGGCAGCTATGGGCTGCCATTAACTCCTTATTACCCCGATTTGCCAAAGCACCAGGGCAAATCGGGAAGAGCCGGGTACTGTCCCAGAACTGTCGCATATAATGTATGCGGCAAGTCTGGGCGGCTGCTGACTGATATTGTTAGGCTGGGGGGCTCCCCATAACGTGGAGCTCCCCATCCTGAGAATACCAGCCTTCAGCCGTATGGCTTTATCTGGCTGGTATTGAAATTGGGGGGGAACACACGCCGTTTTTTTTAATTATTTATTTATTTATTTTACTGCACAGTATAGACACGCCCACCGGCTGCTGTGATTGGGTGCAGTGAGGCACCTGTCACTCAGTGTGGGGGCGTGTCTCACTGCAACCAATCATAGGCGCCGGTGGGCAGGGAAAGCAGAGAATACGAGATTGCTTAATGAGCGGCCGGCTTTTTCAAAAGAGGAAAAGCCGCCGCAGCAGTGTGAATGCCGTGCAGCGCCGCGCCGGTGATCGGGGAATGGTAAGTACAAGAGAGGGGGGGAACTGACCGACAGACTGTGAGAGAGGGACAGACAGACAGAGAGACCGACAGAGAGACAGAGAGACCGACCGACGGACTCAGGGAGATTGCCGACATACACAGAAATAGAAAGAATGGCCGACATCACTCTTCAGAGACTCTCTACAGTATATTCCTATGTCTCTCCAAAATAAAACAAGCTTTTTCGTATACTAAACAGAATTACTCTAATCAGCTTTTCTAAAATAAGACTGAAAGTATTAAGACAGTGTTGCTTTAAAGAAAACTGAAATAACCAGACAGCAATCCAATCCTGGATCTCCTTTTGGTTAGTATAAACTTTAGTGGAAAATATTAATCACTTATTGTAACACGGCAGTGCATAACCCCGGCCAAAACAATCTACTCTAGTCATCCCCAGTGATACAATTTAGCAATTTCAATTCATCGTAGGATGAATCAAGCCCACAAGCATAATGGGTAAAAAACAAAATGTCCAGTGGGAACAGGTAACCGTGAAGGTAGCGTAAATCTTACATATGAATCCCTTAGTCCCTGCTTTGGCCTCCTTTACAAAGCTCTCCCTGCACCATCACTTTTCCACCCCATGATCTGCTTGGTGTGATTTTTCATCTTTTTGCCAGCATATGTACTGAAGAGTATACATGGGGTTTTATTTTGGCTTGAGAATTTCTCTATAAAACTGATTTTTTTCTACCATGCTTTAATAAATGTTAAGCTTTATTTAAATGTCCAATGCCTTGATTCTCCTCATTAAATATACGATATTTGTGGTCTGTCCTCTATTCTTCTGTTTGATTAAAGTAGAATACCATCGTGCCAGCCGGATAATGGAAAACCTCTAAGGGGCACCTTGCACACTGCGATATCGCAGGTGCGATGTCGGTGGGGTCAAATTGAAAGTGACGCACATCCGGCATCGCATGCGACATCGCAGTGTGTAAAGCCTGGATGATACGATTAATGAGCGCAAAAGCGTCGTAATCGTATCATCGCTGCAGCGTCGGCGTAATCCATAATTACGCTGACGCGACAGTCCGATGTTGTTCCTCGCTCCTGCAGCAGCACACATCGCTTTGTGTGAAGCCGCAGGAGCGAGGATCATCTCCTACCGGCGTCACTGCGGCTTCCGTAGGATATGCGGAAGGAAGGAGGTGGGCAGGATGTTTACATCCTGCTCATCTCCGCCCCTCCGCTCCGATTGGCCGCCTGCCGTGTGACGTCGCAGTGACGCCGCACGACCCGCCCCCTTAACAAGGAGGCGGGTCGCCGGCCACAGGGACGTCGCACGGCAGGTGAGTGTGTGTGTGAAGCTGGCGTAGCGATAACTTTCGCTACGCCAGCTATCACCACATATCGCTGCTGCGACGGGGGCGGGGACTATCGCACTCGGCATCGCAGCATCGGCCTGCGATGTCGTAGTGTGCAAAGCCCGCCTTAGGGTTTTCTTCTTCAGTCTGCTGGGATACAGTCTTCTTTTTTTTTCAGTGATTTCTAAAATGTGAATGCTAATTTATGACTGTTGCCATCAATAGAGAGCTTTTTACTACATTGACTTAGATAGGGATTCATAGATCTGAATTTTTTGTAGAACAGTAATAAAAGTCTATACAATTCTGATCAGTATTTCAAACTTGGGAAAGGGAAAGGTATTGTTCCCAAGTTAAATGGCAACATAAAGGGAATTTATCAGTAGGATTAACCCTCCTAAGACAGAACATGTAGGTCATGGTAAGCTGAATAAAGTTATATCTTAATATCTGCAACCTGATGTTTTATTCCTAAGAAATCCGCATTTTTTTTTAAATATGTAAATGAACGGTTAAGATCTATGGAATGGACATAGATCTTATGAATCTGCTTCCAGAGCTTATTGTAAATGAAAGATGGTGTTACAAGGATGAGACATGTAATAACTGACTGCTCTCCTGATCTACATGTCTTAATTTTGTAACGTCTCCTTTCATTTAGGGCACACTGACATTTGCGTATAACTCAGGCAAATGCTATCTGATGTTTTGCCTGATATCACTTGCGCCAATATTATGTGACTGTTGATCAGCGTTTTTCTCATGCCAATTCGGCATAAGAAAAAAAATTGCTGTGTGCTCTAGTTGGCAGCATGTCTCAGATGATGCGCACCCATTGGTGCGTGCAAAACACCAGACTGCACTTGGATGACATCCGAGTGCAGTCCCATATACGCTGAGACAGGCAATGGATAAGATGGAGATATTAAGCACTCCATCTTCTCCTCCCCGGTTATCCGCATGTGAATGAGCCGAGGGTCATTAGGATATTGCATCCTATGCTCTCGCATGAAAGAGTCATCAGATGCCTGTGTGACTCTGGCCTTAAAATAAGCTCTGGAGGCAGATTCTAAAGTCGATCTATGGCCGACCCATAGACCTTAACAGCTCATTTACATATTTAAGAAAATGTGAATTTCTCTGGAATAAGAGATCAGATCACAGATAGAAAGGTACAATTTTATTGAACTTTCAATGACCTGTACGCCCATAAATACAGCTTAAGGCCCCGTTACACACAACGACGTATCTAATGATATATCGGTGGGGTCACGGATTCCGTGACGCACATCCGGCATCGTTAGCGACGTAGTTGCATGTGACACCAATGAGCGACCGTTAACGATGGAAAATACTCACCAAATCGTCCATCGTTGACACTTTGTTCATTTTCAAAAAATCGTTGATTGTTGAAGATGCAGGTTGTTCGTCGTTCCTGAGGCAGCACACATCGCTATGTGTGACACCTCGGGAACGAAAAACTACAGCTTACCTGCGTCCGTCGGCAATGAGGAAGGAAGGAGGTGGGCGGGATGTTACGGCCGCTCATCTCCGCCCCTCCGCTTCTATTGGGCGGCCGCTTAGTGACGCCGCTGTGACGCCGCACAAACTGCCCCCTTAGAAAGGAGGCGGTTTGCCGGTGACAGCAACGTCGCTAGGCAGGTAAGTCCGTGTGACGGCTCCTAACGATATTGTGCGCCATGGGCAGCGATTTGCCCATGACGTACAAACGACGGGGGCGGGTACGCTGGTGACTGTATGTTCTCCAGCAGACGAAATTATTCACTTAAGTCTACACACTCACTACCTCTAGTTTTCATGTAACAATCCTATCTGTGGTGGATACTAACAGAAGATGGCCCCTGTGCAAGAACTTTATATGAGCCCCTTGGTGTCCAAAATCCCATCATAATGAACAATTCCACTAGCTTGGAAGGTGGTAGTGGGCCTCCTTACCTTTTAGGCCCTTGTGTGGTTGCACTGGTCGCACCAATGATATGTCCACCCCTGGTTCCTATGTTATTAGTAATACCAGGCAGGAGCACATATATACATTGTATATATATATATATATATATATATATATATATATATATATACATATATACATATATATATATATATATATATATGTATATGTATATACAGTATATATGTATTATATACAGTACAGACCAAAAGTTTGGACACACCTTCTCATTCAAACAATTTTCTTTATTTTCATAACTCTAAAAATTGTAGATCACATTGGAGTCATCAAAACTATGAATTAAAACGTGTGGAATGAAATACTTAAAAAAGTGTAAAACAACTGAAAATATGTCTTATATTCTAGGTTCTTCAAAGTAGCTTTTGCTTTGATTACTGGTTTCAACACTCTTGACATTCTCTTGATGAGCTTCAAGAGGTAGTCACCGGAAATGGTTTTCCAACAGTCTTGAAGGAGTTCCCAGAGATGCTTAGCACTTGTTCGCCCTTTTGCTTTCACTCTGTGGTCCAGCTCACCCCAAACCATCTCGATTGGGTTCAGGTCTGGTGACTGTGGAGGCCAGATCAGCTGGTGTAGCACCCCATCACTCTCCTTCTTAGTCAAATAGCCCTTACATAGCCTGGAGGTGTGTTTGGGGTCATTGTCCTGTTGAAAAATAAATGATGGTCCAACAAACGCAAAACGATGGAATAGCACGCCGCTGCAAGATGCTGTGGTAGCCATGCTGGTTTAGTATGCCTTCAATTTTGAATAAATCCCCAACAGTGTCACCAGCAAAGCACCACCCCACAATCACACCTCCTCCTCCATGCTTCACAGTGGGAACCAGGCATGTAGAGTCCATCTGTTCACCTTTTCTACAAAGACACGGTGGTTGGATCCAAAGATCTCAAATTTAGACTCATCTGCACAAAGCACAGATTTCCACTGGTCTAATGTCCATTCCTTGTGTTCTTTAGCCCAAGCCAAGTCTCCTCTGCTTGTTGCCTGTCCTTAGCAGTGGTTTCCTAGCAGCTATTTTACCATGAAGGCCTGCTGCACAAAGTCTCCTCCTAATAGTTATTCTAGAGATGAGAAGGTGTGTCCAAACTTTTGGTCTGTACTATATATATAGATATAGATATAGATATAGATATATAGATATAGATATATAGTGTATAAAAGCGTGAGTGCATATTTCTTCTCAAGTTAATGAGAGCCATTACTGGTGTACTCTTATTAATCTTGCTTGCCACGGTTAGCTGTGGAGGAGGGAGGCAGCACAGTTCTCTGGTTTCTTGTCAGTTGTGGGAAGGATGATGTGTAGGAGGTGAGGAATGTATTGATGTTTAAAAAAAAGAGCAGATTGATATATTAATATGCCATAGATAGGGATTTATGGATGAAGCCTCGTAATTTTATTTACATAGGACTGTCTTAAATCGGAATGCATCCAATATACATGAAATCCTTCAATGATAAATATTCTCACATGCTTGACTGATTGGTGATAGATGGTTTTGTGGTTAGTTTCGCTGTGTTAGTTGTTCTAATTTCTACATTATTTCAAATTTTTTATTATAGATAGAGAACACTGAAAATATTGAAAACATAAGTTTTTTTGGATTGGAAATCAAAATTTAGTGTCATTCTGTAAAGGGAATTTGTGAAGCAGCATGTGTACCGAACCGGTAGGCCTCTGATGTGACAAGATTGGTGCATAGCGGTCCGAGTGCTGATCTGGCCTGACCAGGCGCATGCCAGGCTTTGTGATGGAGATAAAAATAATATAAAAAGGCAGAGAAAAATAAATAAATAAATAGATTGTGATGCCAGTTGGGTTATTCGACCTTGGCATGGCCGGCACTGCCCCAGAAATTAGGTTGTGATGCGTAGTGCCAGAGGGTTATTCCCTCTCCCCATAACTAGGTCTAGTTCCTGGGGAAGGTGGAACAAGTATAGTGCAGCAGGGAATAATATTCAGCCAGAGACAGTACAGGGAGCTTTTACCTTTCACTGAAGCTTTGTAAACAGTTCCAGAACATTCCATACAGCTCATACTAGGATGTCAGTCGGAGCTGCCCAATGAGGGTTCAGTTTCTCTATTGTGATGTAGTTTAGTCTTCCCGCTGCTACGTTCCTTCCTGGGAAAAGGTATCTTGCAATACTGGGATTTCCTAGACAGACAAGTACTGGATCTATTATCCCTTCCAGTGAGCAGGCATTTGAATCCTATTGGAACACTTACTTTTGCTTGTAGAAGTTTCTAGATTCTATGCAGCTGCTGAGCTCCTGGGCAATTTACTTTACTGCTCCTTATATAAAAAGGATCCAAGCAGTCTCTCAGTTTACCACTGTCTCTGAAAGTCTAAGTGGCCTAGGGACTGATATCCCACCAATTTGCAGCTATCCCCTTCAGAGGGCTCAGAAGCCACCTCTGTCCAAGACTGTCTCCATTTTACACTCCTCCTGCATTCTAATCACCTCCCCTCTCCTTCTAGGGATCATGAACAAGCCCTGTCTTCAGACAAGGTGTAGAAACCACAGTAAAGGAGTGGAGGAAAATGTGTGTATGCAATTTTTAGCAGGGAAACCAAATATCACTAAGGCTGGAAATACATATTATACACATTGGAATATACATGTAGTCATTCTTTGTGGCACACAGGGCACCACACATGTGCAAAACCTGCCTCACAAAGCAGTCTTAGAGCACCATGTATGATACGTCATCAGAAGTTAGTGCCACTGTCTTGGTTAGAATTCATTCTAAGCTACATCTAGAGTTTGTGTCTGTGTTTGTGTGATTTTCCTTATACATTCCAAAAACATACCGCAAGATACCTAACTTCATAAAAAATTGGAAATGAAAGCATGAACTGAACTTAGTGCCTACTATCTTGAATGTATTGATGCTATAAAAAAGAGGGAAAAAAACACCTAATCTAGGGTTCAGCAACAGACAAAGACTAGACACAAGACAAATAACGCCAGAGTAATGCTTGAGTCTAGTCTTCTGACTCAAGGGAAAGACTTTATGAGATATTCATTCTGGAACTTTGTGTGTCACATGATTATTTGTGGAACTGTATTGTAACCCACGAAACACCACAAGAACATCACTCATGAACTTCAATGTAGTTTTTGTGGACTTTGTACTGTCTATCATATCTCAGGGTTTTTTTGGTAAGAGAATTGCTGTTGAGGAAGCCTGGTGGCTGGGTAGCCCTAGAATTAAAGCTTCCTAGCTCTGATTGCTGCTTTTAACTACTTAAATGCCACTGAGACTGGCATTGCACCATGAACCAACCCAGGTGTTCATCTAGGAGCCCATGTATTTTGTCATAAGGTAGAATATTTAGAGAAATGACTAATCCAAATAGCCTAAAGGAAGAGGATTATTCCATGGTGTGCCTGTGTGTCAGCTGCTCCACAGTTCTGTTGTCTCTACATAATGTAACCGATAACATTAATATTACATTTATAGCTCTCACAGCTTTACCATTCTCAAAGAAGGTAAATAAAGCAAATGAACAAACAATGAGATGAAGGGAGGCTTTCCCTATGAGCTTACAATCTAATGAAATAAGACATTTCATACCTTTCAGCAAGTGAAAATGCTCGTCTTGGCATCTTTGAGGAGGTTTTTTTTTAAGTCAAGGAGTTGTATGGAATTTTCAGTAACTTGAATTTGTAGTAATGTAGGGGGTCAGCTCCTACAAAGAAAAAAATTGCACTGTGACTTTAAGGGACACTGTTCCACTTCGATTTCTGTGAACTTGGACTAGCTATACCTCCTGGAGTGTGTTTGTTGGATTAGGCGGGCTGTGGTAAAACGAGGTTAGATCGGGAAAATAGGCAAAAAGAGCGGAAAGTTAAAAGGAGACATTGTCCGGTGGAGCCAGAGCTGGACCTGAAGGTCTATCGTGCTTGGAGAAATTGTTCGTATCAGTGGTCTAGAGGAGGAGTGTAGTGCCTGGCTACAAGAGGACCATGAGAGAATACCAGAGACCGCATAGCTGCACCGGCGGGCCAGAGAGAGAAGGAAGGACTCAACTCGGTGAGGTCAGTCACCCCCCACCATCCCCAAGAAGAGAACAGAATCCCCCACCTTAAAGTGAAGTGCGCACCGTAATGTCAACGTGACAACCTCAGTAACGAGCTGAAGTTAACGGACTGGTCTATCTTTCTCAGTACCGTAAGTCCAATAGTGGTATTCTCGGGCGATAGAGTGTAGTGTAGACCTTGGTTGTCAGTGCACAGTAGCTGCATGGCCTGGTTAGCGGAGGCCAGTTAGGTACTAGAACAGACTAGTTGATAATAATTGTTCATATTGTTTCCATTATATCAGGAGAACTAAACAACATTTATAATTGGAGGTATTTGCTAATATCATTATTATTACACCTACTACATATTTGGATAAGATCTTTGAGATGGGAATACCCCTTTAAGTCCTGCCTGTTGGTGCTCCTCTGGCACTTCAATAGTACTATACACAGGCATACATGTTCCCAGCTTGCTGTTTATGCAGGGACACATTATTATATCTTATAACAATGCTCCTGATCATGCTGTTAATAAATATTTGAATGGGCTCAAAGGTAACTGTGAGGGGTTCGGAGCAGCGATATAGAGAAACAGTGGGGCATCAGTAGGTGAGTATCTGTATATTTTTGTTTTGTTTTTTTTTACATTTAGAGTATACTTTAACATTTTTAGAATTAGAAAATGAGCCTGACAACTGCTATCTTTTATATCAAGCACCCCAAATACCACCTGGTCAATCCCTGCTCTGCCACCATTTACTAGAATAAGAAGTCGCAGCACATGAAAACTGCTCAACGGTGAAAGAGCTTCTGCCAGATTAAACTGTTAGTCACCCAAACTAGAACCTCATCTCATATGATGGTGATTTCACTCTGCTGCCCGTTCCTCAGTGTCACTGTGAAATTTGCTGGCCTTGCTGAGTATGTGTGACCCAACTATGTGCCTTTCTCCTGTTGCTGAGTATCTTATACATCAGCTTTGATGAGGATGCATGTTGCCACCATGTTAAACCCTAGCTACCATCTGCTTATTTGTATCCTCATGGATCTAAAGTTGTGATGTCATCATTCAATATCACACGACCACTGCAACCAATTATTGATCTCGATGGTCATGTTCATGAGCACATAACTGTTGAGGTCAATAAATGCTCACATGGGTAAGATGACGGTCATGACAAAGAAGTCTAATTTAAGGTAATATGCATTAGACCTTTTAAAGAATAGTTAGAAAGAAAACCAAGAGTCACGAGTAGAACAATTCATACCAAATTAACAACCCAAATATTGGACAGAGGCAATATCCAAAAAGGTTAAAGGGAACTCGTCACCAGATTTGGTGACTATAAGCTGCGGCCACCACCACTGGGCTCTTATATACAGCATTCAAACATGCTGTATATAAGAGCTCAGGCCGCTGTGTAGAACGTCAAAATAACTTTATAATACTTACCTAAACGGTCGGTATGGTGCAGATGGGTGTCTCCGTTCTCTGGTTGTGATGCCTCCTCTTTCAGCCGTCTTCGTCCTCCTTCTTCTGAAGCCGGGGGTGCATGTGTCGCGGGCGGGGAGGAGGGTGTCAGCACACCGCGCTCACCCCTTCTGCTCGGGTCCGGCAGTTGCTCCTGGTGGCTCGAGCCGTGGGCCGGATCCCGGGGTGTCTCGAGCGACACTCCTCGCCCGTGAGTGAAAGGGGGTGTTTGTTGGGTGTGGGGATTGTTATAGTTCGTGACGCCACCCACGGTTGTGGTGATTGCACCACCGCTGCTCAGTGTGGGGGTCCCGGGGATGGTGATGCGGAGCAGCCAGGTGTTGTGTTGCCCCTCCGTGGGTAGGGGTTGGTGATCCCGGGGCCCGGTGATGAGATATGAAGTGTAGGGCCTGGAGGGCGCAGGGGCGCGGGGGCAGCGCTGTGCCTTGCGGCACTATGGTACTCACTCAGCCTGACACACGGACACAGTTTGTACGGTAAACCAACGGCTGGTAGGACGGTCCCACAGACGGCTGCACCTGCACTCCCGGTAGGTAACGGTGACGTTTCTCTTCCTTGCACCTATGTTGTCTGATGGTAGCGGTGGATTCCCTCCGGTTACCCGCTCCCCGACTGCAATCTGGGCCGGAGGAGCTCTACACTTTGCCCGCAGGCGCTGGCCCTGGGGAAACTTGTGCCTTGGCGGTGGCGGTGTCTCCCCGGTAATGGTCGGGCTGTTGCCGTCAATCGGGACTTGGTTGCTGGGGGATCTGCGTCCCCGTCACTGACGGATTTGGCAAATTTGGCGACTCCTAGCCTTGCCGGGGTCCGAGAGGCCCCTGCCCTGGTGCTGACTGTCCTTCGGAACACTGCTCCAGACCACCGGGCACACAGCCAACGGGGTCCTTCCAGGAACTTCCAAACGGTCCCCCTCCAAACAGTCACCGCCGTCGCTGACCTTGCTGTTCTAGCCCTACACACAGCTGGGCTCTCAGGCTTTGCACACTCTCTGCGCTGTCACCACTTCTTGCTTTCCTCCTTTACTCCTTTTCTTTCCTTCACTTTCACTTCTTGTTTGTTTACTCTAGCCCCTGCCTGGGCTACTCCTCACTCCTTCCACTTCCTCCTCCCTGACTAGACTGCCTGGCCTCTTCCTGCCTCCAGTGTTGTGAGCTCCTTGGTGGGCGGAGCCAACCGCCTGGCCCACCCCTTGGTGTGCATCCTCAACCTCTGGAGGAAGGCAACAAGGATTTCTGGTTAGCAGGTGTGCCTACCTGGAGTGTGGGGTGTGGTGGTGTTGTGACCTGTGTCCCCTGGCTTGCCCAGGGCGACACATTCCCCCTTAGCAAAATGCAGACCGTCCGCGGGCTGCCGTCCTACACCGGTTTTATTTTTCTGTAAAAGGGGATAACAAGGGTTCATCAAAACATAAATAACATTTTTAATCAAAAACTCTTCCCAAACGGGAGGCACATTTTCTTAAACATTGTAACGGTGTACGGTCACGGTTTCCGCTCTCTCCCACCCAAGCAACCTGGCCCTGATGCTGCCCCTAAAGCCCAGGCAGCACCCCTTGACCCACAGTCCAGCACAAGTCACCCGAGCGGGATCTGTCCTTCCCCTCCAGAGGGTAGCCACCGGTTCCTTTGGTGGCTGGGCCCTGGCCTGCTCTGCTCAGGGCCCTCCCTCCAACCTGCCTCTCCGGAGGCGGCATTGCGGAAACGGTAACGGTACCCAATATATTTACAAGCCACTTAACGTTTGTGGTTGCCCTGCAGAGTTCACGGGCTTGTCCATGGATAGTTCCCATGCAAATAAACTTAAACGGTCCCCACGGGGACAACGGTGCCGGCTCCTGCCGGTTGCAAATCACACGGTGAATCAGGTGAAGTACTCGGTCATTTTCATTTTCATCATTTCAAACTTTCAACTTTTTCAAACAAACACACAACACTCTTTTACATTCGCGGACCCCTTTCATTCATAGAACGGTCTCCCTGTACCTAAGTGGGGGTCTACCTAGGTTGGAACGGGTGGACCTTCAGGGCCCGGTGTCAGTGGTACTAGACAGTGGGGTAGAGGGAACAATCGGTTCCTCCTCCCGGCTATAGTGTGGAGCAGGCGGAGGTGCAGGGGGGCTGGGTACAGGTTCATCCCTGGGCACTGGCACGGGTTCTGGCTCACGGTTAACCGCTTCCACTACTTCTTCATCCACGGGTTGTGGGAACAGTATCACTGGAAGTATCACCGCGCCGTTCTGTGTAGGCCAGTTTGCTGGGAAGTCACCCATTACAGTGTGGATTACCTCTGCTGCCTTTTCCACTGGTGGAGAAACCGGTACTTCAGCTTCTGCTTTCAATACTGGGGGGCATTTTTTTAGATGGTCCCGAGAAACTGTGGCCAGGGTGCCCCCTTGGTCCCGACTGATCTGGTAGGTTTTCCCATTGTCCCACTCGGTGGGTTGTACGACGTAAGGGACTTGCTCCCACTGGTCATCCAGTTTGTGGGCTTTTCTCTTCCGTTTCAGCACCACATCTCCTGGCTGGAAAGGACCTGCAGGCGCCTTCTGGTTGAACCGGTGCTCTTGCTGTTCTCGACTTCGACTGAGGTTTTTCTCTACATACTCCTGGATTTGCCGGTACTGGGCCCTCCTCCGACTCTCCCACTCTGCCGTCGAAGGGAGTGCTTCCGGAGCTTCCAACCCCATCTCCAGATCCACCGGCAGGCGGCCAGGCCGAGCCCTCATCAGATACGCTGGGGTGCACTTTGTCGAGCTGGTTGGGATATTATTGTACATGTCGACCAAGTCGGGTAACTTTTCCGGCCACATGTTCCGTTCTTCCAGCGGTAGCGTCTTGAGGAGCCCCAGGACCAAGTGATTCATTTTCTCGCACATGCCGTTGGTTTGGGCGTGGTACGGAGTGGTCCGGATCTTCTTGCAGCCGTACAACTGGCAGAATTCGTGAAACACCTCTGCTTCAAAAGCCGGGCCTTGGTCAGTCAGCACCTTCTCGGGGTACCCATGAGGTCGGCAGAAATAAGCCTGGAACGCACGAGCAGCAGTTCGACCAGTCAGGTCCTTGACGGGGACTACCACCATAAATCTTGAGTAGTGGTCTACCATGGTCAATGCGTAGGTGTACCCACTTCGGCTAGGGGTGAGCTTAACATGGTCTAGGGCGACCAGTTCCAGCGGCTGATGGGTGACGATGGGATGTAACGGTGCCCTCTGGCTAGTCTCGTCCTTTCTCCTCAGCGTACAAGGACCGCACTCTCGGCACCAGGCTTCCACCGATTCACGCATCCCACTCCAATAGAACCGCTCCCTCAACAGCATCTCCAGCTTTTTCCACCCGAAGTGGCCAGCACCATCATGGTATGCCCGCAGTACAGTAGCGACATCAGCCTGAGGAACGATCAACTGGCATATTTTCTCATGGGTCTTCGGGTTGATCAGCTCACGGTACAGCCTCCCTTGGTGTAGGTAAAGCCGTTTCCGTTCTTTCCACAAGCGTTGGGCTTCGGCTGGAGCGCTAGGGTCCATTCCCATGGCGCCTTGTTCCACCAGAGTCTTGACAAGGCGGACAGCCGGCGCTTGGTCCTGGGCGTCCTGCCACTCCTGACTGGGCCGCGGGTCCAGATCCACCCTTTGCTGACATACCTGTACCCTCTCAGTAGGCGGCTGGTGAAACGCAGGCAGCTCAATCTCCTCGAGGTCGTCGTCCTCACACCCCTCTTCTGACAAATGGGGCATCCGGGAGAGTGCATCTGCATTGATGTTGACACGACCAGCTCGGTACTTTATGGTGAAATCATAGTTGGCTAACCGGGCTACCCACCGCTGCTCCAGCGCGCCCAACTTGGCCGTGTTCAGGTGAGTTAACGGATTGTTGTCCGTAAACGCGGTGAATTTTGCTGCCGCCAAGTAGTGGCGGAACCGCTCTGTGATAGCCCACACCAACGCCAATAGCTCGAGCTTGAAGGAGCTATAGTTCTCAGGGTTCCTTTCGGTCGGCCGGAGTTTTCGGCTGGCGTAGGCAATCACCTTCTCCTTTCCATCCTGGACCTGGGACAAGACCGCTCCTAGCCCCACGTTACTGGCATCCGTGTGGAGAATGAACGGGCGCCCATAGTCAGGGTACGCCAAGACCTCTTCTCCGGTCAAGGCCGCCTTCAACTGGCCAAAGGACTCCTCATGCTTGTCCTCCCACAACAGTGGGGCTCCAATGGGTCTACCACCTTTGGTCTGTCCCACGAGGAGATCTTGCATGGGGGCAGCCATCTTCGTGTACCCCTTTATAAAACGCCGATAGTACCCTACCAGACCCAGGAACTGCCTTACTTCCCTCACTGTGGTTGGTCTCGGCCAGCTCTGGATGGCAGTGATCTTCTCAGGGTCGGGGGCAACACCATCCGCACTCACCACATGTCCTAGATACTGCACCCTGGGTTTCAGCAGATGGCACTTCGAGGGCTTCAACTTCATCCCGAACTTGGCAAGGGACGCGAACACCTCGGCCAGGTGCTCCAGATGGGCTTCATACGTCTGGGAATAAACAATCACATCATCCAAATACAGCAGGACGGTCTCGAAGTTTAAATGTCCCAAACAGCACTCCATCAACCGTTGGAAGGTCCCGGGGGCATTGCACAGCCCAAACGGCATGCTATTGAATTCGCAGAGCCCCATCGGGGTGGTGAAGGCGGTCTTCTCCCGGTCCTCGGGGGCCACGGCCACTTGCCAGTATCCGCTGGTGAGGTCAAGGGTCGAGAAGTAGTTTGCAGTTCTCAGTGCAGCCAAAGATTCTTCAATACGAGGCAATGGATAGGCATCTTTATGGGTTATCTGGTTGATCTTCCGGTAGTCCACACACATCCGCATGGTACCATCCTTCTTCTTGACCAGTACCAACGGAGCGGCCCAGGGACTACAACTGTCCCGAATAACCCCTGCCTCCTTCATATTCTTCAACATATCTTTGGCACACTGGTAATGTGCAGGGGGAATAGGTCTATACCTCTCTTTGATAGGGGGATGTTCACCCGTGGGAATGTGGTGTTGGACCCCCTTGATCTGCCCAAAGTCTAGGGGGTGCTTACTGAAAACCTGTTCGTACTCCTGCACTACCCTGTGTACCCCTGCCCTGTGATGTGTAGGGGTATCCTCAGTGCCCACATGTAGCTGTTGGTGCCACTCCTTGGTGTCCCCCTGGGGTGGGGAAGTGCTGGTGGTAGGTGGGAGTGTGGATGGACGGGCTTCCTGGATAGTGTGAGGGTCCAGGGTGAGCAGTTTGGCAATGGTGGCATACCGGGGGAGCCTGACTTCTTCCTCCCCACAGTTCAACACTCTCACAGGCACTCTCCCTTTCTTCACATCTACCACCCCTCGGGCGGCCACTACAGTGGGCCAGTGCTCGGAAGGCATGGGCTCCATCATCGCAGGGTAGTCACGCCCCTGAGGCCCTACTGCTGCCCTACACCAGATCATCATCTCACTCCTAGGGGGCACAGTCAATGGAGCAACATCCATCACTCGCACTCCACCAATCTCCCCTCCGGTTGAGCTTACATGCTGGCGGTACATCAGGGCGCGGATCTCACGCTGCACAGCCCTCTGCCGGCTCCCCGCCGCCGTGGCGGCTAGCCGTTGCAAAAGGTTCAACACATCAGCCATGCAGTGTTCCATCACATTGGTTCCCAGCACTATTTTCGGGTTATGATCACTGGGTTCATTCATGATCACAATCATGCCCTGATGTTGCAGTTCAGCTTGCCCCACTGTCATAGCCACTTCTTTATACCCCACCTGGGTCAATGGAAGTCCATTAGCGGCAATCAAATTTATACTAGGGTCTGGAGGCGCCAGCTCGTCTGTGGCCCAATACTGCTGATACAACGTGTACGGTATGGTAGTTACCTGTGATCCAGTGTCCAAGAGAGCCATCACTGGTATGCCGTCCACAGCCACGGGGATGATAGGGCGGGCCCCGACATATCGGTCTCGCCAGTCCGGGGGGCCACGGTGTTCTACTCCTGAGGATTGGCCCGGGGCCCCAGGGGTTGCTCGTTTAACGGGCACTGTCGGTAATAATGGCCCGGCTTACGGCACTTGTAGCAGATTGGAGGTCTGCTCCGCGGGTTGTTAACGCTTCTCCGCTGCATCCAGGGAACATCTTCGGGACTGTCAGCGAGCTGTATCTGCGCTGGAGGCTGGGATCTGGTCAGAGGTTGCAGTGCAGCAAGGATTTTGGCAAGGTCTCCGTCCAGGCGACGGACCTGGGCGGCCAACTCTTCGACGGTGCTGCTCGGGGCTGCAGGCATTACAGAGGTTGGTTTGGCTGAGGCCGCCATAACAGGAGCTGTCTCGACGGGCCACGGGACGGGTTCCAGAACTTCAGCAGCTAGGGGCTGTAGTGCTTTAATAGCCCGCTCCTTTAACACAGCGAAGTCCACATCAGGGTGTTCTAGGGCCCACAGCCGGAGTTGTTTACGATCCTCAGGGGACCTCATCCCCTGCGCAAATTGCTCCACTAACATCTTGTTGCTATCCGCCTCATTAATAGAGTTCACCCGCTTCAGCGTGCGGAGGGCGGTCTGCAGACGTAGAGCATAGTCCCGAATGCTATCCCCAGCTCGTTGCCGGCACTGGTAAAACTGCATCCTCAGCTCAGCTTCGGTCCGGGTCTCGAAGGCAGTCTGTAGCCTCTCGAAGATGGCGGCTACAGAGAGCCGGTCCCCCTCGGCCCAGGTCTCCGCTTCCTGCTCCGCCGCACCGGTTAACTGGCCTAGCACTATCGCCGCACGTTGCTTATCAGTCAGGGGATACAGCTCTAGCAACGGGTTAAGCTTCTTCCGGAAAGCCTGTAGGGCATCCGGTTTCCCGTCATACTGCGGTAGCCAGGCAGCTCCGGGTGCATAGGGCAAGGAAAACGGCATGACCTGAGCAAGCGCGGGGGCCGCGGCACCTCCCGCCGGTACAACCGGGACTTGGGCAGGCCCATTCCCATCCGCGTGTGCCGCTGCGGCTGCGACCACCGCTCCTCCAGCGGCTCCGTCGGGCGCAGACATCTTGTTTCCGTCCCCCTTAGCTCTTTCCGGCCCCTCCTCTCTCGGGGCGGGGTTTTGGCCTTCGCACTTCTACTGCTCGAGAAGACGCTCGAGCGGGAACTTTTCGCGCCAAAGATGGCGGCTTCTGAAATTTTTCTGCCGGATGCCTCCGGCGGTAACAAGGCGCACCTCTACCTGACGGCAGAGCGGTAAGATCCTGTTCGTGACGCCAAGTTGTCGTGGGCGGGGAGGAGGGTGTCAGCACACCGCGCTCACCCCTTCTGCTCGGGTCCGGCAGTTGCTCCTGGTGGCTCGAGCCGTGGGCCGGATCCCGGGGTGTCTCGAGCGACACTCCTCGCCCGTGAGTGAAAGGGGGTGTTTGTTGGGTGTGGGGATTGTTATAGTTCGTGACGCCACCCACGGTTGTGGTGATTGCACCACCGCTGCTCAGTGTGGGGGTCCCGGGGATGGTGATGCGGAGCAGCCAAGTGTTGTGTTGCCCCTCCGTGGGTAGGGGTTGGTGATCCCGGGGCCCGGTGATGAGATATGAAGTGTAGGGCCTGGAGGGCGCAGGGGCGCGGGGGGCAGCGCTGTGCCTTGCGGCACTATGGTACTCACTCAGCCTGACACACGGACACAGTTTGTACGGTAAACCAACGGCTGGTAGGACGGTCCCACAGACGGCTGCACCTGCACTCCCGGGAACGTAACGGTGACGTTTCTCTTCCTTGCACCTATGTTGTCTGATGGTAGCGGTGGATTCCCTCCGGTTACCCGCTCCCCGACTGCAATCTGGGCCGGAGGAGCTCTACACTTTGCCCGCAGGCGCTGGCCCTGGGGAAACTTGTGCCTTGGCGGTGGCGGTGTCTCCCCGGTAATGGTCGGGCTGTTGCCGTCAATCGGGACTTGGTTGCTGGGGGATCTGCGTCCCCGTCACTGACGGATTTGGCAAATTTGGCGACTCCTAGCCTTGCCGGGGTCCGAGAGGCCCCTGCCCTGGTGCTGACTGTCCTTCGGAACACTGCTCCAGACCACCGGGCACACAGCCAATGGGGTCCTTCCAGGAACTTCCAAACGGTCCCCCTCCAAACAGTCACCGCCGTCGCTGACCTTGCTGTTCTAGCCCTACACACAGCTGGGCTCTCAGGCTTTGCGCACTCTCTGCGCTGTCACCACTTCTTGCTTTCCTCCTTTACTCCTTTTCTTTCCTTCACTTTCACTTCTTGTTTGTTTACTCTAGCCCCTGCCTGGGCTACTCCTCACTCCTTCCACTTCCTCCTCCCTGACTAGACTGCCTGGCCTCTTCCTGCCTCCAGTGTTGTGAGCTCCTTGGTGGGCGGAGCCAACCGCCTGGCCCACCCCTTGGTGTGCATCCTCAACCTCTGGAGGAAGGCAACAAGGATTTCTGGTTAGCAGGTGTGCCTACCTGGAGTGTGGGGTGTGGTGGTGTTGTGACCTGTGTCCCCTGGCTTGCCCAGGGCGACACACATGACGCATCCTACGTCATACACACGCACTGGCATTGAGGTCCTGCGCAGGCTCACTTTGATGTGCCCTAAGCAGGGCAGATCAAAGTATTATAGTGCGCCTGTGCAGGACCGGCGAGTGTGTATGACATAGGACGCGTCATGCACACAGGCTTCAGAAGAAGGATGAAGATGGCCGAAAGAGGAGACGTCACACCCGGAGAACAGAGACACCAATCTGACCCCTCTACACCGTACCGACCGGTACATATTATAAAGTAAGGTGAGTATTATAAAGTCATTTTTTCGTTCCTCACAGCGGCTTGGGCTCTTATATATAGCATGTTAGAATGCTGTATATAATAACCCAGTGGTGGTGGCCGCAGCTTATAGTCACCAAATCTGGTGACAAGTTCCCTTTAACCTTCTTCGATGTTGCCTCTGCCCAATATGTGAGTTATTAATTTGGTATGAATTGTTCTACTCTTGACTCTTGGTTTTCTTTCAAACTATTCTTTTCTCCTGTCCTCTGACCTGTCTTATCCTAACCTTTTGGTGATAAACCTTGACACTGTTCCTCAATTTGATATTACTACTGTATCTACTCTGAGGACTGTCATTTAGAGACCAATGTCTAAGTGCAAGGGCATAACTATGATAGGCACAGGGGTTGCAACTGCCTAGGGGGCTCAAATGTCTATAGTACAGTAAAATACTGCAACTAAAGGCTACTTTACACGCTGCGATATCAGTCCCGATATCGCTAGCGTGGGTACCCGTCCCCATCTGTTGTGCGACACAGGCAAATCGCTGCCCGTGCCGCACAACATCGCGCAGACCCGTCACACATACTTACCTGCCCGGCGACGTTGCTGTGACCGGCGAACCGCCTCCTTACTAAGGGGGTGGTCCGTGCGGCGTCACAGCGACGTCACTGAGCGGCCGCCCAATAGAAGCGGAGGGGCGGAGATGAGTGGCCAGAACATCCCACCCACCTCCTTCCTTCCTCATAGCGGCCGGGAGGCAGGTAAGGAGAGGTTCCTCGTTCCTGCGGCGTCACACATAGCGATGTGTGCTGCCGCAGGAGCGACAAACTACATCGTTACTGCTGCAGTAATGATAATCGAGAATGGACCCCCATGTCACTGATGAGCGATTTTGCACGTTTTTTCAACGATGCAAAATCGCTCATCGGTGTCACACGCTGCAACATCGCTAATGCGGCCGGATGTGCGTCACAAATTCCGTGACCCCAACGACTCCGCATTAGCGATGTCGCAGCGTGTAAAGCCCCCTTTAGAGTATCAAGGAAACTAACTTGATGACATACAGTTTATTTTTATGTCAAGAAAAATTTTAAGTAGTAAATTAAAATATAAAAAAAATGTTTCTTAATGTACAGAGGGAGGGCTCAGTCATCACTCCCAGGTGTGAACAAATAGTAAAAAGCTAAACTCTGCACAAACAAAGGTTTAATATATTCCGACATGTGACATAGACACTACATTTTCAACAGCAGCAGCGAAGAGGGATTGACATTTTCACTGTGAGATTATCATCTAAACATTTTCCATCCCCTTTTTTTTTTCTTTTGGAGAAGAAACATTACATTGTTACAAAAAGATCAAGGTTGGTGCTTATTTTAATGTATGGTTTTTTTATGGTATACACAGGCCGTCGTTGAGAAAACTCCAAAAGTGTCATGTCTGTAGAGCTAAATACCTGCTAGTTAGTGAATGGGTTAATGTTGACTTCTTTGGAAGTCTAGGGTAGTGGAGGGAGAGGGGATTAGGGGCTGCTTCCTAGGTGGTCTGAAATGCTGCGGACAAACAAGCGTAATAGGGTCTTATCCCAATATAAAGGGGAATATTATGTTAGCAAGGTGGTCAACTTGTGTGGTTGTGTCACCAATAACCAATAGTGAAGGTAAAAAAACAGCTGCCGCCAGGACCACAAGCCCAGAGGCTGGAGCAGTATGCAGAAACTATGAGAAAATGTGGATTAAAACTGCCCTGGTGTAGAAGAAAAAAAGATACAAATTGCTGGATAGTGAATGAAGGTAATTTATTCAACGCATTTCGAAGTGTAACCTCACTTCTTCATCAGGAAATGCACCGAATCACCGAATTTGGTGTATTTCCTGATGAAGATGTGAGGCTACCCTTCGAAACACGATGAATAAAGCACCTTCATCTACTATACGGCCATTTGGATCTTCTGTTCATCTACAGAAGCACAGTTTTAATCCACATTTTCTCCTGGTTCTTACACACTCCTAAGTGGTCTAAGATTCTGGTGGGGTTAATATTTGCTTTTCCTGGGGATCTAGATAATTGGTTAGCCATCTACCCAGGCTTCAGCCATTTTCGAATTGTCTTCTCTTTGACAGAAAACTGAGTGTGATGCATACAGCTTCTATATATGTTTTTTTTATATATATATAGGTAACATTGATATTAAAGTTTATTTCTGTGCATTATTAATAGATCGTATTTATGAAAATATAAAAAAAATAGAACATTTTTAATTTTTATGCTCTTAAATCAGACAGTTATATCACAAAAAAATAATATTTGACAAATGCCTACTTTACATCAGCACCATTTTTAACATTTTTTGTTAGGAAGTTAGAACGTTCAATGTTTTTCAGCAATATCTCAAAATTTACAAAAACAATTTTTAGTGACCGTATAACACTTGAAGTGACTTTGAGGTACCTATGTAACAGAAAATACCCTGAATTCAAACCATTTTTAAAACTAAAGAAAGGAGAAGAGAATGGTTTTTCAGGGAGGAAAAAAAATATCCAAAAAAATTATTAAAACATGTCTATATTAAATTGCTTAACAAAGTTATAGAAAAACCAACACAAGAGTACGAGATAAAAAGGTGGGGAGGGGACTACGCATTTCGTTAAGTAAACGTCATCATGGTTCGTTTTTATTTTATTTTAAAAACTGCACCCCTCAGAGTGCTCAAAACCACATTCAAGATGTTTATTAACACCTTAGGTGCATCACAGTAATTACAGCAATGTGGAAGGAAAAATTTTAAATTTTATTTGTTTCCACAAAATATATTGCTTTAGCCCTACATTTTTTCATTTTCTCAAGGGTAAATAGAAAAAATAGACAATACCATTTGTTGTATGATTTCTTCTGAGTACACAAATACCCCATAAGTGGGATTGGGTGCAGGGAGGTCTCAGAAGGGAAGGAGTACAATTAGACTTTTGGAAAGCAAAATTGGCAGGAATAGTTAGCGGACACCATGTTGCTTTTCCTGATGTGCCTAAACAGTGAAAACCCCCCACAAATGACCCCATTTTGGAAACTACACCCCTTAATTTATTTATTTACAGGTGTGGTGAACAGCTTGAACCACCAGGTGCTTAACAGAATTTTATAATGTTGAGCAGTGAAAATAAAAAAATACATTTTTCCCACAAAAATGTCTCTTTTACCCTATTTTTTTCATTTTCACAAGTATAACAGGAGAAAGAGAACCATACAATTCGTTATGTAATTTCTCCTGAGTACACCGATACTCCATATGTGGTGTTAAACTAGTTTTTTGGTGCACGGCAGGGTTAATAAACAAAGGAGCGCTATTTGAATTTTGAGCATCATTTTGGCTGGAATAGATTGCGGATGTCATATCATATTTAAAGAGATCATGACATACCAAAACAGCAGAAACCCCCATAATTGACCACATTTTGGAAACTAAACCTATTGAGGAATTCATCTATGGGCAGTGAGTATTTTTAAAGTAAATGAAAAATTCCCATTTTTTTTCCAATAAAATGTTTCTTTGGCCCCATGTTTTTAAATTTCAAAAGGGGTAATATTATTATTATTTATGAGAAAACAAACACCATAATTTATTACTCAATTTTTCCTGAGTTTGGCCATACCTCATATGTGGTCAAAAATGACTTTTGAGGCACAGTGCAAAGCTCAAAAGGGAAGAAGCATCATATTATAGTGCAGATTTTGCTGGAATGGTGCCATGTGACATTGTCAGAGCACTTGATATGTCAGAAAAGCAGAACCCCCCAAAATGTACCCCAATTTTCAAACTACATCAATTAACCTACAGATGTAGTGAGCATGATGACACCACATGTGCCTCACAGAATTTTAAAACCATTGGATGGTGAAGAAAGAATAATTACATTTTTACCACTAAAATGTTATTTTAATCTCAAGTTTTTAATTTTTAAAAGGGTTTACACAAAAAATTTGCCAAATGAGTTTGTTGTGCAATTTCCCCTGAGTACGTTAATAACCTACATGTAATCGGGAACTACTTTTCAGGCACAGTGCAAAGCTAAGAATGTAATAAGTGATATATTATAGGGCAGATTTTCCTGTTTTGGTTTGTTGGTGCCATGTCACTTGGCAGAGCCCCTGAGGTGCTGGAACAGCAGAACCCTCTATAAATAACCCAATTTTAACGATAGCTTTCAATGAATTCATCTAAAGTGTGCTTTACACGTTGCAATTTCGCAAACGATATCGTACGCGATTTGCAATGCCCCCATCGTATGTGTGGCACGTTCAATTTGTTGAATGTGCCGCACAAGCGATTAACCCTCGTCACACGTACTTACCTTCCATACGACCTCGATGTGGGCGGCGAACGTCCACTTCCTGGAGTGGGAGGGACGTTCAGCGTCACATCGACGTCACGCGGCAGCCGGCCAATAGAAGCGGAGGGGCGGAGCTGAGCGGGATGTAAACATCCTGCCCACCTCCTTCCTTCCGCATTGTGGGCCGGGAGCCGCAGGACGCAGGTAAGATCTGTTCATCATTCCCGGGGTGTCACACACTGCAATGTGTGCAATCCCGGGTACGATGAACAATCTGACGCGCAATTCTAGACAAAGGTACGATGTGTATGCGATGAATGTTTTAACGTTCAATCGCAATCGCACGTACCTGTCACACACTGCAATGTAACTTACGATGCCGGATGTGCGTCACTTACGACGTGACCCTGTGTCGCCCTGGGCAAGCCAGGGGACACGGGTCACAACACCACCACACCCCACACTCCAGGTAGGCACATCATGCTAACCAGAAATCCTTGTTGCCTTCCTCCAGAGGCTGATGATTCACACCAGGGGGTGGGCCAGGCGGTTGGCTCCGCCCACCAAGGAGGTCACAGCTCTGGAGGCGGGAGAAAACCAGGCAGTCTAGTCAGGGAGGAGGAAGTGGAAGGAGTGGAGGAGTAGTCTAGACAGGGCAAAAGTAAACAGCTAAGTGAAAGTGAAGGAAGAAAAGTAGTAAAGGAGAAAAGCAAGCAAAGTGACAAGGAAGAAAGAAAGCCTGGAGGTCCAGCTTTGTGTAGGGCCAGATCAGCAAGGTCAGCG
Organism: Anomaloglossus baeobatrachus; assembly: GCF_048569485.1. Classification (NCBI taxonomy): domain Eukaryota; kingdom Metazoa; phylum Chordata; class Amphibia; order Anura; family Aromobatidae; genus Anomaloglossus; species Anomaloglossus baeobatrachus. The sequence continues at coordinate 485,708,328 of NC_134358.1, forward strand.
ACGGCGGTGACTGTCTGGAGGGGGACCGTTTGGAAGTTCCTGGAAGGACCCCGGTGGCTGTGTGCCCGGTGGTCTGGAGCAGTGTTCCGAAGGACAGTCATCACCAGGGCAGGGGCCTCTCGGACCCCGGCAAGGCTAGGAGTCGCCAAATTTGCCGAATCCGTCAGTGACGGGGACGCAGATCCCCCAACAACCAAGTCCCGAGTGAAGGCAACAGCCCAACCCGTATTGGAGAGACACCGCCACCGCCACGGCACCAGTTTCTCAGGGCCAGCGCCTGCGGGCAAAGTGTAGAGCTCCTCCGGCCCAGATTGCAGTCGGGGAGCGGGTAACCGGAGGGAATCCACCGCTACCACAAGTCAAACATAGGTGCAAGGAAGAGGGACATCACCGTCACCTACCGGGAGTGCAGGTGCAGCCGTCTGTGGGACCGTCCTACCAGCCGTTTGGTTTACCGTACAAACTGTGTCCGTGTCTCAGGCTGAGTGAGTACCACAGTGCCGCAAGGCACAGCGCCCACCAGGCCCCGCACCTATTTCCCCATCACCGGGCCCTGGGATCACCAACCCCTACCCACGGAGGGGCGACACAACAACTGGCTGCTCCGCATCACCATCCCCGGGATCCCCATATTGAGCAGCGGTGGTGAAATCACCACAACCGTGGGTGGCGTCACGAACTATAACAATCACCCAACCACAACACCCCCCCTTTCACTCACGGGCGAGGAGTGTCGCTCGAGAAACCCCGGGATCCGGCCCACCGCTCGAGCCACCACTGAGCAGCTGCCGGACCCGAGCAGAAGGGGTGAGCGCGGTGTGCTGACACCCTCCTCCCCGCCCGCGACAACCCCGCCAACACATTGTAAGATACATTGCAGCGTGTAAAGCAGGCTTAAGGGTGCAGTGAGCATATTGACACCATAAATGAGTCATAGAATTTTATACCATTGGGCATTGAAGAAAAAATAATTACATTTTTTTGCATCAGATTTTATATATTCACATAGGGAAATGGGTAAAAATGGCAACAAAATTTGTTAAACACTTTCTGCTAAACGTGGCCAAACCCCCTATATGACCACATGATGAGACTCGAGATGGAAGGAATGCTATTTGACTTTTGTAGTACAGATTTTCCTAAATTAATTTGCAGACTCTATCTACAGAGCCCCTAAGAGCCAAAAGAGCAGATTCCCCCCCAAGTGACCCTGTTTTGGCTATTACATTCCTCTGGGAATTTATCTACAGGTGTGATGACGATATGGTCTCCATGAGTGCTTTCCAGAAAGAAGAGCAATGGATGTTGTTGAGTAAAATTGTAAAACTGCCATTATATAGACCAGTACACTGTAGTGCTTGTATATTGTGCCCAGATAAAACCCTGTATAAACACTCAGTGTAGAGCACAGGATAAAGGGATTCCGAGGGTGAGTCGACACTGAGCGGGGGCACCATTTGCATTTGCCAATTTTGTCAGAGAGGTAGAGGCAGCACTTAGGGGCAGCTTTAAGGCTTTATAGGTGCTGTTGGCTTAGGCCAATCTATTGACTATCATCTCCTTTTGCTCTTTGCATCAATACTTTGGTTTTTTTTGGAGGGTTTTTAAGGTACATCCTTAAAGCTTATTGTGCTTTAATGCATATCAAATAAATAATATATTTTAGGAATTTTGATTTGTTAATTTCTTCAAATGAATATTCACCTTCTTCTCCACCTACCCTTCTGTGCTAGCATTAGTGAATCAGTCAGACTGCCATAATACTGCTTGAGGATCACAGCACAATACTTGGACTGGGTGGCAGCTCTCCTCACCTGAGGGTGACAGCTGTATAAAAATACATGCTGACACGCTTGGGTTAGAAGAGCCACGCGCTGTCTAAGTATTGCCATGTGATCCTCTTGTAGTAATACAACAGTCTGACTGGATCACTAATGCTGCCATAGAGGAATGGAGGAGATTATAGGAGCAGAAGAGGGTGAACATTCATTTACCATTAACACACGTCCCAATCACTGATGCCACCACAGATTGGTTGGTGGGCGAAGTGAGTGAATATTCATTTTACATTAACGGGTGACCCAATCACTGATGCCAATATTAAATCTAAGTAATAGAAGAAGCTGTGGAAAAATAAAGCGCAATAGGGTCTTACCCTTGTATGTAGGGATATAGGATGGGGGAGCAATACTACTCACCAAATGTGGTTGTGAGAGTCACAACCACTGTAATCGCACGTAAAATTTGACCACGGCAGCAGCAACCCAAAGCGGCAGATAACAGAGAGAGGTAGAAACCGGGTTCTTCAAAGCCGCGCCAATGATCACCAGCCAAAGGATCAGATCAATCATTGATCTGATCCTTTGGCTGGTGATCATTGGCGCGGCTTTGAAGAACCCGGTTTCTACCTCTCTCTGTTAATATTAAATATAAGATATCCCCTGAAAATAAGCCCTAGCGTATCTTTTGGAGCCAACAAAAATAAGACCCTGTCTTATTATTGGGGAAAAACAGTAGCACACCCATCTGTGGCTCACCAGGGAAGCTCCGTGACTTTGGGGAATTCAGGGCCACTACCCAGCCAGCAGCACCTCGTTTTTAATGGACACCCACTCAAATGAGTTAGCAACAAGCTTAGGAAGCTGACCGAGCACAGCAAGATATGTGGCCAGGGGACTGGATGGTCCTAACTTGGGTTCACCAATCAAATTTGTGAGCTCAGTGTTGGAAAGTGAAGTAGTTCTGTAATCCACCAGCTAGAACCACGATCCCTAGCCTGGAGTCTTGTAAAATCACACAGGAGTAGTCTTTTTCTTTATCCCTCAGCTCACATTTCAGGGCATTGTGCCCCACAAGATTGGGGAAATATAAACATGGCTGTATCCCCTTTTTTGCTAGTTCAATTAATCTGCAGACTAGTATACTGCAGGGGGCTGATTTAATCCATAAGCAGCCATTCCACAAATTTTTTTTGGCTTCTGCACCATTACAATAAAATGCAACAAAAGGCTATCAAAATAGCCGTCATATGATATTAGCTCTTGGAATAAGGGGAGGAAATAAAGAAAACAAAATTGGAAAATCGCAGGGGTAGTTAAGGGGTTCATTTTATTAGAATTACTTGTTCCATGTCTTTCTTTTTAATTTTCAATTTCATTTTCTTTGTTTATTTTTTAACTATAATTTAAGCTCTAATTATTATATATTCACAAAATAATTCAGCTGTTTTTATAAAAAGTGCAAATTAATTATTGAGCTGCAGTGAGCAGTTTCATTTTATACTTCATATAATGATGAGAATAGTCATTAAACTGATATGTTGTTAGATATAATAACAGCTTTTCCCCATAATATGAGCCTCATAAGCTCCAACTTTCAGGAACTTCTTACCAACTCTCTCTGTAGACTTTGATCATTTTTTCATACAGGGGTCCAGCTATCTCCGCAGCACCTCGGTAAAGTCATATCTACTATTTAATTTACACTCTTATTTTTCTTTATAACATTGAAAACCTTAACACTAGACTTATTCTCTGAAATGCCTTGCATGAGTTTGCCAATACAAATATATTCCTATCCAGCTGGAGTTCTTGAATGTTAACATTATTATGAGTTCATTATGAGTCCCATTACATAAATAACAGGAAATAAATGAAGATACCAAAAATGATGGAATTTCCCTGAAAAATAGAAAATATCCTGTGAATAAATTAGAAACTTCTTTAATATACCTGAATGCTGAGCATCTGACCATACATCATTGGTCAGAGAGGACCATTTCTCATTTTGGACACGCTTATGGTAGCATCTTAGCTGGCAGCAATATTGGTAGACGAGAGGCATGTCCCACATATGTGAACCTGTGGCTCTCAGACCAATTCCAGCCACTATCACTCTCCACTCACTTTTCGGGGATCCTTGTGACGCCCTAGCCTATCATGTCGTCACAGGGTATTGTGCAATCTGCCCTTCTGTACAATATCCACCTCCTCCTTGGTTACGGGTCCCTGACCTTTGGTGTTGCCAAGAACAAGCTAATCAAAATCCTAGGAACACTCAGCACCACACCCACCTGACACACCAGTGGCCGACCTGAGTGGAATAGGGTCGCCCACTTGGGGGGTTGGTTAATGGGAGGTCAGGAGTGTTAGGAGAAAGTCAGAACAGAAGTAACTCTCAAAGTGAGAGGAGGTCAGGAGCTGGGCTCCTCGTATACTAGGTGGCAGACGTTGGTCTGGACCTTGTAGGAGCTGGACCCCCGGTCGCAGGGGATCGTGACAAGGTGCACGGACTGTCGAGGAGGATAGCTAGTGGCCTTGTGCCATCACCAGGCAGGGGCCAGGGCACGACGGGGTATGTGGACCCTAGGTCAGGAAGTAGCTTCAGGCGTCCTGGCAATTTACCCGACGAGGACGGAGCCTTCAAGACTCGTTCTCCACCCGCTCCAAAATCGGGGTACTAGGGCAACGAGGGGGATAGGACTTTCCCACTACACGGTCCAGAAAATGCCAAGCGTGAACCCTGAGAGCAAGCTCACCAAGTTAGCCATACTGGGGTGCGGGACCCGATTAGTTTTAGGCTAAAGGGATCAACTAGAAGACAAGGTGCCACGGAAAAGGTCACAGACTAACAGGCAACACCAACGGGCACGGGTCGAGGCGTGCTCCCTCTCAGCGGCAGCGGTGTCCAGAACTTTGGTTTACTATGGTTGTCGGTGTCAGCGTTATTGGACTGAGTGAGTACACAAGTGACCCTTACTGTCCCAACGGCACCTCCCTGTCACCTTCACTGAGTCCCGGGGCATCCCCCTGCCCGTGGAGGGGTTAAACACCTAGCTGCCCACACCATCACCACCGGGTACTCCCAATCGCAGCGGTGGTGCTCCATCTTACCACGTATCACGGGTGGCATCACGAACTTTAACCATACCATTCCATGTAAATACTCCTCTTTTTATCCAAGTGTCCATGGGACCCCGACCCCTGGGTCCAGAGATCCCTTGAGCCACCGTGGGTCCGGATCCGAGCAGCCCGGCTGCTGACGTGGGGGCGGCACAGCCTTACTTCCAGGAGAAACAAAAGTGTTCAACTGGCAGGCCAACCTCACAATGGAGTGGCAACTATCTTCTAGGCATGCTACTCTGATAACAGGTAGACTTCTCACTCACTGTGCATGAGTTTGGGCTTTAAAGGAGTCTTCCCCTTACATCAGGAGGAAGTGCTGTTCTCCCTTCTTTCAGATGTATGTGTGGCGCCCCTGTGCTTTAGGCGCCACAGGGTATTACACCACTTTTCAGGGGTAATATCTATCTTGGGTCAGGAAGGGGTTAACTGCCGGTGCCTTCACAAAACACACACAAACAACAGTAAGGGGCTTTCCCACAGGGGGTTGGACTAGGGCAGATAGAGTAGTTAGCCATCACGAAGCATGGGACTTCCCCAGTCCTAGGACAACCACCGGGGGCGGGCACCACATGGGGTAGAAGAAGGCGCAACCAACACACTTACAGCAGACCTTTCCCGGGCACAGCTTGGGATAACATCTAACACTGACAACTGGAGCTAGTGTTTCTCTCTCTTTGTGGGCCCGTGGCTTGGAGCAGGAGGCTCGGCCCGGGTTCCAGATAGCAAACGAGGGACACTTCACTAAAAGACTTTCATGGGCACCGGCGGTGACTGCCGACTATCCATGATGGCTGGGGCCCATTGTGGCAGAGATCGGTACTCTGGGGCAGCGCCTGAACTACTTGTGAGTAAAAGACCTGGAGCTGTAGCTCCTGCATCTGCCTCTCATTTGCTGTCGCCGTTGCCCAGCGCTTCTGCACCAATGGGGACTACCACCCCCTCGTCCGACCTCCATCATCCTCCCCAGGGTAATCCCGCTCAGCCTGTGGGGAGCAACACCATCCTGGATGCAGCCCTCACCATCAGCCCCGGAAAGCAGCACCCGCAGCGGTGGCCCATCCCTGGCTGCGTACCACAGGTGGTGTCAGGATCATAAAAGACTTTTCTAACCTTCACTACCACCCCCATCCTCCGTCCTGCCTCCCGTCCACCACCTTTAATCCCCTCCTGTACACCTCGGGGTAATGGAACAGGGCTAGGCCACCCCGTGACATCGCAGAGGATCTGAATCCCCGTAGGTTAAAACACCTTCCCCGTGGGGCGCTACATATGTGATACACCTAAAGGCAATGAATGTGAAGTGGCCACTGATTGGCAACAGGGATCGTGTGAAATAAAACTGTTCCGCGATCGCCAGGAGAACGAGTGCCCACACCACTGTAATAGGGCCAGCACTGGAGGTGAGTATAAGGCCATGGTCACACAGGGTGTTTTCGCTGCATTTTATTTGCGAAACCTCATCTCTTTGCAGGAAATAACATGGTTTTTCTGCTGCATTTTTACAGTGATTTTGCCCCTTCTCATTGCTATGTATGGGCAAAAAAACCATGTGGGAACATAGTCTAAACTCTTAAGGGTGCTTTACACGCTGCGACATCGCTAACGATATATCGTCGGGGTCACGTTGTTAGTGACGCATATCCGGCGTCGTTAGCGACATTGCAGCGTGTGACACCAAGGAGCGATGATCAACGATCACAAAAACGTTAAAAATTGTTGATCGTTGACACGTCGCTCCTTTTCATAATATGGTGCATGCCGCTGGTTGTTCGCCGCTCCTGCGGCATCACACATCGCTATGTGTGATGCTGCAGGAATGACTAACATCTCCTTACCTCCGTCCATCAGCAATAAGGAAGGAAGGAGGTGGGCGGCATGTTCCGGCCGCTCATCTCCGCCCCTCCTCTTCTATTGGGCGGCCGCTTATTGACACCGCTGTGACGCCGAACGAACCGCCCCCTTAGAAAGGAGGCGGTTCGCCATTCACAGCGATGTCGCTAGGCAGGTAAGTACGTGTGATGGGTGTTAGTGTGTCACCCACCTGTAGCGATCGCCCCCAGGGACACCACTCCACCTTCGGGGACGCCGCAGAGTCTTCACTTTGGAATCTCTGGCCAAAGGTATGTCAGGTTTATTTACATGGGAGTCGTGACGCCACTCATGGTTTGCGGTCAGGGTTATGGGTGACCGCCACTGCAGGTTTAACAAGCGTCTGGGACTGATGGAGTCTGCAGTCTGGTGGTGTGGCCTCCCATGAGTGAGGCTGGTCCCAGGGGCTCGGGTGTGTAGAACAACAGGTCCCAGTATAACTCAGTCGCAGTCCGGAAAGTCTTTCAACTGTTCTTTACTCACTTTTTGATGTTTTGTGAGGTACCCGGGCGATGCTGAGATAAACTAGGAGGAACCAGGTATCCTTTAGGCCGGTCTAAGGCTAACCGTTAACTCGCCTTCCTAGCACTTCTTGTTTCGGATAACCCCTGACTTTAAGTACTGTGGGATTCATCGAGGCAAGTCGCTACTGCCTTTTCTCCCCTTTTTGGACCGTTTGCCGGCAGCGTGGACCAAGGAAGATATCTCCAGGCTCGATCCCCCTTATGGGCCCCCTTGTTGTTGCTGAGGCTTGGACTCTAGTTGGTTGGTGAGGGACTTGTGGTTCCCCCCACCGGCAGGTTTAGCAGATCAATAAATGGACGTCTACCCTAGGGACCTGTTTCCCGTGCGTGCCTAGTCACTAGGAGTCTCCGTACTCGACCAGCTGACTTCCTCAGCGTCTTTCTGACCGACTTGCTGGTAACCATTCTCCCCCGCCAACTGCGACTACACGTGCAGGGTCTGAGCAGCGGGTCAGCACATGTCTCTCCTCCTGCAACCCTGTTTCCGCGCCTCCAGCTCTCAGACTGACTAGCTCCTCCTACTTTCCTTACAGCCGCTGCCACCTTAGCTTCCAGCCCCTCCCCTGCACCCCTAGATGAGATGTGGAGGAAAGCCCCCTCTTGGGTCTGCCCAAGGGTTCCCTCTAAGGTGTGGGAGACCTGGTTGCTATGTGTCTGTGCGTACACACCCTATTCCGTCCTTTGGAATTACCTGAAAGCACTGCCCCAGCATGGGTGCAGTACTCAGTGGCGCCTCAAGGTCAGGTCAAGGTCAGGGGCACCACATTATCGATGTTGTGCACCACGGGCAGCGATTTGCCCGTGACGCACAACCGACGGGAGCGGGTACGCTTGCTAGCGATATCGATAGCGATATCGCAGCGTGTAAAGTGCCCTTAAGAGTAAAGTCTTGTTATTTTAAAGAGAGGGAAACATGGATTGAGAAGAGGTTGTACGAATAGTGGATGACCCTTTCAATATTATAAGTGATTTACTATCAGTGCTATTTACTGTCTTTATCTGTAGTGCAGGGGTGGTCAACTTTGTGTATTGCAGGCTGATTTAAAAAAAAAAAAAAAAAAAAAAAGAAAATCAGTTTACCATGCAATATAAAAGTCTTCTACCACAAGCCTGGGACTTGAGACATTAGGCCAGTTGTTTCCCTGCATTTGGCCCCCTTCAGATATCCTTGCATTAAACACATGTGTGTGATGATTCATGGTGCAGGTCTGTATATCCGTCTATGTGTCCCTGTGCACACAGACAGCATAAACTTGTATACTTACCTGTCTCCGGAGCTGCTTCTGGGTCCATATTCAATGCAAGGAATATTCATGAGGCATAATGAGCGGGACCCAGAAGCAAAAGCAACGACGGAAAAAAAGTATAAAAATCCATTTAATTTCAGTGAGTGGGTGTCCTCTGAATTTCACATCAGTGTGCGGTCAGTGTGACATCTGTGCTGCCGTCCAAAAACGGACATGTCGCTGTGTGGAGCACACGGACACATGCGTGCTCCACATGGACTCACGGTTCATGTCAAAACACGAACGTGTGACAAAACCCATTGATTTTAATGGGTCTACGCATCCCTGTGTCTCTGGTATGTGTGGAAAAGGACACTACGTCCTGGAAACATGGCCATATGAAGGGGGCCTTAGGGAGCTGTTTTTGCAATTCGATACATTTTATTTCGATACCTAAAAGACATCACAACATTTTAATTACATTATGTAATGTTTTAAATCAGAACGGATCAACAACATCATTTAAGCCCCAAATTTAGTTACTTATTATCAAGAAGCTCGGTGATAGTTATGGCCTTAGGCATGGTGTCCCTACTTGCACAGTCTTTGCATGCCTCAGTCTCAACTTTATTTGCTTAGTATAAACTTTAGTCTTCTCCAACTAAAGAGGTTATCCACTGCTGGGACAAGCCCTTATCATTTCACATGTTTCCCTCAATTATAATAAAAAAGCTCATACTCATCTATAGTGGTGGCGCCATTCCAGCGGCACCGGCACTTGCTCTCCTGGGACTCAGATGAGGTTGCGACGTCACACAAGCCCCACGCCCAGTCACTGCCGCCTACTGGCTTCTCTCTCACTGCCTTCAGACATATGAGTTAATAATAATTACCATGAATTGAGAGCTGTGGCTGCTGTGCTACATTCATTAGAGGTGAGTATAGGCTTTCTTATTTTTATTGGGGGACACAGGTGTAATGACAAGAGGTTGTCCTATAATGGACAACACCCTTTAGGGCAACTTGGCAGAAGATTGTTGTTGCCCGAGCCATGAGCTTTATGGTATTAACTGCGTTATTGCAACCATGTATGTTTTGCTCTGAAACGTGGTGGGGGTTTTAGAGGATACATTCTTTGATCAACCAGAACCATGCCTCTCGGATAACTATCCAAAAGGCTTGTGGCTTATCCCTTGTGGCCTCACCTCCATACTACTCTAGATTGAGAGACTCGTCAATTTAAGGGTAGTAGTGTGCCGCCCCCGTGTCAGCAGCTGGGCTGCTCGGATCTGGATCCGAGGTGGCTCCAGGGGCGTCCGGACTCGGGGGTCGTGCGGCAACTCGAATTAAGGGGCTATTTACAGGGGATGGTGTATTTACAGTTCGTGATGCCACTTGTGGTGTGTGGTAAGGTGGAGTACCACCGCTGCAGCTGGGGAGTACCCAGTGGTGATGGAGTGGGCAGCCAGGTATTTAACCCCTCCATGGGTAGCCGGGAATGCCCCGGGACTCAGTGATGGTGACAGGGATGTGCCATTGAGGAGGTAAGGGTGACTTGCGTACTCACTCAGTCCAATAATGCTGACACCAACAACTTAGTAAACCAAAGTTCTGGACACCGCTGCTGCTGAGGGGGAGCAAGTTTGGGTCCCATTTCTGCTGGAAAAGTCTTATCCCCCTCGTTGCACTAGTACCCCGATTTTGGAGCAGGTGGAGAGTGGATCTTGAAGGCTCCGTTCTTGTCGGGTGTATTGTCAGGTTGCCTGAAGCTACTCCCTGACCTAGGGTCCACATACCCCGTCGTGCCCTGGTCCCAGCTCGGTGATGGTATAAGGCTGTCAGATGTCCTCCATGACAATACTGTACCCCTTGTCACGATCCCCTGCGACAGGGGGTCCAGCTCCTACCAGGCCCAGACCAACGTCTGCTGCCTAGTACTTCCAAGGAGCCCAGCTCCTGACCTCCTCTCTCCTTCACCTCTCCAACACTACACTGGCCTACTCCTGACACTCCTGACCTCCCCTTAACCAACCCCCCAAGTGGGCAACCCTATTCCACTCAGGCCGTCCACTGGTGTGTCTGGTGGGTTCGGTGCAGAGTTTTCCTAGGATTTTGATTAGCTGGTTTTGGCAACACCATTTGTTAGGGACCCGTAACCAAGGAGGAGGTGGATATTTCACAGAAGGGCAGATTGCACAATACCGTGTGACGACTTGATAGGCCAGGGCGTCAAAGAAGTCCTCCTCACAGCTATGAATTGGACTAGTTACAGAATTTGAGACACATAGTTCTTGGCTGGCTTTTCGAAATATGTTGGTAAGTAAAATACTCAGGGCTGCAAAAATGCAGAGTGCCTGATTCATGCTGCCTTTGGTTTTAACAGCTTGAATCCCACTGTCAAGTTCCCGTTACACTTATTTGGCCATTATTCACCTTGCCAGCAGAGTAACTTACAGTGGCATCACTAAAGTCAAATGTGTGGGCCAGTGGTACTGATAGAGTCTGAGTTAGTCCCATGTAAAAAAAAAAAAAATCCAAAACAATATAGAAATATGTCAGAAAAACACATCAATAAGAAATACAGGTTTTTGTTTTTTTTTATATTTTTTTAAATTTTGGTGTATTAAGCAAAACAATAGCTGCTGTGGCCATTTTTCTAAACCATAAAAGGCCACTGAAATGTTCAAAAAATAAAAAAAATCCTTAAACTCACCTCTCCAGCTTCGCCGCTACTCACCTCCATCTGTCTGGGCCTTGTCACATCTTCGGATCAGTTTTGGCAGCACTGAAATCCTTGGTCCCATGGTAGTTAGTCTGAGCCTGTTGGATTTGCTAGGCCTGTACATGTGCCCACAAAGGTCACGGCCCAATACGTCTTGACGTTTAGGAGTGCAAGTGCATAACTCTCCTGGGCCTAGCAAACCCATAAGCCTCAGTCTAGTGACTGAACCCCCTTTGATTTACACTCTGAGGATTCAGATATGCAATGAGTAACAGATGAGTGCGGGTGAGGAGTGGAAAGGCCGGAGAGGTTAATGGTGAGGTGAATATAAATGATTTAGTATTTCTTACGTGTTATGACTATAATACTCTAGGTTCTGTAGAGACTCCAAAGCATAATAAGGGGCATTGAATTCAAACAATACATCTCCACTTATTGAATTTTCCCAGAAAAAAATGCTCAAATGAGTAATTTTGAACATTGCCTTATCGGCTAATCTCTAAATACAGTGATATAATTACCGAATAATAAATATCACTACACTATTACTGAGCTAATTATGCCACATACAACAGCAACATAATGTCACTACAGCATGAACATATATAGCTAGCAAGTAGTGTCTGCATATAGCCACCATCCTGCTACTTAGCATAACATGCTATAATACGTTTAATAAAAGAGACAAATACTGCCACACCATGAACAGACCACATATTACCACCACATAGTGACCAAATAACACCCATATATTTATTATGAATAAAAAAAAAAACAGAAATGCACAACCATTACCCCCACAAAATGACTGTATAGTGGAAGATATCAGTATATACATACAGTACAGGTAACTCCAGATATTCACCAATGACCAGATAAATAAAATAAATTATTTTAACCCTAATCAAGGAAATCCACAGCCAAGCTAAAACTAATGTAAAACAAGAAAAAGCAACAAAAAGAGGGATAAAATCTCCTCCAAAAATTCAGCAATTACTTACAGCAAACAGAGGGCAGCAGTTATAACCTGCCCAGGCCAAGGAACTAATGCACTAGCAGGATGCAGTAAGACCCCCAATAAGGTCGAGGCACACAGTTGCAAAAGAAGCAAATCACTCACACACCCAATCCATGGAGGGGGCTCTTACTGGATGATAAAATTGCACACAAGTGGCTTGTATAGGGCGCCGTTCACACATGTAGGTGCACAGTATCTGGTTAGCAGCCTATTAGTCACTTCCATACTATTCAACCAGGTGTGCTGCGCCGATATTAGCTAAGTGCACCATACAGGGACGGGAACTCCAATATGCAAGGCCTAACATTAAGGGGTCTGGTTGCATCCTGTATAAAATGTTATATGAAAAAAATATATAAAAAAATATATATGAGGCATTGGTTGGTATTATGGCCAGAATACGGTTGCCCACAACTCACGTCAAGGGTCCTCATGCTTGTGGGTCCATACACTGATATATAAATTAAAAAAGCAACAAAAAGAGGGATATAATCTCCTCCAAAAAGTCAGCAATTACTTACAGCAAATAGAGGGCAGCAGTTATAACCTGCCCTTGGTGGACTTAAAAAAATGGCGCAGCCCGTGGCTCTCCTACATATGACTGAGGGCTTTAAAAAGATGGCGGAGCAGAGCATGCGCGATGCAAGCATGTTGAGTTTGCATATTACACTCTCAGAAACTAAAGATAAAGGGTGAATCACAAGACTAGCATGCATACAAACAGGAGGCTTCAAAAATCACAAGGCGTTAATGCGAATGTCCTATAACATGTGTATATATAACCAATGGAAACAGGTACACCGCTGTGCAATAAAAGTTGCTAGCAAATGGCGACTTAGTACAGAGCATGTACTCGTATATCATTATGATTTTTCTACCATACCCAAAAGGATTATTGCACTATATCAGATTAAGGTATTGATATAGGTTGGCCACCAGGTGGCACCAACATATTCCAAATTTTTAGATGTCACTCCTGGACATTGCTATAAAGTGTCACAATGAATATCACACAAACCAATTACTTAGAAAGTCAAATAAATATGGAATATAGTTGGTTATTCTTGTGAAAAATGATCTGAGAAATATATGAGCTAAATACTGGCCATTAGGCAAACGATTGTTATTTTATCTGTGGCTTATCAATTATGTTGATGTTATCGTATGTGCACACTTTGAATAGGTACTTCTAACATTGAATTCAGCCCTATATCTATTATACTAGGAGCCTTTATGTTATAGTTTCCAGCGGGATCTGGGCACTAGTAAACGTGTTTTGGGTACACTGGTGGCCCCTTGTACTTATTTTGTCCCTGAACTTCACAGAGACGACTGGATGTATTATCTGCTATAGAGATACTGTATATATGCATTCCAAAGGAATCACCATATATAAGGGCATTCAATTATATATATGTCCCCGTTGTTAAACTACTGGAAGTATTTCCAAGTGGCTCTGGGGGGTCTTTTTGAATGTATTCTTCTTTAACTTTACTCCTGGTCAAGATGGTGATCACGTATGATTCTAGGATCTGATATATCCTTACCGATGTGAGGTAGTGTAACCATTTAGAAAGGTAGCATTTGTCACTGTGTATATTTGTATGCCCACCATTTAGGATAGCAGCACAGTGGCTCAGTATAAGGTTTTGGAGGGTTAGCGGCCGTTGAGTGAAGGCACCATATCGTTTCATTAGCATGCCAACCTCCACGGATAGGAAGGGAAATAATAGGGAATCTGCCCTGGGTCCCTTCCATGATTGTATGCAGTATTATGGTTTTATGTATACACTGTTTTTTTGGTGTGTGAGATTGTAGGTATTAATAAAAATATTGTGTTTTTAAGAGTTTTTTTCTTGGTTTAAGTAAACGTGTAGAAGAGCCCTCAGATCAGATTTTGGTCGAGACTTGCTTGAATCTGATTGACAGCATGCCCAGAAGAATTCAGGCAGTGTCTGAAAGTTAAAGTTAGATTTACAAAATACTAACAAAATAATAAAAATTTGGATTTTTAGGTGCAAAAAAGTAACAATGCAGTGACATGACAAAAATTTGCATAGCTAATAATATGCTAAATAGTTGAGTTAAATTTATGTATGATATAGACAAGATGATTGTGTATAAAATGATGGTAGTCTCATGCTCAAAGTGGATGGTGAAATATGGAGCCTGAAAATCAAAAGTTCAAAACATTGTTACCCTTTTGCTTGTTACTGTATATGCATAATTTTTCTTATGTTTTGTTGGCAGGCATCCTAATTGTTTCCTGTTCAAGTTTGGTTTCAAAATTTCAATAGAATGGGACAAAGCCAAACAACTGCACCTAAAAACGGTAAATAGTTTTATATTGCAGTATATAGAAAAAGCAATCAGACGATCGCAGGTTCAAGTTCCCTAAGGGGACTAAGATAAACGTTTTAAAAAATTAATTAAATGTAAAAAATAAAACACAAAAATGTGTCAATTACGCATTTATTTTATGAAGAGATTTTCCTGAGAGAGGAAAGAGAGCGGATTCAATAGGATCTAGACACTCTCGAACAACGAGAATGGTGTTTAATAGGGACAAATGGAAAGGCCTACATCTGGGTAAAATTGATGTAAAAAGCCTATATAGTACGGGAGGAATAGGACTAGGTGATAGCACTGGGAAAAGAACTTGAGCATAATAGTGGATCCCAGATTCAACATGAGCCAACAGTGTGGTGCTGCAGCTAAAAAAGCCAACAAAATTCTGGGATGTATCAAGACAAGCATTGAATCTAGATCAAGAGAGGTAATTATTCCCCTATACTCTACAATGGTCAGACCCCACCTGGTATACTGTGTACAGTTCTGGGTGCCCCAAATTTAAGAAAGACATCGATATATTGGAGCAAGTCCAGAGAAGAGCAACCAAGATGGTAGAATGTCTGCAAACCATGTCATATTATAAACAAAAAATACTTGGCTATATCATATGTACACCAAGGGAATAACTACATAGTATCCCCCGGGATAGTGCCAACTTCATGGAAACACATTGCAAACAAGGAGAAGAAAGAAGATAAGGCACAAAAGTTGTATGCAAAATAATACAAATTTTATTACAGTAGAATAAATATACAATATAAAAAATCAATCAAGAGAAAAAGGTAATAAGGTCACAAATGGTGTGGATACACTAGGAAATAAAATTGGAGACATGGTACAAATATGGAATACACCCATACCACAACCCATTAGCAAATATTGATGTATGTAGCATGGATCAGTATAATTTAATATATTGTGAGTCAAAGAAATCCATGCAGAAGGATGTAATCACCCCATGATATATAAGTTGGATATGTATCCAAGGCAACTGGCTCAAACTGTTAAATGAAATAAAGTTCCCCGAAGGAGGCCGGTAAGGTTGAATATGTAACCCAGATGTATAATCCTGTGTAACAGGGAATACCCAAGGGGGAATCACCAGTCTATGTGAAGTCTATAGCCCAGATGTATACGCCTGTGTAACAGGGAATACCCAAGGGGAAATCACAAGCTCTATATAAAATGCCACAATATAAAAACATCATCTATATAGCGCAGCCAGCACTGCACATGGGCGCTGGCCTGCGGACACCTGTCGCCAAACACCAACCTTTCCCAGAAGTCCAGAAAAAGGTTGGTGTAGGCCGGCGCACAGGCCGCGCCGCTGTAAAAAGGTCTTTGAACACAAAAAAATTATGGGTCAGGGCAAAACTAAGCAACTCAAGTATTAAATCAACCAAAGTGCCATCGCGACCGGAGGTTGTGAGGTAGAAGCGGACCGCCTCCAGAACGTCTTCATGTCCGATGCAGGTGTAAAGCGATTCCACGTCGGCACAAACCATGAGCATGTCATCATCCACAAAGATGCCATCAAGACGCCGCAGGACGTCTGTAGTGTCTTTGACATAGGAGGGTAGGCACTCTACCAAAGGGTTTAAATAAAAATCAATAAACTTACAAATGGGTTAGTACAACCCTCCTATGCCAGACACAATGGGACGCACAGGGGGGGCTGAGGGCATCTTTGTGGATTTTAGGTAATAGGTAAAATGTAGGGACAGGAGGAAAGCTAGTGAGCAGGCCCTCGAGCATTTTCCCATCAATCATTCCTCGATCGTGAGCACTCATTAGGATCCTTTTTAATTCACGAGAGAAGGAGGTCAAAGGATTGCAAGTCAAACGTGAATACATTGTCTTATCACGGAGTTGTCTATAAGCTTCTCTTTCATATTTGTCCACCGGCCAGATCACGATGTTCCCCCCCTTGTCCGCTGCCTTGACGATGACTTCATCATAGAGTTGCAACTGTTTGACCGCCGACCTCTGACGTTGAGTAAGATTATCATATCTACTTTGTGTCGACAATTGTT
The DNA here is from genome assembly GCF_048569485.1 of Anomaloglossus baeobatrachus. Taxonomy (NCBI): domain Eukaryota; kingdom Metazoa; phylum Chordata; class Amphibia; order Anura; family Aromobatidae; genus Anomaloglossus; species Anomaloglossus baeobatrachus. The sequence goes on from NC_134358.1 coordinate 485,724,976, forward strand.
TAAGGTTTTCGGTCACAAGTCTAGTGAAAATGTCAATCGCCGGGCAGAGGGACAAGGGGGGAAACCTCGTAGATCTAGGCTTGAGGAAATCGGAGGACCCACCTGTAGTAGGATTTTGTTCCTCCAGGAGGTCCTGAAGGTCCTGCAGGGCATTTCTCTCTGTCGTGTCCATCTCACTCATCTGATATTTACGGGTATAAAGTTTCTTTAATAATAATTTGCGAGTGAACAAGTTCGTGTCCTTCAGGGCTGCAAATAAATTAAAGGAATTTATAGGACAAAAATGAAGACCTTTAGACAGAACCTCAAGCTCAGCGTCTGAAAGGACACTTGTAGATAAGTTAATTACCTGTAATTTATTTTTGGTATTGGTCTCCGTAACCTGTTTTGGAGCCATCCGAGGTTCCTTCTGTCGGCTTCTAGTTGTTACCCCAATGGTATTGGGTATATTGCGAATCCTATCGGAAGGGCCCGACGGAATATCTTCCATAGATGAGTCGGAGATGAGTGAGGTGGATACATATCCAATATATATCCCGGGGTGATTACATCCTTCTGCATGGATTTTTTTGACTCACAATATATTAAATTATACTGATCCATGCTACATACATCAAGGGTGAGCTAATTTTTTGTTTGTTGTGGTATGGGTGTATTCCATGTTTATACCATGTCTCCAATTTTATTTCCCTAGTGTATCCACACCATTTGTGACCTTATTACCTTTTTCTCTTCATTTATTTTGCATACACCTTTTGTGCCTTATCTTCTTTCTTCTCCTTGTTCTCAAACCATGTCATATGAAGAACGGCTAAAAGAACTAGGAATTTTTAGTTTGCAAAAGAGAGGGCTGAGAGTAGACTTAATAGTGGTCTACAAATATCTGAAAGGCAGTCACAGTGCAGAAGGAACTGCCCTATTCTCATTAGCACAAAGAAGTACAAGAAGCAATGGGATGAAACTAAAAGGGAGGAGATTCAGATTACTGAGTTATGGATCGCCTTGCACCCTTGCACAATATGCTGTATGCACAGTGTGTGAGGTGAAGTGCTAGGCTATAATCCCCTATAGTGATAAAGCACTGCAGGAGATTACAGAAATGCAGAAACAATTGACATGCTGATTCTTTTTTCAGCAACAAAATCTGTAAGAAAAAAAGAAGCAGTGTCTGCACAGCAAGTCAGGATTCTCATAGACTTTGCTGGGATTATTTTTCCTTGCTTTTATTGATGGAAAAACACAAACAAAATGCAACGGGGGCATAAGGCCTTAACATAAAAAAGTTATGGATGGCTCTTAGTAGAAGGGGATTGAAAACTAAATTGCACACGGGTGTGGCGAGATGAGGTTAAAATTGTAAATAATTTCAGATATTTATAACCTACAGGAAATGGTACTGACAGTAACGGATTTCAATATTATGAAAAGACAAATAGTAATGGTGCTTCTAAAAGGTAACAAAAATCTATATTTTATCTATCTATCTATCTATCCCTCTATCTATCTATCTATCTATCTATCTATCTATCTATCTATCTGTCTGTATGTCTACAATTGGAGTCATAAGTTTGCATACACTATTCATTTACAGAGAGGAAAATATGCTAAGTATTTGATACATTGCCGACTTTGTACGTTTTTCCACCTACAAAGAATGGAGAGATCTGTAATTTTTATTGTAATTTGACTTCAACTGTGACAGACAGAATCCCCCCAAAAATCCAGAAAATCACATTGGAAGATTTTTAAATAATTTGTTTGCATATTATTGCATGAAATAAGCATTTGATACAATTGAAAAACAGAAAATATTTGGTGCAGAAACCTTTTTTTCCAGTTACAGAGGTCAGACATTTCCTGTAGTTCTTCACCAAGTTTGCACACATTATAGCAGGGATTTTGGTGCACTCCTCCATTAAGATCTTCTCAAAATCTTTTCAGGTTTCGGGGCTGTCACTAGATCACATTGAGCTTCAGCTCCCTCCAGAGATTTTCTACTGTGTTCAGTTCTGGAGACTGGCTAGGCAACTAGCTTCTTACAGAGCCACCCCTTAGTTGTCCTGGCTGTGTGTTTCGGATCACTATCATGCTGGAATACCCAGTCACAAGCTATCTTCAATCGATTACTGAGGGAAAGAGGTTGTTGGTCAAAATCTCGTGATACATGACCCCATCTATCCTTCCTTCAATATGGTGCAGTCATCCTGTCCCCTTTGCAGAAAAACACAGCCAAAGTATGAGATTTCCACCCCCATGCTTCATGGTTGGGATGGTGCTCATTGACTTGTACTCATGCTTCTTCCTCCAAATATAGCAAGTGGAGTTGAACCAAAACGTTCTATTCTGGTCTCATGTGACCACAGTGACATAACCTCCCATGCCTCCTCTGAATCATCCAAATGGTCATTGGTGAACTTCAGGTCATTGACCAGGTCCTACCGTGTAGTTCTGACCTTTCTCAGAATCATCGCAACTCCACGAGGCGAGATCTTGCATGGAGCTCCAGACCGAGAAAGATTGACAGTCATCTTGTGTTTCTTTCATTTTCTAATAACTGCACCAACAGTTGTTGCCTTCTCACCAAGATGATTACTGTATTTTTCGCTTTATAAGACACACTTTTCCTCCCACAAATTTGGGAGGAAAATGGGGGGTGCGTCTTATAATCCGAATATAGCGGTACCTGGGGGTCCTGTCTGTGCGGCGATCGGGCGGCCGGGTGCCTGTGGCTGCGTGCAAGCGACCGGGTACCTGTGCTTGCGTGCAGTGGCAGCCGGGTACCCGTGGCTGTGTGCGGCCAGCGGCCGGGCGCTGGGTGCGGCCGGTGGCCGGGAGCTGTGTGCAGCCGGGTACCCGTGGCTGTGTGCGGCTGGCGGCCGGGTGCTGTGTGCGGCCGGCGGTCGGGTGCCCGTGCAGGCGCCAGACGGCTGCTGTCCTCACACAGGCACCTTGCTGCCGCCCGCACGCAAGCACAGGTGCCCGGCCGCTTGCATGCAGGGTGGGCGGGCAGCCTGCTGGCTGCCACTCTGTGCATGTGGGGCGGGCGGCTGTGCAGCAAGTTACCCAGTTTGTCCGCGGTCCCACTTTCAAATGATGGCGCCGGGAGCGGGCACGTACGCAGATGGAGCTCTTGGATGAGAGCTCCATGTGCGCGGGTGCCATCACTTGAATCGGGACCGCGGACACACTGGGAAAACAAGGCATCGGTCTGCTCCACCACTGAGCAGTCGCCGCTGCCACCACTGATTCGTCACCGCCGCTGCCACCACTGAGCAGTCACCGCCGCTGCCACCACCGAGCCATCACCGCCGCTGCCACCACTGAGCTGTCACCGCCGCTGCCACCACTGAGCCGTCACCGCCGCTGCCACCACTGAGCTGTCACCGCCGCTGCTACCACTGAGCTGTCACCGCCGCTGCTACCACTGAGCCATCATTTGAACCGGGACCGTGGACACTGGGATACTCCCTGCACCGGCCTGCTGCACGACTCACCCGCCGCCGCTGCTGCCGCCACCACGGACCCCGCGGCTCCTGCCACCACGGACCCGCTGCCACTGACCCGCCGCGCCTGCCAGCACAACCTGTGCCTCCTGTGACCCCGCTTCACCACCACTGCTGCCACCCTAAGTTAAGAGAACACTGGAGTATAATACGGACCCCATTTTTCTTTTTCTTTACCTTTTTTTATGTCTAAATTTGGGGTTCGTCTTATAATCCGGTTCGTCTTATAAAGCGAAAAATACGGTACCTAATGTCCTGTAGCCCATCCCAGCTTTGCGCAAGTCTACAGTTTTGTCCCTGGTGTCCTTAGACCACTCTTTGGTCCTGGCCATGGTGGAGAATCTAGAGTGTGATTGATTGAGTGTGTGAACAGTGTATACAGGTAATTGGTCTTAGCCATGGTGGAGAAGCTGGAGTGTGATTGATTGAGTGTGTGGACAGTGTATACAGGCAATAAGTTCAAACAGGTTCAATTAATACAGCAAATGAGTGCAGAGTAGGAGCTTCTTAAAGAAAAAAAACACGTCTGTGATTGACAGAATTCTTGCTGGTTGGTAGGTGATCACAAACTTATTTCATACAATACAAATTAATTATTTAAAATTATATAATGTGATTTTCAGGATTTTGGGGGGATTCTGTTTGTTACAGTTGATGTGTACCTTCAATAAAAATTACAGTCCTCTCCATTCTTTGTAGGTTGGAAAACTTGTAAAATCGGTAGTGTATCAAATACCTATTTTCCCCACGGTTGGTTGAAATAATTCAAATTGTTATTAATCATCTCCACTGATTCCAGGTAAACAAAATTTGTACAGGACACAAATAGTTTTTCCAACAAATGTTTACAGATAATATAATTTAAAATTCACTATATACAATTATGCTAACGACACTCCAATCAAACGCTGATCTAAGTTTGGGGTCAGACTGTTAGCATAATGTAATCCAATTCTCTTGGATGAGCAGAAGATGGAGAACCAAATTTCTCCATCTTCTCCATTCTGTAAGTCGAATGGAATCGGACTGCACTCGGATGTCATCTGAGTAAAGTACATTGTTCTCTAATAGTCAGTTAAATGCCATATTCTTTTAGTGTAAAATTGTCTGAAAGTTTAGTTACACTTCAACATACATAGCTTGGAGGGGTCCCCAGGCAAATGCCCATCGAGCCAATGCACTAAGATGGCCCTGTCTTATTCCCATATAAGTTAATGGAGACACTGAACTTCTGTCCTGTAAAATGGCTGTAAAATGGTCATAGTAAGGGTTAGGGGGCTGTAAAAAGAAGCAAAATGGGGGCAATTGCCCTACAAAGAAATGTTGATAGGGATTACACAACAAAAAAAATGAGTTGGAGTCCCACCTATTTTTGATAATCAGCAACGATGTAGCTGTCAACTGTGGACTGCATCCGTCAGCTGTCAGCATTTCCTTGGCTGGTTATCAAAAATAGAGGGGATCCAGACTAGGATCATATATAACTCTCTCAACAATGATATTGACATTAATAATTGGGAGAAAGATTTGAGGATAAATTTACAACTGGAAGGTTGAACGAGATGGACCTAGGTCTTTTTTCAACCTAAGTAACTATGTAACTATGTATTAGAAAATCACTTCATGACACACACTACAAACTACAGTATATACTCGTTGGTACCTTACACCTTCAAGATTGCACACAATGTCTGCTTTCCAATCTCCCCTCTGTTGGAGAGAATGTGGATATAATGCTAATCTTAAACATCTATTCTGGGACTGCAATGCAATCAATATTCTCTGGAAACAAGTTGCAATGCTCATTCGATACATTATTGAAGTTTAATACATTACTCCCTCCACATATGGCAACACTAACACCAATTTATTATCAGACATTTTAATTACTACAAACCATTTAATAGCAACAAGTGATGGGCGATTGTGCACCACACTGCTCAGTACTCGATCGAACATTAGTGGGCTCGATACTTGATCAAGCATTCTGGTACTCGGATGCCATGCTTGAGTCCCCAGCCAGCATGTTTACCGACTCTTTATCAGCCAGTAAACATGAAGAGGTTGCCTGCCAATCATGGTAATGCCGTAGCCATGTTGGCTATTGGCATACTGTGATTGGTTTGCCGCATAGTGGCATCAGGTCTATATAAGACCCAGAGACACCATGTTTGCTGCATTCTACCCAAAAATAATGTAGGCACTTGGAAGAAATTCTGTTGGCGAAGGGACAGTGTGTTATAGCATGACAATACCTATTGGTACAAGAGTAAAGAAACAGTCCTTATCATGGCTTATTGAAAGCTATTCTGTTCTCTAATAATACCGCTCTTGTTCTGCATTTAGTATAGGGCAAGCTGATGGAGAAAGGATAGTGTATTAGAGAGTCGTAAGCAGGGATTGTAGCCTTACAGACTTTGTTGGTAATCCCTAAAAAATCTGTTCTAATCTCTAATATTATCACTCTTAGCTGCATTTAGTGAAGGGCAAGCTGATGGAGAAGAGATTGTGTATTCTAGTCCTCTAGGCAGGGATTGTTGGTAATCCCTATAAGATTTATTCTATTCTCTAATATTATCAGTCTTAAGCGTGAGCATAGCCTAAGTGGAGGAGGCATTTTTTTCCTCTTTTTTTATTTTTTCTTATATACAAGTCATTATACAGGTAAGAATGTTTCTTAACATTTTTTCTAATGAAATCCTATTTTTTGTATGTTTTATTGTCAGTCTGTAAAAGTGCCTTAATACTCTGCCAGCATTGTTTTTAGCGTCAACTTGGGAGTTAGAGATGCGTCCCGGCGTCTTTTAAATGCTGTTCCAATTCCAACTAGAACATATTAGATGCTTCTTGTTTACTATCCACATTCGGCTAAAATCGTCATATGAAATATGACAGCAATATCTTCCGCATGGGACTCTCCCAGGCGGAGATATGAGGAAAGTGAGAATTCCATAATTCTGTGAGAGTTGAAGTCACCTCCCCTATCCTAGGTCACCAGATGTGTGGTTTATGCATGGGTGTGACAGAGGATGATATAAGCAAATGCCTCATTATAATATGTTATAATATGGGTCAATGCCTAGAGGAATACATGCTGTGCATAGGATTGTCCACCTTCTTCTGGGGTACCTCTCCTATATCTGAGCCATATCTGTGACCAGGTATAGTAGTGTTCTTTCAGTTTTCCCTTTTTATTTTATGTAAATGTGTATATTGTATTGTATCTTTCTCTAAATTCCTGAATATTTTATAAACACTGCCTTTTTGTTTGGATTAAATATACAAAATTTGATAGCTTATTTCCTCTTGCTTGATATACAAACCCTAAACCTGAGTAGCCTTATGGTATCTGAAAAGAGCGGCCAACCTCCCCATAAAGATTGTTGGTGGCAGCTAGTTTTTGTTTTTTTTAGGGTTATTGTGGTGTTACCAGCGAGGGTACCGAGGTCTATATATATATTCCATTACCAGGAATTGGTGATATATATATACATTACCCTCACTATGAGACCTTCAATATTTGGCATAAAAGCAGAGCAGCAGCCTCATTTACTTATTGTCCAGCAATTTAGTATTTGACCTAACGATAAAGTCGCGCTTGAAAGCAGCTGTTCCTGGCAATTATTATTATTATTATTTATTTTTATTTATTTTATTGCACTTTTCATGTGAAAATGGGTATATATAATAAAAAGGCCAGCAGGGGAGAGAAAAGTGCGCATGCACAGAAGCGCAATGGAGGCCTCTGTGTGGATAATGTAGGATGCGTCATCCACACTGAGCTGGGAAGGAGGATGATGCTGGAAGGAAAAGAGGAGACACCTAACTGAGACCAGAATATAATAAAATATGTTTTTATACGTAATACAGAGCGGCTTGGGCACTTATATACATATAAGAGCTTACTGGTGGTGGTCGCAGTTTATAGGTGCGAAATCAGGTGACAATTTCCTGTTAAGGAATGTACCAATGCAGGAAATACTTTTGAGTTGGCGTCAGCAGGAGGTGGAAAGGGCTTGAATATGTGACTTAAAGGAGTGAGAAGAGTCAGTTACCCAGAGGCAGCAAGCTTGTGGAACTTGGGACAGTGAACAGTCATTGACTATGATGGATAGGTTTCTTGGGGTGCGGTTGAGTGAGATTGGGGAAAGATAATGGATTCTGTTTTGTCCGCTTTAGGTTTCAGAAATCAAGCAGAAAAAAGCATGAAATAACAGACAGATATTGTGGGATTCTGGTTAGTAACGATGTGATATCGGGTCTAGAGAGTTAGGTCTGCTTATCATCAGCATGGGGAGATGATACTGAAAACCACAGGATTCCATGAGCTGTCCCAGACCAAAGGTGTAGATGGAAAAGAGGAGAGGTCCAACAGATAGGGGGCGAGTTAAGGAAGTAGTATGAAAGTGAGAGACGCTGAATGTCCAGTCAGTTATGTATGAAGAGATCCAAGATAGGGCCAAGTCTGTGATTCCAAAAAGATGAGGGAATCTGTAGTAGAAGGGAATGGTCCACTGTGTTGAAGATAGAGGACAGGTCTAATAAGAAACGGACAGCCTAGTGTCGTTAGGCGTTGGCAGTTAGTAGTCTTTAGTTGTAGCAGTTTCAGTTGAATGATGTGGTCAGAAGCCAGAATGTAATCGGTCAAAGAAGGAGAAGGCAGAGAGGTGGAAGGACAGTTCAAGATGGAAATTCTGTCCCGGTAGTTTTGAGACATATGGAAGAAGTGATATGAAGCGATAGCTAGACACAGAGCATGGATCAAGAGAGGGCTTTTTGTGGATAGATGTGATCGAGGCATGTTTAAAGCATGAGGGAAAGATACCAGTTGTTAGTGATAGGTTGAAGAGATGGGTTAGGGTTGGGATGAATACTGTTTTCAGATTGGGCATAAGGTAAGATGGGATCAAGTCAAATGCACAGGTGGTGAGATGTGATCTGGACAGTAGACATAGTTTCTCTTCAGTAATGGCGTAGAAGCTTGTTTTTGAGGAAGAGGGCTGAGTATTTATGAGAAGGGTCTGTTGGGACTGTAGGACAAAGCTTTCTCTGATAGAGTCAATCTTCTGCTTGAAGAATGAGGCAAAGTCTTTGTCTGAGATGGGAGGAGAGGGAGGAGGTGCCTGGGAATGGAGGAGAGAATTGAAGGTGTTGAATAGCAGTTTAGGATTGTCAGACAGGGAGGATATGAGAGATGAGAAGTAGGTTTTTTTGAAACAGGCAGGAAATGCAGACGTAAGAGTAGTGATGGCCCTTTATATGGGATGAAATGTTCATTAGAATGAAATCTCTTACATCTTTGCTTAGCTATCCTGGAAGCCTGTCTCATTGCTTTAGTCAGGCAGGTGTGCCAAGGTTGCCTGTTGATTGTGCAAGTTTTGGTGTGCGTAAAGGGGAAACCGAATGAAGAGCTGCAGCTATTGTGGTATTATATAAAGTGGCAGCAGCATCTGCATCATGTAGGGAACCTATTTCTGAAAGAGGGAGAAAAGACCAGAAAGTGAGTGTAGATCAGGGTTTTTGAGATTTATGCAAGAGTGTAAATTTGCGCTTTGGGGATTGCACACTTGGAAAGGAGAGGGAAGAGAATGTTAATAGGTTGTAGTCAAACAGGGTTAGAAGTGAGCTAGAGAGGTAAGATAGGGAACATAATCGGGTAAAGATGAGCCAGTGTGTGGCCATCTTTGTAGGTGGCTGTGGAGGACCATTAAGTGAGGCTGAAAGAGGAAGTGAGTTTTAGAAGCTTAGAGTGTATGTAAACTTAAGACTTCAGCCAGTGTTGGGCATATTTTTTGATGCAAAGTAAAGCCCAAGAAGTAAGTGTGCCAAGTCCACCTCCGGAACAGCCATCAGTTTCTGTCACAGACACCTAAAGGGTTTCATTATTTTGAACTATTGGACTGCAAATGGCCCATATACTGCTCTAGCACAGGAGCCCTCTTCTTTCTACGTAACGTGAACTGCATCTATATATTGCTTTTTGTATTCAGAAGTATTAATGTTATAGGAAATAATTATTATTTTCATTTGTTTTAGGAAAGAATCAAACAATTCAAATCATAAGAAACCCTCTATAGAAATGGTGGGATTTCTGGAACTGGTCAGTTTTTTTTGTATCTATAAGTATAAATTAAAATATATATTTTTAATTTACTTAAATATGTATTTTGGGTTTGGAACACTAAAGAGGTTGTATAAAATAGAAAAATCAAATTAAAATATTCTATATTTAAATTTTGAGGTATAGGAAGCTACCCTGTTTGTTACCCCCTTTATCCTACAGGGAAGGTGGCTGCAAAAAGCGTCTTTCATTTTAGACGACCCAATGTGTCAATGAAGAGCACATTGATTTCAATATTCTTGTGATGCTTCAAGCAAACCAATCACCAGGATTTTCCTATATAACCTAAAGCCACTGCTATACTGGCACTATCAGGCTGATTCTATACATACCTGTAGTTGTCAGCACGGATGTATAGGTTTTGAAACACAGGCAAGTAAAGTTTGTAAAATTAACAGTTTTTTGATTGGCAGCAGCTGCCAATCAGCTAATAGCTGGGGTGGGTTTTGATAGTGATTCCCACCCCTCTGCCTGTTGTTCCTCACCCTTTTAGTTATGCTAATTCCATTATTGAAGCGTTTTACAAATAGTTGAGGCTTAATCAATGTGACTAGGAGGACCTTGCTGATGTCATACCCATGTGAACAGAAGGGGTGGAGCCTAAGCCAACAGGAAAATAATGTTGTTTCCTGGTATCAGCTATGTTGGCTGAGACCTCGCCACTTTGGGTCACATAGGTATGATATTAGCAAGATCCTTCTAGCCAAAATCATTAGTGCTACACTTCTATAATAGAATTAGCATAAATAAAAGATAGAGGGAGGAACAACAGACAAAGGGGTGGGAATCACTATCAAAACCCACCCCAGCTATTAGCTGATCGGCAGCTGCTGCCAATCAAAAAGCTGTACATTTTACAAACTTTATTTGCCTGTGTTTCAAAAACGATACACCCTATCTGACAACTAAAGGTATGTATAGAATCAGCATGATAGTGCCAGTATAGCACTGGCTTTAGGTTATATAGGAAAATCCTGGTGATTGGTGCGCTTTAACTTACCTTGTTGTTGTCTGTCGTAAGGGTTGCATGGATCAAAGAGAGGCACTGTGACCTGAGGCTGTGTATGTGGGGTGTTGTTTATGCATTTAGATATTCTCCATTCAGGCAGCATACCCTCAAATGGTGCAGGAATCCTGGGTATATTATATTCACAAGTAGGAATGCAGTCCATTTTATAAAAATAAAACATTCTTTACTAATCACATCTTCTTCTGTTTTACAGAAAGGCACATGCATTTTGTTTACATATTTTAGCGATACAGCTTGTCTGATTTGAATACTTCATTTCTCTTGTATGACCTTCACTGACCCACTGCTCTTCAGTGATACAGTGACAAGTCAATATTTTGCCTGGACATCCACCTCTTGGTTTTTGAATGAATGGAACGGACTTAATTGCTTATTCTTCTAACTGTCATGGCACTCACATGATGCAGTTTGGAAATTTTGGTGACCGAGAGACCAATATTGATGAGCTGAATGATGCTGTTTCTCTTTTCTTTGGAAATTGTCTTCTTGGCGGCTCCTCGATTTGAACCAATGACATATCATTTGGGAATCAACTTAATAACACACTGCGCTATTAGGGAATGGGAGAAGAGGTTGTAATTTGTAATATACAGGAAGAAAAAGATTTTTCAAACACCAGGAGCAAAAAAGTAACAATGCAGGGACATGACAAGAATCTGCATAACTAATCAGATGTTAAATAGTTGCAAGTCAAATTTATGTCTGAGATAGCCAAGATGATTGTCTATAGATGAAGGTAGTCTCATGCGGAGAGCTGTAGTGGATGGTGAGATATAGAGCCTGAAAGTCAAACATTCAAAACACTGTTATCCCTTTGGTTGTCATTGCACTCTTACATCAGCGTGTCACATCCAGTACTTATTCACTATGGCTACCAGGTCTGGCCTACAAGTTGCCTCCTTAGCCCACTCCTCAACTAGCTGCCTTGGGCCCATAACCCACGGCTCTGTTTCTGGCTTTAGACCATACTCACTACAGCTGGCTCTTTTCTATGTCTTTTCCACTTTACCACCCAGAGTCCAGGATGCTCCGGCCATATTACTCTGCCACTAGATCCAGTATCAGAATCTTGCAATGTCTTTTTTTGCTTTTTCCCTTCACACACTCATTACCGCGCGGCCTTGTCTGTCACACTCTCACTTGCTTTCCTTTTCTACAGATGGTTGATTCACTGGAAATGGGAGGTAGCTCTCTCCTTACTCTCAGATACTCCTCCTATCTGGCAGGCTGACTAACTGTTAACTTTTCTGTGGACTGCAATTAACACTGTTACTTTCACTTTCCCAACACAAGTGCATGGATGAGCATTAATCATATATTAAACAATTGCATCCAACGTCAGCATAAGGATAATGCAGCAATATAATGCTGATCAGCATGAGGGTGTTCCTTCTCTCTCCACACTCTTATACCCCTCCACTCTCTTTAAAGGGAACCTGTCACCAGATTTGGGGCCTATAAGCTGCGGCCACTACCAGTGGGCTCTTATATACAGCATTCTAACATTCTGTATATAAGAGTCCAGGCCACTGTGTAGAACGTAAAAATCACTTTATAATACTCACCTAAGGGGGTGGTGCGGTGCAGACCAGTCAGACGGGTGTCTCTGTTCTTCGGTACCGGTGCCTCCTCTTTCTGCCATTTTTGTCCTTCTTCTTCTGAAGCCTGGGTGCATGACGCATCCTACGTCATCCACAATAGCTGGCATTGAGGTCTTTCACAGGCGCACTACAATACTTTGATCTGCCCTGCTCAGGCAGATCAAAGTGCACCTGCGCAGGACCTCAATGCTGGCTAGTGTGGATGACGTAGGACGTGTCATGCACCCCGGCTACAGAAGAAGGAGGAAAAAGATGGCCGAAAGAGGAGGCGCCGGTACCAGAGAACGGAGATACCCATCCGACCAGTCTGCATCACACCACTCCCTTAGGTGAGTATTATAAAGTGATTTTTTACATTCTACACAGCAGCCTGGGCTTGATATACAGCATGTTAGAATGCTGTATATAGGAGTCCACTGGTGGTGGCCGCAGCTTATAGGCCCCAAATCTGGTGACAGGTTCCCTTTACCTGTCCTCAGCAACTGGACTTAAAAGACAAAAACAGCAATGCAGCTGTGCAATTGTCGCGGGCGGAGGAGGGGACGCTGCGCTCTCCCACTGCTCGGGTCCGGCAGCCGCTGCTGCTGCGGCCTGCTGCTGCTCGGTGGCTCGAGCGATGGGCCGGATCCCGGGGACTCGTGCGGCGCTCTTCGCCCGTGAGTGAAAGGGGTTTGGTTTTTTTGGGATAGTTTATTGTCCGTGACGCCACCCACGGTTGTGGTGATTGTAGGGACACCACCGCTGCTCTGTATGGGAATCCCGGGAGCGGTGACAGGGAGCAGCAAAGTTGTTAGTTCTCCCCTCCGTGGGTAGGGGGTGGTTGTCCCGGGGCCCAGTGATGAGTTGGGGGATGAGGGATGGCGGGGCCGGTGCAGGGCTTGGTGGGGTGCAGGGACACGGGGGCAGCGCTGTGCCTCGCGGCACTGTGGTACTCACTCAGCCTGAGACGGTGACACAGTTCTCGGTAAAACACACGGCTGGAAAGACGGTTCCCACGGACGGCTGCTGTTGCTTTTCCCCGGTAGTTGACAGTGACGGTCCCTTTTCCTGCACCTAAGTCTATGTTGGTAGCGATGGGTTCCCACCGGTAACCCGCTCCCCGGCTTGGATATGTGCCGGAGGAGCCCCTCTTTGCCCGCAAGCGCTGGCCCTGAGAAACTGGTGCCTTGGCGGTGGAGGTGTCTCTCTCTAACGGTTGGACTGTTGCCTTCAATCGGGACTTGGTTGTTGGGAGACCCAGAGGTCCCCTTCACTGACGGATTTGGCAAATTCACGGCGACTCCTAGCCTTGCCGGGATCCAAAAGGCCCCTGCCAATGGTGCTGGCTTCTCTTCGTATACCGCTCCGGTACCGCCGGGCCACCACCCGTCCACGGTCCTTTCGGCAACCTCCAAGCAGACTCTCCTGCAGACGGTCACCGCCGTCTGCTCACCTTGCTGTTCTCAGTCCAGGGCACACACCCGGACCAACTTCAGGCTTTCTCAACTGTCACTTTCTCTTCACTACTCTCACTGTCCTCCTTCTCCCTCCTCTCACTTTGAACTTTCTCCACTCAACTCTTCACTGTTTACTCCTTCACTTCCCTAGCTGAACTCTCCTCTCACTTCCTCCTCCAAACTCTAACTGCCTGGTTTTTCCCGCCTCCAGGGCTGTGAACTCCTCGGTGGGCGGAGCCAACCACCTGGCCCACCCCCTGGTGTGGACATCAGCCCCTGGAGGAAGGCAACAAGGATTTTTGTGTAGCTTTGGTGTACCTATCCGGGGTGTAGGGTGTGGTGGTGTCATGACCTGTGACCCCTGGCTTGCCCAGGGCGTCACACAATACATTCAATTTCTTTGCAAATAAGTAAAGTAGGAAAGTCTCTTATGATGGCAAGTGACAGTCCTTGCATAGGACAGTTTGTTCTTTCAACATGGTAAACATGTATATACTCATGTGAGTGAGCCCTTACATAGTAGGGGAGTTAAACCCCCATCTTTCCAGAGTACAGTTGATCACTGAGGATTTCACCAGCCGGACAGGTTTTGATTAGATTATCATATGCAGACCTACCGAGAAAGAAAAGTGGACAACTCTTTTATACTTATTGTATACTTAAAAATGGTTATTAGATGGCTGAGTTGTAATGAGTTGGCATCTTGAATGATTACCACATGGTCCAGTGGCGTACATAGAAATCACAGGGCCAATATCAAAACTAGTAACCCTTTTATGACTTAGTTAGGACATACCTATGCATCCTAGGTCATATCTGTCATTTTAATGTGAGCTCGCGATCATGGGGTGCCGATAGTTTGATATGGCAGCGCAGGGTCAGCTGATGACCCCTGTCACTGTCATGACTCAATTCCTGTGAACGCCGTCTGAGCACGGGCACTCACAGCCAGGAGATTATCATTTGTGCTGTACAGAACTGTGCTGAAGCACACCTCAGTTTGGCACAAGCAATCGCATAGTACAGGCTTCAACTCTCTCACGACTTTTGACTGGAATGGAGTTCCTTGTTCCATCAGGATCTCTTTCACCAGTCCTGTTCAGGAAAAGATATAGACCAACTCTCAGGCAAAACTCTTAGCGGAGGAGTTTCTTAATGGTATTGCACCTGGGTACTGTGTCACATAGCCCAGGACCACCAGGATATATAGATACCATCTGGTGGAATTAACCAAGGGTCACACTAAATACATAGCAATGCAATCAAACGGTACCTTCTTGATGGGTAACTGCACCAAGGGACTACAGAAATAAGCAACCAGGGCAGTTAGCTGGCAGGTGGGATGGGACCTGAAATAATTCGCAATCTCTCGGTGACAGCTGGACCAGTGGAACCTTTGGAGCATCTGTGTCGCCCTGGGCAAGCCAGGGGTCACAGGTCACAACACCACCACACCCAACACTCCAGGTAGGCACATCATAGCTAAACTACAAATCCTTGTTGCCTTCCTCCAGGAGTCTGATGATGCACACCAGGGGGTGGGCCAGGCGGTTGGCTCCGCCCACCGAGGAGCTCACAACTCTGGAGGCGGGAAAACCAGGCAGATTAGCCCAGGCAGGGCAGGTGTGAGGAGCTAAGCAGAGGAGTTAAGTGAAAGTGAAAGTAGAAAAAGTGGAAAAAGGAGGAAAGCAAGTGAAGTGACAGAAGAGAAAGAAAGCCTGAAGGGTCCAGCTTTGTGTAGGGCCAGATCAGCAAGGTCAGCGACGGCGGTGACTGTCTGGAGGGGGACCGTTTGGAAGTTCCTGGAAGGACCCCGGTGGCTGTGTGCCCGGTGGTCTGGAGCAGTGTTCCGAAGGACAGTCAGCACCAGGGCAGGGGCCTCTCGGACCCCGGCAAGGCTAGGAGTCGCCAAATTTGCCGAATCCGTCAGTGAAGGGGACGTAGATCCCCCAACAACCAAGTCCCGATTGAAGGCAACAGCCCAACCTGAAGCAGAGAGACACCGCCACCGCCACGGCACCAGTTTCTCAGGGCCAGCGCCTGCGGGCAAAGTGTAGAGCTCCTCCGGCCCAGATTGTAGTCGGGGAGAGGGTAACCGGAGGGAATCCACCGCTACCACAAGTCAACCATAGGTGCAAGGAAGAGGGACATCACCGTCACCTACCGGGAGTGCAGGTGCAGCCGTCTGTGGGACCGTCCTACCAGCCGTTTGGTTTACCGTACAAACTGTGTCCATGTCTCAGGCTGAGTGAGTACCACAGCGCTGCCCCCGCGTCCCTGCGCCCACCAGGCCCCGCACCTCACCAACCATCACCGGGCCCCGGGATCACCAACCCCTGCCCACGGAGGGGCAACACAACACCTGGCTGCTCCGCATCACCATCCCCAGGATCCCCGTATTGAGCAGCTTTGGTGAAATCACCACAACCGTGGGTGGCGTCACGAACTATAACAATCCCCACACCCAACAAACCCCCTTTTCACTCACGGGCGAGGAGTGTCGCTCGAGAAACCCCCGGGATCCGGCCTACGACTCGAGCCACCACTGAGCAGCTGCCGGACCCGAGCAGAAGGGGTGAGCGCGGTGTGCCGACACCCTCCTCCCCGCCCGCGACACATCCATTCTGTGTTTTGTCTACCCCCAGGTGACCATGAGTATGTGCTATGTCTAACACCCTGCGTCTGTAAGTCCCTATTACCAACAACTGCTCTACTGCTTCATCTCTCTACATAGTAACCCGACATAACAATTCCCTATTTACAGCAGTGTTGGCTCCTGGCTCTTGAGCAACCCTGTTTAAAATGGTTACATTAAATGCCCCTTTAAGAGTTAGGTCCCTGAGTTGGGCAGTTCCAAAGTTTCCCCCAGATTTCCCCAACTCAGGGATGTTGGCCTCACAGATGTTGGCCTCATCCTCATCGCCAACTAGCACACAGAAGGAAAAACCTTCATAGTCAGGCTGTGAAAGGGTTTCTTTAAGGGTGTCATGGCTGTGTCCAAGTAACCTAGAAATTTCTTTTTTACCCACAAGTCCCAAAACAAGGCAAAGAACTGCCCAATTGTAGTAGTGTTTAACAAATTCTTGACTACACCAACCTCATGGGACTTCGTGCCACAATTTGTCTCTATGATCACCCTGGCCACGGGGTCGTCATTAGCATCCCTATGAAACCAGCGGATGCCCACCATCTTTCCAGGAATCAGCCAGTGAGGTAGTGTGACCCTTACCAGGGTCACCAAACTCCCCAAGTCAATTAGACCAGTCAATGGCACTCCTGGAGGTAGTTTCTCCCATTTCATGACTCTTTCGAACACCATCAAGAACACCTCAATATCATCACCCAATGTCATTTTTTGCAAGGCTCTTCATACCGTCTTCTGAATGTGTGAATAATCACCTTGACATGGGGCAGTGAGGTTGCCCTGCCGTGGACTTGCCTCTGCCAGGAATCCATCTGCTGCTGCTGCCACTGCAACTAGGGTTGTTACTGCTGGATCTTCTGGATCTGTTTGTCTTCTGCTGCATGTGTTGCTACACGACCAAGTGTTTGACCACCTCCTCCATTTCTGTGCTTCTATATTTATGACCGCCTTCACCCAGTACATGCAGTTTCCCTGCAGCAGTCACCCATGCTCCCTGGGAATCTTGCCCGCACTTCTAGCATCAATTGTAGTGGTTGTATTTACTCTGCTGCATTTTGATTTAGTCACAGAAAATTGTTTCAGTAAAATGTCTTTTCAGTCATAAAGTGAAAACATAAAACAAATAGTCCATACAATAGTGTGGGTTCGCCCACCCATGTTAATGTCCAGCTCTTAGTCTGTTGCTAAAACAAACAATACTGGAGGTCTATACACCTCCACACACTCGGACAACTGGTTCCTTTTTACCTGCTGTATCATGCCCCAGGATCAATATATGTAAGAAGACAATGCCAGCCATTTCTCTCACTGCTCATAAACTCGGCCCTCACACACCCTATTAACTCCTTCAGCATTATACGTGCTGAAGCATGCTCCAAGTTGACATCACTGAGGCTACCAGCCTTGATAATACATATCATCCTTTGAGGAGCTGTCCGGCAGCTATCTTACGCATCTCACTGTGAAGATGTATCTGACATTAAAGCTGCGTCACTCAGATGCATTCAGAGAGATTCAGTAACGCTGCTTTCACACCTCCGGTTTTAGCAGAGCCGGCCAATCCGGCTGTAAAACCTATGCAACGGATGCGGCGACAATACCGCATCCTTTGCATACGTTTTTGACATGCGGGCCGTCCGTTTTTTGCCGCTTGAGGCTACTGAGCATGCGCAGTGGAAAAAAAACGCTTGCGGCGGCCGGATGCGGTGTTTGCCGCAGGATGAAGCATGCAGCGTCCATAGGCATGCATTGCAAATCGCGCCGCATCGGCCGGATGCGGCGCGATGCAGTTTTTTTTGCCGGACAAAAAAACGTGCCAGGCAACGTTCCATCCGGCTGCCGCATCAGCTAAATCTGCCGCATGCAGCAAAAACCGGACCGAACGCAAGCCCATGCGGCACAATACGGCACTAATGTAAGTCTATGCAAAAACACCGCAACCGGCGGCAAAAAAAACGGTTGCGGTTTTTCTACAAAGGGCCGGATTGTGCCGCACAGGAAAAAACGGATGTGTGAAAGCAGCCTTAGCTTGTATTGTCTGTGCATCTGTGCCTGATGTATTTATTCTTCCAGAATATGACACATACGAGTCATTAGCAGAGCTCTTTGTGTATATTTGACTGATGCACTATTGTATGATGTCAGCAGCTGATATCTGTAGATTCTTTAAATGTATTGTTTTTGCTACTAGTGTTGCTCTAAGAGGTTTTTTGTGAGACATTGTTTTTTCCAAAGTACCCTCAATGTGATATGATATAGATTTTAGTTCATAAAATGTCATAAATTTTCTATGGCAAGAAAAGAAGAAAGCAAAAAAAAAGAAAAACTAAAATCTATGGTAATATATTTGTATGCTCTTTTCTTTCTAGTGGTGCCATGCAGATAAATGGGATATCATCCTCATGATAATAGGACTTGTATGTGCTGTTGCAACTGGAATAGGGTTGCAACTGCTCATTATTTTATTTGGACATGTGGCAGAAAACTTTGTCAGAAGTGGACAACAAACAAATGGTAAATACATAAAAAGTACCTGAAAAGTAAACCCAAAAAATATTTAAATGGGTTATCTAGCATCAGCTTAATTTTGTGTGTAAGGCAAGTAATGCTTTAAAAAAAAAATAACAAAATATATATTATAAACCTGTTGCTCCAGGGAATCACTGGTCTCCCCAGTCTTGATTGAAGTGAATGAAAGTGGCAGTGGCTAACGCAAATTAGTAGTCTTTATTTTGTGACTTTAAAGCTTTACTTGCTTCCATCCCATTTGTTTGGATCCTGGACATTTTTTTTTTACATTGAATTGCTGGTGTGCATGTATAATATTATTCTTAATAAATATTTGCTGGTGAGCAAGTATTTATTTATTTTACTCACTTATATAGCGCTATTAATTCCACAGCGCTTTATAGACATTATCATCACTGTCCCCATTGGGGCTCACAACCATTATTCAATATCGGTATGTCTTTGGAGTGTGGGAGGAAACTGGAGCCATGCAAATACGGGGAGAACATATAAACTCTTTATAGATGTTGTCATTAGAGGGATTTGAACCCAGGACCCCAGAGCTAACCACTCTGCAAACATGCAGACATTTAATAAGAATAGCATTGTACATGCTGACCAGCAATTCAATGTCTTAAAGGAATGGTATTGTACATAGTACATCTGGGACTCCCACTGACCCAAAAAACAAGGCTCCAAAGATCCCCATGGGAATAGTGCGGTGGTCAATCAGGCACCCTGCCACTTCATTCATTCATGAGAGTGCTGAAGACAAGCTGAGAGCAGTTGGTAGTGATCAGCGAGTTCTACCATGCTCTGGTGCTCGCTACTCTTAATGAGCAGTCGGATGTCCAGACAGGCTCAACTCGTGTACCAAGTATAATGGAAGTAAATGGGGAACTCAAGCATTTTTCAAGAAGATCTAACATCTTGTTATGTGTAGAAATGAGCCATCCTGCCGAGGATCGGATCAGGTTGTGATCGCTGAACCCGCCTAAGTTTTCTGATCAAATTGGGAGGGACCGCATGCTAGTTTTTCAAAATTATTTATTTAAATTTAACAAAAAAAAAAATTTCCGCATGTGGTTTCTCTTACTTTGATACACAGCCAAAATAAGTGCATGGCTGGGAGCTGTAGCCGGTAGCCATGGGCTTTGTCTGTGCTGGTATCAATATATAGGGGAACGCATGGCATTTATATTTATTTATTTTACACCAGTATAATACAGTCAGACCGGGTGGGAGCACAGTCTGACTGCAGCCAATCAGAGATACTGTTGGATAGGGGAAATCAGTGAATATGTATGAGGGATAATTAGCGGCCCCAAAAATAGCATGGCAGCTGCGGGTAGACTAGGTAGGTATGTCCTACTTTAACCACTTTGCTTCCTTTTTTTAGAGTGATTTCCCTGGCCAATCACAGCCATGCCAATACTTGACATAGCTGTGATGGTGCCAGGAGAGGATTTGTTTCTGCAAACAGAATATGTACCGATACAAACTGAACATTTCGACTTTTTGATCAAATGTTTGATTTTTCGATCCCGACCCGATCCCGTCAAGGAACATATGATTTTGTAGTTCTCCGAACTTTTCTGATCAAGATCACTCATTTCTACTTATGAGTACTGAGCAAATAACCATGGTAGTGCTCGCTTATCATAAGTGCTTGGCTATCACTGGCAGCCTCATTATAAATAAATCAGGCAGCGGTGAGCATGATCGACCACTGCTCCATTCCCATGGAACTCTTCTCAGCATCACTGGAGGTTTGAGAGGTCAGACCCCAGTAACTGGGAAGTTATAACCTATCCCATGAATAAAGGACAACTTCCAAACTCAAGAATACTCCTTTAATGCTCAGGCTACTTGAGATTTATGCTTCAAAGAATACCTTGATTGTTCATTTCTTAGTGATTCTAAATAGATCTATATGTTTCATTTCAGCTTCTAGTAATGCTTCTGGCTGCACATCAGATGTTAACCTTGAAGCTGATGTCTCCTTGTAAGTATTGAGTGATGACATATTAATATCTATCCTCAATGAAGAGATGAAAGGTCGCACTCCAAAGGTCGAATAAAATATTTTTCTTTTTATTCCACGATCACATCAGGGGTACAGGTAGTGAGGGAGGATGAGGGTGTGCCACGTCGGACGACGGCAGCCGTTTCGCAAGTAACCTTGCTTCTACGGGTCCAGTGGCACTACCTGTACCCCTGATGTGATCGTGGAATAAAAAGAAAAATATTTTATTCGACCTTTGGAGTGCGACCTTTCATCTCTTCATTGAGGATCTTGTATCGCCTTTGCTTTGGGACACGCACCCAGGTCTCCACCTGCCTGAAAGCACAGCTTTGTCAGCCATACAGGGATCAGCGGTGCCTGGTATCCTCCACTCAGCTATATTAATATCTATCATTATCCCACATTCTGTCATATACTGTATATAGCTAGAAAGTAACAAAAAATCACAATAGGGAATCACCTGGGCAATAAATGTTGTAGATAGTATGGTATTGCTCAACTGGATGGGTTGGATCAGGTACCTCTGCTATGTAGGTCTATAGATATCAGCTTCTGCTGCTCCATATGCTGGAATCAATCCAGCAGTAAATGTAATAGTAGAAAGGGATGTATTGATAATTATCTTGTGCTTCTGGTCAAGAAGATGGACAGATGATTGAATTGATGTATTGAACAAAGAGCAGTTTTATTAATTTACGCTCTTCAGAGTTGAATACGCTTCATCTGGAAAAGACACAATGATGGCACAGAGAAAGATGCTGGGATTTAAATAATTCAAAAACTGGAAACTAGTGGCCCCTGGATGTGTGTCCAAAAATATTTTATTGTTCATTGATTGTATTCAATAAAGCCAGTGTAATATAGCTGCAGGGGAGCCGGAACTCCTGGTATACGCAGGGTGGTGATGAATCTACTAGGTGTAACTAGCTCTATCTGTGCATCCGTCTGGGAAAGTCGTGCGAACCTAAGTCAGAGCCAGGAGATCACACAGTACCAGGGAGGAAGCGGAGTCAGAGTCAAGGGAGAGCCGGATCAGAAGCCAAGAGGTATCGTCACTGACCAAAGGAAAACTATACTGGAGTCAGTAACAAGCTGAGGTTCGGGAGCAGGGATAGCAGGTAGTAGTCGGGGTACACAGAGACGGAACAAAAGAGAAGGGGCCGGAGAGGGTGGATGGGAGTCAGGGAGGACGGATGCAGTCAGGAGGATGGGAATCAGGGAGGGCTGACACGGTAGACAGGCAGTTTCAGACAAACTTACGGGGACCAGCGAACACACTGCAAAGCAGAACTATAACTGGCACCGATCTGATGAAAATGCCACCATGATAAGGTGCTGTGATCCTGAGAATGAGGCACGAAGGGATAGGCTCCTCCCACTGGCCACGCTTCGGAAAACACTGACCACCAGAACAGGCGCCAATGACAACTCTGCAACAACAGAGATAAACATGAATCGTGACAGTCAGGAGAAAAAAAAATGAAGAGAAAGCATTGTCATACAATCAAGAAAAAACAAATGGCAGTAAAAGGATATTAAGTTGTATTAAAGGAGAATTAATTAAGAAAAAGGAAAAGAAATATGAAAGAAGAGTGAACAAAACCGGACTTGGACCGAGCAACAAGAAGGTGGAAACAGCGTGCACAACACCCAATCTCATGAGCTATAAGTGCAGGATGTAAGACAAGCTGCTGAAATTAAGAGAATGTTAATAAGGCCAGAGTCACACTTGCAAGTGACTCGCATGTGACTTGCGCGAGTCTCGCATCGCATCACCCAGCACAACCGCACACTCTGGAGTGAGTTGACTGCATGTATTTCTATGCAGCTGAGATATTCGTATCTGGATAGTGTGTGGCCGTGTTGGGTGATGTGATGTGAGTCACTCGCAAGTGTAACTCCCGCGTAAAGATTCATCATGAGTATGCAGTTAAATAATAGCAGAAGTGAGCACCATAATTTTGGCAGAATTGGGGATGTGAATGCATTTATGAAATATAAAAGCAAATATAAGTTAAACAGTGACAAAAATAATCTACATAGGATAAATGAAGAATGGACCATTCAAAGAAACATATAGGGTGACAGATAGTTTTTAAAGACAAACTCAAAATGATACAGCGCATTGGAATTACCGGCAGAGATGAGGTTACCGAGAAAATGACGGGTGCTGTGTTTAACTATTTATTTTACCAAGAAAAACAATTGAAAGCATGAAATGTAGCTATTCTTTTATTAGAGGAAAAATGTATATTAAAGAGAAATTCTTATAACAATAGATTATTTGAATGATTAATTCCAACAAAACTAAAAATAAAAAACAAAATGTTTTTATAGTACAAAATAAATATCTAAAGGTAATAAAAGTAGCTATTAAAAATTTGTCTGTTTCAATTAGTTAAATACAGAAGTCAGCAGGAGATAGGCACTGACACACTGAATTTAGGGTTGTGTCAATTATCTGGCTGTGTGCTGTTGTTTACGTACAATAAAGGTTTTATCACCAGGTGCTTATCACTGCAAGGACTACAGTCTCATAACAGTTGTCCAACCATGCACTGTCCTCTGCTAAACAGCTCACTGTCTATAGACAATGCACATAGAAAGCTGTGATGTGGGCGGGGCAGCATCTCTACTTCATGTTATATCTAAGAACACTTATTGTGTTTGTTATGCCCAGTTAACTAAAGTAATACATTGATCAGGGTCTCTTTTCTTACATTATGCAGCTCTCAGATGATGTAGCAAAAACCTTTCTTCTTAGATCCTCTTCTTTGAGGTTCACTTACTTTGTTCTTCATCTTTGGATCACGCCTTCCAGCCCAAGGATAAGCCCCTCTTCAACCTCTGTAATTGGACTTTATGATCCTCCATCAGATACCACGTCCAACTTCAATCACTACACCATGTCACTTTGTACTATATTTGGCTCTATGTTTCTATATTTGCATTTTTTTGTTTTAGTTTCACATTTATTTCTTCACCTTTTTTATATATATTTATTATTTATATATGTTTACATTGGTACCGTTATTTTATATATTCTTAAATAATTGATACATTTTTTTCCCTCACTCTTATTTATTTTATTTATATTTCATTCGCCTTTTCATAGTGATGCATTCGACTGCTGTGATTTTCGCTCTTTCTGAATAATTCCTTTGATATGCACCCCGCTGTGTCTTTCTATGTGCTTTGCTCCCTGCATTGGCATTTCCACCAGTGCTGTTAACTGCCGCCGCTGAGTGCCACCGCCGCTCAGGAGTATTCCCTAGTAGAGATGAGCGAGCCTCTAGAGGCTCGAGTTCGGTTCGCTTCGTCGACAGGCGCCATGTTCGAGTTCGGTTCGGCGAACCGTTCGACGAACCTCTCGAGCCCCATTGAAACCAATGGCAGGTAAACACAAACACATAACAACACATTATAAATGTACACATACAGTTAATAAACATTGCCATAACCCTTACCTGTCCCCGCGACGCGTCCTGCACTCTGTCTCCCGCCGCTTTTCCTTCCGATAATCGCTGCATTCTCCCGGTAACCAGCACTGATGATAGGACCTTCCGTGACATCAAAAAATGCATGTGACCAGTCACGTGTCTATTATCTCATTGGCTACAGACTGGTCACATGGCTATGACGTCATTGCTAGGTCCTGTCAGTGCATCTCTCCGGTATGCGGTGCTCGTTTGTGCATCCCCGTGTACCAGCGGGATGCTCTGGCACATGGTTGGCTCTCCGTTCTGCTTCCCCATTCCGTTATTCACCGGTTGCCACAGCCGGTCAATAACGGAGATCACCGTTGCTATAGCAACGCGCCTGTCAGCGGTGACGTCACCGCTTACAGCATGCAGCTGCTGCTCACTCACTGAGTGATATAGACTGCACGGGAAGCAGCGTCTTCCTCCCATGCAGCGCTGTCTGATGTAGCAGAGCTGCATGGGTTAAAGGAGAAAGAATACAGAAGACCATGGATCGTGGAGGGATGCGAGAGAGTAATGAACATGGAGTCTCTAAGTGTGTCTGTGTAGTGTATTTATTTCTATTAAAGTATTTTTTCTCTTTGTGGTCTTTTTTTAACCCTTTATTGGAGATTCTTATTGGCCGGGTCAAACTTGCCTGACATTAAGAATCTCTGACTTAATACTAGCTAGTAAAACAAAGCTAGTATTAACTCATTATAACCCAACAAGCCACCCGTCACCAGGGCAACTGGAAGAGTTGGATACAGCGCCAGATGATGGCGCTTCTATGAAAGCGCCATTTTCTGGAGCGGCTGCGGACTGCAATTCACAGCAGAGGGGCCCAGAAAGCTCGGGCTAACCTGTGCTGCGGATTCCAATCACCAGCTGCCTAGTTGTACCTGGCTGGACACAAAAATGGAGCGAAGCTCATGTCGATTTTTTTTTTAATTATTTCATGAAATTCATGAAATAATTAAAAAAAGGGCTTCCCTATTTTTTTTATTCTCAGACGGGGACATATAGGCAGCTGGGGGTTTGGGGCAGCCGTACCTGCCTGCTGTACCTAGCTAACATACAAAAACATGGCGAAGCCCACATAATTTTTTTGGTGGGCAAAAAACTCCTGCATACAGTCCTGGATGGAGTATGCTGAGCCTTGTAGTTCTGCAGCTGCTGTCTGCTCTCCTGCATACACTAGTGAATGGAGCATGCTGAGCCTTGTCGTTCTGCAACTCCTGTCTGCTCTCCTCCATACAGACAGACAGCAGCTGCAGAACTAGAAGGCTCAGCATACTCCATCCAGGACTGTATGCAGGAGTTTTTTGTCCCCCCAAAAAATTATGTGGGCTTCGCCATGTTTTTGTATGTTAGCCTCGTACAGCAGGCAGCTACGGGCTGCCACCAACCCCCAGCTGCCTAATTGTACCCGTCTGATGACGGCTCCTCCCCTCAGTGCATAATTAAATTAAATTATAATTATAAATATATAATTATAATTTAAAATTAAAAATAAAAAAATAAAAAAAAAAATTTGTTTACCGTGACCAGGACTAGAACTCGCAAAGTCATGCTTCTTAGGCGAGCACCCTATCCACTGAACTACTGTGTCTAATGATAAAGATAGGCAGATTTGGTTATCTTGACGTCTGCATTGCAGAGTGAAGTCTTTGGTGACAGCGCGATTCACTTCATTGTTACGTGGAGAGGACACAGCACGATCGTGTTCTACGGTGCTGCTGCATCTTCATGTAGCAGAGCTGACAGTGTCGTGTGGATTACGTCGGACCTGGATGTGTATTTGGGGATTAATAAACTGGTAAAAGAGTGTGTTTTTTTGTCTTTTATTCCAAATAAAGGATTTTTCCCTGTGTGTGTTTCTTTACTTTCACTTTCAGTTGAACCACGGAAGGTAAACAGAAGAACGATCCAAAGTACTATAGCAGGGCATATCATATTGTAAAACAAATAGGTAAATAACCTACCACAGGCATAATTCAACAAAAAAACTGAGAATTGTGGTTTAAGGGATAACAATAAATATTTTATTAGCTGGCAAATACCATATTATAACACTCATAAATTGCATATGGAGAGCAGAGGTCAAAAAGGGTATCCAGGTATTCAGTATATAGTTAATTAAATCACATTATTGCTACAAGGAAGTACATGTCCACAAAGAATACAGGGAATAAAGTGTCATGTGCAATACAATTACTATTACCACAGAAACAGGGGGATTACATAAACATTGCACACTGTCCCATATAAAGTGCTATGCATATCCTAGTGGATCAGACAAGAGTTTTAGCAGCACATATATAACAAATCAAGTAACAGTCATATGTATGCCAATACCCAGAGGTGGAGGGGATTCACACCAAGCCTAAGAACGCGCGTTTCGCGGGTAGCTTTATCAACCAGGCAAGGTAAGAGTAATGTAATCCCCCTGTTTCTGTGGTAATAGTAATTGTATTGCACATGACACTTTATTCCCTGTATCCTTTGTGGACATGTACTTCCTTGTAGCAATAACGTGATTTAATTAACTATATACTGAATACCTGGATACCCTTTTTGACCCCTGCTCTCCATATGCAATTTATGAGTGTTATAATATGGTATTTGCCAGCTAATAAAATATTTATTGTTATCCCTTTAACCATGGAAGGTGTCTCGGGGAGACGCCTGGCATGATTAAACTCATTATTACCCCGATTGCCACCGCACCAGGGCAATTCGGGATGAGCTGGGTGGAGTCCCGGGACTGTCGCATCTAATGAATGTGGCAATTCCGGGCGGCTGCCTGCTGATATTGTTAGGGTGGTGGGCTCCCCATACCGTGGCGCTCCCCATCCTGACAATACCAGCCACCAGCCATGCGGCTTTATCCTGGCTGGTATCAAATATGGGGGAACCGCATTTGTTTTTTATTATTATTTATTTATTTTACTGCACGATATAGACCCACCCGCTGTCACTCATCGTGGGTGCGTGTCTGACTGCAACCAATCATGGGCGCCGGTGGGCGGGGAAAACACAGAATACCTGATTGAATAATGAAGCGGCAACCATTTTCTAAAGAGGAAAAGATGCCACAGATTTGTGACAGCCGTGCAGCAAGGCGCCCGTGATCGGTGAGTAGGAAAAAGAGAGGGATTGTGCTGGGGATGCAGGACGCATGCAGATAGCAACGTGTGCACATAGCCTTACTGTGAAAAGCCACGTTTTTGTTGATCGAACCGTTCTCGAACGTAACTCGAACTGTCGAGCTTTTAGCAAAAAGCTCGAGTTTAAGCTCGAACACCCCCCAAAATCACTCGAACATGAAATTGGCGAACCTCGAGCCTCGAACATCGCTCAACTCTATTCTTTAGTTTCATCATTGCCAGCAGTGCAGTCCATCTTGACATGCATACTATTTCCAGCTTTATCATTTCTGGTTACGTCTTCGTTAGTAGTGTGGATGACCTTGACATGCATGCTATTTCTGCTGATGCCATCCATTATGACACAAACCAACGCCAGTTTAATCTGCTGCTCCTCTGTACCTATTAGTTCTATGCCTCAAGGTATTTACACTCCTATTGTTCTGGATGTTAACGATTAAGTGTTTCTCTATGTATATTCATTCTTGGTTGTCATACACCTGAAGAAGCCGCATGATAGCGGAACGAGTGGGCTTTTTATTTTCTTTATACTTTATAGGGTTACGCCTTATAGTTCACATGCTTTTCTGATCTGGTTCTCCTTATTTTGTATTTATTAGTGATGAGCAAGTATATTGTGAACTATTCATTATTGCACGAATATTAAGGTATTCAGGATCTTTGTTACTTGCTCAGCATTTTAGTATTCGCCTCATGAGTTTGAGTCCTCTCTCATGTTTGGCGACTGATTTTTGGTCACTAAACATGCTTGGATTGCCTGCCAATCACATTATTATCATCTTTGATACTGGCAATACTGTGATTGGCAGGCGCAGTGAAAAAAAAATAATAGCGTGTTGTCCTTCACCTACTTTTGATAACCAGTGCAGGTAAAGTATAGATGGCTGTGGGATGTAGTCCCCAGCTGTGTGTTTTATCTTTGCTGGTTATTAAAAAATAGAGGCTCCCCATGCTGTTTTTTTTTTAAATTATTTAAATAAATAATAAAAAAACAACGTGGGCTCCTGTCCATTTTTGATAACCAGCGCAGATTAAGCTAACACCTGGGGATTGGTATTCTGAAGCTGGGCATGTCCATGGTAATTAGGCCCTCCCCAGCCTAAAAATAGCATCTCGCAGCCACTCCACAATTGGGCATCCATTAGATGCGCCAATTGTGGTGCTTTACCCTGTTCATCCCAGTTGCCCTTAAGGGGTTGATGTCAGCTGTGATTTTTCCTGAAAACCTTCAAGAAGCCTTTACCACAGCCACTGGGAACAAATAATGTATGAAATACTTGAGGCATTGGTCCATATTCTGGCCAAAATATGTTGTGTGGGTAAGGCTGTTTTTCCTGTGAGATTTTTTTAAATTTTTGTCCTTTGTGAGTCATTTTTTAATTTAGTGTAGGGACTAGTAAGTATGATGTCCCTTGATGTGGGTTGCAATCTTGCATATTTTATGTTCTGGTATAGTACTAGTCAATTTTAGAAGTAAATCCAGGCACACCATTCTTCCAACACTTAGGGTCCCATTTTCAGTTTTGCTATTATTTAACTGAATGGGCAGCATGGTGGCTCAGTACTTAGCAACTTAGCGTTGCAGTCTTGCTGGGCTCCTGGGTTCTAATCCCACCAAAAACAAGCTCTGCAAGGAGTTTATATGTTCTCACCATGTTTGCATATGTTTCCTCCTGGTTCTCTTCAACACTCCAAAGACATACAGACAGATAAGGAATTTACACTGGAGATCAAAATTAGAGAACAACACACAATTTCCTAAATGTTAAGGTCATTGTGTAGTCTCTGTGATTATATCCTAACATGAGTAAACTAGCAATATTTTAAGCTTATTTCATAGATTGAATTTTTTCAAAAGCACATAATAAAAATATAAATGAGCTAAATGTAAAAGAACACTGATCAAAATTAGAGAACACTTTCAGATACCTGCAAGTTATTGCTGTTAATCTTGCACCTAGTGCTAATTTAATTAATTATCTGACAACCCCTATTTAACTGACAGCATAACTTTCCAGTTTGCACTGACTTTGCAAAAATGGTGTGCCGTTCCAAAGTGATGAGCCTATCAGCCATAGCAAGAGAAGTTGGTCATTCCAAATCTGTGCTTCGAGAATATTGCATCTTTACAACATCACAAGCTCTTTCAAATCCCCAAAGAAGGCTGGTCACCCTCAAAAGACAAATGCAAGAGAGGACAGGATAATGCAGAGAATCTCCATGGGTAATCATTACAACACTGCAGCTGGTATTGCTCTGCAGTAGAGCACCGAACAGGGTAATGATCTGTCTTGTCAAACAGTGTCACGACATTTAAAAGCATTTGGACTGAAAGCCCACTCTGCAGTGACCAAACCTTTCATTAGCACAAAGAATCAAAAGGCTATACTCAACTTTGGTGAGGAGCATGTTGTGTGGTTAGAGGAGAAGTGCTCCACAATTTATTTTAGTGATGAAAGCAAGTTTAATTTATTTGGGTCTGATGAGAAACATTATGTTTGTTGAAAAACTGGTGTGCAATACAGGGTAATATTGTGGTACCGTGTTAGCCAGAAAAATCAATTGAAATACTATGTCCCAAGAATGACAAAAGTATTTTAGGAGTGATACCTTTATGGTACCTTCTGGTTAGCCTATAAAGGTATCACTCCTAAAATACTTTTGTCATTCTTGGGACATAGTATTTCCATTGACAAACTGGTGAAAGACTGAACCCAAAGTGTGTTAAGAAGTCAGTGAAAGGTGGTGGAGGAAGTTTCATGGTTTGGGGAATGTTTTCTGCAGCAGGAGTTGGACCTATCATACAGCTACATGGCAGAGAGAATGCAAGTGTGTATCAGAACCTTCTTCAACAACACGTGGTTCCTTACTTGCGTTCATCACTCAATCAGCCAGTAATTTTCTTGCAAGACAATGCCCCCTGTCACACAGCAAAATGGGTAAAGCAGTTCCTTGAAACAGGAAACACTGAAACAATGAAATGGCCAGCTCAGAGTCCTGATCTAAACCCAATAGAAAATCACTGGAAAATCCTTGGTAACAAAGTTATGGCCAAGAAACTCAAACAGTCAAAGAACTGTGGAAGAGATTGGAAGAAGAGTTGACCAAAATCACACCAGAGCAGTGTGAGAGACTAGTGATGTCCTGTGGCCGCAGATGTGCTGACGTCATTCAAAGAAAGGCCTGTACACTTCCTACTGATTGGTAACTGTTGTTACCTTCAGAAAATGTACTTATAATCTTTCTCTCTGCTACAGTCATTGTTGTTCTCTAATTATGATCATTATGTTTTGGGCAAAATAAAGGTTTTATGTTGATAAACTTTGGATCTTTTGTAAAACACTGTTTTAGTGGCATGGTGTACCCCTTCCAAAAAAACCTTCACATGACATCTTGATCAACTCGTAGATTACATTATTTCTGAAAAAAGCCAGTGATCATACATTGTTCTCTAATTTTGATCTCCAGTATAGATTGTGAACACTAATGTGAGGACAGTTTTGCTGATGTATTTAAACCACTATGGAATATGTTGGCGCTATATAAAAATAAAGCTTATTATTTCTCTTGATTAATCTGATTCTTTTTTTCCACATTCCCTTAATATTAGCAGTTTATATTACTTACTAGAAGGTGGCCCGATTCTACGCATCGGGTATTCTAGAATTTACGTATTGTGTAGTTCATGTATGATTTTTGTTATATATATATATATATATATAGAGAGATGTTGTTGTCTGTAGTTACCAAGTGTTTGTGTAGGCGCTGTACATGTTCTGGGTGTTGTCTGGGTGTGACGGGGGTGAGAGCGGTGTTGTATGTGTGTTGCGTGTGTTGTGTTGTTTGTGGAGCGCTGTGTGTCTGTAGCGTTGTGTGTGTGTTGCGCGGTTTGTGTGTGTGTGGTGTGTTTTGGGGGGAGGTATGTTTTGTGCAATGTGTGTGTTGTGCGGTATGTGCGTATATTTGTGTGTGCCGCGGTGTTTGTGTGTTGGGTGTTGTGTGTGTGCAGCGTTGTCTGTGTGTGTGGGTGTCTGTGTAGGGCAGTTGTTTGTGGTTCCCAGTGTGTGTGTGTGTGTGTGTGTGGTGTGTTGTGCAGTGCGCGCGCGTGTGTGTGTGTGTGTGTGTGTGTGCATCAGCCTCTCTTCTCTCAGCCTACCTCTCCCAGCCTCCCTCCTCCCAGCCTCCCTCAGCATCAGCCTCCCTCTCCCAGCCTCCCCAGCATCAGCCTCCGCCAGCATCAGCCTCTCTCCTTCCAGCCTCCTCCAGCATCAGCCTCCCTCTCCCAGCCTTCCCCAGGATCAGCCTCTCTCCTCCCAGCCTCCGTCCTCCCAGCCTTCCCCAGCATCAGCTTTCCCCTCCCAGCCTCCCTCAGCATCAGCCTTCCCCAGCATCAGCCTCTCTCCTCCCAGCCTCAGCCTCTCTCCTTCCAGCCTCCCCCAGCATCAGCCTCTCTCCTTCCAGCTTCCCTCAGCATCAGCCTCCCCTTCCCAGCCTTCCCCAGGATCAGCCTCTCTCCTCCCAGCCTCCTTCCTCCCAGCCTCCCCCTCCCAGCCTCCCTCAGCATCAGCCTTCCGCTCCCAGTTTCCCCCAGCATCAGCCTCCCCATGCATCAGCCTCCACCAGCATCAGCCTCTCTCCTTCCAGCCTCCCCCAGCATCAGCCTCCCCTTCCCAGCCTTCCCCAGGATCAGCCTCTCTCCTCCCAGCCTCCTTCCTCCCAGCCTCCCTCAGCATCAGCCTTCCGCTCCCAGTCTCCCCCAGCATCAGCCTCCCCAAGCATCAGCCTCCACCAGCATCAGCCTCTCTCCTTCCAGCCTCCCCCAGCATCAGCCTCTCTCCTTCCAGCCTCCCTCAGCATCAGCCTCCCGTTCCCAGCCTTCCCCAGGATCAGCCTCTCTCCTCCCAGCCTCCTTCCTCCCAGCCTCCC
Organism: Anomaloglossus baeobatrachus; assembly: GCF_048569485.1. NCBI lineage: Eukaryota > Metazoa > Chordata > Amphibia > Anura > Aromobatidae > Anomaloglossus > Anomaloglossus baeobatrachus. The sequence goes on from NC_134358.1 coordinate 485,757,402, forward strand.
TCAGCATCAGCCTTCCCCTCCCAGTCTCCCCCAGCATCAGCCTCCCCAAGCATTAGCCTCTCTCCTTCCAGCCTCCCCCAGCATCAGCCTCCCCAAGTATCAGCCTCCACCAGCATCAGCCTCCCTCGTCCCAGCCTCCCCCTCCCAGCCTCCCCCAGCATCAGCCTCTCTCCTCCCAGCCTTCCCCATGATCAGCCTCTCTGCTCCCAGCCTCCTCCAGCACGCCGTGCTCCTCTGCCGACACTCACACACCCGATCGCATCCACTCACACACACCCGATCGCATCCACTCACACACACCCGATCGCATCCACTCACACACACCCGATCGCATCCACTCACACACACCCGATCGCATCCACTCACACACACCCGATCGCATACACTCACACACACAGACACTGACGATATCGCACATACGCGCTTATACTCACAACATCCGGGGATATCACATGCTTCTGGCCATGTGATCCTCCCGCAGGTCCTGGAAGCTCACAACAGCACAGTCCCGCCGCCGAGAAGCAAGCGATATCCCAGGATGTTGTGAGTATGTGGATGCGATGTGATGTGTGAGGTGTGTGTGATCTGATTTGTGTGTGTGTATGTGTGTGTGTGTGTATGTGTGTGTGCTGTTATGTGTGTGCTGTTATGTGTGTGCTGTTATGTGTCTGTATTTTCCGCCGTTGCAGGACCTTGATGTGTGGATGCGATGTGATGTGTGTGAGAGTGAGTGTGAGCCGGTGTACACTGGTAACTATGATACACATCGGGTAACTAAGGGACCTTAGTTACCCGATGTGTATAATGGTTACCAGCTTTCACGGCCTCCGTCAAGATGCCAGCATCGCAAGGTTATGTGTGGCGCTGCTGGGATCGTGACGGAGCCGGTGTAGAAGCAAGCGATATCCCAGCATGTTGTGAGTGTGTGGATGTGATGTGTGAGAGTGAGTGTGAGAGTGAGTGTGAGAGTGAGTGTGATCTGATGTGTGTGTGTACTCACCTGGGAGTCGCGGCTCCGTGTCAGTTGGGGCAGAGCGAGCGTGCATTGCGTGAGGGGGGCGGGGCCTGCAGAGAGCCGGGGCGAGAGGCCAATCCGTGTGGGGGGGCGGGGCCATGGCGAGCCCAGCGGCCAATCAGCTTTGTGTCACCGTAAGGACACAATTTCGGAGCATGACAGACAGACAGATAGACAGACAGATAGACAGACAGACAGACAGACAGACAGACAGAATAAGGCAATTATATATATAGATAGCACTTATAGCTCACAAGATTGGATGTTGCGCTTGCTGTTTTCACTTGGGCACACTGCATTCCAGTCCTTACAATAGTTAGAAGTTCACTTTCATGTATTAGGTTGATCCTTCTTTAATCATCTAACAATTGTCCACAATATTGCACTTATACATGCTATTCTTACATAGACACAAATTGTATATTCTCATGCTCAGTTTTTGTTTACACCTTTCCATTTCTAATTATTTTCTGTTTCTTAATTAATTCTTTAATATGCATCTTTTATGATCTTAAAGGGAACCTGTTAGCAGATTTGGGGCCTATAAGCTGCGACCACCACCAGTAGGCTCTTATATACAGCATTCTAACATGCTGTATATAAGACCTAAACGGTCGCGGCGGTGGAGTTGGGTAATATGGGCATCTCCAATCTCCGGTGCTGGCACCTCCTCTTTTGTCCATCTTCGTCTTCCTTCTGAAGCCTGTGTGCATGACGCGTCCTATCTCATACACACTCGCCAGTCCCGCGCAGGCGCACTACAATACTTTGATCTGCCCTGAACAGGGCAGATCAATGTGCGCCTGCGCAGGACCTCAATGCCAGCAAGGGTGGATGAAGTAGACCCGTCATGCACCCTGTCTTCAGAAGAAGGACGACAAAGATAGCCGAAAGAGGAGGTGCCAGCACCGGAGATTGGAGACGCCCATATGACCTAACTCCACAGCCGCGACCGTTAGGTAAGTATTATAAAGTGATTTTTACGTTCTACACAGTGGCCTGGGCTCTTATATACAGCATGTTGGAATACTGTATATAAGAGCCCCCTGGTGGTGGCCGCAGTTTATAGGCCCCAAAACTGGTGACAGGTTCCCTTTAATATCATTTGTCATAGACTGTGCTCATGTAAAAATGTGACATGTTGAACATGCAATCTGACCTGCAGGCACCATGTTATAGAGCAGGAGAAGCTCAATAGACTGATATATAGTTTTTTGGGAAAAGATTCAGTATAAGGCTGGGGTCACAAGAGCATATGTTCTCTAAAATACTCGGGTGCTTGTACTCGAATAAAGCAAATCGGAATGCTTGAATGCCCGTTTTGAGTAACGAACACAATGGAAGTCGATGTGAAACTCAAGTGTGGCGCCCCTGAGGCTTCCGTCGTCACAGAGGATATTGAACCTCAGCCAGAGGTGTGGTATCCCATCCTGGGTAAGAATGGGGTCAACTGCCGGTGTACAGACAAAACTTGCACACACCAATTGGTAGGCATACACTGGGTCAGGGATAGTGGCAGCAACCCCCATAGATGTTTAGCTCATGGGGCCGTAAGTCCCATCACTGGTCCCAATGGTGTGGGTGGGGCCTAGTCAGTGGGTGTGTGGGAGGAGTCAGAAAGAGAGTACACAAAGGGAACTAGGAAGTTCAAGTTTAGGCAGTCTGTTGGAGAGAGTGAGGAGAGGAGATGGGCTGTCAGGAAAGGACAGCAGACAGAGAGGACAGCAGATAGAGAAGGCAGAGACAGAAGGAGGTTCCTGTTGGAGATCCTGGGGTCTGGTTAGGCTCAGGTGACACTGAAAGAAAGGAAAAAGATTACAGGGCCACGGAAGGGCAATTGTCCCGTGACCTGTTCCACTGACAACATCGGGTGGAGGGATCTGGCTACATTCAGGGACGGTCCCTAGACAGAGGGAAGAAAGACAATTCCTCAAAAGTAAAACCGAAGGCCTGGGAGATCGTTGCAAGCGCCCAGGGCCACTTCCCGCCACAGATCCCCGGTGAAGAGGGCAAGAGATGACTGCAGTCAGCCCCCTTTGTACAGGACCTGTGGTGGAGGACTGAGACCAGCTAAAACAGTTGAAGGCTAGGAAGCCAGTCAGAAAAGGACACACAAAAAAAGGGGTACACCGGGACTGACCCTTGACCTATCCGGGATCGGTTGCGGCCCATGACAGCAGATCCTGGCATTCCGTGGGTAACTGGTCAACTGCAGCACCGAGACTGAACAGTGAGTAAAACATCTTAACTGCAAGCCCTGTGTCGTCTGGTTTATCCTGCACCTCGTTAACAAACACCATATACTTTACCAAGCACTAAAGGTTTCCCTGGGGTACCCGCTCTACCTGTGGAGAGCAAGAAACACCTCAGCTGCCATAACATCAGCCCCGGAGGTCCCTTCCAGCAGCTGCGGCTCCATAGCTGCAAATTACCACAGGTGGCATCACGAATCTTATATAAACATTATCACCATCTCCCTCAATATCGCCACCGCATTAATTGACTCCACCAGGGTCACGGAGTCGGGCCCCGCCAAAGTTGACTACCCTGGACTAGTCCGGCCCGACACCGAGTCACCTAAGGCCCTGGGGTGGGCGAGTCACAAGCATTTTTCCGGAAGACCTTCCCAGGATGCATGAAAATTGCTGAAATGGATGGAAACAGCGCTCAAATGGAATGGGAACAGCACGGCGTAGATGCGTTGATGCATTATTGACTCACAGCTCGCTGCTTTTAGCAATGTCAGCGTATTACGCCACTTTTACAGAGTGACAATAAAACATACAAAACCGAGGATAAAAATGGATTTTACAGGAAAAAAAAATTAAGAAACATTCTTTCCATTATATTGACTTATATATATTGGGAAAATTTAAAAAACCCTCCTCCACCTCTTATGGTATGTTGACACATAGAGTTTTTGATGCTTTTCTGTACTTTCTCATTGCTTGTAATGGTGAAAAAAACATTTACCAGTAAATGTAATTTTAACATTTTACTACCTTAACTGGGCATATGGTGTGTTTGACGTAGTCAGGCACATTATGCTTAATTTATGAAGGAGGGACTCTGAAACTCACAAAGCCTATGTGAACAATGCAAGAACTGCTAAAAAAATAAAAATAAGAGGCACTGGTGGTGTTGAACACCACTGCTATGCACCAAGAGCTGACATCCGGCCATGGTGCATAGCAGTGATGCATAATGGCCGCCACTGCTGACTGCATCACGCTGTTCCGCAGAGGCAGCAATGACACAGTGGGAGACTCTATGCTGGAGCGACTGACAAAATTACTGTGAGTGCACATTATGGGGTAGTGTGAGAGACAGCAGTGAGGGGTGGGTGGAACATATGGAAAATGGGATGCAACATATTTAAAAGTAAAAGAACAGTAAGAACAAGTGGTGGAGCAGTACTGTTCAATAAGTTTGTTCTTGTTTGTTTTTGTTATATCATACTACTTATGCAAGAATGTACCATATTCAACAGTTTGTTATATAACCTAAGCTGTACCACAGCATGGGAGACAGTATGGATAATTGGGAAAGTAGTGGGGACACTATGGATAAGTGGGAGCTTAGGGGGACAGTATGGATAAGTGGGAGCTTAGGGGGACAGTATGGATAAGTGGGAGTGTAGGGTGGACAGTATGGATAAGTGGGAGTGAAGGGGGAAAGTATGGATAAGTGGGAGCTTAGAGGGGATAGTATGGATAAGTGGGAGTATAGGGTGGACAGTTTGGATAAGTGGGTGCATAGGGGGAAAGTATGGATAAGTGGGAGCTTAGGGGGGACAGTATGGATAAGTGGGAGCACAGGAGACACATTATGGATAAGTGGGAGCACAGGGGAAAAGTATGGATAAGTGGGAGCTTAGGGGGGGCAGTATGGATAAATGGGAGCACAGGAGAGACAGTATGAATAAGTGGGAGCATATTGGGAAAATAAGTTTGAGCTTAGGGGGGACAGTATGGATAAGTGGGAACACAGGACAGACAGTATGGATAAGTGGGAGCATAGGGGGTACAGTATGGATAAGTGGGAGCGTGGAGGGGATAGTATGCATAAGTGAGAGTGTAGGCGGGACAGTATAAAAAAGGCTGCTGGCCTATCAAAGGCTGCTGGCATCAGAGAGTGGCCTCTGATAGGCCAGCAGCAATTGAACATCACAGCAATTTCGCCAGGAGCTGACATCAGAATGCTGTGCATAGCAGTGACGCTTAATGGCCATCACTGATAACCGCATCATGGTGTTCCACACAGGTGGTAATGACAAGGCTGGAGATAGAGTTACTGAACAAAATTACTGTAAGTGCCCATTATAGGGCAGTGTGACAGAGGGCAGATGCACCAGATAAGAGTTCATAGGTGAAAAAATGTCGCCAAACGAATGAACAATATGCTGCTCATACATTGGATGATGGGATTGTTTATGGTGGGACAAAATTCATTCTCAGCACTCAGCAGCACATTGCCCAGTGTAAACTGCAGATGTGCTGCTGATAAAATGATACTGTAGTGGACAGATAGATCTACTAGTGATTTTCTGTTGCCAACAGTATTCTTCATTCTGTGTCTAGACTCTAGGGGCCAGAAACAGGCACAAAGGACATAATATTGTCAATTGCACTTATTTACCAGTCTGAACTCAGTATATGTAAATGCTACCTAAATGGTTAAGTGTGATGGGGCAATATGTGAGCATTTAGGGCCCTACTTTAAACTTTTTCCCAGGGCACCACTTTGTCTGAAACCGGCTCTGGTCTCACATTTGAAGCTGTAGTGAAAGGTGAGATATGGAGTCTGAAAGCCAAAAGTTGAAAACATTTTCATTTGTTTTCTCATCAGTGTATGTAAAATGGTGCCAAGGGTGCACCAATGCTCCTTGCATAAAAATGAATGGTTATTTTCCTAGTAATGTACAGTGCTAGTGAGATTTCTGTAGTGTCTGCGTCCCATGTATCGGTACACTGTAGCTTCAGTGGCGTAACTTAAAGCTCGTAGGCCCCTAAGCAAATGCCCCAGTAGAGCCCCCAGTTATCAAAGATATTTATTAGTAAATGACTTTTTATATGGGACAAAGAGACCTCCATACTCCAGGGTCCGGAGCAATTGCCACCCTTGCATCTAATATAGTTATGCTCCTGTATAGCTTGGGTAAAATGCATTTTGCGGATGACAGACACCCTTTAACATAAAGAAATTGTTTTTATTAGAATCAAACAACCTTACCCTGCCACTCCTCACCTCCCCTCCTCCAAAAAAGACTTACTGACCAAACATTTATGGTGTTTTAGTGATAGATACTGTATGTAGCAATGTAGAATGTAATTGGTAAGACGTAGTAACTTCAAGTCATACATTAGAAATTGACCATCCTTATTGTGGGCTCTTTTCTATTTTCTTAGGATTACCTACTATTATGCTGGACTTGGTTTTTTCGTATTAATTTTTTCTTCTCTTGAAGTATGGACATTTATGGTCTCAGCAGCCAGGCAAATTAGGAGGATTCGGCAAAAGTTTTTTAATGCTGTACTTCACCAGGAAATGGCTTGGTTTGATTCATATCAGATTGGGACTTTGAACAGTAGATTAACACAGTAAGTATTAATATATGTAATTTAGTGCTTTAAATATTTAACATGTTTTTTGCTTAGACAAGCTAATAATTGGAGAATGAAAATTTGTGGGAATGCTTGTTCCCAATTATCAGTCCATCTAAAAGAGAAGCAATAATTTGGCAAATGAGCAAAATGCTCATTCGTCAATTGTACAGATTTTTATGCCTTCTTGAAAAATTGTTATTGGCAGCACATTACCCTGGTATTACTGGTAACACTATATTGAATGAGGACAGAACAACCATAAGGGGCCCTTTGCACACTACGACATTGCAAGCCGATGCTGCGATGTCGAGCGCAATAGTCCCCGCCCCCGTCACAGCTGCGATATCATGGTGATAGCTGCCGTAGCGAACATTATCGCTACGGCAGCTTCACATGCACTCACCTGCCCTGCAACATCGCTCTGGCCGGCGAACTGCCTCCTTCCTAAGGGGGTGGGTCGTGCGATGTCATAGCGATGTCAAATGGCAGGCGGCCAATAGAAGCGGAGGGGCGGAGATGAGCAGGACGTAAACATCCCGCCCACCTCCTTCCTTCTGCATTGCCGGCCGGGACGCAGGTAGGAGATTTTCCTCGCTCCTGCGGCTTCACACACAGCGATGTGTGTTGCCGCAGGAACGAGGAACAACATCGTAACATAGGTCTTTCCCAAATCATGGGAATTTCCGACGCTACTCCGATGAAACGATTACGACGCTTTTGTGTCGGACCCTACACCAATGATACGATAACGACGCTTTTGCGCTCGTTAATCGTATAAAAAATGCTTTACACACTATGATGTCGACAGCGACGCCGGATGTGCGTCACTTTCGATTTGACCACACCGACATCGCACCTGCGATGTCGTAGTGTCCAAAGTGCCCCTAACAGGGATCATTCAATCCACATCGTTCTTATGTTGGCCTCTGTATATGACTGATGGGTGGCAGTTTAATGACATGGATTGGATCGGAAAATGGTATTTTATATGAGCTGCGCAACATTGGTGGTTTAATCCCTACAATGCCTTTTATAAATATCTATTTATCATGCCGAAACATTTTTGTAATTTGCTTATAAATTTCCCTACCTTACTCCCTACACAACTAATCCCTATATCTGTTTTTTTCATTTTATTCTCTGTAACATTTTGTTTGGGGTGAGTCTCACACTGGCCTTCCCTTAGGATGGCCCTCTGTCACCTCCTCACATCTTCTATCTTACTGCCTGAAACAGCATTGCCCCCTGATGACTTGTTGTTACAGACAGCCAGGCTCTAATCCATTCTGCCTTTGATTTGGGCAGCATAAATCCGTGGATAGGTTCCCTTAAACTAGCATAAAACTCATTTAAAACCTCTGTGTGAACTTCCCCATAGATTGGATGTGTCAATCTCATCTAAACAATTACATTAAAATGTACGTAACATTTCAGGTAACTTTTTAAAAAAAATAAGCCATCATGTGTGTACATAAGGGACAGCTGCTTTTATTTTCATCAGTTTTCTCTGAACCAGTAAGCGGAGACTACTAACTGGGATGTTTCCCATACAACAGGGGTGGGGAACCTCCTTCCCTTCTTCACTATGCACTGTGCCTCAAAAGTAGTTTTTGACTACATGTGGGGTGCTGGCATACTCAGTAGAAATTGCAAACCAAATTGTATGGTCCATTATTCCCAGTATCCTTTTGAAAATGAAAGCTTTGTGGTTAAAGCAACATTTTTGTGGTATGAAATGTATTTGTTCATTTTCTAGGGGCAATATTATAAAATTCTAGATAGCACCTAGGGGTTCAAGGTCTTCAAAATGGGGTTATTTATAGCGGAGCTCTACTGTTTTGGCACATCAGGGGATATCCAAACGTGACATAGCATCAACGAACGATTCTAGCCAATTTTGCAGTCAAATGGTGCTCCTTCTCGTCTGAGCCCTGCTGTGCACCCAAACAGTTGGTTTCCACCACATATAATGAATCCTCGTACTCATGAGAAATTGCACAGCAAACTGTTACCCTTGTGAAAATAAATGGTTTGGGGTTGAAGCAACAATTTTGTGGTAAAAATATATTTTTTTTATTTTCACGGTTCAACATTCTAAAATTCTGTGAAGCCCCTGAGGGCTCAAGGTGCTCACCAACCATCTAGATAAATTACTTGAGGGGTCTCACTTCTAAAATGGGGTTACTTGTGGGGGAGCTTAACTATTTATGCATATCAGGGGCCCTGCAAATGCGTCAAGGTGTCTGCTAAAGATTCCAGCAAATTTTATGTTCAAAAAGTCAAATGGAGCTCTTTCCCTTCCGAGCCCTTCTGTGCCTGCAAACAGTAGTTTGCCATCACATATGGGGTATCAGTATACTCAGGAGAAATTGCACAACACATTTTATGGTCCCTTATCCCCTGTTACCCTTGTGAAAATAAAAGATTTGGGGTTAAAGCATCAATTTTGTGGTAAAAATGTATTTTTTTTATTTTTATGGCTCATTGTCATAAAATTCTGTGAAGCACCTGGGGGATCAAGGTGCTCCTTAAACATCTATATAAATTCCTTGAGGGGTCTAGTTTCCAAAATGGGTCATTTGTGGGGAAGCTCCACTATTTAGGCACATGAGGGGCTCTCCAAACACATTTCATCCGCTATCAATTCAAGACAATTTTGCACTCTAAAATTCAAATGCGCTTCTTCCCTTCCGAGCCCTGCCATACACCAAAACAGTAGATTTCCACCACATGTAATGTATCGTCATACTCAAAAGAAATTGCACAACAAATTCTATGGTGCATTTTCTCCTATTACCCTTGTAAAAATAAAAGATTTGGGGTTAAAGTAACATTTTTGTGGTAAAAATGTATTTATTGTATTTTCACGGCTTAAAGTTATAAAATTCTTTGAAGTACCCGAGGGTTCAAGATGCCATTCATACATCTAAATAAATTCCTTGAGAGGTCTAGTTTCCAAAATGGGGTCACTTGTGGCGGATTACACTATTTAGGCACATCAGGGGCCCTCCATACACGACTAGGCATCCACCATTGATTCCAGCTAAATTTGCTCTAAAAGTCAAATGGCACTCCTTCTCTACCTAGCCCTACCGTGCACCCAAACTGTTGATGTGCTCCACATATGGGGTGTCGGTGTATTCAGGAGAAATTGCACAACAAATAGTTTGCTGCATTTCCAAGTATTACCCTTGTGAAAATAAAAGATATGGGATTGAAGCAACAATTTTGCGGGGAAAAAATATTTTTTATTTTCACGGCTCAAAGTTATAAACGTCAGTGAAGCACCTGGGGTTTCCAAGTTATCACCAAACATCGAGATAAATTCATTGAGGGGGTTTAGTTTCCAGACCTATTCCAGACAATTTTGCTCTCTAAATTTCAAATAGCACTTCTTCCCTTCTGAGCTCCCATACAGTAGTTTTCCACCACATTTGAGGTATCAGAGTACTCAGCAGAAATTGCACAACAAATTGAATGATACATTTCCTTGTCTTATCCTTGTGAAAATAGAAACTTTGGGTCTAAAGTAACATTTTTGTGTAAAAAAGTAAAATTTCAATTTTCACTTTAATGGAGGCAGGTTTTTTGTAGAGTAATTGTAAAGCGTGGGGTTAAATTTTCCTGTCAAAACGTAGTCTATGACGTTCCCTGAGTCACATGGGGTGTCTGTGCAAAATTTTGTGATTGTAAATACAACAGTGCGGATTCCTTTAGCGGACATGCGCACACACACACACACACACACACACACACACATACACATACACATACACTCCGCTTTATATATTAGATATTGGCTTAAAATGCAGGCTTTCTTTATTAATTTGAGGGTATTAACATTCACAGGGTTTAGGAATTACACCTATCTACATACTTAATCACTACTTTTGTCTGTTCTCCTATTCCGGGATGCACCGCGGCATTGTCCGTTGCGCAGCCGCAGTTCGAACAATGCTCCGGCTTCTGGGTCCTTATTGAATGCACACACACACACATATGCACACACATAGCAGAACGCACATAGATACACCGAGCACATACACACATGTAGCGCACATGAACACAACACAGCCACACAAATACTGCTATATACTCACCTGTCTGGGGCCGCCGCCGATTCTGCTGTCAGCCCTTTACTGCAGTTGAATGCTTTGTGGCGTCGTAAATCATTTAACTGCAGTAAAGCCATGACATCAACCTGCAGCGGCCGCTCCGTACACCGGACACTATCAGTATCTTTCTCCTTCCAAGTGAAAAGGTTTTGGTATCGTGCTAGCCAGTTGAAAAATTACTGAATGTTCTCAGTGAGAGGAACAAAATTATAATCTTGTTATACCTTTTAATGGCTAACTAAAATAAAATAAAGTGATGTTACAAAGCAAGTTTTCGAGACATCTCAGGTCCCAAGGGAACAGTTTTGACATACAAATGATGATCTTACTGTTGTGGTCAAAAAATTGAAAAAAATCCAGCACTCAAAGCATTCAACTGAAATTGTTTTATATTTTATTCATTGATCTGTGTAATTATTAAAGACGTTTCGGTCATCCGACCTTCATCAGTTTACACTACAATAAAAAGATACATGAAAATTTTTTTAGTGTACAGAAATAATGGCATTATACAATCATGGTAACAAAAAAGGGCAGAAATATTCACCACATTATAATGCATGAACCATAAACTATGATATACAAAAAATGTCAACAAAAAGACAAAAATGAAGAATCTGTCAGTTGAGCCGCTTCACTAGCAGATATACTGTCCACCTAAAGATATAATTGAAATACAGATAAAATGTAGCATAATAGAACCATTATACAACAAAAAGGGGAACCAAACAGGAAACCCAAAAATTAGAAGGACAAAGAGCCTAAGCACCAGCACTGAGACACTATTCTAATCTAATAAAACAGACAATACACAGAAATGCCATGTAATGAACACTCACCAGAAAGGGCTCTGTAGAAATATATGGAAAAGCTGGACCAGAGGAAAAAGCTGCCCGTCCGGGTCTGCAGTCAATGTAATCTGACAGTCCAATGTCCAGATTTAAATAGACCGCTTAATTAGCTCATTAACAAGTTACAGAGCGTCACTTCCGGTCCGAAGACCGGAAGTGACGTCACGGAGCGTCACTTCCGGTCCGAAAACCGGAAGTGACGTCACCGGCTGGCAAAGTGTAAATCCTGATGGTTGGCAACTGTAGACATACACAGACAGCCACTCCTCACCGCAGGACGTCACTTCCGGTCCGCAAACCGGAAGTGACGATCCTGGTTGGCAAAATGTAAACCAGATGGTTGGCAATTTAAAGACAAATTACCTAAAAGATCAAATAAAAGAAAAAATAGAAGAAATAAGATAAGGGGACTAAGGGAATGGTGTATTTATTCAGAATCAATTTAATAATTCTTTAATTTTTTATCAACTATAATCAACCCTAGTAAAAAAAGGGAAAAAAAAGAAAAAAAGAAAAGAGAAAAAAGAAAAACTAAGAGGAATATAAGTCAGGAAATGGAGGGGGGGGGGGGAAGGGGGGAAGGGAAGGGAAAGGAAAAGGGGGTGGGCATTGGGAAGGGAAGAGGGGGGGAGTGGGGGGGGGAAGGGGAAAGGGAAAGGAGAGACTATGGAAAAAAGGAAACAAGGGAAAATGAGTAATGCGTAGAAAAAACTAAAACTAGGGAAAAAGCAGAAAAAAGGATTATGTTAAGAAAGAAACAGGAAAAAGATTATAAGACAATACCTAAAGGGACCGGCCATCATCAAATCAGTGATCAACTCCTCTGAAAAAGATAATAATAAGTAGGCATAAATGAATGAAAAGCTATAAGAAACTAGAAGTATCGAAATCACGATTAAGGCCTTTGGGCTCCAAAGTCTGAAGAGTAAAAATCCAATACGCCTCCCTTTGTTTCAATTTTTTAACCCTATCACCTCCTCTTCTATTTGGCAAGACCTGCTCTAACACCTGGAACCGTAATTGACTAACACTATGTCCCTGTTTAAGAAAATGAGATGGAAGAGGTAAAGTCAATCTCTCACACCTAATGGTGGATTTATGTTGTGATATACGTTCCTTAACAGTCTGGGTGGTTTCGCCTACATAGAGTAGGCCACAAGGACACTTCACTACATATACAACATAAGATGTCTCACAGGTGAAAAAACCTCTAATTGGATAACCCCGACCACTGTAGGGATGCAAAACTCTATCACCTTTCAGCACATTACTGCATTGGGCACAATTTAAACATGGAAAAGTACCACGTCTCTGGGTATAAAGATGAGTTTGAACGGGTCCAGTCACACCGGCGCCCACATCAGCTCTCACCAATTTATTACTGAGGTTGGACGGTCGTCTAAAACAAGGAAGAAAAGGTGATTTAAATTCTTCCACCTCCGGGTACCCTTTACGCAAGATGTTCCAATGACTTCTGATGAATTTATGAATTTTGTAAGAAAAAGGATGGTAAGTATGAACGAAAGCCAAACGTTTATCTCTAGTCTTACCAATAGAAGATTCGGTATTCACACTAGCACTATTCAAAACCTCCTGTGGATAACCCCTCGCCAGAAACTTAGTCCTCATCTCCTGTAATCTGGTATCTTTAATTTCTTGTTGGTTAACAATCCTATGTACCCTAAGAAACTGGGACTTAGGTATAGAATTCTTCATGGCTTTGGGATGACAACTATCATATGCGAGTAAGTTATTCCTGTCCGTCGACTTTATGTACAAATCTGTTTGTAAATGTCCATTCTCTAATTTCGTAACAGTGACATCTAAAAAATTGATATGATGTAAATCATATTGTATAACAAATTGAAGTTCAGACCAAATGCTGTTAATGTAATTATGGAACTCCATGATGGAATCCAACGGGCCAACCCATATGCAAAAAACGTCGTCAATAAATCTCTTCCAACACTTGCAGTGCTCTTGGAATCCCTTATGTGGATATATGAATGTATCTTCAAAGTAAGACATGTACGTATTTGCATACGGGGGCGCTACGTTGGACCCCATCGCGGTCCCCTGTTTTTGAATATAAAAGATGTCCTGAAACAAAAAGAAATTTTCAGTTAACACTATTTGTAATAAGTCCAGACAGAAATCACTTGTATCACTCGAAAAGTTATGTTGTAACAATAACTCACGAACTGCTGACATGCCCTTCTGATGTACAATAGACGTATATAAACTTGTCACATCCCAAGTCACGAGAAAAGCATCAAATGGAATAGTATCAAGTCCACGAATCACCTCTAGGAAGTGACCAGTATCCAACAGGAAAGAAGGAATGTTTTTAGTCAAAGGAGTAATAATCTTCTCAAGTAGAATAGCTAAAGGGGAAAGGATAGAATCTGTGCCCGCCACTATAGGTCTACCAGGAGGGTTCACCAAGGTCTTATGAATTTTGGGGAGTACATAAAAGACAGGAATGATTGGATTCTGCTTTTGTAAGAAATCAAATGTCTTCTGATCTATTACTCCCTTTTGTAGATAGTGGCCGGTCACAGATCTAATCCTATCTCGAATCCTATTCGTCGGGTTACTTGCCAATATTCCATAGACATTACTGTCCCCCAATTGTCTCAGTATTTCCTGTAAATACATGGATTTGTCCATAACTACCAAAGCTCCGCCTTTATCGGCTTGTTTGATAATTATGTCTTTATCCTGCATAAGAGATGCCAACGCATTTTTATCCTTATCTGAAAAATTGGAAGGACAGTGTAATGATTTGTTAGACACATCTTTGAAAAATGACGTAATGTCATGTTCCAATAAACCTATGAACGTTTCCACTGGAGGGTTACTTTTGGGAGGCATGAAAGTGCTCTTAGTTTTGAGTCCCAATCCTTGGATATTGATAGGAGCAATAGAGGTAGATTGTGTCGATGGTCTCAGACCTATATCAGATAATGATGAAAAATGGGCCTTAATACGTAAATTTCGATAAAATCTTAGTAAGTCCATTTGTAACTGGAATGTATTGAATTTGTAGGAAGGACAAAAAGATAAACCCTTCTGAAGAAGACTTATTTGATCCGGTAACAAATTCTTAGAAGAAATGTTGACTACAATGGTATCCGGCGTACCTGGGATCTGGTGACCATCGTTGTTCTTGCAGGTTCGGTGGCGTTGTCCCCCCCGCCTAGGTTTCCTCTTTGACCTCTGCGGTTTCTTTGACCTAAAAAATGTGGTTTTGGTCGTCTGGTAAAGGAAAATTCCGAATCCGAAGCCGAATCACCACTAGAGGAATATTGGAAACGTCTTGGAAACACTCTGGAGGATGTATCACGCCACCGATAAACTCGATTATTTTTATAGTCCTCAGTATCCCGTAGGAATTTTTCTCTTTTAATTTTTTGACTTTCAATTTTATGGATTTGTAAATCTCTTGTAACTTGATCTTTGATTTTCGCCAGATCCTCAGCCGAAGAGGTGGAATTTAATTGTTGCTCAATCACGACAATCTCTTCACGTTTGGTAACGATCGCTTGATTTAAATAATCCAAAGTCAAAGTCATTAAGTCAAAAGAGCATTTGTTAAGAATCTGTTCAAAACGATTACAAAAATCAGGGTTGTCACTGAAGATGGTCGGTCTTACACCAACCCGTAGTCCTCTTGGAATTCTTTGAACACGTACGTATTCTGCAATAGTGGCACAGTGCAATTCCAAATTTTGTAATTTTCTAGATTCCTTCTGAAAATCACGGGTTCGAAGCTCAGAAGTAGGAATATGCAAAAAATCACTCTGCACTGTGGTACGGCTCATAATATCTGCCATTTCATCCGCAGTATAAGAAAACGCCACATTGGCCATTATAAGAAAAAATGAGGGTGCACACACTAAAGGATATACTATATAGAATATAGAAATGTGGCACTCCTTCTATAGTCGCTGGTGCTTGGATAGGGTCCCACCCCAGATCAAAAAATTGAAAAAAATCCAGCACTCAAAGCATTCAACTGAAATTGTTTTATATTTTATTCATTGATCTGTGTAATTATTAAAGACGTTTCGGTCATCCGACCTTCATCAGTTTACACTACAATAAAAAGATACATGAAAATTTTTTTAGTGTACAGAAATAATGGCATTATACAATCATGGTAACAAAAAAGGGCAGAAATATTCACCACATTATAATGCATGAACCATAAACTATGATATACAAAAAATGTCAACAAAAAGACAAAAATGAAGAATCTGTCAGTTGAGCCGCTTCACTAGCAGATATACTGTCCACCTAAAGATATAATTGAAATACAGATAAAATGTAGCATAATAGAACCATTATACAACAAAAAGGGGAACCAAACAGGAAACCCAAAAATTAGAAGGACAAAGAGCCTAAGCACCAGCACTGAGACACTATTCTAATCTAATAAAACAGACAATACACAGAAATGCCATGTAATGAACACTCACCAGAAAGGGCTCTGTAGAAATATATGGCAAAGCTGGACCAGAGGAAAAAGCTGCCCGTCCGGGTCTGCAGTCAATGTAATCTGACAGTCCAATGTCCAGATTTAAACAGGAATGATTGGATTCTGCTTTTGTAAGAAATCAAATGTCTTCTGATCTATTACTCCCTTTTGTAGATAGTGGCCGGTCACAGATCTAATCCTATCTCGAATCCTATTCGTCGGGTTACTTGCCAATATTCCATAGACATTACTGTCCCCCAATTGTCTCAGTATTTCCTGTAAATACATGGATTTGTCCATAACTACCAAAGCTCCGCCTTTATCGGCTTGTTTGATAATTATGTCTTTATCCTGCATAAGAGATGCCAACGCATTTTTATCCTTATCTGAAAAATTGGAAGGACAGTGTAATGATTTGTTAGACACATCTTTGAAAAATGACGTAATGTCATGTTCCAATAAACCTATGAACGTTTCCACTGGAGGGTTACTTTTGGGAGGCATGAAAGTGCTCTTAGTTTTGAGTCCCAATCCTTGGATATTGATAGGAGCAATAGAGGTAGATTGTGTCGATGGTCTCAGACCTATATCAGATAATGATGAAAAATGGGCCTTAATACGTAAATTTCGATAAAATCTTAGTAAGTCCATTTGTAACTGGAATGTATTGAATTTGTAGGAAGGACAAAAAGATAAACCCTTCTGAAGAAGACTAATTTGATCCGGTAACAAATTCTTAGAAGAAATGTTGACTACAATGGTATCCGGCGTACCTGGGATCTGGTGACCATCGTTGTTCTTGCAACATTTGTCTTTAAATTGCCAACCATCTGGTTTACATTTTGCCAACCAGGATCGTCACTTCCGGTTTGCGGACCGGAAGTGACGTCCTGCGGTGAGGAGTGGCTGTCTGTGTATGTCTACAGTTGCCAACCATCAGGATTTACACTTTGCCAGCCGGTGACGTCACTTCCGGTTTTCGGACCGGAAGTGACGCTCCGTGACGTCACTTCCGGTCTTCGGACCGGAAGTGACGCTCTGTAACTTGTTAATGAGCTAATTGAGCGGTCTATTTAAATCTGTTTTCCCTTATCTCTCTTTATCTGTTTTCCATCATACTCCTGCCCCGTCTTTTCCTGATGGGATGGGGTATCAGAGTAGTTCTAGTCGTGAGCCAGGCACAAGACTCAGGCATTTCCACCATCAGGAGTAACCCTGAGGTTAGGGATAGCCTAGGGTCCCCTAGCGTGAGGGTCAGCATAGGAGCCACTGTCCCTCGCTATCCTACAGTAACAACGTGATAAAAGCCAGTCGAGTAGTGAAAAAGCATTCCTTCTACGGATGAAACTCAAATCATCCTGTACCAGAATGATGGGAATAAGAAAGTATGGAGATGGCTTAGAATGACTCATGATCCAAAGTACACCTCATGTTCTGTAAAACATGGTAGAAGCAATGTGATGGATGCACATGCTTGGCTTCCAATGGCACTGGGTCACTAGTGTTTATTGATGATGTGACTGAAGTCAGAAGCAGCCGGATGAATTCTGACGTGTACAGGGCGAGACTTTCTGCTCACATTCAACCAAATGCAGCAAGGTTGATTGGACAGCGCTTCACTGTATAGATAGACAATGACTCAAAATATACTGCAAAAGTAATCCAGGAGCTTTCTAAGGTAAATAAGTGGAATATTCTAGAATGTCTGAGTCAGTCACCAGATGTCAACCCCATCATGCATGCAGTTCATATGTTTAAAGCCCGCTACACACGCTTCAATATATCTCACAATCCGTCGTTGGGGTCAAGTTGTAAGTGACGCACATCCGGCATCGTTTGTGAGGTATCTGCGTGTGACAGCTACATGCGATCAGGATTGAACGCAAAACCGTTGATCGCAAACACATCGTATCATTCTCTAGAATTGAGCGTTTTGTTGCACGAACCTAGTCAATTGTAACGTGTGACATCCCTCATACGATTTTGTTGTCTGATGCTATGTGCGCAGGTGTGCGCTCTGCACCGCAGCTTAAAAAAGGTCTGCTTCAGAGCGCAGCTGAAAAGCTGCGTTCTGAAGCGCCTCACAATGTCTGTCATGCACTAATCTCTGTCAGTCCGTCACTATCTCTGTCCCTCACTCTCAGTCCATGTCAGTCTATCCCCCTCTCTCATATACTCACCGATCCCCGATCCCTGGCGCTGCACGGCATTCACACTGCTCCGGCGGCTTTTACTGTTTTGAAAAAGCCGGCCGCCCATTAAACAATTTCGTATTCCCTGCTTTCCCCGCCCACCAGCGCCTATGATTGGTTACAGTGAGACACGCCCCCACTCTGAGTGACAGGTGTCACACTGCACCCAATCACAGCAGCCGGTGGGCGTGTCTATACTGTGTAGTGAAATAAATAATTAAATAATTAAAAAAAACGGCGTGCGGTTCCCCCCATTTTTAAAACCAGCCAGATAAAGCCATACGGCTGAAGGCTGGTATTCTCAGGATGGGGAGCTCCACGTTATGGGGAGCCCCCCACCCTAACAATATCAGCCAACAGCCGCCCAGAATTGCCGCATACATTATATGCAACAGTTCTGGGGCTGTACCCGGCTCTTCCCGATTTACCCTGGTGCGTTGGCAAATCGGGGTAATAAGGAGTTATTGGCAGCCCATAGCTGCCAATAAGTCCTAGATTAATCATGTCAGGCGTCTATGAGACACCCTCCATGATTAATCTGTAAGTTACAGTAAATAAACACACACCCGAAAAAATCCTTTATTAGAAATAAAAACACACACATATACCCTGGTTCACCACTTTAATCAGCCCCAAAAAGCCCTCCTTGTCCGGCGTAATCCAGGATGATCCAGCGTCGCTTCCACCGCAGCTGCATGGAGGTGACCGGAGCCGCAGCAGACACAGCCGCTCCGGTCACCTCCATGCAGCAAATGAAGACAGCCGTGCGATCAGCTGCTGTCACTGAGGTTACCCGCGGCCACCGGTGGATGCAGCGGTGGCCGCGGGTAACCTCAGTGACAGCAGCTGATCGCGCGGCTGTGTTCATTTGCTGTGTGGAGGTGACCGGAGCGGCTGTGTCTGCTGCGGCTCCGGTCACCTCCATGCAGCTGCGGTGGAAGCGACGCTGGATCATCCTGGATTACGCCGGACAAGGAGGGCTTTTTGGGGCTGATTAAAGTGGTGAACCAGGGTATATGTGTGTGTTTTTATTTCTAATAAAAGGATTTTTTCGGGTGTGTGTTTATTTACTGTAACTTACAGATTAATCATGGAGGGTGTCTCATAGACGCCTGACATGATTAATCTAGGACTTATTGGCAGCTATGGGCTGCCAATAACTCCTTATTACCCCGATTTGCCAACGCACCAGGGTAAATCGGGAAGAGCCGGGTACAGTCCCAGAACTGTCGCATATAATGTATGCGGCAATTCTGGGCGGCTGTTGGCTGATATTGTTAGGGTGGGGGGCTCCCCATAATGTGGAGCTCCCCATCCTGAGAATACCAGCCTTCAGCCGTATGGCTTTATCTGGCTGGTTTTAAAAATGGGGGGAACCGCACGCCGTTTTTTTTAATTATTTAATTATTTATTTCACTACACAGTATAGACACGCCCACCGGCTGCTGTGATTGGGTGCAGTGTGACACCTGTCACTCAGAGTGGGGGCGTGTCTCACTGTAACCAATTATAGGCGCTGGTGGGCGGGGAAAGCAGGGAATACGAAATTGTTTAATGGGCGGCCGGCTTTTTCAAAACAGTAAAAGCCGCCGGAGCAGTGAGAAAGCCGTGCAGAGCCGGGGATCGGGGATCGGTGAGTATGAGAGAGGGCTGCTAACTTCAGTTACTCAGGAGATTAGCGGTCACCGGTGAGTCTTCACTGGTGACCGCTAATCAGGACGCGACACAGACAGAGCCGCAGCATCACAATGAAGTCGGGTGAAGTTCACCCGAGTTCATTCTGACAGTGCGGCTCTTTCTGTGTCTGCTGTCATCTGCCATTCAGCTCTGCTACATGGCTGTCTGTGTCTGCTGTTAGCGGCCATGTAGCAGAGCTGAATGGCAGATGACATAGTAAAAACGCATCCCTACACATTACACACGCTTGGCAAGTCAATAAATAAAAAAAAAAAAGGTGCTCAATGCATACGTCACAGAACACATGATCTAAAGGATCGCACACAAAATTGACCAATTTAACATAGACTACTAACGCTCGTGTGACAGCAAATGAACGACCAACGTGAAATCTCATAGATCCCGTATGCAACCTGGGCGTGTCACATCGCAAATGCGATTGTACAACTAATTGCAACGTGTAAAGTGGGCTTAAGACAAAACGTAGGACAAAAAGACTCACAAACAAGTAACAACTGAAGTCAACTGCAGTAAAGGCTGGCAAAGCCTAAAAAAGGAGGAAACCCATTGTTTGGTAATGTCTATGGCTTCCAGACTTCAGGCGTTCATTGCCTGCAAAGGATTCTAAAAAATATTAAAAATAAACATTCTATTTGTGATAAAGTACGGTAAATTTGTACAACTACTTTTGAGCCTCTAAAATGAGGAGGCTTTGTAGAAAAAAGTTTGCAATTCCTAAACGTTTTGCATGATATTTTTGTTCAACTCCTTAATTAAATCTGAAGGTCTCCACTTCAATTCCATTTCAGTTCCTTCATTTTAAATGAAAAGTAGCAGCATTCAGAGCTGAAATCACAATATCTGTCTAAATATTTATGGACCTAAAGGGTGCTTTACACGCTGCGACGATAGCACCCGCCCCCGTCGTTCGTGCGACATTTGGTGATTGCTGCTGTAGCAAACAATATCGCTACGGCAGCGTCACATGCACATATCTCTTCAGCGACGTCACTGTGACCGCCGAATAATCCCTCCTTCAAGGGGGAGATGTGTTCGGCGTCATAGCGACGTCACAGCGGTGTCACTAAGAGGCCGCCCAATAGCAGAGAAGGGGCGGAGATGAGAGGCCGGAACATGCCGCTCACCTCCTTCCTTCCTCCCTGGACGCAGGTAAGGAGATATTCGTCGTTCCTGCGGCGTTACACATAGCGATGTGTGACGCCGCAGGAACGACGAACAACCAGCGGCATGCACCACCAATGATATTATGAAAAGGAGTGACGTGTCAACGATCAACGATTTTTGACGTTTTTGCGATCGTTGATCGTCGCTCCTTGGTGTCACACGCTGCGATGTCGCTAACACCGCTGGATGTTCGTCACTAACGACGTGACCCCGACGATATATTGTTAGCGATGTCGCAGCTTGTAAAGCACCCTTAACTATATGTTCAATCAAGCTACTTAACGATAATAAAGTGTAGTTTATTTTTTTATATTTATATATTTATTAATTTACTTATTTTTATATCCATGGTAACACCAATTACCAGATATTATGTACAGTTATGTGACTGATTAATTACTAATTGATAAACTGGATGCATTGCCTATGTTTTGAATGCCTAAAAAAGGTACTTCTCCAGCTCCGAATCGCTTTGCATGTATTTTTTTAAATATTCTTTTCTTTTCATTTTTTTTAATCCGGTTTGGGCAGCACTAATTCACATGTTTACCTCTCTTTCTTTGATGTGCGCTGTTACTCATGTGTTTACGATTCAGACTTTGATTCAGTCGTTGAAGCCGCAACCCCAAGACCGGCTTCTCATGTGTTTCTTTAATTCTTTACTTTAAATTCGCACAACTCCTATTAGTGAACATATTCTTTTCTTCCTTTGCTATCATCCATACAGTTTTATATTATGAAGTTCTCCTAATTTTTTTATCTCCTTCTTTTGTAGTGATATTAATAACATATATGAGGGTTTGTCCAACAAATTGTGCAAATTTACGCAATTGCTCTCCTCCTGTGTCACTGGCATCATTGTAGCATTTGTACATGGCTGGAAACTGACATTGGTCATCTTGTCCGTTAGTCCACTGATTGGTCTATCAGGATTATTTATGACCAAGGTAGGTATCAAAAATTCAGCACATTTAAGTATTTATCATTGACTGAACAATGTAATTATCTTTTTTTTTGTTTGTTGCAGTTTATTGCATCATTGAACACAAAAGAGATAAACGCTTATGCAAAGGCAGGGGCAGTTGCCGAAGAAGTTTTGACAGCCATTAGAACAGTTGTTGCATTCAATGGACAAGAAAAAGCAACAGAAAAGTATGCTACATGGTGTCTACTCATATTCTATATGATGGTTGTATATTGACTCATTAAACCTTCATTACCCCCATCAGAGGGCAGGATATTAACACTAGAACTACTGGACTCGTGACACCCATATAGAAATACATGGTGCAAAGTAGTCAAAATGACTACCTCAGTAGTTCTAGTGTTAAATAGGGAGAGAGACTAAGCATATACACTGGGTGAAATAACTATTGAATATGTCACCAATTTTCTTAGTAAATTTATTTCTAAAGATGTTATTGACATGAGTTTCTCACCAGATGTTGGTAACAACTCATCCAATCCACACAATAAAAGAAATCAAACCATAGATGTCCTTAAATTTAGTTTTGTGTAATAACGATAAATTACAAAGGAAAAAAAAATATTGAACACACTTTCTGAAATGTATAAAGCGCACCAATCACCAGGATTTCCATATATAAGCTAAAGCCAGTGCTATACTGGCACTATCAGGCTGATTCTATACATACCTTTAGTGGTCAGCTCGGATGTTTAGGTTTTGAAATCCAAGAAAGTAAAGTTTATAAAATTAGCTCCTTGTTGAGTGACAGCAGCAAAGGAGCAGATAATATATTCATAGTTATCCCCTCCCTCTGTTAGAATTAGCATAGGTATTATACAAAGAATTCCCTTTGTCTCTTGCAGGACTTGTGTGAGGTCATACCCATGTGACCTGGTATCCAGCTTTGTTGGCTGAGACCCCGCCACTTCTAGTCACATGAGTATGACCTCACACAGATCCTGCAAGAGAAAACGTGAATCGTTTGTATAATACTTATGCTAATTTTAACAGGGAGAGGGAATAACTATGAATATATTATCTGCTCCCTTGCTGCTGTCACTCAGGAAGCTGCCGATTTTATAAACTTTACTTTCTTGGATTTCAAAATTTAAACATCTGAGCTGACCACTACAGGTATTTAGAGAATCTGGCTGATAGTGCCAGTATAGCACTGGCTTTAGCTTATATATGAAAATCCTGGTGATTGGTTCCCTTTCATACTTTGTACAAGAGCCTTTATTGGTGACAACAGTTCAAGACTAGGGATGAGTGAACTCAAACTGTAAAGTTTGGGGTCCATACTGTACACCTTTTGTTTGATGCTGAACCCCAATCACAGACTTTTGACTGTACATCCAATTCCTGTTCGGGTTTCTCACCTGAACAAAGCTTGTTGAAAGGTTCCAGTGCTTCCAATCAGCAAGCTTTTAGGCATTTCCGGAGCCATCATAGCCATGCCAATACTTGGCATGGCTGTGATTGGCCGTGCACCCCGTGACTCAGCCTATATTCTAGTCATTTTGCCTTAACTAGAATAGGGAGAGTACGCTGTTGGAGTGAGTGATAGGTGTAGTTAGTAAAAAAAAAACAAAAAACAAATACTGTACACTGTAGGGATAGGATGGTGACGGAGTGAAGGACAGTGATAGTTGCACTTAATTCAAAATAAAAAACAACTCTGCATCACGCAGCTTTGCGTAGCGGTCAAAAACAGCAGCGTGCAGGCGGTGTAATCTATTAGCTCAATCTACAGTTCAAAATCCAGAGTGTGTACAGTGTGCCTTGCTGTGTGAAATATGCTGGAGTTTAACAGCATGGAATCAAAGGCATATAGAGGTTGTTTCCAGGACTTCCACTTTTGTTGCTTGTTGGCAGACAGTATGTGTTAAAGTCCTTAAAGGGATTGTACCTTCATAATTGAAAAAAAAATATAAAATGTTTGATTTTTTTAATAGTTTTTTTTTTATTGGATAAAATTATTTAAAAAGGTTTGATATTTTCCACTTTTAAGTACTAAAGGGAGCAGCTGATGTAATTTACCAAGAAAACCTAGTATATTGCTAGCTCAAATTATTACTGCCATAAATGTGGGCGGACTTTGCTCACGTGTGTGATGTCACTACTACTCTCCCCTTCTTTGAGTTTGCAAAAGCATAAGGAAGGATAAAGTTTAGGATCACAGTGCTGAGACGTTTGTTGGCTGCATAGTAATACTGAGATATGGACAGGGATACGGAGAACAGTTGACAGCACCGATTCTGTTAAGGTGGTGTCACACACAGCGACGGCGCGCTGCTACGTCACCGTTTTCTGTGACGTGGCAGCGACGTCCCGTCCCTGTCGCTGTGTGTGACATCCAGCAATGAGCTGTCCCCTGCTGTGAGGTCGCCGCTCGTTGCTGAATGTCCTGCTTCATTTTTTGCTCATCACTCTCCCGCTGTGAAGCACACATCGCTGTGTGTGACAGCGAGAGAGCGACGAACTGAAGCGAGCAGGGAGCAGGAGCCGGCGTCTGACAGCCTGCATTAAGCTGTAACCAAGGTAAACATTGGGTAACCAAGAAGCCCTTTCCTTGGTTACCCGATATTTACATTAGTTACTAGCACCGCCGCTCTCACGCTGCCAGTGCTGCCGGCTCCCTGCTCCCTGCACACAGCCAGAGTACACATCGGGTTATTTACCCGATGTGTACTCCAGCTACGTAAGCAGGGAGCCGGCACTGGCAGCGTGAGAGCACACCGCTTAGCGCTGGCTCCCTGCACACGTAGTCGGAGTACACATCAGGTAATTAACCCGATGTGTACCCTGGCTAGGAGAGCAGGGAGCCAGCACTAAGCGTGTGCGCTGGTAACCAAGGTAAATATCAGGTAATGGTTACCCGATATTTACCTTAGTTACCAAGTGCAGCATGGCTTTCACAGCGACGCGTGTCGTTATGATCGCTGCTGCATCTGCTGTGTTTGACAGCTAAGCAGCGATCATAACAGCGACTTACTAGGTCGCTGTTGCATCACAGAAAATGGTGACGTAACAGCGACGTCATTGTCGCTGTCGCTATGTGTGAACCCAGCTTTAGTTGTTGGGGTTAGATATGTGAAGTGTATCAAGTGCCGGGATTAGATATGCAGAGTGTATCACATGCCAGGATTAGATATGCATAATATACAACACGCTAGGATTAGATATATACTGGAGTGTATCATGTCCTGGATTAGACACACAGAATGTATCCCATGTTGGGATTATATAACGAGCTGAGGTTAGATATATACTGGAATATACCTTGCACTGGATTAAAGATGCAAAGTGTATCACATTCTGGAATTAGATGCACAGAGTGTATTACATATTGGGATTGGATTGCGGAATGGCACCCGCAAACCATTCCAATTAAATCTGCACTCCGATATGGCACATCTTTCCTTCTTCACTTTGTACTGTGCCTCAAAAGTAGTTTTCAACCACATATGGCATATTGGCGTGCTCAGGAGAAATTGTATGGTTCATTATCTCCTATTACCCTAGTAAAAATTAAAAAATTAGTGTTAAAGCAACATTTTGTGCCAAAAATATATTTTTTCATTTTCACAACTCAACATTATAAAATTGTGTGAAGCACCCGGAGGTTCAAGGTTCTCACCAAACATCTAGATAAATTATTGAGGGGTCTTGCTTCAAAAAATTGAGTCACTTGTGGGGGTTTCCACTGATAGACACATCAGGGGCTCTCAAACGTGACATGGCATCCGCTAACAATTCCAGCTAATTTTGCATTCAAAAAGTCAAATAGCGCTTTCCCTTCCTTTTCTTGAGGGGTGCAGTTTTTAGAATTGTCACTTTTCAGTAATTTCTGTCATATAGCCTTCTCAAAGTCACTTCATATGTCATGTGGTCGCTCAAAAAAATTGGTTTTGTAAATTCTGTTGGAAAAATGAGAAATTGCTAATTCCCTTTTAACCCTTTTAAATTCCCAATAAAATAAATGTTTCAAAAATAATGCTGATGTAAAGTAGACATGAAGTAAATTTTATTTATTAACTACTTTGTGACATATTGAAACTTTCTGGTTTAAGGCTATCAAAATTCAAAGTTTGAAAATTGAAAAATGTTTCCCATTTTTTTTTTCATATTTTCACAAATAAACGCAAAAAAGCATAATCTAAAATTTACTACTAGCATAAAGCACAATATGTCACAGAAAAACATTCTTAGAATCAATGGGTTCCATTGAAGAGTTCCAGAGTTATTTGCTCATAAAGTGACACTGGTCAGAATTGAAAAAATTGGCCTGGTTAGGAAGGTGAAAACAAGCTGGTGGATGGAGAGGTGAAATCTGTGTTTGCCAGCTCTATAATATAGCATGTGTAGAGTAGGCTCAGTTCTTGAGCCTGCTCCATACACGAGCACCCGACTTAGGTTGTACATGTACAAGGTGGCCATAAAGTAACCTAATGTTTTTTGAGCCGTGTGCAGAATCACCCAGTGGACAGAATTGGCTGAAAATTAGTACGTATGTTATTCAAGGCATGGGGAAACAGGAGGCATCTTAAAAATTTGATGATGACATGTTTTAAGGCAACAGGGTTACTGAGTGTTCAGCCAGGTCATGGAGAACTTTCCACACTGTGCTGTACGGGAGCTCCAATTGCCTGGAAACACTGCGTGCACTGCTACTCCCGCCAGGGTTGTTCGTGTCCTGTTTCACGATGGCAGTGGCAATGTCCTCCACAACCTCTCTGCTTACCGGTCATCGCCTGCGCCCTGGCTGAACACTCAGTCCCTGTTGCCTGAAAACGTGTCATCATCTGTCACAGCGAAGTTTTGGTATAATTTTTTTTTTTAAGATGCCTTCTGTTTTCCCATGCCTTCAATAGCATACATACCAATTTTCAGCCAATTCTGTTCACTGGGTCAGTCTGCACATGACTCGAAACACCTTAGGTTATTTTATGGCCACCTTGTACATGCTATGTTGGGAAGGGGTGTAATTCACAATGCTGATAGGTCTTCCATATCCTGCAATTCACAGTATGTAATGATGAGAATACAAAACACATTTTTGTAATCAATTATTTAATGTACTGTATATACTGCCAGTCATCATAATCTCAGCCATCTAATGGGGTTCAAGCTAACTGTGTACTGTGTAACTAGGTACGATGCCAATTTAATTACTGCAAAAAATTTTGGAATAAAGAAGTCTACCGCTATAAACATGTCAATTGGATTTTCACAATTTGTCATTTTTGGAATCTATGGCCTGTCATTTTGGTATGGAGCAAAACTCGCTGTGGAGGAGCCTGAAAATTACAGCATTAGTAATATATTGACTGTAAGTATGTGCGCTCTTGTAGATTATTGTTTATATTGTTTTATTTTCAGTATTTTCATAATACTATTTCATGGCCATATTTTAATTGAGACTGTAACTTTAAAGGGGATGGGCAATATACAGTATTTTAACAAATGTATTGGGGACATGATTTTGTGGTATTACTAATATACAATATTACTTACCAGATTTCTGTTTCTTAAGGTCGCTTTACACGCTACGATATTGCTCAAGCGATCTCGTTGGGGTCACAGAATTTGTGACGCACATCTGGCCGCTTTAGCGATGTCATTGCGTGTGACACCTATGAGCGATTTTGAATAATCGCAAAAACTTGCAAAATCACTCATTGGTGACATGCCCCCCTATTCCCAATTATCGTTGCTGCTGCGTGTACGATGTAGATCGTCGTTGCTGCGGCATCACACATCGCTATGTGTGACACCGCAGGAACGAGGAACCTCACCTTACCTGCGGCCACCGGCAATGCGGAAGGAAGGAGGTGGTCGGGATGTTACGGCCGCTCATCTCTGCCCCTCTTCTGCTATTGGGTGCCCTCTTAGTGATGTCGCTGTGACGCCGAACGAATGGCCATCTTAGAAAGGAGGCAGTTCGCCAATCACAGCGACTTCACTAGGCAGGTAAGCAGTGTGACGGTTCTGAGCGATGTTGCGCGCCACGGGCAGCGATTTGCCCGTGTCGCACAACCGATGGGGATGGGTATGCACGCTAGCGATATCGGTAACGATATCGCAGCGTGTAAAGCGACCTTTAGTGTGATCGCTCAGGATTTGTGAAGGGGAGGAAAAGAGATCAGAACTGTTGCAAGTTTGTGCGTGTGTGTATTGGGGGGGCAGGGTTTAGAACAAACACCGTGTGGATGGAACAAGCTGCAGCCCACCCATAGACAGTTAATAGATCATAGCTGTGGAATGGTAAGTAAAAAGGCTAACGGGTAAAGGGGGTAAAAAATTATGCTACATAGAGGGGTTTTTTTCCATTGATGTATTTAAAATATTGATATGTATTAATTAAAAAAATATTTTTTTTAACGAGTGGCCTATCTTCTTTAAAGATCTTTTAAGGCATATTCAAAGAGTGAGAATGCTTTCATAAAAAACATCTAGAAAATAATAAGTCCAGATCTACTAATAAAATAATTTCTTAAACATCCTTAAATGATAAAGGTTGTTCTAACCAAAGGCATTTACAGCATATACACCCAAAATGTACAGTGAAGGAAATAATTATTTAATCCCTTGCTGATTTTGTACGTTTGCCCACTGACAAAGAAATGAACAGTCTATAATTTTAAGGGTAGGTTAATTTTAACAGTGAGAGATAGAATATCCAAAATTAAATCCAGAAAATCACATTGTATAAATTATATAAATTTATTTGCATTTTTCAGAGAGAAATAAGTATTTGATCTCTCTGGCAAACAAGACTTAATACTTGGTGGCAAAATCCTTGTTGGCAGCACAGCAATCAGACGTTTTTTTTGTAGTTGATGATGAGGTTTGCGCACGTCAGGAGGAATTTTGGTCCACTCCTCTTTGCAGATTATCTGTAAATCATTAAGATTTTGAGACTGTCGCTTGGCAACTCGGAGCTTCAGAGATCAGACATTGATGACCTATCCTAAGGAGAATAATATTACCATGTAGTGAACACAGTAAATACAATTTAAAAAAAAACAAGTGAAATTGCACTTTATTTTGCAGGAATTTTTTTCCCCATTTTCCAGTACATTATATGGTAAAGTGAATGGTGCCATTCAAATGTATAATTCGTCCCACAAGAAATAAGACCTATACTGACAGAAAATTGAAAAAGTTATGGCTCTTGGAAGAGGAGAAGGATAAAATGGAAACGGAAAATGGACATGGCATGAAGGAGTTAAAGATGGCCAAATGCAACTAAATTTAGATATGGCCATAGCCACCAATTGCATAATGACTGGAAGACAATTTAAAGGGAACCTGTCACCAGATTTGGGCCCTATAAGCTGCGGCTGCCACCAGTGGGCTCTTATATACAGCATGTTAGAATGTTGCATATAAGAGCCCTGCCCGCTGTCTAGAACGTAAAAATCTCTTTATAATACTTACCTAAACGGTCATTGCGATGGAGTTGGGTCATTTGGGTGTCTCCGTTCTCTGGTGCCGACGCCTCCTCTTTCGACCATCTTTGTCATCCTTCTTCTGAAGCCGGGGTGCATGACGCGTCCTATGTCATCCACACTCGCCGGCATCGAGGTCCTGCGCAGGCGCCCTTTGATCTGCCCTGAGAAGGGCAGATCAAAGTATTGTAGTGCGCCTGTGTAGGACCGGTGAGTGTGTATGACGTAGGATGCGTCATGCATCCTGGCTTCAGAAGAAGGACAAAGATGACCGAAAGAGGAGGCGCCGACACCAGAGAAAGGGGACGCCCAACTCCACCGCAGCGACTGTTTAGGTAAGTATAATAAAGAGATTTTTAAGTTCTACACATCAGCCTGGGCTCTTATATACATACAGCATGTTAGAAGGCTGTATATAAGAGTCCACTGGTGGTGGCCGCAGCTTATAGGCCCCAAATCTGGTAACAGGTTCCCTTTAAGCCATATATGATGTTTGTTTGTCCTTTATTAGGGAAAAAAGAATTGTCAAGTTGTATTTCAAAATGCCCAAGAAATAGCTGCTAGTAACTGAACTGATAACTATTAAATGTGTATAGTCAATGTAATCTACATCTATGTATATTTACTGTTCTGTATGTTAGCATGCGTATAAAACATCTGTGACAAATATTAATAACGTTGATATTTATTTGCTATTTATCTTTAACATCGTGCAATTTTTGTTTTGAAGGTCTTCTTTTCAGTTTTGATTGTTGCATTCAGTGTGGGAAATGCATTATTACACTTAGATAGTATTAACAATGCAAGAGGAGCAGCCTTTGAGATATACAAAACTATAAATAAGGTAATGTATAGCAGTAAAAGTATGTATAGCATGTTAACTGTGTCGCGGGCAGAGGAGGAGACGCTGCGCTCACCCACTGCTTGGGTCCGGCTGCTGCTTGGTGGTGGCTCGAGCGGTGGGTCGGATCCCGGGGACTCGAGCGGCGTTCCTCGCCCGTGAGTGAAAGGGGGGTGGTGTGTGGTTTTGGGGATATTGTCCGTGACGCCACCCACGGTTGTGGTGAAGTTGTGACACCACCGCAGCTCTGGACGGGGATCCCGGGAGCGATGACAGGGAGCAGCTTGGATGTTGGTTCTCCCCTCCGTGGGTAGGGGGGGTTGGTTATCCTGGGGCCCGGTGAGGGTTGGGGATGGCAGGCGGGTTACGGGGCCTGGTGAGGTGCAGGGTCGCGGGGGCAGCGCTGTGCCGCACGGCACAGTGGTACTCACTTAGCCAATGATGAATGCAAAGTCTCCAGTAAAACAAACAGCTGGATGGACGGGTCCCACAGACGGCTGCAGTAGCTCTCCCGGTAAGTTGGTGGTGACTGCCTTTCCCTGCACCTGTGTTGTGTTCATGGTTCCAATGGCTTCCCACCGGTAACCCGCTCCCCAGCTTGGATGGATGCTGAGGGAGCCCCTTTTGCCCGCAGGCTCTGGCCCTGGGAACTGTAGCCTTGGTGGTGACTGTGTATCCCCTTCACGGTGTGAGCTGTTGCCTTCAATCGGGTCTTGACTGCTGGGAAACCCCGGAGGTTCCCTTCGCTAACGGATTTGACCAGTTTTACGGCGACTCCTAGCCTGGTCGGGGTCCGTAGGCCCTGCCGAATGGTGATGGCTTCTCTTCACTCCCCGGTCCGGTACCGGCGGGCCACCGCCCGTCCCCGGTCCTTACGGTTCACTCAAATCAGCCTCTCCTGCAGACGGTCACCACCGTCTGCCAACCTTGCTGTATGTGCCCGGGCCACACACCCGGACACAGTCAGGCTGCTCCTCTACCCCTTCACTTCTCTAACTCCAAAACTGATCTGCCTACTTTTCCCGCCTCCAGGACTGTGAACTCCTCAGTGGGCGGGACCAACCGCCTGGCCCACCCCCTGGTGTGGACATCAGCCCCTGGAGGGAGGCAACAAGGATTTGTGTTTTACTTCGGTGTGCCTAGCCGGGGTGTGGGGTGTGTTGTTGCAGTACCTGTGACGTCCTGGCTTGTCCAGGGCGCCACATTCCCCCTTAGTAAAATGCAGACCGTCCGCGGGCTGCCCGTCCATCACCGGTTTTATTTTTGTCAACTGCAAAAGAGTAGAAAACGGTAAAAACATCATAAACATTTTTCAACGGTACGGCTTCCGCTCTTCTCCCACCCAAACAACCTGGCCCTGATGCTTCCCCTAAGGAATGGGCAGCACCCCTTGACCCCAGTCCAGAACCAAGTTGCTCGAGCGGGTTCTGTCTCTTTCAGGGGACCCGTGTCCATGGGGACCCCTGAACCCCCGGAGGATCACCACCGGTTACGGTAGTGGTGGGCCTGGGCCATCCCTTTCCTCCAGGCCCATCCTCCCAAATCAGCCTCTCCAGAGGCGGTAACGGTTTCAAGCCAAAAACATTTTTATTTACATTCCACTAAGTTTGGGGTTGCCCTGCAAGTTCTCGGGCTTGTCCGTAAGCAGTTCCTTACGCAAGATTTGCAGACAGTCCCTACGGGGACAACAGTTGCCGGCAACGGCTGGTTCAATCACCGTGTCAATCTGGTTACTTCTTCAGTTGATTCGCTTATCATTCAAAAACGTTCAAACTGGTGGTCCCAACTGGGACAACTTGCAGCGGAGCCCCGCTGACTTTGAGGCGGCTACCACCGCAGGAGGTCGGCCCACTCGGGGATCGGGCGGTACATTGGGTTCTCCTTCCATAGGCAGTTCAGTCCAGAACCACTTACGGCCGTTAGGAACGGTGGCGGGGGCAGCGTACTCGGGACCCCCTCCTCCATCAGCGGCATTCTCTCTGGACCTCCGGCTGCAGTGCTGGCCCCCGGCTCCCACGCAATCAGGGCTGGTTCTGCAGTTTGGGTGGACTGATCGCGACGCGGCATGGCTGCAGCGGCCCCTTGCTCACAGGCCCCCACTACGGCAACCATTCTGCGCATCTCCGCCTTCCAATCCAGCAACTGCTGCAGGCTCTGCACCCTCACCCTCAAGCAGAACCGGCCCAGCTCCCGCTCCAGCCATGCAGCGGTCCCGGCGGGGAGCTCACCCGGGCCGCAGTCTTCATAGGCTACTCCGCCTCGGTTTCCCCAGAGCTTAGATGCCCCGGTGGCGGGTACTCCCGTGCTCCAATTCGAGGACGCCGCCATCTCTCCATCCGCATCCCCCTTAGTCTTTTTCCGGCTCCTCCTCTATAGAGGCGCCTCCACTACTCGGGAAGACGCTCAAGCGGGGACTTTTCGCGCCCGAAATGGCGGCTTCTCAAGATTTTCGTCCGGACACCTCCGGCGGTCACAAGGCGCACCTCTACCAGATGGCAGAGCGGTAAGATCCTGTTCGTGACGCCAAGTTGTAGCAGGCGGAGGAGGGGACGCTGCGCTCACCCACTGCTCGGGTCTGGCTGCTGCTGCTGCTCGGTGGTGGCTCGAGCGGTGGGCCGGATCCCGGGGACTCGAGCGGCATTCCTCGCCCGTGAGTGAAAGGGGGGTGGTGTGTGGTTTTGGGGATATTGTCCGTGACGCCACCCATGGTTGTGGTGAAGTTGTGACACCACCGCTGCTCTGGACGGGGATCCCGGGAGCGATGACAGGGAGCAGCTTGGATGTTGGTTCTCCCCTCCGTGGGTAGGGGGGTTGGTTGTCCCGGGGCCCGGTGAGGGTTGGGGATGGCAGGCGGGTTACGGGGCCTGGTGAGGTGCAGGGTCGCGGGGGCAGCGCTGTGCTGCACGGCACGGTGGTACTTACTCAGCCAATGATGAATGCAAAGTCTCCGGTAAAACAAACGGCTGGATGGACGGGTCCCACAGACGGCTGCGCTAGCTCTCCCGGTAGGTTGGTGGTGACTACCTTTCCCTGCACCTGTGTTGTGTTCACGGTTCCAATGGCTTCCCACCGGTAACCCGCTCCCCAGCTTGGATGGATGCTGAGGGAGCCCCTTTTGCCTGCAGGCTCTGGCCCTGGAAACTGTAGCCTTGGCGGTGACTGTGTATGCCCTTCACGGTGTGAGCTGTTGCCTTCAATCGGGTCTTGACTGCTGGGAAACCCCGGAGGTTACCTTCGCTAATGGATTTGACCAGTTTTACGGCGACTCCTAGCCTGGTCGGGGTCCGTAGGCCCTGCCGAATGGTGCTGGCTTCTCTTCACTCCCCGGTCTGGTACCGGCGGGCCACCGCCTGTCCCCGGTCCTTACGGTTCACTCCAATCAGCCTCTCCGGCAGACGGTCACCACCATCCGCCAACCTTGCTTTATGTGCCCGGGCCACACACCCGGACACAGTCAGGCTGCTCCTCTACCACTTCACTTCTCTAACTCCAAAACTGATCTGCCTACTTTTCCCGCCTCCAGGACTGTGAACTCCTCGGTGGGCAAGACCAACCACCTGACCCACCCCCTGGTGTGGACATCAGCCCCTGGAGGGAGGCAACAAGGATTTGTGTTTGACTTCGGTGTGCCTAGCCGGGGTGTGGGGTGTGTTGTTCCAGTACCTGTGACGTCCTGGCTTGTCCAGGGCGCCACAACTGTATGATATACAATGGTGTAAAAAAGTGTTTACCCTCTTCCTAATTTCTTATTCTTTTGCATTTGTCACACTTAGGGTACCTTCACACTTTAGCGATGCAGCAGCGATCCGACCAGCGATCTGACCTGGTCAGGATCGCTCCTGCATCGCTACATGGTCGCTGGTGAGCTGTCAAACAGGCAGATCTCACCAGCGACCAGTGACCAGCCCCCAGCCAGCAGCGACGTGCAAGCGACCGCTGTGCTTGCACGGAGCCGGCGTCTGGAAGCTGTGGACACTGGTAACTAAGGTAAACATCGGGTATGGTTACCCGATGTTTACATTAGTTACCAGTGCACACCGCTTAGCTTTGCTCTTAATTAACCCGATGTGTAATGCAGCTACATGTGCAGAGAGCAGGGAGCCGCGCACACTGAGCGCTGGCTCCTTGCTCTCCTAGCTACAGTACACATCGGGTTAATTAACCCGATGTGTACAGCAGCTACATGTGCAGAGAGCCGGAGCCGGCAGCACAGGCAGCGTGAGAGCTGCGGAGGCTGGTAACTAAGGTAAATATCGGGTAACCACCTTGGTTACCCGATGTTTATCTTAGTTACAGCTTACCTCAGCTGCCAGATGCCGGCTCCTGCTCCCTGCTCGCTTCATTTGTCGCTCTCTCGCTGTCACACACAGTGATCTGTGTGTCACAGTGGGAGAGCGCCTTTGAAGAAAACGAACCAGGGCTGTGTGTAACGAGCAGCGATCTCGCAGCAGGGGCCAGATCGCTGCTCAGTGTCACACACAGCGAGATCGCTAATGAGGTCACTGCTGCGTCACAAAAAACGTGACTCAGCAGCGATCTCGGCAGCGAGCTCGCTGTGTGTGAAGCACCCCTTAAATGTTACAGATCACCAAACAAATTTAAATATTAAATAAAGATAACACAAGTAAATAGAAGATGCAGTTTATAAATGAAGGTCTTCTTGATTAAGGGAAAAAGAAATCTAACCTAAAGGGCCCTGTGCGAAAAAGTGATTGCCCCCCCACCTTAACCCCTTCATGACCCAGGGAGTACAGGTTGAAACCAGAAGTTTCCATACATAATTTAAAAAGACACATCTGCATGTTTTTCTCACTATGTGACATGAAATCAGTATAAACCTTTCCCGTTTTAGGTCAATTAGAAACCAAAATTATTAATATTTTCCAAATGCCAGAATAATGAGAGATATTTTTTTCAGCAATTTTTATTACTTTCTGCAAAACATACACTAAAGGCCCCATTACACGCAATGACGTATCTAACGATATATCGCCGGGTCCACAGATTCCGTGACGCACATCCGGCCTCGTTAGCGACGTCTTTGCATGTGACACCAACGAGCGACCGTTAACGATGGAAAATATTCACCAAATCGTCCATCGTTGACACGTCGTTCATTTTAAAAAAAATCGTTGATTGTTGAAGACGCAGGTTGTTCGCCGTTCCCGAGGCAGCACACATCGCTACATGTGACACCTCAGGAACGACAAACTACAGCTTAACTGCGGCCACAGGCAATGAGGAAGGAAGGAGTTGCGCGGGATGTTACGGCCGCTCATCTCCACCCCTCCACTTCTATTGGGCGGCCGCTTAGTGACGCCACTGTGACGCCGCACGAACCATCCCCTTAGAAAGGAGGCCACAGCGACATCGGCCATAGCGACATCGCTAGGCAGGTAAGTCCGTGTGACGGCTCCTAACGATATTGTGCGCAATAGGCAGCAATTTGCCCGTGACGCACAAACGACGGGGGCGGGTACGCTCGCTAGCGATATCGCTTGCGATATCACTGCGTGTAAAGCCCCCCTTTGGAGTACTATATCTTTAAACAATATGGGACAGCACATGTGATGATGTCATGTCTTTGGAAGCCTCTGATAGGTTTATTGGCAACATCTGAGTTAATTAGAGACTCACTTGTGAATTGTATTTTAATGCACACCTGAAACACACTGCTTCTTTGTGTAGCATCATGGGAAAGTCAAAAGAAATCAGCCAAGATCTCAGGAAGAGAATTGTGGACTCAGACAAGTCTGTTGCAATTTCAAGATACCTGGAGGTGTGTTGTTGTCTGTAAAATTATGTGCAAGTACAAACAAGATGGGAATGTCCAGCCATCATACCAATCAGGAAAGAGACGAGTTCTGTGTACCAGAGATGAACGTGCTATGGTCAGACATGTACATATGAACTCAAGAACAAAAGCAAAAGATCTTGTGAAGATGCTGGTGGAAGCTGGTAAGATTGTGTCATTATCCACAGTGAATCGAGTACTGTATAGGCTGAAAGGCCACTCTTCCAGGAAGAAGACATTACTCCACAAGAAACATAAAAAGTTAGATTACTGTTTGCAAATGCACAAAGGAGCAAAGACCTTAATTTTTGAATTTTTGGAGATGTTCTGTGGTCTCACGACACTAAAATGTAACTGTTTGGCCATAATGACCATTGTTGTTTGGAGGAAAAAGGGAGAAGCTTTGAAACCTAAGAACAGCATCCTAACTGTGAAACATGGGGGTGGCAGCATCATGTTGTGGGGTTGTTTTGCTGCAGGAGGGACTGGTGCACGTCACAAAACACATGGCATCATGAAGAAAGAAGATTATGTTGAAATGCTGAAGCAACGTCTCAAGACATCAACCAGGAACTTGAAGCTTGGGTGG
The DNA here is from genome assembly GCF_048569485.1 of Anomaloglossus baeobatrachus. Classification (NCBI taxonomy): domain Eukaryota; kingdom Metazoa; phylum Chordata; class Amphibia; order Anura; family Aromobatidae; genus Anomaloglossus; species Anomaloglossus baeobatrachus. The sequence goes on from NC_134358.1 coordinate 485,794,168, forward strand.
AAATTGGTCTTCCAAATGGACAATGACCCAAAGCGTATTGACAAACTGGTTACAAGGTGACTTAAGGATAACAAAGCCAATGTTTTAGAGCAGCCATCATAAAGCCCTGATCTCAATCCTATTAAAAAAGTATGGGCAAAGCTGAAAAGGACGGTATGAGCAAGGCGAACTACAAACATGACTCATTTATGCGAGTTCTGTCTGGAAGAATAGGCCCAAATTCCTACCAACTATTGTGAGAAGCTTGTGGAAGGATATCGTATATGTTTAACCCAAGTCATACAGTTTAAGGGCAATGGTACCAAATACTAATGAAATGTATGTAAACTTTTGACTTTGCAGAAATTAATAAAAATGCCTTAAACATCTCATTATTCTGGCATTTGGCAAATATAAATAAGTTTGATAATCCTGATTGACTTAAAACGAGAAAGGTTTACTCTGATTTCATGTCAGGCTTACCCCAAGAAATATTATGAGCTGTATTACTACATAATTCCACACATAGAGCTCTGACACTTTGTGATAATATAACTGACAAAATAATAACTTTTTGAGGGTAGCACTATGTGTAGTAAAAATGATCCCTATGCCAAACGTGTTGGTTAGTCTCTAAAAAATTACTTATCCGCAAAGGAGCGATTAAACCAGTAATCACATTGTATCATTGCACTACAGCAACTCTGAGAGGTAATAAGCAGGTCTAAATAAGGATCATGATGAATGTCTATACTATTATGTGACCCAGCATATCTAATGCTAACCATCTGATCATGAGCCTAGTGTGGTTAAGGAATAAAGAAGGGTACATATACCTACAAGGTGTTGATGTGAATAAGAGCTGATGGACAGATGTACCATGTCCCGACGCACGTTTCATTAAATATCTTTCTCATAATGTATATGTGCTCTAAAATTCAAATTCCTTTCTTTCCGAGCCATGCCCTGTGCTCAAACAGTAGATTTCCATCACACATGCGGTATTATTGAACTTAAGAGAAAATGCACAACAAATTGTATGGTGCATTTTCTATTGCTACACTTGTGAGTAAAAGTAACATTTTCATTTTTTCCTTCCACATTACTTTAGTTCCTGTAAAGCAAATAAAGATTTAATAAAATCGAGGGTGCATTGGTTCAACCTTGGCTTTTTTTGTGTCTTGGTGCACATTTATGTCCTTATCTTTGCGTATGAAAGCCAGTTTCTTGACTTGATTGACAGTGCTCACTTACTAAAAGCAGTAGCTGTGTAAAACCACTTTGTATTCTAAGCTTGCGATAAAAAATGACACTGGATAAGAATTGACATTGGATAAGCACAGCAGTAAAGGGTACTTTACACGCTGCGATATCGGTACCAATATCACTAGTGAGCGTACCCGCCCCCGTCGGTTGTGCGTCACGGGCAAATCGCTGCCCGTGGCACACAACATCGCTAACACCCATCACACGGACTTACCTTCCCTGCGACGTCGCTCTGGCCGGCGATCCGCCTCCTTTCTAAGGGGGCAGTTCGTGTGGCGTTACAGTGACGTCACATGGCAGCCGTCCAATAGCAGAGGAGGGGCGGAGATGAGTGACCGGAAGATGCCGCCCCCTCCTTCCTTCCTCATTGCTGGTGGACGCAGGTAATGTGATGTTCGTCGTCCCTGTGGTGTCACACATAGCGATGTGTGCTGCCGCAGGAACAACGAACAACATCGTACCTGCCGCAGCAAAGATATTTGGAAAAGGAGCGACGTGTCAACGAGCAACGATTTTTCACATTTTTGCGCTCGTTGATCGTCGCTCCTTGGTGTCACATGCTGTCATGTTGCTAACGGCGCCGGATGTGCGTCACTAATGACGTGACCCCGACGATATATTGTTAGCGATGTCGCAGCATGTAAAGCACCCTTGAGAGGGTTATAAGTTTATCATCAATTTCTCATTTTATGGAAGTGACTTTGAGAAGCCTGTATGACAGAAAATATCCAAAAGTGACACCTCTCAAAATGCTCAAAACCACATCCAACAAGTTTATTTACCCTTTCTGATTCATCACAGGAACTAAAACAATGTGGAAAGAAAAAGAAAAATGTAACTTTTTCCCCACAAAAATGTTACTTTAGCACAAATTTATTCACGTTTACAAGGGAAACAAGAGAAAGTGGACACAAAATTTATAGTGCAATTTCTCCTGAGTATGCTCATACCCGATATATGGTAAAAACCACTCTTTGGGCACATGGCAGGGCTCGGAAGGGAAGGAGCATCATTTAACTTTTTAAACTCAAAATTGTCTGGTATCATTAGCGGACTTCACGTTGCTTTTGTACAGCACCTGATATGCTTTAACAGTGGAGACCCCCCACAAGTGACCCCATTTTAGAAACTAGACCCCCACAAGGAATTTATCTAGATGTGTGATGACCACTTTGAACCCCAGGTGCTTCACAGAATTTTACAATGTAGAATTGCGAAAATTAAAACATTTTATTTTTCCCACAAAAATGTTGTCTCAGCGCCAAATTTTTTAATTTTCACAATTATAGCAGGAGAAAATGGATCCCAAAAGTTGTTGTGCAATTCATCTAGGGGTGCGGTGAGGATATTGAACCCACAAGTGCCTCACAGACGTTTTTAACATTGAATCGTGAAAATGAAAAATTACATTTTTCCACAATAATGTTCCTTTAGCCCTAAATTTTAACATGGGTAACATTTCATTTTAACAATAATAGTGGGACAAAAAGGACCCTATAATTTGTTTAGCAATTTCTGCTGAGTACAACGATACCCAATATGTGGTTGAAAATTACTGTTTGGGCGCACAACAGGGCTCGGAATGAAAGGAGAGTTATTTTTATTTTAAAGCGCAATATTGGATGCAAAAGATTGCGACAATGCATCATTCACATAAGCCTCTGATGAGTATCGTGAACTCATAATAATAAAATATTGGACCCTCAAATTGAAAAATTACTTTTTTTTCCAAAAAAATGTTGCTTTAGCCCCAACATTTCTCATTTCACAAGGGTATCAGGAGAAAATGAACCACATAATTTGTTATGCAATTTCTTCTAAGTACTTTGATACCACAATGACCACGTGGTCATAAGCTACCATCTTGCGCCCAGCAAGGCTCAGTAATGAAGGAGCGCTATTTAAATTTTGGTGCACAAGTTTTGCTGTAATAGATTGCGTGTACCATGTCTCATTCGGAGAGCACATGACATGCCAAAACAGCAGAAACCTTCCACAAGTGACCCATTTTGGAAACTGCACAGCACATGGAATTCATGTAGGGGTGTATTGAACATTTTAATCCACAGCTGATCACAGAATTTTTTTACACTGGACTGTGAAAATGAAAAATTACATGTTTTCCACTAAAATGTTGTTTAACCCCAAGTGATTCATTTTCGAAAGGGTTAACAGGAGTAAAGAGACCACAAAGTTTGCTACGTAATTTCTCCAGAGTTCGCCAGTACCCTATATATGGTCAGAAACTACTTTTCAGGCACATTGCAAAGCTCAGAAGGTAAGGATTCCCTAGGGTGAGCCTGAGGGGCAAGTCGAATTGACTCTGCCACAAACACCCTCCTTTTCGGCCTTAGGTATCTTGCTAGCTTGCACACCTCTACCTATGCCTCTCGTAGACAAAGCTGGCTCTACTTCTTTCTCATACTCTTAACACTGAACTCCTCAAAAACCTAGATGAAGTCCGGCTATACCCTGTAGATGGCTACTTCCACTGTGGGCTTCCCACATCACTTAACTGTTTTCTGTCTCACTGTCCATGTCGCTAGGCAACACCTAACCACCTTAACAAGGAGCAGTACCTAAATCCAACCACTAGATGGCCACATTCACAGACGAAGTGTAACCACATTGTGTACGTAAACACAATTCACATTATTTTTCTATAATGATGATCGATATCTTTAGGGAGGGGCACAAGTGCCTAGCATCCTCTTACATGTGCAAATGGCCTGAATGCACACTAATAAGATTGTATTGGACATCCATATTATTAGATTAGGCACACTGTCCAGCCCTATAGAAGTGAAGCCCTCAAGGACAGACATCCCAATTTTCCCTAACAACATCACAGGGCTTGGCTGCATCCTTAGAAGAAGGCAGGGTGTTGCAGCAGTTTAGCGAGAAAGTTGCAAATGTGTACAAATCTTAGAATTTTTGTGTTCTAACAAATTATATATATATATATATATATATTGATATATATATATTTTTTTTTATTTATAGCATCGTCCCATTGACAGTGGATCTTTAGATGGATACAAGCCTGAGAAATTGATAGGAAATATTGAATTTAAAAATATTAATTTTGCTTACCCTACCCGTCCAGATACACAGGTATGTTTTTTTACTTTTTATGTAACATACAGTAGTTACCAACAAGCTGAGCTTTTCAGGGACTTCTAGTCCAAGAGAAAAATAATACTCAAGGGTGGCTTGGTGCATTCCTGGGAGGAGTGAGGCTGAACCAACCCCATAAATATGCAATTATATTATATATTATTTAGAAATATAATTGTTCTTACATATTTATATACATTTACATTTGTAGGTTCTAATTGGTCTGAACCTGAAAGTACCAGCTGGCAAGACTATAGCTCTGGTGGGCATGAGTGGCTGTGGGAAAAGCACAACTATCCAGTTGCTACAGAGGTTTTATGATCCCACAAAAGGCGAGGTATGAATTATTGTTATAATAAGCATTGAATGTTTAGACACACATCTGATGGGCAAACTGAAACTGCAGGTTTACTTATCCACCAGGCCCAGCACAGACACTTTGGCTGCTAACCTGATCATTTTTTTCATTGAGCTACATCCACAACTTCTGAAGTATGTGGATGAGATTTGATCTAGTCTCATCCACTTTGATGGTACTTAGAAATAAGCAAATCTCCTGAAACTTTGGGTAGATTTGCTTTAATAAACCAATAGATTTGATCCAAACTGAAATTTCCTGAAAATGAAACGGAAAATGAAAAGACGTTAATTCTCTAGACCTGAAAGCATAATTAATAAAGGGTCAGGGAGACATTAAAAAAAAAATAAAAACCTACAACTTCCCTGGAAAAGGGAAGGTCCCAAAAGTCAAACACAAAACCAAAACTCATCTCCTGACGAAGCCACGCCCGGTGAAACGCGCGTCGAGGCCCCACCCCCGCCACCTGTCTTGGCTGCTGCATTGGTGTACATTATGTCTCAATGTAATAATATACTGAAATGATTATGCCTGGTTAGGGAGGAATGCACTTTTGGGGTGATATTTATTTATTTGTATATGACACCTCACTCTCCCCCTTGACTTATATATAGTGAATTCTATACTGTACCTTGGACCAGCAGCTGTTACTGCCATCAGGTGGCATGTTTTGTGCAACTCTGTGTCTGGCAACATTTTCCATCTTGGTTGCCCTCACTGTCTGTCTCTTGTTCACTTTTATTATTAATAAAGGTTTTTGTATTTCACCAATTACTTTCTGGGTTCCTTTTTTGGTCAGTGGCCCTTAATTTGCTTTCTTAATTTTGGGGTAGACATTAAAAAAAATAATAAATAAGCTTATTCTCACGTCTACTAGGCCCACCTCTTAACTGTCCTGCTACCACAACTCTCTGCCAGGTCCCCAACTCTCCGCCTCTGGTCAGTGTTAGCACCTTTGTTCTTCATACGTAAATTCTGAAAGAAGCATTGCATGCCTATAAGGTCTCTCTCCACAGGGTAAAATGTTCCTCCTTTGTCAGAGGCCTCTCAACTCGCCAAACTAGAACTCCTGCTTTGCACTGATGAAGGACAAATACCTGGAAACATGTTTCTGCAAATGATGTATCTGGTTCAGCTCCTTATTCTAAGTCAATTGGCAAACTTCGTTAAAAGGTCAACATTGATTTTTAGATTTGCTATATTCAATAAGTGGTGCTAGATTTCAAATCCTCTTCCTCTCTGAAAAGGCTATATGCATTGATTGAATAAAGTATATATACAGTATGTTATAATAGATATATAAATGTTATTAGAGAAATATAAATATTAATAATTTAATTTTATTCTCAATTGTTAGGTTACATTAGATGGACATGATATACGTTCCCTCAACGTCAAGTGGCTAAGAGATAATATTGGTGTGGTAGGCCAGGAACCTGTCTTGTTTGGGACAACCATTAGTGAAAATATTCGTTTTGGCAGAGATGGAGTAACTGATGAAGAGATTGAGCAAGCAGCCAGAAAAGCAAATGCCTACGACTTCATATCTAAACTTCCAGAAGTAATTTTGTTTTATATTAATACCTTGTTTTTGCTGTTTAATTTGTTTTATAGGTTATAACTTTCATTTTTATGCAATATGACTGTGCATTATCAGCCACCTCTCATCCCCAATGGTAACATTTAACAGTATCACTTACTGTATAGGTGAATGCCTGCACCCCACTAAAAATGTGGATCAAAATAATGCCCGATTTCCTAATTCTGGAATAGGACAAGCGCGTGCATCCTGATGAATGTGCACGCATTCCAGAAGGTGTGTAGGTACGCACCACTCACCTCTCGATGGTTAAGTGAGCATTTCTTCGCAACCACTTTACTCCAGAAAGACCATATGGCTATATCTTTAATGTAGGTATGACATACATGTCTATAACAACATACATTGGCACATACTCATATTAGGAAAATACATTAATATACATATATATATATATATATATATATGTATATATATATATATATATATATATATATATATATATATATATATATATATATATATATATATATATATATATATATATATATATCTAATTCCATGCATGTAAAAAAATCAATAAAAAACATAGTCAGGCTCACCAAGAGGACAGCATGGTAACCCCTGGTTTAAAAAGTCCAGCTGCTTTTGCCTCATGGCTTGTAGAGACACCCTAGCCAAAATTCACCAGAAGAAGAAAAAAAACCCACTAAAATAGGTTGTGCAGCTAGAATCTGTGTTCTGCTTTTTGTTTAATTTTTTTTAATTACATGAGTAAGATGATATAGCGTAGAAACATGTTCAATAAAAGAACCGTCAAGCTGCCAATCAGTAGTGGGGGCTGGGTTACACAGATTACCATGATTGGCTAGCATGCAACACCTAATCCTGCAGTGATAATCTCCTTCTGGAAAAACTCTCATTGTATTGAAACCACATTAAGCTGCTGAGTAAGGCTCTCTGCCCCTATATGATGCTGCTCTTAGATTAATTAAATAGCAAAAGCACATGTAGTAGAGGTTTCAATGTTATATTTATTCTGAGTATAGCATATTCACTTCATCAGGTCATTTGTTAAACAGTTTGTAAGTCCCCTTACTTAAATAAGTTAACACGCCTGCTAATTGTTAGATGTCATGAGAAAATATATATCCCATGGAATTATATTGAGATATATAAAGTGTGTTTTTTTTATATGGCTACACATATACATATGAATGTACAAGCGCCGCACAGATAAAGGACTCAACCAAGTCTTCTAAACAAATACTACGATGACGCACTGCAGAAACACGAGACACAGGAAGTATTTACCACTGGCTTTTATTGATGATCTTCTGTAAATATTTGTTTGGTATCAGATTAGGTGTCTACACAGCATAACAATGACTGTTATGATCTGGTAACCGTGGACGATCATGAAAAATCTCATTAATAAGGAAAAAACAAAAACCAGAAGAGTAGTTGGAAACTGAGCTGACCACAATCCCCTATCTATCAGACACCACTAGAAGTAGCAGTGGGATGTTCCTAACACACCTAGACACCTCGTCACTGCCTGAGAAACTTGCTACACCTCAAATATAGAAATGAGGAACCCTAACTTGCTTCGGAGCAGTCCTCAAAGAAATAGTAAGCCCCCAACATGCAACAACGGTGATGTAAAAAAACACGATACACAGATAGAAAATATAGATCAGCAAATGTGAGGCCCGACTTACTAGATAGAACAGGGCAGGACAGATAACTGATTGCGCCAGCAAAAAACCTTGAAAAAATACCAATCTCCTGATAATAAAAATACTGTGACCACACGGACTCTCCCCCACTATATCAGGTATTCTTGTGCTTGAGAAGAAACAAAATCACAGAATAAGTAATTTTCTAAAGTGCAAATAATCCAAAACTTACCAGGGAGCAAGCTCCCTTTCTTTCTGGAGGGACTGCCCTGCTCACAGAAGCAGAAAGACAGATCCTCACATACAAGAAACCAAACACAGAACCAAATGGAATATGCAGAAACACTCTTAAGTGCAAATCCAGCAATTAAGCACAGAAACAGTAAACTTATCTGGAGTAGATGCAGGCACCAAATAAATGGGAAAATCAGAAGGAAAAACTCCCAGCCGTCTTCAGAAGCAGGCAGGAACATTTATCACTGGCAACCGCCAGGCACACAATGCTCTCCTAAATAAACTAGGCTGATCTGCAATAGGATTTCCTGGATTCCCAATTAATTCCATCACCTGTCTGAATCAGAAATTCCAACTCAGCTTCATTACCATTCTTGGCCACCAGAGGAAGCTCCACACCAGTACCCACTCGGATGACATTCACAACAGTAGCCCCCCCTTGAGGAGGGGTCACGGAACTCTCACCAGAGCCACTGGGTCTGTCAGAATGGGCATGATGAAAAGCACGAACCAATCTGTCAGCGTGAATGTCAGAAGCAAAATCCCAGGAATTGTCCTCCTGACCATAACCCTTCCATTTAACAAGGTACTAAAGCTTACATCTATTAAGGCGGGAATCCAAAATTTTCTCTACTTCATACTCTATATTCCCATCTACCAACACAGGATCAGGGGGCGCCGCCATGGGAACTGCTGGTTCCACATGTTTCTTCAACAAAGACTTATGAAAAACATTGGGAATTTTAAAAGACTCAGGAAGAGCCAAACGAAAAGATACGGGATTAAAAATTTTTTATAAGGCCCAATAAATCTTGGCTTAAATTTAGGAGAAGAAACTCCCATAGGAATATTTTTGGAGGACAACCAAACCATATCCCCACTTTAAACCGGGGACCAATAGTCCTACGCCGGTTGACAAACATTTGGGCATGCTCCTGGGACTGAAACAATTTGTCCACTACCTGATGCCAAATCTGCTGCATTCTCTCCACTAGAGATGAGCGAACCGGTCCCGGTTCGGCTCGAGGCTGGTTCGCCGAACGGGGATCCCGTTCGAGTTCGGCTCGTCGAACGTTCGACGAACCGAACTCGAACGTATAGGCTATAATGGGAGGCAATCACAAACACATAAAAATGCATTATAAATGTACACAAACAGTTAATAAACATTTCCATAACACTTACCGGTCCTCGCGATCCCTTCTGCACTCTGTCTCCTGCCGCTATTCCATCCGATGATCGCTGAATCCTCCCGGTGATGGCACTGCCAGCAGAGATGCAGGACCTATCGTGACGTCAAAATAGCCATGTGACCAGTCACGTGGCTATTATCTCATTGGCTACAGACTGGTCACATGACTATGACACGTCATGTAGGACCTGCGAGTGCATCTCTCCGGTATACGGTGCACATTTGTGTATCGCCGTGTACCGGCGACATGCTCAAGCACACGGTCGACTCCCCGTTCCGTTCCACACAGCCGGTCATTAACGGAGATCACCGTTGCCATAGCAACGCAGTTAGCGGTGATGTCACCGCTAACCGCGGCTCCGAGAGCACCGTTGCTATGGTAACGCGTCTGTCAGCATTACCGCTGTTATCGCTGACAGCCAGCAGTGATCAATCACGGAGTGAAGGCTGCATGCTGCTTCCCGATTGTAGTGATGATTGTAGTGAGGATGGAGGTTCCCCAGCCCCAAGTGATGAGCTGGTGAATCTCATCCTCACTACAATCGTCACTACTACTACACTAGAAAGAAAGAAGACAGAAGAGCAGGATCGTGGAGGGCTGACAGGGGGTAATAAAGATGGAGTCTCTAATGTGTCTGTGTATTTATTTCTATTAAAGTATTTTTTCTCTGTGTGGTGTTTTTTTTAACCCTTTATTGGAGATTCTTAATGGCCGGGTCAAACGTGCCTGACATTAAGAATCTCTGGCTTAATACTGGCTAGTAAAACAAAGCCAGTATTAACTCATGATTACCCAACAAGCCACCCGGCTCCAGGGCTGTTGGAAGAGTTGGATACAGCGCCAGATGATGGCGCTTCTATGAGAGCGCCATTTTCTGGGACGGCTGCGGACTGAAATTCGCAGCAGAGGCGCCCAGAAACCTCGGGCTAACCTGTGCTGCGGATTCCAATCCCCAGCTGCCTAGTTGTACCCGGCTGGACACAAAAATGGGGCGAAGCCCACGTCATTTGTTTTTTAATTATTTCATGAAATAAGTGAAATAATTAAAAAAAAAACGGGCTTCCCTATATTTTTGGTTCCCAGCCGGGTACAAATAGGCAACTGGGGGTTGGAGGCAGCCCGTGGCTGCCTGCTGTACCTGGCTAGCATACAAAAATATGGCGAAGCCCACGTCATTTTTTTGGTGGGCAAAAAACTTCTGCATACAGTCCTGGATGGAGTATGCTGAGCCTTGTAGTTCTGCAGCTGCTGTCTGCTCTTCTCCATACAGACAGACAGCAGCTGCAGAACTACAAGGCTCAGCATACTCCATCCAGGACTGTATGCAGAAGTTTTTTGCCCCCTGAAAAAATTATGTGGGCTTCGCCATATTTTTGTATGCTAGCCAGGTACAGCAGGCAGGTACGGCTGCCCCCAACCCCCAGTTGCCTATTTGTACCCGGCTGGGAACCAAAAATAAAGGGAAGCCCTTTTTTTATTATTTCATGAATTTCATGAAATAATTAGAAAACAAATGACGTAGGCTTCGCCCCATTTTTGTGTCCAGCCAGGTACAACTAGGCAGCTGGGGATTGGAATCCGCAGCACAGGTTGGCCTGTCCAGAAACCTCGGGCTAACCTGTGCTGCAGATTCCAATCCCCAGCTGCCTAGTTGTACCCGGCTGGACACAAAAATGGGGCGAAGCCCACGTCATTTGTTTTTTAATTATTTCATGAAATAAGTGAAATAATAAAAAAAAAACGGGCTTCCCTATATTTTTGGTTCCCAGCCGGGTACAAATAGGCAACTGGGGGTTGCCTGCTGTACCTGGCTAGCATACAAAAATATGGCGAAGCTCACGTCCTTTTTTTTGTAGTTTTTTGGCAAAAAAAATAAAAAATGCTTCCCTGGATTTTCCATTGCCAGTGAAGGTAACACCAAGCAGTGGGGGTTAGCAGCCAGTAGCTGCTTGGATTACCCTTAGCTAGCAATACAAAAAATGCAGCGGGAGCCCATATATATTTTTTTTAATTATTTATTTAAATAACTAAAAATAAAATGGGCTTCCCTGTATTTTGATTGCTGGACATCACAGTGCTGTAAAAATAAATCTTTAAAAAAATGACGTAGCGCTCCGCGGTATTTTTGATTCTCAGCGCAGATAAAGCAGACAGCTATGGGTTGCCACCCCCATCTGCCTGCCGTTACCTTGGTTGGCAATCAAAATACAGGGAAGCCCATTAATTTTTTCTATTTAAAAAATAGTTAAAAAAAAAAATGACGTTGGGTCCCCCCATTTTTGATAGCCAGCTAGGGTAAAGCAGACGGCTGTAGCCTGAAAACCACAGCTGGCAGCTTTACCGTGGTTGGGGATCCAATGTGGAGGTCCCCTCAGGCTCTTTTTTATAATTATTTTAAAAATATTAATAATTACACAATAAAAGTAGGGTCCCCCCCAAATTGGATCACCAGCCAAGGTAAAGCGGACAGCTGTGGTCTGGTATTCTCAGGGTGGAAAGGTCCATAGTTATTGGGCCTTCACAGCCTAAAAATAGCAGGCCGCAGGCACCCCAGACGTGGCGCATCCACTAGATGCGCCAATCCTGGCGCTTCACCCCAGCTCATCCCGTGCAGTGGCAAACGGGGTAATAAATCGGGTTGATACTAGCTGTAAAGTCACCTGAGATCAAGCCCAGCAGTTTGTGATGTCATGGCGTCTATTAGATACCCAACATCATAAACTGTCAGTACTAACAAAAACAAAAAATCGACAAAAGAAATTTATTTGAAAAAACAGTCCCCAAAACATTTCCTCTTTCACCAATTTATTGTAAGAAAAAAAATAAAGGGGTCCCACGACGACTCTGGACCGTCTAGAATATGGGGGGGAGACACTCAGGGAATGTATCCCCCATTTTCTAGGAGTGCGGACCCTTCATGTGAGGAGTGTGGGTGCAATGAATCTGCACTCACTCTCCCCGGGTCCACAGCAGCAGAGTCCATGTCGTAATGGTTGCTACCAAAGCTGCAATGCCCTGCTCATGAGGTAAGGGCATGCCTAATCAGGAGAACTACTGTAGAGGAAGCTCTGCTCACTGGTATATAGGTGCTCAGAGGTAATAATAGATAAAATTAGTGAGTAACCTCGGCACTCTAAATCTCCCAGACTAAGTCAGTAAGTCACAACGGATAGTAATGCAAAATCACTCTTTATTGGTCCGTATTAAGAAAAAAAATTTTTTCATAAGCATATATGTTTTTGTCCAAAACAAGTTACAAATGACGTTTCGGCCTGAGCCTTCGTCAGATTGGACTTATCTGCATGTAATCATGAAAAATGACAATAATCAGTATCACATAAGAGTGAGAGAACAATAACATAAACTAGAACAATGTAGAGGTACAATTGGGATGCAGCAAAAAAATTGCAACACAGCAAGAAATGAAACATGATACAAATGTCATAATACAGTACAAGGACAATATAGTAATGACAAATATGGGGTCAGAGTAGACTTAGACAGCTCTGGTACGAAAGAGATGTCAATCATAAAGTAACATGTGCAGTAGGTGTAGAGCTACAGTATGCATGGCAGAGCTAATGGGTAGACCGACCATAGAAAAAGAACAGAGAAAAAGTGGAGAAAAAGTGGAGAAAAAGTGGAGAAAAAGTGGAGAAAAAGTGGAGAAAAAAGTGGAGAAAAAGTGGAGAAAAAAATGGAGAAAAAGTGGAGAAAAAGTGGAGAAAAAGTGGAGAAAAATTGGAGAAAAAGTGGAGAAAAAAAATGGAGAAAAAGAGGAGAAAAAAAATGGAGAAAAAGTGGAGAAAAAAATGGAAAAAAAGTGGAGAAAAAGTGGAGAAAAAGTGGAGAAAAAGTGGAGAAAAAAATGGAAAAAAAGTGGAGAAAAAGTGGAGAAAAAGTGGAGAAAAAGTGGAGAAAAAGTGGAGAAAAAAATGGAGAAAAAGTGGAGAATAAGTGGAGAAAGAAGTGGAGAAAAAAGTGGAGAAAAAGTGGAGAAAAAGTGGAGCAAAAGTGGAGAAAAAGTGGAGAAAAAAATGGAGAAAAAGTGGAAAAAAAGTGGAGAAAAAGTGGAGAATAAGTGGAGAAAAAGTGGAGAAAAAGTGGAGAAAAAGTGGAGAATAAGTGGAGAAAAAGTGGAGAATAAGTGGAGAAAAAAGTGGAGAAAAAAGTGGAGAAAAAGTGGAGAAAAAGTGGAGCAAAAGTGGAGAAAAAGTGGAGAAAAAAATGGAGAAAAAGTGGAGAAAAAGTGGAGAAAAAGTGGAGAAAAAGTGGAGAAAAAAATGGAGAAAAAAATGGAGAAAAAGTGGAGAAAAAGTGGAGAAAAAATGGAGAAAAAGTGGAGAATAAGTGGAGAAAAAGTGGAGAATAAGTGGAGAAAAAAGTGGAGAAAAGTGGAGAATAAGTGGAGAAAAAGTGGAGAATAAGTGGAGAAAAAAGTGGAGAAAAAAGTGGAGAAAAAGTGGAGAAAAAGTGGAGAAAAAGTGGAGAAAAAGTGGAGAATAAGTGGAGAATAAGTGGAGAAAAAGTGGAGAATAAGTGGAGAAAAAAGTGGAGAAAAAGTGGAGAAAAAGTGGAGAAAAAAGTGGAGAAAAAGTGGAGAAAAAAATGGAGAAAAAGTGGAGAAAAAGTGGAGAAAAAGTGGAGAAAAATTGGAGAAAAAGTGGAGAAAAAAAATGGAGAAAAAGAGGAGAAAAAAAATGGAGAAAAAGTGGAGAAAAAAATGGAAAAAAAGTGGAGAAAAAGTGGAGAAAAAGTGGAGAAAAAGTGGAGAAAAAAATGGAAAAAAAGTGGAGAAAAAGTGGAGAAAAAGTGGAGAAAAAGTGGAGAAAAAGTGGAGAAAAAAATGGAGAAAAAGTGGAGAATAAGTGGAGAAAGAAGTGGAGAAAAAAGTGGAGAAAAAGTGGAGAAAAAGTGGAGCAAAAGTGGAGAAAAAGTGGAGAAAAAAATGGAGAAAAAGTGGAGAAAAAGTGGAGAAAAAGTGGAGAATAAGTGGAGAAAAAGTGGAGAAAAAGTGGAGAAAAAGTGGAGAATAAGTGGAGAAAAAGTGGAGAATAAGTGGAGAAAAAAGTGGAGAAAAAAGTGGAGAAAAAGTGGAGAAAAAGTGGAGCAAAAGTGGAGAAAAAGTGGAGAAAAAAATGGAGAAAAAGTGGAGAAAAAGTGGAGAAAAAGTGGAGAAAAAGTGGAGAAAAAAATGGAGAAAAAAATGGAGAAAAAGTGGAGAAAAAGTGGAGAAAAAATGGAGAAAAAGTGGAGAATAAGTGGAGAAAAAGTGGAGAATAAGTGGAGAAAAAAGTGGAGAAAAGTGGAGAATAAGTGGAGAAAAAGTGGAGAATAAGTGGAGAAAAAAGTGGAGAAAAAAGTGGAGAAAAAGTGGAGAAAAAGTGGAGAAAAAGTGGAGAAAAAGTGGAGAATAAGTGGAGAATAAGTGGAGAAAAAAGTGGAGAATAAGTGGAGAAAAAAGTGGAGAATAAGTGGAGAAAAAGTGGAGAAAAAGTGGAGAAAAAGTGGAGAAAAAAGTGGAGAAAAAGTGGAGAAAAAGTGGAGAATAAGTGGAGAAAAAAGTGGAGAATAAGTGGAGAATAAGTGGAGAAAAAAGTGGAGAAAAAGTGGAGAATAAGTGGAGAAAAAGTGGAGAAAAAGTGGAGAAAAAGTGGAGAAAAAGTGGAGAATAAGTGGAGAAAAAGTGGAGAAAAAAGTAGAGAAAAAGTGGAGAAAAAGTGGAGAATAAGTGGAGAATAAGTGGAGAAAAAAGTAGAGAATAAGTGGAGAAAAAAGTGGAGAAAAAGTGGAGAATAAGTGGAGAAAAAGTGGAGAAAAAAGTGGAGAAAAAGTGGAGAAAAAGTGGAGAATAAGTGGAGAATAAGTGGAGAAAAAAGTGGAGAAAAAGTGGAGAAAAAGTGGAGAAAAAGTGGAGAAAAAGTGGAGAATAAGTGGAGAATAAGTGGAGAAAAAGTGGAGAAAAAAATGGAGAAAAAAGTGGAGAAAAAGTGGAGAATAAGTGGAGAATAAGTGGAGAAAAAGTGGAGAAAAAGTGGAGAAAAAGTGGAGAAAAAGTGGAGAAAAAGTGGAGAAAAAAGTGGAGAAAAAGTGGAGAAAAAGTGGAGAAAAAGTGGAGAAAAAGTGGAGAAAAAGTGGAGAAAAAAATGTAGAAAAAGTGGAGAAAAAATGTAGAAAAAGTGGAGAAAAAATGGAGAAAAAGTGGAGCACCCTTTGGTGCCTTTCATGTGGCACTAAGGGGTGCTTAGCTTTGTATTTAGCCAAAAAAATGAAAAAAAAAATGACGTAGGGTTCCCCCTAGTTTTGTAGCCAGCTAGGGTAAAGCAGACGGCTGCAGCCTGCAGACCACAGCTGGCAACCTCACCTTGGCTGGTAATCCAAAACTGAGGGCACCCCACGCTGTTATTTTAAATTAAATAAATAATTTAAAAAAAAAACACGTAGGGGTCCCCCAAAATTGGATCACCAGCCAAGGTAAAGCAGACAGCTGGGGCCTGATATTCTCAGACTAGGGAGGTCCATGGTTATTGGACTCTCCCCAGCCTAAAAATAGCAGGCCGCAGCCGCCCCAGAAGTGGCGCATCCATTAGATGCGCCAATCCTGGTGCTTCGCCCCAGCTCATCCCGCGCCCTGGTGCGGTGGCAAACGGGGTAATATATGGGGTTAATACCAGATGTGTAATGTCACCTGGCATCAAGCCCTGGGGTTGGTGAGGTCAGGCGTCTATCAGATACCCGACATCACCAACCCAGTCAGTAATAAAAAAAAATAGACGACAAACACATTGTTATTTGAAAAAACACTCCCCAAAACATTCCCTCTTTAACCAATTTATTAGAATGAAAAACAAATCCAGGTCTGGTGTAATCCAAGGGGTTGCCATGACGACCCACACTGTCCCAGTCAATGAAGAGCAGAATGTTCCCCATTGGCTGGGAGAGCAATGCAGTGACCTGAGCTAACATCAATGGGTCAGCCCAGGTCACTGCAGGGCATGACAAGTGCTGCTGTCAGCGAGGTACATTACTTGCGCTGGTCTCCAGCACTGCCGACAGCCCCTGTCACTGAGCTCAATGACCGCCCGGCGCCTTCCCCTCAAGTATCGCGAGAGGTCCGTGACGTCACCGCTAGTCAGACTTTTCTGTAATAAATAGCTTTATTTGTTGCCATACTCTGAGAGGTGTAACGTTTTTTATGGCAAACAGGTCTGAACAAGGGCTTATTTTTTTGTATGACAATTTGGATAATCTCTTGGTACCATTTTGGGTTATATAACGTTTTTATTGATTTTTTTATTCAGATTTTTCAGACGTAAGTGAATAAAAACCAGCAATTCCGCGTTCATATGCAAATTTGGGTCTGAAATCTGGTGCAGACATTTCAGCACCAAATTTGCACCTACTGGAAGAAAATTGCACAGAAACGGCGTCAAAATGATTTTGTGCTATATTTTGCGAAGAGATGCAGGTTTGGTGCTGAATTTTTTACACCATATTTCAGCACCCAATCTACACCTCCTGGCAAAAAAAAAAAAAAATCGCATCACTGCCGCATCATACCAATGTTCAGTGATGGAAGTTCCGCTCCCGGTGACCTGAGCCTCATGACCCATGCCGGAAGTTCTTTACCTACCTTTTCCCAATCTAGACTTTGTTCTGCCCTGCTAGAACCTGTCCTGCTGCCTCAGTTGCCACAGTCTCGGTTGCTGCCCTAGGAGTGGCACCTTGCATTCAGTCTGGTGGTGGGTGCTTAGCTAAGTGCCTCCTACTAAAGGGTAAGCCTGGGTTCCCCTGTGGTCCAGTGGTTCCACTCCCACTTTCCCAGTGGTGAGCGTTACAGTTATGCTTTGGAATGGCATAAATCTATTCTGGTTTCATTAGTGCACAAAAAAAATTCTAGTTTATGGTATATGTGTGTGTGTGTGTGTGTGTGTGTATGTGTATGTATGTGTACATGCCGCGGGCAGGAGGGGGCGGAGCGAGCTGAGCGGGGAAGTGTGGGCTTCCTGCACGTAACTAAGATAAACATCGGGTTACTAACCAAAGCGCTTTGCTTGGATACCCGATGTTTATCTTGGTTACCAGCTTGTGGCAGGCTACCAGCGATGGCTCCTGCTCACTGTAGCTGTAAAAAGCCCTGCTTTTTGCTGCTAGAACCGTTCTCGAACGTATCTAGAACTATCGAGCTTTTGCAAAAAGCTCGAGTTCTAGTTCGATCTCGAACAGCCCCAAAAATCACTCGAGCTTAGAACTGGAGAACCTCGAACCGCGAACCGCGCTCAACTCTACTCTCCACCACAGAATCAACTCCTGCCTCATCCTGCCCTGAAGAAAACCTGGGATGAAACCCAAAATTGCAGAAAAACGGAGACATCAAAGTAGCAGAGCTCGCCCTATTATTGAGAGCAAACTCTGCCAATGGCAAAAAAAAAACCCAGTCATCCTGATCCGCATATACAAAACACCTCAAATAGGTTTCCAAGATCTGGTTTGCTCTCTCAGTCTGACCATTGGTCTTCGGATGAAACGCAGAAGAGAAAAACAACTCAATTCCTAAGTTAGAACAAAGTGGTCTCCAAAATCTGGACACAAACTGAACTCCTCTGTCTGATACAATATTCTCAGGAATACCATGTAAACGAACCACCTGTTGAAAAAACAAGGGCACCGACTCTTATGAAGACGGCAACTTAAGGGTACTTTACACACTGCGACATCGCTAGTGATGTGAAATTCTAGATCGCAAGTGCGATCTTTTGAGATCGCACCTGCATAAAATGACCTATGTGCGATCTCTAAAGATCGCACTTGCGATCTAGAATTTCACATCGCTAATGAGATCGCTAGCGATGTCGCAGTGTGTAAAGTACCCTTTAGGCAATGGTACCAAATGGACCATCTTAGAAAATCGATCACAAATAACCCAAATAACCGTCATCCTCTGAGAGACAGGAAGATCAGAAATAAAATCCATAGCAATATGAGTCCAAGGTCTCTTAGGTACAGGCAATGGCAATAACAACCCACAAGAACGTGAATAACAAAGCTTGGATCTAGAACAAACCCCACAAGATTGCACAAAACTCCTGACATCCCGAAACAAAGAAGGCCACCAAAAAGACCTACTCACTAGATCCCTAGTACCAAAAATTCCAGACTGACCAGCCAAAACAGAACAATGAATCTCAGACATAACTCTACTCCTCCATTGCTCAGGAACATACAGTTTCCCCACAGGACATCTCTCAGGTTTGTCCCTCTGAAATCTCTCAAGTGCTAACCTCAAATTGGGCGAAATGGCGGAGAGGACCACACCTTCATTCAGGATGGTAGATGGCTCAGCAACATCAAGAAAATCAGCAAAGAAACGTCTAGAGAGGGCATCTGCTTTAATATTCTTGGTGCCAGGTAGAAAAGACAAAAGGCATAAAAAATAAAGCCCACCTGGCTTGCCTAGGATTCAATCTCTTGGCAGATTCAAGGTAGGTTAGATTCTTATGATCAGTGAGGACCACAATTTGATGTCTAGCTTCTCCAACCAATGTCTCCATTCTTCAAAAGCCCACTTCTTAGCCAATAATTCCCGATTACCTACATCATAGTTTCGTTCAGATGGAGAAACTTTCCAAGAGAAGGCGGCGCAAGGCTTCAGTTTGGAAGTTATAGGATCTCTTTGAGACAAAACAGCACCTGCTCCAATCTCTGAGGCATCTGTCTCCACCTGAAACGGAAGAGAAACATCAGGTTGCTGCAGGATTGGGGCAGAAGTGAATCTCATTTTAAGCTCCTGGAAGGCTATAATGGCCTCTGGGGTCCAATTCTCAACATCAGCTCCCTTTTTGGTCAAATCCGTCAAAGTCTTAACAATACTAGAGAAATTACCTATAAATTTATGGTAGAAATTGGCGAAACCCAAAAATTTCTGAAGGGATTTCAAAGAAGGAGTCTGAACCCAGTCATAAATGGCTTGAACCTTGACCTGATCCATTTCAAAAGAAGACGGGGACAAAATAAACCCCAAAAAGGAAATTTTTTGTACGCCAAAGAGACATTTTGACCCCTTAACATACACTGCATTGTTCTTAAGAACCTGAAAAACAGTCCGAACTTTCTCCACATGAGAGTCCCAATCATCAGAAAAAATCAAAATATCATCCAAATAGACGATCAGGAATTTACCAATCAGTTCCCGGAAAATTTCATTCATGAATGACTGGAAGATGGAGGGGGCATTAGTGAGCCCAAAAGGCATCACTAGGTACTCAAAATGCCCCTCAGGGGTTTAAAAGCCGTCTTCCATTAATCCCCGTCCTTGATTCGAATGAGATTGTACGCCCCCTTAAGATCAAGTTCAGTAAACCATTTAGCCCCCTTAACTCTGGAAAACAGATCTGACATCAGGGGCAAAGAATACTGATATTTAACAGTGATTTTATTAAGGAGACGATAGTCAATACAAGGTCTCATTGACCCATCCTTCTTGGGCACAAAGAAAAAAACGGCACCCAAGGGTGAAGATGATGGTCTAATATGACCTTTTTCCAATGACTCCTTAATATAAGTTTGCATAGCATCATGTTCAGGCACAGACAAATTGAAAATCCGTCCCTTAGGAAATTTGCAACCTGGCACTAAGTCAATAAAAGGTATAAAAATGCAGTGAACAAAACGCAGCAAAACGCAGCCAAAAACGCACCAAAACGTGGTAAAAACGCATGAGTTTTTTGCCGCGGATGCGTTTTTGTGTTTTTTTTAGCTGCCAGAAATGCAGCATTTTTGATACCACAAAAATGGTTAGGTGCGCACATACCCTATAATTGCAGCAGCAAGGTCTGCAAGGCTAGAATCCCTGCCTACAGGTCTCTAATACACTGTCCCTTCTCCATCAACTTGTGCTACACTAAATACAGCTATGAGCGGTATTATTAGAGAATAATATAGATTTTTTTTTTAAGTACCAGCAGCAACAAGGTCTGTAAAGCGAAATCCCTGCCTACAGGCCTCTAATATACTATCCCCTCTCCAGCAGCTAGCCCTACACTAAATGCAGCTAAAAGCGGTATTATTAGAGAATAGAATAGATGTTTTTACATTGCAGCAGCAAAGGCTGTAAACCATTAATGACTCTAATACACTGTGTCGTCCAGGGCTATGGGGTACTCGGTCCCGGGCCGTATATTTACTGGGGATGCTGTATCACAGCTTTTTGCTGGCCGTTGCCCGGTTCCGTTACCCTGGGTCCTTTTTAATGGGGAGTATTTATAGGGGAGATTAAAGTCATTAGTGTGATGCCACCTGAGGGCTGCGGTTAAGATGGTGGAACCACCGCTGCTGAGTTGGTTATCTCTAGGGCTGGTGGTAATGGCAGCTGTGGTGGCAGTCCCTCCGCAGGTAGGGCTGAGCCCGGAAGATGTATGATGGAGACTTTCGCCAAATAAGGGAGGACACACCGGGGGTTGCAGTTTAACAGTTCTTTACTCATGGTTGTGCCCTTGGATGGCTGGTTCAGGTTCCTGTATTTCCAGTGCCAGTTTAATGACTCTGTTGCTCTGTCCCTGGCACCCTCAGTGTGGTTGGATCCCCGTAGCTTGAAGCAGGTTTAGGGGCCCCGACTGTCTTTTGGCAGTCTCCTCGTCCGTACGGCTGGCTGTGTAGACCCTGTAGGGCCGGTCTGTGTTGCCGAACCCTGATCCGCTCTTTGCTGCTGATGCCCCCGGATTTGTGGGTCAGTGAGGTCCGTGATGGTCCCCTCATTGTGCAGGTATTTGCCAGATAATATGAAACTGACCCCTGACCTAGGGCCCTATACCCCGTCTATGCTCTGGTCCCAGTGGTACTTGGGTGTACCTGCCCTGGCGACCACTCTCCTGTGTCCCCGGGTCACCGTTACAAGACCCAGCTCTAGGCACGTCTCTACTGCTTGACTCTCTACTCTTGACTACTCTTTGTCCCTTTCCAGCAGGCTTAGTCCCCTGGACTGGCTCCGCCTTCTAGGTGGCCATCCCTTTGTGTGTCTAACTAGCCAATTACCCCTGGTGTGTAGTGGAAACTGGGAGTTTAGTGTGTGCTGATGTCACTGGCACTGGTGTTCCAGGTCCCTGGGGGTAGGCCCTGCATCCTGGTGAGGATAAAGTACCTGGTAGTGCCCTGAGTGGTTCAGGGGTGCTACACACTATCCCTTATCCATCAGTTCTCTCTACACTGTTTCTGGGGTAGAGTGAGCTGACCGACGCATTACTGGGTCTTTTATCGACCCAATGACACGATGCAGCAGGCCAATCATAGTAAAGCCAGTAGCCAAAAGGCTACAGCATTACCATGATTGGTAGGCAATTCCCGCATGTTTAGTGGCTGAAAAACAGCCGCAAAACATTCAGGGTGGAGACTCATGCATGGCACTAGAGCAGCAGGGATATTCAATCGAAAATATCGAGAGTGCACGAGCATCCCAATGCATCTGCAATCGAGCAGTGGAAAGCATGGTCACCCATCACTAGTATCCATTTTAAATGTACGCAGTTCAATAAGTGGCATTAATGATAAGACAGCTTTATTCTTTTAGTCAGTGCAATTAAAGCGATACCCGATTTACATAGTCTACTTTTATGGTATGCTACTATCACATGCTAAAAATACTTTTCTGTAATAAATAGCTTTATTTGTTGCCATACTCTGAGAGGTGTAACGTTTTTTATGGCAAACAGATCTGAACAAGGGCTTATTTTTTTGTATGACAATTTGGATAATCTCTTGGTACCATTTTGGGTTATATAACGTTTTTATTGATTTTTTTATTCAGATTTTTCAGACGTAAGTGAATAAAAACCAGCAATTCCGCGTTCATATGCAAATTTGGGTCTGAAATCTGGTGCAGACATTTCAGCACCAAATTTGCACCTACTGGAAGAAAATTGCACAGAAACGGCGTCAAAATGATTTTGTGCTATATTTTGCGAAGAGATGCAGGTTTGGTGCTGAATTTTTTACACCATATTTCAGCACCCAATATACACCTCCTGGCAAAAAAAAAAAAAAATCGCATCACTGCCGCATCATACTGTTGGGAGGGGCCAGAGCTTTTCATTAGGATTTGATCCTGGCTGTGTGTTGGACCTGCCTGTCTGCTCTGGTCTGCCACCAGTTCTGCTCTACAGTGTCTGTCCTGTTTTCTTGGACTTGTCCTGTCTGTTCCCTCATACCAACCTGTGTTCGTACCCGCCTGCACCTGTCGTTCTGTCTGCCTCAGCCATCCTGGCTGCCCCTGTGTCCAGTGTCCTGAGTCTGATGTCCTATGCCTGGTGCTCCATGCCTGTTGACCTGGACCCCGACGACCAGAGTTCTGTGCCTGATGATTTGGACCTTAATGACCAGAATTCCACCTGTGGTCCTGTCCCGACTGCACCAGTGCCCAATGTTCAGTGCTGGAAGTTCCGCTCCTGGTGACCTGAGCCTCATGACCCATGCCGGAAGTTCTTTACCTACTTTTTCCCAATCTAGACTTTGTTCTGCCCTGCTAGAACCTGTCCTGCTGTCTCAGTTGCCACAGTCTCGGTTACTGCCCTAGGAGTGGCACCTTGCATTCAGTCTGGTGGTGGGTGCTTAGCTAAGTGCCTCCTACTAAAGGGTAAGCCTGGGTTCCCCTGTGGTCCAGTGGTTCCACTCCCACTTTCCCAGTGGTGAGCGTTACAGTTATGCTTTGGAATGGCATAAATCTATTCTAGTTTCATTAGTGCACAAAAAAAATTCTAGTTTATGGCCATTCAGGACATTATGATGTTATTAACACAGTTTTAGGCTGAGGTTAGGGAAAGCTTATTTGCCATGTGGCTAGCTAATAATCCTCAGTAGTAATTGCAATATGCAGTAAAGCAATTTAGTGTATAAGTCTTTAAAGTACCAGATCTCACTCCTTACAGATCTTCTGCTGATCTAGTGATGAGGGAGCGCTAAAATTCTCATGCACTTGGTACTTGATTCGAGCAGTCTAGACAAAAAGACCATAACAAGAGGGCTGAGGAGGCAGGAAAATCACTGAAATAGATGGAAACAAGGATCAAATGAAATGGCAACAGCATGGGGAAGGTGCCTGGAAGCATCTTTGACTCCCAGGTCGCTGCTTGGAACAATGTTTTCAGAGTAGTAAGATATGTGCACATGTTGAGCAATGAGATATAGAAATTTCTGCACCATTTTTGCCTCTCTTGGCAGGGAAAATGCAAAGCCAAAAAAACGTTTTGCCACATTTTCAATGTGTTTTTGAAGTGTTTTTTACTTGACGTTTTCGAATGTTTTTTGGACACCAATGAGGGCTATAAAGATCAATTAAATATAGAGATATACAGTCATGGCCAAAAGTTTTGAGAATGCTAAAATATTAATTTTTACAAAGTCTACTGCTTAAGTTTTTCTAATGGCAATTTGCATATACTCCAGAATGTCATAAAGAGTGATCAGCTTAACAGCAATTACTTGCAAAGTCAATATTGGCTAAGAAAATGAACTTCAACCCCCAAAACACATTTCAACATCATTGCATTCCTGCCTTAAAAGGAGCAGCTAACATTGTTTTAGTGATTGTTCCATTAACACAGGTGTGGGTGTTGATGAGGACAGGGCTGGCGAACAATCAGTCATGATTAAGTAAGAAGGACACCACTGGACACTTTAAAAGGAGGCTGGTGCTTGGTATCATTGTTTCTCTTCAGTTAACCATGGTTATCTCTAAAGGAACACGTGCAGCTATCATTGCTCTGCACAAAAATGGCCTAACAGGGAAGAGTATCGCAGCTACAAAGATTGCACCTCAGTCAATAATCTATTGCATCATCAAGAACTTCAAGGAGAGAGCTTCCGTTGTTGCCAAAAAGGCCCCAGGGTGCCCAAGAAGGACCAGCAAACGCCAGGACCGTATCTTAAAACTGTTTCAGCTGCGGGATCGGACTACCAGCAGTGGCGAGCTAGCTCAGCAATGGCAGCAGGCTGGTGTGAGTACTTCTGCACGCACTGTGAGGCGGAGACTCTTTGAGCAAGGACTGGTTTCAAGGAGGGCAGTAAAGAAGCCACTTCTCTACAGAAAAAACATCAGGGACCGACTGATATTCTGCAAAAGGTACAGGGAGTGGACTGCTGAGGACTGGGGTACAGTCATTTTCTCAGATGAATCCCCTTTTCGATTGTTTGGGACATCTGGAAAACAGCTTATTAGGAGAAGAAGTGAGCGCTACCATCAGTCTTGTCTCATGCCAACTGTTAAGCATCCTGAAATGATTCATGTGTGGGATTGCTTCTCAGCCAAGGGAATCGGCTCACTCACAGTCTTGCCTAAAAACACAGCCAAGAATAAAGAATGGTACCAGAATGTCCTCCAAGAGCAACTTCTCCCAACTGTCCAAGAGCAGTTTGGCGCCCAACAATGCCTTTTCCAGCATGATGGAGCACCTTGCCATAAAGCAAAGGTGATCACTAAATGGCTCATGGTACAAAACATAGAGATTTTGGGTCCATGGCCTGGAAACTCCCCAGATCTTAATCCCATTGAGAATTTGTGGGCAATCATCAAGAGACGGGTGGACAAACAAAAACCAACAAATTCTGGCAAAAATGCAAGCATTGCTTATGCAAGAATGGACAGCTATCAGTCAGGATTTGATCCAGAAGT
The DNA here is from genome assembly GCF_048569485.1 of Anomaloglossus baeobatrachus. Lineage (NCBI taxonomy): Eukaryota > Metazoa > Chordata > Amphibia > Anura > Aromobatidae > Anomaloglossus > Anomaloglossus baeobatrachus. Next base: position 485,819,192 of record NC_134358.1, read on the forward strand.
TGATTGAGAGCATGCCAGGGAGAATTGCAGAGGTCCTGAAGAAGAAGGGTCAACACTGCAAATATTGACTTGCTGCATTAACTCATTCTAAAGCTGGGGTCACACATAACGACGACGACAACGCCGTCGCTGCAACGTCACCATATTCTGTGACGTAGCAGCGACCATCGATGATCGTTAGTAAGCTGTCAAACATGTTAGAAAAAGCAGCAACGGAGCAGCGATCATAGCGACGTCGACGGTCGTTGTGTGGTTTCAGACGTAGCGTAGCGTCGCTGCTGCGGTGTCAAACACAAGGATTATCAGCTTATCAGCATGGCGCAGCGGGATAGCAGCGATCAAAAAATGACTTCGAGCATTCAGGAGCGAGCAACGATTTCGCAGAAGGGGTCTGATCGTTGTTATGTGTCACACACAGCGACGTCGCTGTTGACGTCGCTGCAACGTCACAGAATATGGTGACGTTGCAGCGACGTCGTTGTCGTCGTCGTTATGTGTGACACCAGCTTAACTGTCAATATAACCTTTTGGTACTCATAATATGATTGCAATTATATTTCTGTATGTGATGTAAACATCAGACAAACACAATTAAAAACCAGAGGGCAACAGATCATGTGAAAATATCATTTTGGTGTAATTCTCAAAACTTTTGGCCATGACTGTATATTAGATAAATAGATACAGACAGATATATAGACCAACAGACATATAGACATATAATTGCATAACCCAACAAGGTATAACAAAATTGTACCCTGTGAAGCTTAACACTCAGGGAAGTGTATGTTACTGTTCGGGTTCAGCTGCCCAGATAAAGGGCTAAGGGGGCTGCAAAAGGAAGCAAAATGGGGATTAAAACAGGAGAATTCTACTTAGTAAGTCTCCCCGGAGCTGTTACACTACTTCTGAGTCCACTGCTTAATGTTTATAAATATTCACTGATTCCACCAACCACCCTCTGTGACAGTGTCTGTGATTGGTTGCCCTCCTGCTTCCCCCACCCGCTCCCTGTGCTGGCACCTGTAATTGATTGCCCTCACACTAGCTGTCTGGATCCACGAAGTGCAGTGTAAAACTGAATAAATAATTGGAAAAAAAGTCATAGGGTCCCCCGTATTTTGATACACAGCGCAGATAAAGCAGACAGTTGGAGGCTGCAGCCCCCGGTGTGTGCTTTATACTGGCTGTGTATCAAAATATGAGGGACCCCATGCTTTTTTTTTTATAAAAAAAATTTAAATAAATAGTTGAAAAAAAATGTTGTGGGGTCCCTCCAATTTTTAATACCCAGCCAAGATAAAGCAAACAGCTTTGGGCTGGTATTCTCAGGCTGAAGAGGCCTATAGTTAATGGGCCCTTCCCAGCCTTAAAATAATTGGTGCATCCATTAGATGCTCCAAATGCTTTACCCAACTCATCACGATTGCCCTGCAGTGGCAATTGGGGTAAATTAAAGGGTTAATGGCAGCTGTAATTTATCAAAAAGTTACAGCTGCCACAAAGCCCTGGATTAGTAATGGGGAGGGGGTTCCCCTATTACTAATCGTGTCAGTAAAAATAAATAAATTCAAAACAGAGAAAAAGCCTTTATAAAATAAAAATAACACTCTCTTTCTCTACTTTTTTAACCCCCAAAAAACCACTGCAGGTCCGACATAATCCACATGAGATCCCACGAGGATCCTGGCTCTGCTACATCCTGAGGTTGTAGTGTGTGGTCACATTAAAAAATGTGACCGATCACTGCGGCTTCAGGGACACACTAACAATGACGCAGCTGGGAGCAGTTACATCAGTGAGTTTTTCTGAGATCACAGCTAGAGGTTTCCATAGTACCCTAATTGTGAACTCAGATGAACTGACCTCAGTTGAACTCAGTGACCTCATTTCAGGTAAACTCAATGAACTCAGCTCAGGTGAGTTCACTGCATATCCTGGCAAAATTATGAACCAAAACCACAATGTTGTTTGGACTCGTTTTTGATGCGTTTTCTGCCAGGAGATGCAGTGAACTGAGTAAACTCATCTCATTGCGTTTTTTTGCCAGTCACTGAGTTCAATGAGTTCATCTGAGATGAGTTCACTCCATCTCCTACAAGAAAAACGCACAAAAAATTTGTCAAAACCGCATTGCGTTTTTTGTGCATTTTTTTGCCAGTAGATGCAGTGAAATTAGTTCATTGAGTTCACCTGATGTGAGGCCATTGAGTTCATTGAGTTGACAACCGATGTACTGTGGGAACCTTCAGCTGTGACCTTGGGTGAACTCACTGATGTCACTGCTCTCAGAGCTGCTGTTCTATCACTGTGTCCCTAAAGCCACAGTGAATGGTCACGTTTTCTAATGTGACTTGGGACTGTGACATCAGGATGTAGCCGAACCGCGATCATTAAATAAAGGTTTTTTTTCTCTGTTTTGTGTTTATTTCTTTTTACTTACACAATTAGTAATGGTGGGGTCTGATAGACTCCCTCCTCATTATTAACCTCAGGCTTTATGGTAGCTGTCATTTTTTGAAAATTCACATCTGTCATTAACCTCTCCAGGTCAATTGGGATGAGCAGGGTAAGCACATCTAATGGATGCTCCAATTCTAGGGTGGCTGCGGGCTGCTATTTTTAGGCTGCAAAAGGCCCAATACCTGCCTCCAGCTGTCTGTTTTGTCTTTGCTTGGTATCAAAATGGGTGGTGACCCCATGACATTTTTTAAATTACAGTCATATGAAAAAGTTTGGGCACCTCTATTAATGTTAACCTTTTTTCTTTATAACAATTTGGGTTTTTGCAACAGCTATTTCAGTTTCATATATCTAATAACTGATGAACTGAGTAATATTTCTGGATTGAAATGAGGTTTATTGTACTTACAGAAAATGTGCAATCCGCATTTAAACAAAATTTGACTGGTGCAAAAGTATGGGCACCTCAACATAAAAGTGACATTAATATTTTGTAGATCCTCCTTTTGCAAAAATAACAGCCTCTAGTCGCTTCCTGTAGCTTTTAATGAGTTCCTGGATCCCGGATGAAGGTATATTTGACCATTCCTGTTTACAAAACAATTCCAGTTCAGTTAAGTTTGATGGTCGCTGAGCATCCCACAGATTTTCAATGATATTCAGGTCTGGGGACTGGGATGGCCATTCCAGAACATTGTATTTGTTCCTCTGCATGAATGCCTGAGTAGATTTGGAGCAGTGTTTTGGATCATTGTTTTACTGAAATATCCATCCCCTGTGTAACTTCAACTTCATCACTGATTCTTGCACATTATTGTCAAGAATCTGCTGATACTGAGTTGAATCCATGCGACCCTCAACTTTAACAAGATTCCCGATGCCTGCATTGGCCACACAGCCCCATAGCATGATGGAACCTCCACCAAATTTTACTGTGGGTAGCAAGTACTTTTTTTGGAATGCCGTGTTTTTTTGCCTCCATGCATAACGCCTTTTTGTATGACCAAACAACTCAATCTTTGTTTCATCAGTCCACAGGACCTTCTTCCAAAATGTAACTGGCTTGTCCAAATGTGCTTTTGCATACCTCAGGTGACTCTGTTTGTGGCGTGCTTGCAGAAACGGCTTCTTTCGCATCACTCTCCCATACAGCTTCTCCTTGTGCAATGTGTGCTGTATTGTTGACCGATGCACATTGACACCATCTGCAGCAAGATGAAGCTGCAGGTCTTTGGAGGTGGTCTGTGGATTGTCCTTGACTGTTCTCACCATTCTTCTTCTCTGCCTTTCTGATATTTTTCTTGGCCTGCCACTTCTGGGCTTAACAAGAACTGTACCTGTGTTCTTCCATTTCCTTACTATGTTCCTCACAGTGGAAACTGACAGTTTAAATCTCTGAGACAACTTTTTGTATCCTTCCCCTGAACAACTATGTTGAATAATCTTTGTTTTCAGATCATTTGTGAGTTGTTTTGAGGAGCCCATGATGCCACTCTTAATAGGAGATTCAAATAGTAGATCAACTTGCAAGTGTCCACCTTAAATACCTTTTCTCATGATTGGATACACCTGCCTATGAAGTTCAAAGCTCAATGAGGTTACAAAACCAATTTAGTGCTTTAGTAAGTCAGCAAATAGTAGTTAGGAGTGTTCAAATCAAGAAATTGATAAGGGTGACCATACTTTTGCACCGGATCATTTTTTTTAAATGCGGATTGCACATTTTCTGTAAGTACAATAAACCTCATTTCAATCCAGAAATATTACTCAGTCCATCAGTTATTAGATATATGAAACTGAAATAGCTGTTTCAAAAATCTAAATTGTTATAAAGAAAAAAGGTTAACATTAATAGGGGTGCCCAAACTTTTTCATATGACTGTATTTATTGAAATAATTAAAAAAAACAAAAAAAACATGGGGTCCCTCGTATTTAGATACACATCCAAGATAATGCACACATTTGGTGGCTGCAACCTCCAGCTGTCTGCTTTATCTGCGCTGGGTATCAAAATACGGGGGACCCTATGCCATTTTCTCCAATTATTTACCTATTTTTACATTTCACTTTGGGGACCCAGACAGCTAGTGTGAGGGCAACCAATCACAGACACTGGCACAGAGGGTGGGGGAAGCAATGAATAGTCATATGATTTAATCATCTGACCTGGAAGCAGTGCGACAGCCGCATGGGAGACTTGGTAAGTATAAATGGTCTGCTTTGCAGCCCTTTAGGCCTTACTTACATTATTTTATCACTAAAGTTTGGGTTCCCATAGACTTATATGGGGTTCGGTCTCAAATTTGGGTTCAAGTCTGGTCCTGAACGGACTTTTTACACGTCCGGCTGGACTCGGTGAACCTGGGCATCTGCAGGTTTGCCAATATCTAGTACTTTCCATTGAAATCCAACTATTTGACAAGGACCATCAGCTTTTTGGCACCTCTTCCTCTCTCTTTTATTAGTAATTATGATGCTTTTAATTTTAGCATTACCAAAACTTCTTCAGAGGACATTGCTCATTTACATGATGGCAAAGTGTGCCAGATTCACAACACCTACTAAACAGCTTGACCACATCATGTAGCTTCAGCCACATCCTTCTGTTTTCTGCCCTTATTGAATATTCTCCAACTAATGGACGATGGTGACGAATCCATGTGCAGTACTTTGATCCCACCTGCATCTATAGCACAATCACTGCATGTTAAAAATGGTAACAAAATGGCTTAACGTCTAGAGAGATAATGTACATTTTTTATTGTATTCTTTTTTTTGTTCAGAAATTCAACACAATGGTGGGTGAGAGGGGAGCACAACTGAGCGGTGGTCAGAAACAGAGAATAGCAATTGCACGAGCTCTAGTGCGGAACCCCAAAATACTTCTCCTAGATGAAGCAACATCAGCATTGGACAGACAGAGTGAAGCTTTAGTGCAAGCTGCTTTGGATAAGGTGACACATTTTAAACCCTTTGTATTGAATAATAGTGTACATTATTCAGTATTTTTTAATTTTGATCTTTTATGTTGATGCTTTGAGGCTAGAGCTGGTCGGACCACCATTATGATAGCACATCGATTGTCTACTATCAGGACAGCTGATATCATTGCTGGCATTCATGGTGGTCTCGTGGTGGAACAAGGAACACACAATGAACTCATGAAAAAGAATGGGGTCTACCACTCTCTTGTGATGCTACAGGTAATGACTCTACAAAAACTGTATATAAAACAACCAAATTCTAATACACAAACCTATCTAATGTCAGTAAAGGAACTGCAACAATCATTTTGAATTAAAAGAAATCAGACATGACGTTAATGCTATAATTTTGTAATTAAATTATGCTACAGTCCTTCTTCTCTATTTCCGTCATTAGATGTGGCAGGGAGGTTATATGATGGCTGTACTTTACTTCTTGGACCTGTGGTTCTGCCCACCCTGGAACCTTGGGGATTATGTCTTAGCAAGTTAGTATTGCTGGGTGGGTCTGCTGCCTAGTTAAAAACTCCTGTGACAGCCAGTTATAGTGAACACTAGCCTGGTTATTTGCAGCTTGTTTTGTCCTTGTTCATCTTGTGCTTCTCCTGTTCTAATCTTGCCCCATTTCCTAACTATTCTTCTCTCTTTAAATTCTGTAACATGTATGCTCTCCTGGTTCTGACCCAGTGACTACTCTTAGCACTGAGCCCAGGGCCCCTGTATAAGTCCACATGTATATGAATTATCAGGTTCTCTATTCCCTCTAAATCACCAGAATGTGTCTATTCCTTTATAGATACCGTGCCCAACGAACCATTTATGGTGTTTGACATACTATGATCTTGAAAAAGTATCTTTTCAGTCCGTTTTTCATATGCAAATTTGTTTCCCCTAGCTATTTGTCCCAGTATGTTATCATGCCCCTGTGGGCGTGATAACATGATTTTCAAAAGCGAGTGTCATAGCAGCTCTCTGCAAATCTTGCATATGCACGCAATGTTTTTTCCCACAGGTCATTTCACCCCTGAAGCCGGGTGTAGCGCCTGGCATCCCTGCTCTCCTCCTACTGCAGGGACGTAAACTATTCACTCCCCCATGTGCATGCTCTCTTCATCTTCCTCCCGGGGCCTGTACACGTGGCACAGGTCCTCTGGGAGTGTTACAAGCACTTTTCTTAAAAGTCCAGCGCGTCACTTTCAGGGTACATAAGATCATTTCTCACGAGGTGAGGTGCCTGATCAATGTGTTTAGTTAGTTAATGTTTGGCCTAACCAGCTAGTTTTCAGGTCCTATTGCCTGCTGTGCTTTTGTTCCAGTGTACTACGCCCTGACCCAGCTGTGCCTTCAGCCTTGCTACCCCAGTGGCCTTGCTACACCAGAGACTGTGCCTGTACCTCCTGGCCGTGCTTCGAGCCTCAGCTACGCCGGTGACTTTACTATGTCAGAGACTGTGCCTGTACCTCCTTGCCGTGCCTCGAGCCTCAGTAACCCCAGTAGTCCTTGCTACGCCTGAGACTGTGACTGTCCATCCTGGCTGTGCCCCCTGCTTCAGCTACCCAGTGGTTCTTACTATACAAGAGACTGCTTGTCCATCTCGGCCATGCCACTAGCCTCAGCCTGTCTGCTCATGTGTCCGCCTTTGCCCTAGAGGTCAGCTGCCTCAGTCCCAGCTCCTGCCTTGGGAGAAGTACTTGGTGACCACCTCACAGTGAGTGCTTAGTCAAGCCCCTCCCACAAAAAGGGTAGGCCCGGGGCCCCCTGTGGTCCAGTGGGTTCACCTTTGCTCTATGCAGTACCACCTCCGGTGGTGTGCGTGACAGTTTGATCAGGCCATGGACTCCGCTGACTCCGGGTATCCACCTCTGGCAGAAATATATCAATAGATGTCGCAGATGCGGGAACAACAAAGTCAATTTTTGGCCCATCTACGGTTTGTGAATGTCCGCCTGAACGTCCCAGCCCCTGCTCCACTTGTATTTGTACCTCATCTGGCAGTCCCACTTTACTTTGACGGTGATCCCAAACAATGTCGGAGTTTCATCAGCCAGTGCACCCTACAGTTTGAACTGCTAGCTCACCAGTTTTCATCAGATCAGTCCAACGTGGCGTTCTTGCTATTGCACCATGGTGGGGAAGCTCTTGCATGGGTCAATCCACTATGGGAAATAAATTATTCTATTTCTGCTGATACCTAAAATTCCTGCAGGCCTTCCAAAAAAATCTTTGATGAGCCGGGCCATGTTGTGTCTGCTGAGTCCAGTCGGTGGGAATATGCGATTCAATTCTGTACCCTGTCTTCTGAACTTGGATGTAATAATCAGGCTCTGGTGTCCGCCTTTTGGATAAGGTTAATCCGAATGAATCAAGGATGAACAGGCCGGTCGTGACATTCCCATCTCTTTGGATGATCTTATCTCCTTAGCCACACAGGTTGAAGGTCGATCACAGGTTTCAGGAACGATCCAAGGAAGTCGCCATTTGACTCTGGCCTTCCAAAAATTGTTAGCCCCTCGAGCTTCAGCTTCCTCTCTGATTCCCAAGCCCATGCAAGTATATGACATCAAGAGGGGGGAGCAGTGATGAGACCATCCTTGAGCCCTGGGGTTGTGCTTTTACAGTGGAGGAGCTGAACGCTTCATACAGGTCTGTCCCCTAAGACCTAAACCCCATTACCTCAGCTTAATAGGAGGGGTCTCCTTCAGTTAAAGCAGTTCCTCTTTGTTATTGGCCTTGTCTGTGTCCATTTCATATAGAGGAGTACAGTTCTCTGAGATGGCTCATCTTGACTCTGGTTCTGTGGCAAGTTTCGTTCAACATTACTTAGAGCAAATAAGGGCTGCAGTTGTACATCGCCCAGGCCAAAAACTAGTATTCTAGCAGGATGCAGCTAAGACTCCACTAAGTAGAGGCATCAAAGGTGCAGGAGGAGAAAATCACACACACACTATCAAAAAAAAAAATGGAGGGGCGATTGCTGGATGATAAAACTGCACACTGATGTCTTGCATTGCATTGTTCACACATGCACAGTCACTTCACGCATGCAGATGCACCTGTTCACACATGCAGATGCACCTGTGATAACTCCACTTAGTGGGGGCTTAGCTTCATCCTGCTAGAGTACTAGTTTTTGGCCTGGGCAATGTTTAACTGCAGCCCTTGTTTGCTGTAAGTAATGCTTAAATTTTGGAGAATATTTATTCCTCTTTTTGTTGCTATTTTTATATTTAGTGTAGGGACCTAGAAGCATGAGGTTTCCGTGACGAGGGTTGTAGGCTTCCGTATTCTGGCCATAATACCAACTAAAAGCTCATATTTTTTGTACAGGATGCAGCCAGGCCCCTTTCTGTTAAGGCCCCGTCAGACACAGAGATAAATCTTTGGCAGATCTGTAGTTGCAGTGAAATCATGGACATATTGTTCCATTTGTCCACAGCCACAAACCTGGCACTGATTGTCCACAATTTCACTGCAACCACAGATCTGCCACAGATTTATCTCTGTGTGTGACAGGGCCTTTAGGCCTTGCATATTAGAGTTCCTGTCCCTGTATGGTGCACAGATGGAGTACGGCTTGGCAGCCCACCTGATCTAATAGCATGGGCGTCACCTAATAGGCTGCAGGCTTGTGACTGTGCATGTGTAAACAGCGCTCTATGCAAGCCATCAGTGTGCAGTTTTATCATCCAGCAATCACCCCCTTTATTTTTTTGGAAGTGTGTATGTGATTTGCTCCCCCTGCACTTGTGATGCCTCCACTTAGTGGGGCTTAGCTGCATCCTGCTAGAGTGCTAGTTTTTGGCCGGAGCAATGTACAACTGCAGCCCTTATTTGCTGTAAGTAATGCTTAATTTTTGGAAGATATTTATTCCTCTTTCTGTTGCTATTTTTATATCAAGTTTCGTTCAACAAGCTGTGGTGGAGCCTTTCCAGATTCCCATCTCACACCTTCGGAACCCATTGTTGGTGTAGTGTGTGGAGTGATTGCTCCTGTCTGAACCCATATGTTTCATCTCTGAGCCTGTGGAACTGCGTGTGGGAGACGCACATTTGGGGAAGATCTCCTTCCTTGTTCTTCCCAATTTTTCTTTTAGGTCTGCCTTGGCTCCATGCTCATGAGCCATTCTGGACTGGAAATATGGTGAGGTACTCCATTGGGGCAGAGGTTTCATGAGAAGTGTATGCTCCCTGGCTTCAGAGGCACACATCTCCAGAAGCAAGGTAAAGCCTGAAGTAAATGGAAGAGCCAACGTTCAAGCTTCTTTTTTGCTTCCGGACATGCGCAGTACGCCTCTAAAGCAAAAAAACATACACTGAGCTTCAGAACTGCAATGACTCACAAGGGCTTGATAACATATGGTATGATAACCCATAAGGGTGTGATAACATGCTGAATGGGACGACTAGTCTGGGAAAACAAATATCCCATCGACTAGTCAAAAAGGTTAACATATATAAAAAATGGACTGTAAAAATACTTTTTTTAAAAGATCTGTTAATATGTCAAACATTTTACAGGGTTTGTTATGCAGAGTATTTATAAAGGAATATATAAATGCTGGTGGTTATCAGGTCATGGGGGACCTGTAAGGTTACCTTTAATGGTGAAGGCTAGGGCTGCTTTGGGACCTGACAATCGGAGTAGTCGGCACAAAGAATGTCACCAGTAGCCCCTTTTTAGAACTGACAGACAACCACTAACAAGTGTCGTGACACAAATAAAAACAATCTGTAACACAAATATGGGCTACTGTGAAAGCAAAAAACATATTCCCTACTGACTATTGTTATGTTGGCCCCGTTGCTTACAAGCTTTAGCGGCTGCATGTTGGCGGAACTTTTTATGATATGAATTGCTGTCAATGCTGATGGAATTGTGCAGCAGATTTTTTTTAAAAACTTTTATTTTATGAAAAATGATTATTAGAACCTTTATCCAATAATAGTTGTATTGGCACATTTTTTTAGAACCAAGGCAAAGACATCGATGCAGAAGATCATGATATGGACAATTCTTCTGATACTGAAATTTCTGGAGCAGCATTTGACATTAGTGAGATCGAAGATGAAGATGACTTTGAGCCAACTTTACAAGATATTGAGCACATGCTGGCACCCATAAAAAGTGGAAGCTTCCAAAAGGATACAATTAAAAAGAAAAGTAAAGTGGAGCTTTCAGAAAAAAAAGAAAGTATGAAACCTTCTGGAGTTGCAGATGAGGTATGATGTGACAAGGGTACAATTATTAAACAAGAGACTTGAATATTTGCAGACAAGAAACATTTTCTCGACATATTTATTGCACATTTCATCCTTTACATTGATATAAATACTTTTATGCCCCCCAAAAGACAATTGTATTGTAAGAGCAATATCTTTATTGCCTAAAGGCCAATTTACATGCAATGACATCGCTAACGAGATGTTGTTGGGGTCACAGAATTCGTGACGCACATCCGCCTCGTTAGCAACGTTGTTGCGTGTGAAACGCAGGAAACGACCTTTAACGATCAAAAATACTCACCATATCGTTGATCGTTGACACATCGTTCTAGTCTCAAATATCGTTGCTGCTGCAGGTATGATGTTGTTCATCGTTCCTGCGGCAGCACACATCGCTATGTGTGACACCGCAGGAATGAGGAACAACAACGTACCTGCGGCCACTGCCAATGAGGAAGGAAGGAGGTGGGCGGGATGTTACGGCCACTCATCTCCACCCCTCCGCTTCTATTGGGCGGCCGTTTAGTGACGCCGCTGTGACACCGCACTAACTGCCCCCTTAGAAAGGAGGCGGTTCGCCGGCCACAGTGACATCGCTAGGCAGCTAAGTATAGTGTGACGGGTCCTAGCGATGTGCGCCAAGGCCAGCGATTTGCCCGTGACGCACAACCGGCGGGAGCAGGTGCTTTCACCAGTGACATCACTAGCGAAGTCGCTGTGTGTAAAGTGGCCTTAACTGGAAAACTATACTTGTCAGCTTTCAGAGCACAGAGGCTACTTTGTCAATGAGGTTTACAACATCATCATTTTTTATTGTATATCATTTTTGTTGCAAAGTCATGGATGACAAATCTGTAATATGAGTCATTTTTTAATACCTCCCAACCTTTGAAGAATAGAAAGAGGAACTAATTAAGCGGTGCTATGCTTGCGGTGCTAAATTTTTACTATGCCCAGGGGCGTGCTGGGCCAGGGGGTGGGGGTGGGGCAAATATAATCTGCTTTTGGGTTCCCGGCCTGCCATGCAGCTCAAGAATACCAAATTCTCCTCTCTTCATCAGTGTAGCCTAGGGCACAGTGCTAAAGCTGTCTTAAAACTTGATGATCGAGAGTTTGATTTTAAGGCTGGAAACACACCTATACGTGTAAAATCGGTCTGACTAGGCTGAAATAAACTTTGCTGATCTTAGTTCACATTAGGTCCGAGTGCAACGCAAGTGCGATGCTTGTTTTGAATAATTTAATGATTTGACTCACGTATGTGATGCGATTGAGATGCATGTTTCCTGCAACATCTTAACAAAATTAATTCGATTACACATGTGTTAGATAATTAATAGTGATGAGCGAGTACTAAAAAGCTCGGGTGCTCGAAGCTCGGGCCGAGCATCCCAAGATACTCGTGTACTCGGGCCGAGCAACGAGCCCAATGTTATCCTATGGGAGACCCGAGTATTTTTGTGAAATGACCCCCCGGCAGCATGGAGAAACCCTAAAAATGTCACAAAAGTCTCAGAAGAGTGCTCAAATGACATGGCAACAGCATGGGGAAGACCCCTTGAAGCATTTATCACTGAAAAGTCACAGCTGTGAACAATTTTGTCCGCGTTTTACGCCATTTTTACGGACTCACCAGAAAACCTTCCAAAATGACCCCAAAATGATTTTTCATGGCGGAAATGTTAAGGGCACATACCCAATAGTGAGATAGAGCTGGTGTATGTTACTTTTTGAGATTAATACATGAAAGATTTTACGTGAAAACATTGTGTGGCACTCCGATGTCCCTGAGAAGAGACGTACATGAAGGCCTCTTGAGTCTAATGTGCCCATTTTGAGGAAGTGAGTCTTTGTAGTATTTTCCTTTGCCAGGGCAGTCCAAAATTGTGAGGTTCACCAATGCCCCTGCATACAGACGTGCATGAGGGCCTGTAAACCTGAAGTGCCCATTGGAAGGAAGTGGGTCTATTGTAGTATAGCCCTTAGGCAGGGCAGCCAAAAATTGGGAGGCTCCACATTGTCCCTGGGTAGAGACGTGCATGAGGGCCTTTAAACCTGAAGTGCCCATTGTAAGGAAGTGGGTCTATTTCAGTATAGCCCTTTGCCAGGGCAGCCAAAAATTGGGAGGCTCCACATTGTCCCTGGGTAGAGACGTGCATGAGGGCCTCAAAACATTAAGTGTCCATTTTAAGGAAGTGGGTGTATTATAGTATAGCCCTTAGGCAGGGCAGCCAAAAATTGGGAGGCTCCACGTTGTCCCTGGGTAGAGACGTGCATGAGGGCCTCAAAACATTAAGTGTCCATTTTAAGGAAGTGGGTGTATTATAGTATAGCCCTTAGGCAGGGCAGCCAAAAATTGGGAGGCTCCACGTTGTCCCTGGGTAGAGACGTGCATGAGGGCCTCAAAACATTAAGTGTCCATTTTAAGGAAGTGGGTGTATTATAGTATAGCCCTTAGGCAGGGCAGCCAAAAATTGGGAGGCTCCACGTTGTCCCTGGGTAGAGACGTGCATGAGGGCCTCAAAACATTAAGTGTCCATTTTAAGGAAGTGGGTGTATTATAGTATAGCCCTTAGGCAGGGCAGCCAAAAATTGGGAGGCTCCACGTTGTCCCTGGGTAGAGACGTGCATGAGGGCCTCAAAACATTAAGTGTCCATTTTAAGGAAGTGGGTGTATTATAGTATAGCCCTTAGGCAGGGCAGCCAAAAATTGGGAGGCTCCACGTTGTCCCTGGGTAGAGACGTGCATGAGGGCCTCAAAACATTAAGTGTCCATTTTAAGGAAGTGGGTGTATTATAGTATAGCCCTTAGGCAGGGCAGCCAAAAATTGGGAGGCTCCACGTTGTCCCTGGGTAGAGACGTGCATGAGGGCCTCAAAACATTAAGTGTCCATTTTAAGGAAGTGGGTGTATTATAGTATAGCCCTTAGGCAGGGCAGCCAAAAATTGGGAGGCTCCACGTTGTCCCTGGGTAGAGACGTGCATGAGGGCCTCAAAACATTGTTCCCATTGCAAAGGAGCGGGTCTCCTGTCGTTGTAATGTCCATTCTGCAAAGAATGGGCGAAAAAATTTACCACTGGGGGTATACCTGAAACAAAGGCCTAAGTATTGCAATTTGTAATGGTCATCATCATGGTGGCGCATGAGGAGAAGGAGGAGGAGTCCAGCGATTATCCAAAGTCCAGAAGTGTGTACCCATGGGTGAGTGGAGGTACATGGCAAACTTTAAATTCCGCTCTCATTTGCTGGTGGTGTGGTGAAGTCTGGCCCAATCCAACCCTTGTTCATCTTGATCAGAGTCAGCCTGTCAGCATTTTCAGTTGACAGGCGGGTGCGTTTATCTGTAATGATTCCACCTGCGGCACTAAAAACACGCTCTGACAAAACGCTAGCAGCAGGGCAGGCCAGGACTTCCAAGGCGTAGAGAGCCAATTCATGCCACGTGTCCAGCTTGGATACCCAATAATTATAAGGCACAGAGGAATGTCGGAGTACTGTTGTTCGATCTGCAAGGTACTCCTTCAGCATCTGGGCAAACTTAGGATTTCTTGTGGCACTACCCTGCACCTCAGGGGCTGTGGTACGTGAGGGGCTGAGAAAACTGTCCCACATCTTAAAGACTGTTCCCCTACCTCTGGCGGATTGGACTTGTGCCTCTCTCGGCTGTACGCCTCGGTTGTCCACTAATTCATGACCTATGCCGCTAGCGTTTTGTGAGGGGAATGCTTTGCCTACTTCCGTGAGTATGGCCTTCCGAAACTGCTGCATTTTGGTTGACCTCTCCTCCACGGGAATAAGAGACAAAATGTTCTCCTTGTAGCGTGGGTCTAACAGTGTTACCAACCAGTAATGATTGTCGGCCAAGATGTTCTTAACGCGAGGGTCACGAGACAGGCAGCTTACCATAAAGTCAGCCATGTGCGCCAGACTCTTAACAGCCAGGACTTCAGTAGCCTGACCAACAAGATGACTGAACATGCTGTCCTCCTCCTCCTCCTCCTCCTCCTCCTCCTCATCTACCCTGTCCTCTGGCCAGCCACGCTGAACCGAGGATATGACTGGTGTGCATGTCATATCCTCAATTTGGCCGGAGAGTTGCTCCATGTCTTCATCCTCCTCCTCGTCATAGTCCTCCACTGCACGTTGTGATGAGACGAGGCTGGGCTGTGTGTTATCACCCACACCCACTACTGTTTCTTGCTGCAACTCATCGCGCTCCGCCTGCAATGCATCATGTTTGTTTTTCAGCAGAGACCGTTTTAGAAGGCAGAGTAGCGGTATGGTGACGCTAATAATGGCGTCATCACCACTCACCATCTTGGTGGAGTCCTCAAAGTTTTGGAGGATGGTACATAGGTCTGACATCCATCTCCACTCCTCAGGTGTTATGTGTGGAGTTTGACCCATTTCCCGACGGCTTAGGTGATGCAGGTACTCAACAACTGCCCTCTTCTGCTCACATATCCTGACCAACATGTGCAGAGTTGAATTCCAACGCGTGGGGACATCACACACCAGTCTGTGAGCCGGAAGATGCAAACGGCGCTGAAAGCCGGCAAGGCCGGCTGAAGCAGTAGGTGACTTTCGAAAATGTGCAGACAGGCGGCGAACTTTTACCAGTAGATCAGACAGCTCTGGGTATGACTTTATAAACCGCTGAACCACGAGGTTGAGCACATGGGCCACGCATGGAACATGTGTCAGCTGGCCTCGCCTCAAAGCCGCCACCAGGTTCCGGCCATTGTCACACACGACCTTTCCTGGCTTTAGGTTCAGAGGTGTGAGCCAGTGATCTGCCTGCTGTTTCAGAGCTGTCCACAGCTCTTCTGCATTGTGGGGTTTGTCACCTATGCAGATTAGCTTCAGCACAGCCTGTTGCCGCTTCGCCGAGGCAGTGCTGCAGTGCTTCCAGCTTGTGACTGGTGTGGAGGGCACAGTGGATGAGGATGCGCAGGAGGAGGAGGAGGCTGAAGAGCATGACATTCCGGAGCTGTAGAGTGTGGGTGAAACACTGACTGAGGTAGGGCCTGCAAACCTTGGTGTGGGAAGGACGTGTTCCGTCCCTCGCTCAGACTGGGTCCCAGCTTCCACAATATTAACCCAGTGTGCCGTCAACGAGATATAGCGGCCTTGCCCACAAGCACTTGTCCACGTGTCTGTGGTTAGGTGGACCTTGGGTGAAACAGCGTTGTTCAGGGCACGTGTGATGTTTTGTGACACGTGGTTATGCAACGCGGGGACGGCACACCGGGAGAAATAGTGGCGGCTGGGGACCGAGTAACGTGGGACAGCTGCCGCCATCAGGTCACGGAATGCTTCAGTCTCCACCAGCCTAAAAGGCAACATTTCCAGCGCAAGCAGTCGCGAAATGTTAGCATTTAGAACTGTGGCATGTGGGGTGTTGGCAGTGTATTTGCGCCTGCGTTCAAAGGTTTGCTGAATGGATAACTGAACGCTGCGCTGGGACAAGGACGTGCTTGATGATGGTGTTCTTTCTGCGTAGGCAACTGCAGGTGCAGGAGTGGAGGAGGCTTGTTCGCAGGCAGCATGGACAGAGGATTGGCTCGCATGCACAACCAGCGAAGACGTAGCAGTGACATCAGCAAGCACTGCTCCTCGACTCTGTTGTACTTCCCACAAAGTCGGGTGCTTGGCTGACATGTGCCTGATCATGCTGGTGGTGGTCAGGCTGCTAGTTTTGGTACCCCTGCTGATGCTGGCACGGCAGGTGTTGCAAATGGCCTTTTTTGAATCATCTGGATCCAACTTAAAAAACTGCCAGACTCGGGAAGACCTAACATTTGTACAGGCACCTTGTGTCGTCGTGTTGTTCCGGGGAACGGTTGCCTGACTTCTGCCTGGGGCCACCACCCTGCTTCTTACTGCCTGTTGTGATGCTACGCCTCCCTCCCCCTGTGCACTGCTGTCCTCGCTCTGCATATCCTCCTGCCAGGTTGGGTCAGTTACTGGATCATCCACCACGTCGTCTTCCTCTTCCGCACCCTGCTCCTCCTCCTGACTTGCTGACAATTGTGTCTCATCATCGTCCACCACTTGTTGAGACACGTTGCCAACTTCGTGAGAACGTGGCTGCTCAAATATTTGGCCATCTGTACAGACGATCTCCTCATGACCCACTTCAATATGAGCTGGCGAGAGGCCAGAATGTGTGAATGGAAACGTGAACAGCTCTTCCGAGTGTCCAAGTGTGGGATCATTAATGTCCGAGGAGGACGTGTACTCAGCCTGGTGGTAGGAAGGAGGATCAGGTTCAGAAATGTGCGGTGCAGTATCACGGCTACTGACACTTGACCGTGTGGAAGACAGAGTGTTTGTGGTGGTGCCAATCTGACTGGAAGCATTATCTGCTATCCAACTAACAACCTGTTGACACTGGTCTTGGTTCAAGAGCGGTGTACTGCTGCGGTCCCCAAGAATTTGGGACAGGACGTGCGAGCGACTAGATGTGGCCCTTTGTTGTGGCGAAATTAGAGCTTGCCCACGACCTCGGCCTCTGCCTGCACCACCATCACGTCCACTTCCTTGTTCCTTGCCAATGGCCTTGCGCATTTTGCAATGCTGTGCACTGCTGACGTGTATATTCACTACTTGTGCGTTATATCAAAGTGTGTGGAAATTGCACACAAGTGCACCTGTACGCTGCCACCAACAGGCACACACGTGCGGTTTTAAAAACCAAGCACGGACGCAATAATAACCTAACAGGTTTTTTTGGGGAGCGACAATTACAGACAAGTCAGACACTATCTGGACTGTTTTACACTGTGTACACCAGCCCCAGATATGATGAAGGCTGGTATACGGTCACCACTACCCTGCCTGCCTGCCTGCCTGTATACTGGTACAATAGTCCTGACAAGGACTCTTTTGGTCACTAGCCTGTATTCAGACCTGGCTATACCCTGCCTGTATATAGCAACAGTAGTCCTGAGAAGGACTCTGCTACTGTACTCCGACCTGGCTATACCCTGCCTGCCTGTATACAACTAGAATAGTCCTGAGAAGGACTTTTGGTCACACTGTTTGCAGCCCTGCAACTGAAAAAGCTATAAAGGGCCGCAAAGCTTTCCCTGAATCAGCGACACTCTCCCTGCACTCACTGTCTGGATAGCTGTGAGCAGAGCACAGCGCGCCGGCCGATATAAAGGCTCGGTCACGCTGTGCAGGCCGGCCAATCACTGCAATTCCACAACTAACAGGGCTGTGGCATTGCAGTGGTCTGCCAGCCAATCCCTGCATGAGGGCTGGCTCTCAAAAGAGCGCCAACATGCAGAAATGAAGACCACGAGTACAGCACGAGTATCGCGAGATTACTCGGTCCCCGCCGAGCAGCCCGAGTACAGCGATACTCGTGCGAGTACCGAGTAGTGACAAGCATGCTCGCTCATCACTAATAATTAACCTTTGGAAATGTGATGTCACATTCATCTGTTGAATAATGAATGAGCGAAGTTACTGCCACACTCACAAATTGGAACGCTGGTGCACGTGTGTGATCCTTCTTTAAACACGCTTCCATAGGAAATCATTGAGAAAAATGGTGTGAGAAATTCGCAAAAAAGCAGCATGCTGCGATTTTTTTTCTCAGTCCGATTTGGACTGAGAAAAAAATCGCTAATGCGAGCTAAATCATTCACTAACATGTGCCCGATTCCAATGCGAGATTTTCTCGCATTGCACTACTGCGAGAAACTCGCAAGTGAGAAGCCGGCCTTAGAGTCAGAGAAGAGCAGAATTGTTTTTTTTTTTATCCATCTGCGTGCAGAGATGCCAGCCCTGCCTCCCAATTAGGAGGAACTATGGAGCCAGCGAAGACAGTGAGAAGTGGTGGTACAAAGCCCTGATGTGCCAGGACAGAAGGAATGAGCCTTCAAATCGGGACAGTCCTGTAGAATCCAAGATGGTTGGGAGCTTTTTTATTTTGCAGAATTTCTCAACAATGTGTGGATGAGATTTTGAAAAAAGATCAACAATGCTGTTACTGTAGTACAGTGAATTTTGGGAAATTTGACCCATGTGATCAAACCCTGAGGTGCACTTGAAACTTTACAATGAAAAAAAGTGTTTTATTTTTACATTTTTGCACTAAATATTTAAGCCTCATTCAGACGTCCATTTTTTAAATAGCACTTCTCTCCATGTTTTTACAGACACAAGTACATCTAAATAAATTAGAATATCATCAAAAAGTTAATTTATTTCAGTAATTCAATAGAAAAAGGGAAACACATATATTATATAGAGTCATTACACACAGTGATCTATTTCAAGTGTTTATTTCTGTTAATGTTGATGATTATGGCTTACAGCCAATAAAAACCCAAAAGTAATTATCTCAGAAAATTAGAATAATTACCACAAAACACCTGCAAAGGTATCCTAAGCATTTAAAATGGTCCCTTAGTCTGGTTCAGTAGGCTACACAATCATGGGGAAGATTGCTTAGTTGACAGATATCCAAAAGGCAGTTAAAGAAGCTGGCTGTTCACAGAGTGCTGTATCCAAACATATTAATGGAAAGTTGAATGGAAGTAAGAAGTGTGGTAGAAAAAGGTGCACAAGTAACCAGGATAACCGCAGCCTTGATAGGATTGTTATAAAAAGGCCATTGAGTAATTTTCGGGAGGTCCACAAGGAGTTGACTGCTGTTGGAGTCAGTGCTTCAAGAGCAATCACACACAGACGTATCCATGACATGGGCTACAACTGTCGCATTCCTTGTGTCAAGCCACTCATGACCAATAGACATTGCCAGCAGTGTATTACCTGGGCCAAGGAGGAAAAGAACTGGACTGTTCTCAGTGGTGCAAGGTGTTGTTTTCAGATGAAAGTAAATTTTGCATTTCATTTGGAAATTAAGGTCCCAGAGTCTGGAAGAAGAGTGGAGAGGCCACAATCCAAGCTGCTTGAGGTCTAGTGTGAAGTTTCCACAATCAGTGATGGTTTGGGGAGCCATGTCATCTGCCTGTGTAGGTCCATTGTGTTTTATCAGGACCAAAGTCAGTGCAGCCGTCTACCAGGAAATTTTGGAGCACCTCATGCTTCCCTCTGCTGGCAAGCTTATTGGAGATGGAAATTTAATTTTCCAGCAGGACTTGGCACCTGTCCACACTGCCAAAAGTACAAATACCTAGTTTAATAACCTCAGTATCACTGTTCTGGACTGACCAGCAAACTCACCTGACCTAAACCCCATAGAGAATCTATGAGGTATTGTCAAGAGGAAGATGAGAGACACCAGACCCAACAATGCAGATGAGCTGAAGGCTGCTATCAAAGCAACCTGGGCTTCAATAACACCTCAGCAGTGCCACACGCTGATCGCCTCCATGCCACGCTGCATTGACGCAGTAATTCATGCAAAAGAAGCCCTGACCAAGTATTGAGGCATTTATTGTACAGACTTTTCAGTAGGCGCCAACATTTCTGAGTTTAAAATCATTTTTTCAGTTGGTCTCATATAATATTCTAATTTTCTGAGATAATGAATTTTGGGTTTTCATTGGCTGTAAGCCATAATCATCAACATTAACAGAAATAAACACTTGAAATAGATCACTGTGTGCAATGACTCTATATAATATATAGAAATAGATCCCTCTGTGTGTAATGACTCTATATAATATATGCGTTTCCCTTTTTGTGTTGCATTACTGAAATAAATTAACTTTTTGATGATATTCTAATTTGAGATGCTGTTTTAGGTCAAGTACACATTATTGTCTATGGAGCTATTCCCACGTCTATGTTATTTTGTTGACTCGGTAGCCTGGAAGCAAAAAATAAAAATGCAAACGTCCAATGCTGATCCGACTCAATCTCAGTCATATAAGCCTATGGGTCTATGATAAATTTGTACTGCATTCTCATGGCATCCTAGATACACCCTAGGCCTGGTCCTTTTTTCATGTTTGGTTGAAAATGAGAAGCTTGTAACTGATGTCAATGGGATCCAAAAAAGTACTAAAAATAGGTCAATTTTTTTGCCAAAAAAAAATCATTGACATTAAAGAGTCCTTAAAAAAATGATGCCATCTACATACTATATTGGACAGAACTCACAAAATGTAGACTTGTTGCACAACAAGGTTATAAATAGCTAAAATGATATATAACCTGCACAATTTTGAAGTGCATTTCATTTGATATAATTCCTATTAAACTGTCAAGTATGTTCTGTAACCACATAGTAAATGCTGCCATCTAGCGGTTATAGTACTGTATGTCTGCACTCTGCAGCAATTGTAATGGCTCAGATCATATTGCATGTGTGTCTTCTTATTATTAATAATAATAATAATAATAATAACAATGGTGATTATGATTAGTTTACCACCAATAATATTAGTCGTAATAATAATATTTTCATTCCTGTATTCATCTACTGTTTGGTGCTTACTCTCTGCAGGAGCGAGAAATATCCATTGCACCTCTGATGAGAATTTTACAGTTAAACAAACCAGAGTGTATATACAATGTGATTGGACTGATATTTGCCGCTATATGTGGGGGTGTAATTCCATCATTTTCAATTATATTGTCAAAGTCTATAGGGGTAAGTGTTTAAGGTCCATGTTATATATATTTGGAAAAACATTTATGTTTTTTTGCCATGATAGTTAACACTATGACATTTCATATAATGAATGTGTGTTGTAAATAGTGATAGGCAGACTCGCAGATACCCGGGATCGACGGGTCCAACTGGGTTAAAAAAAAACCCAGTTTAGGCCTGGACTAGATCCCGGATATCTGGGTGGACACTGGTCCTCATATACTGTAAATCTATAGGGTAGCACAAGAAACAAATATATAGGGACCTGAATCATGAGCTTAAAATTTTGGTAGAAGGGATAGGGGGATTAGAGCAGGGGCTTTATATTTACCAGTCACTGCACAACTCTAACGCTGCTTCTTGAGCCATTCATTAACCTTATGCATATGCACTGCTTCCCTCGCCCATGGAAGTCCCCACAACTCTGATTGGTTGCAGTTAGACACGCTCTGTGTGACAGTATGTCTGACTGCTTTCAATCAGAGACGCTGTCTGTGTGTCTATATTGCTATAAAAAAATAAATAAATAAAAAATTGGCATAGGGTCATATTATAATACCCAGAGCACAGTTAAAGCATACAACTACAGGCTGCAGCCCTATACCGTGTGCTTATCTTGGCTGTGTATCCAAATCAGAGGGACCGCAGGCGCTTTTTAAAAATTATATAATTTTAAAAAACAGTGTGCGGTCCCCACCCCCCAATTTTGATACCTAGCCATGATACAGCCGACAGCTGGGGGCTGGTATTCTCAGGCTTAGGAGGCTCATGCTTTTTGAGCCTCCCCAGCCTAAAAATAGCAGCCTGCATCTGCCCAGGACTGTTGCATCCATTAAATGCAACAATTCTGGAACTTTACCCAACTCATTCCAATTACCTTGGTGCAGTGGCAATCAGGGTAATAACAGGTTAATAACAGCTCACATCTACCACTAAACTCTAGATTAGTAATGGGAGTAATGAGAGACCCCTATTACTAATCTGCAAGTAAAAAGAAATAAACACAAACACCAAAAAAATCTTTTAGTTAACATAAAATACAAGTAAAACAACCTCTCTCACCACCCCCAAAACACACAGGTTCAATGTATTCTACATGTAGTCCCACAACAATTCAAGCTCTGCAACATTACTGAAGGCAAAGTGTGTGGTCATAGATCATGACCGCCTGCTGTGAGCTTCAGGCAGAGACTGAGTTGCAGAGACTGAGCTGCAGTGATGAGCGGTGACATCACTCAGGTTTTTTGTGGTCACAGCTGGAGGTTCCCAAGGTCCTCCACCTGGAATCAAAGGTAACCTGACAACAGGTGACCTCATTAAAATGAATGTTCTCACCTCACTGAGTTCACAGACCTCCATCTCCTGACAGAAAACCGCAGTTTTTTTGCCAAGAGATGCAGATTTTGTGCTGAAATTTCTACACCATATTCCTGCACCCAATCTACACCTTATGGAAAAAAAAAAAGCATCAAAAGACCATGCAGTTTTGTTGCGATAGTGATGCAATTTTTTGCCAGGATGTTTAGATTGGGTTCAGGAATATGGTGTAGAAATTTCAGCACCAAATATGCATCTCTCAGCCAAAAAATGTCCAAAAAGGTTTTGACACCGTTTCGGTATGGTTTTCTGCCAGGAGGTCCAAGTTTGAAACTAAAATGTCTGCACCAGATTTCAACTCCAAATTTGCCCCTCCTGGCAGAAAATGGCACCAAAATTGCATCAAAACCATTTTTGTCCATTTTTTGGCCAAGAGATGCAGATTTGGTGCTGACATTTTTACACTCTATGCCTGCACCCAATCTACACCTCCTGGCAAAAAATCGCATCACTATCACATCACTGCATGGTGTTTTGATGATTTTTTTTTGCCAGGAGGTGTAGATTGGTTGCAGGAATAAGTTGTAGAAATTTCAGCACCAAATCTGCATCTCTTGGCAAAAAAAAAAAGCAGTTTTCTATCCGGAAATGCAGGTCTATGAACTCAATGACTTCACCTGAGGTAAGGTCACTCAGTTCAATGAGTTCACCTGAGGTCAGGTGACTTGCAGTCACAGGTGGAGGACTGTGGGAACCTCTATCTGTGTCCGCAAATAACCTGAGTGACATCACTGCTCATTGCTGCGGCTGAAATCCAGGTATATATGAACACATGGAGTGGAGATAAAAACAGCCCAAGTTCTGAACCTCTCACAGAGCACTGTTCAATCTATCATCCAAAAATGGAAGGAGTATGGCAGAACTGCAAACCTATCAAGACATGACCGCCCACTTAAACTGACATCTCAAGCATGAAGAGCACTAATTAGAGAATCAGCAAAGAGGCCCATGGTCATTCTGGAGAAGCTGCAGAGATCCACAGCTCAGTTGGGAATTTGTCCACAGGACAACTGTTAGGGCGACGTTACACGGTACGATATATCATGCAATATGTTGTCGGGGTCACGGAATTTGTGACTAGAGATGAGCGAACCGGTCGCGGTTCGGCTCAAGTTCGGTTCGCTGAACGGAGGTCTCGTTCGAGTTAGGCAAACCGCTCGAACCGCATAGGAAACAATGGGAGGCAATCATAAACACATAAAAACACCTAGAAAACACCCTCAAAGGTGTCCAAAAGGTGACAAACAACTCACAACACAACACAAACACATGGGAAAGTGACAAGGACATATACTCATGTGAAAACAAAAGAGCTGGACAAGGAAAAAGAGGAGGAGACACAGATATAGGCATGGCATGCCCTTCTAAAATCATGTAAAACACCGCAAGGTTACTCCAAGCAGAGTCTCCCTTTTTTCCAAAAATTGGACCACACACACACACCCACCCCTTCTGTGGCAGCATTTGTGCCCCAGTTGTACACTTCACAGGTAGATATGCATCAAGCACATTCAAAAATATGCCATACTTAACCGTCCCCAGGATGACCCCGGGGTAGGTAGCAAAGTCTTTGCTGAACCATGACTTGTTCATCTTGGCTCCTTTTAAAAAACACAGCAAGCAAGGGTTACTCCAAGCGGAGTCTCCCTTTTTTACAAAAATTGAGCCACACACACACCCACCCCTTCTGTGGCAGCACTTGTGCCCCAGTTGTACACTTCACAGCTAGATTTGCATCAAGCACATTCAAAAATACGCCATCCTTAACCGTCCCCAGGATGACACCGGGGTAGGTAGCTAAGTCTTTCCTGATCCCAGCTCTGTTCATCTTGGATCCTTTTAAAAAACACTGTAAGCAAGGGTTACTCCAAGCAGAGTCTCCCTTTTTTCCAAAAATTGGGCCACACACGCACCCACCCCTTCAGTGGCAGCACTTGTGCCCCAGTTGTACACTTCACAGCTAAATTTGCATCAAGCACATTCAAAATCCACAAGCATTTACTCTCCCCAGGATGACACAGGGGTAGTAAATTCCTTGTGAATCCATGACTTGTTCATTTTGATGAACGTTAGTCTGTCCACATTGTCACTGGACAGACGCGTGCGCTTATCTGTAAGCACACACCCAGCAGCACTGAAGACACGTTCAGAGACAACGCTGGCAGCTGCACACGACAAAATCTCCAAGGCGTAAGTGGAGAGCTCTGGCCATTTTTCAAGATTTGAAGCCCAAAATGAGCAAGGCTCCATTTGCAAAGTAATGGCTAGAGATGAGCGAACCGGCCGTGGTTCGGCTCGAGTTCGGTTCGCCGAACGGAGGTCTCGTTCGAGTTCGGTTCGTCGAACGTTCGACGAACCGAACTCGAACCAATAGGCTATAATGGGAGGCAATAACAAACACATAAAAATGCATGATAAATGTACACAAACAGTTAATAAACATTGCCATAACACTTACCGATCCCCGCGATCCCTCCTGCATTCTGTCTCCTGCCGCTATTCCATCCAATGATCGCTGAATCCTCCCGGTGACCAGCACTGCCAGCAGTGATGCAGGACCTATCGTGACATCAAAATAGCCATGTGACCAGTCACGTGGCTATTATCTCATTGGCTACAGACTGGTCACATGACTATGACGCGTCATGTAGGACCTGCGAGTGCATCTCTCCGGTACACGGTGCACATTTGTGTATCGCCGTGTACCGGCGACATGCTCAAGCACACGGTCGACTCCCCGTTCCGTTAGGGACCGGCTGACACAGCCGGTCATTAACGGAGATCACCGTTGCCATAGCAACTCAGTTAGCGGTGACGTCACCGCTAACCGCGGCTCCGGGAGCACCGTTGCTATGGTAACGCGTCTGTCAGCGTTACCGCTGTTACCGCTAGCAGCACTGATCTCTCACGGAGTGAAGGCTGCACGCTGCTTCTCGTGCAGCTTTCACGGAGTGAAGGCTCCACGGGAAGCAGCGTCTTCCCCCATGCAGCAGTGATGTAGCAGAGCTGCATTTGTAGAACGAGAAAGACAGAAGATCATGGATCGTGGAGGGCTGACAGGGGTAATAAAGATGGAGTCTCTAATGTGTCTGTGTATTTATTTCTATTAAAGTATTTTTTCTCTGTGTGGTGTTTTTTTTTTAACCCTTTATTGGAGATTCTTAATGGCCGGGTCAAACGTGCCTGACATTAAGATTCTCTGACTTAATACTGGCTAGTAAAACAAAGCCAGTATTAACTCATGATTACCCAACAAGCCACCCAGCTCCAGGGCTGTTGGAAGAGTTGGATACAGCGCCAGATGATGGCGCTTCTATGAGAGCGCCATTTTCTGGGACGGCTGTGGACTGAAATTCGCAGCAGAGGCGCCCAGAAACCTCGGGCTAACCTGTGCTGTGGATTCCAATCCCCAGCTGCCTAGTTGTACCTGGCTGGACAGAAAAATGGGGCGATTTCATGAAATAAGTGAAATAATTAAAAAAAACGGGCTTCCCTATATTTTTTGGTTCCCAGCCGGGTACAAATAAGAAACTGGGGGTTGGTGGCTGCCTGCTGTACCTGGCTAGCATACAAAAATATGTCGAAGCCCACGTCATTTTTTTAGTGGGCAAAAAACTTCTGCATACAGTCCTGGATGGAGTATGCTGAGCCTTTTAGTTCTGCAGCTGCTGTCTGCTCTTCTCCATACAGACAGACAGCAGCTGCAGAACTACAAGGCTCAGCATACTCCATCCAGGACTGTATGCAGAAGTTTTTTGCCCCCTGAAAAAATTATGTGGGCTTCGCCATATTTTTGTATGCTAACCAGGTACAGCAGGCAGGTACGGCTGCCCCCAACCCCCAGTTGCCTATTTGTACCCAGCTGGGAAACAAAAATAAAGGGAAGCCCTTTTTTTATTATTTCATGAATTTCATGAAATAATTAGAAAACAAATGACGTAGGCTTCGCCCCATTTTTGTGTCCAGCCAGGTACAACTAGGCAGCTGGGGACTGGAATCTGCAGCACAGGTTGGCCTGAGCTTTCTGGGCCCCACTGCTGCGAATTGCAGTCTGCAGCCGCCTCAGAAAATGGCATTTTCATAGAAGCGCCATCTTCTGTCGCTGTATCCAACTCTTCCAGCACCTGCCTGCTATACCTGGCTAGCATACAAAAATATGGCGAAGCTAACGTCCTTTTTTTGTAGTTTTTTGGCAAAAAAAATAAAAAATGCTTCCCTGGATTTTCCATTGCCAGTAAAGGTAACACCAAGCAGTGGGGGTTAGCAGCCAGTAGCTGCTTGGATTACCCTTAGCTAGCAATACAAAAAATGCAGCGGGAGCCCATATATATTTTTTTTAATTAATTATTTAAATAACTAAAAACAAAATGGGCTTCCCTGTATTTTGATTGCTGGACATCACAGTGCTGTAAAAATAAATCTTTAAAAAAAATGACGTAGCGCTCCGCGGTATTTTTGATTCTCAGCGCAGATAAAGCAGACAGCTATGGGTTGCCACCCCCATCTGCCTGCCGTTACCTTGGTTGGCAATCAAAATACAGGGAAGCCCATTAATTTTTTCTATTTAAAAAATAGTTAAAAAAAAATGACATTGCGTCCCCCCATTTTTGATAGCCAGCTAGGGTAAAGCAGACGGCTGTAGCCTGAAAACCACAGCTGGCAGCTTTACCGTGGTTGGGGATCCAATGTGGAGGTCCCCTCAGGCTCTTTTTTTATAATTATTTTATAAATATTAATAATTACACAATAAAAGTAGGGTCCCCCCCAAATTGGATCACCAGCCAAGGTAAAGCGGACAGCTGTGGTCTGGTATTCTCAGGGTGGAAAGGTCCATAGTTATTGGGCCTTCACAGCCTAAAAATAGCAGGCCGCAGGCACCCCAGACGTGGCGCATCCACTAGATGCGCCAATCCTGGCGCTTCACCCCAGCTCATCCCGTGCCCTGGTGCAGTGGCAAACGGGGTAATAAATCGGGTTGATACTAGCTGTAAAGTCACCTGAGATCAAGCCCAGCAGTTTGTGATGTCATGGCGTCTATTAGATACCCAACATCATAAACTGTCAGTACTAACAAAAACAAAAAAATCGACAAAAGAAATTTATTTGAAAAAACAGTCCCCAAAACATTTCCTCTTTCACCAATTTATTGTAAGAAAAAAAATAAAGGGGTCTCACGACGACTCTGGACCGTCTAGAATATGGGGGGAGACACTCAGGGAACGTATCCCCCATTTTCTAGGAGTGCGGACCCTTCATGTGAGGAGTGTGGGTGCAATGAATCTGCACTCACTCTCCCCGGGTCCACAGCAGCGGAGTCCATGTCGTAATGGTTGCTACCAAAGCTGCAATGCCCTGCTCATGAAGTAAGGGCATGCCTAATCAACTGTAGAGGAAGCTCTGCTCACTGTTATATAGGTGCTCAGAGGTAATAATAGATAAAATTAGTGAGTAACCTCGGCACTCTAAATCTCCCAGACTAAGTCAGTAAGTCACAACGGATAGTAATGCAAAATCACTCTTTATTGGTCTGTATTAAGAAAAAATTTTTTTTCATAAGCATATATGTTTTTGTCCAAAACAAGTTACAAATGACGTTTCGGCCTGAGCCTTCGTCAGATTGGACTTATCTGCATGTAATCATGAAAAATGACAATAATCAGTATCACATAAGAGTGAGAGAACAATAACATAAACTTAAACAATGTAGAGGTACAATTGGGATGCAGCAAAAAAATTGCAACACAGCAAGAAATGAAACACATGATACAAATGTCATAATACAGTACAAGGACAATATAGTAATGACAAATATGGGGTCAGAGTAGGCTTAGACAGCTCTGGTACGAAAGAGATGTCAATCATAAAGTAACATGTGCAGTAGGTGTAGAGCTACACTATGCATGGCAGAGCTAATGGGTAGACCGACCATAGAAAAAGAACGGAGAAAAAGTGGAGAAAAAGTGAAGAAGTGGAGAAGAAGTGGAGAAGAAGTGGAGAAGAAGTGGAGAAAAAGTGGAGAAAAAGTGGAGAAAAAAATGGAGAAAAAGTGGAGAAAAAGTGGAGAAAAAGTGGAGAAAAAGTGGAGAAAAAAATGGAGAAAAAGTGGAGACAAAGTGGAGAATAAGTGGAGAAAAAATGGAGAAAAAATGGAGAAAAAATGGAGAAAAAGTGGAGAAAAAGTGGAGAAAAAGTGGAGAATATAATGGAGAAAAAGTGAAGAATAAGTGGAGAAAAAGTGGAGAAAAAGTGGAGAAAAAGTGGAGAAGAAGTGGAGAAGAAGTGGAGAAGAAGTGGAGAAAAAGTGGAGAAAAAGTGGAGAAAAAGTGGAGAAAAGTGGAGAAAAGTGGAGAAAAAGTGGAGAAAAGTGGAGAAAAAGCGGAGAAAAAGAACGAAATAGAAAGAAGAAAGAAAGAAGGAGTGGAAAAGAGGAGGAGAAGCGGCTATGAATAATGTGCAGTTAGTATGTATGACTCACCAAGAAAATTGTAATAGTAAAAGTACATTGGTAAATGGAGCCGGACAATGTGAAGCAGTTTTGCTGTTGTGGGCTTAACTGAAAAGAAATACATACATTAAAGAAGGACCACATGGAGTTAATGTACAGGTAAACAATAATGGTGAACATATGTCTGTGTCGACCAACGTGAAATACCTGTTGCATAGGGACCGTTATAAGGTAATATGGATCGTGCGGCACCTGCCAGGTGCTGTACTCATCCAGCCTACTTTTTCTCCACTTTTTCTCCACTTTTTCTCCACTTTTTCTCCACTTTTTCTCCACTTTTTCTCCACTTTTTCTCCGTTCTTTTTCTATGGTCGGTCTACCCATTAGCTCTGCCATGCATACTGTAGCTCTACACCTACTGCACATGTTACTTTATGATTGACATCTCTTTCGTACCAGAGCTGTCTAAGCCTACTCTGACCCCATATTTGTCATTACTATATTGTCCTTGTACTGTATTATGACATTTGTATCATGTGTTTCATTTCTTGCTGTGTTGCAATTTTTTTGCTGCATCCCAATTGTACCTCTACATTGTTCGAGTTTATGTTATTGTTCTCTCACTCTTATGTGATACTGATTATTGTCATTTTTCATGATTACATGCAGATAAGTCCAATCTGACGAAGGCTCAGGCCGAAACGTCATTTGTAACTTGTTTTGGACAAAAACATATATGCTTATGAAAAAAAAAATGTTTCTTAATACGAACCAATAAAGAGTGATTTTGCATTACTATCCGTTGTGACTTACTGACTTAGTCTGGGAGATTTAGAGTGCCGAGGTTACTCACTAATTTAATCAGGAGAACTATTCTACATTTCCAAATATTGGTATTTGCTGATATTATTGCTATTCCACCTACTATATATTGGGGATAGGATCTTGGAGATGGAATACCCCTTTAAGTCCAGTTATCCAGCTGAATGAATACTTAACAACAGAGCTTGCTATTTAGATGTGTTTTCTTGTGGCATATAACGGACTCTCATGTTTGGTAGTCGTTCAGCAGGGAAACTATAAAAGCAAATCCCTCTATTTGGAAATGTAGGATATAGCTCTCCTGATCAATTATGTTCCTTACCTCATGAGCAGGGCATTGCAGTAATAATAATAATTTATTCATTTATATAGCGTTATTAATTCCATAGCGCTGTATGTCTTTGGAGTGTGGGAGGAAACCGGAGTACCTGGAGGAAACCCATGCAAACACGGGGATTTGAACATACAAACTCCTTGCAGATGGTGTCCTTGGTGAGAATTGAACCCAGGACCTCAGCACTGCAAGACTGCAGTGCTAACCACTGAGCCACCGTGCCGCCCATTTAGCTTACAGATGCATAACCACCACTCACTGTGTCTGAACACAGGAAGCTGAGCTGACAGCCGCTCTGTGCATGCGGCAGCGTCTATTGTGAAGGAGAGGGCCATGGGGGTATCAACGCTGCACAGGTACCGTGGGACACCGGGGAACACCGGTGGGGTTATAGGGGGTGACCTGGCAGGGCCTGGGGAGGAGTTTTCTGTCGCATGTGTCATGTCACATGCGACAGAAATCAGAGGAGTGGGGTGAATGCGGCCGGCGCGCTGCTGTGCGCGCGGCCATCTTGGATTTCTGGGAGGGCATCAGGGGGGGCACTTTGGCGACACCGGGGGACCGGAGGGGACCGGGGAGGAGATTTATCATGTTTGTTCATGCCAGATGGGAGATAAATAATTTTTTACCGGCGCTGTCATTTACTGTAATGTGATCATCGGTGTACGGTGTATACCTGTGATCACGTGAGCGGGGACCGGAAAAACCGTCCTGAATCATGATCTCCAGGGTCTCAGCTAGCCCTGAAACCCCGGAGATTTTCTGACGCTGGGGGGCGTTATTCACTTATTTCTGCCTGCTGTTTATAAACGGCAGATCAGAATAAGGCTACATTAACACGACCGATCCATTTTTGCGGTCTGCAAAAAACAGTCTGTTTTTTTTCACGGGTGCATCCGTGTGGCATCCGTTTCCGTTCCATAGACGGTCCGTATGTCATCTGTTTGTCATCCGTGTGCCTTCCGTTTTTTTTGTGTACTGCAAAAAAACTGAAGGAGGGTAAATGCATAAATTTATCCAGGATCCATAGCTTCATCCTACATGAGGCGGTCACATGTTCACTCCAGTGCCATTTTCTACTGCTTTTCACAGCGTAGAGCGCTCTGGTGATTTTCTTGTGCTTGTGCACTTCATATCAGTCTTTTCTGTCATTATAATGGCAGAAAGACACATAATGTCCCACTCTCCTGCATTTTGTAATTTTGCACCCTTTGGTGCCTTTCATGTGGCACTAAGGGGTGCTTAGCTTTGTATTTAGCCAAAAAAATGAAAAAAAAAATGACGTAGGGTTCCCCCTATTTTTGTAGCCAGCTAGGGTAAAGCAGGCGTCTGCAGAATGCAGACCACAGCTGGCAACCTCACCTTGGCTGGTAATCCAAAACTGAGGGCACCCCACGCTGTTATTTTAAATTAAATAAATAATTTAAAAAAAAAAAAACAAGTAGGGGTCCCCCCAAAATTGGATCACCAGCCAAGGTAAAGCAGACAGCTGTGGTCTGATATTCTCAGACTACGGAGGTCCATGGTTATTGGACTCTCCCCAGCCTAAAAATAGCAGGCCGCAGCCGCCCCAGAAGTGGCGCATCCATTAGATGTGCCAATCCTGGTGCTTCGCCCCAGATCATCCCGCGCCCTGGTGCGGTGGCAAACGGGGTAATATATGGGGTTAATACCAGATGTGTAATGTCACCTGGCATCAAGCCCTGGGGTTCGTGAGGTCAGGCGTCTATCAGATACCCGACATCACCAACCCAGTCAGTAATAAAAAAAAATAGACGACAAACACATTTTTATTTGAAAAAACACTCCCCAATACATTCCCTCTTTAACCAATTTATTAGAAAGAAAAACAAATCCAGGTCTGGTGTAATCCAAGGGGTTGCCATGATGATCCACACTGTCCCAGTCAATGAAGAGCAGGATGTTCCCCATTGGCTGGGAGAGCAGGGCAGTGACCTGAGCTAACATCAATGGATCAGCCCAGGTCACTGCAGGGCATGACAAGTGCTGCTGTCAGCGAGGTACATTACCTGCGCTGATCTCCTGCACTGCCGACAGCACCTGTCACTGAGTTCAATGACCTTCACAGCCAAGTATCGCGAGAGGCCCGTGACGTCACCGCTAGTCAGTCTCTGGTCAGAAGCGAGAGAAGGTGATGTGACAAGCGGCGGCCATGGAGGACAGTGACAGCGCTGAGGTCGGGACTTCATCACCGCAGGTAAGCCGAGCGGGACCATGTGTGCAGAGTGACAGGAGGACGTCAGTGTCGTGGACTGCATGACTGGGGACGTGTGTGTGTGTGTGTGTGTGTGTATGTATGTGTACATGCCGCGTGCAGGAGGGGGCGGAGTGAGCTGAGCGGGGAAGTGTGGGCTTCCTGCACGTAACTAGGATAAACATCGGGTTACTAACCAAAGCGCTTTGCTTGGATAGCCGATGTTTATCTTGGTTACCAGCTTCTGGCAGGCTGCCAGCGATGGCTCCTGCACACTGTAGCTGTAAAAAGCCCTGCTTTTTGCTGCTAGAACCGTTCTCGAATGTATCTAGAACTATCGAGCTTTAGCAAAAAGCTCGAGTTCTAGTTCTATCTAGAACACCCCCAAAAATCACTCGAACCGCGAACTGGAGAACCTCGAACCGCGCTCAACTCTAGTAATGGCATCGATGTTCATTTGGAGATACTCCTGTACCTTCCTCTCCAGCCGTTGACTATGTGTCAGACTTGTTGTCTCTGGTGGCCTTGCAAAGGATGGTCCAAAAAAGTTATGAAAAGATTCAATAAAATTGCTGTTACCAGCACCAGATACGGTGCTACTGGTATGGGTAGACTGTTGAAGATGACGAGACCGTCCCATGTTTGTCAAGTTACAACTGGGAGATTCACTCCCTGCACCACGGTTGTTTGGTGGAAAAGCCGAGCTAAGATTGAGTAACAGCTTCTGCTGATACTCCTGCATACGTGCGTCCCTTTCTATGGCTGGAATTATGTCACAAAATTTGGACTTGTACCGGGGATCTAATAGTGTGGCAAGCCAGTAGTCATCATCACTTCTAATTTTGACAATATGAGGGTCATGTTGGAGGTAGTGCAGCAAGAAGGCGCTCATGTGTCTTGCGCAGCCATGCGGACCAAGTCCACGCTGTGTTTGTGGCATAGATGTACTAACCGTTCTTTCTTCCTCTGACATCTCCCCCCAACCTCTTTCAACAGAAATTTGACCAAGGTCTCCCTCATCTGCTGAGTCTTCCATGTCCATGGACAGTTCGTCCTCCATTTCTTCATGTTCTCCTGCACCTTCCTCAACATTTCGCCTGCTACTATGCGCCCTTGTTGATCCCTGTCCCCAATGGTCCCATGCCTGCCGCGTTGGTGATGATGAACGTCTGGACCTTGGTGATGTTGTTGTGTCTTGCGCATATGAATCCTCCTGTAGTTCCTCCCCTTCCTGTTGTCCCACTCCCTGACTCCGAATAGTGTTTAGCGTGTGCTCCAGCATGTAAATGACTGGACTTGTCATGCTGATAATGGCATTGTCAGCGCTAAACATATTCGTCGCCATGTCGAAACTGTGCAGAAGGGTGGATAGGTCCTTGATTTGAGACCACTCCATCAGGGTGATCTGCCCCACCTCTGCATCTCGTTGGGCCAGGCTATACGTCATGACATATTGCACCAGGGGTCGACGGTGCTGCCACAGTGTGGAGAGTCGAATTCCAGCGTGTCGGCACATCGCATTTCAGGCGATGAACCGGCAGGCCGAAAGACTTCTGGAGCGATGCAAGTCGCTCAGCTGCGGCGGTTGAACGGCGGAAGTGAGCAGACAGTTTTCGTGCCCTGTTCAGAAGGCAATCTAGGCCGGGATAGTGTGTTAAAAATTGCTGGACAACAAGGTTCAACACGTAAGCCATACAAGGCACGTGTGTCACCTTACCCACCCAGGTTTGCAGAATAGTCGCACACGGCCTTACCAGGCTGCAGGTTGAGTGGAGACAACCATTTATTAAACTCAGTCTCCAGAGCTGCCCACAACTCAGCCGCTGTGTGACTCTTATTTCCAAGACATTTCAAGCTAAAGACTGCCTGATTCCGATGCGCTCTGCTGCCAGCATAGTAATGAGGGGTGCGTGATTCCTTCTGCGCAGTTAGAACGCTGGTGGCCTGACCAGGAAGGCTTGGGGCGGAGGTGGAGGACCCAGACGAGGTGGAGGAGGCAGAAGCAGTGGCGGAACTTGGACAGACAGAGGATTGACACACAAGTCGTGGGGACGGCAAGACTTGTGCAGCAGACCCTTCACCATCTATCACCATAGTTACCCAGTGCCCAGTCAGCGACATGTAACGTCCCTGTCCATGCTTACTGGTCCAAGTATCGGTGGTGAAATGCACCCTTTGACACACAGAGTTTCTCAAGGAAGCGGTGATGTTGTGTGCGACATGCTGGTGTAGCGCAGGCACACCATTCTTAGAGAAGTAGTGGCGACTGGGCATCTGGCACTGGGGCACAGCGACAGACATAAGGTCTCTAAAATCCTGTGTGTCCACCAGGCGGAAAGGCAGCATTTCGGTAGCCAAGAGCTTACAGAGGGATAAAGTCAACCTCTTAGCTTTGTCATGTGTCGCAGGAAATGGCCTTTTATTTGTCCACATCTGAGGGACAGAGATCTGGCTGCTGTGTGTAGATGGTGGTGAGTAGCGTGTCCCTGAAAAAATGCAGCTTTGAGAGGAACGTGCAGGCGTTGACATGATGTTGCCTTCATCCAACGCTGTTGCTATCGATGTCTGAGAGAGCTGTACACACGCACTTGTTTCCCCTTCCAAACCAAATGACGACCTACCAAGCAAACTGACGGTTGTGGTTACAGTGGTGGAAGTTGTGCGTGGAAAACCAGGTGTGACAGCTTTCCCCACAGTCCTGGAAGATGAAGAGCGCGCGGATGCACTTGAAGGGGCAGGCGGTGGATAGTTCGCTCCGCTAGACCGCATTGCAGCACGGTGAGCTTCCCACTGGGACATATTATATTTATTCATGTGACGATTCATGGAAGAAGTTGTCAAACTCCTGAGGTTTTGCCCTCTATTAACAGAATCACGACAAATTTTACATATCACATGATTTGGGCGATCTTTTTCTATGTCAAAAAAGGTCCAGGCTAGGCAAGGCTTAGAGGGCATGCGACCTGCTGAGTCCCCCTGACTAGTGCTCAGAGGCAGAGTTGTGGCTGAGGATGCAGTTGTAGACATGCTACCAGTACTACTCCTCTGTCCAGGAAAGTGCAAGGTAACTTCGTCGTCAGTAGCATCCTCCTCCACTGCCTCTGTTGACCTCCTCGAGTGCCTGACTGTGGGTTGACAGTAGGTGGGATCTAGAACTTCCTCATCAAGCATTGTGTTTGCACTCCCCTCACCCTCAGACTGAGCCTCTTCCTGACGTGAACCAATATTTAAGTTGTCATCCCAATCTGGTATCTGCATCTCATCGTCATCAGTATGTTCCTCATTGTCTATTACAACAGGTGTTTCAGTTTGTGAATAAGGGTCAACATTATGCTCAGAAACTTGTTCATCATGGCCTGAATCTGAGTCACAAAGGTTCTGGGCATCACTGCAGACCATTTCCTGTTCTGTACTCACTGTAGCTTGGGAGCAGACCTCTGATTCCCAGGCTATAGTGTGACTGAACAGCTCTGCAGATTCAGCCATCTCAGTTCCACCATACTGTGCAGGGCGGATGGAGACTTCAGAGCTGAGTGAAAGCAAGTGTGATTGGGATGACAACTCCGAGAACTGGTGTTTTTTGGATGCGGTAGTTGAGGTGGCGGAGAGGGCACTTGTTGGACCACTTGAGATCCATTCAAGCATTTTCTTTTTTTGGACATCATCTACCTTTGTTCCAGTTGTTCGTGTCCGTAAAAAAGGGAGCACATCGGATTGTCCACGGTAAGTAGTAGACATCTTACTTTTGCTGGAAGATGGTCTATCTTCAGCAGATGTTAATGGAGCTTTGCCACCTTCCCCATGGACAAACCCTTTTTTTCCTTTTCCAACACGCCTCTTCCCCTTTCCACCAGCATCTGTCATTTTGCCACTCATTTTGATTGCGACAAGATTGTGCACTTAAAATGTGGTAGTAAAAATTGAGAGGTGGTGTAGATTGCAGCGGTGGTCTATCTTTATTAACAGCAGAATAAACAACAATAACTATCCCTGACGATGCAACTATGGCCCTTAAACTGGCAGCATAGTTTGCTAGTATAATGGCTTAGTAACAATGAGTTTGAGTGTGCAATGCAGATGTGCTGCAAATAGATTTGCACTAGTGGGACACTAATGGAAGTCCAACAGCCACTTTTAGGATGCCACCAAGTTTACTCAGTGTTTGCTAGTATAATGGCTTAGTAACAATGAGTTTAAGTGTGCAATGCAGAGGTGCTGCAAATAGCTTTGCACCGGTGGGACAATAATGGAAGTCCAACAGCCACTTTTAGGATGCCACTAAGTTTACTCAGTGTTTGCTAGTATAATGGCTTAGTAACAATGAGTTTGAGTGTGCAATGCAGAGGTGCTGCAAATAGATTTGCACTAGTGGGACACTAATGGAAGTCCAACAGCCACTTTTAGGATGCCACTAAGTTTACTCAGTGTTTGCTAGTATAATGGCTTAGTAACAATGAGTTTGAGTGTGCAAAGGGCAGGAGGGTACGGTGGCAGGGTTGTGGGTCTGGGTAGAGGAAAGGAAGCCTCCCTTTCTATCCCTCCTAATGGGGAAATGCAGCGAGGAAGTCCCTGACCTTAGCTACACAGACGCTGTTATCTTCTGTAGCTGTTAAAATCTGTTTCCACGGACCTGATTGTTACCTATGGCTCTGAGCCTGCTGTTATTAGCCCTTACAAGGGCTAATAGAAACTTCTATCCCTATTCTGTATAGCGCTGTGTGTATAGCGTACACAGCAGTATCGGAGACAGGAGCTATGCCAGCGGTGACTGACACCCAGACGCAGAAGAGATAATGGCGTCCGGACGGGCAGATGCCCATATTTATAATGCAGGGACAAGTGACATGGACATCCTATCACACATGCCGTTGCTTCTCTGGCTAAAAGTCCACTTAGCCGTGTGTGTGTCTGGGATTGGCTGACATGCTGGCCCGCCCCACTACACACGCGCGCGCTTAGGGAAGGAAGACAAGGAAAAAAAAAAATGGCGATCACCATTATCCCAGCAGCAGTGATCTGAATGCGCTGTTCCCGCACACTATACACTGAAATTTCATAATAGTGTGAGTCACAGAGTGACTTACACTATTACAGCGGAAAGCTAGCTAGTAATTAGCTTGGCGTTTTGCTGCTAGAACCGTTCTCGAACGTAACTAGAACTATCGAGCTTTAGCAAAAAGCTCGAGTTCTAGTTCGATCTAGAACAGCCCCCAAAATCACTCGAACCGCGAACTGGAGAACCACGAACCACGAACCGCGCTCAACTCTATTCATGACGCACATCCGGCATCCTTAGAGATGTCGTACTGTGTGACACCTCCAAACAACTGTTAACGAGTAAAAATACACACCTTATCATTGCTCGTTGACACGTCGTTCATTTCCATAATGTCGTTCCTCCTTCTGCGCGCTGGTTGTTCGTCATTCCTGTGGCAGCACACATCGCTACGTGTGACACCCTGGGAACGATGAACAACAACTTACCTGCGTCCCACCGGCAATGAGGAAGGAAGTAGGTGGGCGGGATGTTACGTCCCGCTCATCTCCGCCCCTCCGCTTCTATTGGGTGCCCGCTGTGTGACGTCGCTGTGACGCCGAACATCCCTCCCCCTTCAGGAAGAGGATGTTCGCCGTCTACAGCGACGTCGTTAGGTAGGTAAGTACATGTGACGTGTGACAGGGGTTTAACGACTTTGTGCGACATGGGCAATGAATTGCCCGTGACGCACAAACGATGGGGGCGGGTGCGATCGCTCATGCGATCGCACGATATATCGTCTCGTGTAACGCCGCCCTTAGTCGTATATGCCACAAAACTGGCCTTTGAAGAAGAGTGGCAAAGCAAAAAGAAAGCCATTTTTGAAAGTAAGCCATAAGAAATCCTGTTTGCAAAAAGCTATGAAGGGGAGACAGCTAGCATATTGAAGAAGGTGCTCTGGTCAGATGAGAAAAAAGTAGATTTTTTTTGGCTAAATGCCAAACATTATGTGTGGTGGAAAATTAACACTGCACATCACTTTGAAAACACCATCCCCACTGTCATGATTGGGGTGTAGCTTCACCTTCCTGCAGTGCAATGACTCTAAACCTACTCACAGAGCTACAATGTATTTTTTACATCAAAACATATTCATGAGTGTGAACGGCCCAAAGTGAAAATCCAGACTTAAATCTTATTCGCACTTTATAGCAAGACTTGAAAATTGCTGTTCACAGACATTTTCCATCCATTCTCACTGACCTAGAGCTATTTTACAAAGAAGAATGGACAAAAATGTTCAGTCTGTAGATATGCAAAGCTGATAGAGACTTACCCAAAAAGACTGGCAGTAGTAATTGCAGTGAAAGGTGGTCCTACAGAATTATATTTCTAAAATATTTAGAAAGCCATGTATCATTTCTTTTATACTTCACAAATCCTTGCTAATTTGTGTTGGTATATCACATAATATTGCAGTAGAATACATTCAAGTTTGTAGGTGTAACATGAAAAAATGTGGAAAGGTTCCCGGGGATAAATACTGTTTGATGGAATTGTAGATGTGCAAATAAGGGTTCACATTAAGCTAAGAATAGCACTGGTCACCTGTGGACCTCCCGACACTCGCCCAGATGTAGTCATACCCTCCCTTGTTATGCCCTTGACTAAAAGCCCAGAAACAGCAACATGGTCCAGTTTTGCGAAAACTTTGTTGTACTTTGCTTCATGGTGTGACAGCCTTGGCAAAATTGGGACGTTTGGCAAGTGTGGAAAATACCAGAATTTCCAATGTTATGCTTAATTGGGATTGGACTGCTGTTATCTAATGTTTTCATTCATTGTAACTGTATAATAATCTATTTAGTATATGTAGCTTGTCTAATTTTCTTCCATAAATATTGAGGGACTCCATATACTTGATCCAGCCCTGCCCATCAGTGAAAATGTGGGAGCACAACGGCATCAGAAACCTAAATTTCTGTCAATGTGTGAATAGGCATAAGTATCTGACTATACAGACAACTACAGACAAGAGTATAGGTGGTTGGGTAACTGGCAACTTGTGTGGCCAAGCTATAAAAATACATATATATATCTATGTATCTCTGTATCATCAGCATTAATCTGTTGGAGGAGGTGTCTGGCTGTTTGATGGCACTCTCTAGTGCAATTTGTAAAACTGTGGCGCATATTTGTAGATGTATTTAGTTTACTAATGCGGCCTACTGTGAAAAAACACGTATTTTCATATAATTTAACAAAACTATTCTTGATTCTAATTTTCAGGCTTTTAAAGAACAGGATGCCACTAAGCATATGCAGAAGAGTACTTTATTATCAGTAATGTTTGCAGTATTGGGATTGATCTATTTTGTAGGACTTACTTTCTGGGTAAGAAATATTTAAATTTTTATGTATTTCATGTAATAAAGCACATTATAATATGCATAAAAGTACATCTGTCTATAACCACCCAATCATAACCACCAGGAGGCGACACATATAGGATATAATGCAGAGCTTCGCACTCCTGTGAAGATGGTTCACAAGTAGGGACCCACCCAGGCCGAATTTCCCACAAAGACAACTAAAGGGTGCTTTACATGCTGCGACATTGCTAACGATATATCGTCGGGGTCACGTCGTTAGTAACGCACATCCGGCGTCGTTAGCGACATCGCAGCGTGTGACACCTAGGAGCGACGATCAACGATCACAAAATCGTCAAAAATCGTTGATCGTTGACATGTCGCTCCTTTCATAATATCGTTGGTGGTGCATGCCACTGGTTGTTCGTCATTACTGCGGCATCACACATCGCTATGTGTGACACCGCAGGAACGACGAACATCTCCTTACCTGCGTCCACCGGCAATGAGGAAGGAAGAAGGTGGGCAGCATGTTCCGGCCACTCATCTCCGCCCCTCCTCTGCTATTGGGCGGCCGCTTAGTGATGCCGCTGTGATGCCCAACGAACCTCCCCCTTAAAGCAGAGATTGTTCGGTGTCTCAAGAAACGTCGCTAAGCAGGTATGTGCGTGTGACGCTCCCGTAGCGATATTGTTCGCTACTGCAGCGATCACCACCATGACGAAACAGCGACGTGGGTGGGAGCTATCACGCACGACATCGCTAGCTATCGCTAGCAGTGACGCAGCGTGTAAAGCACCCTTAAGGCCATGGCCTAGGGTGCAGCATTCAGGAGGGTGTATATACAGTAGAAATAACAATCAAATATTTACCAATATTTCAGTAGAATTTTGAAAATATAAAATCCTGTTTTTTAAATTTGCATCCATATACATTAAATAACTTGAGCGGTACATTTACGTTGCCCATCTCTACAGCTTGCGCTGTCTTAATCACTGGAGCAGCCACAGGGAACAGTGCAGCAATTACTTACTGCAAATTCTTGCATTGCTGCCCCCTCTGAAGATGTCCTGGATCCTGAGTGATAGATGCTGTGGGAGAGGTGAGTGCAGTGCTGGTTCTCTGCTTTTATCTCTACCTCCCCTATGACAGAAGACATAGGGGGGTGAAGTTAGTAGCAGTAAGCGACACCAGTGCCAGGGGGAGGGGAGTGCAGAATTACGTTCTTTAGTCTGTAGAATGAAAATGTGGTAATCCAGCCCTGGTCTCACCTCTCATTCACAAAGTAATGAAGAATGTGGCTCTTGTCAAGGAATGAAAGTCAAGATGCTTTATTTACAGGTGCAATCCACAGTAAGGCCATGTGCGCACGTTGCGTTCTGTACCTTTAAAATGAACGCATCCTCTGTCAGAATTTGTCATTGTCAAATTTGTTTTTGACCACATAAACGCAAGAAATACACATGCGTTTTTGCCGTGTTTTCACCGCGTTTTACATGCATTTTCAGTGCTTAAAATGAGATGCATTTTCAATACAAAGACACTACTAAAGTTTGAACATTCAAACACGAGGAAAAATTAGAAAAAAAAAATTCATGCTTTAAATCATACACTATAATGATAATTTTCCTAAAAAGATTATTGAGATTTAATATTTTTATAAAAAATAAATTTAAATTATTGTTTGACTCTTTGTTTAGTTGGGCTGGATGTGAGGGCAAAAGGAAACCTCTTGACCGCACTATAATGCCAAAAACACATGCTTAACAAAAAAGCATGAATTTTGCATCAAAAATGCATGTAAACCGCTAGGATTTTGAATTTGGATGCGTTTTCAAAACTGTCATTGACTTCAATGTTAGTAAAACGCTGCCAAAACGCTAAAAACAATTGACATGTTGCTTTTTCAAACGCAGAGATTTTGACATTTGTCACACAAAACGCAGCGTTTTTGGACGCATAGTGCGCACAAGAAAGCCCTATTTCCCATAGACTTTGCTTGGAAAACAAAACACATGCATTTTGGCATTAAAACGCTTTAGTTCAAAACGCTGCGGTAACGCATGAAAAAACGCAACGTGCGCACATGTCCTAAATGCATTACTTTTTGGTCAAGTCATTGACCTTCATCAGATGCATTGTGTACAAAGTAACAAAATAGATAGACAAATAGAAAAATAATATGTACTGTGAGGCAGTGATAGGTGTCATATATGAAGGTCGCTATGTATCATCTAGAATGTGTTTGGAGACCTTGTGAGACCTGCTGCAGTGTGTTGTTGTCACAGCCACCACTGTCAAAATAAAAGAGTGTGAACTTGTTCAAGCTATTTGACCAAGTATTTTGTCTAAGTAAACCTGTTAGGGCTTTTATTTTTGGAAAGATCTGTAGGTTTGGCAGAGGGACGAATCTCTCCCTCCAGTCTGGGTCTCGCAACAGGCTCATGTCCGGAGAAATACATTTAATCCTGCAGAGCACAGCAGGGTGTGTCTCACTTGTCGGGCTGCTGGAGCAGCAGGTGCTGTGTGAGCTAGCTGTGTGGAGCAACACAGGCCAGTACTGAGAAACCTGGACATTATTAGTGGATTCCTAAAGCAGTGCAGGAGGTGATCTGGACATTTAATGGATAGCATATACGTGAACCAGCTGCGTTCCAGGTTTCCAGGAATGTAACACTTGTGTGGTGTGAATAAAAAAGACTGTTGGTGTGAACAAGATCCTGGGTCACTGCTTCACTTGACTGGCTCTAGGAAGCCGCTGCTTAACAACAGGCACAAACATACATGTACTATATACACAGGCACATTTTTTATTATATTATTATTATACTTATACATATATACAGGAAAATACACAGGCACATAAAACATATACACACCCAGGCATATATACTATATACACAAACACATGCACACATACATTTTATATATATATATATATATATATATATATATATGACGCCCTGGGCAAGCCAGGGGTCACAGGTCACAACACCACACGCACCCCACATTCCCTGCAGGTACACACAAGGTCAAAACTAAAATCCTTGTTGCCTTCCTCCAGGGGCTGATGTCCACACCAGGGGGTGGGCCAGGCGGTTGGCTCCGCCCACCGAGGAGTTCACAGCCCTGGAGGCGGGAGAACAAGGCAGTTGAGCTCAGGCAGAGCTTGAGTGAGAACAGAGTCCAGCTAGGGAGTTCAAAGTGAGAGGAAGTGGTAGAGGAGCTAAAGTAAGAGCAACAGAGAAAGTGACAGAAAGAAGCCTGAAGTTGGTCCGGGTGTGTGCCCCGGACTGAGACAGCAAGGTTGGCAGACGGCGGTGACTGTCTGCAGGCGAGACTGATTGGAGGTTGCCGAAAGGACCGTGGACAAGTGGTGACCCGGCGGTACCGGAGCGGTATACGAAGATTAGTCAGCACCAGGGCAGGGGCCTTTCGGATCCCGGCAAGGCTAGGAGTCGCCGAATTTGCCAAATCCGTCAGTGAAGGGGACGACTGTCTCCCAACAATCAAGTCCCGTTTGAAGGCAACAGTCCAACCGTTAAGGGGAGACACCGCCACCGCCAAGGCACCAGTTTCCCAGGGCCAGCGCCTGCGGGCAAGAGTGGAGCTCCTCCGGCTCATATCCAAGCCGGGGAGTGGGTTACCGGTGGGAACCCATCGCTACCAAACAACAACACATAGGTGCAGGGAAGAGACCTTCACCGTCAACTGCAGGGGAAGTCAGCACCGTAACCGTCCGAAGGACCCGTCAAACCAGCCGTTTGTTTACCGAGAACTGTGTCGTGTTTACTGGCTGAGTGAGTACCTCCGTGCCGTGCGGCACAGCGCTGCCCCTGCGCCCCTGCACCTCCACAGGCCCCATACCCGCCTGTCCACCATCCCAACCCCATCACTGGGCCCCGGGATCACCAACCCCTACCCACGGAGGGGCAACACAACAACTGGCTGCTCCACACCATCACTCCCGGGATCCCCAGCCAGAGCAGCGGTGGTGTACATTCAATCACCACAACCGTGGATGGCGTCACGGACAATAAACTATCCCCAAATCCCAATCCCCTTTCACTCACGGGCGAGGAGCGCCGCTCGAGTCCCCAGGATCCGGCCCATCGCTCGAGCCACCGAGCAGCGGCAGGCCACAGCAGCCGCGGCAGCCGGACCAGAGCAGTGGGAGAGCGCGGCGTCC
This sequence comes from Anomaloglossus baeobatrachus, assembly GCF_048569485.1. Classification (NCBI taxonomy): domain Eukaryota; kingdom Metazoa; phylum Chordata; class Amphibia; order Anura; family Aromobatidae; genus Anomaloglossus; species Anomaloglossus baeobatrachus. The sequence continues at coordinate 485,863,172 of NC_134358.1, forward strand.
CCTCCTCCGCCCGCGACATATACACACACACACACAGGCACATATACAGTAAATTCCACATAAACACAGGATCATACACACGCACACATACTATTTATGCACAGAGACACATATACTATATATATACACACATACACACATTTTATATATATATATATATATATATATATATATATACACACACACACACACAGGCACATATACAATACATTCCACATACACACAGGATCACAGGATCATACACAGGCACGCATTCTATTTATGCACAGAGGCACATATACTATATATACACACATACACACATTTTATATTTATATATATATATATATATTTATACACACACACACCTACATACACACAGGCGCATGCAAACATGTGCTATATATACACATAAAGGCACATCCAGTATATACAGTATACACACAGGCATATGTATGCCATATGTATGACCATGTATGTAAAGCGCTGTGGAATTAATAGCGCTATATAAGTGAATAAATATTATTATATTATTATTGTTATATATACACATATATACTATATCAAAACAAGCACATATACAATATATACATAGACACATATACTATTTATGCACAGAGATACATATACTATATATACACATAGAAGAAAGGAGATTGTCCGGTAACATTGCTTCCAATGTAAAAAACTTCAAAATTATTGTGGAAAATTAAGATTAATGTATGACAGGAAAAAGAAGATAAAAATCCCCTAGGCATATAAAAGACGAGTTTCGACCGAGCAAGCAGTCTTAATCATTATACATTCCCAATCTAAGTGCAGTGATTAAATACAGTTAAGAGAGGAGTGATGTGAAACTAAAACCCCCAGAACAAACAGAATCACCTGATACATTGTTACAAACAAGTGAAAAAGCTAATATATCACACACACCATACATCAGTAAGTATCATGCATATCCGATTTGATGTTCAGACTTCCTGGAGATCTAGACTTTAGCTCAAAGATCTACTTCTTTTCTCTATACTTAGAAGTCTCAATCTGTTTCCCCCTCTCTTGGGAGATCTCATTTTCTCCAATGCAGTAACCCTTAGCATGTTGACATTTCCTGAGTGGTTCCGCAGAAAGTGCTGTGAAGCCCCTGACATACTGTGGGTGGTCTGAATGTTGTAGATATGCTCCGAAAGTCTCCTTTGCAGAGACCTAGAGGTGCATCCTACATATTGCAAATTACAAACAGGACACTAAATCATATAAACAACATATGTAGAAGCACAATAATTAAAGGAATTAATTCTGTGTAACCTATGATTTACTGCTGATGAAAACGTTTGTGTTATTAATATAATGACACAAGCCGCAGACTTTTTTTCCTACCCTTGGAGGAATAAATGCATTAAAATTGGTGCACGACTTTTATAAATGCAGCTAAAAAGTAAAAATGATACAAAATATGTCAAAAGTTATAAAACAAAGGAAAGATTCCTCCTTATGCTTTTTTTTCCACTGTTAGTGCAATTTTAGAAAAAGTAAGTTGAAATGCAAGTAACGTTTCATATTTTTTAGATGCCTAATTCACCGATGAACAATGATTTTGTTAAAGGAATACTGTTGGTTCTTCTTAAAGCATTTTTGTGTGCTGGAATAACAATAAAAAGAAAAAATTAAGTGAAATATCCAAACTTTCCTTCAGCAATTAGACCACTCTCACATAGCTCAGAGATACCAGTCTCTACTCAATCGACATCTTGGACCTTGAATCCAGAAGAAGTTTCAGACGCTAATTAGGTTGAAGAAGAAACTGATCTAGAAGATCCTGATTTTCTAGGCCAGGGTTCCCCAACACCAGTCCTCAAGGGCCGCCAACAGTGCATGTTTTCAGGATTTCCTTAGCATTGCATGGGTGTTGGAATCATCAACTGTGCAGGTGATTAAATTATCACATGTGCAATACTAAGGAAATCCTGAAAACATGCACTGTTGGTGGCCCTCGAGGACTGGAAATGGGCACCCATGTTCTAGGCCATGCATATGGGAAACCTCAAAAACTAAACCAAGTTGATCTAAATGATTTAGTTCATGATCTGAACCTATCAAAAAATCATGCCAGTTTAAAAGTAATACTTCTGCATAATGGCATAAAAAATCCATTTGTTCCTCTTGCTTATGAAGCAAGTCTGAAAAAGCATATGAAAATAAGCACCTACTGCTGTCAAAGACTTGTTTTGAAAACTACAAGTGGAATATGTGTGGTGATCTGAAGGTAATAGCCTTGGTGCCTGGGTTGCAGCTCGGCTATACAAAGTTTTGCTGTTTTTTATACAAATGGGACAGCAAAAAACAATTCACAAAACAACAATTGCCACTAAGAAACAGTTTGATCCTGGAAGAAAGAAAGTCCTGCATAAGCCTCTGGTAGCGCCAGAAAAAGTTTTCCTTCCGCCACTCCACATAAAACTTGACCTAATGAAGAACTTTATCAAGGTGATGGATTTTGATGGTGAGGGTTTTGCATACTTCAGAAATAAGTTTCCACAAATCAGAGAGGCCAAGATCAAGGAAGGAATTGTCTTGGGTCCACAAAGAAGGGAAATTATAAACGACACTGATTTTGACACAAAACTAAGCGAAACTGAGGCATCGGCGTGGGAGTCGTTCAAAACTGTAGTGGTGAACTTCCTTGGCAGCCACAAAGCACCAAACTTTTGAGATCTTGTGACTGAATTATTACAATGCTACAAAAAATTGGAATGCAATATGTCTCTCAAGACACATTTCCAGGACTTTCAATTAGATTTTTTCCCCATTACCTTGGAGACGTCACTGACGAGCACGGTGAGACGTTTCATCGGGACATTGCGCTACTTGAAGGCCGGAATAAAGGGAAATGGAGCCCAAAATACTCGCAGGCCACTGTTGGGGACTAAAAAGGGACGCACACCTGCTGCTAAATATTCAAGAAAATCAAACCTTTTTTTTAAATAACTAAAGAAACTAAAATATGTATTAAGTAATTTCTGTTAAATTAAAAAAATAACGCCTTACTGAAAGTCCTTGCCTGATAGAAAAATTCTGAAAGCAGATTTGGAATCAGGGGAAAAATTACCATAAAGCGCAGCCTATTTCATGCATTTAACTGACAAAACTAACATTTGGTAGGCCAGTGATCAGGGTACATGAACAAACTACTTAAATCATCATCAGCATTAGTTTATCTGATGACAAAATAATGACTTGGTGTGTATTTTCATCAGGTTTTCTTAAATTACCTGGAATATGATGTAAACCCAATTTTTTTTTTTTAACTCCATGGAGTTTTTTTTTATGATCGTACATTTTTATCTCTGAAACAGCATCACAGTTTAATTATGGACAAACTAGAATAAAAAGATAGCAATAAACTTTTTCTCACATTTTTTTTTCAGGGTTTCATGCTTGGAAAGTCCGGAGAAACTTTAGCCATGAGGCTCAGATCTCTGTCATTTAAGGCATTGCTTCGACAGGTATAGTAGTTGTTTCTATGACTCTTCTTACAAATAAATTATATTCTGATATGATCTGATATGGTGCTACTCGGACACTATGTAGCTTATGATGCTTTTTCCATTTTGTCAGGGACTTACAGAATTTTTTTATAGCCAGAATTGTGCAGTTTGCAGCCCTTTTCTTCCAATTAAAATGACCGACGTCCCAACAAAAACCTAATGGAACCTATTGTAAGTCAGAATTTGTCGGTATCCATTCCACCCCTAAACTATTTATATGCACATGTGCAAGTCCAGCAATATCTTACATGGCCAGTCCCTTCCTCTATTACTGAGAAATCAGCATTTGAATTGATATCCAAATGAGGCTGAAGGACTATGGTAGACCTGAAGCCTCTGTCCCTTCTGTCGCCTCCTTCTGCTTCACTGACAGCAGCCTATATGCTGCATGACTACCAAGCAGAGGAGCCATCAGTCAATAAAGATTCATATTCACTATAATTCATATTCATTTAAACTCTGATTTTTCAGTAATTTTGAATTGACTGACCATCTAAAGGTATTGCTGGATTTGTCTGAATGAGCTACATGGACATATACATTGTTTGGATTGTAAAATCCTGTTGACAGATTTCTTGTAAAGAATTAAATTTTAATCATTGAAACATAACTTTTTGGAAAGGTAACCAGTGGGAGCCCAACCGATCTCTCTGAAATTCCCACAATCGGAGTTTTCTATCATAACCTGTCCATAGGAAGTGCGGCCACCACTTCATTCCAACAGTGCATGTCAGAGTCCTGTTCTTAATTGACTGGGACTCCTATGGGTAGCACTCCTATTCAGGGGCGTAACGACCGTGGTCGCACAGGTCGCCACCTCGACCGGGCCTTGTAGGTTTTGGGGGCCCAGTGCCCACTCTGTATAGAAACAGCTGGCTCCTCTCAATCAGTTGCGCAGCTACCGGTGGCTGGGGCAGAATATGCGGCCTCCCCAGGCCCCGTGCTCAGAGGGGGCCCACCCGGGGCTGCGCTATTGTTAACTATATCAGCGTGCGCCTGGCTCCCATGCTGGTATATATTATGTCCCCCAGCCTGGCTCCCATGCTAGTATATATAATGTCCCCCAGCCTGGCTCCCATGCTAGTATATATAATGTCCCCCAGCCTGGCTCCAATGCTGGTATATATAATGTTCCCTAGCCTGGCTCCCATGCTGGTATATATAATGTCCCCCAGCCTGGCTCCAATGCTGGTATATATAATGTTCCCCAGCCTGGCTCCAATGCTGGTATATATAATGTTCCCCAGCCTGGCTCCCTGCTGGTATATATAATGTCCCCCAGCCTGGCTCCAATGCTGGTATATATAATGTTCCCCAGCCTGGCTCCAATGCTGGTATATATAATGTCCCCCAGCCTGGCTCCGATGCTGGTATATATAATGTCCCCCAGCCTGGCTCCCTGCTGGTATATATAATGTCCCCCAGCCTGGCTCCAATGCTGGTATATATAATGTCCCCCAGCCTGGCTCCAATGCTGGTATATATAATGTTCCCCAGCCTGGCTCCAATGCTGGTATATATAATGTTCCCCAGCCTGGCTCCAATGCTGGTATATATAATGTTCCCCAGCCTGGCTCCCTGCTGGTATATATAATGTCCCCCAGCCTGGCTCCAATGCTGGTATATATAATGTTCCCCAGCCTGGCTCCAATGCTGGTATATATAATGTCCCCCAGCCTGGCTCCCATGCTGGTATATATAATGTCCCCCAGCCTGGCTCCGATGCTGGTATATTGGTATATACCATATTTTGTCCCCCAGTCTGGCTCCCATGCTGGTATATATAATGTACCAGATGTAATAGGATTTAGAGGATTATGGAGTGTACATTATACTATACTGAAGATTATGGGATGTGAATTATCTTAAATGGAGGACTGTGGGATGTGTATTATATTATATGGAGGACTATGGGATGTGCATTATCTTAAGTTGAGGACTGTGGAATGTGTATTATATTATAGGGAGGACTATGGGATGTGCATTATATTATATGGAGGGCTATGCTCTACACTATACTATATGGAGAATTATGTGAAGTATATTATAATACATGGAGGACTATGAGGGTGCATTCTAATACATGAAGGTTTATTTGGGACCCATTATACTATATTGAAGGCTATGTGGGGGCCATTATAGTATTTGGAGAGCTATATACGAGGGGGGACAAAGGTAAAGCATGGAATGGGAGAGTTTTGTGCTGAGGAAAAAAGGCTCTTTCTCTCAGCACCCAGGTTTCTCATGCTCTGCTATACAGCTTTCTCTAAGCACCCAGCTTTCCCATGCTCTGATATCATGGGAAAGCTGGGTGCTGAGGTAGAGATGTATATCAGAGCATGGGAAAGCTGCGTGCTGAGGAAAAGATGTATATCAGATGGGGAAGGTGTGTGCTGAGGACAAGATGGATATTAGAACATAAGAAAGTTGGATTGCTGAGGGAGAGAGCCAAGTGTCAGCACTGCTATCTCGTACCCCAAGTGTCGGTGTCATTATCCCGTACCCCAAGTGTCGATGTAAGGTTGGAGGGCCCAGGTCCAAACTTGATCTGTAATTTATCTCCTATCATCTTAATTTAAATGATGGGAAAAACCTTATAAGCTAAGAATCACCGAGATCCAAATATTCACTGACCTCTACCCTGCTAAAGTCCCAGGACTCTGTGAGACTTTTCTTTTTTATTTTTTTACAGAGAACGCCTGCATCCTTGAAACTCAAAAAATAACTTATATCATATTCCAAAGCTTCCAATAATATACTATCCTTTTCACATCTCACTTATAGGATATGGCCTATTTTGATGAACATAAAAATTCTGTGGGAGTTCTTCTTACAAGACTTTCAATGGATACCTCTCAGATTAAAGCGGTGAGTATTAAACCAGGAGTCTGTCACCAGATTTCAAAAACAAAGCAGACATAATTTAACATATCTCTGAGACCCCTATGAGGCTGGTGTACTTATTTTGAAATTCCATGTCAAAATGGAGCTATATACCCATTTGAACATTGTCCTGTCTAATATTAAGGTGAGTTCTGCTTTAGCTTGATTCTTAAAATGATCAGTTTAATTTCAGGTTTTTTTCAGCTATTCCAATGTGATTTTCCAAAACAAGTACACCAATTTCATCAGGTTTAAGAATTTTTTGTATAAAATGGGTTGTCCTCTAGTTTAATATCAACTACTTCTGGATCTCTCATTGACTAAACGCAATTTACTCTGCACTGAATTTCTAAAATGTCAAAGCAGAGTAAGCAGCTTGTATGAGATCATGCAGCTATAGGGCAAATATTTTGTTGTCAAACACAGCCAGACTACTACAGAGAAAGCAAAAATTGTGTTTTACCATATTTGACTTTTCAATTGTTAGATTAATAACATTGAACCAGTGTGTGTATGTCACGGGGTATGTAATGGCAGGATAGGTGATCCTAGGCTTGCCCTCAGACTAAAGTCCCTGCGCTGTCCATTATCTCGGAGGTAGGTTTGATGGTAGCCAAGTTTAAGCCCCCAGCGTTACCCTAACTCCTTGTCAAGTCTTGATCTTACTCCCCCTCTCCCACACCCTCAGGGCAGGCTAGAAACCTCAAAGATAACCCCCCACAAAATGATACGGAGAAGCTTGTACACACAGCACTCAAAACACAAAGGAGAGACAATATTTATACTGGGAAACAATGAAAAAGGGGAGAAAAAAAGCGCACAACAGGGGAATGCTCACAGCACTCAGAAGCACAACAAGGATAACCATCAACAGGATAATCACCAAGGCAGGGAATTGCTGGAGCTAAAACAGAAGCTATGATCGGCACCTACAGAAAGTAAGCCGTGCTTTAAATACGGAGGAGACAGCTGCACAAGGCAATTAGGAACCTGAGCTCTAGGTCTTGCTCACAAGTCTGCAGGTATCAACTCCTGCAGACCTCAAGACCAGTGAACCTGAACCAGCCAATGCCCGCCTCAGGCTGAACAATACAGAATCCTAAGGTTGCTTGTCAGGCTCTGTCGTGTGACAGGGTCCGACAACACCGAGCCCGTAGGTGTATGCAAAGCCGAACATCGCATGACAGTATGTCTAAAGATTAGAATGCCCTGACAGTGTTTCTCCGATGGACCCAGTGATTATGGGTGATTATTGGGTGTAGGGAGAGCACAGGATCTTCTGGATTCTAATAATCTTAGTCAGCTCTGATATGCAGGAAGGAGGCAAAATTTATGCTAATATGTAAGCCCCAGTTACTGTAGAAATTAACAATTAAAAGAGAGTCTAATATCTTTTAAGACCTTATGGGGTCATTTGTGGTTGTAAAACAAACAAGGCAATATGAACAAGTATTTACATTTTCCTCCGATATCAGTGAGACAAATTTTAGAGCTGTGAAGGGTGCATGTACAATAAAACGGAAAATGTGTCTTGCTTGCTATCAGAGAAAATGGCCCGGTCTTGGACTGGTTCATAACCTATCCATAGTATATTTCATCAATATTAGAATGGTGGGGGGTCAGATACCTGACATCTCTACTAATCAGCTGTTTTCAGCTCTCACAGGAGCTAGATGTAGTGAGTGGAGCACACTGTTTAGTAGCAATAGCCAAGAATTGCAGCACAGCTTATATCCAATTGAAAAGAATATGGTAGAGGAAATGGCAGGACCAAAAAAAGGCAAAGAGAGCTTAAACTGGGACATCGGAAAACATTTACTAAATAAAGTATATTGGTGTAGAGAGGTGGTAGGGGCCGCGGCCAGACTCAGTCCTGCTGCTGTGATTCAGCCCTTCTTTCTTTGGCCCGGGCCCCAGTCCTCTCCACAAGGCAAGGAGAAAGGTGGGGGGGGGGTTAGTCGGGTGTGCAAGCCATATCTCTATGCAAGTCCTCGGACAATCCAGGAGATTCCTGCTGGGAATTGCTGGAGACAGATTCAGTTTTCTTATTCAACAGTCTTTTACTAACATTTACACATAGTACTTCAGTCACATTGTAGGTATGGAACATTCGACTTTGAAAAACACTTTTACTGCAGACTGCTCCTTAGCCTCTGGTACTAATGCTGTTGTTTCAATGTCCTCTATTTCTCTATCTGACACCCCAGTTCCACTCAGTAAACTCCTAGAGTCTCGCACAGCCATGTTCGCATTCAGCCTATAGGGCACCGTTCCTGCTAATGGTCTTTCGACCTGCACTGCCGTCAGGCACAGCTCTGGGTCCCTCCACGACGATTTGTTTGCCAAGTCTATGTTAGCCATCTGCTGTGGGACTAGTAATGCTGGACACAGTTGCAATTCAGATTATCTGGGTAAGGGTACTACAGTGGAATAGAGCACTCCGCTGTTCCGTTTTACATGACAATTTCTGTTTTTGGTTTTGGGCCTTGGGACGTACACCCATTCTCTGAACCTTGAGTATTTGCTGGCTTGTACACTACAAGTTCTCTCTATACTTTTCTTTACACTACTCCTACCTCTACTCCATAACTAACTTTGTATATATCGTCCTTAACTCCTCCCAGTGATCTTAACTCTTCACTGTCTTGCTACTTCTACCGCTAGGCAATCTCCAATATGCTGATAAGGAGCAATTACTAAAACCAACCACTGGATGGCCACATGTGCAACATAAGCATAAACACATTAACAATATGTACATTATTCTCAACTTCGATTGAGGTCTGTGCACAAGTCCAGCACCCCCTTACACTAGTAAGGGCAATTGTGTAAGATCTTGTACACAACAGAACATAATTTTGTCCCACTGCCTAAAATGAGCAATAGATTTTCTATGCAACATATGGTCCATTGTGTCTGCTGGTGGACTGCAGAGGAGACGCTGAGAATTTCATTACATTTGGATGAAAAATTTCATTGTGTAATTAATTCTAACATTATTTCAAAATCTAGCAGTACAAGTATGTCACATATATTGATAAGAGTAGGTATACTATCCTCTCTGGCGATTTCTTAACTTAAGTAACATTTTTTTCTAGGTTACTGGAATGCAACTGGGATTACTAACAATGAATATGTTCACTCTGCTTACTGCAGTCATCGTTGCTTTTGTACATGGCTGGCAGCTGACACTACTTATCTTGTGCGGCATTCCGATAGTGATCACAGTCTACATTATTAAGCAGAGGGTGGACGACTCATCTAGTGATCGCAAGGCTCTGGAGGAAGCTGGAAGGGTATATACATATTTCTGTTATACTCATGTTTCAGTCAAACATCCAAACTTCGAGACAATTAGTTAATTTGATTTAACTCTTAGTGACCACCAATACGACTTAAAACCGACTAAGGTATAAGTGAATGTACATTAGAACTGACACCCCGCTGCACCAGGCACAATCAATGTTAGCACCAACCATGGCTGTTTAACCCTTTAGATCAGGGGTCTCAAACTCGGCTGGGTGTATGGGCCGCACACAGGAAAAAAATAATTTGAGGGGCCGCATTCCTTTCAGGACAAAGTGACATTGGTAGTGGTACCATTTTTTCTTTCTATACACCCTTGAATCACTGTTTTTGAACATTTTTCATTTGTCCATTATAACAAATGTGTAGTGTGTGTGTGTGTGTGTGTGTGTGTGTGTGTGTATGTATATTATATATATATATATATATCTACATACACACTTTTTTTTTACATTTTTCCCCCTTTTTGTAAGAAATACAGTTTTACAATAACCACCGCATAGTAATTTTGGCCAACATCTTGTAGTAATGTGCCCCATCTTGTTTCCCATTATTCCCATAAAAATGTGTGCATCCTTGTCCCCTTGTAGCAATGGGCCCCAGCCTCAGCTAACACACACACACACACACACCACACCCTGTGCAGCCTCAGCTAACACCCCCCCACCCTGTGCAGCCTCAGCTAACACACCCCCCACCCTGTGCAGCCTCAGCTAACACACTCCCCCACCCTGTGCAGCCTCAGCTAACACCCCCCCCACCCTGTGCAGCCTCAGCTAACACCCCCCCACCCTGTGCAGCCTCAGCTAACACACCCCCCACCCTGTGCAGCCTCAGCTAACACCCCCCCCCCACCCTGTGCAGCCTCAGCTAACACCCCCCCCCCACCCTGTGCAGCCTCAGCTAACACACCCCCCCACCCTGTGCAGCCTCAGCTAACACCCCCCCCCCACCCTGTGCAGCCTCAGCTAACACACCCCCCCACCCTGTGCAGCCTCAGCTAACACACACCCCCACCCTGTGCAGCCTCAGCTAACACACACCCCCACCCTGTGCAGCCTCAGCTAACACCCCCCACCCTGTGCAGCCTCAGCTAACACCCCCCCCACCCTGTGCAGCCTCAGCTAACACCCCCCCCTTTGCAGCCTCAGCTAACACCCCCCCACCCTGTGCAGCCTCAGATAACACACTCCCCCCCACCCTGTGCAGCCTCAGCTAACACCCCCCCACCCTGTGCAGCCTCAGCTAACACCCCCCCCCTGTGCAGCCTCAGCTAACACCCCCCCCCCACCCTGTGCAACCTCAGCTAACACCACCCCCCACCCTGTGCAGCCTCAGCTAACACACCCACCCGACCCTGTGCAGCCTCAGCTAACACCCCCCCACCCTGTGCAGCCTCAGCTAACACACACACACACACACACACACACACACACTCTGTGCAGCCTCAGCCAGCAACAGAAACACACACCACACACACACACACACACACACACACACACACGAAAACATTCTTCTCACCTGCTGTCAGCGGCATGCAGGCACGTGAACTCGGTGAAGCCTCAGCTACCACACACACACACACACACAATGCAGCCTCAGCCAGCAACAGAACCACACACACACGGCATGCCACACACACAGTGCAGCCTCAGCTAGCAACACAGAACCCCACACACACGAAAACATTCTTCTCACCTGCTGTCAGCGGCACGCAGGCACGTGGACCCGCATACCTCACAACCGTCCCGGATACAGCGGGACAGTCCCTCTTCTGAGCCTTTGATCCCGAGTCCCGCCCGTGAGGCTGTTTGTCCCGTGTCTACACCCACCCACTGTAGCCCCGCCTCGCTGTTTCTCCCTTCTATTCAGTACAGAGCCGAGCGCGCACCTTGAAACTCCTGTGACTGCTGCTGAGGTATAAATCACCCCCTGCAGCAGAGCGACCCCCCCCCTGCAGCAGAGCCGCCCCCCCCTGCAGCAGAGCCGACCCCCCCCCCCCCCCTGCACCAGAGCCGACCCCCCCCCCCCCTGCACCAGAGTCGACCTCCCCCCCCCCAGAGCGGACATCCCCAGCTCCGGAGCCTGCATTTCTCTGCAGCTGTTCTCTGACTCCCCGTGTGTGGCTTCTCACTGCTGCAGACACACGGGAATCAGGAAGCTGAGGAGGAGACCGTGCAATCAGCACTTCTCTCTCCTGCAGATAGCACTGGCCAGTAATAACCTATGCAGAGTGGCATCTGCAGGCTTCTATTACCGATCAGTGGTCTCCTGCCTGTGGAGCTGCTGGGTCCTAGCTTCCCAACAGCTTCAGCTCTGCTTTATCCTGGCTGCCCTACCAGTTAAAGGGAACCTGTCAGCAGAAATTTCACAATAAAAATAAAAGATTCCCCTCTGCAGCTCCTGGGCTGCTTCTAGAAAGGTTCCTGTTGCTATTGTGCCCCCTTTGAGACCTACAAAAATACTTTATGAAGTCTTACCTTTTTGTATGCAAATGTGTTTTTATGGTCTCGGGGGCGGGCTGTCTGGCGTCCGTTATTCCCCCTCCTGCCGCTTTACGCAGTCCCCCATTGCTCATTTACATACACAAGGACGCGTTCCTCATGTAACTGTCCTCCCGAAGTTTTGCGCATGTGAACGCTTTTTCAGGTGATTGCGCAGGCGCGAGATTATGGGCGGCGCTGTGATTGTCATCAGCAGCGTTAACCAAGTACCCGCCCATAATCTCGTGCCCGCACTTTTCCCTCTGACTCCACCGTTATGCGCAAGTGCTGGCCATATGAACCATGTTACCTATTACTGCTTGCACGAGATTATGGGCGGGTACTTGGATGACTTTGCTGATGACAATCACAGCGCCGCCCATAATCTCGCGCCCACGGTAATAGGTAACATGGTTCATATGGACAGTGCTTGCGCATAACAGTGGAGGCAGAGTGAGAAGCGTGGGCACGAGATTATGGGTGGGTACTTGGATGACGCTGCTGATGACAATCACAGCGCCGCCCATAATCTCGCGCCTGCGCAATCACCTCAAAAGCGTTCACACTTTGCACAGTGCTCAGTCCTGCGAGAGTGGCACTGGGCATGCACAAAACTTCAGGAGGACAGTTACATGAGGAAGGCGTCCTCATGTATGGAAATGAGCAATGGGGGACGGCGTACAGCGGCAGGAGGGGGAATAACGGACGCCAGACAGCCTGCCCCCGTGACCATAAAAACAGATTTGCATACAGAAAGGTAAGACTTTATAAAGTATTTTTTTAGGTCTCAAAGGGGGCACAATAACAACAGGAACCTTTCCAGAATGCAGCCCAGGAGCTGCAGAGGGGAATCTTTTATTTTTTTTGCTAAATTTCTGGTGACAGGTTCCCTTTAAAGGGAACCTATCAGGTGCAATCTGCACTCAGAGCCAGGAGCAGTTCTGGGTGCATATTGCTATTCCATACACTAGCATAGATAAAGGCATCTATAGAAAAAGTATTTTTAAAGATCTTATATCTTATGCTAATTAGCGCGGGGACTAGTCCCAAGGGCGTTACTTCACTTGGCTAGTCAGCTCACATAGCGTGTGAGTACTCACACAGGGGCGTAATAACATGCTAACATGCTATGCGAGCCGACTAGCCAAGTGAAGTAACGCCCTTGTGACTAGTCCCCTGCTCATTAGCATAAGATATAAGTTCTTTAAAAATATTTGTTCTAATGATCTATTTATCTATGCTAGTGTATACAGGGACGGTTAGGCAGGGATTAGCAATATGTACCCAGAACTGCTCGTGGCTCTGAGTGCATATTGCACCTGACAGGTTCACTTTAAAGGGAACCTGTCACCAGATTTGGGGCCTATAAGCTGCGGCCACCACCAGTGGGATCTTATATACACATTCTAACATGCTGCATACCTCCCAACCGTCCCGGATACAGCGGGACTTTCACGCTTTACGTTGTTTGTCCCGTTGCCACGGGCGGGACGGCCGGCTCCCGGGCTCCGCCCACCCACTCTCTCTCCGCCTCCCTGCTTTTCCCTCCTACCATCCTAGTAGACGTGGCATAGAGAGGAGCGCTGCCTGTGCTGCTGCTGGTACAGTAAACGAATCTCCCCAGTGCTGATTTCCCTCCCTCCCCCCTCACCCCCTGCCGCCTGTCTGTGCGGGCGCCCCCCTGCCGCCTGTCTGTGCGGGCGCCGCCCGCCGCCTGTCTGTGCGGGCGCCCCCCGCTGCCTGTCTGTGCGGGCGGCCCGCCGCCTCATTGTGCGGGCGGCCGGCCGCCTCTCTGTGCGGGCGGCTGGCCGCCTCTCTGTGCGGGCGGCCCGCCGGCTGCCTGCGTGTCCGTGCTGGAGGCCCGCCGGCTGCCTGCGTGTCCGTGCTGGAGGCCCGCCGGCTGCCTGCGTGTCCGTGCTGGAGGCCCGCCGGCTGCCTGCGTGTCCGTGCTGAATGGGTGTGGATGGGGAGTGGATATGGGCGTGACTGTGAAATGGGTGTGGTTAGGGGGCGTGGCCTAAAAATTTGCCGCGGCAGTTGGGAGGTATGGGACCCGGTAATGATCACAGCTGCTGTCATCACTGAACTTTCGGCCGGCGCGTGCAGAGCAGTTCTCACTGCACAACAGCCACTGGCCAATCACAGGCAATCATCTAAGGTCATATGCAGCAGGTGCTTGCCTCTGATTGGCAGGCGGCTGTTATTGCGTTCTGCAGCGAGAACTTCACTGTGCGCGGCAAAGACAAAACTGTAGACTGAAATAAATAACTGGCAGCTGCGGCCCCTGCACCGGTCGCCATCTTTACCAGGTCCACGGGCCTGCGGCCCGCAAGAAGTCACCTGAAGGGCCGCATGCGACCCACGGGCCGCGTGTTTGAGACCCCTGCTTTAGATCCTGTTGTCAATAGTGGCTACAGCATTTAGATGGTTAACAGATTGTGGGGCTCCCTCTAACCTCATCAGCACCCTGAGATCATGAATCTAGGGTCGTGATGGTTGCTGTGGAAAATCAAATACCTACCTTATAGTCTGCCAGTGGTAGTGATTTGTTCATAAGATAGCAACCTTTAGGAGGTAAAAATAACATTTTTCTTTCCCGTCACGACACTTTCCATTAATTTCTGAAAAGCAACTGAGGGGTTAATAAACTATCTGACAGCAGTTTTAAATATGTTGAGGGGCGCTGTTTTTAAAATTGTATCACTTTTGTGTTTGTTTTAATATATAGGTCCCCAAAAAGTCACTTAAAACTGAATAAGGCCATGTGCGCACTTTGGGTTCAGTTCTGCAGCGTGTAAGTCACTGCCTGCCGAAGAAGCTGCATTCTGAGACGCATTCGGCAGAACGCAACGTGCGTACATTCCTGGAGAATTCATGCGTTCTGGATGCTTTCTCTGCCATAGACAGAGTGGGAAAAGCATCCAGAATGCACATATTTCACAGTGCGGTCCCACTCGGCTCTGCAACATCCCCATAGACTTGCAGCAGAGCCGAGTGGGACCGCACTGTCAAAAAGAGCATGGCTGGCTGCGAGACAGTGCCGCGCGATCAGAATAAACTCGGATGAACGTCACCCGACTTCATGTGATTGCGCGGCTCTGTGCGTGTGCCGCGGCTTGATTTGTGGTCACAGGTGAAGGATACACCTGTGATCGCAAATCCCCTGAGTGACTGCAGAGAGCTGGGTGATCAGCTGTGCTTTCACTCAGGTTACTCGCGGCCACAGCTGCAGTCCTCCACCTGAGAGTGGTGGCCGCGAGTAACCTCAGTGACAGCACAGCTGATCGCGCGACTCCCTTCAGTTGCTGTATGGAGCTGACAGGAGCAGCAGTTTTCTACTGCCGCTCCTGTCAGCTTCCGATGTAGCAGAGCTGAAAGCATCGTGGGACCTTGCGTGGATTACTTCGGACCTGGAGGTGTTTTTGAGGGGTTAATAAAGTGGTGAAAGAGGGTGGTTTTTTGTCTTTCATTCCAAATAAAGGATTTTTTAGATGTGTGTGTTTATTTTCTTTAACTTACAGGTTAATCATGGAAGGTATCTCGGGGAGACACCTGCCATGATTAACCTAGGACTTAGTGGCAGCTATGGGCTGCTGCCATTAACTCCTTATTACCCCATTTGCCACCGCACCAGGGCAATTCGGGATGAGACGGGTAAAGTCCCGGGACTGTCGCATCTAATGGATGCGGCAATTCCGGGCGGCTGCTGGCTGATATTGTTAGGCTGGTGGGCTCCCCATAACATGGAGCACCCCATCCTGAGAATACCAGCCTTCAGCCATGTGGCTTTACCCTGGCTGGTAACATAATTGGGGGGACCGCATGTCGGTTTTTTTCAGTTATTTATTTATTTTTTTTACTGCTCGATATAGACACGCCCACCAGCAACTGTGATTGGTTGCAGTGAGACAGCTGTCACTCTGCATGGGGGCATGTCTGACTGCAACCAATCATAGGCGCCGGAGGGCGAGAGAAGCAGGGAATACGTGATGGATTATCGAGCGGCTGGCATTTTCAAAAGAGAAGAAGCCGCCACAGTGTGAACGCCATGCAGCGCCGCGCCGGTGATCGTGGATCGGTGAGTATGAGAGAGGAGGTGGGAGGGAGAGATCAACATGGACAGAGAGAGATAGAGACATAGAGAGAGAGAGAGACCAAAAGACCTGCCTTTGTTATGTTAAAGAAACATGTGGATCGCAACAATAATGCAATGCAAACGCACTGCTTAACATTTTTGCAGCGATTTTCTACAACTCATTGATTTTAACGGGTGTAGAACGCAGCCAAAATGGCAGAAACAATTGACATGCTGCTTCTTCAAACGCAGAGATTGTGACAAGTTTTTGACAATCAAAACGCTGCGTTTCAAAAAGCATCGTGCGCACAGATTTTGCATGATTCTCATAGACTTTGCTGGGGAATCAGAACACATGCATTTTGTCAATGACAGAGTGCAGTTGTAAACGCAGCCAAAATGCAGAAAAAGTGCAAAGTGCGCACATAGCCTAAAGGCTACTTTACACACTGCGATATCGGTCCCGATATCGCTAGTGTGGGTACCCGCCCCCATCTGTTGCGCGACATGGGCAAATCGCTGCCCGTGCCGCACAACATCGCCCAGACCCGTCACACATACTTACCTGCCCGGCGACGTCGCTGTTACCGGCGAACCGCCTCCTTTCTAAGGGGGCAGTCCGTGCGGCGTCACAGCGACGTCACAGAGCGGCCGCCCAATAGCAGCGGAGGGGAGGAGATGAGTGGCCGGAACATCCCGCCCACCTCCTTCCTTCCTCATAGCGGCTGGGAGGCAGGTAAGGAGAGCTTCCTTGTTCCTGCGGCATCACACATAGCGATGTGTGCTGCCGCAGGAGCGACGAACTACATCGTTACTGCTGCAGTAATGATAATCGACAATGGACCCCCATGTCACCGATGAGCGATTTTGCACGTTTTTGCAACGATGCAAAATCGCTCATCGGTGTCACACGCAGCAAAATCGCTAATGCGGCCGGATGTGCGTCACAAATTCCGTGACCCCAACGACTCCGCATTAGCGATGTCGCAGCGTGTAAAGCCCCCTTAAGTCTCTAAAGAAATAAGTTTTGTAAATTTTCTTGAACAAATTAGAAATTACTGCTATAATTTTAAAGCTTTTAATATTCTAAAAAAAATAAAATAACATTTTACAGATGGTGCTGATGTAAGGCAAACAATTATTTTATTTATTTATTAAATTTGTGTGGTCTGACCACCTTGATTAGGCCTTGTTTCCCCTTGCATGTTGCATATTGAGAGCATTGGATGCGATAGGCTAATGACTAGAGTTGAGCGCGGTTCGTGGTTCGTGGTTCTCCAGTTCGCGGCTCGAGTGATTTTGGGGCATGTTCTAGATCGAACTAGAACTCGAGCTTTTTGCAAAAGCTCGGTAGTTCTAGAAACGTTCGAGAACGGTTCTAGCAGCCAAAAAACAGCTAAATCATAGCTTGGTTTCTGCTGTAATAGTGTAAGTCACTCTGTGAATCAAACTATTATCACATTTCAGTGTATAGTGTGCGTGAACAGCGCCTTCAGATCACTGCTGTTTCTATAATGGCGATCGCCATTTTTTTTTTTTTTTTTTCTTGTCTTCCTTCCCTAAGCGCGCGCGTCTTGTGGGGCGGGCCAGCATGTCAGCCAATCCCAGACACACACACAGCTAAGTGGACTTTGAGCCAGAGAAGCAACGGCATGTGTGATAGGATCTGCATGTCACATGTCCCTGCATTATAAAACCGGACATTTTCTTCACGGACGCCATTATCTGCCTTCTGCGTCTTTGGTGTCAGACATCACTGTCGCAGCTCCGTCTTCCTGAGTCCTATAGCCGATACAGCTGTATGCGCTGCATACACAGCGTTAGACAGCTTAGGGAGAGCACTTTATAGCAGTCCTTTTAAGGGCTCCAACCGGCAGGGTCAGAGAGCCATAGGTGACAGGTCCTGCAAACAGCAACAGCGTCTGTGTAGCCCAGGTCAGGGATTTCCTACCTGCATTTCACCATTAGGAGGGAATAGAAAGGCAGTCTTATATTCCTCTACCCAGAGCACCACAATCCTGCCACTGTACCCTCTTGTCCTCTGCACACTCCAACTGATAACTAAGCCATTATACTAGCAAACACTCAGTGTACCTAGTGGCATCCTATACGTGGCTATTGGACTTTGCTATAGTCCCACTAGTGCAAAGACATTTGCAGAGCGCGTCTGCCTGCATTGCACACTACAACTCATTCTAACCAAGCCATTATACTAGCAAACACTCAGTGTACCTAGTGGCATCCTATACGTGGCTATTGGACTTTGCTATAGTCCCACTAGTGCAAAGACATTTGCAGAGCGCGTCTGCCTGCGTTGCACACTACAACTCATTCTAACCAAGCCATTATACTAGCAAACACTCAGTGTACCTAGTGGCATCCTATACGTGGCTATTGGACTTTGCTATAGTCCCACTAGTGCAAAGACATTTGCAGAGCGCGTCTGCCTGCGTTGCACACTACAACTCATTCTAACCAAGCCATTATACTAGCAAACACTCAGTGTACCTAGTGGCATCCTATACGTGGCTATTGGACTTTGCTATAGTCCCACTAGTGCAAAGACATTTGCAGAGCGCGTCTGCCTGCGTTGCACACTACAACTCATTCTAACCAAGCCATTATACTAGCAAACACTCAGTGTACCTAGTGGCATCCTATACGTGGCTATTGGACTTTGCTATAGTCCCACTAGTGCAAAGACATTTGCAGAGCGCGTCTGCCTGCGTTGCACACTACAACTCATTCTAACCAAGCCATTATACTAGCAAACACTCAGTGTACCTAGTGGCATCCTATACGTGGCTATTGGACTTTGCTATAGTCCCACTAGTGCAAAGACATTTGCAGAGCGCGTCTGCCTGCGTTGCACACTACAACTCATTCTAACCAAGCCATTATACTAGCAAACACTCAGTGTACCTAGTGGCATCCTATACGTGGCTATTGGACTTTGCTATAGTCCCACTAGTGCAAAGACATTTGCAGAGCGCGTCTGCCTGCGTTGCACACTACAACTCATTCTAACCAAGCCATTATACTAGCAAACACTCAGTGTACCTAGTGGCATCCTATACGTGGCTATTGGACTTTGCTATAGTCCCACTAGTGCAAAGACATTTGCAGAGCGCGTCTGCCTGCGTTGCACACTACAACTCATTCTAACCAAGCCATTATACTAGCAAACACTCAGTGTACCTAGTGGCATCCTATACGTGGCTATTGGACTTTGCTATAGTCCCACTAGTGCAAAGACATTTGCAGAGCGCGTCTGCCTGCGTTGCACACTACAACTCATTCTAACCAAGCCATTATACTAGCAAACACTCAGTGTACCTAGTGGCATCCTATACGTGGCTATTGGACTTTGCTATAGTCCCACTAGTGCAAAGACATTTGCAGAGCGCGTCTGCCTGCGTTGCACACTACAACTCATTCTAACCAAGCCATTATACTAGCAAACACTCAGTGTACCTAGTGGCATCCTATACGTGGCTATTGGACTTTGCTATAGTCCCACTAGTGCAAAGACATTTGCAGAGCGCGTCTGCCTGCGTTGCACACTACAACTCATTCTAACCAAGCCATTATACTAGCAAACACTCAGTGTACCTAGTGGCATCCTATACGTGGCTATTGGACTTTGCTATAGTCCCACTAGTGCAAAGACATTTGCAGAGCGCGTCTGCCTGCGTTGCACACTACAACTCATTCTAACCAAGCCATTATACTAGCAAACACTCAGTGTACCTAGTGGCATCCTATACGTGGCTATTGGACTTTGCTATAGTCCCACTAGTGCAAAGACATTTGCAGAGCGCGTCTGCCTGCGTTGCACACTACAACTCATTCTAACCAAGCCATTATACTAGCAAACACTCAGTGTACCTAGTGGCATCCTATACGTGGCTATTGGACTTTGCTATAGTCCCACTAGTGCAAAGACATTTGCAGAGCGCGTCTGCCTGCGTTGCACACTACAACTCATTCTAACCAAGCCATTATACTAGCAAACACTCAGTGTACCTAGTGGCATCCTATACGTGGCTATTGGACTTTGCTATAGTCCCACTAGTGCAAAGACATTTGCAGAGCGCGTCTGCCTGCGTTGCACACTACAACTCATTCTAACCAAGCCATTATACTAGCAAACACTCAGTGTACCTAGTGGCATCCTATACGTGGCTATTGGACTTTGCTATAGTCCCACTAGTGCAAAGACATTTGCAGAGCGCGTCTGCCTGCGTTGCACACTACAACTCATTCTAACCAAGCCATTATACTAGCAAACACTCAGTGTACCTAGTGGCATCCTATACGTGGCTATTGGACTTTGCTATAGTCCCACTAGTGCAAAGACATTTGCAGAGCGCGTCTGCCTGCGTTGCACACTACAACTCATTCTAACCAAGCCATTATACTAGCAAACACTCAGTGTACCTAGTGGCATCCTATACGTGGCTATTGGACTTTGCTATAGTCCCACTAGTGCAAAGACATTTGCAGAGCGCGTCTGCCTGCGTTGCACACTACAACTCATTCTAACCAAGCCATTATACTAGCAAACACTCAGTGTACCTAGTGGCATCCTATACGTGGCTATTGGACTTTGCTATAGTCCCACTAGTGCAAAGACATTTGCAGAGCGCGTCTGCCTGCGTTGCACACTACAACTCATTCTAACCAAGCCATTATACTAGCAAACACTCAGTGTACCTAGTGGCATCCTATACGTGGCTATTGGACTTTGCTATAGTCCCACTAGTGCAAAGACATTTGCAGAGCGCGTCTGCCTGCGTTGCACACTACAACTCATTCTAACCAAGCCATTATACTAGCAAACACTCAGTGTACCTAGTGGCATCCTATACGTGGCTATTGGACTTTGCTATAGTCCCACTAGTGCAAAGACATTTGCAGAGCGCGTCTGCCTGCGTTGCACACTACAACTCATTCTAACCAAGCCATTATACTAGCAAACACTCAGTGTACCTAGTGGCATCCTATACGTGGCTATTGGACTTTGCTATAGTCCCACTAGTGCAAAGACATTTGCAGAGCGCGTCTGCCTGCGTTGCACACTACAACTCATTCTAACCAAGCCATTATACTAGCAAACACTCAGTGTACCTAGTGGCATCCTATACGTGGCTATTGGACTTTGCTATAGTCCCACTAGTGCAAAGACATTTGCAGAGCGCGTCTGCCTGCGTTGCACACTACAACTCATTCTAACCAAGCCATTATACTAGCAAACACTCAGTGTACCTAGTGGCATCCTATACGTGGCTATTGGACTTTGCTATAGTCCCACTAGTGCAAAGACATTTGCAGAGCGCGTCTGCCTGCGTTGCACACTACAACTCATTCTAACCAAGCCATTATACTAGCAAACACTCAGTGTACCTAGTGGCATCCTATACGTGGCTATTGGACTTTGCTATAGTCCCACTAGTGCAAAGACATTTGCAGAGCGCGTCTGCCTGCGTTGCACACTACAACTCATTCTAACCAAGCCATTATACTAGCAAACACTCAGTGTACCTAGTGGCATCCTATACGTGGCTATTGGACTTTGCTATAGTCCCACTAGTGCAAAGACATTTGCAGAGCGCGTCTGCCTGCGTTGCACACTACAACTCATTCTAACCAAGCCATTATACTAGCAAACACTCAGTGTACCTAGTGGCATCCTATACGTGGCTATTGGACTTTGCTATAGTCCCACTAGTGCAAAGACATTTGCAGAGCGCGTCTGCCTGCGTTGCACACTACAACTCATTCTAACCAAGCCATTATACTAGCAAACACTCAGTGTACCTAGTGGCATCCTATACGTGGCTATTGGACTTTGCTATAGTCCCACTAGTGCAAAGACATTTGCAGAGCGCGTCTGCCTGCGTTGCACACTACAACTCATTCTAACCAAGCCATTATACTAGCAAACACTCAGTGTACCTAGTGGCATCCTATACGTGGCTATTGGACTTTGCTATAGTCCCACTAGTGCAAAGACATTTGCAGAGCGCGTCTGCCTGCGTTGCACACTACAACTCATTCTAACCAAGCCATTATACTAGCAAACACTCAGTGTACCTAGTGGCATCCTATACGTGGCTATTGGACTTTGCTATAGTCCCACTAGTGCAAAGACATTTGCAGAGCGCGTCTGCCTGCGTTGCACACTACAACTCATTCTAACCAAGCCATTATACTAGCAAACACTCAGTGTACCTAGTGGCATCCTATACGTGGCTATTGGACTTTGCTATAGTCCCACTAGTGCAAAGACATTTGCAGAGCGCGTCTGCCTGCGTTGCACACTACAACTCATTCTAACCAAGCCATTATACTAGCAAACACTCAGTGTACCTAGTGGCATCCTATACGTGGCTATTGGACTTTGCTATAGTCCCACTAGTGCAAAGACATTTGCAGAGCGCGTCTGCCTGCGTTGCACACTACAACTCATTCTAACCAAGCCATTATACTAGCAAACACTCAGTGTACCTAGTGGCATCCTATACGTGGCTATTGGACTTTGCTATAGTCCCACTAGTGCAAAGACATTTGCAGAGCGCGTCTGCCTGCGTTGCACACTACAACTCATTCTAACCAAGCCATTATACTAGCAAACACTCAGTGTACCTAGTGGCATCCTATACGTGGCTATTGGACTTTGCTATAGTCCCACTAGTGCAAAGACATTTGCAGAGCGCGTCTGCCTGCGTTGCACACTACAACTCATTCTAACCAAGCCATTATACTAGCAAACACTCAGTGTACCTAGTGGCATCCTATACGTGGCTATTGGACTTTGCTATAGTCCCACTAGTGCAAAGACATTTGCAGAGCGCGTCTGCCTGCGTTGCACACTACAACTCATTCTAACCAAGCCATTATACTAGCAAACACTCAGTGTACCTAGTGGCATCCTATACGTGGCTATTGGACTTTGCTATAGTCCCACTAGTGCAAAGACATTTGCAGAGCGCGTCTGCCTGCGTTGCACACTACAACTCATTCTAACCAAGCCATTATACTAGCAAACACTCAGTGTACCTAGTGGCATCCTATACGTGGCTATTGGACTTTGCTATAGTCCCACTAGTGCAAAGACATTTGCAGAGCGCGTCTGCCTGCGTTGCACACTACAACTCATTCTAACCAAGCCATTATACTAGCAAACACTCAGTGTACCTAGTGGCATCCTATACGTGGCTATTGGACTTTGCTATAGTCCCACTAGTGCAAAGACATTTGCAGAGCGCGTCTGCCTGCGTTGCACACTACAACTCATTCTAACCAAGCCATTATACTAGCAAACACTCAGTGTACCTAGTGGCATCCTATACGTGGCTATTGGACTTTGCTATAGTCCCACTAGTGCAAAGACATTTGCAGAGCGCGTCTGCCTGCGTTGCACACTACAACTCATTCTAACCAAGCCATTATACTAGCAAACACTCAGTGTACCTAGTGGCATCCTATACGTGGCTATTGGACTTTGCTATAGTCCCACTAGTGCAAAGACATTTGCAGAGCGCGTCTGCCTGCGTTGCACACTACAACTCATTCTAACCAAGCCATTATACTAGCAAACACTCAGTGTACCTAGTGGCATCCTATACGTGGCTATTGGACTTTGCTATAGTCCCACTAGTGCAAAGACATTTGCAGAGCGCGTCTGCCTGCGTTGCACACTACAACTCATTCTAACCAAGCCATTATACTAGCAAACACTCAGTGTACCTAGTGGCATCCTATACGTGGCTATTGGACTTTGCTATAGTCCCACTAGTGCAAAGACATTTGCAGAGCGCGTCTGCCTGCGTTGCACACTACAACTCATTCTAACCAAGCCATTATACTAGCAAACACTCAGTGTACCTAGTGGCATCCTATACGTGGCTATTGGACTTTGCTATAGTCCCACTAGTGCAAAGACATTTGCAGAGCGCGTCTGCCTGCGTTGCACACTACAACTCATTCTAACCAAGCCATTATACTAGCAAACACTCAGTGTACCTAGTGGCATCCTATACGTGGCTATTGGACTTTGCTATAGTCCCACTAGTGCAAAGACATTTGCAGAGCGCGTCTGCCTGCGTTGCACACTACAACTCATTCTAACCAAGCCATTATACTAGCAAACACTCAGTGTACCTAGTGGCATCCTATACGTGGCTATTGGACTTTGCTATAGTCCCACTAGTGCAAAGACATTTGCAGAGCGCGTCTGCCTGCGTTGCACACTACAACTCATTCTAACCAAGCCATTATACTAGCAAACACTCAG
Organism: Anomaloglossus baeobatrachus; assembly: GCF_048569485.1. NCBI lineage: Eukaryota > Metazoa > Chordata > Amphibia > Anura > Aromobatidae > Anomaloglossus > Anomaloglossus baeobatrachus. The sequence continues at coordinate 485,887,742 of NC_134358.1, forward strand.
TGTACCTAGTGGCATCCTATACGTGGCTATTGGACTTTGCTATAGTCCCACTAGTGCAAAGACATTTGCAGAGCGCGTCTGCCTGCGTTGCACACTACAACTCATTCTAACCAAGCCATTATACTAGCAAACACTCAGTGTACCTAGTGGCATCCTATACGTGGCTATTGGACTTTGCTATAGTCCCACTAGTGCAAAGACATTTGCAGAGCGCGTCTGCCTGCGTTGCACACTACAACTCATTCTAACCAAGCCATTATACTAGCAAACACTCAGTGTACCTAGTGGCATCCTATACGTGGCTATTGGACTTTGCTATAGTCCCACTAGTGCAAAGACATTTGCAGAGCGCGTCTGCCTGCGTTGCACACTACAACTCATTCTAACCAAGCCATTATACTAGCAAACACTCAGTGTACCTAGTGGCATCCTATACGTGGCTATTGGACTTTGCTATAGTCCCACTAGTGCAAAGACATTTGCAGAGCGCGTCTGCCTGCGTTGCACACTACAACTCATTCTAACCAAGCCATTATACTAGCAAACACTCAGTGTACCTAGTGGCATCCTATACGTGGCTATTGGACTTTGCTATAGTCCCACTAGTGCAAAGACATTTGCAGAGCGCGTCTGCCTGCGTTGCACACTACAACTCATTCTAACCAAGCCATTATACTAGCAAACACTCAGTGTACCTAGTGGCATCCTATACGTGGCTATTGGACTTTGCTATAGTCCCACTAGTGCAAAGACATTTGCAGCACGTCTGCCTGCGTTGCACACTCCAACTAATTATAACTAAGTTGCATTGTCAGGGATATTTATTCTTTATTATTCTGCTGTTAATAAAGCTAGACCACCACTGCAATCTTCACCACCTCTCAATTTTTACTACCACATTTTCAGTCCACAATCTTGTCGCAATCAACATGAGTGGCAAAATGACAGATGCTGGTGGAAAGGGGAAGAGGCGTGGTGGAAAAGGCAAAAAAGGTTTTGTCCGTGGGGAAGGTGGCAAAGCTCCATTATCATCTGCTGAAGATAGACCATCTACCAGCAAAAGTAAGATGTCTACTACTTACCGTGGACAATCCGATGTGCTCCCTTTTTTACGGACACGAACAACAGGAAGAAAGGTAGATGATGGGCAAAAAAGGAAAATGCTTGAATGGATCTCAAGTGGTCCAACAAGTGCCCTCTCAGCCACTTCAAGTACCGCATCCAAAAAACACCAGTCCTCTGAGTTGTCATCCCAATCACACTTGATTTCTCCCAGCTCTGAAGTCTCCATCAGCCCTGCACAGTATGGTGGAACTGAGATGGCTGAGTCTGCAGAGCTGTTCAGTCACACTATAGCCTGGGAATCAGAGGTCTGCTCCCAAGCTACAGTGAGTACAGAACAGGAAATGGTCTGCAGTGATGCCCAGAACCTTTGTGACTCAGATTCAGGCCGTGAGGACCAAGTTTCTGAGCATAATGTTGACCCTTTGTCACAAACTGTAACACCTGTGGTTATAGACAATGAGGAACATACTGATGAAGATGAGACGCAGATACCCGATTGGGATGACAACTTAAATATTCCGTCAGGGCAAGAAGAGGCTCGGTCTGAGGGGGAGGGGAGTGCAAACACAACAATTGATGATGACGTTCTAGATCCCACCTACTGTCAACCCCCAGTCAGGCACTCGAGGAGGTCAACAGAGGCGGTGGAGGAGGATGCAACCGACGACGAAGTTACCTTGCGCCTTCCTGGACAGAGTCGGAGCACTGGTAGCACGTCTACAACTGCATCCTCAGCCACCACTCTGCCTATGAGCATTATTCGGGGTGGATCAACAGGTCGCATGGCCTCTAAGCCTTGCCTAGCCTGGTCCTTTTTTCACATCGAAAAAGATCGCCCAACTCATGTGATATGTAACATTTGTCATGATTCTCTTAGTAGAGGTCAAAAGCTCAGCAGTTTGACAACTTCTTCCATGAATCGTCACATGAATAAATATCATAAGTCCCGGTGGGAAGCTCACCGTGCTGCAATGCGGCCTAGCGGAGCGAACCATCCACCGCCCGCCCCTTCCACTGCATCCGCGCGCTCTTCATCTTCTAGGACTGTGGGGACAGCTGCCACACCTGTTTTTCCACGCAAAACTTCCACCACTGTAACCGCAACAGGCAGTTTGCTTGTAAGGTCGTCAGTTGGTTTGGAAGGGGAAACAAGTGAGTGTGTACAGCTCTCTCAGACATCGATAGCACCAACGTTGGATGAAGGCAACATCATGTCTCCGCCTGCACTTTCCTCACAAACCTGCATTTTTCCAGGGACACCCTACTCAACACCGTCTACACACAGCAGCCAGATCTCTGTCCCTCAGATGTGGTCAAATAAAAGGCCACTTCCTCCGACCCATGACAAAGCTAAGAGGTTGACTCTATCCCTCTGTAAGCTGTTGGCTACCGAAATGCTGCCTTTCCGCCTAGTGGACACACAGGATTTTAGAGACCTTATGTCTGTCGCTGTGCCCCAGTACCAGATGCCTAGTCGCCACTACTTCTCTAAGAAAGGTGTGCCCGCGCTACACCAGCATGTCGCACACAACATCACCGCTTCCTTGAGAAACTCTGTGTGTGAACGGGTGCATTTCACCACCGATACTTGGACCAGTAAGCATGGACAGGGACGTTACATGTCGCTGACTGGGCACTGGGTAACTATGGTGATAGATGGTGAAGGGTCTGCTGCACAAGTCTTGCCGTCCCCACGACTTGTGTGTCAATCCTCTGTCTGTCCAAGTTCCGCCACTGCTTCTGCATCCTCCACCTCATCTGGGTCCTCCACCTCCGCCCCAAGCCTGCCTGGTCAGGCCACCAGCGTTCTCACTGCGCAGAAGGAATCACGCACCCCTCATTACTATGCTGGCAGCAGAGCGCAACGGCATCAGGCGGTCTTTAGCTTGACATGTCTTGGTAATAAGAGTCACACAGCTGAGGAGTTGTGGTCAGCTTTGCGGTCCGAGTTTAATAAATGGTTGTCTCCACTCAAACTGCAGCCTGGTAAGGCCGTGTGCGACAATGCTGCAAACCTGGGTGCGGCACTTCGCCTGGGCAAGGTGACACACGTACCTTGTATGGCTCACGTGTTGAACCTTGTCGTGCAGCAATTTTTAACACACTATCCCGGCCTAGATGGCCTTCTGAACAGGGCACGAAAACTGTCAGCTCACTTCCGCCGTTCAAGCGCCGCAGCAGAGCGACTTGCATCGCTCCAGAAGTCTTTCGGCCTGCCGGTTCATCGCCTGAAATGCGATGTGGCGACACGCTGGAATTCAACTCTCCACATGTTACAGCGACTGTGGCAGCACCGCAGAGCCCTGGTGCAATACGTCATGACGTATAGCCTGGGCCAACGAGATGCAGAGGTGGGGCAGATCACCCTGATGGAGTGGTCTCAGATCAAGGACCTATGCACCCTTCTGCACAGTTTCGACATGGCGACGAATATGTTTAGCGCTGACAATGCCATTATCAGCATGACGATTCCAGTCATTTACATGCTGGAGCACACGCTAAACACTATTCGGAGTCAGGGGGTGGGACAACATGAAGGGGAGGAACTACAGGAGGATTCATATGCGCAAGGGACAACAACATCACCAAGGTCCAGACGTTCATCATCACCAACGCAGCAGGCATGGGACCATGGGGGACAGGGATCGACAAGGGCGCATAGTAGCAGGCGAAATGTTGAGCAAGGTGCAGGAGAACATGAAGAAATGGAGGACGAACTGTCCATGGACATGGAAGACTCAGCGGATGAGGGAGACCTTGGTCAAATTTCAGTTGAAAGAGGTTGGGGTCAGATGTCAGAGGAAGAAAGAACGGGTAGCACCTCTATGCCACAAACACAGCATGGACTTGGTCCGCATGGCTGCGCAAGACACATGAGTGCCTTTTTGTTGCACTACCTCCAACATGACAGTCGTATTGTCAAAATTAGAAGTGATGATGACTACTGGATTGCCACACTATTAGATCCCCGGTACAAGTCCAAATTTTGTGACATAATTCCAGCCATAGAAAGGGACGCACGTATGCAGGAGTATCAGCAGAAGCTGTTACTAGATCTTAGCTCGGCTTTTCCACCAAACAACCGTGCAGGTGCAGGGAGTGAATCTCCCAGTTGTAACTTGACAAACATGGGACGGTCTCGTCATCTTCAACAGTCTACCCGTACCAGTAGGACCTTTTCTGGTGCCGGTAACAGCAATTTTATGGAATCTTTTCATAATTTTTTTAGACCCTCTTTTGCAAGGCCACCAGAGACAACAAGTCTGACACATAGTCAACGGCTGGAGAGGATGATACAGGAGTATCTCCAAATGAACATCGATGCCATGACTGTGCAACTGGAGCCTTGCTCCTTTTGGGCTTCAAACCTACAAAAATGGCCAGAGCTCGCAACTTACGCCTTGGAGATTTTGTCGTGTCCAGCTGCCAGCGTTGTCTCTGAACGTGTATTCAGTGCTGCTGGGTGTGTGCTGACAGATAAGCGCACGCGTCTGTCCAGTGACAATGTGGACAGACTGACGTTCATCAAAATGAACAAGTCATGGATCCAGAAGGAATTTACTACCCCTGTGTCATCCTGGGGAGAGTAAATGCTTGTGGATTTGGAATGTGCTTGATGCAAATCAAAACATCCTGTTTGCAACTAGGGCCCAAGTGCTGCCACTGATGGGGTGGGTGTCTGTGTGGCCCAATTTTTGGAAAAAAGGGAGACTCCGCTTGGAGTAACCCTTGCTTGCTGTGTTTTTAAAAGAAGCCAAGATGAACAGAGCTGGGATCAGGAAAGACTTTGCTACCTACCCCGGTGTCATCCTGGGGACGGCTAAGAATAGCGTATTTTTGAATGTGCTTGATGCAAATCAAAACATCCTGTTTGCAACTAGGGCCCAAGTGCTGCCACTGATGGGGTGGGTGTCTGTGTGGCCCAATTTTTGGAAAAAAGTGAGACTCCGCTTGGAGTAACCCTTGCTTACATTGTTTTTAAAAGAAGCCAAGATGAACAAGTCATGGGTCAGCAAAGACTTTGCTACCTACCCCGGTGTCATCCTGTGGACGGCTAAGAATAGCGTATTTTTGAATGTGCTTGATGCAAATCAAAACATCCTGTTTGCAACTAGGGCCCAAGTGCTGCCACTGATGGGGTGGGTGTCTGTGTGGCCCAATTTTTGGAAAAAAGGGAGACTCCGCTTGGAGTAACCCTTGCTTGCTGTGTTTTTAAAAGAAGCCAAGATGAACAGAGCTGGGATCAGGAAAGACTTTGCTACCTACCCCGGTGTCATCCTGTGGACGGCTAAGAATAGCGTATTTTTGAATGTGCTTGATGCAAATCAAAACATCCTGTTTGCAACTAGGGCCCAAGTGCTGCCACTGATGGGGTGGGTGTCTGTGTGGCCCAATTTTTGGAAAAAAGGGAGACTCCGCTTGGAGTAACCCTTGCTTACATTGTTTTTAAAAGAAGCCAAGATGAACAAGTCATGGGTCAGCAAAGACTTTGCTACCTACCCCGGTGTCATCCTGGGGACGGCTAAGAATAGCGTATTTTTGAATGTGCTTGATGCAAATCAAAACATCCTGTTTGCAACTAGGGCCCAAGTGCTGCCACTGATGGGGTGGGTGTCTGTGTGGCCCAATTTTTGGAAAAAAGGGAGACTCCGCTTGGAGTAACCCTTGCTTACATTGTTTTTAAAAGAAGCCAAGATGAACAAGTCATGGGTCAGCAAAGACTTTGCTACCTACCCCAGTGTCATCCTGGGGACGGCTAAGAATAGCGTATTTTTGAATGTGCTTGATGCAAATCAAAACATCCTGTTTGCAACTAGGGCCCAAGTGCTGCCACTGATGGGGTGGGTGTCTGTGTGGCCCAATTTTTGGAAAAAAGGGAGACTCCGCTTGGAGTAACCCTTGCTTGCTGTGTTTTTAAAAGAAGCCAAGATGAACAGAGCTGGGATCAGGAAAGACTTTGCTACCTACCCCGGTGTCATCCTGTGGACGGCTAAGAATAGCGTATTTTTGAATGTGCTTGATGCAAATCAAAACATCCTGTTTGCAACTAGGGCCCAAGTGCTGCCACTGATGGGGTGGGTGTCTGTGTGGCCCAATTTTTGGAAAAAAGGGAGACTCCGCTTGGAGTAACCCTTGCTTGCTGTGTTTTTAAAAGAAGCCAAGATGAACAGAGCTGGGATCAGGAAAGACTTTGCTACCTACCCCGGTGTCATCCTGTGGACGGCTAAGAATAGCGTATTTTTGAATGTGCTTGATGCAAATCAAAACATCCTGTTTGCAACTAGGGCCCAAGTGCTGCCACTGATGGGGTGGGTGTCTGTGTGGCCCAATTTTTGGAAAAAAGGGAGACTCCGCTTGGAGTAACCCTTGCTTGCTGTGTTTTTAAAAGAAGCCAAGATGAACAGAGCTGGGATCAGGAAAGACTTTGCTACCTACCCCGGTGTCATCCTGTGGACGGCTAAGAATAGCGTATTTTTGAATGTGCTTGATGCAAATCAAAACATCCTGTTTGCAACTAGGGCCCAAGTGCTGCCACTGATGGGGTGGGTGTCTGTGTGGCCCAATTTTTGGAAAAAAGGGAGACTCCGCTTGGAGTAACCCTTGCTTACATTGTTTTTAAAAGAAGCCAAGATGAACAAGTCATGGGTCAGCAAAGACTTTGCTACCTACCCCGGTGTCATCCTGGGGACGGCTAAGAATAGCGTATTTTTGAATGTGCTTGATGCAAATCAAAACATCCTGTTTGCAACTAGGGCCCAAGTGCTGCCACTGATGGGGTGGGTGTCTGTGTGGCCCAATTTTTGGAAAAAAGGGAGACTCCGCTTGGAGTAACCCTTGCTTGCTGTGTTTTTAAAAGAAGCCAAGATGAACAGAGCTGGGATCAGGAAAGACTTTGCTACCTACCCCGGTGTCATCCTGTGGACGGCTAAGAATAGCGTATTTTTGAATGTGCTTGATGCAAATCAAAACATCCTGTTTGCAACTAGGGCCCAAGTGCTGCCACTGATGGGGTGGGTGTCTGTGTGGCCCAATTTTTGGAAAAAAGGGAGACTCCGCTTGGAGTAACCCTTGCTTACATTGTTTTTAAAAGAAGCCAAGATGAACAAGTCATGGGTCAGCAAAGACTTTGCTACCTACCCCGGTGTCATCCTGGGGACGGCTAAGAATAGCGTATTTTTGAATGTGCTTGATGCAAATCAAAACATCCTGTTTGCAACTAGGGCCCAAGTGCTGCCACTGATGGGGTGGGTGTCTGTGTGGCCCAATTTTTGGAAAAAAGGGAGACTCCGCTTGGAGTAACCCTTGCTTACATTGTTTTTAAAAGAAGCCAAGATGAACAAGTCATGGGTCAGCAAAGACTTTGCTACCTACCCCAGTGTCATCCTGGGGACGGCTAAGAATAGCGTATTTTTGAATGTGCTTGATGCAAATCAAAACATCCTGTTTGCAACTAGGGCCCAAGTGCTGCCACTGATGGGGTGGGTGTCTGTGTGGCCCAATTTTTGGAAAAAAGGGAGACTCCGCTTGGAGTAACCCTTGCTTACATTGTTTTTAAAAGAAGCCAAGATGAACAAGTCATGGGTCAGCAAAGACTTTGCTACCTACCCCGGTGTCATCCTGGGGACGGCTAAGAATAGCGTATTTTTGAATGTGCTTGATGCAAATCAAAACATCCTGTTTGCAACTAGGGCCCAAGTGCTGCCACTGATGGGGTGGGTGTCTGTGTGGCCCAATTTTTGGAAAAAAGGGAGACTCCGCTTGGAGTAACCCTTGCTTGCTGTGTTTTTAAAAGAAGCCAAGATGAACAGAGCTGGGATCAGGAAAGACTTTGCTACCTACCCCGGTGTCATCCTGTGGACGGCTAAGAATAGCGTATTTTTGAATGTGCTTGATGCAAATCAAAACATCCTGTTTGCAACTAGGGCCCAAGTGCTGCCACTGATGGGGTGGGTGTCTGTGTGGCCCAATTTTTGGAAAAAAGGGAGACTCCGCTTGGAGTAACCCTTGCTTACATTGTTTTTAAAAGAAGCCAAGATGAACAAGTCATGGGTCAGCAAAGACTTTGCTACCTACCCCGGTGTCATCCTGGGGACGGCTAAGAATAGCGTATTTTTGAATGTGCTTGATGCAAATCAAAACATCCTGTTTGCAACTAGGGCCCAAGTGCTGCCACTGATGGGGTGGGTGTCTGTGTGGCCCAATTTTTGGAAAAAAGGGAGACTCCGCTTGGAGTAACCCTTGCTTACATTGTTTTTAAAAGAAGCCAAGATGAACAAGTCATGGGTCAGCAAAGACTTTGCTACCTACCCCGGTGTCATCCTGGGGACGGCTAAGAATAGCGTATTTTTGAATGTGCTTGATGCAAATCAAAACATCCTGTTTGCAACTAGGGCCCAAGTGCTGCCACTGATGGGGTGGGTGTCTGTGTGGCCCAATTTTTGGAAAAAAGGGAGACTCCGCTTGGAGTAACCCTTGCTTGCTGTGTTTTTAAAAGAAGCCAAGATGAACAGAGCTGGGATCAGGAAAGACTTTGCTACCTACCCCGGTGTCATCCTGTGGACGGCTAAGAATAGCGTATTTTTGAATGTGCTTGATGCAAATCAAAACATCCTGTTTGCAACTAGGGCCCAAGTGCTGCCACTGATGGGGTGGGTGTCTGTGTGGCCCAATTTTTGGAAAAAAGGGAGACTCCGCTTGGAGTAACCCTTGCTTGCTGTGTTTTTAAAAGAAGCCAAGATGAACAGAGCTGGGATCAGGAAAGACTTTGCTACCTACCCCGGTGTCATCCTGTGGACGGCTAAGAATAGCGTATTTTTGAATGTGCTTGATGCAAATCAAAACATCCTGTTTGCAACTAGGGCCCAAGTGCTGCCACTGATGGGGTGGGTGTCTGTGTGGCCCAATTTTTGGAAAAAAGGGAGACTCCGCTTGGAGTAACCCTTGCTTACATTGTTTTTAAAAGAAGCCAAGATGAACAAGTCATGGGTCAGCAAAGACTTTGCTACCTACCCCGGTGTCATCCTGGGGACGGCTAAGAATAGCGTATTTTTGAATGTGCTTGATGCAAATCAAAACATCCTGTTTGCAACTAGGGCCCAAGTGCTGCCACTGATGGGGTGGGTGTCTGTGTGGCCCAATTTTTGGAAAAAAGGGAGACTCCGCTTGGAGTAACCCTTGCTTGCTGTGTTTTTAAAAGAAGCCAAGATGAACAGAGCTGGGATCAGGAAAGACTTTGCTACCTACCCCGGTGTCATCCTGTGGACGGCTAAGAATAGCGTATTTTTGAATGTGCTTGATGCAAATCAAAACATCCTGTTTGCAACTAGGGCCCAAGTGCTGCCACTGATGGGGTGGGTGTCTGTGTGGCCCAATTTTTGGAAAAAAGGGAGACTCCGCTTGGAGTAACCCTTGCTTACATTGTTTTTAAAAGAAGCCAAGATGAACAAGTCATGGGTCAGCAAAGACTTTGCTACCTACCCCGGTGTCATCCTGGGGACGGCTAAGAATAGCGTATTTTTGAATGTGCTTGATGCAAATCAAAACATCCTGTTTGCAACTAGGGCCCAAGTGCTGCCACTGATGGGGTGGGTGTCTGTGTGGCCCAATTTTTGGAAAAAAGGGAGACTCCGCTTGGAGTAACCCTTGCTTACATTGTTTTTAAAAGAAGCCAAGATGAACAAGTCATGGGTCAGCAAAGACTTTGCTACCTACCCCAGTGTCATCCTGGGGACGGCTAAGAATAGCGTATTTTTGAATGTGCTTGATGCAAATCAAAACATCCTGTTTGCAACTAGGGCCCAAGTGCTGCCACTGATGGGGTGGGTGTCTGTGTGGCCCAATTTTTGGAAAAAAGGGAGACTCCGCTTGGAGTAACCCTTGCTTACATTGTTTTTAAAAGAAGCCAAGATGAACAAGTCATGGGTCAGCAAAGACTTTGCTACCTACCCCGGTGTCATCCTGGGGACGGCTAAGAATAGCGTATTTTTGAATGTGCTTGATGCAAATCAAAACATCCTGTTTGCAACTAGGGCCCAAGTGCTGCCACTGATGGGGTGGGTGTCTGTGTGGCCCAATTTTTGGAAAAAAGGGAGACTCCGCTTGGAGTAACCCTTGCTTGCTGTGTTTTTAAAAGAAGCCAAGATGAACAGAGCTGGGATCAGGAAAGACTTTGCTACCTACCCCGGTGTCATCCTGTGGACGGCTAAGAATAGCGTATTTTTGAATGTGCTTGATGCAAATCAAAACATCCTGTTTGCAACTAGGGCCCAAGTGCTGCCACTGATGGGGTGGGTGTCTGTGTGGCCCAATTTTTGGAAAAAAGGGAGACTCCGCTTGGAGTAACCCTTGCTTACATTGTTTTTAAAAGAAGCCAAGATGAACAAGTCATGGGTCAGCAAAGACTTTGCTACCTACCCCGGTGTCATCCTGGGGACGGCTAAGAATAGCGTATTTTTGAATGTGCTTGATGCAAATCAAAACATCCTGTTTGCAACTAGGGCCCAAGTGCTGCCACTGATGGGGTGGGTGTCTGTGTGGCCCAATTTTTGGAAAAAAGGGAGACTCCGCTTGGAGTAACCCTTGCTTACATTGTTTTTAAAAGAAGCCAAGATGAACAAGTCATGGGTCAGCAAAGACTTTGCTACCTACCCCGGTGTCATCCTGGGGACGGCTAAGAATAGCGTATTTTTGAATGTGCTTGATGCAAATCAAAACATCCTGTTTGCAACTAGGGCCCAAGTGCTGCCACTGATGGGGTGGGTGTCTGTGTGGCCCAATTTTTGGAAAAAAGGGAGACTCCGCTTGGAGTAACCCTTGCTTGCTGTGTTTTTAAAAGAAGCCAAGATGAACAGAGCTGGGATCAGGAAAGACTTTGCTACCTACCCCGGTGTCATCCTGTGGACGGCTAAGAATAGCGTATTTTTGAATGTGCTTGATGCAAATCAAAACATCCTGTTTGCAACTAGGGCCCAAGTGCTGCCACTGATGGGGTGGGTGTCTGTGTGGCCCAATTTTTGGAAAAAAGGGAGACTCCGCTTGGAGTAACCCTTGCTTGCTGTGTTTTTAAAAGAAGCCAAGATGAACAGAGCTGGGATCAGGAAAGACTTTGCTACCTACCCCGGTGTCATCCTGGGGACGGTTAAGAATAGCGTATTTTTGAATGTGCTTGATGCAAATCTAGCTGTGAAGTGTACAACTGGGGCCCAAGTGCTGCCACTGAAGGGGTGGGTGTGTGTGGGGCCCAATTTTTGGAAAAAAGGGAGACTCCGCTTGGAGTAACCCTTGCTTGCTGTGTTTTTAAAAGAAGCCAAGATGAACAGAGCTGGGATCAGGAAAGACTTTGCTACCTACCCCGGTGTCATCCTGGGGACGGATAAGAATGGCGTATTTTTGAATGTGCTTGATGCAAATCTAGCTGTGAAGTGTACAACTGGGGCACAACTGCTGCCACTGAAGGGGTGGGTGTGTGGGGCCCAATTTTTGGAAAAAAGGGAGACTCCGCTTGGAGTCACCTTGCGGTGTTTTACATGACTTTAGAAGGGCGTGCCATGCCTATATCTGTGTGTCCTCCTCTTTTTCCTTGTCCAGCTGTTTTGTTTTCGCATGAGTACATGTCCTTGTCACTTTCCCATGTGTTTGTGTTGTGTTGTGAGTTGTTTGTCACCTTTTGGACACCTTTGAGGGTGTTTTCTAGGTGTTTTACTGTGTTTGTGATTGCCTGCCATTGTTTCCTATGGGCTCGAGTTCGGTTCGTCGAACGTTCGACGAGCCGAACTCGAGCCAGACCCCCCGTTCGGCGAACCGCCTCGAGCCGAACCGGGACCGGTTCGCTCATCTCTACTAATGACCCTCGGCTCAGGCTCTGCTGCGAGCGTGAGCCAAGTGTCATTCACTGTGCTTTGATCTTGTGATCTGATCCAAGCTGTGGAGAAGAGGAGGAGATTATTTTCTCTCTTCTCCGCAGCCTGTTTATGCCGATATCGTACTGCATTCGATTGGCATCCGAGTGCAGTGTGATGTTTCACACATATCCATAGACTTGTATGGGTATGTGTGATGCGACACTCACTGCCAATCACAGCATGCTGCATTTCTTCAGATGGACACTGCCCCATGGTGCAGACTGGTCGGATGGGTGTCTCCATGCTCCAGGTGCAGCGCCTCCTCTTTTGGCCATCTTTGTCCTCCTTCATCTGAAGCCTGGGTGCATGACGCGTCCTATGTCATGCACACAGGCCAGCATTGAGGTCCTGCACAGGCTCACTTTGATCTGCTCTGAGCAGGGCAGATCAAAGTATTGTAGTGTGCATGACCGGGATCTCAATGCCGGCCTGTGTGCATGACGTAGGACGCGTCATGCACCCAGGCTTCAGAAGAAGGAGGACAAAGATGGCCGAAAGAGGAGGCGCCGTACCCGAAGAACGGAGACACCCATTTGACCAGTCTGCACCGCACCAACCATTTAGGTGAGTATTATAAAGTCATTTTTATGTTCAACACAGCGGCCTGGGATCTTATATACAGCATGTTAGAATACTGTATATAAGAGCTCACTGGTGGTGGCTGCAGGTTATAGGCCCCAAATCTGCTGACAGGTTCCTTTAATGAGTTTGGCAGAATTTTTCATCTACTATGTGCCACTGCAAAAGATGCATGCCAGTCAGGGGCTTGTAAAGGTTTCTGTCATAATTTATGCTATTTTTGTGGTATAAATTATGATGATTTGTCAGGCATGCTTGGCCACTCCCTGTCTTACCCGAGCTCCACCCATTTTTAAAAACTTTGTAAGTGTTGGCTGGGACTAGCCTAAAACCACCAAAAGCTGCAACCCATCCAATCCATGCAGGCAAAGAAATGAAACCATAGATGTCCATAAATTTAGTTATCTGTAATAATGAGAAATGACACAGGGAAAATTTATTGAATACATGAAGAAAAAGAGGTGCCAAAAGCCATGGAAAGTCATGACACCAAATTAAATCTATCAATAATTAGAAAGGAATCCTGTCACTTGGTGAAAAATAATATCATCTGGTTCAACTGATGGCCTATAAAAAAAATGTGTCTACCAAAGTGCCACACAAGAAACATCTCATGATGTCTAATAACCAGTGAGCTGTCTCAAGACCTTAGCAACATTATTGTTGGAAAACATACTGATGGCATTGTTTGCAAAAGAATTTCTAAATTATTGAAGGTTCCAGTGAGCACGGTTAGGGCCATAATCCGGAAGTGGAAAGAACATAATTTCACCATAAACCAACAAGGACCTGGATTAGTAGGTGGTCACATCCCCCTACAATGTAAAGTGTATGGTTATGAAAAGTGTAATGTGTTATGTGCTATAAATGTATTTGTAGTGAAGTGTATTAGTCTATTAAGCTTTAGATTAAATCATAGGTTGTAACAGATATAGCAGAGTGGAGAATGTTAAGTAGGAGTAGCATGAGGTAAAGGTTTAGGATGTCATTTATAGAAAGTAATATAAAGAATAGGAATGTAATGTAGGTAGACTTTGTTAGTAATAGAAACAGTTAATGTTCGGTCCAGCTCACTGGGTGGTGGACCTAGTGTTGAGAGTGAGGACTTCCTGGCTACAGAGAGTTGAGAGTCAGTTCTGCAGTAGTGATGGGCAGTCCGGCTTTTTTTGGTGATTCGGCTCACATAGCTTTGTTCACCAACATGAGTTCACCCCAGGTGAAAACATATTTAAGATTATATAAACGCCACCGAAACCCTGTTCACTTGCTGCTAAACCCCGCCCACTCACAAAGGGCCAATTAAATTGTTGAGTTGGGGGGTTTCCTTCAGGTTCGCGGAGTTTTGTCTACTGAACACCGGACTTTTACGCCAACTAACAGCCATTAAAAGAATTTAGTGGCTCTCAATGGGGTGCCGACTCCTGTCACTGACAGCAGGGACTCGGCTCTGTGTGTCGGATCGTTCGAGACCGACACATCACTATTCTGCAGGAGGGTTCGAGGAGTAAAGGCATGGCCAGATGTCAGGGGCCAGGGACAACGTGGAGGGATTATAAACTGTTGTATTTCATATCTGGCTAGAAGGATCCTGGCTGAATTGACTGCAGAGAGCTAGGTCCCTCCAGGAGGTTTCCACTGCCTGTCATCTGAACTGAGAACAGTAGTCCTCCACTTTATTTTTTCCCTGAATCAATCTGCGAATAATTGATTCAGCAATGGCAAATTTATCTGGTCATCACAAATGAGCCCCAGAGCAGAGAAAAAAGTGTCAACTGAGGGAACAACTTCAGAATTGTCAGGTAGAGAAAAGTCTGAGAATTTCCATAAAGCAACGATACAATAATATTTACTCAGTGGGTTTTGTTCTCCAGATGAGGCAGGATAGAGACGAAAATACAACTTACTTGAAGAATGAAAGCTGGAAAATTTACTTTGGTCGCCGACTAAGCAATCCAGTGAATTTACCTTAAGCAGGCTTTACACGCAACGACATCGCTAACGAGATGTCGTTGCGGTCATAGAATTCGTGACGCACATCGGGCCTCGTTAGCGACATCGTTGCGTGTGACACCGCAGGAAAGACCGGTAGCGATCAAAAATACTCACCATATCGTTGATCGTTGTTCAGTCGTTATAATCCTGATTATCGTTGCTTTTGCAGGACACAGGTTGTTCCTCGTTCCTGCGGCAGCACACATCGCTATGTGTGACACCGCAGGAACGAGGAACAACCTTGTACCTGCGGCCACCCGCAATGGGGAAGGAAGGAAGGAGGTGGGCGGGATGTTCGGCCCGCTCATCTCCGCCCCTCCGCTTCTATGGGGCCGCCACTTAGTGACGTCGCTGTGACGCAGAACGAACCGCCCCCTTAGAGAGGAGGTGGTTCACCGGCCACAGTGACGTCACTAGGCAGGTAAATATGTGTGTTAGCAATGTTGTGCACCACGGGCAGTGATTTGCCCGTGACGCACAACCGACGGGGGCGGGTACGCTCGCTAGCGATATTGCTATCGATATCGCAGCGTGTAAAGCCCGCTTTAGGCTCAGAAGACAGTTCTGGGTGGACTACAACCTTTTTAGAAGCTGATAACACAGGCTGTTGTTGCCATTTGATTTCTGCCTCATCAAAAAGCAAGGACTATAATTGGGCAGCCAGGGGATCCACAGCATAAATGATGACTTCACAGCACATAAAAATGGAATGGGCTTGTGATAATGTTATGACTGAGCAATCCGCTCACATGAAAGAGATAGGTAAACACTGAAAAACTGCTACTAACCCAGCCAGTGCCTGCACAGACTAGACATTTGGACCCTGCAGTTCCTAGTAGTTGCTGCCTAGGCTAGCATTGCCCTATCCCCAAAATAAACAATGGTAACTCGGACCTAAGCTGTCTGAACACCCGTCAAGTGCTTCACATATATCCTAAGGAACTGGAGGGCAGAGCAGAGATCAATTAGCCTACAGAAAGGAAGGAGTGCTGAGATAGGTAGAGAACCCAGATTGAGTAAAAACAATCCATGTAATACAATGTAAAAAGGTAATGTACATAGGTCTAGAGAACAGGCTGCCTACTTCCTAATTGCAAACAGAAGATAGGTGAAGGGTGAAGAGCAAATGCCTCAGAGAGATAAGCCTCAACTAGTCTTTTGCGAACTGGCATAAACAACGGCATTATGACTGAACATCCAAACGAGAATATCAGCAGCAGTAAACATCAGCAGGGGAAAGGTATATATAGCCGCACCCAAAAGATGCTTGAACAGACAAATGGATAAATAAAAACACCTGTTAACCTAAAAGACCAAGGATAACAGATAATAAACATCCAGAGACAAGATGGATCTGCTGTGACTTGGCGGACAAGAAAGCTGAATACAAAGCATAGGGTCAGGGGTTTGAACCCTGACGCTTAACAGTTGCCTACCCATGTCCTAAGTGATGTGGCACGCCTCTTTTAAAGGTTCAATAATAACTTGACTTTTAGGATTGCTACCTCCAATAAGTGGTACTGAAGATCCTGTTCTCTTTTTCTTTGAATACGACTTTGAATGTTTAAATTGAAACTATCATGAGAAAATTGCCTATTGCTTTTTAGTTAAATTATTTTTTTTTAAATATTATTGGAATTTTTTTTGCATATCACAATCTGTTTTCAAACTAAAAAATAGAAATGTGAAATTTTCACTTTGGCTACTAGGGCTTTTGTAGACTCATTTTCTATTGTTTAAGGAAACAACACATGTACGTAGCCATAATGGTCAGACCCTAACCCTATCTTTTGTATAAAAGTGTCTCATGAGCCTGTGCAAAGGTCACTGTGAAGGGTCAGTAAGAATATCACTTAATGTGAATGGTGAATCCTGTGTTACCAGCTGTGTATAGAGTTGTCATCTATAATTGAAATCCTACCTCTGATAATGATTTCACTCTTTCTAAAAGGATAGGAAAAATGGGCCTAAAAAATCACCAGTGGTTAGTGTTCCAAGATTACTATTTTTATTTAAATAAAGATTGTGATGGAAAAAAAAGATCGCATTTTTTTCCGAATAAATATACTGTAACACAAAAACCTAATAAAAAACAATAGGTCATTTTCTGATGATAACTTCCCTTTAAATTCCTAGGTGAGCATTACATGGTTTATAACTCTCGCTACAACAATTTATGCGCTCATCAAGTATACATTTTAGCCCTTAACACTAGAAGTCCCAGAGAGGGGCCATCTACCATTGAAACCCTATGGAGCTCGAAATTCCTGCGACTTCTACTGTTAAACCACCTATACTGTGGATCCTTTCTCACTTAATGCATTTTAAACTTTCATTCTAAACATTTTTCCTTCCTTAGATTTCGACAGAAGTTGTTGAGAATATCAGGACAGTGGTTTCACTGACTAGAGAAGATGTCTTTTATCAAAAATATATTGACAGCCTATCAGGGCCCTACAGGTATGACAAACTGTGTGTTGGCAATTCTGTGCTGTTATCCAATACCTTCATTATAGTCCTGTATTGACTTCTTAGCTTTTCCAGTGTATGCAGAACTGACATCAACTATACTCATCAACATTTGGAAATTAAAATAATTGCTGAGAACACTCCCAAAACAATTGGATATGGCTTTAAATGATTCTTCATTTATTTCAGGTTCCACATTTATAATGAATTGTGAAGTACAAGTCCTTAAAAAATCTTAGAATATTAGAACTTCTCCATGATTTGGAGTTTCAATTCTAATTTCAGCTGGAGCTGGTGTTTCCATTTTAGAAATGATGCATTTTTGACAAATGTCACTTTATTAAAATGGAATGGGCACAAAATTTAACTTCATGCCAAATTTAACATCATGGAGGACTTAAAAAAAAGTCTGAAAAAAAATAGCATCAAGAATCAATGTACAGTTAGGTCCAGAAATATTTGGACAGTGACACATATTTTGTTATTTTAGCTGGTTACAAAAACATGTTCAGAAATACAATTATATATATAATATGGGCACTCCCAGCTGCAATATGAGAGTTTTCACATCCAAATCGGAGAAAGGGTTTAGGAATCATAGCTCTGTAATGCATAGCCTCCTCTTTTTCAAGGGACCAAAAGTAATTGGACAAGGGACTCTAAGGGCTGCAATTAACTCTGAAGGCGTCTCCCTCGTTAACCTGTAATCAATGAAGTAGTTAAAAGGTCTGGGGTTGATTACAGGTGTGTGGTTTTGCATTTGGAAGCTGTTGCTGTGACCAGACAACATGCGGTCTAAGGAACTCTCAATTGAGGTGAAGCAGAACATCCTGAGGCTGAAAAAAAAGAAAAAATCCATCAGAGAGATAGCAGACATGCTTGGAGTAGCAAAATCCACAGTTGGGTACATTCTGAGAAAAAAGGAATTGACTGGTGAGCTTGGGAACTCAAAAAGGCCTGGGCGTCCACGGATGACAACAGTGGTGGATGATCGCCGCATACTTTCTTTGGTGAAGAAGAACCTGTTCACAACATCAACTGAAGTCCTGAACACTCTCAGTGAAGTAGGTGTATCTGTCTCTAAGTCAACAGTAAAGAGAAGACTCCATGAAAGTAAATACAAAGGGTTCACATCTAGATGCAAACCATTCATCAATTCCAAAAATAGACAGGCCAGAGTTAAATTTGCTGAAAAACACCTCATGAAGCCAGCTCAGTTCTGGAAAAGTATTCTATGGACAGATGAGACAAAGATCAACCTGTACCAGAATGATGGGAAGAAAAAAGTTTGGAGAAGAAAGGGAACGGCACATGATCCAAGGCACACCACATCCTCTGTAAAACATGGTGGAGGCAACGTGATGGCATGGGCATGCATGGCTTTCAATGGCACTGGGTCACTTGTGTTTATTGATGACATAACAGCAGACAAGAGTAGCCGTATGAATTCTGAAGTGTACCGGGATATACTTTCAGCCCAGATTCAGCCAAATGCTGCAAAGTTGATCGGACAGCGCTTCATAGTACAGATGGACAATGACCTGAAGCATACAGCCAAAGCTACCCAAGAGTTCATGAGTGCAAAAAAGTGGAACATTCTGCAATGGCCAAGTCAATCACCAGATCTTAACCCAATTGAGCATGCATTTCACTTGCTCAAATCCAGACTTAAGACGGAAAGACCCACAAACAAGCAAGACCTGAAGGCTGCGGCTGTAAAGGCCTGGCAAAGCATTAAGAAGGAGGAAACCCAGCGTTTGGTGATGTCCATGGGTTCCAGACTTAAGACAGTGATTGCCTCCAAAGGATTCGCAACAAAATATTGAAAATAAAAATATTTTGTTTGGGTTTGGTTTATTTGTCCAATTACTTTTGACCTCCTAAAATGTGGTTTGTAAAGAAATGTGTACAATTCCTACAATTTCTATCAGATATTTTTGTTCAAACCTTCAAATTAAACGTTACAATCTGCACTTGAATTCTGTTGTAGAGGTTTCATTTCAAATCCAATGTGGTGGCATAGAGAGCCCAACTCGCGAAAATTGTGTCACTGTCCAAATATTTCTGGACCTAACTGTATAATCAACAGGAACTCTGTGAACCACTTCTACCTGTGAGTATCCGAGGCTATTCATTTTATTAGCTGACCTGGTATGGTATCACATATATGCGTCTTATCAATGATGACACAGTACCAGGCTAGCTAATCAAGAGAGAAGCCCATGAATGTCATCAAATAGAAGCTGGTTCTCAGGGCTGTCATCCAGTGACCAGGACCTGTGAATCTATTCTTACCATTTCTACAAATAATAACCTGTATGTAGAGTATATCACTTCTAGAGCAGGGGTAAATAAGTAGGTTGCTAGCACTGACACTGAAGACCTCCACCTTCCTAATAGCATAAGCCTTTTAACCACTCAAAGTACTTCTCTGCAATTCATTTATCTTACTAAGGTCATGTTATAGGACTGAAATGTAATAATGAATGTTGCACAATCTGATTTTTTTTAATTTAATACAATGTGTCAAATGTGTGCAGTGCTGAGCTATGCAAATAAGACTTTGGGGCACTTTGCACACTGCGACATCGCAGGTGCGATATCGGTGGGGTCAAATTGAAAATGACGCACTTCCGGCATCGCATGCGACATCGCAGTGTGTAAAGGCTGGATGATACGATTAACGAGCGCAAAAGCGTTGTAATCGTATCATCGGTGCAGCGTCGGCGTAATCCATGATTACGCTGACGCGACGGTCCGATGTTGTTCCTCGCTCCTGCGGCTGCACACATCTCTGTGTGTGAAGTCGCAGGAGCGAGGAACATCTCCTACCGGCCTCACTGCGGCTTCCGTAGGATATGCGGAAGGAAGGAGGTGGGCAGGATGTTTACATCCTGCTCATCTCCGCCCCTCCGCTCTGATTGGCCGCCTGCCGTGTGACGTCGCAGTGACGCCGCACGACCCGCCCCCTTAACAAGGAGGCGGGTCGCCGGCCACAGGGACGTCGCACGGCAGGTGAGTGTGTGTGTGAAGCTGGCGTAGCGATAACTTTCGCTACGCCAGCTATCACCACATATCGCTGCTGCGACGGGGGCGGGCACTATCGCACTCGGCATCGCAGCATCGGCCTGCGATGTCGTAGTGTGCAAAGCCCGCCTTTGCCAGATTTATGATTTTTGTGTTTTTGAAAAGTCACATCAAAAGCCGCAATCCTACTCAACCGGTGCAGCCAGTGCAGTGGCACAGGGGCCTGTAGGTACAGAGGGCCCTTGTTGGCTGGTCAGTAATGAGGGCAATCTGACCTGTTGTCCGGACCTCCAGGCTCCGGGGGGCCCTGGCCAGATTGCCCTCATCACACGCAGCGTGCCGAGTAGGGAGCAATCTTGCAGCTCTGCACAGTGTAGACAGCAGAATGCAGGAATCTCTTCTCTGTTCCTTGCCCGCCACTTTCTCTGTGACACACACGTGTGCGCCCTGATGTTGCGTGCGCACGTGTGTCATTTCAAAAGTTTACGGCAGGAGAAGAAGTGTGACGCCCTGGCCGGGCCAGGTAGTCACAGGAAGGGCCCCGCATTACACCTGTCCCTCATAGGTAACATACAGCCAAACATTTAAACCCTAGTCACCCCCCTCAGGGCTTGATGGACACACCAGGGGGCGGAACCAGGCGGTTGGAATACGCCCACCAAGGAGTTCAGATAGCCTGAGGCGGGAAAGTAAACGGAACAAGTCTAGAGATCAAGTTGGAGAGGTGTGTGGGCTGGAGCTGTGTGCAGCTCCAGCAGAGGAGAGAAACCAATTTGAGCAGGTGCCAGGGTAGGAGCCCTGGTACCTTTGGCTAGGAGGCAGACGGCAGTCTCCGAATGCAGGAGCCGGGAAGACGGCTCAGTGGAACCGAGGTGGACCAGGACAGGGTAGTGGCCCGCCGGTACCGACCCGGGGAACCGACTCGGAAACCAAAGCACAAAGGGGGTACTCAGACCCTTAAGCTAGGTCCAGAAGCTACTCGGGGCTAGCTAATTGACTGACTGCAGCCAGGACTAGAGGTCCTGTCCCACCCAAAGTCCCAACTGAAGTCAACAGCCCAACGAGGGGGATAAGCAGCCACCGCCACGGCTCAGAGATCCCACGGGCCAGCGTCTGCGGGCAAAGGGCTCCTTAGGCGACCACAAGCCGGGAGCGGACTCCTGAAGTTGCAAGCACAGGCAGTCCACCATCCAACACAGGTGCGGAAGAAAGACAGAGACCACCAGCCGGGTGGGGGACCAGACTGCAGCCAGCTGTGGGCACCGACCACCATCACCTTGGTTTACCAGAGACTCGTGTGTTTGTTTACTAATAGTGAGTACTTCAGCACCCTCCGGTCGCCCATCTCCCTGCACCGCCAAACAACCCCAACTGGTCCCGGGGCCACCATCCCTGCCGATGGAGGGGTTAACAACTTGCTGCCAAACATCTCCCCCGGGTGCCTCGTAACTGCAGCGGTGGTGTCCACCTTCACCACATCCCGTGGGTGGCGTCACGAACTTAACACGGCTCCGGGCGTACATCTACGTCCCCAAACCACAAACCCCCTTTCAGTTGAAGTGACCGCGAGACCCCCGGGTCCGGAGACCCTCGAGCCACCCACTGAAGGTCCGGATCCGAGCGGCTCAGCTGCCAAGCATGGGGCGGTACACCTCAATTTCTGGCGTCACGAACAGGATACTTACCCATCCACTTACCTTGTGGAAGTGCGCCTTGTATTGAAGTCAGAGGTGATCCGTTGCGAAAATTTTCAGAATCCGCCATCTTATCGCCATCTTGTTGGCACGAAAGTTCCCACCCAAGGTCTCCTTCCCCGAGAAAGGGCGCGAAACTGAAGCCCCGCCCCCTGGGAACACAGCCGTAAAGAAAAGCCGGAGGTCACAAAGCGAAACTTGCCGGCCGGCTAGTGGAGTGACACGAAAAGACCAAGGGGGGGCGGGTGAAAATTCTGCGACATGTGACCGTGCAGATAAAGGGCAAGGACTCCAGGACCCTGCCACCCTTCTGGTTCCTGGACCCGGAGAGAGCACCATGGCCGAACCGTCCAGCAAGCCCGGAGTGCCGGAGCTCGTGCCCGGAACAGCGGCATGGGTGGAAGCCCAAACTGTGTGGATGTGTCGCCAGAACCAGGTGCAGGCGTGCTATATAATGCAGCGATGGATGGCCGAGATGGATGAGCTGGCTGCGGCCGTGCGGGCACGCGAAGTGGAGACAACCTTAGAAGAGCGGGTAAGCGACCCATGCCCCTATGTCCCCGAGGGACTGGCCAATCAGGCTGAGGGACCCGGTCTGCCTCTGCCCTCTATATTTGATGTGTACCGCCCCGCGGGCTCGGCTACGACCGCCGAGCCGCTCGGATCCGTGCTCGTACTGCGGATGGTGGCTCGAGCCTCTCACGGACCCGGGGGTCACGTCGCTCTGCAAGGGAGTTGGCGTTACACGTGGGGACATGGGTGAGGAGTTCCACGGCCAGGGCCGCGGTTGTTTGGTTTGAATTGTAAGTTCGTGACGCCACCCACAGGTTGTGGTGAATGGATGGACACCACCGCTGCCGTTAACTAGGCCTCCCGGGGACGGTGTTGCGCAGCTTGTTGTTGACCCCTCAGTGGGTAGGGGAGCGATGGTCCCGGGGGCCCGAGGGAGGTGCAGAGGCGGGGGAGCGGGTTGGACGCTAGTGGGATGCAACGTGGTGCGCGGCCCGAAGGCACTGGTGTACTCACTCTGACACAATACACTCGAGTCTCTGGTAAACCAAACGGAGTGATGAATGGGGCCCGCAGCCGGCTGCAGCTTCTCCCGGTATAGGTTGGTGGTTTCCGCCTTTCTCCTGCACCTCTGTGTGTAAATGTTTGACTCCTATGCCTAGACACTGGTAGTCCACTCCCCGACTTGTATATGCCGTAGGAGCCCGTTTGCCTGCAGACGCTGGCCCTTTGGGTCTCTATGCCTTGGCGGTGGCTTTACCCTATATGGTTGGGCTGTTGTCTTCTAACGGGTCTTGTGTGGGATAGGTCCTAAAGTCCAGTCCGCAATCAGTTGATTTGACTCGGCCCTGTCGGTTCAGGGCTTTGTACTGGCTCTGAGTACCCCTCCTAGTGCTCCGGTTTCCAATCGGTTCCCCGGTTCGGTACCGGCGGGCCACTGCCCGACCCCGCTCCCTGCGGTTCCACCGGCTGTAATCTCAGCTCCTGCAGGTGGCCACCACCGTCTGCCTCCTTGCCAAAGGTGACTGGGCTCCGACCCAGCCACCGGAGTAGTCTATGGCAGGCCTAGGCGCTCGTCTGCCCTTAGACCCAACCTTCCTCCTTCACTGTCAGGACTACTCTCCTCCTCAACTTGAACTTGAGTCAGTGTCTTCCCGCCTCCAGGACTGTGAACTCCTCGGTGGGCAGAGCCAACCACCTGGCTCCACCCCCCTGGTGTGGACATCAAACCTGGAGGGTGGTGAAAAGGTTTTTAGTTTGACTGATGTCACCTAATCGGAAGGGGGTGTGGTGTTGTGTGTGACTACCTGGGATGACCTGACTAGTCCAGGGTGTCACACCTCCCTTGCCGTCCGTACCGGTTGCTGCCGACCCCCCGCTCGGTCCGCTGCCATCAACACCGGCAGCAGAGTCCGTTCCACCGGCCCGTGAGGAAGCCGTCGACAGCCAGCCTGTTACCGCCTCGGCACCAACACCAGCTCTGAAAAAGATCAGCCTCTGGAGAGTGCCCTGTCCTGCAGAGAACCCGTCGGTCCTGGAAGAAGCCGCGCCACAGATGACAACGGCCCCGGCAATCCGCCCGGCCAAAGCGGAGGCGGTCCCCGATCAGAAGCCAGCACCGAAGGTAATGCTGGCCACTCCCAAAAACCAGGCCTTGGCTGAGGCACCACGGAGTTGCCGCTGTCAGGCAGCTCAGCAGGCCGCGACACAGCAGGGTTCCCTAGTGCAGAGTGTGTCGGTCGTAGCCGACGCGGGGGAACTCCGGCTGGGCCCGACTCCCGTGCAGAGTGAGCAGGAGCAGGCAGACGCTCCATACTGGGAGCGGCAGCAGCGCCAGCTGGGCCAGGAGATCGCCGCCCACGATAAAAACGAAAGTGGAGGTGCTGGCCCGGACCTACTCGGAGAAGGACCACCTCCGCAACGCCACCTTTCGGGTGAGGGGCCCAACACATGAAGGCCAGGTCCGGCACTTCAACCCCCAAAGAGGATGGGGGTTCATCTTCGAGCCGGGCCTGGATGTGGAGATCTTCATGTCCCGAAGGGACGTCTACACACACCTCCCAATGGGTCATCCCGACCGGGACCTGGAACCCGGGGAGTTTGTAACATACACCCGGCATTGTGGGGAGAGGGGGTGGTTTACCCTGAATGTGAGAAGAAGGGTAACCATGGGCGCTCAGCTGCACGTCCGCCCCTCTCTGCCACCCTCCAGCCCTGCTGAAGAAGAATACTGATGAGGTAGCGGTTCCCAGCTACCCTTCTGCCCGTCCCCGTTGGGACCAAGTTGACGTTCTTATTTTAAACTTTATTAATGACATGGCCGAGAATTTCCAGGCCAACCGAAAAACTATTGGGCATTGCAAATAGTCCCTGACCACCCTTTTCATAGTCCTGCAGTCTCCGGAAAGGCTGGTTGGAGGAAGGGCCTGCGGGAAATTGTAGGCCAAGGTCCTGTCACTAGTGAGACAGGGGTCCACTGGACGTGGGGCCTCTGAGAGAGACTGCCGGGTAAGGAACTTATTACCCGGCCCGTGTGGGCAACACCCGGACCTGAACCCGTTTCCTGAACTGGGGAAAAAGAGGTGCTGACCTGGTTTTTAGAGGCAGCATCAGGGCTAGGTTTGCTTGGGTGGGCAAAAATGAAAAGGACCCGGTCCCGTCCCGTTCCCGGTTAATAAAAATGTTTTATTGCAACGTTTAAGTTAACTGCCTCCCGTAAGGGAAGAAAACAAAAATATGCTTAATTGTACAAAAGTTATTATACTTGTAAACATGTTTTTATCTTTTTCAGTTCAAAAAGCAAAATAAACCGGTGGTGGTCGGACAGCCCGCGGAGGGTCTGTGGTTAACCAAGGGGGAGTGTGACGCCCTGGCCTGGCCAGGTAGTCACAGAGAGTGCCCCGCATTACACCTGACCCTCATAGGTAACATACAGCCAAACATTTAAACCCTAGTCTCCCCCCTCAAGGCTTGATGGACACACCAGGGGGCGGAACCAGGCAGTTGGAAGACGCCCACCAAGGAGTTCAGATAGCCTGAGGCGGGAAAGTAAACAGAACAAGTCTAGAGATCAAGTTGGAGAGGTGTATCGGCTGGAGCTGTGTGCAGCTCCAGCAGAGGAGAGAAACCAATTTGAGCAGGTGCCAGAGTAGGAGCCCTGGTACCTTTGGCTAGGAGGCAGATGGCGGTCTCCGAATGCAGGAGCCGGGAAGACAGCTCGGTGGAACCGAGGTGGACCAGGACAGGCTAGTGGCCCGCCGGTACCGACCAGGGGAACCGACTCGGAAACCGGAGCACAAAGGGGGGTACTCAGACCCTGAAGCTAGGTCCAGAAGCTACTGGGGGCTAGCTAATTAACTGATTGCGGCCAGGACTAGAGGTCCTGTCCCACACAAAGTCCCGACTGAAGGCAACAGCCCAACGAGGGGGATAAGCAGCCACCGCCACGGCTCAGAGATCCCACGGGCCACTGTCTGCGGGCAAAGGGCTCCTTACGTGACCACAAACCGGGAGCGGACTCCTGAAGTTGCAAGCACAGGCAGTCCACCATCCAACACAGGTGCGGGAGAAATACAGAGACCACCAGCCGGGTGGGGGACCAGACTGCAGCCAGCTGCGGGCACTGACCACCATCACCTTGGTTTACCAGAGACTCGTGTGTTTACTAATAGTGAGTACAACAGCACCCTCCGGTCGCCCATCTCCCTGCACCGCCAAACACCCCCAATGGGTCCCGGGGCCACCATCCCTGCCCACGGAGGGGTTAACAACTTGCTGCCAAACATCTCTCCCGGGTGCCCCGTAACTGCAACGGTGGTGTCCACCTTCACCACATCCCGTGGGTGGCGTCACGAACTTAACACGGTTCCGGACGTACATCTACGTCCCTAAACCACAACCCCCTTTCAGTTGAAGTGACCGTGAGACCCCCGGGTCCGGAGACTCTCGAGCCACCCACTGAAGGTGCGGATCCGAGCAGCTTGGCTGCCGAGCATGGGGCGGTACAGAAGCAGCACAGCTGGGGCCTGTAAAGGAGAAACAGTGGCGGGGCCTGTACAAGAGAAACAGCGGTGGGGCCTTTACAAGAGAAACATTGGCGGGACCTATACAAGAGAAGCAACTAAGTGGGGGGGGCTTGTACGGAGAGGCCTGAGGAGGGGACAATAAGGAGGGAGAGATGATTGGCGAGTAATAACCTGAGGAGGGAACAATGAGGAGGGGGTGTGAGTGGTGACTAATATTGGGGATGTAGTGACGCATTATATTACAGGTGTAGTATATGGGGGGGTGTAGTGATGTAGTGTATTACACAGAGGCGGACGGACACTGACAGCTTGGGGCCCCTGTGCAAGAAATTGTGCCTGCCCACCCACCCATTTTCTGTGGTGACAAACCTCTCTCTCTCTCTATATATATATATATATATATATATATATATATATACATACATACATCTTTATAGGTATATTTTTGAGTAAAATGTAATTTTTTTTTTATTCTATAAACTACTGACAACATATCTCCGAATTTCCAAGCAATAAATGTTTTATTTATTTTCTGAAAATGAGAAATGGTCAAAATAACAAAAAAATGCATTGCTTTCAGACCTCAAGTAATGCACAGAAAACAAGTTCATAATAATTTAGAAACAAGAATACTAATGTTTTAACTCAGGAAGAGTTCAGAAATCAATATTTTGTGGAATAACCATGATTTTTAATCACAGCTTTCATGCGTCTTGACATGCTTTCCACCAGTCTTTCACATGGCTTTTGGATGACCTTATTGCGCAAAAATTTAAGCAGTTCTTCTTTGTTTGATGGTTTGTGACTATCCATCTTCCTCTTGATTACATTCCAGAGGTTTTCAATGGAGTTAAGGTCTGGAGATTGGGCTGGCCATGACACGGTTTTGATGTGGTGGTCCTTTATCCTCATATTGATTGACCTAAATGGCATGGTGCATTTTCCTGCTGGAAAAAACAGTCCTCAGAGTTGAGGAGCATTGCCTGAGCAAAAGGAAGCAACTGTTTTTCCAGGATAACCTTGTATGCGGCTTGATTCATACGTCCTTCGCAAAGTTTAATCTATGCAATTCACACCCACTCAACAGTTGTTACGTGTGGTGACTGACGCACAGTATGACGGGCATGTTGAACCTGGTATTCAGCTACTGCCCTCTGCTGCTCACTAATCCTCGCCAATATATAGAATGTAGAGTTTCATCGCTTGGGCAGGTCGCACATGAGTCGATGACTTGGTAAATTAAAGTGCTTTTGCAGTGCTGTAAAACCAGTAACAGTGGTAGAGGAATAGCAAAAATGGGCACTAATATGGCACACCTTCTCAAGCAGATTTGTAGCGCCCCTGAAGCCATCAGGAGCTAAAAGGATCTGCATCCTGTCAAAGATGCAGGGCCTACCCCCAGGGACTCAGAAGACCAGTGTCGGTAACACCAAAACACACATATAATTCCTGTCTTTCCCTTCCCCAAGGACTGGTGACAGGCTAGGGTTTGGACCCAATGGATGGCCACGTAGGGGTGGAACCGATCCAGTCCACTAGACGACAAGCAGGGAGGAGGGGTTAAACAGTGAGTAAGTGGAAGTGAAAGGAGACGGATGTAAGAGTACTGACGGGAGAGTGTAACAGTGACCTGTCAGGCTCAGGCCTGTGGTTGCCAAAGGAGTACGGTGGAGTACTCTCTGAACCATAGCACCGACGGGGTGCAGTGCCCTAGGTCAGGAAAACGCTCCAGGCAAACTTGATGAAATCTGCATGGTGAGGGGACAATCTAGGACTTCACCGACTGTAATGTCTGGGGCACCAGCAGTGATGGGAGAACTAGGGCCCGGAACAGAGCATCGACCGTACAGGGTTCAATCTGCCCACCGTACGGACTAAAGGGCCATTTACACGCTGCGACATCGCTAACGATATATCGTCGGGGTCACGGTGTTTG
Source organism: Anomaloglossus baeobatrachus (assembly GCF_048569485.1). NCBI lineage: Eukaryota > Metazoa > Chordata > Amphibia > Anura > Aromobatidae > Anomaloglossus > Anomaloglossus baeobatrachus. The sequence continues at coordinate 485,915,940 of NC_134358.1, forward strand.
TGACGCACATCCGGCGTTGTTAGCGACATCGCAGCATGTGACACCAAGGAGCGACCTTAAATGATCGCAAAAGAGACAAAAATCGTTGGTATATGAGAGGTCGTTCATTTACCAAAAATCGTTGTCTGGTAAGTAGCGATGTTGTTCCTCGTTCCTGCGGCATCACACATCGCTATGTGTGACACTGCAGGAGTGATGAACATCGCCTTACCTCCGACCACCTGCAATGAGGAAGGAAGGAGGTGGGCGGCATGTTCAGGCAGCTCATCTCCGCCCCTCCTCTGCTATTTGACGGCTGCCGTGTGACGTCGCTGTGACGCCGCATGAACCTCCCCCTTAGAAAGGAAGCAGATCGCCGGCAAGAGCGACGTCGCAGGGAAAGTAAATCCATGTGACGGGTGTTAGCGATGTTGTGCACCACGGGCAGCGATTTGCCCATGATGCACAACCGACGGGGGCAGGTACGCTCGCTAGCGATATTGGTACCGATATCGCAGCGTGTAAAGTACCCCTATGACTGAAATACTATGAGGAGGGGACCCCAAGACATGGGGACCCACCAACCAGAGGCAGGTGCAGGGGAAAGAAGCCACCAAGTCACCACACCGGCACTGGGACTAAGGGGACCAGTGGTGAGGACCAGCCTTCATCGGATTGCAAGCATCACCATCATGAGTAAACAACATGTTACACTGCAATCCCTTGTGTGGTCTACCTTCTTTCTGCACCCTGGTACTGTTAATGGACTTAAACATGAAATACCATCATTTGTCCCCTGGGGCCTAGCCCTACTGGCGGAGGGCCGCAACATCCAGGCTACCATTAACATCAGCCCCAGCCGTGAGAGACTGTGCAGCGGTGGCTCCATCCATATAGCCGCAACCCGCAAGTGGCGTCACGACAAAACCTTTATTATTATTATTCCCCTGTACATAACTCCTTTTAAGCGACCCCCAGCCACCCAGTGAACTGTCCCAGTAAATATACTGCCCGGGACTGAGTACCGCAAAGCCCTGGGGTGCGTCAGCTTTTTGGCGTCATGAACAGGATTGGACTAGACCCGTTAACACCGGGTGACATGACTATGGACTGTTTTGTGATTTTTGAAACTGCCGCCATTTTTGTGTGAAAAACTGACTGCACCACAGCAGTGGTGAAAAGGGCGTGAAAGGGGATCCTGCCCACAACTCCAACAAGTGCGGGCGGAAGGGGGCAGTGATCTAACATGGAAGCTCCCGAAGTGCTCCAGTCCCTGTGAGAGAGTGGTGAGAAAAACCAAGGGGGACGGGAAAATGGAGGCGCAAGGCGACGGGAATGCAGCGGGGCATGGTCCGGCCGCGCATGCGGCAGCCCCAGGAGCGGTGGCACCAATCATGCCGATCACCCTGCCGTATGTCCAAGGAGCGGCGTGGCTGCCCCAGTATGATGGCAAACCAGATGCCTTAATCGAGTTGAAGAAGAAAATATGCACCGTATTGGACATGTATGCAATGACAGGCAAGCAGAGAGCATCTGTGGTGCTGGGACAGTTAACGAGTGCAGCAAAGCTGCAAGTAGAGACCTGGCCAGATGTAGACTGGGAATCAGTGAACACCATCTTTTAAAAGTTAAAAATTGCTTTTGAAACCTGTACAGAGGCAGAGCTGAGAATGGGATTTTACAATTGCAAGCAGAGGTCACAGGACAGTATCAGAGACTATGCTCTAAGATTACAAGCAGCACTGCGGACCTTGAAACATGTAGACCCCATCAGTGATCCAGAAGGGAACAAGATGATGATTGAACAGTTCCTGCAGGGGTTACAATCAGTGGAGGACCGCAAGCACCTGCGCCTCTGAGCCCTGAAACACCCGGATGTGGACTTTGTTGCTTTAAAGGACCTGGCCATAAAAGCCCTGCAATCCCTTGCAACCACAGACTCTGCCCCTCAGTCCTGACAAGCCAGTACCTCACCTTTGCGAGTGCAGCCCTCCTCCTTAACCGTGGTAGAGGCCAACAGACAGGCTGCACCCCCTGGTGCTCCAAATTATTTGTGTTCCCAGGTGCAACAGCTGAGCAAGGATGTGGCCATGATCCTAAAAGTGATGCAGCTCAAGCCAGAATCCAAGCTGGCGGAGAAGATCCAGCTAGCCAACTGCCCTGAGGATGTCCCATGGATGCGAGAAAGGAGGATCCCATCGTCCAGAGGAAGGAGCAGCGATCGCTATAATTCATCTGGACAACAAGGCCGGACATTTTGCATGAGTGTGTCCTTTAAACCGGCAACCCCTGGGGTCAAGGGACAACCCCCAGGAATAAGACAACAAGGCCCATCTGACTGGCGTGAACGGTATGTGGAACGACGACCAGTTCTGTCCATCACCCTGGACGGAATTCCCTCCTCTGCATTGTTGGACATCAACTCGCAGGTAACAGCCATCCCGTATATACTCTATATGAGATTCTGATCAGATACTGAACTCACCCATCTGGACTCGGGCCTTACTATTTATGCTGTTAATGGATTACCAGTGACTCAGATTGGGTTTAAGGAGGTAACCATAAAAGTGGGGATTGTGGAGTTAAAAGGCCAAGGATTGATTGTGTAGTTGAAACTGACGACAATGATAAGAATCAACAGATGATTTTGGGTACAAATGTGATTGAAAATTGTCTGGGGGAAGGGTTGTTCTTACTCCAACAGATTTCTGAAACTGCGGGTGCTGGGCAGCAGAGGGTCCTGAAAAGAGAAATCAGAGCCCTCCTGCAGAGACAACAGGTAAACCTATCTGGTGGGGAAATTGGTAATGTACGGGTAATAGACCCCGGTCCTATTGTGATACCCCCACGAAGTGAGATAATGATATGGTGTCGGGTGGCAATAGGCCTCAATGGGCAAGATTACCAGGCAATGGTGGAGCCCATATACTCAGAGAATTGGTCTACAGTCCTGACAGCCAGGGGGGTGGTTGTTGTTCACAAGGGAAGAGTCCCCGTGCGAGTGTTAAATTGTGGGGAGGAGACCAAATTACCCAGGTACACTAACGTTGCCAAATTGTTCCCTGTTACAGATGATTCCATCCAGGCAGTAGAATCCCTGACCCCATCAGAACAGGCAGAAGATGACCGTCCCCAAGAACAATTAGAGGGTTGGTGTCAGGAACTGCATGTAGATACTGATTCCACCCCTTCACACCAGAAACACAGAGTCTACCGGGTAGTGCAGGAATGCAAACAGGTTTTCAGTAAGCATCCACTAGACTTTGGGAGGATAAAAGGGGTACATCATCACATACCCACAAGAGTTCATCCTCCTATCAAAGAAAGATACAGACCTATACCACCCACTCACTATCAGTGTGCCAAGGAGATGTTGAGGAACATGAAGGAGGCTGGGGTTATTAGAGACAGTTGTAGCCCCTGGGCAGCTCCACTGGTTCTAGTCAAAAAAAGGATGGCACCATGAGGATGTGTGTGGACTATAGACAAATCAATCGAATAACTCACAAGGATGCTTATCCGCTACCCCGCATAGAAGAATCGCTAGCTGCACTGAAGGCTGCAAACTACTTCCCTATCCTAGATCGCACCAATGGCTATTGGCAGGTCTCTGTAGCCAAAGAGGATCAGGAGAAGACTGCATTCGCAACAGCAATGCGCCCATTTGAGTTCAATAACATGCCGTTTGGACTGTGTAACACACCAGGAACGTTCCAAAGATTGATGGAATGCTGCCTGAGACACCGCAACTTCGAGACAGTACTGCTCTACCTGGATGATGTTATCGTGTACTCAAAGACCTATGAGGAACATCTTGAACATCTAGCTGAGGTAATTGAAGCGTTGTCAAAGTACGGAATGAAGTTGAAACCATCAAAATATTATCTGTTAAAACCCAAAGTCCAGTATCTCAGGCATGTGGTCAGCGCAGAAGGAGTGGCACCAGACCCAGAAAAGATTACAGCCATCAAGAACTGGCCAAGACCGGCCACCATCAAAGAGGTACGTCAGTTCCTGGGCATGGTAGGATACTACATGAGATTCATAAAGGGCTATACGAAGATGGCAGCACATTTGCAAGAACTCCTGGTAGGCCAGGCAAAGAAGGGCAAGACTTCTGGTCCTCCATTTGAATGGGGTGAAGGAGAAGAGAATTCCTTCAGACAGATGAAATTGGCCCTGACTGGTGACAAGATCCTGGCGCATCCTGATTACAATCTACCCTTCTTGCTCTATACTGATGCCAGCAATGTGGGACTGGGAGCCATGCTATCTCAATTACAGAATGGCAAAGAATGAGTGATTGCCTTCGCAAGCAGGAAGCTCCGTCCTACCGTGAGGAACCCTGAAAACTATAGCTCCTTCAAGTTAGACTTCCTGGCCTTGGTCTGGGCTGTCACCGAACGGTTTAAACATTATCTGGCAGCCGCGAAGTTCACGGTCTTCACAGACAATAACCCCCTGACCCATCTGGATACGGTAAATCTAGGTGCATTGGAGCAACTTTGGGTGGCTCGGCTAGCAAATTTTGCTATCAAGTATCGGGCTGATCACAAGAACGCCAATGCGGATGCGTTATCCAGGATGCCTCACCTATCAGATGAGGGAGAAGACATAGATGAGCTAGAGAAGATTGAGTTGCCAGCTTTCTACCGCTGTAGTGCCTCTCAGAACCAGCAGTCTTGTAGTAAGAGCCAGGAGGCTGCATTGAACCCACTACCTCATCATGGATGGAAAGAAACACAGAACAGTGACCCTGCGGTTAGACTGGTCAAAGAACTGATAGCCCAACCAGGTTCATGCTTAGGTCCTGATGCTCCACTGGAAGCTGAACATCTAGGGAAGGAGAGGAGCTGACTGTACATCCTTCGAGGTAAACTGTGCAGAAGCGTTATCAACCCTGAAACTCACGAAAGGGTATGTCAAGTGGTAATACCCAAAAAACATGTCCAGATGGTGCTGGAAGCGTACCACGATTGAGCAGGACACTTCGGATGGAAGAAGTTAGAAGCATTGCTGCGTGATTGGTGCTACTGGGTTGGAATGAGAACCACCATAGAAAAATGGTGCAGAAACTGTGGTCCTTGCGGTCTGAGGAGGAAAGATCGTAACAGCCAAAGAGCACCACTGCGACCCATTGTCACCAAGCAGCCCTTGGAGATTATAGCCCTGGACCATGTGTAGTTAACACCTAGTCAGACAGGCTATACATATGCTCTCACTATGGTTGTCATTACTCCAGATTCTTGGTGGTCGTACCAGTGAAGGACTTGACAGCAAGGACTGCAGCAATAACCTTTCAGGCTTACTTTTGTAGACCTCATGAATACCCTGAACAGGTATTAACAGATCAAGGTTCTGCATAAAAAGCTGAAATATTTCAAGAGTTCTGTAACCTTTATGGCTGTAAAAAAGATCCACACTACACCTTACCGTCCACAAACTAACAGTATGTGTGAGAAAATTAATCATTTATTCATCAACCTGTTGAAAACTTTGCCACTAGAAGAAAGGAACATGTGGCCAGAAAAGCTACATGTACAATAACATTCCTGTGAGTTCCACAAACTGCACACCAGCGTATCTGACGAGAGCAAGACCTGGAAGATTGCCAGTAGATCTTGAGATAGGAGTTGTTATTCCAGAAATCAATTCGTCAGATGGTAATTGGGATTCTAATCGCCAAGGGCAGTATAAAAGGATACAAGAATGTGTTGAAAAAAGCTTAAATCAAAGTCGAGAAAAACAAGAGAAAGATTACAACAAAAGTGCACAAGCTGTTTCCTTAACACCTAGAGAAATAGTTCTAAAGAGAAAAAGAAAAGTTCATAAACTTGATGATCAGTGGGAAACAGAACGCTACACTGTGCTGCCTTCTAATTCTGATAATACGAAAACTTACTTAATCAGCAAAGATAAAAGAAAAATTTTATCAACAGTCATAAGAGATCATTTGAAGAAATGCTCTGAACCATTGAAACTTCAAGAAGAAGTACCCTGTATACCTCAAGTACCAGAGAAGAAAGAGAAGGTGATACATACAATAGTTAGAGACTTTACCGAGAATTGGCCTCGATACAATGGAGCCATAATACTGCCAGTAATTACTTTCCCACAACCAGTGGAAGAACCAGTTCAAGTTTTAGAAAAGTCTACAAACAGTGAATCTGACCGTTCAACAAGAAGACTAAGAAGTCGCAGACAATTACCTAGTCTACCTACATACATTAGCGGGACACGTGCACTAGACACCAGAACAGAACAGGGATCAGCTGAGACACTAGAGTTACGCAGATCCAGTCGTACCAGGTTTAGTCAGCCCCCCCTCAGATACAGAGAATAGGTGTCAACAGAAAAGTGTGTAAATAAAGTTATAAATAGTAGTGTAACCATAGAAAGTAAGAATGCTGATAATGTGTGAAAAATGTTAATGTTGATTTAACCTGGTTAACCAAATATTGATAAAAATAGACCCAAACTACTTGACTGGTAGTAGTAAAAACTTTCCATTGTAAATAGTTGCACCAGTTGTGCACACTACCAGAGTAATGCTGTGGCCAAACCTTTTTGAAGAGGAACTGTTTTCTGCAACAAAGTCTTTTGAAGAGGACCTGTTTTTTGCAGCAAAGTCTTTCGAAGAGGACCCTTGTTTTTGTAACAGTTTTTTGAGAGGACAGGTCGCAGGAAGGGTCTGCGGCAGAGGTGGCTGAGACCCGGTCATCATAGTTACCGGCTACATACCTCCGAGGGACACCAAGTTATGGGTGGCAAAAAGGTTGCCTCCTGTAAACATGTTATGGTTGATGAAACATTTAAGAAATGTGCCTCCCTTGTACGGGAAGGAAGTTGCTAATGTTGAAAATGCAAATTAAAGTGTCAATTTTATTCACCTTTGCAGCCTGAGGATGTGCTGGAATTAACCGAGGGGCAATGTAGCACCCCTGAAGCCATCAGGAGCTACAAGGAATTACACCCTGTCAAAAATGCAGGGCCTACCCCCATGGACTCGGAAGACCAGTGCCGGTAACACCAAAACACATATAATCCCTGTTTTCCCTTTCCCAAAGACTGGTGACAGACTAGGGTTGGACCCAATGGATGGCCACGTAGGGGTGGAGCCGATCCAGTCCACTAGACAACAACCAAGGAAGAGGGGTCAGACAGTCAGTAAGTGGAAGTGAAAGGAGACGGACGTAACTGTACTGATGGGAGTGTGTAACAGTAAGCTTTCAAGCTCAGGCGTGTGGTTGCCGAAGGAGTACGGTGGAGTACTCTCAGAACCATAGCACTGATGGGGTACAGAGCCCTCTTTCAGGCAAATGCTCCAGGCAGACCTGATAAAATCTGCAAAGTAAGGGGACTATCCAGGACCTCACTGACCATAAAGTCCAGGGGCACCAGCAGTGACGGGAGAACCAGGGACCGGAACAGAGCACCGACCCTACAGAGTTCAAACTGCCCGCCATACGGGCTAAAGACTGAAAAACTATGAGGAGGGGGCCTCCAGATGCTCCCAGCCACGGGGACCCACCAGCTAGACACAGGGGCAGGGGAAAGAAGCCACCAGGTCACCACACTGACACTGAGACTAAGGGGACCAGTGGTGAGGACCAGCCTTCTTCAGGTTGCCAGCCATAACAACGGTGTAAGTAAAGAAACCAGTTACACTGCAATCCCTTGTGTGTACTACCTTCTTTCTGCACCTAACTCCATCACCTACCCCCTGGGGCCAAGCCCTACTTGCAGAGGACCCAACATTCAGGCTGCCATTAACATCAGCCCCAGCGGTGAGAGACTGTGCAGCGGTGGCTCCATCTCCATAGCCACAACCCGCAAGTGGCATCACAACAAAACCTTTATTATTACTCCCCTGTACATAACCCCTTTCAAGCGACCCCCCAGGGTCACGGAACTGGACAGCGGCTACTCAGTGAACTGTTCCCGTAAATATACAGCCCGGGACCGAGTACCCCATAGCCCTGGGGCGAGTCTCGTGCTAACATGCTCATGAATCTGCAGCATCAGAGGATGATCTAACTCACCTCTCCACTGTCATCGCTGCCTGATGGGGAATTTCGACTCAGTGCGCATGACCCCGGAGATTGGGTCATGCGCACTACTTCAGTTTGAAGCCAGGACGCGTACACCCGGCTTCATAGTGCACATGACCAAAACTCCGGGGTACAGTAAAAGATCTTTAAAAATACTTTTTCTAAAGATCTCTTTATCTATCCTAGTGTATACAGGGATGGTTAGGCAGGGATTAGCAATATGCACCCAGAACTGCTCATGGTTCTAGGTGCATATTGCACCTGACAGGTTCCCTTTAAAAACAAACTGACTTCATAAGAACAGTGCAAAGTTGTAACAGTCCCAGCACCTAAAAAGCTATAGTTATTTATGAATTAGCAATGTAGGGTAAAGTTATTGGAAAAAAGCAAAATTATTGAAAATTCTTTAAGAACAACCAACAGTACTCATTTAACACAATCTTTGTTACAGGACACAATTAACCCATTAAGGACCAAGGTTGTAATGTATGTCCATGGTCATGTCGGGGTAATCTCCGCCGGCTGCTGCTGTGAGCAATCATGGGGAGCCAATAGTTGCCATGGTAGCGATGGGTCATGTAATCTGCATTTCTGCTGATGAGAGCTGTGCAGCTTTGATCAACAGAAATGCACAGACGATCAGACTGATCCATAAAGTCCCCTATGGGGACTAGTAAAATAAATAAAAAATGTAAAAAAACAACTTTTAAAAAATAACAAAAAACTAAAAGTTCAAATCACCCCCCATTCACACCATTGAAAATAAAACGGTTAAAAAAATACACATATTTTAAATCACCACGTTCAGAAAAGCCCGATCTATCAAAATATAAAAGCAATTAGTCTGATCGGTACACGGCATGGCAGGATAAAAATTCCAAGCGCCAAAATTATGTTTTTTGGTCAGCGCAACAAATGTTTTAAAATGCAATAACAGGCGATCAAAATGTAGCATCTGCACAAAAGTGATATAACTAAAAACATCAGCTTAATACGCAAAAAATAAGCCCCAAATCTCAAAAAATGAGAACACTACGGGTTTCAAAATATGGCGCCAAAAGCGCAATTCATTTTTTGGATAAACTTCAGAATTTTTTTAACCCCTAAGATAAAAGTAAAGGTATACATGTTTGGTATCTACGAACTTGTATTGACCTGAAGCATTATACTGACACATCAGGTTTACTATATAGTGAACACGGTGAATAAAATATCCCAAACCAATCATACAATTGCACTTGTTTTTCAATTTCACCGCACTTGGAATGTTTTTTCCATTTTCCAGTACATTGTATGGTAAAAGTTATGGTTTCATTCAAAAGTACAGCTCGTCTAGCAAAAAAAAGCCCTTCATATAGCAAGATTGATGGAAAAATAAAAATGTTACGGCTTTCGGTAGAAGGGGAGGAAAGAACAAAGCGAAAAACGGAAAATTGCCCTTTCCTTATGGGGTTAACGATGAAACCAATTATGATCTTAATGACCAGTTCAAATTTTAGAAATCTGACCAGTGTAATAACCCTGGAATGCTTTAACAGATCCCAGTGATTCTGAGGCTGTTTTTTTTTTCATGACATATTGTAATTTATGATAGTGGTAAATTTAGGACAATTCTTTTTGTGTTTATTTCTGAAAAAAATCTGAAATTTGGAGAAAATTTTGCAATTTTCAAATTTTGAATTTTTTGCCCTTAAACCAGAGAGTTCTTTCACACAAAGTAGTTAATAAATAACATTCCCATATGTCTACTTTACATCAGAGCAATTTTTAAAACATATATTTTTTGTTAGGAAGTTAGAAGTAGAGTTGAGCAAACTTGAAGTGCGGGGTTCCGGTTCGGAAACCGACTTCCAAAACAACAAGGTTTGGTTTCAAAGTTTGAGTAACTTATGAGTGCAAACCCAACACAGTTTTTGGTACCCGCTGGTTTCAACTCAATATGCATCCTTGGATGCAAATTCAGTTGAAATATATTGCGATACAGATACTACCTGCACCGCAATAATTAAAATAGCTTGTCAGAGGTTGAAAGGTGACATTAACACGCCCGTCGTCTGCATCAGCCTATCAGAGGCCAAAAACTGACAGCACGCATGTCATCGTGTGTGATGTTACTGTCATGCGGTGACCCATCCGCACCACCAATGAAGCAAGAAGAAAATTCTGCTGGACCGCGGACAGGTAAAAATAATCTTTTTTTAATTTAATTACTTTATTCATATGGGGACCAGGAGAGATCACATATTAGGACCAAGATGGCAGATAATATGGGGACCAGGATGGATGACCTATGGGGACCAAGATAGGAGATTATATGGGAACCAGGCTGGATGAGATTTGAAGACCAAGATGGAGGATTATATGAGGAAGAGGATGAATGAGATGGGAACCAGGATAGGGACTTATAAGGGGACCATGATGAGGGATTATATGGGGCCCAGGATGGATGACATATGGGGACAAGGATGGGAGATTATATGGGGACCAGGAAGGAGTACATTTGGAGACCAGGATAGGGGATTATATGGGGCCAAAATACAGGACATATGGAGACCAGGATGGGGTACATTATTACATAAAGGGGTCAGGATGGGGACATTAAAGGAATAGGTCCAGGATAGAGGAAGTTTTTACAGGAAGGGGCTCAGTATTTAGGACATTATTACAGGAAGGATTCAGAACGGAAGACATTTTTACAGGATGTTGGCTAGTTTTACAGAAAAGGGTCAGGACAGAGGAAATTATTACAGGAAGGGTCCAGGATTGGTGATAATTACTATATGGGGGCTAGCATGGTGGAAAGTGGGGGCCAATTAGAGGACATTATTACTGCTATAATATATTTTACTCTTGAGGATATTATTTTTCATGCAAGGAATATGGAGGTCCTTATACTGTGCAGGGCAACTCTATGCTGCTTTTTTTGTCCATCTGTCAGTGTAGAAGTCGGGATAAAGGGTAAAGCACTTTTAGTTTAGCTACCATTACTTTTTTTTTGTGTTTGAGAAAAGTGTATAAAAATGGGTGTGGTTAACAAAATGGGTGTGGCTTTAAAAATGGGAGTAGTTTTAACCCCTTCAGCCCCCGGGCACGTTCCGTTTTTGTTTTTTGCTCCCCTTCTTCCGAGAGGCGTATCTTTTTTATTTTTCCATCAATCTTGCCATATGAGGGCTTGTTTTTTGCGGGACAAGTTGTACTTTTAAATGAAACCATAGGTTTTACCATATAGTGTACTGGAAAATGGCAAAAAATTCCAAGTGCGGAAAAATGGCTGTGATCATACAATAGTTTTTGGGATATTTTATTCACTGTGTTCACTATATGGTAAAACTGAGGTATCTATGTGATGCCTCAGGTCGGTGCGAGTTTGTAGACACCAAACATGTATAGGTTTCCTTGTATCTAAGGGGTTAAAAAAAATTCACAAGCTTGTCCAAAAAACATGGCGCACATTTTGCGCCATTTTCCAAAACCCGTAGCGTTCTCATTTTTCAGGATCTGAGGCTCAGTGATGGCTTATTTTTTGCATCTCGACCTGACGTTTTTAACGGTACCATTTCTGCGCAGATGCTACGTTTTGATTGCCTGTTATTGCATTTTGCGCAAAATTTGCGGTGACCAAAAAACGTAATTTTGGCGTTTGGAATTTTTTTGCCGCTACGCCGTTTACTGATCAGATTCATTGATTTTATATTTTGATAGATCGGGCATTTCTGAACGTGGCAATACCAAATATGTGTGTATTTTTTATTTTTTCAACCCTTTAATTTTCAATGGGGTGAAAGGGGGGTGATTTGAACTTTTAGGTTTTTTTATTTTTTTTTTAATTTTTTAAAACTTTTTTTTTACTTTTTTTTTAATTTTACTAGTCCCCCTAGGGGGCTATAGCGATCAGCAATCCGATCGCTCTGCACTATCTACAGATCTCAGCTACAGAGCTGAGAACTGCAGATTTGCTGCTTCACTTTCAATGCCGGCTGTATTCCGGCATTGAGAGGAAGTGAGTCATGTTAGCTACAGGCGTCATCACATAACCCTGTGCTACCATGGCAACCGCCGAAAGTCACGTTATCATGTCACGTGACTTCCGGTGGGGACGGGGTAAGTGACTGTCATGGCAGCGCCCATATACATATCGCTGCCAAGATTTTGGCAGCGAAATGTAAGGGGTTAATGGCCGCGAGTGCAAGCGATTCCACTCGCGGCTAGCAGGCACACATGTCAGCTGTTGATAACAGCTGATATGTGCGCGGATCGCCGCCGCCTGCCGGCGGCAGGAGGCGGGGCTTACCGGCACACGATCCATGACGTACCCAGTACGTCATGGGTCGTTAAGGGGTTAAAATGAACATGGTTTCCTAACACAAACAGGGAACCTGTTGTTAAAAATTTGAATTCAACTCCTGGATATGTCAATACCAGCTTTCCACATTTAGTGGCTAACATTTCTGCCAATTCTTCTTTGTACACTATTAGTGATGGGCGAACCCGAACTGTAAAGTTTGGGATCCGAAGAGAAGACATAGTGTTCGTGCACACAATTCCGAACACAAGCTTTCCTGGGAATTTAATAATGTGTAAAAAAAAGCACATTATTAAAAAACATTATGATTATACTTACAAGTCCCGCGACGCATCCTGCAGGCTCTGTCTCCCGGCCGCTTCTGATTCCGAGTCCGATCATTGCTGTGCCCCTGGGTAACCACCACTGACTACAGGGCCTTCCATGACATCATAGTCATGTGACCAGTCTGGTGTGAATGTTGTACAGACATTGGCTTACAGACTGGTCACATGGCTATGACGTCATGGAAGGTCCTGTTAACTTCTGGGGATATTCACTGCATCGCTCGTCATTTAGCCATCTTCGGCTGTTTTCGACCATGTTCGCTGTGACGTCAGGGTTCACCCGAGTCCATGGCTGCCATGGACTTGATTGAATATTGACTGTCAGTGTGCGAGTTTCGCATTGCATCACCCATCACAGTGCACACTCTCCTGACAGGAGGGGTTGGCTGCATGTTTTTACATGCAGTTGAGGTGCTCCTGTCAGGAGATTGTCAGGCCGTGCGGGGTCATACTGATGCGAGACTGCACGAGTCATACGCAAGTGGAATCATACCCTCACTGTCAGCCTTCTTTTCGCTCTGTAGAGACTGTCTGTACAGAGTGATGAAGCAGAGCTGATATTGCTCTCCCTGTGGACTATGTTGGGCTAAAGATTTTTTTATAATAAAGATGGGGTCTCTAAAAATTTTTTGTTTTATTTCTAATAAAATAAATTTTTCTGTGTTGTGTTTTTTTTTACTGTTTACTAAAAATTCATGGTGGCCATGTTTAATTTGGCGTGACACCATGAATTTCGGGCTTAGTACCAGCTAAGGATAAAAAGCTGGTTTTATACCCTTTCTTACCCAGCTTGCCACCACCATGAGGGCCACTGGATGAGCCAGATAAAGCACCTGGAAATGGCGCTAAGAAACAATGCGCCATTTCCAGAAGCGGCTGCGGGTTGTGGAGAATCCCAGCTCCCAGCTGTCTGGCTTTACCTAACTGGCAATCAAAATACAGCAGGAGCCCACACATTTGTTTTTTAATTATGTTTTAACCCCTTAAGGACGAAGCCAGATTTGTACTTAATGCCCAGGCCATTTTTTGCAATTTTGACCAGTGTCACTTTATAAGGTTATAACTCTGGAACGCTTCAATGGATCCCGGTGATTCTGAGATTGTTTTTTCGTGACATATTGGGCTTCATGTTAGAGGTAAATTTAGGATGATATTTTTTTATTTTATTTGTTAAAAAATCTGAAATTTGACAAAAAAATTAAAAATTTTGCAAGTTTCAAACTTTTAATTTTTATGCCCATAAACCGGAGAGTTATGTCACACAAAATAGTTAATAAATAACATTTCCCACTTGTCTACTTTAGATCAGCGCAATTTTTGAAACAAAAGTTTTTGGGGTTAGGAAGTTAGAAGGGTTCAAAGTTCATCAGCAATTTCCCATTTTTTCAACAAAATTTACAAAACCATTTTTTTAGGGACCACATCCCATTTGAAGTGACTTTGAGAGGCCTGGGTGACAGAAAATACCCAAAAGTGACACCATTCTAAAACCTGCACCCCTCAAGGTACTCAAAACCACATTCAAGAAGTTTATTAACCCTTCAGGTGCTTCACAGGAACTAAAGTAATATGGAATGAAAAAAAATAAAAATTAACATTTTACCTAAAAATGTTACTTTAGCACTAATTTTCTTACTTTTTCAAGAGGTAACACCAAAAATTGGACCTCACACTTTGTTACCCACTTTCTTATGAGCGCGCCGATACCCCACATGTGGTCAGAAACCTTTGTTTGGGTACATGGGAGAGCTCGGAATGAAAGGAGCAATATTTGAATTTTGGAAAGCAAAGTTGGCTGAAACAGATTGCGGGCACCATGTTGCTTTTACAGATCTCCTAAGGTACCTAAACAGCAGGAACCCCCCTCAAGTGACCCCATTTTGGAAACTAGACCCCTTAAGGCTTCTATCGTGGGGTATACTGAGCATTTTGGACCCACAGGTACTTCACAGATTTTGATAACGTTACTTTGTCATATTGAAAATTGTAATTTTTTTCTCAAAAATGTTGCTTTAGCATCAATTCTCTCACTTTTTCAAGAGGTAATTCCAAAAATTTTACCCAAATGTTTGTTACCCACTTTTTTATGAGCGCGGTGATACCTCACATGTGGTCTGAAACCTTTGTTTGGACAAATGGGAGGGCTTGGAACGAAAGGAGCAATATTTGAATTTTGGAAAGGAAATTTGGCTGAAAAAGATTGCGGGCACCATGTCGCATTTGGAGGACCCCTAAGGTACGTAAACAGCAAAAAACCACCACAAGTGACCCCATATTGGAAACTAGGCCTCTCAAGGAATGTATCTAGATGTTTGGTGAGTACCCTGAACCCCCAGGTGCTTCACAGAAGTTTATAACGTTGAGCCATGAAAATAAAAAAATAAAATTTTACCACAAAATTGTTACTTCAACCAGGTAGCTTTTTTTTCACAAGGGTAACAGGAAAAAAATCACCATGAAATGTATTGTGCAATTTCTCCTGAGTTTGGTGATATCTTATATGTGGTGGAAATCAACTGTTTGGGGACACGGCAGGTCTTGGAAGGGAAGGAGTGCAATTTGACTGAACATTTGGCTGGAATAATTAGTGGACGCTATGTCGCATTTGGAAAGCCCCTAAAGTGCCTAAACAGTGGAGGCCCCCCACAAGTGACCCCATTCTGGAATCAAGAAACCTCAAGGCTTTTATCTAGGTGTATATTGAGCATTTTGAATCCACGAATACTTCACAGAATTTGATAAGCTTAGGTTGCCATATTGAAAATTTTCATTTTTTTCACAAAAATGTTTCTTTAGCATCACATTTCTCACTTTTTCAAGAGGCAACAACAGAACGTGGACCCCACAGGTTGTTATCCAATTTCTTGTGAGCGCAGGGATACCCCATATGTGGCCAAAAACCTCTGTTTGGATATATGGGAGGGCTTGGAATGGAAGGAGCACCATTTGAATTTTGGAAAAGTTGAAGTAAATTGCGCGCACCATGTCACATTAGCAGGGCCTCTTGGGTACCTATACATTAGAAACCCCCCACAAGTGACTCCATTTTGGAAACTGGACCCCTCAAGGATTTTATTCAGAAGTATAGTAAGCATTTTGAATCCACAGGTACTTCACAAAAATGTTGCTGTAGCAACAAATGTCTCTCTTTTAGGCTATGTGGCCATGATCCAGCGACACGGCGTCTAGTACACAGTGTCAGCCTTCCTGCAGAGATGTGAGTGTTGTCCACGGGAGAACGCAGCTGCCCATGCCCACGATTTGGGTTCAGGCTGCTGTAGAGCTCTATGCTACCTGCAGAGCACACTCATCTCCGCAGCATAAATTGACATGCTGAGGCTCGGGAAGCTGCGCCACAGGTCGGTTTATGCTGCGGAGAAAAGAAGCACAGTGGGCATGGGATTTCTAAAAATCCTTCCACTGTGCTTCTACTGCACAACGCAGCGTTATGGACGCAGGGAAAACACTCTGCGCCCATAACGCTGCAAACCCTGATTGTGGGCACACAGCCTAAAATGCTACAATGGATGAATGGATAGATGTCAAACATATATAACGTCCCACCCCCCTGCATATTCTAAGCTGGCGCCCTTTAGTGCCTTTCATGTGGCACTAAAGGGTGCCTAGCCTTGTATTTAGCCCAAAAAGAAAAAAAAATAATGAAAATAAATGACGTGGGGTCCCCCCTATTTTTGATAGCCAGCTAGGGTAAAGCAGACAGCTGTAGCCTGCAAACCACAGCTGACAGCTTCACCTTGGCTGGTGATCAATTTGGAGGGCTCCCCAAGCTGTTTTTTTTTTTTTAATTATTTATAAATAATTAAAAAAAAAAAACAAACGTGGGGTCCCCCCAAATTAGATCACCAGCCAAGGTGAAGCTGACAGCTGGGGTCTGGTATTCTCAGGATGGGAAGAGCCATGGTTATTGGACTCTTCCCAGCCTAAAAATAGCAGGCCGCAGCCGCCCCAGAAGTGACGCATCCATTAGATGCGCCAATTCTGGCGCTTCGCCCCAGCTCATCCCGCGCCCTGGTGCGTTGGCTAACGGGGTAATAAATGGGGTTGATACCAGATGTGTAATGTCACCTGGCATCAAGCCCAGCAATTAGTTATGTCACGGCGTCTATCAGATACCCGACATAACTAATTGACAGTAATAAAAAAAAAATTGACAACAAAAAAAAATTTATTTGAAAAAACACTCCCCAAAAACATTCCCTGATTGACCAATTTATTGAAAAAAAAAAAAAAATCCGCTGTAATCCATTTGGACGTCCCACGTCGACTCTGGACCTTCTAGAATATAGGGGACACGTTCAGGGAACGTATCCCCCATTTTCTAGGAGGGCAGACCCTCCATTTCAGGAGAGTGGGTGCAAAGAATCTGCACCCACCCTCCCCGGGTCACAGCTGCAGACTCAGTGCAGCAGCAGCAGTAGCCAGCGTCCTGAACACAGGAAGCTGACAGCCGCGCTCTGCACATGTGACCGGCGTCTGCTGAGAAGGAGCCGGAGGAGGGGGCCGCGGGGGATCAGCGCTCCGACAGGTATGTATGACACCGGGGAACACCGGGGGGGATAGGGGGGGACCCGGCAGGGCCTGGGGAGCAGGTTTCTGTCGCATGTGTGATGGCACATGCGACAGAAACCATAGGAAAGGGGGAAATGCGGCCGGCGCGCTGCTGTGATCGCCGGTGCGCGCGGCCATCTTGGATTTTCGGGAGGGGGTTGGGGGTCGGGGGGGGCACTTTGGGGATACCGAGGGGACCGGAGGGAACCGGGAAAAAGATTTATCTCCCATCTGGCATGTTTGATCATGCCAGATGGGAGATAAATCATTTTTTACCGGCGCGGTCATTTTCTGTAACCTGATCATCGGTATACGGTGTATACCGGTCATCAGGTGAGCGGGGACCGGAAAAACCGGCCAGAATCATGATCTCCAGGGTCTCAGCTACCCCCGGCAGCTGAGACCCCGGAAATTTTCCGACTCTGGGGGGCGCTAGACCCTTTTTTCCGACCGCCGTTAAAAAGCGGCGGATCGGAAAAAGTACCCTAATATGCCGCCGTTAAAAGGCGTATCGGCGGTCGTAAAGGGGTTAAATAATTAAAAAAAAACAAAAACATTAATAGGCTTCCCTGTATTTTGATTGCCAACCAAGGTAAAGCCATGCAGATGGGGGTGGCACCCCATAGTCGCCCGCTTTATCTGCACTGAGAATCAAAAATGCCGCGGAGCCCTAAGTAATTTTTTTAAATTATTTATTTATTTTCATACAACCATATATATATATATATATACTGTATATACATATATATATATATATATATATATATACAGTTAGGTCCAGAAATATTTGGACAGTGACACAAGTTTTGTTATTTTAGCTGTTTACAAAAACATGTTCAGAAATACAATTATATATATAATATGGGCTGAAAGTGCACACTCCCAGCTGCAATATGAGAGTTTTCACATCCAAATCGGAGAAAGGGTTTAGGAATCATAGCTCTGTAATGTAATGCATAGCCTCCTCTTTTTCAAGGGACCAAAAGTAATTGGACAAGGGACTCTAAGGGCTGCACTTAACTCTGAAGGTGTCTCCCTCATTAACCTGTAATCAATGAAGTAGTTAAAAGGTCTGGGGTTGATTACAGGTGTGTGGTTTTGCATTTGGAAGCTGTTGCTGTGACCAAACAACATGCGGTCTAAGGAACTCTCAATTGAGGTGAAGCAGAACATCCTGAGGCTGAAAAAAAAGAAAAAATCCATCAGAGAGATAGCAGACCTGCTTGGAGTAGCAACATCAACAGTCGGGTACATTCTGAGAAAAAAGGAATTGACTGGTGAGCTTGGGAACTCAAAAAGGCCTGGGCGTCCACGGATGACAACAGTGGTGGATGATCGCTGCATACTTTCTTTAGTGAAGAAAAACCCATTCACAACATCAACTGAAGTCCAGAACACTCTCAGTGAAGTAGGTGTATCTGTCTCTAAGTCAACAGTAAAGAGAAGACTACATGAAAGTAAATACAAAGGGTTCACATCTAGATGCAAACCATTCATCAATTCCAAAAATAGACAGGCCAGAGTTAAATTTGCTGAAAAACACCTCATGAAGCCAGCTCAGTTCTGGAAAAGTATTCTATGGACAGATGAGACAAAGATCAACCTGTACCAGAATGATGGGAAGAAAAAAGTTTGGAGAAGAAAGGGAACGGCACATGATCCAAGGCACACCACATCCTCTGTAAAACATGGTGGAGGCAACGTGATGGCATGGGCATGCATGGCTTTCAATGGCACTGGGTCACTTGTGTTTACTGATGACATAACAGCAGACAAGAGTAGCCGGATGAATTTTGAAGTGTACCGGGATATACTTTCAGCCCAGATTCAGCCAAATGCCGCAAAGTTGATCGGACGGCGCTTCATAGTACAGATGGACAATGACCCCAAGCATACAGCCAAAGCTACCCAGGAGTTCATGAGTGCAAAAAAGTGGAACATTCTGCAATGGCCAAGTCAATCACCAGATCTTAACCCAATTGAGCATGCATTTTACTTGCTCAAATCCAGACTTAAGACGGAAAGACCCACAAACAAGCAAGACCTGAAGGCTGCGGCTGTAAAGGCCTGGCAAAGCATTAAGAAGGAGGAAACCCAGCGTTTGGTGATGTCCATGGGTTCCAGACTTAAGGCAGTGATTGCCTCCAAAGGATTCGCAACAAAATATTGAAAATAAAAATATTTTGTTTGGGTTTGGTTTATTTGTCCAATTACTTTTGACCTCCTAAAATGTGGAGTGTTTGTAAAGAAATGTGTACAATTCCTACAATTTCTATCAGATATTTTTGTTCAAACCTTCAAATTAAACGTTACAATCTGCACTTGAATTCTGTTGTAGAGGTTTCATTTCAAATCCAATGTGGTGGCATGCAGAGCCCAACTTGCGAAAATTGTGTCACTGTCCAAATATTTCTGGACCTAACTGTATATATCTATATATATAATTGCCTTATTCTGTCTGTCTGTCTGTCTGTCATGCTTCAAAATTGTGTCCATCCGGTGACATTGTGTCCTTACGGTGACACAAAGCTGATTGGCCGCTGGGCTCGCCATGGCCCCGCCCCCCCACACGGATTGACCTCTCGCCCCGGCTCTCTGCAGGCCCCGCCCCCCTCACGCAATGCACGCTCGCTCTGGCCCAACTGACACGGAGCTCCGATTCCCAGGTGAGTACACACACACACATCAGATCACACTCACTCTGACACACACCTCACACATCACAACATCCTGGGATATCGCTTGCTTCTACACCGGCTCCGTTAGGATCCCAGCAGCGCCAGACATAACCTTGCGATGCTGGGATCTTGACGGAGGCCGTGAAAGCTGGTAACCATTATACACATCGGGTAACTAAGGTCCCTTAGTTACCCGATGTGTATCATAGTTACCAGTGTACACCGGTTCTCACTCACTCTCATACACACCTCACACACACATCACATCGCATCCACACATCAAGGTCCTGCAGCGGCGGAACATACACACACATAACAGCACACACACACACATACACACAAATCAGATCACACTCACTCTCACACACACCTCACACACACATCACATCGCATCCACATACTCACAACATCCTGGGATATCGCTTGCTTATCGGCGGCGATACTGTGCTGTGAGCTTCCAGGACCTGCCGGAGGATCACATGGCCAGAAGCATGTGGTATCTCCGGATGTTGTGAGTATGAGCGCGTATGTGCAATATCGTCAATGTGTGTGTGTGTGAGTGTATGCGATCGTGTGTGTGTGAGTGTATGCGATCGGGTGTGTGTGAGTGTATGCGATCGGGTGTGTGTGAGTGTATGCGATCGGGTGTGTGTGAGTGTATGCGATCGGATCTGTGAGTGTCGGCAGAGGAGCACGGCGTGCTGGAGGAGGCTGGGAGGAGAGAGGCTGATCCTGGGGAAGGCTGGGATGGGGAGGCTGATGCTGGAGATGGAGAGGCTGATGCTGGGGACAGAGAGGCTGATGCTGGGGACAGAGAGGCTGATGCTGGGGACAGAGAGGCTGATGCTGGGGACAGAGAGGCTGATGCTGGAGACAGAGAGGCTGATGCTGGAGACAGAGAGGCTGATGCTGGGGACAGAGAGGCTGATGCTGGGGACAGAGAGGCTGATGCTGGGGACAGAGAGGCTGATGCTGGGAGGAGAGAGGCTGATGCTGGAGACAGAGAGGCTGATGCTGGGGACAGAGAGGCTGATGCTGGGGACAGAGAGGCTGATGCTGGGAGGAGAGAGGCTGATGCTGCGGGTAGAGAGGCTGATGCTGGTGCAGCATGGCGGATGGAGCACGTTTGGGAGTGCGCAGCATGGCGGATGGAGCACGATGGGGGGTGCGCAGCATAGGGGATGGAGCACGTTTGGGAGTGCGCAGCATGGCGGATGGAGCACGTTTGGGAGTGCGCAGCATGGGGGATGGAGCACGATGGGGAGTGCGGAGTATGGCAGATGGAGCACGTTTGGGAGTGCGCAGCATGGCGGATGGAGCACGTTTGGGAGTGCGCAGCATGGGAGATGGAGCACGATGGGGGGTGCGCAGCATAGGGGATGGAGCACGATGGGGAGTGCGCTGCATGGGGGATGGAGCACGATGGGGAGTGCGGAGTATGGCGGATGGAGCACGTTTGGGAGTGCGCAGCATGGCGGATGGAGCACGTTTGGGAGTGCGCAATATGGCGGATGGAGCACGTTTGGGAGTGCGCAGCATGGGAGATGGAGCACGATGGGGAGTGCGCAGCATGGCGGATGGAGCACGTTTGGGAGTGCGCAGCATGGGGGATGGAGCACGATAGGGAGTGCGCAGCATGGCGGATGGAGCACGTTTGGGAGTGCGCAGCATGGCGGATGGAGCACGTTTGGGAGTGCGCAGCATGGCGGATGGAGCACATTTGGGAGTGCGCAGCATGGCGGATGGAGCACGTTTGGGAGTGCGCAGGATGGGAGATGGAGCACGATGGGGGGTGCGCAGCATAGGGGATGGAGCACGATGGGGAGTGCGCTGCATGGGGGATGGAGCACGATGGGGAGTGCGCTGCATGGGGGATGGAGCACGATGGGAAGTGCACACCTCCCCCCAACACACACACACGCGCGCGCGCGCACTGCACAACACACCACACACACACACTGGGAACCACAAACAACTGCCCTACACAGACACCCACACACACAGACAACACTGCACACACAAATATACGCACATACCGCACAACACACACATTGCACAAAACATACCTCCCCCCAAAACACACCACACACACACAAACCGCGCAACACACACACAGCGCTCCACAAACAACGCAACACACAAACAACACCGCTCTCACCCCCCATCACACCCAGACAACATCCAGAACATGTACAGCGCCCTACACAAACACTTGGTAACTACACACAACAACATATAGATATATATATATATATATATATATATATATATATATATATATATATAACAAAAATCATACATGAACTACACAATACGTAAATTCTAGAATACCCGATGCGTAGAATCGGGCCACCTTCTAGTATATATATATATACATACACACACACACACACAGCTCTGTCAAAAATACCACTTCCAATTTTTCAGTTTTTCAGATTTTTCTCTTTATAGGTATATTTTTGAGTAAACTGTAAATTGTTGTTTTATTCTATAAACTACTATTTTCAGAAAATAAATACAAAATGTTTTGCTTGGAAATTTAGAGACATGTTGTCAGTAGTTTATAGAATAAAAGAACAATACATTTTACTTAAAAATATACCTGTAAAGAGAAAGATCAGAAAAACTGAAAATTTGGAAGTGGTCTCTTAATTTTTGCCAGAGCTGTATATATATATACATATATATATATATATATATATATATATATATATATATATATATATGTATATATATATATATATATATATATACAATTTCTTGCACAGTATATAGTTGTATAAAAATAAAGAAATAATTTGAAAAAAATGAAGCAGCACTCCGCTGTATTTTTGATTCTCAGCGCAGATACAGCGGACGACTATGGGCTGCCACCCCCATCTGCCTGCGTTTACCTTGGTTGGCGATCAAAATACAGGGGAGCTCCTTCATTTTTTTTAATTATTTAAAAAAAAAATTAAAAAAAAATGCATGGGCTTCCGCCGTATTTTGATCGCCAGCCAGGTAAAACCAGGTAGCTGGGGGCTGGGATTCTCCACGGCCCGCAGCCGCCACTGGAAATGGTGCCTTGTTTCTTAGCTCCAGGCACTTTACCCAGCTTGTCCAGTGCCCTGATGACAGTGGTACGCAGGGTAATAAAGGGGTTAATACCAGCTTTGTATTCTCAGCTGGTACTAAGCCCGAGATTCATGGTGTCACGCCAAATTAGACATGGCCACCATGAATTTCTAGTAAACAGTAAAAAGAAAAACACAACACATAGAAAAAAATGTTTTATCAGAAATAAAACAAAAAAACATTTAAAGACTCCATCTGTATTGTAAAACAATCCTTTCTCTGATGTAGTCCACAGGGAAAGCAATGTCAGCTCTCCTTCATCGCTCTGTACAGACAGTCTCTACAGAACGAGAAGCAGGCTGACACTGACAGTGATAGTCAAAGTTCAATCGGTATTCACTGCACTGCTTAGCCATGGACTCGTGTGAACCCTGACATCACCACGAACATGGCCGAAAACAGTCAAAGACTGCCGAGTGACGAGCAGTTCAGTGAATACCACCGGAAATTAATGATCGGACCCGGAAGCAGAAGTGACCAGGAGACAGCTTCTGAGCGGGTCGGCAGCACACGTCGTGGGAGCGGCAAGTATAATGACAATGTTTATTATTAACTATATTCTTTATTTTACAGACCCCTCCGCCTTATCCCATAACTGTAAAGTGCAAGTTCGGTGTTTGGACGCAAGTTCGCATTATCTCAGAACTTGAACTCGAACTTTACAAAAAGCTTGGGCGAGTCTCCCGAACACGAACATCAAGGGGTTCACCCATCACTATACACTATCTCTAGATCAGTGAGATTAGATGGAGAGCGTCTGTGAACAGCAATTTTCAAGTCTTGCCATAGATTCTCAATTGATTTAGGTCTGGACTGTAACTGTGCCATTCAAACACATACATATGCTTTGATCTAAACCCTTCAGGGTACTTTGCACGTTGCGACATCACTAGCATCGGCTAGCGATGCCGAGCACGATAGTATCCACCCCCGTCGCACACGCGATATCTTGTGATAGCTGCCGTAGCGAACATTATCGCTACGGCAGCTTCACACGCACTTATCTGCCCTGCGACGTCGCTCTGGCCGGTGACCGCCTCCTTCCTAAGGGGGTGGGTCCTCCGGCGTCACAGCGACTTCACACGGCAGGCGGCCAATAGAAGTGGAGGGGGGAGATGAGCAGTACGTAAACATCCCGCCCACCTCCTTCCTTCTGCATAGCCGGTGGAGGCAGGTAAGGAGATGTTCCTCGCTCCTTCGGCTTCACACACAGCGATGTGTGTGTGCTGCCGCAGGAACGAGGAACTACATCGTATCTCCTATTGGTACGACATTATGAAAATGACCGACGCTACACAGATCACCGATTTTCGACGCTTTTGCGATCGTTTATCGGCGCATCTAGGCTTTACACGTTGCGACGTTGTTACCGGCGCCGGATGTGCGTCACTTTCGATTTGACCCCGACGATATCGCAGTAGCGATGTCGCAGCGTGCAAAGTACCCCTTCCATTGTAACCCTGGTAGTATGCTTAGGGTTGTTATCCTGTTGGATGGTGAACCTGCACGCCAGTCTCATGTCTTTTGCAGCTTCTAGCAGGTTTTCTTCCAGAAAAATCTGTTGCAAATTTGCTACAAATACTGAAGTGGTGGCAGGAAAATGCAGCATTAAATATATGCATTTTTTACGTGTTCTTGATCCATTTTGACATGTTTTTTTTACATACATTTTTAGTTTGATTTTACCATTCATTAGTATGGGTCAAATCTACAGCAATAATAGACATCCTGCAAATTTAAATCTGCTGCACATCTGAAAGTAAAAAATGGTGTATGAAGAATAATTATTGAATTCATATTGTTCTATGAATTGTGTTTAATGAATATGGTAAGGGGAAATGGATTACTTTCACCATTATATAGAACAAACTACATTACTTTATACTAATAGGCCACCCTATATATATATATATATATATATATATATATATACAGTATGTTCATGTATATTTTCTATACAAATCTTGCTTTATTATACATTTTTTTTTCTTTCAGGGATTTATTAAAGAAAGCACCTCTTCAGGGAATAACATATGCAATAGAGCAGTCAATAATACCCTTCTTTATGAATGCTGCAGTGTACAGACTTGGATCATGGCTTGTTGCACATTGCTATTTATATTTTGAAAATCTTTTCATGTAAGTTTTTGAATGACGCTACTGATATAGTTTAAAGTCAACATGTTTTATTACTAATATTTATGTCTCACAATCCTGTCCCTATTAATTCTTTGCACTCCCAAATAATACCATTATACCAGTGCACATGAAAATTGTGTTAGTGAAATATATATTCTAGTTCTGTTACTATTCTTTTAATATAACGTAGGTTGCTTTATAATGTTCTTTCAACCGGTCATTAAGTCTCTAAAATGAAATTAAAAAAGAAAGCGTACCTACCACTTCTTCTCCCCTTCCATTCTGTGTAGAGTTTCCACCAGTCCTCCCAGTTTTTGTTTACAAGTAGTCCACAAATTACTGATGTAGTCCATTAGTTCAGTGCCATATTGATAGAAATAAAATAAAGAAGGTTTATAGATATTTAATGAGTTGGGACATGAAAATACTTTCCACTTGTACATAGACAAGGAGAAAAAATCATCGTCTTCAATTCCACCAACTATCATGAGAATGGGGATCTGATATTCTTTGTGTTAATTGAGTAATCGTCACCAAAGTGTAATAGCAGTCCATTCATTCTGTATTGGGTTGTTCTTCGTCAGGCCCAAAAAGTAAAGTAAGTAAACTTTTTTTTACAATATTTACAAAGACTACTTAAGGTGGCTTTACACGCTAAAGCGATGTCGTTGGGGTCACGGATTTTGTGACGCACATCAGGCCGCGATAGCGATGTCGTTGCGTGTGACACCTATTAGCGATTTTGAATCGTTGCAAAAACGTTCAAAATCGCTAATCGGTGACATCCCCCCCTAAGCTCAATTATCGTTGCTGCTGCAGTAACGATGTTCCTCGTTCCTGCGGCAGCACACATCGCTACGTGTGACACCGCAGGAATGAGAAACCTCACCTTACCTGTGTCCCGCCTGCAATGACGAAGAAAGGAGGTGGTTCGTCCCGCTCATCTCCGCCCCTCCACTTTGATTGGGCGGCCGCTTAGTGACGTCAATGTGATGTCGCGGTGACGCCGAACGCATCTCCCCCTTGAGGGAGGAATTGTTCGGCAGTCACAGCGACGTCGCAAAGCAGGTATGTGCGTGTGACGCTGCCGTAGCGATAATGTTGGCTATGGCAGCGATCACCACATATCGTTACAACGAAGGGGGCGGGTGCTATCGCGCTCGACATCGCTAGCAATTGCTTCTGTGTTTTTTTTACTTTTTAGTCTCACAAGAAAATCATTTGTACATGCGATTTATTGTTCATTTATATAATAAGCTTTATTTTTTATGTAGTGCAGTATATTATCCCAGCTTTTGGCAGAATCCAATAGACTTCCATACTTGGGAGATATAGAGTTCATTGTAATGCCCTTGGTTTCCATAGTAAACCACCGTCACCTAGAAATTGCATTAATTGGAAGCGATTGTCTGTTGATGTGAAGGAGTCTTGTCCATCTATGTCAAATTTGACCTATTAAATTACTCTCCATCAGGATGTACATTCATTTGTGACAAGGGGCTAAAGTCCTGATTACACGTGCTAGTCTTATGGGTTCCAATACAAAAAATGTAATCCTATATACTGTATTTTTTTGTTTTATAAGATACACCGGATTACAAGACGCACCCCAAATTTGAAGAAGGAAAATAATATTTTTTACTGTTAAAATGAGGGTCCGTTTTATAAACCTAGTGCCTTTTATATTAGCTCACCATGGGAAGCAGCGGTGGTGCGGCTCAGGAAGGTCACAGGAGGCAGTGTTGGCAATGCTACGGGCTTGGAGGAGGGGGTGTCATGGCTCAGGATGGTCAGTGTTTCTGCGGGCTCAGAGGAGGGGGTGTCGCAGGTCAAGAGGGTCAGTGTGCGGAGGGTCTTTGATACTGACACACCCCATGAGCCCACAGTAACGCCGACCCTCTGCTGCCGCGCACTGACCCTCTTGAGCCGCAATATCCCCTCCTCCGAACCCACCGGCAGATCAATGGCACCCGCCGCCATGACACCCCACAAGCCTGCAGTATCGCCAACCCTCCGCTGACGCACACTGACCCTCTTGATTTGCTCCACTGCAGTGACACCCCCTCCAAGCCCTCCATATTGCCGACCCTGCGCCACTACTGCCACTTCGGTAAGCCATATGCGGTTTGTAAGATGCACCCCCAATTTTCTCCCAGTTTTGTGGGAAAAAAGTGTCTTATAAACCAGAAACACAGTAAATGGGATAATTGCAACAAAATACTGGAATGATCGATGTAAATCCCAACAGAACCAAAACATGAACAAAGTATTTCACTTATAAGAGGGTGCCTTTTTGGTTGTCTGCGAGGCCGGGACAGGAATGTAGTTGACACACAGAAATAGACAAACAGAGGAAATCAAAACTGTCACGCAGCTCACACACAGAGGTATAAGACAATAAGAGATTAGGAGGAAAAAAAAAGCAGGGTGGAAACAAGACAGCAAATAACTCCACAACAACACCAAGCACAAAGCAACTGTAGCGTTGGCATCCCTGCACTCTTCTTATCTTCCTCACAGAGGCGCACTTACCACCGCGGCTGGCTCTTAACACGCTGCCTGGCATCTCTGCGCTCCTCCATGTGGGTGCTTGCTGCTTCCTCCTCACAGGACCTGTGCACATGGCCTCCAGGAGTGCTCCTAGGGAGTGTGCATACACTGTTGCCTTTCTTTTAAAGGGCCAGAACACCATTTCATGGAAGGGTCTCATCACTGAGAGGCAATGTCTACTTCTTAAGGCACTCTCCCAATAGGGGAGGTGCCTGGTTAAAATGTTTGGTTAGTTAGTGGTGCTTTTCCCTAGCAAGCTAGTTATCAAGTCCTCATGTCCGCTGTGCTTCCATTACAATGTACAGCACTCTTGCCTGGCTCCCGGTCCTGTGGGTACCCTGTGTTTATCCAAGAAAGGCCAAGGCACCAGCCTAAACTATCCCGAAGGTCCGTGCTATGCTAGAGACTGTGTCCGTCCTCCCCAGCCATGTCACCAGTCTCAGCTACCCAGGAGGCTCTTTCTATACTAGAGACTGTTTCTGTCCTCCCCGGCTGTGCCACCGGCCTCACCTCCTCCAGAGGCCCTTGGTATATTAAGTACTGTGTCCGTCCTCCTCAATCATGCCACTAGCACCAGCTACTGCGGAGTCCCTTGCTTTACTATAGACTCTGCTTGTTCACCCCAGTTATGCTACCAGACTCAGTTACCCCAGAGGTCCTTGCTACACTAGTGACTGTATGCGTCTGGCTTCATCTCCGTCCCTGCAATAGGAATCAGCTGCCACAGTCACGGTCACTGCCCTGGAAGTGGCACCTGGCATCTGCCTCACAGTGAGCACTTAAGGGGGCTTTACACGGTAGCGATATCGCTAGCAATTTCTAGCAATATCGAGCGTGTAAGTAACCGCCCCCGTCGCGCATGCGATTGTTTGTGATCGCTGCCGTAGCGAACATTATCGCTACAGCAGCGTCACACGTTCTTACCTGGTCGGCGTCGTCGCTATGACTGCCGAACAATCCCTCCCTCAAGGGGGAGGGACGTTCGGCATCACAGCGACGTCACCAAGCGGCCCGCCAATCAAAGCGGAGGGGCGGAGCTGAGCGTGATGTAAACATCCCGCCCACCTCTTCCTTCCGCATTGTGGCCGGCGGCAGGTAAGGAGACGTTCCTCGCTCCTGCGGTGTCACACATAGCGATGTGTGCTGCCGCAGGAGCGACGAACCACAACGAAAAACAACCCTTACCGATTTTTGAGTTTGGGACAACCTCTCCATGGTGAACGATTTTCACTATTTTTGAGGTCGCTTAATATCGCAGGTACGTGTCACACGCTGCGATATCATTAATGACGCCGTATGTGCGTCACTAACAACGTGACCCCGACGATAAAACATTAATGATATCGTAGCGTGTAAAGCCCCCTTTAGTCAAGCCCCTCCCACTAAGAATTAGCTCAGGGCCCCCTGTGGTCCAGTGGGTCCATTCCTGCTTGCCGCTTTACCATCTACAGTTTTATCAGGTCATGGACTCCGCTGACTCAGGCTCAGTTCAATTCCGTACTCTCTATTTTGAACCTGGATTGAATAATTAGGCTCTGGTGAAGGTTTGTCTGGGAGAATCAAGGACAAACTGTCCAGTCATGACATTCCCATTTCTCTAGATGATCTCATCTCCTTAGTCACATGGGTCTATCGTAGATTCCAGGAACGAGCCAAGGAAGTCGCCCGTGAAAGCAGATCTACACATCTGGCTCTAGCCTTCCAGAGACCATTGGCTCCGCAAGCTCCAGCTACCACCCCGACTCCCAAACCCATGCAAGTAGATGATATCAAGATGTGTGAACATCGACAAAGTCATCGCTGAGTCTTGGGGTTGTGCTTCTGTGCCACCCCGTGCTCGGCTGCAACCGAGCCACTTGGGTCCGGATCTTTAGTGGGTGGCTCGAGGGTCTCCGGACCCGGGGGTCCTGCGGTCACTCCGACCAAAAAGGGGTTGGTGGTTTGGGGATGTAGGTGTACGGCCGGAGCCGTGTTTTAAGTTCGTGACGCCACCCACGGGATGTGGTGAAGGTGGACACCACCGCTGCAGTTACGGGGCACCCGGGGGAGATGGCATGCAGCAAGTTGTTAACCTCTCCGTGGGCAGGGATGGTGGCCCCGGGACCCATTGGGGGGTATTTTGGCGGTGCAGGGAGATGGGCGGCCGGAGGGCACTGGTGTACTCACTATTAGAATGAAACACTCGAGTCTCTGGTGAACCAAGATGATGGTGGTCGGTGCCTGCAGCCGGCTGCAGTTGGGTTCCCCCACCCGGTTGGTGGTCTCTGCCTTTCTCCTGCACCTGTTTGAGTTGTTGGACTACATGCGCTTGCAGCATCAGGAGTCCGCTCCCCGGCTTGCGGATGTCACAAGAGCCCGTTTGCCCGCAGACGCTGACCCGTGGGATCTCTGAACCTTGGCGGTGGCTTTCTATTCCCCTTGTTGGGCTGTTGTCTTCTATGAGGGACTTTGGGTGTGAAAGGACCTAAAGTCCAGACCGCAATTGGTTAATTAACTCAGTCCAGTAGTTTCTAGACCTTATTTAAGGGTCTGAGTACCCCCTCTTGTGCTCCGGTTTCCGAGTCGGTTCCCCGGGTCGGTACTGGCGGGCCAGTACCCTGTCCCGGTCCACCACGGTTCCACCGAGCCGTCTTCCCGGCTGCTGCAGACAGAGGCCTCCATATGCCTCCTAGCCAAAGGTGCCCAGGCTCCAACCCTGGCACCTGTCAGTCTGTCACAGGCCTGACCTACAGGCCTGTCCTCCTCCACTCAACTCTCAAAACCAACTGTTTGTGAACTGTCTTGTTTTTCCTCCCTCAGGCTCTCTGAACTCCTCGGTGGGCGTGGTCAACCGCCTGGCTCCGCCCATGGTGTGTTCATCCAGCCCTGAGCGACGTGACTAGGGTGTATGTGGTTGGCTGGTGTTACCTAGTGAGGGGACTGGTGTTGTACGGGGCTCTATCTGTGACTACCTGGCTTGTCCAGGGCGTCACACTTCTACTGTGGAGGATCAGAGCACTTCATCCAAGCCTGTCCTTTGAGACCAGAACCCTTTTACCTTTGCTCAGTAGGAGGTGTCTCCTTCAGCAAGAGCAGTTTTGCTTCTCCGTTGGCCTTGTCTGCGTCTGTATCGTATGGAGGAATACAGTTCTCTGAAACAGCTTACCTCCTACCATCCGGTCCCATCTTCTGCCTTTCTGCCAGCTACCATTGACTTTGTGAAAAGGAAAGAGGAATTTCAAAGTGTCCCTGAACCGTCTGTGATGTCTATCCTGGTTACCAGTTCCGAGTCCATGAGGAAGTACTATAAACAAAGACCATCCAACCTACCCCTTCCACCAGGAGTCTCTTCTTCCATCAATTCTGAAGTTATCCTCTTAGGAAAGTGATCTATTTTTGGCCTGATGAAGGGGTGAGTAAGGAGGGGAGTACAGTAGTGCTAGCATCCCTGCACCCCTCACTTCCTCCCTGCAGGGACGTGCACTTACTTACCACCATGGCTGGCTCTCACCTGCTACCCATCATCCCTGCACTTCTCCACATGGGTGCTCCCTGTTTCTGCCTCCCAGGGTCTGTGCACGTGGCATAATGCCTCCGAGAGTGCTCCTAGGTCATGTGCGCACTGCTTCACTTCTCTTAAAGGGCAAGAGCGCCATTGCCTGGAAGTGTCTCTCAGCCTATCGCTGAGAGACATTGGGTAATTAAGACACTCTCCACTAGGAGAGGTGCCTAATCAACATGTTCAGTTAGTAGTGCTTTGCCCTAGGCAGCTAGTTATCAGGTTCCCTTGCCCGCTGTACTTCCGTTACAGTGTACAATGCTCTTACCTGTCTCTAGATCCTGTTGGTACCCTGTGTCCATCAACCCTGGCTGTGCCACCAGCCTCAGCTACCCCGGAGGCCCTTGCTGTACTAGAGACTGTGTCTTTCCTTCTTGGCCATGCCACCAGCCTTAGCTACTCTGGAGGCTCTTGCTATACTAGAGACTGTGCCCATCCTCCCTGGCCATGACACCGGTCTCAGCTACCCTGGAGGTTCTTGCTATACTAGACACGGTGTCCATCCTCCATGGTCGTAACACCAGCTTCAGCTACTCTGGAGGCCCTTGCTATATTAGAAACTGTGCCTGCCCAACCCGGCTGTGCTACCAGCCTCAGTTACCCCGGAAGTCATTGCTACACTAGTGACTGTGTCCGTCTGTCCCCATGTCTATCCCTACCCTAGGAGTCAGCTGCCACAGTCCCGTCACTGACCTGGGAGTAGCACCTGGCGTCTGCCTAGTGGTGGCCGCTTAGTCCCCCTGTGGTCCAATGACTCAACTCCTGCTCGCCGCTTTACCATCTCCTGCAGCAAGTGTTACAGCAACACTTTCTCCAGCCAGTCTTGGACACCGCAACTAACAGACGAAATACAACATAAATTATAGTTGGTGTAAGAAGTTTTCCTCCAGCCTAAAAATGAGAGGAGGAAAAGTGATTGTTTTCCTTACAACATGTGATGAAAGAAGCCTAACGAGCAGGTTAGCAGAGGTTAACTCTTGCTAGGCTGTCTATGAATGAGCAGACAGCAGGTCGACGCCTGAGTCTGCCTGCGTTGATCAGAAACACCAGAGAAACCATTTGACAGAGTGTCAGACTTTGCAATGTGAACAGAACCTGATGCTGCCATGACAGTCGGCAAGTTTTGCAAAAAAAACTCTGTGTGACAGTAAATCACACATCTGTGAAATCCACTTGTCCAGTTATGCAGCAACGGTGATTGTGAATCAATCTCTTCTGCTGTTGTGCAAATGGAACAGACAACAGGTAGAAATGATATGCAATTAGCAAGACAACTCCTATAAATGAGTGGTTCTGCAGGTGGTGAGCACAGACCATTTCTCTGTTCTCATCCTTGTTGCCCGTCACATTTGCATTTTGTCATTGCTTTCACCCCTAGAGGTGTCTACAACCCACAGAAATTGCTAAAGTAGTGCAGCTCATCCAGGATGGTACATCAATGCAAGCTGTATCAAGAAGGTTAGCTGTGTCTGTCAGCACGGTGTCCAGAGCATGGAGCAGATACCAGGAGATAGGCCACTACACCAGGAGATGTGGAGGGGGCCGCAAGAGGGCAACAACTCAGCAGCAGGACCGCTACCTCCTCCTTTGTGCAAGGAGGAACAGGAGAAGCATTGCCAACGCCCTTCAAAATGACCTCCAGCAAGCCACTAATATCATTGTGTGTGGTCAGACTGTCAGAAACAGATTCCATGAGGGAGACAAGTCACCCCACACTTGGACAGTCTGAGGAGCTCTTTATCTTACAATTTATGGCATCTTCTTGCCTTGCACTGTGCACGTATTAAGAGTGACATGACAAAGTTGTGTGCGGTGATTCAGAAATATTTGAGAAGCCATGGTCAGAATAAAGGCCCTGTCACACACACATATAAATCTGCAGCAGATCTGTGGTTGCAGTGAAATTGTGGACAATCAGTGCCAGGTTTGTGGCTGTGTACAAATGGAACAGTATGTCCATGATTTCACTGCAACCACAGATCTGCCAAAGATTTATCTCTGTGTGTGACGGGGTCTTAAGCCAATGGTGGAGAATGGCATTTACTGTCTCATGAAGTGGTGATTATCAGTTACAATTGTCATCAGGTCAGGCTAATAGCGCAACTCAGGAGGCGGATCAGATTGATGAAGTGGATGACGAGGTGGTGGATGATGAAGCCATTGACCTGACCAAGCAAGGTGCCATACAGAGTAGTGAGCATAGCAGCGCAGAGGGGAAGTAATCTGTAGCACCGAGACAGGCCGGAAGAGGTAGTGGCTTGACCAGAGGGAGAAGGCGGTCAACTGTTCCCCAAAGCTTCCCCTCGTGGCCAGATCATAGTCCAAGAGTTCGGTGTTCCCAAGGCTATTTTTTACTGAATTTCCTGAAGACAAAATGACAGTTATTTGCAGCAACTGCCATACCAAGCTGAGCAGAGGCAAGAGCACTACCAACCAGAGAAACCTACCCCAGACTTTCGAGTGGAAGTGAAAATACCCAGCCACTAACCCACAGGCCCAAACACTAAAGAATACGTTGCGAGACTGCTCGCCCTGGAAATGTTGCAGTTTTAGCTTGTGGAGACTTTCTTTCCGCAACCCTTAGGCAGTGGCCAGCTCTCTGTAATCGGAACCCAGCTGCCATTATTTCTCCAGGTGTGCTATTGCCACTTTGCACAAGTACGTCGCCACCAGCATCACCCATGCTCTGACAAACACAGTTAGTGGGAATGTCCACTTAACCACAGAACCACAGACACATGGACAAGTGCTTGTGGACAGGTACGCTACATTTCCCTGATGGCACACTTGGTGAACCTGGCGGAGTCTGGGATGGAGTCAGATCCTGAAGCACATGTGCTTCCAAAGTAAAGAATAGTAGGACAGAGTTGCATCAGGGTTTCCCTCTCTTGATATGCCAGTTCCCGAACACCCTCCTCCTCTTCTTCCTCTTCTTGCTCCTTATCCTCGACTGAATTACCCTTCCCATCAGTTCCAAGCTAGGACCTTGCAGCACTGCCTCAGCAAAGTGACAACAGGCTCTGCTGGAACTCATCTCTTTAGGTGATAAACCACATACCACAGCAGAGCTGTTGAAAGGTCTAGAAGACCACACCGATTGCTGGCTCTTGCTACAGAAAGTCACCTACCACTGCTGCCAGTCTGGTAGTGCTGCAGCAGCTTCTTCAATTTGCGACCTGCCCACCCGCTCAAACTCAACATTACACATGTTGGCAAAGGTTAGTGAGCATCAAAGGGCAGTAGTTGATTACCAGATCCAACAAGCCTGTTGGAATTCCAATCAGTCTCCGCACACAACAACTGTGGAATGGGCATGGATGTCTGACATTTGTGAGGTTCTCCAAAACTTTAAGGACTCCACCAAGGTATGAACAGTGATGACGCCCTAATCATCCTAACGATCCTGCTGCTGTGTCTACTGAAATGCTCGCTGCTCACTCTGGAAGAGGAAGCTTTGCATACCATGCAAGTGGCTTAGGAGCAAAAACTTACACTGGGTGATACTACCCTAGCCAAGATTGGGTAATAATCAGGAAGAGGATGATGCTGAAGAGGAGGCGGAGGAAGAGGAGTTCCTTGTCTGTACTACAGAGGAGATTATTAACACCAGCTTCTTGTCTGTTCAGCATGGATGGTGTGAAGACGAAGAGCAGAAGGAGGAGAGACAGGAGGAGAAGGAGAGATAATAGTCTTCATCCTGGAGGGGACACTGAAAGGTTGCCTCTTGGTATGGCAGAGTTCATGTCTTCTTGACTTTCCCAAAACGCTCACGTGATACACATTTTGGCCACAACCAAATAGTGGTTATGCACCTTTCTTGACACATTGTGCAAGAAGAAATTTACATCTCTCCTTCTAATATCATAAACGGCTAATAAAATGCAACAATACCATAAGGCCATTGTTGAACAGTTGATTAAAAAATTCCCCTCAGGCTACGCTAGTGGCAGAGCTCTCGCTTCTTTGGCCAACCAAGGATTAGAGACGAGGGAAAAGTGGACCAGATGCAATACAGGCAGGAGCACAATGTACAAGACCTGGGACACTTTCCTCAAACTGTCCAAGCACCAAGGTACAGCTCTGCAGGGTACTCTGACTAGGAGGGAGAAGTTGCTAAAGATGGTGAAGAAGTACCTAGGCAACCATAACAGCGTTCTGCGTGATTTCTCAGTGCCATTTAACTATTGGGTGTACATGCTGGACATGTGGCACGAACTCTCTTTGTATGCCTTGGAGGTGCTGACCTGCCTTTCCGCTAGCATCTTGTAAGAGCGGGTTTTTAGTGCTGCTGGGGCTATCATAACAGATAGGCAATGATGGCAATCCAAACATTATGGTTGAGGGTCACATGATGACTCTGGATATGGTAGAGGAGGCCCAAAAAATGGTAACAAGATCCATAGACACTATTTTGTGCACAGTCTGGCCAGACACTACAGTGCTATCCACTGAACCACCGTGCTGGCCCCCCCAAATGTATGGGAGGGCCCTTCCAAATGTATGAGTGAGGGCCGCCTCATGGCCCTCCAAAAATTATAGTTGAGTGATTCATGAATGATGACTCAATGGATATGGTAGAGAAGGAAGAGAAGGAGGCAAAAAATAAAAATAAGATCCACAAACTCCAAATTGTGCGCAGCGTGTCCGGAATTAGTGTAGGAGGAGCTTGTGTCATTGAAGGGAGAGATTTTTGGGCTGCATTTTTAGATCTGCTAGTACAATAATCAACCAAACAGTCCTAATTACAATTCAGTCTAGCATAGATTAATATAGCCATTCATCAAATAAACATGAAGTGTCTAACCAGGTCACAGACAGCACATGCCCAGATAAAATAGGAAAATGTTACTATTCCATTTTCCAGTGAACTTTTTACAGGATTAAAAGCAATAAGAGAAACAAAAGCAAAAACTCTAAGTGTGAACATAGGCTAAAGGGGAGTATTTTTTTTCTCATGTTTATTTTGCCATATTTATAAGTTATTATGCAGGAAAAAATGTTTCTGAACATTTTTTGCTGTAAAATGCAATTTAGATTTAGTTTTGTAGCTTTTTTTGTCACTCTAAAAAGTGGGGTAATACTCTGACAAGATTATTCCCAGAAACCAACTGAATCAGAAATGCATCCAGGCATCTTGCCCATGCCTGTTCCCATTCAGTTTCAGCATTTTTCCAGCTTTCCCACACCTACTTCCAAGGTCCTCCAAAAAAATATTTGAGTTTCCTATTGACTTGCATTAGGTTCATCATTATTCGTTACGAATACACAAATAGTAAAAATTATTCAACACAAATAATCCGAACCTGAATATTTTACTATTCGCCCATCAATATCGGTTATTCCTATTACTCACGAGGCATCCTATAATCAGAACCCCGTGACAAGTCCAACTGTTATCCTAATCCATTGGGAATACAAATTTTAGAACCACAAATGCTCCCCTCCACATAAAATTGTTTTGACCAAGATTCCTTGATGATTTTTGATCACCCAAGAGTTGAATTAAAATCACAGCAATAATTCCCTTGCAGAAATTTCTCAATGATTCTGTTGTAAATTTGCATTGCAAGGAAATTGATCCACAGTAAAAATCAGCAAAAAACATTAAAATTCTGCATGTCAATACTAGCAAATTTTGTTTAAAAAAACGTGGATGAGTTTTGATGAACTAATTTTCCTAAAGTAATTCACTGCAGATTTTTAGCCTACAAACTCCAAACACATTGGGCCCAATTCATTAAGACCAACATCGTTCATGCTGGTTTTGATGAGGCGAGTCAGACGGTGATGACTTATGAAGAAGTGAACGACTCTTCATTAACCTGGAGCATGTGATGAGTGCCGAGTGCCGTGTGCCTCCATGCGCTACATTAGAAATCTCAATCCCATCAGTTACTGGAGTGAGATTTCTAGAGTAAGGAACCCCATAGCTCAACCCCTTCACGACCATGGACAGATATATCCGTCATGGAGCGTGTCCCGTTAAGCCCCGCGGGCAGGTGGCGTT
This sequence comes from Anomaloglossus baeobatrachus, assembly GCF_048569485.1. Taxonomy (NCBI): domain Eukaryota; kingdom Metazoa; phylum Chordata; class Amphibia; order Anura; family Aromobatidae; genus Anomaloglossus; species Anomaloglossus baeobatrachus. The sequence goes on from NC_134358.1 coordinate 485,953,197, forward strand.
GATCGGTACACATCAGCTGTTTTCAACAGCTGACATGTGTGCCTGCATGTTACGAGTGGAATCGCATTCCACCCGTAACATTAACCCCTTACATCTCACTGCCAAAGTCTGGCAGCGAGATGTATACATGCGCGGTGACGATTTTCACCCCCAAAATCCGATGCTGGGTATCTACGACTCTACCCATCACTACTGCTGACCCAAAAAAAACGATTGTATACGGAATGCACACGGATGACAACTGAGAAAAAAAGTCCTCTTTTCTAGATGAGAATGGGACTGATTTTTTTTTTTTTTTTTTTTTTTTTATTGCTACTTAACCCTAGCCTACAGGTTCCCTCCAAATATGACATTACAGGGAGTGTGTTAGTGTTAAATGACTTCAAAACAAGTACACGTGATCAGTGCATCATGGTTTGGCTGAACAATCAAATGCAGCTCCCCATCATCTTGATTTAAATCTATCTCCACCTTTTTCTAACTGTACAAAGCCAGGACTGTCAATCAAAGAAGAGAAGGGGAATTGTGATACAAGGAAAAAAATCAGGTGGATTTCTTGGCTGGACTTCAGGGATCCTGTGACCTTTTGTTGTGTGGTCAGTTTCCCTCTCCCTTGGACCACAGCTTGTTTTGTCCCAGTCTGACTTTTGTTAGTGATCTTGACTTTCCTTTCCTCTGCATTGCCTTTTTATTTTAATTCTACTCAGGTGTGTTCACTTTCTTGTTTTGGTTGCACTATTAAGCCTGCTTTACACGCTACAAGATATCTTACGATGTGTCGGCGGGGTCACGTCGTAAGTGACGCACATCCGGCATCGTAAGGTATGTTGTAGCGTGTGACAGCGACGTGCAATTGCGATTGAACGAAAAAACGTTCATCGCATGCACGTCGTTCATTCCTGAGGAATTGAACATCAGATTGTTCATCGTACCAGGGGTAGCGCACATCGCAGTGTGTGACACCCCGGGAACGATGAACAGATCTCACCTGCCTCCTGCGGCTCCCGGCCCACAATGCGGAAGGAAGAAGGTGGACGGGATGTTTACGTCCCGCTCAGCTCTGCCCCTCCGCTTCTATTGGCCGGCTGCCGCGTGACGTCGATGTGACGCTGAACGTCCCTCCCACTCCAGGAAGTGGACGTTCGCTGTCCACATCGAGGTTGTATGGAAGGTAAATATGTGTGATGGGGGTTAATCGTATGTGCAGCACGTTCAACAAATTGAACGTGCTGCACATACGATGGGGGCGTTGGAAATCGCATACGATATCGTATGCGAAATTGCAACGTGTAAAGCAGGCTTTACATGTTAGAATTGGCAATTTATACTCGCCATGCACATGCCTTCAGTTCTGGCTATATTTGTAGGTTGATGGATGTTTGGAGTCCCAGCTCCACAGTTTAAGATAATCTTGCTTAGGAATCGCTTTTGCGTTTCCTCGCAGTTTGTTAGTGTGTTTCCCTTTTCAGCATTCTCCTATTGTTTCATTTAGGATTTAGGGGGGTTCCACTTATTCTGTAAATCTTTTTGGGTTTCCTTTTGTCGTCCCTGTATCACTGTGTGAAGATGTCTTTAGCGCTGTGTCTCACCCTCTGCCTCTGCAGAAACTGAATGTTCCACCATATTTTTGTTTTGTTTAAAAACCTGGTCCTCATACAACAGTACTAGCTCTATGTCTTAATCAACCTTGGTTGCAAAACAAGTCACACATTCTGTGGGGAGACATTGAAATAAACACATGGGCATTATTATATGGCCTAAATAAACAGAGGTTATCAGCCCCAGACCGAGCACTCATCAGTTAAAGATCTTCTCCAGGAATGTATCAAAATGCCTGCCATCACATAGTTCAAATAACAACCTGTCATAGTCATGTTCCAGACAGACCTCAAGCTGAAGAAACACACCAGTGAGACCTACATCTTGACTTACTGAGGAGCTGCATCATAAGCAAACATGCCCTTGCTGCCAGAGAAGTGTGTGACATGAGAATAGATATATCTTCTCCTTGGCTGACTGATTACAGTGGACTGAGGCTGGAGAAAACATCCTATGTACTTAGTCAATGAGAAGATTTATTTCTCATGATGTCATCACAACCTTTCTTCTTGGCTCACAGAGTTATGTATGCTTACAATACTGGTCTTCTGTCATTGAGACATAGGTCTGAGGAGCTGTATTTTTTAGACTGTAACCCATCCTGACTTGTGAAAAAGACAGGCTGCCGTTTGAATTATGTGACGGGGGCCATTTTATAACACTTATGGAGAACCCTTTTAACGTAGGCCTGTTTTTTCAAAGAGTTATTTCCAACCAACAAAGAGATGGCTTATTAATAAAATATGCCATAGCATTACGCTTTGTTGGACCCCCACTAATCCTGAGAATTTTTAGGTCTGCAATACTGGCTTAGAGCTGCACACCCTTCTAAGTTCCCCTACACAAAATGCATCTCCTAACTTCACTGCATGGCAGGAAACTGCAGCTGACCCTACATTATATCCTTGAATAAGGTTTTTGCTGCAATTCCCAGCAAGGACTGTAGATGGATTCCCGTTGTTCTGTTTTTTGATGTAGTGTTCATGAGCCCTTATGGAAAGACTGATTATAGCAAGGAGCGATAAATATTTATTATTACAGTATAATATTACCAGTTTTTTTATGTTAACTTTTTTCTATTATTATTGATTTATAACTTCTAATGTGTTTTCTTTTAGAGTAAATCAAACTATGGCATTATCTACTTTAAATGTGGGGCACTCCGAGGGAATTACAATAGGTTTTGAAAAAGCAAAACTATCAGCTGACTGCATTTTGAAGCTATTGGATAGAAGACCATCTATTGACATCAACAGTGAAGAAGAAGACATTTTGGTAAATATATATTTATCTTTTCATTGTATTATGTAATGATTTCTGGACAGGGACTGATGTGCATATATACAATCTATGTAAAAAGCAGTTTAATATATTAAGGCAATATAAATTGGATAAAATCTGATAATCTTGAATGCCTTGGACCACTGAGGCGCTGGATTATCAAATATTATTAGAATTTGACTTGGTGGCTGTGATGTCTATGACTCCTGGGAATAGTGTAAAAAAAGTTTCAACAAACACTGCATAAATTACTAGTACAAGCGATTATCAGAAATTTTGTAAACTTTATAATGTATCTTATTCAGGGTTTGGCTGGCAAATATTGGTCCTGGGGGCAATCACAAAGCAGTCGCCCATGAGTTGCGGCAGCCCAACTAGAGCCTGCTTATCTCTGGCCGTTACAGTAAAGCAGAGATAAAAGGCTTGCAAAAATAACAGTGGCTGGTACATAGATACGGAAAGAGAACTGTACTTACTACATAGATACAGGAACATAACTGAGCGTACTGCATAGCTGCAGGAACAGTACTGAGCTTACTGCATAGATACAGGAACAAAACTAAGCTTACTGCATAGGTACAGGAACAGAACTGAGCTTACTGCATAGATACAGGAACAGAACTGAGCTTACTGCATAGATGCAGGAACAGAACTGAGCTTACTGCATAGATACAGGAACAGAACTGAGCTTACTGCATAGATGCAGGAACAGAACTGAGCTTACTGCATAGGTACAGGAACAGAACTGACCTTACTGCATAGATGCAGGAACAGAACTGAGCTTACTGCATAGATGCAGGAACAGAACTGAGCTTACTGCATAGATGCAGGAACAGAACTGGGCTTACTGCATAGATACAGAAACAGTAGGAGGCTTACTGTACAGATACAGGAACAGAACTGAGATAACTGCATAGATGCAGGAACAGTAGAAAGCTTACTGTATAGATACAGGAACAGAATGGTATGCTACGGTACACAGACATGCACACATACAATATGCAGACAGGCAGATATGCACTCAAACACACACGCACACACACACACATGGTACACAGACATGCACCCACATGCAGACATGTACAGTACAGACCAAACGTTTGGACACATCTTCTCATTCAAAGAGTTTTCTTTATTTTCATGACTCTGAAAATTGTAGATTCACATTGAAGGCATCAAAACTATGAATTAACACATATGGAATGAAATACTTAACAAACAAGTGTGAAACAACTGATATGTCTTATATTCTAGGTTCTTCAAAGTAGCCATCTTTTGCTTTGATTACTGCTTTGCACACTCTTGGCATTCTCTTGATGAGCTTCAAGAGGTAGTCACCAAAAATGTTTTTCACTTCACAGGTGTGCCCTGTCAGGTTTAATAAGTGGGATTTCTTGCCTTATAAATGTTGTGTTGTGCAGAAGTCTGGTGGATACACAGCTGATAGTCCTACTGAATAGACTGTTAGAATTTGTATTATGGCAAGAAAAAAGCAGCTTAGTAAAGAAAAACGAGTGGCCATCATTACTTTAAGAAATGGAGGTCAGTCAGTCTGAAAAGTTGGGAAAACGTTGAAAGTGTCCCCAGGTACAGTGGCAAAAACCATCAAACGCTACAAAGAAACTGGCTCACATGAGGACCGCCCCAGGAAAGGAAGACCAAGGGTCACCTCTGCTGCGGAGGATAAGATTATCCGAGTCACCAGCCTCAGAAATCGCATATTAACAGCAGCTCAGATTAGAAACCAGGCCAATGCCACAGACACATCTCTAGAAAAACTGTTAAGAGGAGACTTTGTGCAGCAGGCTTTCATGGTAAAATAGCTGCTAGGAAACCACTGCTAAGGACAGGCAACAAGCAGAAGAGACTTGTTTGGGGTAAAGAACATAAGGAATGGACATTAGACCAGTGGAAATCTGTGCCTTGGTCTGATGAGTCCAAATTTGAGATCTTTGGATCCAACCACCGTGTCTTTGTGCGATGCAGAAAAAGTGAACGGATGGACCCTACATGCCTGGTTCCCACCGTGAAGCATGGAGGAGGAGGTGTGATGGTGTGGGGCTGCTTTGCTGGTTACACTGTTTGGGATTTATAAAAAATTGAAGGCATACTGAACCAGCTTGGCTACCACAGCATCCTGCAGCGGCATGCTATTCCATCTGGTTTGCATCTCTGGGAACTTCTTCAAGACTGTTGGAAGACCATTTCCGGTGATTACCTCTTGAAGCTCATCAAGAGAATGCCAAGAGTGTGCAATGCAGTAATCAAAGCAAAAGGTGGCTACTTTGAAGAACCTAGAATATAAGACATATTTTCGGTTGTTTCACACTTTTTTGTTAAGTATTTCATTCCACATGTGTTAATTCATAGTTTTGATGCCTTCAATGTGAATCTACAATTTTCAGAGTCATGAAAATATAGAAAACTGTTTGAATGAGAAGGTGTGTCCAAACTTTTGGTCTGTACTGTATGTACATGTGCAGACCTGTGCACACACGGTAGGTAGACATACCCTTCTATGCGCAGATATGTACAAACAGTATGCTTATACACATACAGGCATGCATACATATACATATTTGAAGACAAGTTCACAAAAATACATATAAATAGACATAAATATATACACTGACATACATACAGTTGAAACCAAAAGTTTACATACACTAAAAAGACACATCTGCATGTTTTTCTCACTATCTGACATGAAATCAGAATAAACCTTTCCCGCTTTAGATCAATTAGGAACCAAAATTATTTATATTTACTAAATGCCAGAATGAGAGAATATTTTAAGGCATTTTTATTACTTCCAAATTTACATACATTTCATTAGTATTTGGTACCATTGCCTTTAAACTGTATGACTTGAGTCAATTGTTTTGGTTATCCGTCCAAAAGCTTCCCACATAGTTGGTAGAAATTTGGGCCTATTTTTCCTGACAGAACTGCTGTAACAGAGCCATGTTTTAAATATGAAGACTCCAATATGGGTCTCCAAGTTATGCCTTGTGTGTAGTGGCAGGTTCTGTGAGCAAGAGGCCTACGCCTGTCACTCATTAATCTCTTGATTTTTTTTTAAATGAAAATGCCAGCCCACAGCCTGGGTGTTCCATAGACCATACTTCCCTGGTGTGCAAACAAACTATGGGCAAATGGGGAGGGCGGAATTGATGCTGCTGTCCTGCTGTTTGCCTGAAAGGTTTTTAAATATCAAGACTCCAAAATGTGGCTCCAAGTTGTGTCTTGTCTATAGTGCCAGGGTTGTCTGAGCAAGTGGCCTATGCCTGTCACTCATGCATCTTTTGATTTTTTTTAAATTAAAATGCTAGGCCACATGCTGTGTGTAAGTCAATGCAATTAGGCCATGCTTAAATTAATATGAATTGGAGAACGCAGTCACAAACTGCAGAGTTGTGGACCACTATCCAGGCACAGTTTGATCAATGGCTGTCTCCACTGAACCTATAGCCAGGGAAGGTCGTATGCAATAACGGTGCAAACCTGGTGGCGACACTATGCCTGGGCGACATCACATGTGCACAGCATGGATCAACCTGGTTGTACAGAAATTTCTAGGGCACTATTCCAACCTGAATGCGCTGCTGCAGAAGGCACAGTGACTGTGTGCTCACTTTTCAAAATGGAAATGCCAGCCCCCATCCTGTGTGTTGCATGGAGCATACTTCCCTGCTGTGCAAACACACTATGGTGAAAGAGGAAGGGGGGATTGATGCTGCTGTCCTGATGTCTGCCTTTATTGTTTTAAACAAGACTCCATGTGGGTCTCCAAGTTGTGTCTTGTCTACTGGCAGGGGTATAGAAGCACCAGCCATGCACTTGTCTCTCATTCACCTCTACACTGTGTTCCAAATTATTATGCAAAAAATATTTTTTCATATTTTCCTATATTAGCTTTATGAATTGCAGTCATTGTTATTTTCCAGTCATCTACTATTCAAGTATAATTGAAATGTTTTTGATCAAACTGCCTATGAAAACAGTATATTTTTAAAAATAATAAACACTCAAAATCCATGTTCCAAATTATTATGCACAGCAGAGTTTTCAACCTTTTTATTTTTATTTTGAAAAACAAAATGGTCAATTGTGAAATTATAAACATTATCAGCTTATTAAAAAATGAAATCAAACAGTTTTCAAGTCAAAACTTAATTCTTGGTGATGTTACATTTGCACATAGGACCCCTTGTTTGAAAGAAGCTTCTGAACTCTCTCATCCTTTGAATTTGTCAGTTTTTGGATGGTTTGTGCTTCAATTGTTTTGCATGTGGACAGAATACCCTCCCAGAGCTGTTGTTTAGATGTGAACTGCCTCCCGCCATCATAGATACACCTTTTGATGATGCTCCAGAGGTTCTCAATGGGGTTGAGGTCAGGGGAACATGGTGGCCACACCATAAGTTTGTCCTCTTTTATGCCCATAGCAGCCAGAGATGCAAATGTGTTATTTGCAGCATGAGATGGTGCATTATCATGCATGAAAATGATTTTGCTGCGAAATGCACGGTTCTTCCTCCTGAACCATGGCAGGAAGTGCTGTTTTAGAAACTCCACATAGATTATGGAGTTCATCTTTACCCCTTCAGGGATCCTAAAGGGGCCAACAATCTCTCTCCCCATGATTCCAGCCCAAAACATTACTCCACCTCCTCCTTGTTGACTTCTTAGCCGTGTTTTCATGGGGTGTCCATCAACCACCCATCCTCTACTCCATCCATCTGGACCATCGAGCATTGCACGGCACTCATCGGTGAACAAAACAGTTTGGAAGTCAGTCTTCATGTATCGTTTGTCCCACTGGAGCCATTTCTGCTTGTGTGCAGTGGATAGAGGTGGTCGACAAGATGGCTTACGCACAGCTGCAAACCTCTGAAGGACCCTGCATCCTGTTGTTCAGGGGTCGTTGGAGGCATCAGCAGCTTCAAAAACTTGTCTGCTGCTATGACAAAGCGTTTTAGCAGCTGCTCTTTTAACCTGACACAATTGCCTGTTGGAAAGAGTCCTCAATTTCTCCTTATCAGCACCCACAAGTGTGTGCTGTGAATCAGCTACATACTTCTTGATTGTGCGATGATCACGATGAAGTGTCTTGGCAATGTTGATTGTAGTCATGCCTTGACCTAAATACTCCACAATTTGTTGCTTCTCAGCAGCCGACACATCCTTTTTCTTTCCCATTTTGGCAAAAAATGTAGGCTGCTTAATAATGTGGAACAGCCTTCTTAAGTCGTCTTGCCTTTATTTGGACACACCTTCCAAACTAGTTTGCACAGGTATCTGCAATTGCTTTCAGAGATATAAAGAGCCCTGACACACATCACGATCAATGAGTTTACATGACAAACAAAAAATTTCTAACCTTATCACTCCTAAACTCTTTTTCCATAATAATTTGGAACACAGTGTATATTTCTTATGTTAACAGTCTAGGAAGCTAATGGCTATGCCAAAACAGTGGAGCTGCACTGTAAAACATATTTTTGCTGTTTTGAAACCTTTTTGATTCCCCGAAAGGTTTTTTCTCTGTTTATCTTTTGCCTCCCAGTGAATCCAACGGGGTTCAAAAAGGTTTGGAGTTCAGTTCTGTGAAAGTAGCGTTTGTTCGAAAAGGCTCGGTGAACCGAACCTTGAAAGATTTGCCTATCTCTAGTTAGTGTCAGCAGATTTGTGCTATGTAATCTGAGCGCATTATAATGCAGGGGCAGAGACCATGAATCCAGCAAAGTGTCGCTTACTGGGCTTTCAAGATCACTAGAGGAGTAAGTGTCTCATGCCATGTATTCCTCCTGGCATGTGTAACTGCCCCTACCACTGACTAACAGGTTTATGTTAATGTACTATATTACCAGAAAGCTGCCAATAAGGGGTGTGGGCTGCATTATAGTGGGCTCAGCATTCAAAGCACTGCTATATCTGCAACAAAGAATAAAGGGATTTTACCAAAACTGCACCAAGCAGACCAGTATGTAACTGGAATTAAAGTCTCTGTGCTTACATTAGCATAGATTCCCTTTAGTGGAAGTTTTTAAGTATAGAAACACAAATCTTCTTGTATAAAAGTCAACAACTCATTCTCTGACTGTAGCATTGTAATTCTCGTTGGTGCTCGCAAAAAGTGAACCCATTGGGCCACAGCACTCGAAAACCTAGAGAGACTTGACTACGGCTATATATCTGGTTTTCACCAGAGCCTCTAATGGTGAGGGTACTGCACTGCAGGTGTGAGACCAGGTAGCACTCAGGACGGCTGATGCTGCTATAGCTGGCCCCAGTCTCTGAAGGTAGATGCATCAGTAGCAGTTGGTGTCGTTGGTTCGGCCAAAATGGATGGATGCAGTAGCAGTGGATGCCATGGGTAGTTGTGGCAGTAACAACTGGTATCATAGGAGTGGCCTACGTGGATAGTTGCTGAAGCATCAGACTTGGCATGCACTGAAACACAGATAGCAATCAGTGACAGCTCACAGCATAGTAACAACAGCAGCAGCAGCAGCACAAAGGGACCTGAGAACTAGCAACATACAGAACTCATTGCCCAGGTACCTCCCTTAAGGGGAAGGTGCATTAAATACCTGATGCCTCTCAGCTACACTGAGAGGCACATCCGGGTCAGGATATACTGGCCCTTTAAGAAATGTGGCGTGTCTGCGTGCACCCTACAGCATTCCCGGGAGGCCTGAGCAGTGTGTGTAAGCCCCAGGAGACAGCAGCAGGAACCAGGCACGGAGCAGTCACCGTTGGGTGGCCCTGGGAAGGTGAGAGAGCCGATGTCCCTGCCACGGGAGATTGACAGGACAGTGCAGTAACCCCGGTAGGGCATTACAAGTGTGTTATATTCAATCATGTAACTGCTGTAAATTGCTCAGAGCAAAAGCTCATGCATAACAGTGGTAGACATTTTTCTTCACAGAACAGAATAAAAAAATCTACAATTAGAAAATACCAACAGGTTTGAAAATAAGTACATATTTTAGTATCTGGCTTTGATTGTTAGAGGGAACTTGTTAAGTGCAAAAATGTTATTAACCTGGGCTAATCTGCATGTTAAAATTGTTTAAAAATGGCTGTGACCACGACCCCCCGTCCGACTGATAGTCTCTCTGCTAGTGATGGATGAACCTGAACTGTAAAGTTTGGGGTCCATACCGAACACATGGTGTTCATGCAAATGATCCCGAACACGAGCTTTCCTGGGAAGCTCATGTTACAGTTCGGGTCCAGTTCAGGTCCAAGGGCTGTAAAAACAAGCACATTATTAAAAAACATTACGATTATACTTACAGGTCCCACAATGCGTCCTGCAGACTGTCTCCCGGCCACATCTACTTCCGGGTCCGATCATTAACTTCCGGGAATATTCACTACACTACTGTCACTCAGCAGTCTTCGGCTGTTTTCGGCTGTGTTCGCGGTGATGTCAGGGTTCACCTGAGTCCATGGCTCATGGTTTCATTTAAATTTTGACTGTCACTGTGCGAGTCTCGCATTGGTATCACCAGGCACAATCTCCTGACAGGAGCAGGTCGGCTGCATGTATTTCCTTGCAGCTGAGGCACTTCTGTCAGGAGATTGTGTGCCGTGCAGGGTGATGCAATGCGAGACTCGCAGGAGTCATACGCAAGTGGAATCATACCCTCAGTGTCAGCCTGCTTCTCGCTCTGTAAAGACACTTGTTTGTACAGAGCGAGGAATCAAAGCTGACATGGCTCTCCCTGCTTTTTGCTCTGTAGAGATGCTTGCCTGCACAGAGCGATGAAGCAGAGCTGACATGGCTCTCCATGCTTCTCGCTCTGTAGAGGTGCTTGTCTGTACAGAGTAATGAAGCAGAGCTGACATTGTGGACTATGTCAGACTAAGGATTTTTTTTATAATAAAGATGGAGTCTCTAAATGTTTTTTTTTGTTTTATTTCTAATAAAAAATGTTTTCTATGTGTTGTGTTTTTTGTTTTTTTTACTGTTTACTAGAAATTCATGGTGGTCATGTATAATTTGGCGTGACACCATGAATTTCGAGCTTAGTACCAGCTTTATTACCCAGCGTGCCACCACCATCAGGGCTGCTGGACGAGCTGTCTAAAGCACCTAGAAATGGTGCAAAGAAACAATGCACCATTTACAGAGGCAGCTGCAGGCACATCGAGGTGGCAGCCCATAGCCATCCGCTTTATCTGCGCTGAGAATAAAAAAACTTCGGAGCTCTACATCATTTTTTTAAATTATTTATTGGCTATTGGAGTGACCTGGAATCTGCCTATATATTCTAGATGCTAGAATGTATGGGCTGTTTCAGGTTACTCCAGCATCCAATCACAGATGCCCACTCTGTGACAGCATCTGTGATTGGCTGTTATTTTAACAGTAAAATAAAACAACAACACAGAGAAGAAAATATTTTATTAGAAAAAAAACAGAAGGCATTTAGGACTCCATCTTTATTACTCAAAAAAAAACTCCAACGTAGTCCAAAGGTGGGTGAGCATTTCAGCTCTGCTACATCTGTGCAAGGAGACAAACACAGGTCTGCTCACACAGACTCAGCTGAGATCAGTCAGAGACTTCACCCATGTGCATAGCTGAGGCCGGTCAACTGTGCCCCCGGGGTAACCACCACTGACTACAGGACCTTCCATGTCGTCATAGCCATGTGACTAGTCTGTAACCCACGAGGGAATACAACATTCACACCAGACTGGTCACATGGATATGATGTAATGGATGGTCCTGTAGTCAGTGGTGGTTACCCAGGGGCACAGCAATGATCGGACCCGGAAACAGAGGCGGCCGGGAGACAGATTCTGCAGGATGCGTTGCGGGACCTGTAAGTATAATGACAATGTTTATCATTAACTATATTCTTTATTTTACAGTCCCCCACCCCCCACCCCATCACATAACTGTAAAGTCCAAGTTTGGTGTTCGGACACACGTTCGTGTTATCTTCGGCTCCAAACTTGAACTTTACAAAATGTTCGGGTGAGGCCCCCGAACCCGAACATCGGGGGGGTTCGCCCATCACTACTCTTTTCCTCCCGGCAGCAGGATTCAATGTGCAGGCACCAGGCAAGATTAAAATGCCATTAACATGCAGATTAACCCCATATCTGCAGGTTAATAGCTTTTTTGCATGCAACAGGTTTCCTTTAAATAAATATATGGTTGATATATTCCCTTTAACATTTTAGGATTTATTGAGAGAACTTGAAAATGGAGCACATTTGAGAACAGTTGAACACTACAATAAATCTAACACAATCTATTTTTTTTTGTAAATGGTTAATTTCTACAATTAAATAATTACATTCTTTCAATTTAATGTGGAAACATTATTTTTACTATTTATTTTTATTAGTACTACCTTGAGTTCTGACATGTCATTTGGAATCATTTTATTTTTTTTTTTTGCTTTCTGGGAAACATTTACAAGTTGTAAATTACAATCTCAAATGAAGATTTCGGATGTCCTTGAGAAAATCTTGTCTAAGGCTTGTCTTATAGTTTTCCATAAAGATGTGCTAGTGATTGTTTTTGACAGAAGTGGTAAATAATACAGATGAGCCAGACTTGGAAATGCGAAACCAGATCCTTTCCATGTCCTTTGGTGTTGGTTGTGGATTTGCTTCAGCTCAGCCCGGAAACAAAATTTTAATCTACAAAAATAGCATTTGTTCTCATGGCTTTTCATGTAAAAGGTCATGTTGTTACAACCTTCGAGGATATACTGGATTAAGCGTCATCTGAAAGAGACATTTTTTTTAAATATTGCAATACACAACCTGAGACATACTTTTTTCTCAACTGTGTATATTATGCCCGGCTTCTCACTTCTCCCTCTTTAGGCTTTGTGCCCACAATGAGTTTTTGGTGAGTTTTTGACGCTGCACATTTTCACTGTATCAAAAACACAGCATCTTACAGTTCAAGCAAGGTGGATGGGATTTATAGAAATCTCCTGCCATTGTGCTTTTTATTCTTACTCCGCATAAACTTACATTCGGTGCAAGTTTCAAATCCGCAGCATGTCAATATTTCTTACCGGTACGCTGAGTTTTATGTGCAGATTTTCCTCATAGACGATGCCTAAAAACTGCAAGGAAAAAACCCGTGTTTTTAGTACTTATCTGCTGTGGAAACAGACCAAAACGTATGGAATTTTCACCTAATTATATCAATAATGTTTTGTCAAAGACAAATACCAAAAAATATAAAAAACAAAGCAGCTTTATTTAAAGCATGACATACCAAGAAGAAATAAAAACTGCAGTGTCAAAAATGCATTTAAAAAATTGTACACAAAAACGCAATTAAAAACACAAGTAACCTAATTTACTTAATAGGAGCAGAAATTCTGTAAATTCAAAAACTCACTAAAAGCTCATCATGGGAATGTTGCCTAAGGCCATGTGCGCACGTTGCGTAATTACATGCAGCGTAAAAGCATGCATCCTGCGTCCCCTGCACAATCTATGGAGATTGTGCAAATTCCATCTGCACGTTGCTTTTTAGAACGCAGTGATTTGCATGCTGTCAAAACGCTGCGTTCTAAAAAGTAACATGTCAATTGTTTTGTGCGTTCTGGATGCTTTCTCCACTCTGTCTATGGGAGAGGCAGCATCCAGAACACACAAATTCTGCAGGAATTCTGCAGACACCAAACTTTCAGAATGCAGCTTTTCAGCTGCGTTCTGAATCGCACAAGCAGTGACTATGCTGCGGTGCAGAACGCACTTACGTGCGCACATGGCCTGAGTGTCGGTCAAGGGCAGAAACCAAAAGGGATTTTTGATAGTGATCTGCAAATACGAACTGTAAAGTTCAGAGGCTGTGCACAGACCTGAAACTCGGACTTCTTAAAGATGTCTGTTACAGTTCAGATTTGGCCGCCTGATAAAAACCTGACTCAGGTGACCTCAGGTGAACTGACCAGAGGTCAATTTATTGAACTCAGTGACCTCACTTCAGGTGAACTCATTGAAGTTAATGCCAGATTACCAGATTAGGCTACGTGCATAAATTGAGTTTTTGATTGCCAACATTTCATCATCAAATCTCCTGGCAAAAAAACGCGCCCCAAAACATGCGTTTTTTTACGTGGTTAAGGTGCATTTTTTACCAAGAAATACAAATTTGGTGCTGAAATGTCTGCAACTAAATACTCAATGTGCACACATCGCCTAATCTGGTGATCTGACATTCAGTTCAATAAGGTCACCTGAGGTAAGGAATTTGGTGTATAAGTTTCTGCACCAAATCCGCATATCCTGGCAAAAAAATGCAATTAAGTTATGGTTTTCTGCCAGGAGATGCAGATGTGGTGCAGAAATGTCTGTCCCAGATTTCTGCACCAAATTTGCATTTGCTTTCTGAAAATTTCACAAAGAGTGTGAAAAGCTTGGATTTTGGGGGGAGTTTTGCTAGGAGACTCAGATTTAGGTGCGGTTTTGATGGGATTTTTTGCTAGGAGATGCAGATTTGGTGCAGAAATTTGGTGTACTTACTTTATTAGGTTCTGCACTTTTGATATAATCTGTTGCAGATCAAGGGGTGCTCTGAATGCTGAACTGTTTATCAGTACTCGAATAGTTGTGAGTGGAATAATAACCTGCTGGTTAAACACTGATTTTATTGAAATAGAAAAACACAGCCTAGTAAGTAACACATCACTAGAATCATGGTGTCTGTCTCTACATTATGCTGCTCTCAGATTACATAGCAAAAACCTGCTGACATATTCCCTTTAATAAAAGCAAGTGATTTTGAGCCCTATATAAGCTGTTGAACTGCTATGAATTGTATTAAAATTAAAGAGCACAGAATTTTGGCTCTAAATCAAGATGGATGGATGAACCTTGGAGGATTGAGAATATGTGCACACAATGCGTTTTTGTACACGTTTTTGTCACAGAAAAAAAGGCAGTGTTTAATGAGATTCTGGCAATCTTACACAAATGTTGCTTATTTTTTCCTGGCTGATTTGAAGCAGTTTTAAATCTGCAGAAGGTCAATTCCCTTAGCACTTTTGCTGCGTTTTTCACCCATTCAAATAAATCAAGCCTATGTAGAAAATCTGCCACTTAAAAACATATTTACTGCAAGAAAAATGTACACATAGATTTCAAAATCCCACCGCAGATCAGTCTCCACAGCGCAAAAGAAAAAAGCACAGCGGGCCGGAGATTTCTACAAAGTCCAATTACTTTGCTGGAACATACACTACGGTTTGATTGTAGTGCAGGGATATTTTGGAAGGTAAAACAAAATCACCAAAAACTTATGGAAACAGCTTCGAAGTTTATTATAAGTCCTAACATTATAGAGAATGTTATCTGCTTTCTGCACTAATATTGTAATAGTATTGTCAGAAAACTACTTTTCTGTATCATCATTGTTATATTTATTTTAAAGGACCAAATGGAGGGGAATATTGAGTTTAAAAACATCCAATTTGTTTATCCGACGAGACCAAATGTTCAGGTTCTTCAGGGATTTGACATGCAAATTTCTAAAGGTCAGACTCTCGCCCTGGTCGGAAGCAGCGGATGTGGAAAAAGTACAGTGATTCAGCTACTGGAGAGGTTTTATGACCCAGCAGAAGGCAATGTGGTAAGCTTTTTGTTTTAGTAGATGTAAAATGTAATAGGATTGCACTTTAATAGACTAGAGTAAAAACAATATAGAATGAGTGCAAAATTATTTTTGTGTATATCTAATATATAAAGCTCAGTGTATGTGTGTATGTGTGTATGTGTGTATGTGTGTATGTGTGTGTGTGTATGTGTGTATGTGTGTATGTGTGTGTGTGTGTGTGTGTGGGTATGTGTGTATGTATGTCCGCTAAAGGAATCCGCACCGTCGCATGTACAATCATGAAATTTTGCACAGACACTCCATGTGACTCAGGGAACGTCATAGACTATGTTTGGACGGGAAAATTTAACCCCGTGCTTTCCAGTTACTTTACAAAAATCCTGCAGCCATTAAACTGAATGAAGCTGGGAGCTGTAGTAGACTATAAATAGCAACTGTCAGTGGTTGCTATAGGAACAAAATAAACTGTTAGTATAAGATAGGATAGACGGATAGAGAGAGACAGAAAAAGACAGACAGACATAGAGAGACAGACTGGGAAAAAGAAAACCGGAGAAAGAGACAGCCGGAGAAAGAGACAGCCAGAGAATGCGACAGCCCTGTCAAGAGACAGGCGCCCAAAGAGACAGGCGCCCAAAGAGACAGGCGCCCAAAGAGACAGACGCCCAAAGAGGCAGACCAGGAAAGAGACAGAGCGGGAAAGAGACAGAGCGGGAAAGAGACAGAGCGGGAAAGAGACAGAGCGGGAAAGAGGCAGAGCGGGAAAGAGACAGAGCGGGAAAGAGACAGAGCGGGAAAGAGACAGACCGGGAGAGAGACAGACCGGGAAAGAGACAGAGCGGGAGAGAGACAGAGCGGGAAAGAGACAGAGCAGGAAAGAGACAGAGCGGGAAAGAGACAGAGCGGGAAAGAGACAGAGCGGGAAAGAGACAGACCGGGAGAGAGACAGCCCTGGAGAGAGACAGCCCTGGAGAGAAACAGCCCTGCAAAGAGACAGCCCTGCAAAGAGACAGCCGGGCAAAGAGACAGATGGGCAAAGAGACAGATGGGCAAAGAGACAGACGGCCAAAGAGACAAACGGGCAAAGAGACAGACGGGCAAAGAGACAGACGGGCAAAGAGACAGACGTGGAAAGAGACATACGTGGAAAGAGACATACGTGGAATGAGACAGACGTGGAATGAGACAGACGTGGAATGAGACAGACGTGGAATGAGACAGCCGGGCAAAGAGACAGCCGGGCAAAGAGACAGCCCTGCAAAGAGACAGACGGGCAAAGAGACAGACGGGCAAAGAGACAGACGGGCAGAGAGACAGATGGGCAAAGAGACAGATGTGTAATGAGACAGATGTGTAATGAGACAGACGTGGAATGAGACAGACGTGGAATGAGACAGACGTGGAATGAGACAGACGTGGAATGAGACAGACGTGGAATGAGACAGACGTGGAATGAGACAGACGTGGAATGAGACAGACATGGAATGAGACAGACGGACAAAGAGAGAGAGAGACAGATAGACTGATGTAAATACAGAGAGATATAAACAGACAGACAAGGAAAGAGACAGACAGCGAGACAGACAGACAGTGACACACAGACAAAGACTGGGAGAGAGACAGAGAGACAGTTACTATCCCGGGCAACGTCCGGGTACTACAGCTAGTAAATTTATATGCATGAATGGGAGTCTTAGATCTCAGCTCGTCTAAAAGTACAACTCTATCCGTTGACTTCTATGGGAGTTCTAGATATAGACGTCGGATTGTTTTCTTTAGGCCTCGGTTCCACTTAGGTACAGCTTCCAGTGCAAGAGCATTGAAAGTGATATGCTAATGAGCCTCTGCTGCAAGTGTGAGCCGAGGGTCATGCGACTGTGATCGGATAACAGGTGCAGAAAAGTGGGGAGGGAGCACTTTCTTCCCTCCTCCTCAGCCTGGAGAGAGATTAAAGAGATTGTTCACTACTTTTACATTGATGACCTTTCCTTAGTATAGGTTATCAATATCTGATTGGCTGGGGTCTGACACCTGGCATGCCCGCTGATCAGCTATTTTTGGTGGTGGTGGTGGAAGCAGTCAAATGGAAATGCTCAGATCTGGAGTTGCCCGTCTTCTGATAGCAGTCGTGGCCAGATACAGCACATCCACCTCCTATTCATTTGAATAGGAAGTTGATGTGCAGTATCTGGCCGCGGCCACTATCTATTGATGGAGCAGCTTTGGAACTGAACATTTCTAGGCACTGACAGCGGCTAATCGATCAGTGGTTGTGCTGGGTGTGGACCCTGGGCGATCAGACATTGATGATCTATCCTAAAGGCCGCTTTACACACAACGACATCGCTAACGAGATATCGCTGGGGTCACGGCATTCGTGACGCACATCCGGCCTCGTTAGCGACGTCGTTGCGTGTGACACGTAAGAGTGAACGCTAACAATCAGAAATACTCACCAAATCGCTGATCGTTGACACGTCGTTCCTTTCCCAAATATCGTTGCTTGTGCTGGATGCAAGTTGTTCGTCGTTTCTGAGGCAGCACACATCGCTATGTGTGACACCCCAGGAATGACGAACAACAGCGTTCCTGCATCCTCCGGCAATGAGGTGGGAGTGACGTGAATGCGGCTGCTCTCCGCCCCTCCGCTTCTATTGGTGGCCCGCTGATTGACGTCGCTGTGACGCTGCATGAACCGCCCACTTAAAAAAGAGGTTGTTCGCCGGCCACAGCGACGTCGTTAAGCAGGAAAGTACGTATGACGCGTACCTCCAATATTGTTCGCCATGGGCAGCGATTTGCCCATGATGCACAAACGACAGGCGTGGGTGCGATCGCTAGCAATGTCGCAGCGTGTAAAGCGCCCTAAAGGATAGGCCATCAATGTAAAAGTAGTGGACAACTTCTTTAAGGAAGAGCAGATAGGAAGGTTATCAAATATTGATTAATTTACACTTCAGTAGGGAAGGCTGGGTGGATAGAGTGTTTTTAGAGAATAGGTACATGTTCCTAGATTACCCTATGTAAAAAAAAAAAAAAAGTAATTTGCCAGGTTCAGCAGAGAACTTAGGGTATCTTCTGTCAGAGAGGAGAGGAACTAGCACTTTTTTTTGTAATTTCGCAACTCCTAAATGGCTAAGTAAATAATCTTCTTATCATTGCTTATTTTTTGAAGTATCAAATCCATTCTATTTTTCTGTTGTTTCATTTGACTTTTATTATGCTGACTCCTATGTGTGAACTTACATTGAGGTTTCCATTAGTAGACATAGAAAAGTTGACTTGTGATCCACATATAGGAGCCAGAAAGTCATTTACACATTGTACAACAAAGTAAAAGAAGGGCAGTGAGCCCCATAGGGGTGAATGGACCCCATGACGATCGGGAGGGTGCAAGGTTAGGAAGGGGTTAATTGGTTTACATGGGATAGGGGATATATGGGACTATAGGATTGGTAGAAGGGAGCTGTAAGGGGATTGGAGGGGAGCAAGGAAGGGGTGGGGGGTTGTGGGAGGTATAAGAGAGGGGGTGTACTGATTACCTCCCCTTTTGTCGCCGGAAAGTTGTGTCCCACCCGCCCGCCCTGATATATATATATGTATATATAAAAAAAAAAAAAAATAGTGCAAAGGTGATGGTTTTTTCAAAAAAAAAAAAAAAACATATAAAAAAAAAAAAGGAAGAATGGAGAATACAAGGTTGATTTGCCAATTTGTTGTTGTCACAGCGGGGTGATAGGTCCGTCAGAGAGGTTGGGAGTACCGACAGTCGGTTTGTTGGTACGAAGTCGCTCAAGTGGAGTGGCTTCGGATTGGATGGGAACTTGTGGGCGGAGGTCCCGCAGGTTCTGGGTAGGGGTAATTAACGATGGAACGTTGTTACCCCTCACCTTGGGCCGGGTGGTCACGGCCGAGGTGGTCCTCTGGGCCGGTTTGGAGGTTACGGCCGGGGGGTTAGGAATGATGGTTGGCCTCTCGGACGGATCTATCGGTGTTTCTGGTTATACGGGTATATATGTATAAGGTTAAGTTTAACAATTGAGTGGCATGTTGAGCCACGAGTTTTGGTATACATATATACGGTAAATAAAACTGTGGCCATTCTTGCAATAAAGTCGTGGTTCTCGTCTTTATTTAGGTAGATATGGTACGGGGGGTGTTTAGCATGGTAACCTGCTTATCCCTTATAGATGCGTCATGAGTCGACTGACTATATCAAGAATTAAAGAACACTACAGTTACAATCAAAATTATTCAACCCACATTGTAAATTAGGTTTATTAGTAGCAAAATGTAGAAACTTTCCGCAGTTTGTAATAAACCAAACACAAACAATATAAATAGCTCAAATCAGCAAATATAAAAAGTGCGTTCTCCAAATTCAACACAAAATGCCATTTTTAATGACCTCTGGAATATCAACATTATTCAATCCCCAGAATAGGGAAAGATATCTTATGTTCCTAGAGATACAGTTAGAATCATAGTTCACAAGTTCAAAGTTAAAGAAACACTGACCACACTACCTGGACGTGGAATAAAGAGGAAAATTTCAATGGCTGCCTCAAGATTCCTGTTGAAGTAGTGTCAGATTATGGCAACTGACCCTGAGGGCTCAGTTTGCAGAGTAAGGTGCATGCTAAACACTGAAAGTCTTGATGCTAGAACTACAAGATGTAAGCATTACTGACTCAAAAGCTCAGGAAAAAGCTCCAGTTTACTCAACACCAAATCAATACATTCTTTTTGGTGAAGCAAAACTGGAACTTGTTAGATCAATGGATTAGCAGCATGTCTGGACTAGTAGGAATGAATCATATGCTAAAAACAACACCTTTCCGACAGTCAAGCATTAGGGAAGCTGAGTGATGCCTACAGTGCAGCATGATGGTGGATTAGTGATACCTAAAGTGAAGCATGCCTTTAGCTCTGTGACATTCTGAAGCTGCTTTTCTTTTTCTGGCACTGAAAGTCTGAAGTGTGTAAAGGGAAAGATATGTTCAATCAAGTATCATGAAACCCTAGGAGAATACATGCCTTGTGTTAGGGAGTGTGGTCAACATAGGACCATGGAACAGGACAGTGATCCCAAATATACCTCAAATTCCTTCGAAACCTGGTTTCAGAAGTCTTGGAAGAATCTGGAGTGAGCGTCACAATCCCCTGATTTGAACCTCATAGAAAATTTTTGGTGTGATTTGAAAAAGGCAGTTGGAGCTTGAAAACCTAAGCATAATAGTGAATTGAAGGCTATTGCCCCTATAGCAAAGACAAAGATACCCCAGTAATGAAGCTAGAAACTGGTGTCTGGTTATGAATCAAGTTTGCAATAGGTTATAACAGTCAAAGGTGCTGTACTAAGTGATAATGATGCTGTCACTAAAGATGTGATTTAGAGATGAGCAGATAGTTTGAAATTCGAATTTGCTGACTTTGCTGAATTTTCCCCAAAAATTTAATATGCAGCTAATAAATTCATGCTAATCTCAATACTGGAAAGCTTATAATTTCTCAGAAAATACACGTGGGGGTGAGAGAGAGTGGGAGAGAGGGAGAGCTGAGCTGACCATAAGAGCTTACAGTTTACAGGTAAGAAAGAAAGAAAGACAGCCCGGACTGCTGCCCCAAAGGGGCTCAAGGAAGGACAACATGACTAGGAGGGATGCTAGGCCAGAGGGTGTAGCAAAGGGTTAAGGTGAGCTATTTGGGGCGGGAAATCAGGAGGTGGGGCTACAGGAGTTATAGGGACATTTGATTGGTTAGGGGTAGGTCAGTGTGGGTTAGTATATATAGGGCAGAGTGTTGGGGGTTGGTCATTCGGCACCTGGAGGACGTCTGGAATCGAGGATGGTCCGGCAGGAGGCCCCCGTCAGGAAGGATGTCGGCTGTGGCGGAGCAGCGTGGGCAGCGCTGGTTCCAGTGGACGCGGCAGTGGTGGACGTCGGACGAGTGGGAGGCTAAGACGACCGGGCTCCCGTCGCCGGATCCAGAGCCCAGCGGGACCCCTCCGGCGGCAGCAGCAGCAGTGCTCTGGACGGCAGCGGCACCGAGGATGTCTGAGGGAGGTGGCGACACAGTGAGTGCAGCGACTAGGGGGTGAGTGACTTCACCGCCTTTCTCTGTTGCGGCGCGGGGTCGGCATGGTGACGAGAGCGGTGCGGCCACGTGACCCGTGGCGCGGTCATGTGGTCTGGCGTCGCAATCACCTGGCCCCGGCGCCCGGATGATGTGGTCACGTGGCCCGGCTGTGCGGTCATGTGACCGGACGACGAACCCGGAAGTGCGGCCGGCGTGTCTGCGCAGGGCCAGTGCGCGATCCCGGGCAGCAGCAGCAGCGAGGAGGTCGGGGGAGGCGACGCCGGGGAGTACAGCGACGAGGCGGTGAGTGACGTCATCGCCTTCTCTAGTGCGGCGCGGGGCTGTCATGTGACCGGACGGCGAACCCGTGAATGCGGCCTGCGCGTCCACGCAGGGCCGGTGCGTGCTCCCGGGCAGCGGCTGCGGCCTGCGCAGTAGTGCAGGGCCGGTGTAGGATCCCGGACAGCGGCGATCGTTGCAGACGACCGAGAGACGCATGACGGAAGAGCGGCCGGAGCTGCCTAACTACTGCTCTGGGTCGGCAACATCTTGAAGTTGGCTTCCAGCCTGGGCAGCCGGTCGACCTTGCCGGTGAAGCTGGTGAGGTCCCGGGGCCTGGGGCTGCTCGGCGCGGAGGATCATTGACGGCTGTTCCGGGGACACCTTGGAGTCAGCCTGGTAAGATTTATGGTTCACTTGCACCTTGTGCTCTGTTTATTGATTAGGTGGGGGGGGTTGGTGATGCAGACTTGGGTTTGTGTTTTCATAGTAGTGGGGGAGTTTGGTTTTAAAGGTCTTGGTTCTGGGAGGTTACAGTTGATTACAAGTTGTCGGCCCTGCAGCGAGCTCAAGTGCTGATTGGCATTTCTGCCTTTTGGCAAGTAACGCTGGGGTGCTGGGGTTACCTATAGTGTTATGGTTGTAGGGTAGTCAGTCGCGCTTTGGTACAGGCATTGTGGCCTGGCTTAATATGGGGAACAGTTGTAAGCCTTGCAGGATTGTTTGGTGGTCCTATGCTGGCGGGTCGACCAGGACAAGGGCCTTGAACTCGGGGTGGTTTCCTGGATGTTGAATGGGAGTAGTTGTTGCGATTATAGAGGTTATTGCATTTTCTGGGGTCGGGGGTGTATACGCCGACGGTTTAATGTCGTGTGGGTTAGCCGCGGTCGTTGGGATTGTTGCATTAGTCTATTTTATAGCAGTGGTGGACCCTGCAGTTACTTCGGTGCTTTGGTAAGGTCCAGGTGCAATGATTTCGGATGAAGTTCATATAGCTAAAAAAAAATAAAAATAAAAAAATGGTATAGGTATGTGTATACATGTATATACTCCCCTCGGCACCGATAGAGGCATGTATGGGTAGTATTTCTCTGTTTGGGGCTACCACGGGTGGCGCACAAGTGTTTTTTGTTTATTGAAGCAGTGGGGGACCGTTGTTGCAGGCTGCAGAGGAGTGAGCCTGGCCGGTCGGGGTTTATGAGGAGTCCCCTTCTAGTGACTGCTGGGTGCCTCGCAGTAGAGACTAGCTGGGTTGTGAGGGGTCATAGTGTGTCTTATCTTAATCCGTTCATTGGTACATTTCCGGGGTCAGGGGCCTGCCCAGTTCTTGTCAGGAGGAACAGTGGCACGGCAGTATGCGCTGGTTGAGTTATCTTCTCGATAAGATAATAGTTGTCCACTGTTTTCAGTTTCTGGTGTGGTTTGAACTTTCCCTGGTACAGTTTTTGCGGATGGATCCAGCATGGGGTGGATTCCGGCTTGCTCGGAGTCGGTTAATTTTCAGTTGTTTTAGAGGTTGTTTGGCTGTTCCGGGTTTCGTAACAGATTGCGGCCTGGCTGAACCCCCTATGGTTTTATGTCTGGCTGGCTTTGGAACCAGCGGGGGGCTTCATCCTGGGCCGCCCAAGCTAGGGTGCAATATTGCATGGGTTTTGCCACACCAGGTGGGGTGTGACCGTTTTGGCAACCGTGGGCGGGCATTAGAGTAGAGCCCGCTTGCATGGAAGGTTTCAGTCCCGGTCGGTGGTATACGTTGCGGCGTTGCCCATTGTTTCGTGTTTTCAGCAGCATGATAGTTTCGGGCATTGTGTGCAGTCCTTGGGGATTAGCGGGTGCTGCTGGCAGGCTTCTTTCCGGGCAGGGATTTCTCGCTGACGGGCATATGCACTGGCAGTGTTTCACACTGGTCTTTGTTGGTATATGAGTGAGCAAAAGTGGAAGGCATATTGCGGATTCTGGAATTTGTAAGGTTCAGCTAAGGGGGTGGAAGGTTATCATTTCACGAAGACCGGGGTTCCAACGGTCATTGCGGGCTATTGTTTGGGTTTTTTCCAGGTTGGTTTCATGTATTACAGCATATTGTTGTGGCTGGGATCATGGCTCCTCTCAATATCAGGCAGGTTTGGATTGTTTCCTTGGTTGTGTTGCAACTAACGTTAGTGAGAGGTGACGGGATTTGTACATCGGCAGAGGATAATTTGGGTCGGGCCTGTTATCCAATGCTGCATGGGTTATTCGTACCACTGGGTGCTGCTGGTGGCTGAGCTGTTAAGGCCTGGGACCGACGGTCGTGATGTTAATGTGGGCTTTTCGTGCCATGGGGACACATTCTACTCGAGACACAACATTGGTTTGTCTTGGGGGGGACTGTTTGGGAAGCCAGTATAAGTCATGGTGTGACTGGTTGCCAACGTCAGCTTATCAGGCATTGTGCATATTGGGTTTTGGTATGCCAGGTTCATGTACTGAGGGACTTCGCAGTTAGTATCGTTTTGGGGATTGTATGGCAGCCGTGTGCAACAGGCCATTTGCCAGGCATAGGTTTTCTTTACACAGGTGGGACTGATGGTGGTAAAGTAACAGGTATGACGGACGGCTGCCAGCGAGGGATTTTGGTGCTGAATGAGTTGGGGGTAGAAGCTTGATTCAGCTTCTTAGTTCGGAATTGTCAGGGGGTCCTGGATTTCTTTGCAGCAAGAGACAGCGTCGGCGAATTACGGCTGTCGTTATAATTTTCAATTGGCTGGGGGGACAAGTACAGGGTTCAATTAGCGGAAGCAAGGATCCTTTGGACCGCATGACAAGTCTTATCGCTTTCCTGCGATTTTACGAGTGTTCCACAGGTGGGCTTTACAGTGGCAATTTCAGGGTACAGGTTAATGACCTATTCAGTTTGTGGAGAGAGGTCTGTTGTTCGTTTGGTGTCTGGGTCTGTTTTCAGGCATCATATTAACCGAGGGTATCCCATGCAGCAGTTTGCACCCCAGGCCTGATTGGTTCATGTTTGGGCAGTACTCGAGCGGTGAGGTGCCCTGGTCTGTTAGAAGTTTTGGACTTTCATTTGGGGGTACAGATGTTTTGATCAGAGGTAATGTATAGGGGTTCAGTTTGGTTGGACGGGCTTCAGTGTTGGCCCTGGGGCATTTAGGATGTTTTAACGGATTGTGCTTGGGATGGCCATGTAGTCGGATATTTAAGGACTGTTCTGTCCCAGCAGAAGGAGCGACCACGGTTGTTTTGTGCGGCATCCGTACTGTAAAGGGGCCTGTTTTATGACACCAGGCATGACCGCCTTGGGCCTGTGTCTGTCCGTCGCGGTGTTAGTGCCCATGTGGTCACTTGTAGGGGTCACTCCTTTTGGGGACATCTTTGTTGGTTGACAAAGTGTGTTTCCACAAGGGGGTAAGAGATTAAGTGAACCCACGTGGGTTCCCAGTTGGTTGCATCAAGGTAGGTTGGCTGGGTTCAATTGTCAGTTTGTCTACATTTTCAAAGATGCCTGCAGTGTGGCGGTCTCAACGAAGCAGAGCTCGCGTCCAATCCTTTCGGGATAGGGCCGGCGTCTCATGCTTCTCGTTGGGGACTGGTCGCGCAGGCTGTTTTGGGCAGATGCTGAGGGCCAGCGGGGTACCGGGTTTTATGTGCAGCCGGCCATGTGAGGGAAGATGGTTCAGGGGCAGGGGAGCTTTGGAGTTTCCAGTTAATTTTGGAAGTTTAATGGGGTGGTTTCATCAGGATGGTGGAGACAGTCAGGAATTGGTTAAATGGAACCGTGGTGTTGGCCCTGGAAACTCTTTGGTGGCAGGACTCGCACGTACAAGGTGTCATACGTGCTCGCTGTGGCGGAAAGGAGGGGGGTATTTGAAGTCGGTGGATTGCACAAAGAGCGGGGGGGAACCCAGTGCAGGAGTGGGTTACCCCTGGTGGTGCAATGGTGTGTTGGTTAAGGTGGGTCCCTGTTGTGCTGGGTGACAACGGGACATGTTAACGTGGGACCCTGCTGTGCTGGGTCACAGCGGGGCATGTTAATGTGGGTCCCTGCTGGGCTCGGTCCCAGCAGGGCAGTGGTTGGCAACACTCGGCTGGGTGTCCTCGAGTTGGTGTGATTGCGACTGAGGGCACATGGTGGAGCTGATGTTGCAATCATGTACAATGGTACTCTTCAATTACCCCCCCTCCTTTGCTGGTGGTTATGTTTTATTGAATTATTTACTATGTTTATGGTTAAAGTGTTATTATTTTGGTGATAATAAACAGGGCTCCTGTGGCCTTTACATCCAACGTCACGTAGTCCTGTGTTTTATTTTAGGTTAAGAGGTCAAAGGAGGTAAGGCCGTCAGTCAGACTTTCCATAGTCAATACAGCCCGGACTGCTGCCCCAAAGGGGCTCAAGGAAGGGCAACATGACTAGGAGGGATGCTAGGCCAGAGGGTGTAGCAAAGGGTTAAGGTGAGCTATTTTGGGCGGGAAATCAGGAGGTGGGGCTACAGGAGTTATAGGGACATTTGATTGGTTAGGGGTAGGTCAGTGTGGGTTAGTATATATGGGGCAGAGTGTTGGGGGTTGGTCATTCGGCACCTGGAAGACGTCTGGAATCGCCCACCCACCCGCCCTATTTTCGAGATGTCAGGATCACGGTGGAGAAGAGGAGTGCACTCGTCGCAGCAGTTGGCGGAAAGGAGGGGGGTATTTGAAGTCGGTGGATTGCACAAAGAGCGGGGGGGGGGAACCCAGTGCAGGAGCGGGTTACCCCTGGTGGTGCAATGGTGTGTTGGTTAAGGTGGGTCCCTGTTGTGCTGGGTCACAACGGGACATGTTAACGTGGGATCCTGCTGTGCTGGGTCACAGCGGGGCATGTTAATGTGGGTCCCTGCTGGGCTCGGTCCCAGCAGGGCAGTGGTTGGGAAACACTCGGCTGGGTGTCCTCGAGTCGGTGTGATTGCGGCTGAGGGCACATGGTGGAGCTGATGTTGCAATCATGTACAATGGTACTCTTCAATTACCCCCCCTCCTTTGCTGATGGTTATGTTTTATTGAATTATTTACTATGTTTATGGTTAAAGTGTTATTATTTTGGTGATAATAAACAGGGCTGCTGTGGCCTTTACATCCAACGTCACGTAGTCCTGTGTTTTATTTTAGGTTAAGAGGTCAAAGGAGGTAAGGCCGTCAGTCAGACTTTCCATAGTCAAGAAAGAAAGAAAGAGAAAGGACCCCTCTGTCTATAAGGGCTTACACTCTCTACAGGAGAGAGAGAGTGCGGACCCTGCTGACCATAAGAGATTACACTTTGCAGTAGAGATATAATGAGGACCCTGCTGACTAGAGATGAGCGAACCGGTCGCGGTTCGGCTCGAGGTCGGTTCGCCGAACGGAGCTCCCGTTCGAGTTCGGTTCGTCGAACGTTCGACGAACCGAACTCGAACTGCATAGGAAACAATGGCAGGCAATCACAAACACATAAAAACACCTAGAAAACACCCTCAAAGGTGTCCAAAAGGTGACAAACAACTCAACACAACACAAACACATGGGAAAGTGAAAAGGACAAATTCTCATGTGAAAACAAAACAGCATTACGAGGAAAAAGAGGACGAGACACAGATATAAGCATGGCATGCCCTTCTAAAATCATGTAAAACACGGCAAGGTGACTCCAAGCAGAGGTGACTCCTTTTTTCTAAAAATTGGGCCACACAGACACCCCTTCAGTGGCAGCACTTGTGCCCCAGTTGTACACTTCACAGCTAGATTTGCATCAAGCACATTCAAAAATACGCCATACTTAACCGTCCCCAGGATGACACCGGGGTAGGTAGCAAAGTCTTTCCTTATCCCAGCTCTGTTCATCTTGGATCATTTTTAAAAACAATGTAAGTAAGGGTTACTCCAAGCGGAGTCTCCCTTTTTTCCAAAAATTGGGCCACACTGACACCCCATCAGTGGCAGCACTTGTGCCCTAGTTGTACACTTCACAGCTAGATTTGCATCGAGCACATTCAAAAATACGCCATACTTAACCGTCCCCAGGATGACACCGGGGTAGGTAGCAAAGTCTTTCCTGATCCCAGCTGTATGCATCTTGGATCATTTTTTAAAACTATGTAAGCAAGGGTTACTCCAAGCGGAGTCTCCCTTTTTTCCAAAAATTGTGCCCCACACACACCCACCCATTCAGTTGCAGCACTTGTGCCCTAGTTGTACACTTCACAGCTAGATTTGCATCAAGCACATTCAAAAATACGCCATACTTAACCGTCCCCAGGATGACACCGGGGTAGGTATCAAAGTCTTTCCTGATCCCAGCTCTGTTCATCTTGGATCATTTTTAAAAAACACAGCAAGCAAGGGTTACTCCAAGCGGAGTCTCCCTTTTTTCCAAAAATTGTGCCCCACACACACCCACCCATTCAGTGGCTGCACTTGTGCCCTAGTTGTACACTTCACAGCTAGATTTGCATCAAGCACATTCAAAAATACGCCATACTTAACTGTCCCCAGGATGACACCGTGGTAGGTAGCAAAGTATTTCCTGATCCCAGCTGTATGCATCTTGGATCATTTTTTAAAACTATGTAAGCAAGGGTTACTCCAAGCGAAGTCTCCTTTTTTTCCAAAAATTGTGCCCCACACACACCCACCCATTCAGTGGCAGCACTTGTGCCCTAGTTGTACACTTCACAGCTAGATTTGCATCAAGCACATTCCAAATCCACAAGCATTTACTCTCCCCAGGATGACACAGGGGTAGTAAATTCCTGGTGGATCCATGACTTGTTCATTTTGATGAACGTTAGTCTGTCCACATTGTCAATGGACAGACGCGTGCGCTTATCTGTCAGCACACACCCAGCAGCACTGAAGACACGTTCAGAGACAACGCTGGCAGCTGGACACGACAAAATCTCCAAGGCATAACTGGAGAGCTCTGGCCATTTTTCTAGATTTGAAGCCCAAAATGAGCAAGGCTCCATTTGCAAAGTCATGTCATCAATGTTCATTTGGAGATACTCCTGTATCATCCTCTCCAGCCGTTGACTATGTGTCAGACATGTTGTCTCTGGTGGCCTTGCAAAGGAGGGTCTAAAAAAATTATGAAAAGATTCCATAAAATTGCTGTTACCAGCACCAGATACAGTCCTACTGGTATGGGTAGACTGTTGAAGATGACGAGACCGTCCCATGTTTGTCAAGTTACAACTGGGAGATTTACTCCCTGCACCTGCACGGTTGTTTGGTGGAAAAGCCGAGCTAAGATCGAGTAACAGCTTCTGCTGATACTCCTGCATACATGCGTCCCTTTCTATGGCTGGAATTATGTCACAAAATTTGGACTTGTACCGGGGATCTAATAGTGTGGAAAGCCAGTAGTCATCATCACTTCTAATTTTGACAATACGAGGGTCATGTTGGAGGTAGTGCAACAAGAAGGCACTCATGTGTCTTGCGCAGCCATGCGGACCAAGTCCACGCTGTGTTTGTGGCATAGAGGTGCTACCCGTTCTTTCTTCCTCTGACATCTCCCCCCAACCTCTTTCATCTGAAATTTGACCAAGGTCTCCCTCATCCGCTGAGTCTTCCATGTCCATGGACAATTCGTCCTCCATTTCTTCATGTTCTCCTGCACCTTCCTCAACATTTCGCCTGCTACCATGCGCCCTTGTTGATTCCTGTCCCCCATGGTCCCATGCCTGCCGCGTTGGTGATGATGAACGTCTGGACCTTGGTGATGTTGTTGTGTCTTGCGCATATGAATCCTCCTGTAGTTCCTCCCCTTCCTGTTGTCTCACCCCCTGACTCCGAATAGTGTTTAGCGTGTGCTCCAGCATGCAAATGACTGGAATTTTCATGCTGATAATGGCATTGTCAGCGCTAAACATATTCGTCGCCATGTCGAAACTGTGCAGAAGGGTGCATAGGTCCTTGATCTGAGACCACTCCAACAGGATGATCTGTCCCACCTCTGCATCTCGTTGGCCCAGGCTATACGTCATGACGTATTGCACCAGGGCTCGGCGGTGCTGCCACAGTCGCTGTAACATGTGGAGAGTCGAATTCCAGCGTGTCGGCACATCGCATTTCAGGCGATGAACCGGCAGGCCGAAAGACTTCTGGAGCGATGCAAGTCGCTCAGCTGCGGCGCTTGAACGGCAGAAGTGAGCAGACAGTTTTCGTGCGCTGGTCAGAAGGCCATCTAGGCCGGGATAGTGTGTTAAAAATTGCTGGACAACAAGGTTCAACACGTGAGCCATACAAGGTACGTGTGTCACCTTGCCCAGGCGAAGGGCCGCACCCAGGTTTGCAGCATTGTCGCACACGGCCTTACCAGGCTGCAGGTTGAGTGGAGACAACCATTTATTAAACTCGGACCGCAGAGCTGACCACAACTCCTCAGCTCTGTGACTCTTATTCCCAAGACATGTCAAGCTAAAGACCGCCTGATGCCGTTGCGCTCTGCTGCCAGCATAGTAATGAGGGGTGCGTGATTCCTTCTGCGCAGTGAGAACGCTGGTGGCCTGACCAGGCAGGCTTGGGGCGGAGGTGGAGGGCACAGATGAGGTGGAGGAGGCAGAAGCAGTGGCGGAACTTGGACAGACAGAGGATTGACACACAAGTCGTGGGGACGGCAAGACTTGTGCAGCAGACCCTTCACCATCTATCACCATAGTTACCCAGTGCCCAGTCAGCGACATGTAACGTCCCTGTCCATGCTTACTGGTCCAAGTATCGGTGGTGAAATGCACCCGTTCACACACAGAGTTTCTCAAGGAAGTGGTGATGTTGTGCGCGACATGCTGGTGTAGCGCGGGCACACCTTTCTTAGAGAAGTAGTGGCGACTAGGCATCTGGTACTGGGGCACAGCGACAGACATAAGGTCTCTAAAATCCTGTGTGTCCACTAGGCGGAAAGGCAGCATTTTGGTAGCCAAGAGCTTACAGAGGGATAGAGTCAACCTCTTAGCTTTGTCATGGGTCGCAGGAAATGGCCTTTTATTTGACCACATCTGAGGGACAGAGATCTGGCTGCTGTGTGTAGACGGTGTTGAGTAGGGTGTCCCTGGAAAAATGCAGGTTTGTGAGGAAAGTGTAGGCGAAGACATGATGTTGCCTTCATCCAACGTTGGTGCTATCGATGTCTGAGAGAGCTGTACACACTCACTTGTTTCCCCTTCCAAACCAACTGACGACCTACCAAGCAAACTGCCTGTTGCGGTTACAGTGGTGGAAGTTGTGCGTGGAAAACCAGGTGTGACAGCTGTCCCCACAGTCCTAGAAGATGAAGAGCGCGCGGATGCACTGGAAGGGGCAGGCCATGGATGGTTCGCTCCTCTAGGCCGCATTACAGCACGGTGAACTTCCCACTGGGACCTATGATATTTATTCATCTGACGATTCATGGAAGAAGTTGTCAAACTGCTGAGGTTTTGACCTCTACTAACAGAATCACAACAAATTTTACACATCACATAATTTGGGCGATCTTTTTCTATGTCAAAAAAGGACCAGGCTAGGCAAGGCTTAGAGGGCATGCGACCTGCTGAGCCCCCCGACTAGTGCTCAGAGGCAGAGTGGTGGCTGATGATGCAGTTGTAGACATGCTACCAGTGCTCCGACTCTGTCCAGGAAGGCGCAAGGTAACTTCGTCGTCGGTTGCATCCTCCTCCACCGCCTCTGTTGACCTCCTTGAGTGCCTGACTGGGGGTTGACAGTAGGTGGGATCTAGAACTTCATCATCAATTGTTGTGTTTGCACTCCCCTCCCCCTCAGACCGAGCCTCTTCTTGCCCTGACCGAATATTTAAGTTGTTATCCCAATCTGTTATCTGCGTCTCATCGTCATCAGTATGTTCCTCATTGTCTATAACAACAGGTGTTACAGTTTGTGAAAAAGGGTCAACATTATGCTCAGAAACTTGGTCCTCACGGCCTGAATCAGAGTCAAAAAGGTTCTGGGCATCACTGCAGACCATTTCCTGGTCTGTTCTCACTGTAGCTTGGGAGCCGACCTCTTATTCCCAGGCTATAGTGTGACTGAACAGCTCTGCAGACTCAGCCATCTCAGTTTCACCATACTGTGCAGGGCTGATGGAGACTTCAGAGCTGGGAGAAAGCAAGTTTGATTGGGATGACAACTCAGAGGACTGGTGTTTTTTGGATGCGGTACTTGAAGTGGCTGAGAGGGCACTTGTTGGACCACTTGAGATCCATTCAAGCATTTTCCTTTTTTGGCCATCATCTACCTTTGTTCCTGTTGTTCGTGTCCGTAAAAAAGGGAGCACATCGGATTGTCCACGGTAAGTAGTAGACATCTTACTTTTGCTGGTAGATGGTCTATCTTCAGCAGATGATAATGGAGCTTTGCCACCTTCCCCACGGACAAACCCTTTTTTTCCTTTTCCACCACGCCTCTTCCCCTTTCCACCACCATCTGTCATTTTGCCACTCATGTTGATTGCGACAAGATTGTGCACTGAAAATGTGGTAATAAAAATTGAGAAGTGGTGTAGATTGCAGTGGTGGTCTAGCTTTATTAACAGCAGAATAATAAAGAATAAATATCCCTATGCAACTACGGCCCTTAAACTGGCAGCATAAATTGCTAGTATAATGGCTTAGTTATAATGAGTTTGAGTGTGCAATGCAGGCAGACGTGCTGCAAATATCTTTGCACTAGTGGGACTATACAGAAGTCCAATAGCCACGTTTAGGATGCCACTAAGTTCACTCAGTGTTTGCTAGTATAATGGCTTAGTAACAATGAGTTTGAGTGTGCAATGCAGGCAGACGTGCTGCAAATATCTTTGCACTAGTGGGACGATACAGAAGTCCAACAGCCACTTTTATAATGCCACTAAGTTCACTCAGTGTTTGCTAGTATAATGGCTTAGTAACAATGAGTTTGAGTGTGCAATGCAGGCAGAGGTGCTGCAAATATCTTTGCACTAGTGGGACGATACAGAAGTCCAACAGCCACTTTTATAATGCCACTAAGTTCACTCAGTGTTTGCTAGTATAATGGCTTAGTAACAATGAGTTTGAGTGTGCAATGCAGGCAGACGTGCTGCAAATATCTTTGCACTAGTGGGACTATACAGAAGTCCAATAGCCACGTTTAGGATGCCACTAAGTTCACTCAGTGTTTTCTAGTATAATGGCTTAGTAACAATGAGTTTGAGTGTGCAATGCAGGCAGAGGTGCTGCAAATATCTTTGCACTAGTGGGACGATACAGAAGTCCAACAGCCACTTTTAAAATGCCACTAAGTTCACTGAGTGTTTGCTAGTATAATGGCTTAGTTATAATGAGTTTGAGTGTGCAATGCAGGCAGACGTGCTGCAAATATCTGTGCACTACTGGGACTATACAGAAGTCCAATAGCCACGTTTAGGATGCCACTAAGTTCACTCAGTGTTTGCTAGTATAATGGTTTAGTTATAATGAGTTGGAGTGTGCAATGCAGGCAGAGGTGCTGCAAATATCTGTGCACTAGTGGGACTATACAGAAGTCCAATAGCCACGTTTAGGATGCCACTAAGTCCACTCAGTGTTTGCTAGTATAATAGCTTAGTAACAATGAGTTTGAGTGTGCAATGCAGGCAGACGTGCTGCAAATATCTGTGCACTACTGGGACTATACAGAAGTCCAATAGCCACGTTTAGGATGCCACTAAGTTCACTCAGTGTTTGCTAGTATAATGGCTTAAGAACAATGAGTTGGAGTGTGCAAAGGGCAGGAGGGTACAGTGGCAGGGTTGTGGGTCTCTGGGTAGAGGAAAGGAAGCTTGCCTTTCTATCCCTCCTAATGGGGAAATGCAGCGAGGAAATCCCTGACCTTAGCTACACAGACACTGTCATCTTGTGTAGCTGTTAAACTCTGTTTTCAGGAACTGTCACCTATGGCTCTGACCCTGCCGGTATGAGCCCTTAAAAGGACTGATAGAAAGTGCTATCCCTAAGCTGTCCAGCGCTGTGTATGGAGCGTATACAGCTGTATCGGCGATAGGAGCTGCGCCAGTGATGTCTGACACCAAGGACGCAGAAGAGATAATGGCGTCCGGACGGGCAGATACTCGTTTTTATAATGCAGGGACATGTGACATGGACATCCTATCACACATGCCGTTGCTTCTCTGGCTAAAAGTCCACTTAGCTGTGTGTGTGTCTGGGATTGGCTGACATGCTGGCCCTCCCCATTACACGCGCGCGCTTAGGGAAGGAAGACAAGGAAAAAAAAAAAAAAATGACGATCGCCATTATCCAAACAGCAGTGATCTGAATGCGCTGTTCTCGCACACTATACACTGAAATGTCATAATAGTGTGAGTCACAGAGTGACTTACACTATTACAGCGGAAAGCCAGCTAGGAATTATCTGGGTTTTTTGCTGCTAGAACCGTTCTCGAACGTATCTAGAACTATCGAGCTTTTGCAAAAAAGCTCGAGTTCTAGTTCGATCTAGAACAGCCCCCAAAATCACTCGAGCCGCGAACTGGAGAATCGCGCTCAACTCTACTGCTGACCATAAGAGCTTACACACTACAGGAGAGAGAGAATAAGGACCCTGCTGACCACAAGAGCTTACATTCTACAGGAGAGAGAGAAATTTACAAACTTGAAACCAGTGATCTCAGTGTCAGGTCTGGCAGTTTGCATGGTGGTGGGCATCATGGCAGGTCTCTGGGGTCAGGGGGTTAATCCTTCTTGTGCCTCTGCACCCAGGCGAGTCTTTTGGAATCCTAAGCATGTGTGGCGCCCTGGACTAGCCAGGTCATCACAGGTACTACAACACGACACCCCCACCCCGAGACAGGCACATCAGACACAAAATCCTTGTCGCCTCCCTTCAGGGGCTGATGTCCACACCAGGTGGGGTGGAGCCAGGCGGTTGGCCCCACCCACTGAGGAGTTCACAGTCCTGGAGGCGGGAGAAGGAAGTTAGTTGAGATCAGTTAGGGAAGTGAGAGTGAGAAGGAGTGAAGGAGTAGTGGAGGAGCAAACTGACAGTGTCCGGGTACGTGGCCCGGGCACTTAGAGCAAGGTTGGCAGACGGTGGTGGCCGTCTGCAGGAGAGGCAGATCAACGCGGAACCGTAGGACCAGGGACGGGTGGTGGCCCGCCGGTACCGAACCGGGGAGCGAAGTGAAGCCAGCACAGACCGGCAGAGCCTGCGGACCCCGACCAGGCTTGGAGTCGCCGTTAATAAGATCAAATCCATCAGTGACCGGAACCCCAGGGATTTCCTAACAGCCAAGACCCGATTGAAGGCAACCGTCCAACCAACAAAAAGGAAATACAGCTACCGCCACAGCTAGAGTTCCAAGGGCCAGAGCCTGCGGGCAAAAGGGCTCCTCCGGCACATACACACGCTGGGAAGCGGGTTACCGGTGGGAAGCCATCGGGACCGAACATCCACAAAAGGTGCAGGGAAAGGCAGCCACCACCAACCGTCCGGGAGAAGCCACAGCAGCCGGCTGCGGGACCCGTCCATCCAGCCGTTTGGTTTACCAGAGACTTTGCGTATATTTGTGGCTGAGTGAGTACAACTGTGCCTTCCGGCACCGCGCTGCGCAGTCCCCGCGTCCCTGCACCTTGCCAGCCCTGCCTCCCCGTCACCTCATCGGGCCCCGGGACCACCAACCCCTACCCACGGAGGGGGAAAACAACATCCCAGCTGCTCCCTGCCATCGTTCACGGGATCCCCGTCAATAGCAGCGGTGGTGCCCAACCTCACCACAACCCGTGGGTGGCGTCACGGACCAAATCCCCAAACCAAACTACCCCCTTTCACTCACGGGCGAGGAGCGCCGCTCGAGTCCCCGGATCTGCCCACCGCTCGAGCCACCGAGCAGCAGCAGCAGCGCCGGACCCAAGCGTGGTGAGCGCAGCGCCCCGCCGCCCGCGACACATGCTACAGCTGACCCTCGGGTCACCCATCACCCCTCACTGGCCATGAGAGGTGTAGCGTCGCCTGCGGGGGTGGAGCTAGTGCAGCTGTTTTGTGCTCTAAGAGACTTATTTCAGGTTGTGGCATTGCTGGGAGGTGAGGTGCGGTCGCTGCCAACAATCATGTGGTGCAGGGGTCCCGGGACGCCGGGTCCTTTAGTGTCAGCTATTGCCAAGGGGTATGTAATGCCATGTCTTCTGGTTCAGCAAGGTGGTGGGAGGTTCCTTCTAGTCAACCTTCCTTACCCCCTCCTTTGCCTCTCTGGGTTGAAAGTGGAGACGGGGAGTTACCTCAGCAGTGCAAGCCGACCCAGCAGAGGGATATTTAAATCCGCCACATCTTTTGGTCAGTACTGATTATTTTCAGTTGTGCCTGGGTAGTAAGGTTAGTAGCTTGCTACTGATTTGCTCTCTGCTCTGGTCTTATGGTTTTGGTTTTGTCCCTAGACTCTCCTTAAACCTGTGTAGTTATTACTACTTTCCTTGCTGGTGTTGGTGCTTTTGATCTAACTGTGGCCTGTGTGCCCAGCCACCAGCCACCCTCCTATTGTCACCTGGGAAGGGCTCTGCCAAAATCCCCCCTTCCAGGACCGGAAGGCAGGTGAAAAGTACCCCGGCCCATAAGGGAGTACAGTGGCGTGGCGTCTAGTGTAAAGTGTGTCTGGCATACTGCGTTTGCTGGCCTGCAGTCTGATCATCTCATCCCTACTGGATCAGGTACTAACTACCACTGTATAAGGTATGCAAACCGTAAGATGTCATACTTGCGGGGCACTATGGGGAGGCCTAAACTGCAACATAAAATATTAGCCCACTCTCTGCTTTATCAGTGTGGCAAATGGTGCTTGGTGAAACAGTGAATTTCAGGAAATTTGACTTGAACTCGATCATACGTGGATTGATCCTCTCATTTCTAGCATGAATTAGTCTGAGCCTGCAGTAGCCAGTAAAAGTGGCATTTTGTGTTGAATTTTGAGAAACCAGTTGTTATATTCATTGTGTTGAGCTATTTAAATTGTTCATATTCCAAAAATGAAAATGTTTTTACAATTTGTTAATAAACCTTACTTGCATTGGGAGCTTAATCCATTTTGTGCCGATTTTCTCTCTTGAAGGCCCACATTGTCGGCCTTCGATTTTTTAATTTCTTGCCATGTTGAAAATCTTTTACAAGGATTATTAAGACCTCTTGCGTTTAATGCACTACTCAAGCGACTGGTTCCTAGGGTACACATAACTAAGTGTTAAGGCCAAATCATCTAGCCTTCAGAAGAGCGTACATCCATTTTGCTAAGGCCTGAAACACACATCCGTGAAAAGTACGCACGTGTAATACGGGCTGTTTTTCAGGTCCGTGATCCATTTTTATGTCCGTTTTCATGGTCCATGTGGCATTCGTGTGAACGGCGTATGCTAACCGCGTGTGCATGTGTAATGCCCGTGTGTGCGTGAGATTCGTAACTGACATGTGAGTGTAATGTCCGTGTGCATTAGTACGTGTGTGATGCTAAATGACGTTGATGCATGCCCGCAGACAGCAGAAAGAGTCGCGCGCTGAGTATGAACTCGGGTGAACTTCACCCGACTTCATTGTCATACCGCGGCTCTGTCTGTGTGTCGCATACTGATTAGCGGTCACCCGTGATGGACTCACCGGAGACCGCTAATCCCCTGAGTGACAGAAGTGAGCAGCGCGATTAGCGCTGCCGTCACTCAGGTTACCCGCGGCTAGCTGGATCCTCCACCCGAGACTGCAACTCACCTGTGACTTCATCGCTGTCACTCGGGCGACTTCCTGTCACAGTTGGAGGATCTAGCGGTGGCCGCGAATAACCTCAGTGACAGCACAGCTGATCACGCGGCTCACCTCAGTTGCTGCGTGGAGCTGTCAGGAGCGGCGGTGTTCTTCTGCAGCTCCTGTCACCTTCATGTAGCAGAGCTGGAAGTGACGCGGGACCTCCGTGGATTACGCCGAACATGGATGGGTTTTTGGGGCTTAATAAATTGGTGAACAAGGGTATTTGTTAGTGTTTATTATTGTAAATAAAGGATTTTTTCGGGTGTATGTGTTTATTTACTGTAACTTACAGATTACTCATGGAAGGTATCTCGGGGAGATGCCTGTAATGACTAATCTTGGACTTAGTGGCAGCTATGGGCTGCCATTAACTCTTTATTATCCCGATTGCCAACGCACCAGGGCAATTCAGGAAGAGTCGGGTAGAGTCCCAGAACTGTCGCATCTAATGGATGCGGCAATTCTGGGCGGCTGCTTGCTGAAATTGTTAAGCTGGGGGGCTCCCCATAACGTGGAGCTCCCCATCCTGAGAATACCAGCCTTCAGCTGTGTGACTTTACCCTGGCTGGTATCAAAATGGGGGAGGACAGCACGTCGTTTTTTTTAATTATTTATTTTTTTTACTGCACAGTATAGACCTGCCTACCGGCAGCTATGGTTGGTTGCAGTGAGACAGCTGTCACTCAGCGTGGGGGTGTGTCTCACTGCAACCAATCATAGGCACCGGTGGGTGGAGAAAGCAGGGAATACGAGATCGATTAATGAGCGGCCAGCTTTTTCAAAATAGTAAATGCCGCCGGAGTTTAACAGCCGTGCAGCGCCGCCCCGGTGATCGGGGATCGGTAAGTATGAGAGAGGGGGGAGACTGACCGACATGGACAGAGAGAGAGAGGGACAGACAAGACAGAGAGAGAGACCGACCGACAGAGAGAGACCGACCGACATACACAGAAATAGAAAGAATGACCGACATCGCTAGAAAAAGCACCAAACGGACACGGACCGTAGGGAGATGCATACGTGTTTACTAACGTGTGCGCACATACCCATAGACTTTCATTGGGTCCGTGTGTGCGTGCTCCGTGCAAAAAACGGACATGCTTCTGTGCAACACGGAAACACATACGGATCACGGACACACGGACCTCATGGAATAACGCACATGTGACCTCAAACGTAGATTAACATTGGTGCACGTTTGTCCGTGTCTCTGGTATATACGGAAACGGACCAA
Organism: Anomaloglossus baeobatrachus; assembly: GCF_048569485.1. Lineage (NCBI taxonomy): Eukaryota > Metazoa > Chordata > Amphibia > Anura > Aromobatidae > Anomaloglossus > Anomaloglossus baeobatrachus. The sequence goes on from NC_134358.1 coordinate 485,992,019, forward strand.
ACACGCATGTGTTTAACGGATGTGTGTTTCAGGCCTAAGACTATGTGCGCACTAGTGCGTTTTTCCCGCGGATTTACCCGCGGATTTGCCCCGGAAATTTCTTGAGAAATGTCTGCAATCTTTGTGCAGACATTTCCCATGAAATTCAATGAGAAAAAAAAATAGTTGTGCGCACTGTGTGGATTTTTCTCAAGAAAATTTCTTGAGAAAATTTTCTCGAGCAACTTTCTTGAGAAAATGTGCATGTCCATTAATTTCCGCAGGTACCTGCGGTATTCCGGGGGTATTCCGCAGGTAGCAATGATGTGCGGTATACCACCGGAATAGCCGCGAATTACCTGCGGTAATGCTCATCGCTGCCTGCGGTTTTGCAGGAAGCGATGTCATTATGCCAGGAAGAGGAAGCGGAGCAGAGTAAACACACGTCGCACTCCCTGGACGCCGCACAGAAGCACTTCCGTGCGACCTCCAGGTGCCCGTGCAGTCTGTGTCCTGCTCCGGCCTCGCGGCTGCCTGCACTGCAGTGTCAGTGTCTGCCCGCAGTGTCAGCAGCCTGTCACGCGGCAGCGCAGGCAGACACTGACATCCTGCAGTGCTGGGAGCCGCGGGGATGACGATCACTGCTGTCAGGAGGTGAGATCATTACCTGCTGTGACGATCTCCTGCCTCCTGACGTCAGCGCTGTCACTGCTGTCTATGCCCGTCTCGCGAGCGGCCCGAGACTGTCACTAGCGGTGATGTCACGGGCTCTCGCGATACGTCTGACAACGCGGCGGGCATAGAAGTCAGTGACAGCGCTGACGTCAGCAGTACAGGAGATGATCACAGAAGGTAATGATTTCATCTATGCTCCTGATGGCAGCGCTCGTCATCCCCTGCAGTGACCTGAGCTGACCTATTGATGTTAGCTCAGGTCACTGCATTGCTCTCCCAGCCAATGGGGAACATTCTGTTCTTCATTGACTGGGACAGCGACTATGGTATGGATCACCGTGCCCCCCCCCCCCTTATTGGATTACGCCGGACGTGGAATTGATTGTGCTCTTTTCAATAAATTGGTTAAAGAGGGAATGTTTTGGGGAGTGTTTTTTCAAATAAAACTTTTTTTGTTGTCTATTTTTTAATTATTACTGACTGGGTTGGTGATGTCGGGTATCTGATAGACGCCTGACCTCACCAACCCCAGGGCTTGATGCCAGGTGACATTACACATCTGGCATCAACCCCATATATTACCCCGTTTGCCAACGCACCAGGGCGCGGGATGAGCTGGGGCAAAGCACCAGGATTGGCGCATCTAATGGATGCGCCACTTCTGGGGCGGCTGCGGCCTGCTATTTTTAGGCTGGGGAGTGTCCAATAACAGTGGACCTCCCTAGTCTGAGAATATCAGACCCCAGCTGTCCGCTTTACCTTGGCTGGTGATCCAATATGGGGGGGACCGCACGTTTTTTGTTTTAAATTATTTATATAATTTAAAATAACAGCGTGGGGTGCCCACTGTTTTGGATTATCAGCCAAGGTGAAGCTGCCAGCGGTGGTCTGCAGGCTGCAGCCGTCTGCTTTACCATAGCTGGCTACATAAAATGGGGGGACCTCACGTCGTTTTTTTTTAATTATTTATTTATTTTATGGCTAAATACAAGGCTAAGCACCCTTTAGTGCCACATGAAAGTCACTAAAGGGTGCCAGCTTAGAAAATGCAGGGAGGTGGAACATTATATAGGTTTTTCTCATCTATCTATCTATCTATCTATCTATCCCTTTATTTATCTATCCATCTATCCCTCTATCTATCTATCCATCTATCCCTCTATCTATCTATCCATCTATCCCTCTATCTATCTATTCATCTATTCATCTATCTATCTATCTATCCCTCTATCCCTCTATCTATCTATCCATCTATCCCTCTATCTATCTATTCATCTATTCATCTATCTATCTATCTATCCCTCTATCTATCTATCTATTCATCTATTCATCTATCTATCTATCCCTCTATCTATCTATTCATCTATTCATCTATCCATCTTTCCCTCTATCCATTATCTGTCTATCGATTATCTTTACTATTTATTGCAGGGACAAACCTGCGGCAAATCCGCGGCAAATCCGCGGCAAAACCGCATGCGGATTTGGTGCGGATTTTTTCCGCAGGTCCGGAAATCTTTCACTGGCAGAAGTTTCTCAAGAAATTTTCTTGAGAAACTTCACATTTCTAGTGCGCACATAGCCTTAGGGAGATTTTTGAAAGTTATTTTTCTTACTAAAAGTAGGGCATTTGGAGCTTAATAAATTAAAATTGAATTGGTCATTATGAGCAATTTCCTCTGAGCAGTCTGCTAAGAAAATGATAGAGTTAAATAATACCATACTCTGCAGATAGGTATATCTCGAAATGGGATTGACCCATTTATCTATTTTGTTTCCAGATTGCTCAGCTTACAAGGAACATTGATTTAGAATAGCCCAAATACTAAAACAAAATTCTAGTAAAGCATTTTTAACCAGTTTAAGACTTGGACATTTTCCCCTTATGTATGACTATGCATATTTTTTTTTCTTCTTAGTACATGCAATTGTAAGAGGGCTAAATTAATATTTTTTTTTTCGTTTATTCAGATAATTTTTGCCTTTCTCTTTGATTATATATGAGGCTTAAATTATATATATTTTATATTTATATTTTTAATTTTTTTGCTGAAATTGTGGGAATTACCAGGTTGTTTTTCACATTTTTTTTATTTCTAAAACAAAGGACCAATAAAATATATTTTTGATTACGTTATCCTTATATATTGAATATATGTGTTTTTCTTTTCAATGGTTGGGCTACAAACAGCTATTCATTCTGGCAATGGCTTTTTAATTTAAACCTATTTTCTAAAGTTGTCTTCATGCTTTCTATTTACTCATTTATTTCACATATTGCCTTTCCACCCTTGTACCCCTCGCAAAAGTTTATAAAAGACTTTGGGGGCACTTCATTTAAATTCAGTTTTAGGCTAAGGCTATGACCGCACTTTGCGTTCTCCTACTTGCAGTTCTAAATGCACGTTTTGGGCTTAATTGATTTGACCAAAGTTGTCTTTTTCAGAACTTTAGCGCTGAAAACGTATGCGTATTTACCGAGTTTAAGATGCGTTTTAGCGCTTTTTACAAGCTTTATCACCTGCGTTTTGACAAATGCGTTTTGAACATCAAGACACTGCTAAATAAAGATTAAATAGTCAAACATCATGAAAAAAGAGAAAAAAAAGGAAAACATACATAATTTTGGAATTAATAAAGAAAATATTTTTATTTCATGAAATTATAGCGGTTTTATAATTTTTAATGTTAAAATAGCAATAAAATAAAAATTCTCTTTAATTTCATTGTCGGACTATGTGTGTGTAAAGGGACATATTATTCCGTTATTTAAATGTCAGATAAGCATGCGTTTTTGAAGTCAGAAACGCATGTTTTCAGCACCAAAAAAGCAGGTAAAACGCAGGAAATTTGAAGTTTCTTGGTTTTTGACATTTCTCTTTGACTTCAATGTTAGCAAAACGCACCCAAAATGGCAAAAACAATTGACATGTTGCTTCTTTGAACGCATGGTTCAAAATATGCAAATTAAACGCAGCGTTTTAAAACGCAAAGTGCGGTCTAGAAATCCCCATTTTCCATAGACTTTGCTGTAAAATCAAAACGCATGCCTTTTGGCATGAAAAAGGTGTATCTCAAAACGGACCTAAAAAGCACCTGAAACGCAGGTGGAAACGAAAAGTGCGGTCTTAGCCTTATTATTGCTAATGTTCCCTGTATCTGAGGCATAATAGCCCAAGTCACAGGGCAAATTCAGCCTCCTGTCTGCACTGCAGAGTTCGTGTGGGTGCAGCTCCTGCTCCATTCCAACATCCAGTGAGCACATGATTGCTAGGGCAGGAGGAGGAAACACAGTCAGCGCTTCTGCAACTGTATATACAGCACACATTCTTCACTAAACTCGTATATGTACCGTGATAAGAATGACAGAGATGGTAATAAACCATCTCTGCCTTCTCTGTTGGCAGTTCATCCATTGCTAGCTGCATAATCTCCGTGCACTTGCTGACTTTGCAAAGCAATCATATAACATCTTTGCAGAGTCATATGCAGATAGGCCCAATGTTTTAAGACATTACATAGTCTGCAGGTCATAAAAGGGAATATGTCACCAGTTTTTTCCTACGTCATCTGAGAGCAACATGAGATCCTGAATACAGCTATGTATCACTTGGATTACTGAGAACAGCTGTTCTGACACAGTCAAAATTTTTAGATTTAGCCATCTAGCAGAGCTGAGAAAGCTATCCACGCCCACACCAGACTCTCAATAGAGATTGTACATTGACAGTGAGGTGTGAGTAAGGGTACCTTCACACTTAGCGATGCAGCAGCGATCCGACCAGCGATCTGACCTGGTCAGGATCGCTGCTGCATCGCTACATGGTCGCTGGTGAGCTGTCAAACAGGCAGATCTCACCAGCGACCAGTGAACAGCCCCCAGCCAGCAGCGACGTGCACGGAGCCGCCGTCTGGAAGCTGCGGAGACTGGTAACTAAGGTAAACATCGGGTATGGTTACCCGATGTTTACATTAGTTACCAGCGCACACCGCTTAGCTGTGTGTGCAGGGAGCAGGGAGCCGCGCACACTGAGCGCTGGCTCCTTGCTCTCCTAGCTGCTGTACACATCGGGTTAATTAACCCGATGTGTACAGCAGCTACATGTGCAGAGAGCCGGAGCCGGCAGCACAGGCAGCGTGAGAGCTGCAGAGGCTGGTAACTAAGGTAAATATCGGGTAACCACCTTGGTTACCCGATGTTTATCTTGGTTACAAGCTTACCTCAGCTGTCAGACGCCGGTTCCTGCTCCCTGCTCGGTTCATTTGTCGCTCTCTCGCTGTCACACACAGAGATCTGTTCTTCTTTGAAGAAAACGAACCAGGGCTGTGTGTAACAAGCAGCGATCTCGCAGCAGGGGCCAGATCGCTGCTCATTGTCACACACAGCGAGATCGCTAATGAGGTCACTGCTGCGTCACAAAAAGCATGACTCAGCAGCGATCTCGGCAGTGAGCTCGCTGTGTGTGAAGCACCCCTAAGAGGAGAGAACATGCCGGACTGCTATGCACGTGACAATTGTAGTCCGAGCAATAATAAGTCCTGCTTGTGTTCTGCTAGTTAAACAAACATAGCAAATGAACAAAAGATGGGACCTTGACAAGAGAGGTAACCCTGAATTCCATGTTTTAACCCTTGAAGCATGCCTTTTCAGCTTACATAGTAAAATCCTGCTGACAGATTCCTTTTAAGGAAGTGCAATTTCATCACTAACATTGATAGCATTAAATTACCTTTCAATGCATAAAGTAAATCCTCCATCAGGAGTTAGAAACGGCTGGAAGAGTGGACAAATTAAAGAAAGGATTAGATACTTTTCTTTTAAAACACACTATGCAGGGTTACTGTCAACTTAGTGGGGGACACAGATACTATATTCTGCCATTTGGTAGGAGACCCTCTCTAATCTAGTAATTTATAATAACATGTTATAATCAGAATACCATGTAAAATTTTGCTTTACCTTCTATGTGACTGTAACCGTATGTATATTCACATGATATTTTTCAGCTGGCTGATGGGATTGACATCAAGACTATTCGTTTGAAGTGGTTGAGGAATCAACTGGGAATTGTGTCGCAGGAACCGGTCATTTTTAACTGCAGCATCAAGGAGAATATTCAGTATGGAGACAATAGTAGATATGTTCCAGATGAAGAAATTATAGAGGCCGCAAAAACAGCCAATATTCACAGTTTCATTATGGGTTTGCCCAAAGTAATTTAAGATCACAATATGTATTTCTAAACTACTGGCCCTTTTTGTGTTCCTTTTCAATCCTTGTTGTCTTTTTACTTTTTTATATTGAAGGGATATGACACCTGTGTTGGAGATAAGGGAACTCAAATTTCAGGAGGGCAAAAGCAAAGGATAGCTATTGCACGATCTCTTGTACGAAAGCCAAAAGTATTACTCCTGGATGAAGCTACTTCTGCACTTGATAGCGAGAGTGAGAAGGTAATGAAACAAGGAGTTAAACGTTTGTCTTTTCTTACAGTCTCAAAGGGTTTGTCTTAAGCCCGCTTTACACGCTGCAATGTATCTTACAATGTGTCGGCGGGGTCACGTCGTAAGTGACGCACATCCGGCATTGTAAGTTACATTGCACGCACTTCGTACATTCCTCATGAATTGTACGTCAGATTGTTCATTGTACCCGGGGTAGCGCACATCGCAGTGTGTGACACCCTGGGAATGATGAACAGATCTTACCTGCGTCCTGCGGCTCCCGGCCGGTAATGCGGAAGGAAGGAGGTGGGCGGGATGTTTATGTCTGTGTGACGGGGGTTAATCGATGGGGGCGTTGCAAATCGATATCGTATGCGAAATTGCAACGTGTAAAGCAGGCTTTATACTATAAAAAGCATTCTTCATTTTCCATCTTTTCCTAATAGACATGCTTTAAAAAAATGTACCATCATTTACATATTGTTCCTGATCTGATTGCATCCACATTCAATCATCTTCTGTTCCAGTATTTCATTAATCTTGTCTATGTAAAAGGAACAAGAACACACATCACGTGAATTGGTCTTGTTTCTGATGCTGCTATGTGCCACGCAGCACGCATGCGCCACTCCCCCTTCTGATATTTTGTACAATCAATCAGACTCAGTATGTAAGGATATGAAGCACTGGAAAATGGAGTATACAATGCCTTGAAAAAGTATCAATGTCCCATGAACTTTTCCACATTTTTTCACATTACACCCACAAACGTACATGTATTTTGTTGGAATTTTATGTGATGTAAAAACACAAAGTAGCAAGTATTTGTTAGGCTATGTTCACACTTCCGTTGTTTTGCCTCAGTCACAATCCGTCGCCTTGAGGAATTACTGTATCCTGCAAAATATTTTGCAGGAATCCGTTTTTTCCCCATAGACTTCTATTAGCGATGGATTGTGACTGATGGCCCTGCGTTGCATCCGCCGCCTGACGATCAGTTTACTGACTGACCATTAGGCGGGAGCAACGCTGAATGTAACGTTTTTTTGTGCAGCGGATCGATTTTTTACTGTGAGCATGCGCACAGTAAAATACCATGATCACTGTAAATGCAGTTCCAGCGGCTGGAATGATCAGCTGTTCACTCGGCGGCCAGCTTTTGAGAGCAATCAGCTGATCGGCTGCCTTTTCTGAGCAATCAGCTGATTGTTCTCTCTCTCGTTTTTATACTGAAATCATTTCACGGAATCTGCTTTCTCATGACAATAAATTCCATTTCTTGCCTCCCGTTGTACAACGCATCAGCCACAAGCATCAAGCAACGCAGATGACTGATGCAAAAAAACGGAAATGTGAACATAGCCTTAAGTGTAAAGGAAATGATACATGGTTTACTAAATATTTTAAAAATATACATCTGAAAATTGTGATGTGCATTTATATTCAGCACCCTGAATCAATAATTTGAAGGACCACTGCTGCATGTCTATTGGGCTATGTCTCTACCACCTTTGATATCTAGACGTTGTAATTTTTGCCCATTCTTCATTGCAAAATAGCTCTAGCTCAGTGAGATTGGATGGAGAGTGTAAAGATGAGCGAACCCCCCGCAGTTTGGTTCACCAAACCGAACTCAACAAAGAGTACGTTCATTGAACCTTTATGGAACCTTTCCAAACCCAATTGGATTCAATTTGAGGCCAAACGTAAGGCACAGAAAACACCTTTGGGGGGTTGAAAAGCTTCAAAAACAGCAAAAATACATTTATCAGTGTAGCACCACTTTTTTGGCATAGCCATTAGCTTCCTAGGCTATTGACAGAAGAAATATAGAGGTGGATAAAAGACAGGTGTAGGGTTGGTGCTCTGATACCCTTGTCAGTACAGACAAGAGACAACTTTGAGACCTAAATAGTAGTCTTGACATTGAAAATTCTTTCAGGCAGACAGCAGTACAGTAGCATTAATTTCCCCCCTCACAATAGGGCATTAAAAGAGCTGGGAGATACGGTCCATGCACCACACAGGCTGTGGGCCGGCCTTACAGTTTGCAAAATTAAGACATGCTACAGTGACCAGTGTAGGCCTCTTGGTCTCAGAAACTTGGCACTACCCACAAGACCCATGAAACCCATTTTGGCGTCTCAACATTCAAAATCCTTTAAGGCAGACAGCAGTACAGTAGCATCAATTGCCCTCCTTACCATAGGGTCTTAATACAGCAGGGAGGTATGGTCCATGCAACACACAGGCTGTGGGCCCAAATTTTAATTTGAAAAATGAAGACATGCCTGAGTAGCACGTGAAGGCCTGTCCCTCCCAGAAGCCTGGCACTACCCACAAGACATATGTTTCAGACCTATTTTGGAGCCATGACATTCATAATCCTTTCAGGCAAAAACAGTACAGTAGAATCAATTTCCCCCTCCCCATATGACCTTAAAACAGCAAGGAGGTACAGACCATGCAGGACACAGGCTGTTGGCTGGCATCTCAATTTGAAAAATTGAGCACACAGCAACCGTGCCTTCTGCAGCAGCACATCCAAGACATATTGCGGCCATAGAACTTGCTGTACAACCAGTTTGATCCATGCAGTGCATGTGTGATGTCACCCAGACATAGTGTCACACAGTCGTAGTGCCGCCACTAGGCTTGCACCCTAATTGCACATGGCCTTCCCTAGCTCCGGTTCAGTGGAGCCAGCCATTTATCAAACTCAGTAACCAAAGTACCGAGAGACGAGCACCTGGATATTCCTGACAACATATTCACTTCTATAATAGATGTGGAAAGGGAGGAGAAGGAGATGGAAGAACAAGGGCTGCCACCTATGGGGCAGCAGATCACTGGGGCAGCAGAAGTGGGTATGCCACAGCTGATGAATATTCTGTGTTTTCTGTCAAATAGCCTGCAGGGTATTGCTGTACAAAACAACAATAATTTTAAGGATCTTCCTCCAAACCCAAATCAGCAGCAGCCCCTGTTTGGCCATCATATCCTATGACACCTACTTTTCAGGCTCCTGTTTCTTTTGGTAATGATCTTGCTGGTATGTTTGATCCTTCGACCATGTGTGGTCTATCTGGCTGTAATCCTTATACTTTCTGCAAGCAACATACCATTAGGTTTGTACTTAAGATTCTTAAGATTTTAAACTATGTTTGGAGAAACCATTATTCTTGTTTTGAAGGATATTTATGTCAACAGTGTTATACATAAAAACTTTGACAGAACATTTTTAAAGATGGTTATGCTGCCACCCCTGTATTTCACAGTTTGGAATTTTAAGCTTCTCCCTTTTTCTTCCAAGCGTAACTATGGTCATTATAGCCAAACAGTTCAATTTTAGTTTTGTCAGACTACAGGACATGTGTCCAAAAATGAAGGTCTTTGTTCCTGTGTGCATTTCCAAACCTTAATCTGGCTTTTTTAGGTTTGTTTTGGAGTAATTGCTTCTTCCTGGCAGAATGGCCTTTCAGTCCATGTTGATACAGTACTCGTTTCACTGTGGTTAATGACACAATCATACCAGCTTCTGTCAGCAACTTCACAAGGTCTTTTGCTTTTGTCCTTCAGTTGATATGCACGTTTTACCAAAGCATGTTCACCTCTGGTACACAGAACCTGTCTCCTTCCTGAGTAGTACAATGGCTGGACATTCCCATCTTGTTTGTACTTGCGTATAATTGTTTGTACAGATGAATGAGGCACCTAAATTGCACCCAAGGATGAACCAGTCTTGCGCAAGTCTACAATTCTCTTCCTGAGATCTTGGCTGATTTATTTTCTTTCCCATGATACTACACAAAGAAGCAGTGTATTTCAGGTGTGCATTAAAATACATCCACAGGTGTGTCTCTAATTAACTCAACATAGTAGTAGAAAAAAGACATGGCCGCATATCCAAAATTCATAAGTTGATCTAAAGCTGCTAGGCAAAATTTAAATACCTGAACATGAGGTTCTTGGTTAAACATTCTGATCAGATTGTATGAAGCCGACTGCCCCATCATGGCGAACCTCTGAGTGGGTCCCTAATCTTTGCCTTAAAAGGTGTGGAGCCGTGTGTCAACCACTGCCACAGCGACAATGCAGCAGCAGGGCAGGTGACCTGGTGCCTCATAGCGCCCATACTGCAAGGCTGAGTCACCAAGACTTCAGGCCGCCCCACAGACACAAAATCAATGAAAAAATGGCCGCCACACAGCACAAACACCTTGGGAAAGGAGCTGAATAACTCACCATACACAAGCTCCCAGTATGTGAACTGAGAGCAAAGAAAAGGCAGACCCCTCTTGCAGTCTCCTGCTAATTAAAGTATGATTTTGGGATGTGCGATTCATGTCTGTTTCTCCAGTTGTGCTATTATTGCATTCTGTCCCACTTGTTTTTTGCTTGAATCAGGACTCCTCCCATTTAATAAGCATGAGACTGCAAAGAGGGGTTCTGCCTTTTTTGCTCTCAGTTTACAGTTTCTGCCTTGCAGCATTGGTGGAAAAAAAACAAAGAGAAAATTGTATGAAAAATACCATAAAATAAATTGCAAGTGCTTAATAACAGGGTACTTAGTATATACATTTTTGCAAAAAGGTAAGAAGCCATCCCACCTCGTCACAATGTACCCATCTGGGACAGTCCCTAACCAACTAAAGTTAAAAACATTTTCTATACCTGCCTTGTGTCTATCAAAACTCCAATGTGAATGGTAACAAGTGGTCAGCTGGGTCCCAGATTAAATACACAGCAAAGTGGAAAGCAAATTGATTGCCCTGTCTCAGTATAAGGCGGGCTGCACCCCCGTCTTGCATTAAAGCAAGAAAACAGACAAAAAACACCAAAAGAAACTGAGCTGTAACAAATGTTCAGTAAACATGCAACATTAAAAGCATGTGAATGGCAGCCTCAAGACTAGAAAAAAAACAAAGAGAAAAATTCTTTTGGTGTTTTTTTGTCTGTTTTCTTGCTTTAGTGCAAGATGGGGCTGAAGCCCTCCTTATACTGAGACTGGGCAATCAATTTGCTTCCCAAATGGTGACTTCCAGAAACAATTTGGAACTCAGGATTTTATTTAGTGCTATCAGACTACAGGCAGCTTAATCATCACAATTTTCAGATTTATTTTTTTTTTAATTTGTAGAAAACTATTTATCATTTCCTTTACACATCACAAATACTGGCATCTTTGTATTACATAAAATCCCAATAAAATACATCAGATTTGTGGGTGCAACGGAAAATAAAATGTGGAAAAGTTCATTGGGTATGAATACTTTTACAAAGCACTGTAAACTAATGTGCAATCATACTAGTGTCCTGTTGTATCTTTTTTAAATATCAATAGCAGGAGCAATTACCCAAATGGCGAGAAATAGGTAAAATAGCAGGGTAATGATAACATATAACTTTTAATATTTTCTTTAAAATCGGGAAATTAACAGACAATTTACACATATAGTAATGATCCGATATTAAAGAAGGTTATCGGAAACCAGAAAGTCAGTCAGTCAGGGAGACTGGAGTACGCCATTAATGGATCACTTTTTGAGGGGTTTGTGGTAGCGATGTATTACTGTATTTTTCGGACTATAAGACGCGCCTGACCATAAGATGCACCCTGGTTTTAGAGGAGGAAAATAGGAAAATAAAATTTTAACCAAAAAATATGGTCATGACACACTGTTATGGGGCGAGGATCTGCTGCTGACACTGTTATGGGGTAATGTCCCCAAATTCTCTACTAAGGTACCCCATTCTGGTAAGGATCCTCCTGCCTTGTATATGATCCTGCTCATATACCCCCATCCTGCTCATAATATACCCCCCATCGATCCTGCTCATAATATAACCCCCATCCATCCTGCTCATAATATACCCCCCTCCATCCTGCTCATGATATACCCCCATCCATCCTGCTCATGATATACCCCCATCCATCCTGCTCATGAAATACCCTCATCCATCCTGCTCATGAAATACCCCCATCCTGGTATATGGCCTGTATCCTGTGGCACAGAAAAAAAAATAAACGTTTATACTTACCTTTCCTCACTCCCTGAAGCACCGATCTCTGTCTCAGCTGCAGTGCCGCTGTGTGGAGACGTCACCGTGTGTGGAGCCGTCACCATTGTCTGCAGCATCGCGAATCGATGTCTTCCTGTCTGAGCCTGGTCAGCTGATCTGATGGACACTAGCGGCGCGTACAGCGATGACGTAATCGCTGTTCGCGCCGCTAGTGTCCAGATCAGCTGACCGGCACAGACAGGAAAACATCGCGCGATGCTGCAGGGGGACGGCTCCACACACGGTGACAGATGAGTGTACTGATTCACTGCTCCCCGCGCTGATAATGATGCACGGGGGGCAGTGAATACAGCCGCACATGATCACTCCAGGCTGTAGTTGCCAGGGGTGATCACGGCCGGCTGTTAATTATGCGCGCACCCCCCGCTCATCCCCCTGCCCACCTGTCAGCGCCGGTTTCGCTGAGAGATGATGGGCGGGAGGATGGGATGCATTTGTAATGAGCGGGCCCACGTGGTCACGGCAGGCGCTGCTGCAGCCTGCTCGTGCCCCCGATGGCCCGTTCCACCGCAGCACCCTCATTCCCGGCCGCAGCCCTATAGTCAGACCATAAGACGCACCCCCCACTTTCCCCCAACATTTGGGGGGAAAAAAGTGCGTCTTATGATCCGAAAAATACGGTAAGTGGCTCCCCCTCTGAGGTCCTATCATCACCAGAAAATCAAACAAAAGAGATACCGGTGAGATTTTTCCATTTATTTGCCTTACACAAGTGAGCTCCTTTGAGCCTCTGCACTTTTCATTGTGTAGTGGGCTTTTTGTGTCTTTTCCGATACAGGTCAGTTGACCTTCTGGTTTCTGACAACCTTCTTTAATATTAGATCATTACTATATGTATAAATTGTCTGTTAATTTCCCCTGATTTTAAAGAAAATATTAAAAGTTATATTTTATCATTACCCTGCTATTTTACTTATGTATTTTTTTTCACAACAAACATGCAGTTTTTGAATGAACCAATATTGGGATTTAAAAGATTAATCACAATGGGATGATTGTATTCATGTATTTCTTCCACAGTATAAATTGGTAGGAAATTAAGACTAATTTTATCAAATGGATGTGTGGCGCCCTGGACTAGCCAGGTCATCACAGGTAACACACAAACACCCCCACCCCCACTAGACAGCAACATTAGCCAAACACAAAATCCTTGTTGCCTCCCTCCAGGGTCTGATGTCCACACCAGGTGGGACGGAGCCAAGCGGTTGGCCCCGCCCACCGAGGAGTTCACAGGCCTGGAGGCGGGAAAAGTGACAGAACAGTTCAGGAGGTTGAAGTGAGAGGAGTGAAGTGGAGAGTGTCTGGGTTTGTGGCCCAGGCACTGACAACAAGGTTGGCAGACGGTGGTGGCCGTCTGCAGGAGTGGTGAATCAACGCGGAACCGTAGGACCAGGGTCGGGCGTCGGCCCGCCGGTACCAACCGGGGAGCGAAGTGAAGCCAGCACACACAGGCAGGGCCATCGGACCCCGGCTAGGCTTGGAGTCGCTGTCAACAGTCAAATCCGAGTGTAACAGGAACCCCAGGGGTTTCCTAACAGCCAAAGACCCGTTAGAAGGCAACCGCCCACACCGTGAGGGTATACAGCTACCGCCTAAGGCTAGAGACCCAAGGGCCAGCGCCTGCGGGCAAACGGGCTCCTCCGGCATCCATACACCGGGGAGCAGACAACCGTTGGGGATCCATCGTAGTCAAACAAGTACACAAAGGTGCAGGGAAAGACAGCCGCCAAAACATGTCCAGGGAGAGACACTGCAGCCGGCTGCGGGACCCGTCCATCCAGCTGTTTGGTTTACCAAGGACTTTGTGCATCTTTTACTGAGTGAGTACACTCATGCCATCCGGCACCGCGCCGCACTGTCCCTGCAACCCTGCACCTCATCAACCCTGCCTCCCCGTCACACCACCGGGCCCCGGGACCACCGACCCCTACCCACGGAGGGGGAAAACAACATCCCAGCTGCTCCCCACCATCGCTCCCGGGATCCCCGTCACCAACAGCGGTGGTGCCCATCTTCACCACAACCCGTGGGTGGCATCACGGATTAAATCCCCCAAACCAACCACCTTTTCACTCACGAGCGAGGAGCGCCGCTCGAGTCCCCGGATCCGGCCCACCGCTCGAGCCACCAAGCAGCAGTCGCAGCAGCGCCGGACCCGAGCATTAGCGAGCGCGGCGGCGGCGTCCTCCCCGCCCGCGACAAAACTTGGCATCACAAACAGGATTGAACCCAGCTATTTACCAGTAGAAGTGCGCCTTGTGATCTCCGCCGGCGGTGTCCGGCTGAAAATTTTGAAGCGGCGCCATCTTGGCGCGAAAATCTCCCGCTCGGACGTCTTCCCCGAGCAGGGAAGGCGCAAACACGAAGCCCCGCCCCCAACAAGCGGAAGTGCTGAAGAGAACCAAGAGGGGGCGGGTGTGTGTCTGCCTAATGTAGCCGAGGCTAAAAAAGCGGGGACGCCAGGACTCTGCAAAGCTACCCGGTTCCTGGAAGCCATTTGCAACATGTCCGCACCACCTGAGAGGCCTGAGTCTCTGGAGCCTGTCCCCGGGATAGCGGCTTGGCTGAATACCCAAGTGATGCTGTTGTGCTGCCGTAACCGGGCCCAAGTACGGGACCTGCTAGATCGCTGGACCGCTGAGATGGAGGAGCTGGCTGCGGTCGTGCGGGCGCATGAAATAGAGGCCATGCTAGAGGAGCTGGTGAGTGACCCACGCCCTTGTGTCCCTGAAGGACCAGCCGCTGCGGCTGAAGGACTCGGTTTACCCCTGGCCCCAGCAGGGCCCGCTCCATCGCCTGTGCTGACCGCCCGAACAACGCCGCTCAGACCGCCATCCCTGATGGAAGTGGCGGAGTCTGTGTTGCCCCGCCAGGGCCCGGAGGCCCGAGAGGAAGCCAGCCAATCAATAGCTGGCGCGGTTGACTTAGAGGAACCGATGGCAGGCCTCCGTACACCGGCTGATGGCGGGTCACTTGCCACTGAGGAGCCACGAGTCTGGGCCCAGCTGGAAACCATTACCGACCTGCCAGGTCCCACCATTAGCCCCCTGGAGTCAGATGACAGCAGCTCGGGGGCTGACACAGAACCAGTCTCGGAGTCCGAGGAAGCGGGTGAGAGTCTTCCCAACGGCAATGCGCCAGTAGCTTTCTATGTCCCGCGTGGTGGAGGGAACGGATACCGGGCGGCCCTCTCCCACCAGGCCTGCCACCGGATGTTTGCAATATTGACCGCGGAGGGCGAGGCCACCTCAGAGGAAGAGGTGGAATAGGCAGCGGCCCTCCGTTGCAAGCAAGTTGTCCCCGTTGGGACCCTCAGCAGTTTGAATGAATCAAAATCAACCGAAAGATCATCTGATTGTCTACATGATTATTCCGGCCGTTGCCGGCAAGTTGTCCCCGGAGGGGCTCTGTGTGTTTGTACCACCCACATGAGAAACTGCTCATGGACATGGCCGAGAACTGGTAGGCCACCCACGAACTGGTGGGCTTGTAAATAGTTTTGTGGGATGGAAACCGTTGCCGCCTCCGGAGAGGCAGATTGGAGGAGGGGCCCGCAGCAGAGCAGGCTGGGGCCCGGCCACACCAGGACCGGTGGCCATCCTCCGGAGGTCAGGCGTCCCCCTGGACATGGGGTCCCCTGAAGTGACAGTCGGGTGCGAGTAACCGTACCCGTTCCCGCTCAGGCAGCCTGAACCTGGACTGGGGTCAAGGGGCGCTGCCCACTTCTTAGGGGCAGCATCTGGGCTAGGTTGCTTGGGTGGGAAGACATCCGTCCGTCCGTCATTATTAAAAGTGTTTTATATGTGCAACGTTCAAGTGACCTAACAAAAATGCTTATGTTTGATATGTTTACATGTTAATTTATGTTTTTACAGTTTTGAAAAATAAAACCGGTGATGGACGGGTAGCCCGCGGACGGTCTGCATTTCACCAAGGGGGAATGTGGAGCCCTGGACTAGCCAGGTCGTCACAGGTAACACACAAACACCCCCACCCCTACTAGACAGCAACATTAGCCAAACACAAAATCCTTGTTGCCTCCCTCCAGGGTCTGATGTCCACACCAGGTGGGGCGGAGCCAAGCGGTTGGCCCCGCTCACCAAGGAGTTCACAGGCCTGGAGGCGGGAAAAGTGACAGAACAGTTCAGGAGGTTGAAGTGAGAGGAATGAAGTGGAGAGTGTCTGGGTTTGTGGCCCGGGCACTAACAACAAAGTTGGCAGACGGTGGTGGCCGTCTGCAGGAGTGGTGAATCAACGCGGAACTGTAGGACCGGGGTTGGGCGTCGGCCCGCCGGTACCGACCGGGGAGCGAAGTGAAGCCAGCACACACAGGCCGGGCCATCGGACCCCGGCTAGGTTTGGAGTCGCTGTCAACAGTCAAATCCGAGTGTGACAGGAACCCCAGGGGTTTCCTAACAGCCAAAGACCCGTTAGAAGGCAACCGCCCACACCGTGATGGTATACAGCTACCGCCTAAGGCTAGAGACCCAAGGGCGTGCACCTGCGGGCAAACGGGCTCCTCCGGCATCCATACACCGGTGAGCGGACTACCATTGGGGATCCATCGTAGTCAAACAAGTACACAAAGGTGCAGGGAAAGACAGCCGCCATCACCTGTCTGGGGAGAGACACTGCAGCCGGCTGTGGGACCCGTCCATAGCCCCGTTATAGCTGTTTGGTTTACCGAGGACTTTGTGCATCTCTTACTGAGTGAGTACACCCGTGCCATCCGGCACCGCGCCGCGCTGTCCCTGCAACCCTGCACCTCATCAACCCTGCCTCCCCGTCACACCACCGGGCCCCGGGACCACCGAACCCTACCCACGGAGGGGGAAAACAACATCCCAGCTGCTCCCCACCATCGCTCCCGGGATCCCCGTCACCAGCAGCGGTGGTGCCCATCTTCACCACAACCCGTGGGTGGCATCACGGACTAAATCCCCCAAACCAACCACCCTTTTCACTCACGGGCGAGGAGCACCGCTCGAGTCCCCGGATCTGCCCCACCGCTCGAGCTACCGAGCAGCAGTCGCAGCAGCGCCGGACCCGAGCGTTGGCGAGCGCTGCGGCGGCGTCCTCCCCGCCCGCGACAGATGCACCTAGGAAGAAAAGAAAAGCAATGCATATTGAGAAATGTTCAAAGTTTCTTTGGATAAAAGAGAATAAAATAATTTTGGCATGTGATTAAGGGCTCATTTCACATAAACTACTCACAAAAAGTTAAGGATATTTGCCTTTCGGGTGAAATTTTATCATGAAAGTACAGTATTTAAGTAGAAGTATGCAATGGTGATTTCTTCATCTCAAACAATTTATTGAAACAAACGCCAACTGATGGGTATACCTTAAAAAAATGACATTTCAATAACCTGACGTGGCATAGAGCATCAAATACAGCTTGACAATGATGTCTCATGCGGCGTTAAGCTATGTGCCCATGTTGCGTTTTTACATACTTTTCTGCAACTTTTTTAACTGCAGCGTTTTAATGCCAAAATGCATGCGTTTTGATTTCCCAGCAAAGTCTATGGGAAATGGGGATTTCTTGTGCACACCATGCTGTTCAAAACGCTGCTTTTAATTTGAATATTTTTGGGCAAAAACTCAGCGTTTAAAGAAGCAGCATGTCAATTGTTTTTGCCATTTGAGCTGCATTTTGATAACATTAGAGTCAATGAGAAGATGCAAAACGCATTCTACATCAAAATCCTAGCGTTTTACATGCTTTTTGGATGCAGAAAACAAGCGTTTTTGACAATTTAATTGCCTGCGTTTTTGACATTATATTAAAGGCATGATATGTCCCTTTACACACACACATAGTCCGACAATTAAAATTAAGAAAAACATTAATTTAACATTATTTTATACATAAATATTAACAAACATTTATCATTTTAATAAAATCAGTTATTTTTTTTATGAATATATTCTTGATATTTGTTATCATTTTTTTTTCATTTTTTCACAGTGTTTGAATGGTAAAACTTTATTTAGCAGTGTATTTGTCATCAAAACGCATCTGACTTTAAGCATTGAAAAAGAATGTAAATCCCGATAAAAAACCGCGGGAAAAACGCAAGCGTATTTATAGCGTTTTTGTGGTTAAAATCAACTTTGGCAATTACCATTTCTGCCAGAGGATGCGTTTAGAACTGCAACTACCTCAACGCAACGTGGGCACATAGCCTTATTGTCTGCTGAGCTATTGCATCCCACTCTTCTTGAAGGGCGGCCCTCAGGTCAATTTGAGGTTCTGGGTTACAGAGTTACAATCCTCTACACGGCGACTCAGCTGATCTTATAGGTTTTGCATGGAACTCAGGTCTGCAGAAATTGCTGGCCACTCCATTTGAGTTACCCCAGTCTCCAGGAGCCATTCCCTAATTATGCAACCTTGATGGACAGGAGCACTGTCGTTCATGAAGATTAGTGATGAGCGAGTATGCTTGTTACTACTCGGTACTCGCACGAGTATCACTGTACTCGGGCTACTCGGCGGGGACCGAGTAATCTCGCGATACTCGTGCTGTACTCGTGGTCTTCATCCCTGCATGTTGGCGCTCTTTTGAGAGCCAGCCCTCATGCAGGGATTGGCTGGCAGACCACTGCAATGCCACAGCCCTGTTAGTTGTGGAATTGCAGTGATTGGCCGGCCCGCACAGCGTGACCGAGCCTTTATACCGGCGGGCGCGCTGTGCTCTGCACACAGCCATCCAGACAGTCAGTGCAGGGAGAGGGTTGCTGCCTCAGGGAAAGGTTTGCGGCCCTTTATTGTTAGTTCCGGAGCAGGGCTGCAAACAGTGTGACCAGAAGTCCTTCTCAGGACATACAATAAGTTGTATACAGGCAGGCAGGGAATAGCCAGGTCGGAGTACAGTAGCAGAGTCCTTCTCAGGACTATTGTTGCTATATACAGGCAGGGTATAGCCAGGTCGGAATACAGGCTAGTGACCAGAAGAGTCCTTGTCAGGACTATTGTAGCAGTATACAGGCAGGCAGGCAGGCAGGGTATATAGCCATTCCTAGTGGTGACCGTATACCAGCCTTCATCATATCTGGGGCTGGTGTACACAGTCTAAAACAGTCCAGATAGTGTCAGACTTCTCAGTAATTGTCGCTCCTAAAAACCTGTTAGGTTCTTAGTGCGTCCGTGCTTGCATTTAAAATCCGCACGTGTATGCCTGTCGGTGGCAGCGTACAGGTGCACTTGTGTGCGTTTTTCACAAACTATTATATAACGCACAAGTGTAGTGTATAATACACGTCAGTCAGCAGCGGCTGATAGTGTCAGACTTCTCAGTATTTGTCGCTCCTAAAAACCTGTTAGGTTCTTAGTGCGTCCGTGCTTGCATTTAAAAACCGCACGTGTGTGCCTGTCGGTGGCAGCGTACAGGTGCACGTTTTTCACAAACTATTATATAACGCACAAGTCTAGTGAATAATACACGTCAGTCAGCAGTGTCTGATAGTGTCAGACTTCTCAGTAATTGTCGCTCCTAAAAACCTGTTAGGTTCTTATTGCGTCCGTGCTTGCATTTAAAAACCGCACGTGTGTGCCTGTCGGTGGCAGCGTACAGGTGCACGTTTTTCACAAACTATTATATAACGCACAAGTCTAGTGAATAATACACGTCAGTCAGCAGTGGCTGATAGTGTCAGACTTCTCAGTAATTGTCGCTCCTAAAAACCTGTTAGGTTCTTATTGCGTCCGTGCTTGCATTTAAAAACCGCACGTGTGTGCCTGTCGGTGGCAGCGTACAGGTGCACTTGTGTGCGTTTTTCACAAACTATTATATAACGCACAAGTGTAGTGTATAATACACGTCAGTCAGCAGGGGCTGATAGTGTCAGACTTCTCAGTAATTGTCGCTCCTAAAAACCTGTTAGGTTCTTAGTGCGTCCGTGCTTGCATTTAAAAACCGCACGTGTGTGCCTGTCGGTGGCAGCGTACAGGTGCACTTGTGTGCGTTTTTCACAAACTATTATATAACGCACAAGTGTAGTGTATAATACACGTCAGTCAGCAGTGGCTGATAGTGTCAGACTTCTCAGTAATTGTCGCTCCTAAAAACCTGTTAGGTTCTGTGAGAATGTGACCGGGGTTATCTATGACGGCCGGTATGTCTCGCCCCGGTTGTGCTCACTCCATGATAGAAAGTAGATCCACTCTAGGGTTAATGCTGTTTCCCTACAGGCTGAAGGAAGGGTTAAATAGAATCAGGAACAAGGGCAGGTGTGCCGGGTGTGGGGAAGTGAACAGAACTTCCTGAGTTCTCTGCTGGAGAGGCACATGTATTTTGTTATGGACTTTTGTTTGGACATTAAAACCGTGTGCTGTGAACCTTAATGCCTGGATCCCGTGTCTTCTGCTGCGCAGCCAACCGTGCTACCTCACATATGGTGGAGAATGCGGGCATGACAGCCGGTGAGGTGTAGCATCCGTCCCTGGTGACCCGGTAGCACATGTCCTGGATTCGAGCGGCTATACTACAGCCCAAACCCGGTGACGCCATGGAGGACATACTAAGGCAGCAGCAACAGACTAATGCACAGCTACAAGAGGCTAATGCACAGCAACAAGAGGCTAATGCACAGCAACAAGAGGCTAATGCACAGCAGCAACAGACCAATGCACACCTGCTCCGGGCCTTGGAACGTCAGCAGCAAGCCTTGCAAGCGCAGGAAAAAAGGCACCAAGAACAGATGGTTCTCCTGGCCAAGTCGATCCGTGCCGGACCGGCAGCAACAACCCCGGGACCGGGTGACGACGGCAGCGTCCGGAAAGCGGTGAGACAAGCGTTGCAAAAGATGACCCCGGGTGATGATGTGGAAGCGTTCCTGGCGGTGTTTGAGCGGGTGGCCGAGCGGGAAAAGCTGCCGACCCCGCAGTGGGCTGAGGTATTGTCGCCCTATCTGACGGGGGAACCCCAAAAAGCGTACCTGGACCTCTGTACCGAGGACGCCATTGACTATGTGACCCTGAAAGCCGAAATACTGGCTCGGTTGGGGGTGAATACCTATGTACGGGCTCAGCGGGTAAATCAGTGGTTCTATGAGGAAGCCAAACCTGTACGCTCCCAGGCCTATGACTTGTTGCATCTTGTAAAAAAGTGGTTGCAGCCTGACACTCTGAGCCCGGCGCAAATGGTGGAAAGGGTAGTAGTGGATCGTTTTTAGCGCACTTTACCCGTCACCGTTCAAAGGTGGGTAGGACAGGGTGACCCGAGTACCCTGGACCAATTAGTGTCCCTGGTAGAGCGGCATGTGGCTACGCAGGACTTGATACGGGACACTGAGACTTTGCGTACCGCCCGTCGGTCCGGCCCCTCCAAGCCTAGGGCCAAGGACCCACCGCTGACAACGGTGCAGGAGTCCCCTACCGTCCCGTCTGAGGCCGCGGCCGCCATTCCTGAGGTCCGGAAGGTTCTGTACCCTAAACGACAACCCATCAAGGGGGTTTCCGTCCCCATTAGATGTTGGCGGTGCCAGCGGGTGGGACATATGGAAGCCCAGTGTCCACTCACCACGGAGCCCATGGATTGTGGGGTTACCCGGCGGGGTTCAATGTATGCTCAGGTGGTGTGTACCGCTGACCTGGTCTCCCCAGAGACGGAGCCCCACTTGTGCCAAATACAGGTGAATGGATGTCCGGTTACAGGATTGTTGGATTCCGGAAGCTTAGTGACCCTTGTGCGATCCACCTTGAGGGCTAAAGTAAAGGCCACAGGGCGTACCGTGGGGGTGGTTTGCATACATGGGGACCGCCGCGACTATCCCACGGGGATTGTCACCATCCAGCACCTTGCAGTCAGGTGAAACATGAGGTGGGACTTCTTAACACTCTTCCTTATGACGTGATCCTAGGAAGGGATCTGCCCTATTTTTGGACTTTATGGAAGGGACCCCCTAAGTCCCCTCAGTTATTGGTCAGTCCGGAACCTGAGCCCTACAATCCTGAATCCGGGACGCCTGCCGTAGGGGTCACCATGATAGGGGCAGAGTGTGAACCCGATAGGTCACCCCTAGAGGTATTGGCAGGAGAGGCTGAGATGGTCGAGCCCATCCCGGAGTTGGAGGCGTCCCCGGATACGTTTGGGACAGCCCAACTCCAGGACCCTACGTTAATACATGCCCGGAGTCGGGTGACAGTAGTTGACGGGGTGGCACAGCTGCCCGGTGCCCAGGTAAGGTACCCCCATTTTGCTCTTAAGCAGGATTTACTCTACCGGGTAGATGAAATACGGGGCGTGGGGGTAGAACAGTTGGTGGTGCCCCAGCCGCATCGCCGGCGGGTCCTCGACTTGGCTCATAAACACCTGATGAGTGGCCACCTAGGGGTCAAGAAAACGCAGGAGCGAATATTGCAAAGGTTCTATTGGCCCGGGGTCTTTGGGGAGGTAAAACGGTTCTGCGAAACCTACCCGGAGTGTCAGCTTACCGCCCCCCTAACCCATTTTTGCAGTCCGTTGGTACCTTTACCCATTATAGAAGTCCCTTTTGAACGGATAGGGATGGATCTGGTGGGGCCCCTCGTAAAGTCCGCTCGAGGGTACCAACACATCCTAGTGATCGTTGACTATGCCACCCGGTATCCCGAGGCGATACCCCTCAGACATACTGCAGCAAAGCTTATAGCTCGGGAGTTGTTTGCGGTGTTCTGCCAGGTGGGGTTGCCCAAGGAGATCCTTACGGATCAGGGGACCCCATTCATGTCTAAAGTGACCAAAGAGCTATGCCGGCTACTCCAGATCAAGCAGTTGCGTACGTCTGTGTATCATCCTCAAACGGACGGTTTAGTCGAGCGTTTCAATAAAACCCTGAAAACCATGCTCAAAAGGGTGATCTCCAAAGACGGGAAAGACTGGGATATGATGCTTCCCTATTTGATGTTTGCCATACGAGAGGTGCCACAGGCATCCACGGGGTTTTCGCCTTTTGAATTGTTATACGGGCGACATCCCCGGGGATTGTTGGACCTGGCAAAGGAAACATGGGAGCAAGAGCCCACCCCCCATAAAAGTTTGATTGAACACATTTTGGGTATGCAGAACCGCATAAGCGCGGTCATGCCAATTGTGAAGGAGCATTTACAGGAGGCTCAGGCCGCGCAAAGCGGCCGCTACAATAGACAAGCCACCATGCGGACCTTTAAACCCGGGGATCGGGTGTTGGTATTAATCCCCACGGCGGAGAGTAAATTCCTGGCTCAGTGGCAAGGCCCCTACGAGATAAAGGAAAGAGTCGGGGTGGTTAACTATAAAGTATTGCAGCCCGGTAGGCGGAAACCTGAACAAATATACCATGTCAACCTATTAAAACCTTGGCAGGAACGGGAAAGCCTGATGGCTGTTTTTTCCCCACCTCCCTCCTCTTCGGGTCGTTCACATCCGGCTCCAGCGACCTCCGGAGAGGACGAACCGGAAGTAAGGATTGGAGAAGCCCTCACCAAGACTCAGAGGCGAGAGGCCAGACGGTTGGTTCAGCAGAACCCCGATGTCTTCTCCGAGCTGCCCGGTGGGACCAGTCTGATACGACATGATATTGTCACCGAGCCCCACCTGAAGGTACGCCTGAAGTCATACCGGGTACCGGAGGCTCGACGACAAGCCATATCGGAGGAAGTAAAGACAATGTTACGCCTGGGGGTCATCGAAAAATCCCGGAGTGAATGGGCTAGTCCGATTGTCCTAATACCAAAACCCGATGGCTCCTTAAGGTTCTGCAATGACTTTAGGAGATTGAACGAAATATCCAAGTTCGATCTCTACCCCATGCCCCGGGTGGATGAGCTGATTGATAGGCTGGCACAGGCGCGATATTTTACCACGCTCGACCTGACCAAGGGGTACTGGCAGGTGCCACTGACGGAGTCCGCCAAGGAGAAAACCGCTTTTGTTACGCCGGAGGGTCTCTTCCACTATGTTGTCTTGCCTTTTGGGTTACATGGCGCTCCGGCCACGTTCCAGAGGTTGATGGACTTAGTGCTGGAACCCCACCAGGCGTATGCATCAGCGTACCTTGATGACATCATTATTTACAGCTCCGATTGGCAGACCCACTTGGAACAGGTACAAGCGGTGGTGGACGCGCTTCGAACAGCCGGATTGACAGCCAATCCCAAGAAATGTGCATTGGGACTCACGGAAGCCCGCTACTTGGGCTATGTGATAGGCCAAGGAGTGATTAAGCCCCAAATTAACAAGGTTGAGGCGATCCAGAAGTGGCCTAGACCCCTGACCACAAAGCAGGTTAGGGCCTTCCTGGGTATCGTGGGGTACTACAGGAGGTTTGTAAAGGACTTTGCGGGACTATCAGCCCCCTTGACGGACCTTCTCAAAGGCAAGAAGTCCGTCATGGTGCGCTGGACTCCGCAGGCCGAGGACTCCTTCCGGGCCCTGAAGGAGGTCCTGTGCGGACAGCCCGTTCTGGTACACCCTGATTTCCGGAAGGAGTTCATAGTACAGACTGACGCCTCGGAGGTCGGCCTGGGTGAAGTGCTATCTAAGGTGGTTCAGGGGGAGGAACATCCCGTCACCTTTTTAAGTAGGAAGCTCACCCCTCCCGAGCGGAATTATAGAGTAGTGGAGAAGGAGTGCCTGGCGATCAAGTGGGCCTTGGAGTCCCTACGCTATTACCTGCTGGGACGGCAGTTTCGCTTGGTGACGGATCACTCTCCGCTGGTCTGGATGAGGTCCGCCAAGGAACGGAATGCCCGGGTTACCCGGTGGTTCCTTTCTCTGCAGAACTTCCGGTTTACGGTTGAACACCGGGCCGGTAGGTTGCAGGGCAACGCCGATGCCTTGTCCCGCGGCCCGTGTTTGATGGCTGGAGTTCAACCCCGCACGCTTGAACTGAGGGGGGGGGTATGTGAGAATGTGACCGGGGTTATCTATGACGGCCGGTATGTCTCGCCCCGGTTGTGCTCACTCCATGATAGAAAGTAGATCCACTCTAGGGTTAATGCTGTTTCCCTACAGGCTGAAGGAAGGGTTAAATAGAATCAGGAACAAGGGCAGGTGTGCCGGGTGTGGGGAAGTGAACAGAACTTCCTGAGTTCTCTGCTGGAGAGGCACATGTATTTTGTTATGGACTTTTGTTTGGACATTAAAACCGTGTGCTGTGAACCTTAATGCCTGGATCCCATGTCTTCTGCTGCGCAGCCGACCGTGCTACCTCACAGTTCTTAGTGCGTCCGTGCTTGCATTTAAAAACCGCACGTGTGTGCCTGTCGGTGGCAGCATACAGGTGCACGTTTTGCACAAACTATTATATAACGCACAAGTCTAGTGAATAATACACGTCAGTCAGCAGTGTCTGATAGTGTCAGACTTCTCAGTAATTGTCGCTCCTAAAAACCAGTTAGGTTCTTATTGCGTCCGTGCTTGCATTTAAAAACCGCACGTGTGTGCCTGTCGGTGGCAGCGTACAGGTGCACGTTTTTCACAAACTATTATATAACGCACAAGTCTAGTGAATAATACACGTCAGTCAGCAGTGGCTGATAGTGTCAGACTTCTCAGTAATTGTCGCTCCTAAAAACCTGTAAGGTTCTTAGTGCGTCCGTGCTTGCATTTAAAAACCGCACGTGTGTGCCTGTCGGTGGCAGCGTACAGGTGCACTTGTGTGCGTTTTTCACAAACTATTATATAACGCACAAGTGTAGTGTATAATACACGTCAGTCAGCAGTGGCTGATAGTGTCAGACTTCTCAGTAATTGTCGCTCCTAAAAACCTGTTAGGTTCTTAGTGTGTCCGTGCTTGCATTTAAAAACCGCACGTTTGTGCCTGTCGGTGGCAGCGTCAGGCTCCATATTGTCCCTGGATAGAGATGTGCATGAGGGCCTCAAAACATTGTTCCCATTGCAAAGGAGCGGGTCTCCTGTCGTTGTAATGCACATTCTGAAAGAATGGGTGGAAAAATTTACCACTGGGGCTATACCTGAAACAACGGCCTAACTATTGTAACGGTCATCATCATGGCGCATGAGGAGAAGGAGGAGCAGTCCAGCGATTAGCCAAAGTCCAGAAGTGTGTTACCATGGGTGAGTGGAGGTACATGGCAAATTCCCGTTACAAACTTTAAATTCCGCTGTCATTTGCTGGTGGTGTGGTGAAGTCTGGCCCAATCCAACCCTTGTTCATCTTGATCAGAGTCAGCCTGTCAGCATTTACAGTTGACAGGCGGGTGCGTTTATCTGTAATGATTCCACCTGCGGCACTAAAAACACGCTCTGACAAAACGCAAGCGGCAGGGCAGGCCAGGACTTCCAAGGCGTAGAGAGCCAATTCATGCCACGTGTCCAGCTTGGATACCCATTAATTGTAAGGCACAGAGGAATGTCGGACTACAGTTGTTTGATCTGCAAGGTACTCCTTGAGCATCTGGGCAAACTTAGGATTTCTTGTGGCACTACCCCGCACCTCAGGGGCTGTGGTATGTGAGGGGCTGAGAAAACTGTCCCACATCTTAAAGACTGTTCCCCTACCTCTGGCGGATTGGACTTGTGCCCCTCTCGGCTGTACGCCTTGGTTGTCCACTGATTCCTGACCTATGCCGCTAGCGTTTTGTGAGGGGAATGCTTTGCCTACTTCCGTGACTATGGCCTTCTGGAACTGCTGCATTTTGCCTGACGGGAATAAGAGACATAAAGTTCTCCTTTTAGCGTGGGTCTAACAGTGTTACCAACCAGTAATGATTGTCGGCCAAGATGTTCTTAACGCGAGGGTCACGAGACAGGCAGCTTACCATAAAGTCAGCCATGTGTGCCAGACTCTTAACAGCCATCACTTCAGTATCCTGACCAACACGATGACTGAACATGCTGTCCTCCTCCTCCTCCTCCTCCTCCTCATCATCTACCCTGTCCTCTGGCCAACCACGCTGAACCGAGGATATGACTGCATGTCATATCCTCAATTTGGCCAGAGAGTTGCTCCATGTCTTCATCCTCCTCCTCTGCACGTTGTGATGAGACGAGGCTGGGCTGTGTGTTATCACCCACACCCACTACTGTTTCTTGCTCAAACTCATCGCGCTCCGCCTGCAATGCATCATGGTTGTTTTTTGAGCAGAGACCATTTTAGAAGGCAGAGAAGCGGTATGGTGACGCTAATAATGTCGTCATCGCCGCTCACCATCTTGGTGGAGTCCTCAAAGTTTTGGCGGATGGTACATAGGTCGGACATCCATCTCCACTCCTCAGGTGTTATGTGTGGAGTTTGACCCATTTCCCGACGGCTTAGGTGATGCAGGTACTCAACAACTGCCCTCTTCTGCTCACATATCCTGACTAACATTTGCAGAGTTGAATTCCAATGCGTGGGGACATCACACACCAGTCTGTGAGCCGGAAGATGCAAATGGCGCTGAAAGCCGGCAAGGTCGGCTGAAGCAGTAGGTGACTTTCGAAAATGTGCAGACAGGCGGCGAACGTTTACCAGCAGATCAGACAGCTCTGGGTATGACTTTAGAAACCGCTGAACCACGAGGTTGAGCACATGGGCCACGCATGGAACATGTGTCAGCTGGCCTCGCCTCAAAGCCGCCACCAGGTTCCGGCCATTGTCACACACAACCTTTCCTGGCTTTAGGTTCAGAGGTGTGAGCCAGTGATCTGCCTGCTGTTTCAGAGCTGTCCACACCTCTTCTGCATTGTGGGGTTTGTCACCTATGCAGATTAGCTTCAGCACAGCCTGTTGCCGCTTCGCCGAGGCAGTGCTGCAGTGCTTCTGTGTCGCCCTGGACAAGCCAGGGGCCACAGAGCACAACACTTACACACCCCACACTCCCTGCAGGCATATCATAGTCAAAACACAAAATCCTTGTTGCCTTCCCCAGGGACTGTTGTCCACACCAGGGGGTGGAGCCAGGCGGTTGGTCTCCACCCACCAAGGAGGAGGGAAAACACAGGCAGTGAGAGTTAAGCTAAGGAAGTGGAAGGAGGAAAGTAGTAGAGAGGAGAAAAGTGACAGCAAAGAGCCTGAAGTTGGTCCGGGTGTGTGGCCCGGACAGGACAGCAAGGTTGGCAGGATGTGGTGACCGTCTGCAGTGGAGGCCGATTGGAGTCTGCCGTAAGGACCGTGGACGGGTGGTGACCCGGCCGTACCGGACCGGTATACAAAGAGAAGCCAGCACCATTGGCAGGGGCCTTTCGGATACCGGCAAGGCTTGGTGTCGCCATGAATTTGCCAAATCCGTTAGTGAAGGGGACGTCAGGGTTTCCAAACAGCCAAGTCCCGATAGAAGGCAACCGTCCAACCGTGAAGGGGAGACACCGCCACCGCCAAGGGCAACCGTCTCCCAGGGCCAGCGCCTGTGGGCAAAAGGGGCTCCTCCGGCCCATATCCAGGTCGGGGAGCGGGTTACCGGTGGGAAACCATCACTACCAACACTGAACTTAGGTGCAGGGAGAGACAGTCATCACTAACCTGCAGGGAGGAACAACCGCAGCCGTCCGAGGGACCCGTCCATCCAGCCACTTGTTTTACCGTGAACTGTGTCATCATCATTGGGCTGAGTGAGTACCTCCGTGCCGTGCGGCACAGCGCTGCTCCTGCGACCCTGCACCTCATCAGACCCCGCAACCCGCCTGTCATCCATCTCTACCCCATCACCGGGCCCCGGGACAACCAACCCCCCTACCCACGGAGGGGAGAAATAACAACAAAGCTGCTCCCTGTCACAGGCTCCCGGGATCCCCGTCCAGAGCAGCGGTGGTGTCCACACAATCACCACAACCGTGGGTGGCGTCACGGACAATATCCCCAAAAACCCAAACGACCCCTTTTCACTCACGGGCGATGAGCGCCGCTCGAGTCCCCGGGATCCGGCCATCGCTCGAGCCACCGAGCAGCAGCAGCCGTAGAGCAGCGGGAGCCGGACCCGAGCAGTGGGAGAGCGCAGTGTCCCCTCCTCCGCCCGCGACACTTCCAGCTTGGGACTGGTGTGGAGGGTAAAGTGGATGAGGATGCGCAGGAGGAGGAGGAGGAGGCTGAGGAGCATGACATTCCGGAGCTGTAGAGTGTGGGTGAAACCCTGACTGAGGTAGGGCCTGCAAAACTTGGTGTGTGAAGGACGTGTTCCGTCCCTCGCTCAGACTGGGTCCCAGCTTCCACAATATTAACCCAGTGTGACGTCAACGAGATGTAGCGGCCTTGCCCACATGCACTTGTCCACGTGTCTGTGGTTAGGTGGACTTTGGCTGAAACAGCGTTGTTCAGGGCACGTGTGATGTTTTGTGACACGTGGTTATGCAATGCGGGGACGGCACACCGGGAGAAATAGTGGCGGCTGGGGACCGAGTAACGTGGGACAGCTGCCACCATCAGGTCGCGGAATGCTTCTGTCTCAACCAGCCTAAAAGGCAACATTTCCAGCGCAAGCAGTCGCGAAATGTTAGCATTTAGAAGTGTGGCATGTGGGGCGTTGGCAGTGTATTTGCGCCTGCGTTCAAAGGTTTGCTGAATGGATAACTGAACGCTGCGCTGGGACAAGGACGTGCTTGATGATGGTGTTATTTCTGCGTGGGCAACTGCAGGTGCAGGGCCGGAGGAGGCTTGTTCGCGGGCAGCATGGACAGGGGATTGGCTCGCATGCACAACAAGCGAAGACGCAGCAGTGACATCAGCAAGCACTGCTCCTCGACTCTGTTGTACATCCCACAAAGTCGGGTGCTTGGCTGACATGTGCCTGATCATGCTGGTGGTGGTCAGGCTGCTAGTTTTGGTACCCCTGCTGATGCTGGCACGGCAGGTGTTGCAAATGGCCTTTTTAGAATCATCTGGAGCCAACTTAAAAAACTGCCAGACTCGGGAAGACCTAACATTTGTACAGGCACCATGTGTCGTGTTGTTCCGGGGAACAGTTGCCTGACGTCTGCCTGGGGCCACCACCCCGCTTCTTACTGCCTATTGGGATGCTACGCCTCCCTCCCACTGTGCACTGCTGTCCTCGCTCTGCATATCCTCCTGCCAGGTTGGGTCAGTTACTGGATCATCCACCACGTCGTCTTCCTCTTCCGCACCCTGCTCCTCCTGACTTCCTGACAATTGTGTCTCATCATCGTCCACCCCTTGTTGAGACACGTTGCCAACTTCGTGAGAACGTGGCTGCTCAAATATTTGGGCATCTGTACATACAATCTCGTCATGGCCCACTTCAACAGGAGCTGGCGAGAGGCCAGAATGTGTGAATGGAAACGTGAACGAACAGCTCTTCCGAGTGTCCAAGTGTGGGATCAGTAATGTCCGTGGACGTGTACTCGGCCTGGTGGTAGGAAGGAGGATCAGGTTCTGAAATGTGCGGTGCAGTATCACGGCTACTGACACTTGACCGTGTGGAAGACAGAGTGTTTGTGGTGGTGCCAATCTGACTGGAAGCATTATCCGCTATCCAACTAACAACCTGTTGACACTGGTCTTGGTTCAAGAGCGGTGTACTGCTGCGGTCCCCAAGAATTTGGGACAGGACGTGCGAGCGAGTAGATGTGGCCCTTTGTTGTGGCGAAATTAGAGTTTGCACACGACCTCGGTCTCTGCCTGCACCACCATCACGTCCACTTCCTTGTTCGTTGACAACGCCCTTGCGCATTTTGCAATGCTGTGCTGATGTGTATTCACTAGACTTGTGCGTTATATCCAAGTTTTTGCAAAACGCACACAAGTGCAGCGGAAAGCTGCCACCAACAGGCACACACGTGCGGTTTTTAAATGCAAGCACGGAGGCACTAAGAACCTAACAGGTCTCTATCCAGGGACAACGTGGAGCCTCCCAATTTTTGGCTGCCCTGCCAAAGGGCTATACTACAATAGACCCACTTCCTTACAATGGGCACTTCAGGTTTACAGGCCCTCATGCACGTCTGTATGCAGGGGCATTGGTGAACCTCACAATTTTGGACTGCCCTGGCAAAGGAAAATACTACAAAGACTCACTTCCTCAAAATGGGCACATTAGACTCAGAGGCCTTTATGTACGTCTCTTCTCAGGGACATCGGAGTGCCACACAATGTTTTACGTAAAATCTTTCATGTATTAATCTCAAAAAGTAACATACATTAGCTCTATCTCACTATTGGGTATGTGCCCTTAACATTTCCGCCATGAAAATTCATTTTGGTGTCATTTTTGAAGGTTTTCTGGTGAGTCCGTAAAAATGGCGTAAAACGCGGACAAAATTGTTCACAGCTGTGACTTTTGAGTGATAAATGCTTCAAGGGATCTTCCCCATGCTGTTGCCATGTCATTTGAGCACTCTTCTGAGACTTTTGTGCCATTTTTAGGGTTTCTACATGCTGCCGGGGGTCATTTCACAAAAATACTCGGGTCTCCCATAGGATAACATTGGGCTCGGTGCTCGGGCCGAGTACACGAGTATCTTGGGATGCTCGGCCCGAGCCTCGAGCACCCGAGCTTTTTAGTACTCGCTCATCACTAATGAAGATAAAACTAGGTTTCTGTTGTTCATACAGAGACACGATGATTGGATTAATGATGTTATTCAAGTAGTAGGGGCTGTCACTGTACCATTCACAAAGTGTAGGGCTGTTCTATAATAACTAAACACCCCAGCCCACACTGTAATACCACCACCAAAGGATCGTCTGGTGACAAAAGTGGCTGATGAATACTGGTCTCCTTGATGTCTCCAACCTCGTAGGTGGCCATCATTTCTGCTCAGCATGAATTGACTTTCAACAGTGAATTGCACTGAGGCCTACTATTCCCTTATCCAATAAAACGATAACACCTATGCCTGGTGGAGTTGTCAGGTACCCGTGCAGGTTGTCTAGTATGCATACCATGCTGA
The DNA here is from genome assembly GCF_048569485.1 of Anomaloglossus baeobatrachus. Taxonomy (NCBI): domain Eukaryota; kingdom Metazoa; phylum Chordata; class Amphibia; order Anura; family Aromobatidae; genus Anomaloglossus; species Anomaloglossus baeobatrachus. Next base: position 486,024,016 of record NC_134358.1, read on the forward strand.
TATAAATGGATTCTAATTTTCTGACGTGACACTTGGGTGCCTCTCATCTTCCTTCAATATGCCTGGAGTTGTGTGGCATTCATCATTTGGTTGGTTCAGAAGGCCATTGTTCACAATGAAGAGGTCATTAGTGTGGGATGTTGCCAAAGGATGTCCACTTCTATGCCTTTCTGTGACTCTTCCAGTCTCTTTGTATTTCAGCTGCAACCTGCTGATGACACTCTATGACACTCTAAGTTCAGTGGCCACTGCAATCTGAGAACATCCTGCTTGAAACCTCACATTAACTAGGTACTGTCGATCTGTCGCGGGCGGGGAGGAGGGTGTCAGCACACTACGCTCACCCCTTCTGCTCGGGTCCGGCGGCTGCTGCTCAGTGGTGGCTCGAGCTGTGGGCCGGATCCCGGGGGTTCTCGAGCGGCACTCCTCGCCCGTGAGTGAAAGGGGGTTGTTGGGTGTGGGAATTGTTTATTGTCCGTGACGCCACCCACGGTTGTGGTGATTTCACCACCGCTGCTCAATATGGGGATCCCGGGGATGGTGATGCAGAGCAGCCAGGTGTTGTGTTGCCCCTCCGTGGGTAGGGGTTGGTGATCCCGGGGCCCGGTGATGAGATGGGAGATGCAGGGCCTGGTGGGCGCAGGGACGTGGAGGGCAGCGCTGTGCCTTGCGGCACTGTGGTACTCACTCAGCCTGAGACGTTGACACAGTTTTACGGTAAACCACACGGCTGGAAAGACGGTTCCCACGGACGGCTGCACTTGCTCTCCCAGTAGGTGACGGTGATGTCCCTCTGACCTGCACCTGATGTTTCTAAGTTGGTAGCGATGGGTCCCCACCGGTAACCCGCTCCCCGGCTTCAAGCTGGACCGGAGGAGCTCTACTTTGCCCGCAGACGCTGGCCCTGAGGAACTGGTGCCTTGGCGGTGGCGGTGTTCCTCCTTAATGGTTGGACTGTTTCCTTCAATCGGGACTTGGCTGCTGCCCTGGTGCTGACTATCCTTTGCACGCTGCTCCAGACCGCCGGGTCACTACCCGTCCGCGGTCTTTCCAGGAACTCCCGAACAGTCACCCCTCTGGACAGTCACCGTCGTTGCTGACCTTGCTGACCCGGTCCTACACACAGCTGGACCAACTTCAGGCTTTCCACTCTCTTTCTTTCCTGTCACCACTCTTGCTTGCCTCCTTTACCACTTTACTTCCTTCTACTTTTACTTCCTTAACTCAACTCATGTTTACTCCTTCACCTCCCTAACTGATCTGCCTGGTTTCTCCCGCCTCCAGAGCTGTGAACTCCTCGGTGGGCGGAGCCAACCGCCTGGCCCACCCCCTGGTGTGAACATCAGCCTCTGGAGGAAGGCAACAAGGATTTTAGTTTAGCTTTGGTGTTCCTAACTGGGGGTGTAGGGTGTGGTGGTGTAATGACCTGTGACCCCTGGCTTGCCCAGGGCGTCACAGATCAATTGTTAGGTGTAGTCTTGGTCAAAATGTGAACAGGAGAACTGTTTAAATTCCAATTCTAATTGAACCTCGAAATTTATTAGGCGATTCATGGATCAAGTGCGACACCCTGGCCGGGCCAGGTAGTCACAGATAGGCCCCTGAACTACACCTTTCCCTCACAGGTGACATCAGCCAACCCTTAAAACCCTAGTCACCCCCCTCAGGGCTGGATAGACACACCAGGGGGCGGAACCAGGCTGTTGGAAGACGCCCACCAAGGAGTCTAGACAGCCCGAGGCAATAGAGTAAACAGACAAGTGTTAGAGTTCAAGTTGGAGAGGCGTGTGGGCTACAAGTTGGAGAGGAGTGTGGGCTGGATCTGCGTGCAGCTCTAGCAGAGGCGAATACCCCAAATTGAACAGGTAAGAGAGGAGTGCCAGAAAAAGACCAAGTGGGAGAAGTGGGAAGATGTCCACGCCTAACCCCAATGGCGGAGTGGCGGGGCTCCGAAGTGGTAAAGGCGGAGTGGCCTTCGATGCGGAGGAGCGGAGCTTGGATCAGTTGCCTGCGGGGACCGCTGCCTGGCTGGAGCGGGAGTTATCCAGATTCTGTGTCCGGGTGAGAGCCCAAACGCTGCGGCAGGTGCTCAACTGGAGGGCGGAAGTCAGGAGGATGGTTGCCGTGGTATGGGCCCGTGAATAGCAGGCCGCCGCAGCCGTGTCGCGCCAGGATAAAGCTACACAGACCCTCGAGCCATCCATGATCAGCTGGGAGATGGGTCCTGCTCTGCATACTGCGAGTGAACCCCGTGTAGCGCAGCTCCTTAAAGAAGCAGTGCCATTCACAATTCCACCACCTTTCTCGTTGGAGGTCCAGAGTCCTGGGATGTTCCGCACCTGGATGGGAAGTCCAGTATCCCGACCGAAGATGGAGCCATATGCAGTGGTAGCAACACCCGTAAGTTACCCACAAGTTTAAAATTTTGCAGTTGGAAAGTTTTAGGTAAAGGACCCGCTCCTGACTGACTGCCCGACCTTTGTTGAACATCTCCAAGTTCCCCGGGAGATGCCACCCAGCACACGGGGTGGAAGGAAAGGAGAATCTTGTCCGACTTGTTGAACGCCACTGCAGTTGGAGCCCCAGAGGGCGCCATCAGGGGTCGGAGTCCCCCGGTGGAGGATGACAAGAAGTTGAGTGGAGCAAGGACAGTTGATGTTAAAGGAGGAGTAACCGTACCCGCACTGCAGGCAGTGGAAGATGGGGTCTTTATGGACAGTGCTGCCTGTGAGTGATGGTGGCATTGGGGACCCGTGCTGCCCTGTGGTGGTCTGTGGGACGGTCGTCAGAGGAGGCTGCGCCGGCAGCGGAAGTTAAGTGTTAAGTCTCGGACCACCCTTTTCATCATGCCGCAGTTTCCATAGAGTCTGGCTGGAGTAAGGGCCTGCGGGAAATTGTAGGCCGAGGTCCTGTCACTAGCGAGACCGGTGACTACCCTCTGGGTCAAAGGTCCCCTGGACGTGGGGCCTCTGAGAGAGACTGCCGGGTAAGGAACTTATTACCTGGCCCATTTGGGCAACACCCGGACCCGAACCCATTTCCTGGACTGGGGAAAAGGGGTGCTGAACTGGTTTTTAGAGGCAGTATCAAGGCAAGGTTTGTTTGGGTGGGCAAAGGTGAAAAGGACCCGGTCACGTCCCGTCCCGGTTAATAACAATGTTTATGTAATGTTTAAGTGACCTGCCTCCCGTTAATGGAAGAAACCAAAAGCATTCATATTCTGTAAATATGTTATTATAATTGTATATGTTCTAAAACCTTTTTATCTTTTCCAGTTAACAAAAATAAACCGGTGGTGGTCAGACAGCCCGCGGACGGTCTGTGTTTAACCAAGGGGGAGTGTGACGCCCTGGCCGGGCCAGGTAGTCACAGATAGGCCCCTGTACTACACCTTTCCCTCACAGGTGACATCAGCCAACCCTTAAAACCCTAGTCACCCCCCTCAGGGCTGGATAGACACACCAGGGGGCGGAACCAGGCAGTTGGAAGACGCCCACCAAGGAGTCTAGACAGCCCGAGGTGGGAAAGTAAACAGACAAGTGTTAGAGTTCAAGTTGGAGAGGAGTGTGGGCTGCAAGTTGGAGAGGAGTGTGGGATGGAGCTGCGTGCAGCTCCAGCAGAGGCGAATACCCCAAATTGAACAGGTACCAGAGTAGGAGCCCTGCTGCCTTTGGCTAGGAGGCAGACAGCGATCTCCATCTGCAGGAGCCGGGAAGACGGCTCAGTTGAACCGAGGTGGACCAGGACAGGTAATGGCCCGCCGGTACCGACCTGGGGAACCGACTCGGAAACCGGAGCACACAGGGGGGTACTCAGACCCTGAAGCAACTGGAACTGGTTAATTAACTGATTGCAGTCAGGACTAGAGGTCCTGTCCCACCCAAAGTCCCGATTGAAGGCAACAGCCCAACGAGGGGGATAAAAGGCCACCGCCACGGCTCAGAGATCCCACGGGCCAGCGTCTGCGGGCAAGGGCACCTTAGGTCACATCCAGCCGGGAGCGGACTCCTGGAGTTTCAAGCACAGGCAGTCCACCGTTCTAAAACTGGTGCAGGAGAAAGACAGAGACCACCAGCCGGGTGGGGGAACCAGAACGCAGCCGGCTGCGGGCACTGACCACCATCACCTTGGTTTACCAGAGACTCGTGTGTTTTCTTAATAGTGAGTACACCAGCACCCTGCGGTCGCCCATCTCCCTGCACCACCAAACCCCAACGGGTCCCTGGGCCACCATCCCTGCCCATGGAGAGGTTAACAACTTGCTGCACAACATCTCCCCCAGGTGCCCCGTAACTGCAGCGGTGGTGTCCATTATCAGCACATACCGTGGGTGGCGTCACGAACCTAGTACGGTCCAGCCCGTACATATACATCCATCAAACCCCCCTTTTCATTCGGAGTGTCCGCGGGATTCCCCGGGTCCGGAGACCCTCGAGCCACCCACCGGAAGGTACGGGTCCGAGCAGCGGCAGGCTGCTGGAACGGGGGCGGCACACAAGCACCTCTTGTGAATTGTGCTACTAGGCTCCTTTTTAGAGAACAAAAAATTGTGCAAAAAATAGTGAAACATTGAATAGTTAGACATGTGCATTCAAACGTTTAGAGAAGGTCAAATTAAGTTTACCTAAAAAGGTTAGAGTGCATTTTAGGATCATCCTGAAATTTCAGCTGCAAGCCAAATATCCCTAACTTTTTGCGAGTAGTATATGAGCACAAACTTATCATAGCCTGTGCCCGCTTTCACATACCCTTATTTATTTTTTATCAAACTTACACGTGGGTCTATCATGTAAATGTATGTAGTGGGATTGAGTGATGTGTAAGGACAGCACATGGATGCCAACCTTGTCACCTCCATGTACAGTCATATGAAAAAGTTTGGACACCCCTATTAATGTTAACCTTTTTTCTTTATAACAATTTGGGTTTTTGCAACAGCTATTTCAGTTTCATATATCTAATAACTGATGGACTGAGTAATATTTCTGGATTGAAATGAGGTTTATTGTACTAACAGAAAATGTACAATCCGCATTTAAATAAAATTTGACCGGTGCAAAAGTATGGGCACCCTTATCAATTTCTTGATTTGAACACTCCTAACTACTTTTTACTGACTTACTAAAGCACTAAATTGGTTTTGTAACCTCATTGAGCTTTGAATTTCATAGGCAGGAGTATCCAATCTTGAGAAAAGGTTTTTAAGGTGGCCACCTGCAAGTTGTTCTACTATTTGAATCTCCTATGAAGAGTGGCACCATGGGCTCCTCAAAACAACTCTCAAATGATCTGAAAGCAAAGATTATTCAACATAGTTGTTCAGGGGAAGGATACAAAAAGTTGTCTCAGAGATTTAAACTGTCAGTTTCCACTGTGAGGAACATAGTAAGGAAATGGAAGAACACAGGTACAGTTCTTGTTAAGCGCAGAAGTGGCAGGCCAAGAAAAATATCAGAAAGGCAGAGAAGAAGAATGGTGAGAACAGTCAAGGACAATCCACAGACCACCTCCAAAGACCTGCAGCATCATCTTGCTGCAGATGGTGTTAATGTGCATCGGTCAACAATACAGTGCACTTTGCACAAGGAGAAGCTGTATGGGAGAGTGATGCGAAAGAAGCTGTTTCTGCAAGCATGACACAAACAGAGTCGCTTGAGTTATGCAAAAGCACATTTGGACAAGCCAGTTACATTTTGGAAGAAGGTCTTGTGGACTGATGAAACAAAGATTGAGTTGTTTGGTCATACAAAAAGGAGTTATGCATGGAGGCAAAAGAACACGGCATTCCAAGAAAAGCACTTGCTACCCACAGTAAAATTTGGTGGAGGTTCCATCATGCTTTGGGGCTTTGTGGCCAATACCAGCACTGGGAATCTTGTTAAAGTTGAGGGTCGCATGGATTCAACTCAGTATCAGCAGATTCTTGACAATAATGTGCAAGAATCAGTGACGAAGTTGAAGTTACGCAGGGGATGGATATTTTAGCAAGACAATGATCCAAAACACCGCTCCAAATCTACTCAGGCATTCATGCAGAGGAACAATTACAATGTTCTGGAATGCCCATCCCAGTCCCCAGACCTGAATATCATTGAACATCTGTGGGATGATTTGAAGCGGGCTGTCCATGCTCGGCGACCATCAAACTTAACTGAACTGGAATTGTTTTGTAAACAGGAATGGTCAAATATACCTTCATCCAGGATCCAGGAACTCATTAAAAGCTACAGAAAGCGACTAGAGGCTGTTATTTTTGCAAAAGGAGGATCTATAAAATATTAATGTTACTTTTATGTTGAGGTGCCCATACTTTTGCACCGGTCAAATTTTGTTTAAATGCGGATTGCACATTTTCTGTTAGTACAATAAACCTCATTTCAATCCAGAAATATTACTGAGTCCATCAGTTATTAGATATATGAAACTGAAATAGCTGTTGCAAAAACCCAAATTGTTATAAAGAAAAAAGGTTAACATTAATAGGGGTGCCCAAACTTTTTCATATGACTGTACAATTTGTTTCAAACACAGACATGGAAAAATCTGCTTTATAGTTACATGTTTAAATATTTGCATCTTGAGAGTTTTGCATATCTTCTATAAATGCACAACCCAAAATCGTTTCTTTACTTTTCTTATACAAATCTTATCAAACTTGATTTATTACAATTGTAAACCAATGTCTCAGTGCAAAACTTCTTTTTATGTTTCATAGATTGTGCAGCAAGCTTTGGATAATGCCAGGCATGGGCGAACATGTATAGTCATTGCTCACCAACTAAGCACAATCGAGAATGCTGACATTATTGCAGTGATAAAGAACGGGAAGGTGGTGGAACATGGCACTCATAGCCAGCTATTGGCTAAAGGGGCTGAATACTATGCTCTTTGGAACTCACAAGTCGCGCAAGTCTAGGTGAGATCATATGCTGTATGATCTGGTAGAAACTATTATTAAAACTAAAACAGTAACACTCACTATAGTCTCCAACATTATGAATAAAGTACGTGTTCACAACTAGTGATGGGGAACCCGCAGATACCTGGCAGCATTCACAGCAACAAAGAGCAACATTGTGTACCTGCCCAGGCCAATGAATCAAATGCACTAACAGGGTGCAGCAAAACCCCATTATTAATGCATTTGATTCTGTGGCCTGGGCAGTTAAACATTGTTGCCCTTTGTTGCTGTGAATTTTTCTGATTTTTTTGGGGGGAAAATTTAATTCCTCTTTTTGTGGTTTAGCTTTTAAATTTAGTGTAGGGACTCGCAAGCAGGAGGACCCTTGATGTTGGGTTGCGAGCATCCATATTTTGGAAAAAATATCAACTAATACCTCATATACTGTGTATACTGAATATTATATATTTTTTTAACTTATATCTTCATACAGGATGCAGCCAGGCCCATTAATGTAGGCCTTGTAAAATAGGGTCTCCTTTCCTGTGTGGTGCACTTATATAGTGCTGGGCAGCCCGCCTAGTCTAATAGTATGGGCATCATCAATAGGCTGTAAGCCAGACACTGTACACATCCATGTGTGAACAGTGCCCTATGCAAGACATTTGTGTGCAGTTTTAATACTTAGCAATCACTCCCTCCATGGATTGACTGTGTGTGAGTGGTTGCTCTATCAGTGTTTTGCACCTGTTGCCTCCATCTTTATTAAGGGGTTAGTGCATTTGATTCTGTGGCCAGGGCAGGTAAACATTGTTGCCCATAGTTGCTGTGAATTTTTCTGAATTTTTGGGGGGAAATGTAATTCCTCTTTTTGTGGTTTAGATATCTAGCATTGGTGGGTCCAACCAGATTTAAAAGATTTAAAAAAAAAACCTGTTTGAGACCAGAATCAATTCTGGATATCTGGCCGGACGCCAATCTCCATATAAGTATATGAGGACCCGAATATTGTGCTTTGTGTCAGAAAGTGTTAGGTGGCTTAGAGCAGGCGCATTATACTTACTGATTCTCCTGCGCGGCAGTAACACTACTTCTGGGGCCGCTTATTATCCTCATACATATGCACTGCTTCCCCGCCCACTGGCAGTCCCAGCGTCTGTGATTGTTTGCAGTCAAGCTGCGCCCCTAGCTAGTGTGACAGCGTGTCTGACTGCTTGGAATCGCAGCACTGTCTGCGTCTCCATCGTGGTGTAAAAATAAATAAATACATTTAAAATGTGTGTAAGGTCCCCCATATTATGATACCCAGCACAGATAAAGCATATGGATACAGGCTTGAGCCCTCAGCCATGTACTTACCTTGGCTGTGTATCAAAATAAAAAGGACTCCATGTGGTTATTTTTTTTTATTATTTAAATAAATCATTTTTAAAAACGGCATGCGGTCCCCCACAATTTTGATACCCAGCCATGAAAAAGTTGACATCTTGGGGCTGGTATTATCAGTCTGGGGATGGTCATTGGTCCCCCACCAGACTAAAAATAGCAGCCTACAACACCCAGAATTGTAGCATCCATTAGATGTGACAATCCCACGACTTTATCCAGATCATCCCGTTTGCTCTGGTGTGGTGGGTGGCAAGCGGGGTAATATCAGGAGTTAATGACAGCTGCCACTAAGCCCTATTTTAGTAATGGAGAGGGATCTATGAGACCCCCCATTACTAATCTATAAGTGAAATAAAAACAAATACTGAAAAAATCCTTTATTTGAAATAAAATACAAAAAAATCACTCTCTTTCTCCAAATTATTAATCTCAAAGACTCAGTTCCAACATAATCCACACGAGGCCCCAGCTTTGCTATATACTGAAGTACCAGCGTGCAGGTACAGAACATGCCCACACACTGTGGCTTTAGAGAGACTGACTAAGCAGCAGCTGTGTTGGTGACGTCACTCATTTTATTTGTAGTCACAGGTGGTGGTTCCCACGGTACCCCACCTGAGACCGCAGGTAAACTGACCTCAGATGCCCTCATTGAACTCAGTTACCTCACCCCAGTTACCTCACACCCATCACAGACCTGCATCTCCTGGCAGAAAAATGCAGGGTGTGCAGATGTGGTACTGAAATTTATACTCCATATTCCTGCACCAAATCTGCATCCTGTGGCAAAAAAAGCATCAAATCACGATGTGCTTTTGATGAGGTAGTGATATGTTTTTTTGATACATGGCTGGGGGCTGCAGCCTGTAGCCTTATGCTTTATTTGTGCTGAGTATCATAATATGGGGAGACCCTACGCCAATTTTGTTATTTATTTTTACAACACTATAAACAGGCAAACAGCATCTGTGATTCAAAGCAGTCAGACACGCTGTCACACAGGGTGGGGGCGCGGTCTGACTGCAACCAATTACAGATGGTGGGACTGACAGTGGGCGGGGGAAGCAGTGAATATCCATTATGTATGAGGGAAATGTGCTGCCCCAGAAGTAGTGTTACAGCTGCGTTGGAGGCTTAGTAAGTATAAAATGCCTGCTTTATTCCTATTTTCTTTCTTTTTCCTTTATTTTTTTTTTAATTACCTGGGTGGCTGGATCCAGATAGTTACCCCAAGTTCCCTTAGACCTCTGGGCCCGGGGTCGGTGCAAAAATACTAGGTATCCTGAGTGTATCTGGACTTTCACCCATCACTATTCATGTTTTGCATCAGTTTTAATCAAATGGAAATTAATAGGATCTGTTGTCTGATCCATCATAAAATAAATACCAATGAAATACCACAAGAATGCAAGTGTCGGTTTTCATATGCATACTCACTGACCATGTGTCCTTGTGAACCATACGTGTGCCTGTGTGACCCACAGGGAGACATTGTTATTTTCTTCCTGCAGCCTGTATCCTATGGACACAAGTCAATGGGTCTCTGAAAAACATGTACAGCCCACGGATGGCATTCATGTGACATCCGTGTACTGTCCATGTGACACGGACCAAAATTAAATCTCTTCAAAGATCTATTATTAATGTTTTCTGTTTTTCATACTTTACAGATTTCCAATACTTTATGGCCTCTCGAAGGTGCGTTCTATGGAACTCCTGATCTACTTGGCTGCTTAAGCATTTTTTTTATATATTTGGCTCCTTTGCTTTAATTGTATTATTTACTAATTTGGGCACTGTTCTATTGTTCTCTAAATAAATTTTCAATATGGTGCAGTGTGATCTGTTGCTTCTCGCTATGTGTCACGGTACTTTTTTTGAGGCTGTATACCTGTATGTCTATATTAAGGTCTGTGTGTTGGAGTGGTTAGTCTCAGTGTGGTGATTTGCCCCTCCATGGCACTCTGCATGCATATGACATTTGAAGTGTGGGGAACACAATTTTCTTTGAGTTGGATCTGACACTTGTTTTCGACTAAGAGGTACTTTGCACGCTGCGACATCGCTAGCCGATTGTAGCGATGCCGAGCGCGATAGTCCCCGCCCCCGTCGCAGATGCGATATCTTGTGATAGCTGCCGTAGCGAACATTATCACTACGGCAGCTTCACACGCATTTACCTGCCCTGCGATGTCGCTCTGGCCGGCGACCCGCCTCCTTCCTAAGGGGGTCGGTCGTGCGGCATCACAGCGACGTCACATGGCAGGCAGCCAATAGAAGCGGAGGGGCGGAGATGAGCGGGACGTAAACATCCCGCCCACCTCCTTCCTTCCGCATTGCAGGCGGGACGCAGGTAAGGAGATGTTCTTCGCTTCTGCGGCTTCATAAACAGCAATGTGTGCTGCCGCGGGAACGAGGAACAACATCGTACCTGTCGCTGCAGCGAAATTATGGAAATGACCGACACTACACAGATCACCGATTTACGACGCTTTTGCGATCGTTTATCGGTGCTTCAAAGCTTCACATGTTGCGACATAGTTACCGGCGCCGGATGTGCGTCACGTTCGATTTGACCCCGACGAGATCGCAGTAGCGATGTCGCAACGTGCAAAGTACCCCTAACTTTTGGCTTCTGAATCCAAAAGACACCCCGTTTTTTGTCTATCACAACAACTTTTTAACCTACAGAATATGGGAAATAATGCAAAAAGTAAATTGAATGTAATATTTGTCGAAAGCTATTTTGCTCATGCAAAGAATATCATTTTACTGTAACTCACATTCTGTGCATGTAGTAAAGTTAGGTTGCAGGTAAGGTAAAAATGATGCTTATGTGTCGCCCTGGGCAAGCCAGGGGACACAGGTCACACACCACCACACCCCACACTCCAGGTAGGCACATCACAGCTAACCACAAATCCTTGTTGCCTTTCTCCAGGAGTCTGATGATGCACACCAGGGGGTGGGCCGGGCGGTTGGCTCCGCCCACCAAGGAGCTCACAGCTCTGGAGGCAGGAAGAAACCAGGCAGATGAGTCCAGGAGGAGGAAGTGGAAGGAGTAACAGCAGATAGCTCAGGGAGGAGCAAGTATGAGGAGCTAAAGTGGAGTTAAGGAGAGGAGTTTAGAAAGTGAAAGTAGAAAAGGAGGAAAAGCAAGTAAAGTGACAGAAGAGAAGGACAGCCTGAAGGGTCCAGCTTTGTGAGGGCCAGAACAGCAAGGTCAGCAACGGCGGTGACTGTCTGGAGGGGGACCGTTTGGAAGTTCCTGAAAGGACCCCGTTGGCTGTGTGCCCGGTGGTCTGGAGCAGTGTTCCGAAGGACAGTCAGCACCAGGGCAGGGGCCTCTCGGACCCCGGCAAGGCTAGGAGTCGCCAGATTTGCCAAATCCGTCAGTGACGGGGACGCAGATCCCCCAACAACCAAGTCCCGATTGAAGGCAACAGCCCAACCCGTATTGGAGAGACACCGCCACCGCCACGGCACAAGTTTCTCAGGGCCAGCGCCTGCGGGCAAAGTGTAGAGCTCCTCCGGCCCAGATTGCAGCCGGGGAGCGGGTAACCGGAGGGAATCCACCGCTACCATCAGTCAACATAGGTGCAAGGAAGAGAGACATCACCGTCACCTACCGGGAGTGCAGGTGCAGCCGTCTGTGGGACCGTCCTACCAGCCGTTGGTTTACCGTACAAACTGTGTCCGTGTGTCAGGCTGAGTGAGTACCATAGTGCCGCAAGGCACAGCGCTGCCCCCGCGTCCCTGCGCCCTCCAGGCCCTACACTTCACATCTCATCACCGGGCCCCGGGATCACCAACCCCTACCCACGGAGGGGCAACACAACACCTGGCTGCTCCGCATCACCATCCCCGGGACCCCCACACTGAGCAGCGGTGGTGCAATCACCACAACCGTGGGTGGCGTCACGAACTATAACAATCCCCACACCCAACAGACCCCCCTTTCACTCACGGGCGAGGAGTGTCGCTCGAGAAACCCCGGGATCCGGCCCACAGCTCGAGCCACCACTGAGCAGCTGCCGGACCCGAGCAGAAGGGGTGAGCGCGGTGTGCTGACACCCTCCTCCCCGCCCGCGACACTTATAGCTTTTTGTGCAGTGTTCGATCTGTGGACAATCTTGTTTGATGCTCCAACAATAGTCAGCCATCACATGCACAGGCCTGGTTTGACCATCTGCCCACATGGGCAGACGCCCGATGAAGTAGAGCACTGAACCATAGAGTGGGACAATATTGGCCGTCGGCCCCTTAAATCATTTGCATGTGATAGAGTATGTGCACGCTTGTTCTTACAAAGCTGCAGCGGCTCATGGCTATTGCCAAGTCTGAAAGCTAATGGCCAATGCCAGGATCAGAACGTGGGCAGAGATGTTCTCTCTGCTTCTCTCCACGCCAAGCACTGGACCTTCTGCCACCTTTCATCTTTCTTAATCTCCTGGATCTAGGTGAGTCCTAGCCAGGATGGAACCTACATTGATGTATGGGGCAGTCTCAGCCTCCTACCGCAGTCACAACCTCCCATGTATATACCACAGCCTCCTAGGTATATACTGCAGCCTCTTATGTATATACCAAAGTCAAAGCCTCCCATGTATCTACTTCAGCCTCATATGTGTATACCGCAGCTTCCTATGTACATACCACAGTCACAGCCTACCATGTGTATAACTCGGTCTCCCATGTATATGTCGCAGCCTCAAATATTAAACCTACAGTATATTGCTGTATGGAGCAGTCTCAGCCTCCCATGAATATACTGCAGTCACAGTCTCCCATGTATATACCGCAGTCACAGCTTCCTATGTATATAACGCAGCCTGCTATGTGTACACCGCAACCTCTTACGTATATACTGCAGTCTCCTATGTACATACCATGGTCTCAGCCTCTTATTTGTATGTGGCGCCCTGGACAAGCCAGGACATCACAGGTACTGCAACAACACACCCTACACCCCGGTTAGGAACACCAAGGTCAAACACAAATCCTTGTTGCCTTCCTCCAGGGGCTGATGTCCACACCAGGTGGGGCGGAGCCAGGCAGTTGGCTCTACCCACCGAGGAGTTCACAGTCCTGGAGGTGGGAAAAGGAGGGAGATCAGTTTTAGGAGTTGTAGAGTGAGGAAGTAGTAGTGGAGGAACTGACTGACCGTGTCCGGGTACGTGGCCCGGGCACCTGACAGCAAGGTTGGCAGACGGTGGTGATTGTCTGCAGGAGAGGCCGATTGACGCGCAACCGTGAGGACTGGGGATGGGCGGTGGCCCGCCGGTACCGAACCAGGGAGCGAAGAGAAGCCAGCACAATCCGGCAGGGCCTACGGACCCCGACCAGGCTAGGAGTCGCCGTAAAACCGGTCAAATCCGTCAGCGACGGGAACCTCCGGGGTTTCCCAGCAGTAAAGACCCGACTGAAGGCAACCGTCCAAACCGTGAGGGAGATAAAGCTACCGCCAGAGCTAGAGCTCCCAGGGCCAGAGCCTGCGGGCAAATGAAGGGCTCCCTTAGCCAATATACCACTGGGGAGCGGGCTATCAGTGGGAAGCCATTGGGGCTGAGAACAGAATACCGGTGCAGGGAGAGACAGTTACCGCCAACCTACCGGGAGTGATCGCCGCAGCCGTCTGTGGGACTCGTCCATCCAGCCGTTTGTTGTACCAGAGACGTGTGCGTTACTGGCTGAGTAAGTACCACCGTGCCGTCTGGCACTGCGCTGCCCCGCGACCCTGCACCTGGCCAGGCCCCGCAACCCACCTTCCGACCTCCACCACCGGGCCCCGGGACCACCAAAACCCCCCTACCCACGGAGGGGAGAGAAACATCTCAGCTGCTCCCTGTCATCGCTCCCGGGATCCTCGTACAGAGCAGCGGTGGTGTCCCAACCTCACCACAAACCGTGGGTGGCGTCACGGACAATATCCCTAAACCAAACCTCCCCTTTCACTCACGGGCGAGGGGCGGCGCTGGAGTCCCCGGGATCCAGCCCACCGCTCGAGCCACTGACTGAGTGAGCAGCAGCAGCAGCCGGACCTGAGCAGTGGGTGAGCGCAGCGTCCCCTCCCCGCCCACGACATGTACACCACAACTTTCTATATGTACACTACAGCCTCCTATGTGTGTATCACTGCCTTCTATGTGTATACCATAATCTCAGCCTCATAAGTGTATACTACAGCTTCCTATGTGTATACTGCAGCCTCCTACTATACGTATATATTGAGAGCTTAATATTGCAGTCTCACCCTTTTATGTGCATACTAGGGTTGCAGCCCATCAACTGAGAGTTGCAACCTGCAGATGTCTGCTTTACCTATGCTGATTATCTAAAATAGGAGCAACGCCATATAATTTTATTTATTGCTTACACACATATGTTTGCAGGGCAATTGCCCCCATTTTGGATCTTTTTTTACAGCCCCAAAGCCTTTACTACGACCATTTTAAAGTCATTTTACAGCACAGAAGATCGGGTCCCAATTGACTTATATGGGTTTCGGGGTCCGGGGTCAAGCAAGTTTGGGTTAAGCCTGGGTCCTAAACCAAACTTTTCAGAAAAGTCCAGCCAAAACTGGGGAACCCGCATTTTCATGATTCAGCTCATTTCTAGAAGAGTTGAGCAAACTTTTTCAGAAAATGTTCATGAATTTCAAATTCGGTATGAGCCTTGGCTTGTTTGGCTCAGATCCACAAGCAATTTTCTCTAAAATCGGCAAAGATTGGTTTCATTAGGTACCTGTTCACAGTTTCACTAATGCTTTTCTTCTACCTTATTATCACTTTGGCTAGGACAGTGGTGCTGTATGATGAGAACAGATGACTGATCCTGCCAAGGAACGGATCGGTTCAAGATTGCCGATTCTGCCTGAGATTTCCGATCGGATTGTCAATCCTAGCCAGTCCGATCATCGATTCTATCCGAACCCATTAAATTCAATGGGAAGCAAAAGTGATGTGTTGTAAAAGAACGTAAGGAGACTGTAAAAGAAATAAAATAAAAAAGGGTAAAAGCAGTACATACAGAATCTCCTTGAGGCTGCAGTGGTACTTCCAGGGTCTGCTGGTACTTCCACTCATCCATGTTCACTGATTTCCCCTTCCTCCGGCATCTCTGGCTTCACCACACCCCCACACTCTGAGACAGAGTTTGTGATTGTTTGGAATCATAAACAATGTCTGTGTCCTTTATACTGGTGATAAAGAAAATTGGTGCAGAGTCCCCTCTGTATTAATATCAGCACAGATATAGCCACAGCCCAGCCGTGTGCTTATCTTGGCTGTGTATCAAAATAAGAGGAACCTCATGTGCCTTTTTTTTCTTCTATTTAAATAAATAAATAAATAATTTAAAAAACCTGTGTGTGGTACTTCCATTCCAATTTTGATACCCAGCCAAGATAAAGCCCAACAACTGAGGACTTGTATTCTTAGGCTAGGGATGCCTGTGCTTATTGTCCACCCAGCCTAAAAATAGCAGTCTGCAGCCACCCAAAATTGTTACATACATTAGATGTGACTGTCCTGGCACTTTACCCGCCACTTCCCAATTGCTCTGGTGCGATGGCAAGCGGGGTAAAAAGGGGTTAATAACAGCTATGAGCTGCAACTAAGCCCTGGATT
The DNA here is from genome assembly GCF_048569485.1 of Anomaloglossus baeobatrachus. Classification (NCBI taxonomy): domain Eukaryota; kingdom Metazoa; phylum Chordata; class Amphibia; order Anura; family Aromobatidae; genus Anomaloglossus; species Anomaloglossus baeobatrachus. The sequence goes on from NC_134358.1 coordinate 486,039,934, forward strand.
GGTGGTGAGTAGGGGGTCTATGAGATTCTCCCACTACTAATCCTATAAGTAAAAAGAAGTAAACAGAAACACACAGAAAAATCCTTTATTTAAAAAAAAATTAAAACACCCAGCCTCTTTCACCAACTTATTTACCCCAAAAGACCCAGGTCCGACTTAATCCACACTATGAGGTCCCACGACGATTCCAGCTCTGCTATATGTGAAGGCATAGCAAGCAGAGATAGCACATGGCCGCCCACTGTGAGCTTCAGGCAGAGAATGAGCAGCAGTGATGTCACTCAGGTTAGTTGCGGTCCCAACTGGAGTTTCCAATGGCCCTCCACCTGTGTCCGCCGGTAACCTGACTGCAGGGGACCTCAATGAACTCAATGACCTCACCTCAAAAAATCCTCTGAGGTCAGGTTGCCTGCAGTCACAGGTGGAGGGCTGTGGGAACCTTCAGCTGTGACTGTAACTAACCTGAGTGAGATCACCGCTGATCGTGCGGCTCAGTCTCTGCCTGAAGTTACAGCATGTAGTTATTGTTCTATGGCTGTGTACTGTACCTTCAGATCTATCAGAGCTGGAATCGTCGAGGGCCCTCATGTGGATGGCTTCGGATCTGGATTTTTTGGGGTTAATAAAGTGAAAGAGGATGGGTTTTCTGTATTTTATTTATATAAAGGATTTTTGTGGTGTTTGTGTTTTTCTTTTCACTTACAGATTAGTAATGGGGGTCTTATAGACCCTCCTCATTACTAATATAGGGCTTAATGGCCACTGTGGGTGGCCATTTACCCCTTATTGCCCCGATTGCCACTACACCAGTTCAATCGGAAAGTGCCGAGTAAAGTGCTGGGATTGTCGCACCTAATTGTTGCAACAATTCTGGGTTACTGCAGGCTGCTATGTTTAGCCTGGGAGGGCCCAATAAGCGTGGGTCTCCCCAGCCTGAGAATACTAGCCCCCAGCTGTTGGGTTTTATCTTGGCTAGGTATCAAAATCAGGTGGACCACACGCCGTTTTTTTTAAATTATTTATTTCAATAATTTTTTTAAAAAGCCGCATGCGGTTTCTCTTATTTTGATACCCAACCAAGGTAAGCACTTGGGGCTGCAGCCTGTAGCCGTGATCTTTATCTGTGCTGGTTATCAGTATATAGGGGAACACTGTCCCAATTTTATTTATTTATTTATTTTATACCACAATACACCTGCAGACAAGGTTGTGATTCCAATCAATCACAGCACTGTCTGGGGGTGAGGTCTGATTGCAGCCAATCATAGATGCTGGTGGGCGGGGAAAGCAGTGAATATGGAAGAAGGATAATTATTGGCCCTGGAATTAGTGCTGCAGCCGCAGGGAGACTCTTTAAGTATGTACTGGTTTAACCATTTTGCTACCTTTTTTTTTACAGTGGCCAATCACAGCCATACCAATACTTGACATGGCTGTGATGGGTACAAAGAAGATGGTTTTTGCCATCCAAACTTTTACCGATCCTTGGCAAGATTGCCGACTCAGATGTTCGATCTGTCCAAAGATCGTATAATTTTAACGTTTTCCGATCTTTGCAGATCAGGATCACTCCTCTCTAATGATGAATGTAGGGATGTGTTTGATGAGGGGTGGGGGTGGGGAGAGGTCAGAGGAGTGGATGGCTATTTATTTATTTTTTTTATTCTTAACTTTATGTGTGGATGTTGCAGCAGCCAATCAGGGCGCAGAAAACATCCACAGTGTTCAGACACAAGAGCTTTTGTCATTGGCTGCTTAAGTCACATGTCCCTCAGCATATAAAATGCATAGATAGTTACGAGGGTGATAGTGTAGGGAACGTTGTGTGCCAGAAATCATCATTTCATCATCTAGTGATTGCTAATGATATCTTTCCACAAATTGCTATTTCAGCCTCTAAATAGTGAAAAATCTGTTCTCCAGCTCCAAATTGCTTTTTCAGCCTCTAAATAGTGAATGTTAACTTAGTGCCAGGTGACTGACTGGTGTGGGACTGTGCAACAGCTGGTTAAAAGAGGGAAAGGGTGCATAAAACATGAGTGGGAAATCTCAAGGTCATGGTGGAAATGGGAATAGGCATGGTGTTTGAAGTCTACGTTGGGTAGGTGCTAATGTTCCTGAAAGCTCTATTGAACAAATAGCGGCTCATCCTATCTGAAGACAACTGAAAATTTCTGTTACTGGATGAGCTACTTGACTCCCTTTCTTTGGCAGGTGCCCAGTGGTACGACTTGTAGATGAAGGGCAGAAAGAGCATGTGTTACAGTGGATGGCAAGTGCTGGATCAAGTGGTCTCTCCTCTATCTCCACCTCAACATCACACATAGTACAATCCTCAGAGGTGGCACCTTAATTACCCTTGTTTCCCCCATGTCAAAAATTTACAACTGACGCAACCATGCAGCAGTGGTCGCATGTCTGCAGTTCACATGGGCAGCAAGGGTTGCCTAGCCTGGGCCTTATTTGATACAGCAAAGGATGACCTAATTTACTTTATGTGCCAACTTTGTAAACAATGACTCCAATAATTTGACAACTACATGCATGAACTGGCACATGCTCAACCAACATGTGTTATTCTGGGAATCTTGCTGTGCTAAAATGTGACCAAGCGGGTCTCTCCAACCACCGGCCGCCACATCAACCGTCAACCGTGTCTGCTGCTGCTTCTTTTTCTGTCACTGTGGCAAGTATTCTCACACAGGTCTCCGACTGCAGAATATATGTATGTGTGGCGCCCTGGATTAGCCAGGTCATCACAGATAACACTCACACACCCCCACCCCCATTAGACAGTGACAGCAGCCAAACATAAAATCCTTGTTGCCTCCCTCCAGGGTCTGATGTCCACACCAGGTGGGGCGGAGCCAAGCGGTTGGCCCCACCCACCGAGGAGTTCACAGGCCTGGAGGCGGGAAAAGTGTCAGAACAGGTTAGGAGTTTGAAGTGAGAGGAGCAAGCGCTTGAGTGTCTGGGTTTGTGGCCCAGGCACTGACAGCAAGGTTGGCAGACGGTGGTGGCCGTCTGCAGGAGTGGTGAAGCAACGCGGAACCGTAGGACCAGGGTCAGGCGTTGGCCCGCCGGTACCGACCGGGGAGCGAAGTGAAGCCAGCACACACAGGCAGGGCCATCGGACCCCGACCAGGCTTTGAGCCGCCGACAATAGTCAAATCCGAGTGTGACCAGAACCCCAGTGGTTTCCTAACAGCCAAAGACCCGATAGAAGGCAACCGCCCACACCGTGAGGGTATATGTGGCGCCCCTGAGGCTTCCGTCGCCACAGGTCATTGCACCCCATCCAGCGGTGTGATGCCCCATTCTGGGAGAGGAAGAGAGTGAACTCCGGTCCCCTGGTAAATCCACACTACACCCATTGTTAGGTACATACTGGGACCAGGGAAAGTGGCAGTTACCCCCCCATGCTGCATGCTGGGACGGGCCGTAAGACCCATCCCTGCTCCTATAGGTTCCAGCTTAGCAACTGGGGAGGTGGGAGGAGCCATCTGAGAGCAGACACAGATAGGAAGGTCAAGTTTAGTTAGTCTACCTCAGGGAGTGAGAGAGTGAGCATGTAGTTTGGGAAGAAGAACGAGAGAAAGGAGGGAGGAGGAGGCCTGCTGGAGGCAGGCAAGGAGGAGAAAAGGAAAGAAAGGAAGAAAGAAAGAAAGAAAGCTCCAAGTCAGACAGGAGCAGAGAAACAGAAGGAGACGCTTCCTGGTGAAGATCCTGGGACCCAGAGGTCCAGGTGACACCACGTAGGAAACAGAAGGAGTCGCAGGGCCACGGGTAGTCTGTATAGCTGTCGGGGCAGTTTAGAGCTACGGTGGCCTGTTCCACAATAACATCGGTGGAGGGATCAAGCTGCGACAGGGGACGGTCCCTAGAGACTGGAGGAGTGCAAAATCATCTCCAAACAGTAAAAACCGAGGCCCAGGGAACGTTGTAGACTCCCAGGGCCAGAACCCATAGCAGACTTCCAGAGAAGGGGTAATCAGCCGACAGGTGACCCCCCAGCCTGGAGGCTGTAGTGGAGGCCAAGCCAGGTTCATCCTAACAAAGGCAAGGCTAAGGAAGACAGCAGGAGAAAGAGACACTAAGAGAAGGGCACCGGCTTTTACTCTCTGAACCACCCAGAAACGGCGGAGGTCCCTGACAGTGGTCCCAGCAGTCCAAGGGTTTCTGCCGGCCGTGACAAAAACTGTGAGTAAAGAACTTGAACTGCACCCTTGAAGTGGTCTCTGTTATTTCAGCTGCATAGACATTCACAAGCACCAACTGTGCCCCGGGCATTGCTCCACCTGTGGGGAGCAGTACCACCATTGCTGCCATAACACCATCCCGGAGGCCTCACACAGCAGCGGCGGCTTAATAGCGTCACGAACACAACCATTATTCAGCAAGCCACATATTCTACTGACACCCACCAGGGCCACGGAGCCGGGCCCAGCCACCACTGACTACCACCGGACTAGTCCGGCCCGGCACCGGGTGTCCCACAGCCCTGGGGTGGGCGAGTCATATACAGCTACCGCCTAAGACTAGAGACCCAAGGGCCAGCGCCAGCGGGCAAACGGGCTCCTCCGGCATCCATACACCGGGGAGCAGACTACCGTTGGGGATCCATAGTAGTCAATCAAGTACATCAAGGTGCAGGGAAAGACAGTCGCCATCACCTGTCCAGGGAGAGACACTGCAGCCGGCTGCGGGACCCGTCCATCCAGCCGTTTGGTTTACTGAGGACTTTGTGCATCTTTTACTGAGTGAGTACACCCATGCCATCCGGCACCGCGCCGCGCTGTCCCTGCAACCCTGCACCTCACCCACCCAGCCTCCCCGTCACATCACCGGGCCCCGGGACCACCGACCCCTACCCACGGATGGGAAAAAAAACATCCCATCTGCTCCCTACCATCGGTCCCGGGATCCCTGTCACCAGCAGCGGTGGTCCCCATCTTCACCATGACCCATGGGTGGCGTCACGGACTAAATCCCCCAAACCAACCACCCTTTTCACTCACGGGCGAGGAGCGCCGCTCGAGTCCCCGGATCCGGCCCACCGCTCGAGCCACCGAGCAGCAGCCGCAGCAGCACCAGACCCGAGCGTTAGCGAGCGCGCAGCGGCAGCGTCCTCCCCGCCTGCGACATATGAAGCACCTAATAATCCTCCTATTCCTCCTCATTTTGCTTTCTCCTGAGTGACAACCAGCCATGTCTGGTGCATGTCCCATGCCTCACTGCAGGGCCAAAACACTATTGGTTCTCTGGGGTAATTGATGCCACTGTCCTGGTGTCTGTCCCTAATTTTTACAAACGTGGAGACTCCAAGTTGGGTTTTCAAATTGTGTCTTGTCTGTAGTGGCTGGAATCTCCGAGGAACAGGCCGACTCCTGTCACTCAGGCACCTTTTCATTTGAAGGCTGTAAATTCTGGGCCAGACCCTGCCTGGTGCATAGCCCATGCCTCACTGCTGGGCCAAAACACTAGGGGTACTCTGAGCCACTTGATGCTACTCTCCTGGTGTCTGCCCCTAATTTTGGGAAATGGGGATGGTGACTTTTAGTTGGGTGTCTTTGTTGTGTGTTGCCTGTAGCAGAAGGGCTACCAGATTGGCAGACCTACAACCACCTTTCACTCATCTACCTCTCTTACTATCCTTACATTTGTCTAGCAATAACAGTCTATGAAGCTTATATTGCAGCCACCTGAGTGTGATGGAGCAGAAAAGCAGTTTGAGCTGGTGCATGAGGTATGAGGGCTCCCAGCCCACCAGGCCTTTACCTGTTACTCATCCACCTCAATATTTCCTATATTAATAGTCTAGGAAGCTAATGGCTGTGCCACAACAGTGTGGCTGCACTGTAACATGGTTTGAGCTGTTTGGGCAGATTTTGGGCCCCCTTAAAGGTATAGTCTAGCTTTTGTTTTTGCCTCCCATTGAATTCAATGGGGTTCGGATATGTTCGGCTAACACAGGTGAAGTTGGCTAACATGAACCGAATTGAATTTTGGGAGGTTCGCTCATCTTGAATCTCTAGTTATGATAATAGTGCTTTATTTACTTTGATTGACAACAATCTCTGCACATACAGTATACACTGCACATACGTGCTACAGAGCTGGCTGTCAATCAAAGTGCTGTGAGTAATTACTATTGTGAGGGGTCACTGTAATGGCTCCCTGCACTGGCCATTTGAGTGGTCACAGGGAGAATATAAGGCTTGCACCAGTAAGCCAGGCAGGCAGGATTTTAATGCAGATTAACCATACACTGTATATGTGCCGCCCCTGCAGCGGATCGAACAGCTTGGATCCGTGTGATTACTTATGGCTCAAGGATCTCTGCCCCCGGGGGCTTGGGGCCACTCGAAATGTAAAAGGGGAGTTATTTACAGGGGATTATAGTTAGTGACGCCACCCGTGATGCACGGTAGGAAGGGATACCGCTGCTGATTATGGGAATACCCGGGGTGATGGAATGTGACAGCAAGGTGTCGTTGCCCTCCACGGGAAGGGGAAGGCCCCGGGACTCAGTGAGAACTGCCGTGGAATGCAGGGGTCACTCAGGTACTTACTCAGTCATTAAGTGTGACACCCTGGACAAGCCAGGGGTCACAGGTAATGACATCACCACACCCTACACCCCGGATAGGTACACCTAAGCTAGACCAGAAACCCTTGTTGCCTTCCTCCAGGGGCTGGTGTTCACACCAGGGGGTGGGCCAGGCGGTTGGCCCCGCCCACCGAGGAGTTCACAGTCCTGGAGGCGGGAAAACCAGGCAGATTAGTAGAGGACAGTGGAAGTGGAAGTGAGAGTTGAGTGGTAGAGGAGCAAGTGAGAGGAGAAAAGTGACAGGAACAGAGCCTGAAGTTGGTCCGGGTGTGTGCCCCGAACTGAGACAGCAAGGTTAGCAGACGGCGGTGACCGTCTGCAGGAGTGGCCTATCGGAGTTGCCGTAAGGACCGTGGACGGGTGGTGGCCCGGCGGTACCGGACCGGTACACAAGGAGAAGCCAGCACCATTGGCAGGGGCCATTTGGATCCCGGCAAGGCTTGGAGTCGCCGTGAATTTGCCAAATCCGTTAGTGAAGGGGACCTCCGGGTCTCCAAACAACTAAGTCCCGATTGAAGGCAACAGTCCAACCGTATGACAGAGACACCGCCACCGCCAAGGCACCAGTTTCTCAGGGCCAGCGCCTGCGGGCAAAGAGGGGCTCCTCCGGCCCAAATCCAAGTCGGGGAGCGGGTTACCGGTGGGAACCCATTGCAACCAACAGAAGTACTAGGTGCAGGGAAAGAGACAGTCACCATTAACTACCGGGGAAAAGCAACAGCAGCCGTCCGTGGGAACCGTCTCTTCAGCCGTGTGTTTTACCGAGAACTGTGTCAACGTCTCAGGCTGAGTGAGTACCACCGTGCCGTACGGCACAGCGCTGCCCCACTGTGGCGCCCCTGACCTGGTCAGGCACCACAGAGTATTGCACCCATGCGGGAGCAATGCTTCCAGGTAATCTCCAAAGGCCAGGATGAGGTGCACACACAAACATATAGTGACCAGGCCTCCCACATCACCAGAGGGGACCCTTGAGTAGCCAGAAGGAGTTAACTTTCAATTCCCAGCTGGGGGTGTGTTCAGGGGCTGGTTGCTAGGAAGCAGGGCAGAGAGAGAGAGGAAGAGGAGAGTCTGGAGGAAGAAGTTGAAGTGTGAGGAAGCAGGGCAGAGGAGCTCTAGAGTGTGAGACAGGTCCTGAGGAGTGCAGTAGCTGAAAGCGGGGGAGAAAAGGGTACCGTGGGTCGGCCTGAAAATCATCCAGAGAGAAGGGTGGCTGAGTACGGAGATCCCGGTATCCGAGCACACAAGGGGAACTAGATCCCCAGTACAGGCAGCAGATCATCCAGAGCTGCTTAACCTACAGGTGGAGGGGGTACTTCATGCCCTCACCACGACTACACAGCGCTTGAGCCAAGCAGCAATCTCCGGGCCCATAAGGGGACAGGGCCAGAAGCCATCCCACCAAGGCCACGCTGCCGGCAGACGAGCCAGAGAGAGGGGAGCAGGGTGGTAACAGCTTCCCTGGAGGGGTCCTACCACGCTTCAAGCAAAGGATCCTCCTAAAACAGAAAGAGTGCAAGGAAGGCGAGTGGACAGCTACCCTCAGAACGGCCTCCTGGAATTCCTGGTTCAACCTGGTTATCACAGTGTCGCCCGGGCATCTCACCGTGACCTCCAAACAGTGAGTAAACACGTTGAAAGACTTCTTGGACTGTGTTTGAGTCATTCTGCGACCTGTGGTCCCACACACATACACCGGGGCCTGGGGCTTGCCTCACTCTCAGGGGGCTAATATACTGACTGCACCCACCATCAGCCCCAGGCATCCCTTAATCTGCAGTGGCGGTCCCCGCTGACCGCAATACTGAGAGTGGCGTCACGACAATCCTAAAAGAAGGTTCCCTACCTGTGACCAGACTGTCCCATCCACGTGGAGTCCCTGAAGGTACTGCACCGACACATACTAGCGGGGCTTCACAACTTCTGGCGTCACGAACAGGATAAGGACTAGACCTGTTCAGACAGGTGACCGTGTGCCTCAGAGGTCCGACCGCAAAAATTGAACCGCCGCCATATTGCCATCTTCAAAAGCGCGCGCTGCAGCCCGCGCGAGGGAGAAGAGCACCGCCCACGAAGAGGTGTGGCCGCCCCAGAACCCCCACAATTCGGAGAGCGTACTGACCCAGGAAGTGAAAAGGGAGCGCGCAGATTTTTGAAGAAAAATGGACGCTGCAGGAGGTAATGCCCCTGGTCAGGGCGACGCAGCCCAAGCGATGCCAGCCCCCGTCGCGCTGGACGCAGCAGCGCCTGGTGCCGGTGCCGCGGTCGCAGCCGCGCCGGCTGAAATCTCCCCCATAATGCCAGTTTCCTTGCTGTATGTCCCAGGAGCGCAATGGCTGCCCCAATACGCCGGTAAAATAGACACGCTGACCGGGTTTAAGAAGAAGATCAGCACCCTGCTAGACATGCACGCGATGACTGGTAAGCAGAGGGCCGCTGTGGTGCTGGGACAATTGACTGAAGCAGCAGAATTGGAAGCTGAGTCCTGGACCAATGATGACCGGAGCTCTGTTGAGACCATCTTTGCCAAACTAGCAGCTGCTTTTGAACACCGCACCGAGGGAGAGCTGAGGACGGACTTCTATAACTGCCGGCAGAAGCCCCAAGATAGCATAAGAGCCTATGCCCTCAGGCTGCAGGCTGCACTACGGGCTCTCAAGCTGGTGGACCCTGTCAGTGATCAGGAAGGAAACCGGATGATGAAGGAACAATTCTTGCGGGGCCTGCGTTCTCCTGAGGATGGGAAGCAGATGAAGCTGTGGTCCCTGGAACACCCTGACGTGGACTTTGCCATTCTGAAAGACAGGGCAGTGAAAGCACTCCAACCTCCTGTGGACACAGACCCCGTCGCACCAGCATGGCCTGCCAGTTCCACGGCTGCAGGAGCGGAATCCTCCTCGCAGGCCCTGGTAACTGCAAAAGGACTCAACGCGCCAGCAGAGACCATAAGTACGCTATCCTCCCAGGTGCAACAGCTCACTAAGGATGTCGCACAAATCCTGAAAGCAATGCAGTTGCCCTCAGAGACCAAAGTCCCTCATCGGATCCTGCTAGCTGACAACCCAGAGGACGTCCCTTGGATGCGGAGGAGAAGAGGTCCCCCAACCCGAGGCAGGAGCAGTGATCGCTATGACTCATCTGGACAACCCATCTGTCGTCGTTGCCAGGAGGCAGGACACTATGCAAGGGCCTGTCCTTTAAACGAGCCAAACCTGGGGCCGGGGGCCAGTCCTCAGGATTAAGAAGATCAGGCCCAAGTCGCTGCTGTGATCAGTACGTGGGTGGACGTCCTGTCCTGTCCATCGTCCTGGACGGGATCCCTACCCCGGCGTTATTGGACACCGGCTCTCAGGTCACCACGATCCCGTATGTCCTTTATCGGAGGTTTTGGTCGGACGACGATCTCCGACCACCGGACCCCTCCCTCACCATCTATGCTGCCAACGGACAACCTATAGACCAGATCGGGGTCAAAGAGGTAACCATAAAGGTGGGAAGGCAGGAAATGAAGGGACAAGGACTGATTGTTGTGGACACTGATATTAGAGAAAGGAACCCGCAAATGATTTTAGGCACTAATGTCATAGAAAATTGCCTAGAGGAAGTGTTGTTGTTGCTTCACCAGATTGTTGAAGGTGCTGAGGGCAGGTCGCAAAGAGCCTTGCAAAAGGAGATCCGAATCATTCTGAGGAAGCAACAGGTAAAACAGACTGGCGGTGAGATTGGTAGTGTACGGGTGATGGATGCAAACCCCATTGTGATACCCCCACGGAGTGAAATGATGATGTGGTGTAGAGCAGCGGTAGGTCTCAGAGGACAAGATTACCAGGCTGTACTAGAGCCCACTCATTCAGACCACTGGCCCACGATTCTGACAGCCAGGGGGGTAGTTGATGTACACAAGGGACGAGTGCCTGTACGAGTGTTGAACTGTGGGGAGGAGGAAGCCAGACTACCAAGGTACGCTACCATAGCCAAACTGTTTACATGCTCAGATGACGCCATAACACCTGTAGGTCCCCTGACACAAGCTGACTCAAAAGAGGGCGAGACCTCCCAAAAGCAGTTAGAGGATTGGTGCCAGAAACTACACGTGGGGACTGACTCTACACCCGACTACCAGAAACATGGGGTTTACAGGGTCGTGCAGGAATACAAGCAGGTCTTTAGTAAGAACCCACTAGACTTTGGTAGGATCAAAGGGGTGCAACATCACATACCCACAGGCAGTCATCCTCCCATTAAGGAAAGACATAGGCCTATTCCACCAGCCCATTACCAGCGCACAAAGGACATGCTGAAGGACATGAAGGAGGCAGGCGTCATAAGGGACAGTTGTAGCCCCTGGGCGGCTCCCCTGGTCCTGGTAAGAAAGAAGGATGGCACGATGAGGATGTGTGTGAATTACAGACGGATAAATCAGATAACACACAAGGATGCCTACCCTTTGCCAAGGATAGAGGAATCCCTCGCTGCCTTGAAAGCCTCTAACTACTTTTCTACCCTAGATCTTACTAGTGGCTACTGGCAAGTATCTGTAGCAGAAGAAGATCGGGAGAAGACGGCCTTCACCACCCCAATGGGCCTCTGTGAGTTCAACAGCATGCCATTTGGACTCTGCAATGCCCCCGGGACCTTCCAGAGGCTTATGGAATGCTGCCTAGGGCACCTCAACTTTGAAACCGTCCTGCTCTACCTGGATGATGTCATCGTGTACTCCAAGACCTACGAGGACCACCTGAAACACCTGGCTGAAGTCTTTGAAGCACTATCCCGATATGGAATGAAGTTGAAACCATCCAAGTGCCATCTACTGAAGCCAAAGGTCCAGTACCTAGGTCACGTGGTCAGTGCAGAAGGAGTAGCACCGGACCCAGAGAAGGTCACAGTCATCCAGGAATGGCCCACACCTACTACCGTTCGGGAGGTACGTCAGTTCCTTGGCCTGGTAGGCTACTACAGAAGGTTCATCAAGGGCTACACGAAAATGGCAGCGCCTTTGCAAGAGCTCCTGGTAGGCCACCCAAAGAAGAAAGGAAAGACCTCCGGCCCGCCATTTCACTGGGGAGAAGCAGAAGAACACTCCTTCAGACAAATGAAAGGGGCCTTGACGGGTGAAGAGATCCTAGCCTACCCTGACTACGGTCTGCCATTCGTACTGTACACAGATGCCAGTAATGTGGGACTGGGAGCAGTGCTTTCACAGGTGCAGGGAGGCAAAGAGCGTGTGATTGCTTACGCCAGCAGGAAGCTCAGGCCTACTGAAAGAAACCCGGAGAATTATAGCTCATTCAAGCTAGAGTTCCTGGCCATGGTATGGGCTATCACAGAGCGGTTCAAGCACTACCTGGCAGCCACCAAATTCACTGTCTTCACGGACAACAACCCCCTGACCCACTTGGATACTGCTAAATTGGGTGCCATGGAGCAGCGTTGGGTAGCCCGACTGGCGAATTATGACTTTACTGTCAAGTATCGAGCTGGCCGCAAGAACGGCAACGCAGATGCTCTGTCCAGGATGCCTCACCTAGCAGACGAGGGTGAAGATGTAGATGATCTTGAAGAGATTGAGCTGCCAGCGTTCCATCGCCATGGAGCAAAACAGTGTCGGCAGTCGCGTGCCAACCGCCAAGAGGTGACCCTGAACCCACTACCTCACTACAACTGGAAGGAGACCCAGGAAAATGATCCAGCGGTAGGCTTGGTAAAGAAACTGATCAGCCAGCCGGGCGCCAGCCTTGACAAAGGAGCCCCACCTGAGGCACAGTACCTATGGAAGGAGAGGGGTCGATTATTCATCTATCAAGACAAACTTTACAGGAGCATCATTGACCCGAGGACGCATGAGAAGGTGTGGCAAGTGATTGTACCACAGAAGGATACGAGGATGGTGCTAGAAGCCTATCACAATGGTGCAGGCCACTTTGGTTGGAAGAAACTGGAGGCCCTACTGAAAGTAAGATTCTACTGGGTGGGCATGAGATCTGCCCTAGAGAAGTGGTGTCGAAACTGCGGGCCCTGCAATCTTAGAAGAAAAGACCAGCACAGCCAGAGAGCACCACTCCAGCCAATCCAAACTAAACGGCCCCTGGAGATCGTGGCCCTGGACCATGTAAAGTTGGCACCCAGCAGACAAGGCTACAACTACGCTCTCACTATGGTTGACCACTACTCCAGATTCCTGGTGGTAGTACCAGTCAAGGACTTGACAGGTCAAACTGCAGCCAAAGCTTTCCAAACACACTTCTGTCGACCACATGGCTATCCAGATCAAGTGCTCACTGACCAAGGACCAGCCTTTGAAGCTGAAGTGTTTAAGGAGTTTTGTAACCTATACGGCTGCCAGAAGATCCGTACTACGCCTTACCATCCTCAGACCAATGGCATGTGTGAGAAGATGAACCACATCATTCTCGACCTTCTGAAGACGCTCCCACTAGAAGAACGAAGTCAGTGGCCGGAAAAGCTGCCCGATCTAGTGGACATGTATAACAACATCCCTGTGAGTTCCACGAACTGCACACCGGCATACCTGATGAGGGCCAGACCCGGGAGATTGCCAGTAGATCTGGAAATGGGAGTTGAGACCCCTGAAGACCATCTACAAGGTGCTGATTGGGATTCCAACCGCCAAGCCCAATACAAGAAAGTACAAGAGTGTGTGGAGCGAAGCCTGACTCAGCAGCGTGAGAAACAAGAAAAGGCCTACAATCGAAAAGCACCTGCTGTTCCTTTGATGCCAGGAGATATAGTTCTCAAAAGGAAGAGAAGACGTCATAAACTTGACAATCACTGGGAAGAAGAACCCTATACTGTGTTACCATCGACGCTTAGCAATGAAAAGACATGCCTTATCAGCAAGGATGGAGGAAAAACAACAGCTGTCGTTTCTAGAGATCGCCTAAAGAAATGTCCTGAACAACTAAGAATCCCTGAAGAAATTCCCAACCCTTTGCCAGTTCAAGAACCAAAAGAAAAGATGATCCATACTGTACTTGGAGATTTTCCAGCAAGTTGGCCTCAATACAATGGAGCAGTAGTTATTCCGGTTATTACATTCCCTCAATCTGGAGAAGTAAGAGACCCAGAAGAACCTGTTCAGAACCTGGAAGAGCCAAATGTAGCTGAAGCAGAAGACCATGCACTGGCATCAATACCTAGCACACCTATTATTCACATTGAGACACATACATCGGGTGGGAGGACACAACCTCAGACAGATGACAGTATAGTACTGCGTAGATCAACCCGCAGCAACTTTGGTCAGCTCCCATTACGCTATAGAGAAAGTACAGTTTAGTTCAAAGTGACGGTATGAAAGGTAATGTTTAACCTGTTTATAGTTAAGTAACGTTTAAGCGAAATGTGCCCACAAGGACTATTGTGAGACCTCCTTAAAATGTTAGACCACTGGTTATGAACTGGCTTTAACCACAAACTTTTGCATTGTAAAAAGTTACCTCCTTGGTATCAACCACTGAGTCTGCCTGTTGAGGGGCATGGCTCTGCACCAACAAGGGGGCACGCCTGTTTATGGGGCCTGCCCTCCAACACTCGGAAGCGGGTACGCCTGTTTATGGGGCCTACCTTACACCACTCTCCTCAGGAGAGGAAGATTGGAGGAAAGGTCTGGGGAATGTGATGGCCCAGACCTGGTCACCAAAAGGACCGGCGACCTACCTCCTGGAGGTTTTTGGGTGGGTTTCGGACATGTGGGTGGTTGGTGGTGAAATGGTACCTGGTATGTTTAAATGTAAATAATTGCCCCTGTGTGGGAAAAGTTTGTATTTACCTTTTTCTTTCTCTTGTCTTTGCAGCCCGAGGACGTGCTGATGATAACTAAAGGGTAATGTGGCGCCCCTGACCTGGTCAGGCACCACAGAGTATTGCACCCATGCGGGAGCAATGCTTCCAGGTAATCTCCAAAGGCCAGGATGAGGTGCACACACAAACATATAGTGACCAGGCCTCCCACATCACCAGAGGGGACCCTTGAGTAGCCAGAAGGAGTTAACTTTCAATTCCCAGCTGGGGGTGTGTTCAGGGGCTGGTTGCTAGGAAGCAGGGCAGAGAGAGAGAGGAAGAGGAGAGTCTGGAGGAAGAAGTTGAAGTGTGAGGAAGCAGGGCAGAGGAGCTCTAGAGTGTGAGACAGGTCCTGAGGAGTGCAGTAGCTGAAAGCGGGGGAGAAAAGGGTACCGTGGGTCGGCCTGAAAATCATCCAGAGAGAAGGGTGGCTGAGTACGGAGATCCCGGTATCCGAGCACACAAGGGGAACTAGATCCCCAGTACAGGCAGCAGATCATCCAGAGCTGCTTAACCTACAGGTGGAGGGGGTACTTCATGCCCTCACCACGACTACACAGCGCTTGAGCCAAGCAGCAATCTCCGGGCCCATAAGGGGACAGGGCCAGAAGCCATCCCACCAAGGCCACGCTGCCGGCAGACGAGCCAGAGAGAGGGGAGCAGGGTGGTAACAGCTTCCCTGGAGGGGTCCTACCACGCTTCAAGCAAAGGATCCTCCTAAAACAGAAAGAGTGCAAGGAAGGCGAGTGGACAGCTACCCTCAGAACGGCCTCCTGGAATTCCTGGTTCAACCTGGTTATCACAGTGTCGCCCGGGCATCTCACCATGACCTCCAAACAGTGAGTAAACACGTTGAAAGACTTCTTGGACTGTGTTTGAGTCATTCTGCGACCTGTGGTCCCACACACATACACCGGGGCCTGGGGCTTGCCTCACTCTCAGGGGGCTAATATACTGACTGCACCCACCATCAGCCCCAGGCATCCCTTAATCTGCAGTGGCGGTCCCCGCTGACCGCAATACTGAGAGTGGCGTCACGACAATCCTAAAAGAAGGTTCCCTACCTGTGACCAGACTGTCCCATCCACGTGGAGTCCCTGAAGGTACTGCACCGACACATACTAGCGGGGCTTCACACCACGACCCTGCACCTCACCAGGCCCCGCACCCGGCCTGCCATCCACCCCTACCCCATCACAGGGCCCCGGGACAACCAACCCCCTACCCACGGAGGGGAGAAATAACAACTCTGCTGCTCCCTGTCACCACTCCCGGGATCCCCGTCCAGAGAAGCGGTGGTGTCCACACAATCACCACAACCGTGGGTGGCGTCACGGACAATAAATCCCCAAAACCAATCCCCTTTTCACTCACGGGCGAGGAGCGCCACTCGAGTCCCCGGGATCCGGCCCATCGCTCGAGCCACCGAGCAGCAGAGGCCGCAGCAGCAGCGGCAGCCGGACCCGAGCAGTGGGAGAGCGCGGCGTCCCCTCCTCCGCCCGCGACATAAGCAGATGCAGACAACTGGGTAAACCAAGTCTCTGACTGCCATTGTCCCTCAGAGGGGAGCTCGTCCGGGTCCAGTCCCCTACAGTGTTGCTGGTGGTCTGTAACCTGCCTCCTGGCACTTAATTTTAGAGTGTCTGTTGTGGTCCGGTAGCTTATAGCTATCCGGTGCCCGCTCCCCACTGTTGCTAAGTGGAGGAGCCTGCTCTCAGGGCTCATGCTTGGGATTTCAGTGGGCCGCTTGTTTGGAAAGCCCTGTCCCCCTCGTTACGCTAGTGCCCCAATTCTGGAGCTGGTGGGAACAGTCCATAAAGGCGCCGTTC
The DNA here is from genome assembly GCF_048569485.1 of Anomaloglossus baeobatrachus. NCBI lineage: Eukaryota > Metazoa > Chordata > Amphibia > Anura > Aromobatidae > Anomaloglossus > Anomaloglossus baeobatrachus. The sequence goes on from NC_134358.1 coordinate 486,056,176, forward strand.
TCCTCAGGTTAATTGACGGGTTGCGTACAGCTTCTCCATGACCTAGGGTCCATGCACCCCACCGTGCCTTCGGCCCCAGACTGGCGATTAGGTCCAGGCTGCTGACCGTCTACCCAACCGGTCCTTGCACCTAGCCTCAATCCCCTGCGACCTAGGATTTTCCTCTTCTGGGAGCTCCTTCTCCCCACTCCTCCCTCACTGGGAGCTACTTCTGTTCTGCCTATAAGCTCTGCTCTGCACTTCCTCCCTCGCTGACTTCCCCTCTCCCACCAATCTGTCTGACCCCTAGGTGAACTGCCCTATTTCGCTTAAGCAGCCCACTGGTGCGCCTGACAGGTGTAGTGCAAGGTGTCACTAGGATTTGTGAATGCTGATGGAGGCAACACTGCAGGATAGAGACCCAGAACCATGAGGGGTTGAATACTGCCCGGGTAGGGCAGTTTGCGCAGTACCCTGTGACGACCTGATAGTCCAGGGGCGTCACATATATGAAGGTAAGTACTTTTTTTTAGACATGTCAGGCTTCCTTTAAATCTAAGAATTCTCCTGAGTATCTATATTTTTTGAATCTTATATTACACTGACATTTCTAGTTTTACAGAAATAAAATTATGACACCCAGGGGAGTGATCAGTTTGTGAAACACATGGCAGTGCAACATGCAGTTCATCCTTATGACGTGCAATGAAATTATTTTGTGGTTTGGGTTTGAATGGGAAAATGAAACAAGATCAATAACAGGGTGGTAAGGTTAATATCATGTAAAGCAACATATTTAAAGGAAAATGCATAATTTTAAAAATCTAACTCGAGATTTTCTTAAATAACGAAATGTGAGTTGTTACTCTAAAGTGTTTTCTTAAAGTGTAGTAAAGAGTGGTAGTTTATATTTGTCCACTTGGTGGCACTATTCCATTATATTTGCATGGATGAAATAACTACGTCAGGGGAAAGTATGGGACTCTATAGCAGAAGTCCTATTTGTGCCCCCCACAAAAATAAAAAAAATAATAATATTCAATAGGATCAAAGAATAACATATCTCATAAGTTTGCAGCCCTTAAGTAATTTTTTTCCTAGTGAAGCCCCTTTAGTGTTCCCACGCATTAAGCTATCTCTTTCATGGCTCCCATAAAGGTATGTTGCTAAAAAAAAAGTGCCCTTAAACACATTATGATACCCCCACCAGGGCCGTACTTGGAGTTCATGCTGCGCTAGGCACTTTCAGTGGTGGCGCCCCCTTCTGATCAGTCAGATTATGGTTATGGTGCACACAGCTTTTTTTTTTATATTTCAGATAGATCCACTCTGTAACCCGCCCAAAAAACCCATAAATTCTAAAAGGAATTAACTCATATAATGCCATGCAAAAACGACTTGCTGTTCATATGTTCAGTCTTTTGGGTATTTTTTTTAACCGTGGCAGGTTTCCTCAGACATGAAGCGGCGAAAAGTGACCGGGTCATTATATGGGCGGCTGCTGCTTGGATGCCGCTTACTAGTTTATTAAAAAATGAAATAAAAACCAGTAAGATGTTGGAAAAAAACTACCAAGAAGCAACAAAAAAAAAAAATTGCTTCAGGATAAAATGACGATTGTGTCCTGAAGCGTCTTCTGTCTGAATGACTCAGGGGGTTCACAGACATCTACAAGACATCGTGTGATGGAACATTACATTGACACTGTTTGTGTTAAAAGGAATTTGTCACAAGGTTTTTGCCACCTAATCTCAGAGCAGCATAATGTAGAGACAGAGACCCTGATTCCAGCGATGTGTCACTTACTGAGCTGTTTGCTGTCATTTTGATAAAATCAAAGTTTTCTCTGCTGCAGATCTAGCAGTTATACAGAGCTCTTGCATCTGCTGGACTACCTGCAGCATGCCAAGTAGTCCTGTAATGATAATCTACTGCTGAGTACACAGTGAGTTTATCAAAACTACACTGCACAGCTCAGTAAGTGACACCGCTGGAATCAGGGTATCTGCCCCTACATTAGCCTGCTCTTAGATTAGGTGGCAAAAACTTTGTGACAGATTCCTTTTAAGACAAACAGTGTCAATGTAATGCTCCTCACTAAAGAGCAACCACCCTAAGTAAGCCCTGTGCTGTGCCCCAGAATAAATAATTGCCCATCACTGTCCTACCTGCACAAAAAATGACCCCACACCATCTCACTTATAGTATACAGCTTCCACATTATTCTCCCCTATAACATATTCCCACTACACTGTTCCTAGTGAAATATGACGGCCACACTGCCCCCTCAAATGAAAACCCCTACACTGTCCTCCCCATTATGAATTGTACCCTCCACACCTTCCTCACTTATGAACTATGATCTCCACTGTCCCCATCTCTACATGCAGCCCCCACTTCACTGTCCCCCTTATGTTGTCCCCACTCTATAATGAGCCTTATGCTTCACATTCTGCATACCGAGCCCTCCCAGGTTCCTAACTGAGCCCCCTCCATGCCACCCACCTCATGCCACCCCTTCTCCATATCAAGCCCCCTCCATGCCACCCCTTCTCCATTCCGAGCCCCCCATGCGACCTCTTTTCCATACCGAGTCCCCTATGCCACCCCTTCTCCATACCAAGCCCCACATGCGACCCCATTCTCCATACCAAGCCCCCTCCATGCCACTCCATTCTCCACACCAAGCCCCCTCCATGCCAACCCTTCTCCATACCGAGTCCCCCATGCGACCCCTTTTGCATACCGAGCCCCCCATGCGACCCCAATCTCCATACTGAATCCACATGTGACCCTATTCTCCATATCGAGCCCCCCATGTGACCCCATTCTCCATTCCGAGCCTTCACATGGTACCCCATACTCCATACCGAACCCTCCCATGGTACCCCATTCTCCATACCGAGCCCTCCCATGGTGCCCCATTCTCCATACCGAGCCCACCCATGCGACCCCATTCTCTACCGAGCACTCCCATGCGGCCCCATTCTCCATACCGAGCTCTCCCATGCGACTCCTTTCTCCATACCATCATGCTCCATCCCTTATGCTGTGCACTCCCCATCATGCTCCATTCTTATACTGTGAACCCCTATCATGTTATATCCCCCATCGCCAAAGTTTTTTTAAGTTTAGGTCTTGGTGCCGCCCCCTGGAAGGCTCCGCTCCAGGCACCAGCCCTCCAGCGGGGCCTCAGCCAACAAAAAAAAAATGTTGCTCCCTGGTATCGCCTATGCTGGCTGAGGCCACGCCCCTTCTGGTCACATGGGTATGATGTCAGCAGTTCCTTCTAGCCACCATGATTTATAGCCACAACCATTAGTAAAACACTTCTATAATGGAATTAGCATAATTAATCGATAGGGGGAGGAACAACAGACAGGGGGGCAGGAATCACTATCAAAACCCACCCCAGCTATTAGCTGATCGGCAGCAGCTGCTGTTGAGCAAAAAACTGCTAATTTTATAAACTTTACTTGCTTGTGTTTCAAAACCTAAACATCCCAGCTGACCATTAAAGGTATGTATAGAATCAGCCTGATAGTGCCAGTATAGCACTGGCTTTAGCTTATATACAAAAATCCTGGTGATTGGTGCGCTTTAAATGACATGCGCTGAGCTTTGATGTCACTTGTGTGGCACTATTTTTATTTTTGCACACAATACAACAAATTAATCTAATTTGATAAACATCTCCCTCATGCAGATTTCAGGGGGTACAGTGTTTAGGTCGACCTTTGAGCAGTTTGAGTGAAAACATTGATTTGAATGATATAATCATTTGTTACCACTAAGCAGTGATTATAAGGTTACTGCTGAGTTTAACTGGCGTTTAGAAATCTCTATGTAGTGGGCGCCCTCTATTGGCAGTTGCAGGCATACAGCAATTCATTTAACGGAATGGTTGTTTGACGCAGAGGATTTGGAGTTTTCCATGTAAAAATCCACCCTGTAAAAGGATTGTGCCACTTCATGTTGAAATTTAGTAAAATGAGTTTAGTCATCATGGGGTAGAGAGGAATATTACAGTCTGTATCTGGAACACTAAACCTCATATTACCAGGAAAGAATATGAGAAAAGATAATCCACCACTAACTCTGGTATGTAAATTCAGATTATCCTCTTTGGTATGAAAGGGATTAGTCAGGTTTTATTAACTCTGTGTTCACTTCATGGTTACTCTTTTTGGGTAAAAAAAAAAATGTTCTTTTTACCAAAAGCTACTTCCCTCTTGTCCAAAAAGTGTGCGAAAATGTGGTGTCCATCCCAATTCACGAACCTAAAGCCCGCTTTACACGCTACAATATATCTTACGATGTGTCGGCGGGGTCATGTCGTAAGTGACGCACATCCGATTGTAAGTTACATTGTAGCATGTAACAGCTACGTGCAATTGCGATTGAACGTTAAAACGTTCATCGCATGCAAAACGTTCATTTCCGAAAAAATTGAACGTCAGATTGTTCATCTTACCCGGGGTAGCACACATCGCAGTGTGTGACACCCCGGGAACGATGAACAGATCTTACCTGCGTCCTGCGGCTCCCGGCCAGCAATGCGGAAGGAAGGAGGTTGGCGGGATGTTTACGTCCCGCTCCCCTCCGCTTCTATTGGCTGGCTTCCGCGTGACATCGATGTGATGCCGAATGTCCCTCCCACTCCAGGAAGTGGATGTTCACCACCCAGATCGAGGTCATATGGACGGGTAAGTACGTGTGATGGGGTTAATCGTTTGTGCGGCACATTCAACAAATTGAACGTGCCGCACATACGATGGGGGCGGGTACAATCGCATACGATATCGTATGCTGGATCGTAGGGTGTAAAGCAGACTTTAGGTCTTCCTCACGCCACCACATTTTCTGAACCACATAACAAAACATCAGATCGCACTAGGACCAATGTTATTCTATGGGGCCGAGCATATGTCTGAGTTTTACCTTTGACGGCGCCGGTCCGAGGAAGAAATGGTAGCATGTCCGAATTGGATCTAAAATATCGGACTTCATTTGAATGAGTGGTGGCTGCAATTTATGTAGGAAAAACTTCCTCACAGGTTCCCTTTAATTTTATAATTAAAGAGCTTGTCCAGGTTTGTGAGAAATAGGAGAAACAGGATTTCAAAAAAGTGTAATAAAATTACAACTTTTAATTTCAATTACTTAAAAACCGCATACTTGCAGTTTTGTGAACTTTGACACTCACTGACAGCACTAAAGAATCATTAGCACGTGCAGTGTACGTGCCATGAGAATTCAGACATCTGTAGTCACACAGAGTGACTGCAGACTTTTATCACATTACATGAATACATCACTAGGACCACTATTCATACATGAATTCAGCACAAGAACCACCATCAGCACAAGAGCCACCATCAGCACATGGTACATCAATTGTAATGTCGCTTCAGCCCCATATACATACAAAAATATCTAAAAATTATACATTTTCTTGCTCATCACATCCCAAAGAAAGCCCCAAGAAAGTGTTAGGAGACGGTACACACTTCTGGCTCAGTGATTAGTACTGCAGTCTTTCAGTGCTGGGGGCCTGGGTTCAAATCCCACCAAGGACAACATCTGCAAGGAGTTTGTATGTTCTCCTGTGTTTGTGTGGATTTCCTCTGGGTTCTCTGGTTTCCTCCCACACTCCAAAGACATACTGAAAGGGAAGTTAGATTGTGAGCTCCAATGGGGACAGTGATGTCAATGTATGTGAAGTGCTATGAAATTAATAGTGCTATATAAGTAAATGAATATTATTAATAAAATACTCTATGAGTCATGATTTCTTTTGAAATTCCCAGAAAGTTTTCATTTTGACAGGAACTCCAAGAGAGACACTGACACTGAAGTCAACAATGTATCACTTAGTTTACTGGGTACAGCAGTTTTGACACAGAGATTCTAGAAGTAGCAATGCAGCAGAGTTCTCTATGTACACCAGGCTCTCTATGTACAAAGAGAGGTGCTAATCAGAGGGGAGGGGCGGACTAGTGTAGTCCAGGCAATGATAACCCCAGGTAATAAAACCTTCACTATAAGTAAACAACAGCACAACAGGTTAATAAATGACACATTGTTAAACTACTCTGTGTGTCAGCCTATATCTGCTGCTGTCTTTAGATTGCATAGCAAAAACCTGCTGACAAATTTGCTTTAGCTCCTTTATTTGACGTACGAATATGTCATGGGTGGATAGGGGTTTCCAACCAATGACATATAAAAAAATTGTTTAAAAGAACTGCGAGTCCTCAGTGGTTGATACCTTTTAATGGGTAACTGAAAAGATGGTAATAATTGCAAGCTTTCGAGACTACTCAGGTCTCTTCATCAGGCATGGTATAACACAAAATCTGAAGAGTCACATGACATATAGGCACTCATGACAATCGCATGGGGCGCAATAGCTGTGCATGCACAATCACTAACGGAAGCTTGGCTTACCTGACAGAATAGAAAGAGATAAAAAAATTATGTGCCTAAAAATAGTACTAATAAAAACTTCAACCTCTCCTGCAAAAAACAAGCCCTCACATGACTCTCAGAAGAAATACAGAAACATTATAGCTCTCAAAATATGGCAATGCAAAAACATTTTTTTGTAAAAAAAAAAAGAAAGTGTTTCCTAGTCTGTGATAGTAATCAAACATAAAAAAACTATATAAGTCTGGTATCACTGTAAGCGCACAGACCCACAGGATACAGTTGTCTAATCACTTATGACGCTCGAGGAACAACGTAAAAAAGAAATAAAGCCAATTTTTGACCTGCTATTGATGTGTTTATTCTGCCTCCCAAAGTTTGCATGTAGTCTTTGCTCACATTTATCCTGCACTCTGCGCTTACACTGGGGTTTCCATATAAATCTTTGAAATACGTGGTTTAGACAATGCCCCCGACAGAAGATTACCTATAAGGAGGCAGATGGAGACACTGTGGACACGTTCTAGCCTGCACAAAACCATGGTCAGCTACACATTTATGTACCTCTGAAAAGCTGGACATTAGTAAACGGAGACCAAATGGAGCCTGAAGTAACTTTGCCCACCTAGTTAGTGATTCAGATATTTAGGTAGAAAATCCGATGTAAGTGCTCAGCATAGAGCACCGGTTACATGTTAACTGATCTAAAATGTTCTCTACCCCAAAATGCCCCTCAAAAAAGCTTCAACTCAACCCACAAAAACAAATCCCACTCAGGTAATTCATCTTTTAATAGAAATATACAGTAGGTGTCCAAGGTACTGGCAGCACAAAGGCTCTGGAAAAGCAACATTGCTCCCACCAAAAGAAATATAGCGAAAGCTGCATACCTAAATCCAAATGCCCCCCCTTCTAAGCCCCACAATGTGCTTAAAACACTTGTTTTGTTATACATGTTTATTTTCCTTGTGTGTATTGAAACAACACAAAAAATTAAGAGGAAAAAAAAAGCAATATGGGCATAATATCACATGAAAACCTAAAAATGATTTGGACAAAATTGTTGGCATCTTTCCAAAATTGTGGGTAAACAACTTTATTTCATGCATGTGATGTTTGTTGAAACTCATCTGTGGCAAGTAACAGGTGTGGGCAATATGAAAACCACACTTGTTGACTCAATCTTTGCAATGTTTTTCTGTATGTGACACATTAAACATGGAGAACAGCAAAGGAGAAGAGAACTGTCTGAAAACTTGAGAACCAACAGTTTTGAAAAATATCAACAATCTCAAGGTTACAAGTCCATCTACAGAGATTTTGATGTTCCTTTGTCCAAAGTGCACAACATAATCAAGAAGTCTACAACCCATGGCACTGTAGCTAATCTCCCTGGATGTGTATGGCACAGAAAAATTGATGAAAGGTTGCAGCACAGGAAAGCTTGCATGATGGATAAGCAGCCCCAATCAAGTTCCAAAGAAATTCAAGCTTTTTGATGAAGCACATTATTTTACTATTTACAAAGAAAAGAACACAATACAATACAGCCAACTGTGGAGGAGTTTCAAAGATGTTTTCAAGTTCTCTTGCTCCCTCTGACACTGGGTGCCTTGACTGTATGCAAGGCATCATGAAATCTGAAGATTACCATAGGATTTGGGGTCACAATGTAGTGCCCAGTGTCATAAAGCTGGGTTTGCATCCTAGGTCATGGGTCTTCCAGCAGGACAATGACTCCAATCAAACTTCAAGAAGAACCCAGATATATATAGAAACAAAGTGCTGGAGAGTTCCGACGAGGCAGCAATGAGTCTAGATCTAAATCCTATTGAACACTTGTGCAGAGATCTTAAAATTGCTATTGGGAGAAGGTGCCTGTCATGACTGTAGCCACTCTGATGGTTTAAGTCAGGTGGGAGTGGTCTTTTCTGTTGCACCTTGTTCCAGGACTTTATTATGGTGTGGAGACCTCCGCCAGTAATAGTTCCTGCTCTGCAGCGTGCACAACTGTTTCTTATGAGTTAGCCCTGGTCCATCCTGCTACTCAGCTTACCTCTCCCTGACCTCTGATTCCCTTGTACTGTTTGTCTGCCCAGTCTCCCAGACCCCCTTTCTGTGTCTCGGTTTGTACTTACTTGCTCTCCTTGCCTCTGACCTCAGTAATGTTTCCTGATTACGGCTCTGCTTCCTTTTTTTGTCTTTTGACGTGACCTCCCGGCTCCTGACCCTCGTGCTTCCACCTGTTTACGGCTTGCTCACTCCCTTTTTCAGACGTGACTTACTGGTTAAGACTTAGGGGTACTTTGCACGTTACGACATCGCTACTGCAATATCGTCAGGGTCAAATCGAAAGTGACGCACATCCGGCGCCGGTAACGACGTTGCAACGTGTAAAGCCTAGAAGCACCGATAAACGATCGCAAAAGCGTCGTAAATCGGTGATCTGTGTAGTATCGGTCATTTCCATAATTTCGCTGCAGCGACAGGTACGATGTTGTTCCTTGACGACGTTCGTACGGCAGCACACATCGCTGTGTATGAAGCCGCAGGAGCAAGGAACATCTCCTTACCTGCGTCCCGCCTGCAATGAGGAAAGAAGGAGGTGGGCGGGCTGTTTCATCCCGCTCATCTCCGCCCCTCTGCTTCTATTGGCCGCCTGCCATGTGACGTCGCTGTGATGCCGCACGACCCACCCCCTTAGGAAGGAGGCGGGTCGCCGGACAGAGCAATGTCGCAGGGCAGGTAAGTGCGTGTGAAGCTGCCATAGCGATAATGTTCGCTACGGCAGCTATCACAAGATATTGCATGTGCGACGGGGGTGGGGACTATCGCGCTCGGCATCGCTACAATCGGCTAGCGATGTCGCAGCGGGCAAAGTATCCCTTAGGCTTGCTGACTGCCCTTTCACTGGTGCATGTGCCCCCTTGTGGGCTTTACTCTAACTGCTCTTTGGAGTTCTATCTCTATTCTGTTTCTGCGCTTCCTGGTGAAAGCCTGACAGTGCCTTTAAATATGAGAGACCTGGAGCAGTTTGCAGAAGAGTGATACAAAATTCCAGGGGAGAGGTGTAAGAAGCTTGTCGATGGTTATAGGAAACAATTCATTGCAGTTATTTATTCCAAAGGGTGTCCAAGCAAATATTAAGTTGAAGGTGCCTTATTCTTACCATTTTGGGAGTTTTGTGTGAAATTATGGCTGCCACATTCCTTTTGCTTTTATACAGGCTATGATAGTCCCTTCTGATTGACTTTACTATGACATGTGATGTGATCACTGCAAGACATCATTTTGTGGACGTTTTGCGGTCCTTTCTAAAGGCTGCTTTACACCAGACAATCTATCGTGCGATAGATCGTTGGGGTCACGGTTTTTGTGACGCACATCCGGCATCGCTGGTGATGCCGGCCTGTGTGACACCTCCTAGCGACGCAGTATCACTCACAAATCGTGAGTCGTGTACTGCTCGCTAGGTTCCATAATATCGTTTAATTTAGTTGTTCATCATTTCCGTGGTAGCACACGCCGCTCCGTGTGACACCCCGGGAACGATGAACAGCAGCTCACCTGCGTCACGCGGCCGCCGCCGGCTACGTGAAGGAAGGAGGTGGGCGGGATGTTTACGTCCCGCTCATCTCAGCCCCTCCGCTTCCATTGGCCGGCGGCCGTGTGACGTCGCTGTGACGCCGAACGTCCCTCCCACTCCAGGAAGTGGACGTTCGCCGCCCACAGCGTGGTCGCACGAGAGGTAAGTACATGTGACGGGGGTTACCGACTTTGTGCGCCACAGGCAGCGATTTGCCCGTGATGCAAAAAGGACGGGGGCGGGTACGATCGATTGTGAAATTGCACAATCGGTCGTACCGTGTAAAGCAGCCTTAAGGCTAATGCAATGTTCTGCAATGTGTAAAATGACAGTCATTCTAACCATTCTAGGCAACTTATGGAAAAGTTCTTTGAATCTACCAGGTTTAGTAAACTTCTAGAAATTTGAAAGGAATTTGATTCACATGAAATCGATTCACTTGTTTCTAGTAATATCCTAAAGAAAAAAAAAAAGCTATTCACATTGAAAATCTGCATCACATTTGTAATGCATGAACTTAGGTTAAGATTATTTTATTATGGTAGTTATGGAATGGTTTCTTTTATAAGGATTTGGAAATGATTTTCTGTTAACCACAAAATATTTAAAGAGAATGAGTGATCAGGAACATGGATGTTAAAATAAAGGTTTGGGCATTATTGCGCTGTAATACTATGTAAAAATCAACAGCCTGGTAGCTGGTTAATTTACATTAGAAGTTTGGGTTTCCTAGGCTCTTCATGCATTGGGCTCAGCCTCTCTGCTTCCTGATCTCAATATGCATAAGCATCGCTACCGGCGCCATTTTCCTGAAGCCCACCGTGAAATCAATGTGTGCAGGTGTCGGTGCAAAAATTAAAATAATAGGAAAATTCGGACACCAGGGACAATGGAGGGGTTGAGTTAAAGGCCATACCCATAGTCCCACCCCAATGCACAAAAACTTAGGAAACCCAAACTTCTAATGTAAATTATATAACATTCAAGCTGCAGGTTTTTTAACAAGCATGATCTTGATGACAGGTTCTCTTTAAAAATGTGTTAGAAGACAAAATTGTGGCTTATGTGGTGCCCCTGAGGCTCTGGTCGCCACAGGGTACTGCACCTCAGTTAAGGTGTGGTATCCATCTCAGGTAAGGGGGGGTTAACCATCAGTGTCACCACATTTCATCGCACAAACAGCCAGGTGCTTCCCACTGGGGAGCTGTCTTGGGGCAGACGGGGGGTGGCCATATAGAGTCATGGGACTTTCCAGTCGCTACGGCAACCACCGGGGGGGCGGGCACCATTGGGGGTAGAAGTAGGCACAACGCAGTCACACAGAGCAGAGGAGTCGGGACCATATAGTATGATACCACTCTGATCCCTGGAGGCTACAACAACTAAGGAGACTATTATGCCTTAATGAAAAAAGAAAAAATCTCCTGATGAACTCCGTCTACTATTGAAATGGAGTTAAACGCGTCGAGATCTTGAGAACCTTTGATTTGATTCTTTTGGATGTCTGTAGGCACCGTACAATAAGAAATGACAGATAAGTGCTGATCTATTTCTAAACCCTATTGTTCATATTGATTAAAAGGTCTTTTCGATTGGTTCCCTGTGACTGTTAGTAGGGAATTTAGGGCATATAAGGGAAAGCCGCCGGGGAATGGGGGCATCGAAAAATGAGGATGTACTCCATTGTTAGGCAGGAGAAAGAGGACTAAGGGATAGTTTAGTGGAATTTTTCACGAACTGTGATTTCAATTTTGAGACAAATTTTTTTTGTTGTGTGTGGGATTTTCCTGTACTCCCTTATATGTACAACTATATTGGGGTGCCTGGAGACATTAGGTGGTTTTGTTACCTTTAATAAAGGTTCTTTAGGAGGCCTTTAAAAATTATAATTGAAGAGGGAGAGTTAGGAAAAGGAAAAGGGAGAGCCGCCGAGGAATCGGTTAAGTAAGGATGTGCTTCATTGGCAGGAAGGAATACACCCTGATAGGGTAAGAACAAGGAAAGAAATTCCTCCCTTTGCTCTTTTTCTGTATTGATTTCTTTAGACACTTGATGAATAAGGTCACATACTCTCTACCTTAAGTGCCTCAACCAATCTGATAAAGAAACCGATATTTCGGTAACTTTCAACTTGTGGAATTTTTACTTTTTTTTTGTTTTGAGTTAAACTTTTAATGTATACTAATAAAAAGTAAATTTTATTAATAGTTAATGGGTATATACGGCCAGCCCAGCATGTAACCTGCATTTAGAGGGTACGCACAAGCCATGGCCAAGATATTTAGATAATTAGTTGGGGAGGTGATGTAAAACTTTGTCCTGCGTGAACAAAAGGCTCTAACCTGTTTACGGTGGGAATTAATCTGAAGCAGAGGAATTGTATTTCAGTAAAACATATTTTTAATCTACAAAAATATATTTTTCCAGGAATTTTAAAGTTTGGACACACGCTGGTATTGACTCCAAGGAGAACAAAGCAACAAAGACAGGATGTCTAGAAAGCTGCTTCAAAGTCATGAAACCAAAATACAGGATGCGGAGACTTCAAACATGGCTAATGCCCACTAACCTGCTCTAATTCAACTAAATACTATAAAATGATAGTAAATATATGTACGCTGCCACATAAGAATATGATTCTGATCACAATATTGTACTATAGTGAGATGTACGGCATTGTGTACGGCAGCTGCTGTATTTTGGATGTTGGTGATGAAACAGGTGGAGCTGGGAGTGTCCCCATATGCCATTCCGGAAACAAAGCTCTGTCATATGAACCAGCAATCCAAGCTCATACACAGGACCCTGTCTCCCTCCTCCTCCTTCCCCTGCCTGACTCCTTAAAGCTAACACTGTAAGAAAAGTGCGGGCGACAGGATGGCTGCAAAGAGAAGACGAAGAGACTTGAATACTGGGGTAAGAGCACTCTAATTGTTAGAATACAACATGTAAGGCAACTGTATGTCCGTACAAATCCTGATGATGACTATGCAAATTCACAGCGTAATCCGAAGACGAGCGGAAACTGTGATTGCTATGGAAATAATGGAGACAGCAGAATGGAGATATACAACCACTTAGAGCCGAGTGATGATGTTCTTCATGTGTCTTGTTCTAGAATAACTTTTTGTCTTTGTGTTATCTTCATCCTTCAGTATTATACTTTTATTACTCTTGTTATTATTTCACTTTGAAAAAATGTAATTACATTCCGCCTCAGACTTATCCACAAAGGATCAGGTGAATCCCCCGGTCGTCAAGTTTCCAGATTTGGACCATCATCTCCGTACATGAGCAGTTCTTGGCACAATACACTTAATGCAGCATGTACAGAGAAGGACAGCAGCTCATTCATTTATTATTATTATTATTATTATTATTAATAATAATAATAATAATAATAATATTTATTCACTTATATAGCGCTATTAATTCCACAGCACTTTACATACATCAGCAACACTGTCCCGATTGGAGCTCACAATCTAAATTTCCTATCAGTATGTCTTTGGAGTATTTAACAAACTCACTTTACTATTATATACAAGCAAATTAGTGAACAAGGGTTTGGTAATATTCCATGTGGCTGAACAGTGACCCCACAGAATCAATGTTACTGGGGGGCCCTGGCATTTCAGTCCAATACTGTTTACGTTAATATCTTTTACTGTTCTGGATATTATCCACACAAAGCAGAGGCGTAGGGAGGGGGTCAGCTCAGAGCAGGCGAAACATCTGAGTGGGCTCCTAACCAGGTAACCATGTGTATAACTACATAATCATAGGTATAGGCAAGGTCAGACTGGGGTGTCTGTGGCCTACCAGGGGAACTGACTTTAGGGACCCACCCTACAGCTATGTGTAAATACCTATTAGCCGTTATCCCCGTTATAGTGGAGCAATGACTGTAAGACACAGGCGGCTCCTGCACATCTACTTTGCACCATAAGTGGTGTACTGTTACATTAGTTTGCAGTAAAGGGGATTTTTCGTGACAAATTATCACCAATCCACAGGTTAGGTAGGTGATAACTTATTGATTGGTGGTACAAGACCAGAGGAAACCACATAGATCAGATCGGAAGAACAGAGAACTTTTATCCCTGACAGGGCACTTGTATCCCCATTATAACATGCATCGGCGACAGGTGGGACATGTGGCCGTAGCTCCATTCATCCTTTTTGAGGCTGACAGAAAAACCCAAGAGCAGCACATGGCAGCCACTGAGGGAATGAATGGATCATGGGTTGAGTCAGACATGAGCTCCAGTGTAATGGGGATAGAAGTTGCACATTTTACAGATCGGTGAAGGTCCCAGACCCCCACTGATAAATAAGTTATCACTTATCCTTAGGCCACGTTCAGACTTTCAGTATTTGGTCAGTATGTTACCTCAGTATTTGTAACCAAAACCAGGAGTGGGTGAAAAATGCAGACGTGGTGCCAGAGATTCTATTATACTTTTCCGCTGATTGTTCCACCACTGGTTTTGGCAACAAATACTGCTGTAAAATACTGACCAAATACTCGGGCCCTAGAAAAGGTGATTACTTGTATTCAGTAGAGAACCTCTGTAAGTGCATATTTGCTGCAGTGTAATAGTCCCAGGACAGGGAGGAGTTAAATGACAAAGTATTTACTCTCTATTGGAAATATTCTCCCTCTATAGAGAGAAAAAGTGACCTCCATACACAACACAATCTACTATACCAAAACCAATAATACCACATACAAGGGAGAAATACCACCACACCGTGACCAGACAACATATTACCCCCACATAGTGACAGAATACAACCACATACAAGGGAGAAATACAGCGCCACTATGACTAGACCACATAATGACCGAATAAAACCACATACAAGAAAGTAATACAGCGACACTATGACCAGATCATATAATGACCGAATATAGCCACATACAGTGCCTTGAGAAAGTATTCGGCTCCCTTGAATTTTTCAACCTTTTCCCACATTTCAGGCTTCAAACATAAAGATAACATTTTTAATATTATGGTGAAGAATCAACAACAAGTTGGACACAATTGTGAAGTTGAGCGAAATGTATTGCTTATTTTAAATTTTTGTAAAAAATAAAAAACTGAAAATTGGGGCGTGTAATTTTATTCAGCCCCTTTACTTTCAGTGCAGCTGTTCACTCCAGAAGTTCATTGAGGATCTCTGAATGATCCAATGTTGTCCTAAATGACTGATGATGATACATATAAGCCTCCTGTGTGTAATCAAGTCTCCGTATAAATGCACCTGCTCTGTGATAGTCTCAGTTTTCTGTTTAAAGCGCAGATAGCATCATGAAGACCAAGGAACACAACAGGCAGGTCCGTGATGCTGTTGTGGAGAAGTTTAAAGCTGTATTTGGTTGCAAAAAGATTTCCAAAACTTTAAACATCCCAAGAAGCACTGTGCAAGCAATCATATTGAAATGAAAGGAGTATCATACCACTGCAAATCTACCAAGACCCAGCCGTCCCTCAAAAATTTCATGTCAAACAAGGAGAAGACTGATTAGAGATGCAGCCAAGAGGCCCATGATCACTCTCGATGAACTGCAGAGATCTCCAGCTGAGGTGGGAGAGTCTTTCCATAGGACAACAATCAGTCGTGCACTGCACAAATCTGGCCTTTATGGAAGAGTGGCAAGGAGAAAGCCATTTCTCAAAGATATCCATAAAAAGTGTTGTTTAAAGTTTGCCTCAAGCCACCTGGGAGATACACCAAACACGTGGAAGAAGGTGCTCTGGTCAGAGGAAACCAAAATTGAACGTTTTGGGCAAAATGCCAAACTATATGTTTGGTGTGAAAGCAACATAGCTCATCACCCTGAGCACACCATCCCCACTGACAAACATGGTGGTGGCAGCATCATGGTTTGGGTCTGCTTTGCTTCAGTAGGGACAGGGAAGATGGTTAAAATTGATGGGAAGATGGATGGAGCCAAATACAGGATGATTCTTGAAGAAAACCTGTTGGAGTCTGCAAAAGACATGAGACAGGGACGGAGATTTGTCTTTTAACAAGACAATGATCCAAAACATAAAGCAAAGTCTACAATGGAATGGTTCACAAATAAACGTGTCCAGGTGTTAGAATGGCCAAGTCAAAGTCCAGACCTTAATCCAATCAAGAATCTGTGGAAAGAGCTGAAAACTGCTGTTCACAAATGCTCTCCATCCAACCTCACTCAGCTCGAGCTGTTTGCAAAGGAAGAATGGGCAAGAATTTCAGTCTCTCGATGTACAAAACTGATACAGACATACCCATGCGATTTGCAGCTGTAATCACAGCAAAAGGTGGCAGTACAAAGTATTAACTTAAAGGGGTCGAATATATTGCACGCCCCAATTTTCAGTTTTTTATTTTTTACAAAAATTTAAAATAAACAATAAATATCTTTCAATTTCACAATTGTGTCCCCCTTGTTGTTGATTCTTCACCATAACATTAAAATTTTTATCTTTATGTTTGAAGCCTGAAATATGGGAAAAGGTTGAAAAATTCAAAGGGGCGAATACTTTCACAAGGCACTGTACAAGAGAGTAATACTGTGACACTATGACCAGACCACATAATGACCAAATAATGCCACACACAAGAGACAAATGCCAGCACACCGTGACCAGACCACATAATACTACCACACAGGGACATATAATACTACAATAATGATCATGAATAAAAGCCACAATACCAATAACACTAATAATATCATCAGTGCCATTTTAGACAGGAGCTCTGTATATAGTGTACAGGTAATACAGTGATCACCACCGACATTATACACAGGAGCTCTGTATATAGTGTATAGTGTGTGTATGTGTGTACATATAATACACTGTCACTTCTTCCTGCCATGACTCAACTCTGCAGAAAATAACACACAGTCACCTATAGCTGATTACTTCCAGAGCACATTCCACACTTTTTCAACAACTTCTACACTACATCAGACGTTTGTTCTCCCATGGAAGACAGTATCCTGAAAATTAACTTATATTTCATCAGTAATAATGTCCCCTAAATTGCCCCTACAGTAATTATGCCACACTTGCCACCATAAACCAATAATGTATGTCCCTCCTTCTGGCCCCATATAGTAAATATGTCCCTCATCCTGGCCCTTTTTATTTAATAGGGTCTACCATACTAGCCCCCTTTATTTAATAATGTCTGTGGAAATAAGTAGAATCAGAAGGGGTTGTTAATTGCTTCCTACACAAAATATCCCCCCACACACCGCTCCTGTTGTGAATGTTAGTTATGTTATGGCTGCTGGGAGGCTCCCTCTGGTGGCCAAAAATGGTTTGGACTTGGACCAGGTGTGTTGTGCAGTGGGTGTTTCCTTTGCTAACTCTCTGCTTATTTAAATCCTGATCTGATTGCAGGCTGTTGCCGGATGTCAGTTGTTCTTTGTATCTCCAGCCTGCTTAATCCTGCTCTACACCACATCTTCCCCAGATAAGTGCTTGCTCTTTATTTATTGTCTGGTTCTTTTGTTTATCTGGGTTTGTCATTTGCTGTGGTTGGTTTCAGTTTATTTGCTTGTAGGGATTTTCCCCCTCAGTGGATTGTTGGGGAACTCCCTGCAGTTCTTTGTGGAGTATAGCTCCTTTGGGTCCATGTGTTTGTGGCTTGTTGACTTTGTTATGATTCTTGTTTTCTGATCATTGGTATGACAAGGGCACCTGGTATAGGACGGAGTTCAGATCATGCGATCTGAGGGCCTTTTTGTACTATCAGGAAGTTGGTATTTTGCAGGGTTTTTCTCTGGCCACCATCAGTCCCTTTCCTGTCCTTTCCTATTTTAGTCAGCGGGGGCCTCACCTTTTGCTAATCCTGTCATCTACCTGCGTATTGTGTTTTTCCTATATCACCTCAGTCTTTGAATGTGGGGGGCTAGCTATTCTTGTCTATTTTCTGAGGCAGAGAGTTATTCATCTTTCCTACCTTTAGGATAGCTAGTTCTCCGGCTGGGTTCGCGGTGCACAGGATGTTAGTTCACCCCTCGGCTACTTCTAGTTGTGATGGTTAGTAAGGGGATGGCGGCCAGATTAGTTGCCAATGCTCTTGTCACCTTTTGCCAATGATTTGTGGTGGTCTTCCATGGTTCCGGATCATAACACGCTCCTCTCTAAAATAGCCCCACAAAATGCCCCTTTCCATAATGCCACCCCAAAACATGCCCTTTCTATAATATTTCCTGTTGTGAATGTCGTCTGTGTTGGTGCTGTTCTGAAGCTCCCTCTGGTGGCCAGGAATGGTAGTGGAGTTGAATCTGAGCCTGTGACTCAGACAGGTGTTGGTGTTAATTGGGAATTGGGGAAGTCCTATTGCAGACAAGTCTGGTCTATATAGGAGGGCACTTTTTGCCTGGCTGGCGCCAGTTATAATTGTATATTCCTTGGTCTCTGTTCCTGGCCTGGATCTTTGTCCTTCCCTGTATCCCTGATCAAGACTTCTGCAGATAAGTTTTCCGTTTTTGCCTTGCTTCCTGGTTTACACCTTAGGGTATTGTTTTTCCTTGTTTTGCTTTGTGTCTGTTTTCTTGCAGGTAAAGTTTTGTTTCTATTGTGTTGTGAGCATGGGGGTTTCCCCTGGGATAGCTCTCCTGTAGGAAAAGGGAGTTTATCCCTGTCTGATTTGATTATTTGCTCTTCTGTATTTTTGTGTTCTTTTTTGGTATTTTGTTCTCCCATTATTTACAGGAGTACCTGATATAGTGGGGGTGAGGTCGTATGACCTCCAGGGCCATTGTTACTATCAGGAGTTTGGTATTTTTTCACTGGGATTTTGTATTGACCACAATCAGTTCCTTTCCTTTTCTTTTTATCAACTTAGTTGGGCGTCGCCTTTGCTAATTCTATTTTTTCTATATGAGTATTGTGTTTTCCTATATCACCGTAATCTTTGTATGTGGGGGGCTACCTACTCCTTTGGGGACTACTCTCAGGCAAGGTAGATTTCTTCATTTCATTCTGTGAGGCGCAGCTAGTTTCTCAGGCTGTGACGTGGCGTCTAGGTTTTTAGGAACGCTCCATGGCTACATCTAGTGTGGTCTGATAGTCAGGGGATTGCGGTCAGCCCAAGTACCAACCACTCCTGTTTCTTAGTGTTTTTTCACCAATGGAAGTTTTATCATCTCTGCATAAATTCCCCCCCTCTCCTCATTATATTATGTTGCCTTTCACAGTTGCCTTACTAATTGCCTCATAATGACCATCATTGCCCCATAATGTCCCCCATTGCTCCATAATGTCCCAATTTGCTTCCTAATTTCCTCCATTGCTCCATAATGTTCCCATTGCCCCATAATGTCTCTCATTGCCCCACAATGTCCAAATTTACTCTATAATTTCCCCATTTCCTCATAAAGTCCCAATACGCTTCATAATGCCCCAGACTGCCCTATAATGTCCCAATTTGCTCCATAATGTCCCTCATTGCCCCACAATGTCCCAATTTACTCTATAAAATCCCTCATTGCCCCATATTGTCCCAATTTGTTTTATAATGTCCACCACTGCCCTATAATGTCCCAATTTGCTTCATAATGTCCCCCACTGACCCATAATGTTCCCCACTAACCCATAATGTCCCAATTTGCTTAATAATGTCCCTCACTGACCTATAATGTCCCAATTTGCTTCATAATGCCCCTCCCACTGACCCAAAATGTCTCCCACTGCCTTGTAATGTCTCCCAATGATCCATAATATCCCTCATTACCCCATAATATCCCTCATAAAAGTCTCCCACCGCTCCATAATGTCCCTTTTAAAGTAATCCCACTCCTCCCGCACCACAGCCCCTCATGTAATATTATTGTATATGTCATCTTCGGCTCCTCTGGAGCATTTACCTGTGCCTGCATGGCCTGCATGTCCTCCTCTTCTTCTCTGCAGCCCCAGCCCCGGTGATGATGGTATGTTGGTGCGGGGCTGAGCAGCACTCCTCTGCTTGTCACCGCACTGTTCATATATATGCGCGCCTGAAAGACGTGCATACATTTAAATAGAGGTGCGGTCTCCAGGTCCTGCGCACACGTCATCTGTGCAGGCCTGGGGACTCTCACAGTGCAGTGTTAGAACCTTTGGTGAGTCATATGACTGTGATTTCACTAAAGGTCCTTCTGCAACTGCAGAAACTTCAGTGATTGTACAGAACTTGTACGATCACTGATGTTTATGATTGAAAGGCTGGGCTCGTGGGGGTCCTTGATGAGCTGCCCAGTCTGCCCACCAATAATCACTGGCCTTGAGAAACATTAGATTAGATTAGATTGATAGATACTGCATCTCTTTGTAGGTGAAGGAAAGAGTCAGATTCATTTCTTCCCATAAAACTACTATAAAGAAATGAGAAAATAAAATACAAGTATAAAAAAAAAAGTTTAATTTCACCATCTTGGATTCTAACCAGCAACTTTCAAACATGTCCAGCAGCCCTCCTAACTTTCCAAGCCGATATAAGCTGTTGAGCTACTAGGAATAATGATGTCAGAGGGAGGATTTTACATAGATGAACCTACAATGCAGTCTCTCACACAGGATACAGAGCTCCATTATACAGAGCAGCGTCTATGTGTCCTATATTCTAGAGGGAGAGGAAAAGAGATTTTTTTTCTTCTAACAAAATGAATGAAAATAATAAAAAAAAAATAGAATAATGTAAGTTTATTACACTTTTTTATAAAATAATAAACATCACAAATCAGCAAACAACATGGACATATTTGTTGTCTCTGTAATCATAACGACCCGAACAACACATCGATCAGATTATTTATGGGGATCAGAAAATGGCGGGAAAAAAATGGCGGAATTTATTATTTTTCTTTATTAAAGCCCATACAAAATGTAATACAAATGCATCGTTAAGGCCGTGTTCACACCTAGTGTAAATGTTGCATTTTTTCTGCAGGTGTCCGCACCACGAGTGCAATAACAATCTTCTCTGATTATTGCGTGTCTGCGGTATTTTTTATGCCTTGCCCTCCTTATTTGATACATGTTTGGTGCAGATGTGAATCCTGAAGCTAATAAAGAAAAAAAACCTCAAATCCGCAGAGTTCAGCAGCGTCTTTATACACAAAAGCGGCGGAAATTTCATGACGTCTCATCCACTTTGTTTGGACAATTAGTCCATGTTCACATGTAGTATAAATGCTGCATTGTTTTTCTGCTGGTTTTTTGCACATTTATTCTGCTTTGTTTAATTGTCCAAGCAAAGTGGATGTGATTCCATGAGAAGACGCCGCTGAACTCTGCGGTTTTGGTGCTTTTTTTCTCTGAAGGTTTCTATGTGGAGCTTAAAAAAACGCAGGAAAAAGCTTCTCTGTACAATATAAACACTTAAAAACGCAGATTCACATCTGAACCAAAAACGCATTAAATAATGGAGAAAAGGCATAAAAAAATGCAGCAAAAATGGATTGTGTAAGTTGGTGCAGACAGCGGCAGAAAAAAAACCCCCTGAATTTATTCAACATGTGAACACGGCCTTATAGGCACAAATAAGCAACATGTCATATAGTGACACATATAAATATAAGAAAATTGTGGCTGCTATTACTATGAATGAACAGTCTGGGGCATCCGCTGAATGACCCTTACTGCCAAATGGGTGTGGCTAGGAGTGTGGCTAGGGGCGTGGTCAAAATTTGCCGCGGCGCGCTGCCAGTGTTTTTGAGCTCTTCTAGTCAATAGATTTGACTTAAGCCAGCTTTACACCTTACAATTAGGTGTGCGATCTCGTATGCGATGTGACACGCCCAGGTCGCATATGCGATTGAATGAGATTGCACATAGGTCGTTCATTTGCTGTCACACGTGCGTTAGTAGTCTATGTTAAATTGATCAATTTTGTGTGCGATCCTTTAGATCATGTGTTCTGTGACGTATGCATTGGACACCCTTTTTTTTTTTTATTTATTGACTTGCCAAGTGTGTGTAATGTGTAGGGATGCGTTTTTACTATGTCATCTGCCATTCAGCTCTGCTACATGGCCGCTGACAGCAGACACAGACAGCCATGTAGCAGAGCTGAATGGCAGATGACAGCAGACACAGACAGAGCCGCACGATCAGAATGAACTCGGGTGAACCTCACCCGACTTCATGGTCATGCTGCGGCTCTGTCTGTGCCGCGTACTGATTAGCGGTCACCTGTGAAGGATTCACCGGTGACCGCTAATCTCCTAAGTAACTGAAGTTAGCAGCCCTCTCTCATACTCACCGATCCCCGATCCCCGGCTCTGCACGGCATTCACACTGCTCCGGCGGCTTTTACTGTTTTGAAAAAGCCGGCCGCCCATTAAACAATCTCGTATTCCCTGCTTTACCCGCCCACCGGCGCCTATGATTGGTTACAGTGAGACACGCCCCCACGCTGAGTGACAGGTGTCACACTGCACCCAATCACAGCAGCCGGTGGGCGTGTCTATACTGTGCAGTGAAATAAATAATTAAATAATTAAAAAAAACGACGTGCGGTCCCCCCCAATTTTAAAACCAGCCAGATAAAGCCATACGGCTGAAGGCTGGTATTCTCAGGATGGGGAGCTCCACGTTATGGGGAGCCCCCCAGCCTAACAATATCAGCCAGCAGCCGCCCAGAATTGCCGCATACATTATATGCGGCAGTTCTGGGACTGTACCCGGCTCTTCCCGATTTGCCCTGGTGCGTTGGCAAATCGGGGTAATAAGGAGTTAATGGCAGCCCATAGCTGCCAATAAGTCCTAGATTAATCATGTCAGGCGTCTATGAGACACCCTCCATGATTAATCTGTAAATTACAGTAAATAAACACACACACCCGAAAAATCCTTTATTAGAAATAAAAAACACAAACATATACCCTGGTTCACCACTTTAATCAGCCCCAAAAAGCCCTCCTTGTCCGGCGTACTCCAGGATGGTGGTGTGTGACCTGTGTCCCCTGGCTTGCCCAGGGCGACATACTGGCAGCACAGCAGAGCAGAGTGTCATGCGAGTGTCACTGCGACTGAGGTCCGTTCTTGCGATCGGACAACAGCTACGGGGGGCGGACCAGCTCTGAAGAGGGGCGGGCCAGCACTGAGGAGGGGTGGGACGGCTCTGAGTAGGGACGGGCCAGCACTGATGAGGGGCGGGCCAGCGCTGTGGAGGGGAGGGAGGGATTTATCTCCCTCTCTCCTTCGTTGCCGGCTATTTCCATTCTTGCTCTGCACTCTCAGTACACCGGTGTACTGCGAGTGCAGTGTGATTTTTTTTCTCGCCCCATAGACTTGAATGGGTGCGAGAGAAACAAGGATCACATTCCACCTACAGCATGCTGCAACTACACCGTATGCAGAATTATTAAGGAACTTGCATTTTAGAGGATTTTTTGTATTATTGATCAACAACTAGGTTCTCAATTAAGCCAAAAGACTCATAAATATCAAAGCTTAATATTTTTGGAAGTTGGAGTGGTTTTTTTTTAGATATGTCTAATATATCTATATATCTTAGGAGGATATCTGCTTTTGCAGGTAACTATTATGTGGCGCCCTGGACAAGCCAGGGGCCACAGAGAACAACACCCACACACCCCACACTCCCGGTCAGGCACACCGAAGTCAGACACAAACCCTTGTTGCCTTCCTCCAGGGGCTGATGTCCACACCAGGGGGTGGAGCCAGGCGGTTGGTCTCCGCCCACCGAGGAGTTCACAGTCCTGGAGGCCGGAAAAGTAAGGTAGATGAGTTTGAGAGTGGAAAGTGGAAGGAAGGAAAGTGGCAAGTGAGCAGACTGAAGTTAGTCCGGGTGTGTGGCCGACGGTGGTGACCGTCTGCAGGAATGGCCTATCGGAGTCTACCGTAAGGACCGTGGACGAGCGGTGGCCCGGCGGTACCGGACCGGTACACAAAGAGAAGTCGGCACCATCTAGCAGGGGCTTACGGACCCCGGCAAGGCTAAGAGTCGCCGTGAATTTGCCAAATCCGTCAGCGAAGGGAACCTCCTGGGTTTCCCAGCATCCAAGTCCCGACAGAAGGCAACAGTCCAACCGTGAGAGGGAAACACAGTCACCGCCAAGGCTACCATTCCCAGGGCCAGAGCCTGCGGGCAAAAGGGGCTCCTTCGGCTCCCATCCAAGCTGGGGAGCGGGTTACCGGTGGGAACCCATTGGAACCGTTTACAGTACATAGGTGCAGAGAAAGGCAGTCACCACCAACCTGCCAGGAGAAACAACACCGCAGCCGTCTGTGGGACCCGTCCATCCAGCCGTGTGTTTTACCGAGAACTGTGTCCTCATCATTGGCTGAGTGAGTACCACCGTGCCGTGCGGCACAGCGCTGCCCCCGCGACCCTGCACCTCACCAGGCCCTGTAACCCGCCTGCCATCCATCCCTACCCCATCACCGGGCCCCGGGACAACCAACCCCCTACCCACGGAGGGGAGAACTAACATCAAAGCTGCTCCCTGTCACCGCTCCCGGGATCCCCGTCTAGAGCAGCGGTGGTGTCACCAATATCACCACAACCGTGGGTGGCGTCACGGACAATAACCAAATCCCCACAATCAAATCCCCTTTTCACTCACGGGCGAGGAGCGCCGCTCGAGTCCCCGGGATCCGGCCCACCGCTTGAGCCACCACCGAGCAGCGGCAGACGCAGCAGCAGCAGCGGCCGGACCCGAGCAGTGGGAGAGCGCGGCGTCCCCTCCTCCGCCCGCGACAACTTGGCGTCACGAACAGGATCCTACCGTTCTACCAACTGGTGGAAGTGCGCCTTGTGTGACCGCCGGAAGTGTCCGGCCGAAAAATTTGCGAAGCCGCCATCTTGGGCGCGAAGAATTCCCGCTCGAGCGTCTCCTCGAGTAGTGGAGGCGCGATGGCCAAAACCCCCGCCCCTGTAGAGGAGGAGCCGGAAAGAGACTAAGGGGGACGCGGATGGAGAAATGGCGGCGTCCTCGAATTGGAGCGCGGGAGTACCCGCTACCGGAGCGTCTAAGCTCTGGGGGCACCGAGGAGGGGTAGCCTTTGAAACTGCGGCCCGGGTGAGCTCCCCGCCGGGACCGCTGCATGGCTGGAGTGGGAGCTGGGCCAGTTCTGCTTGAAGGTGAGGGCGCAGAACCTGCAGCAGCTGCTGGACTGGAAGGCGGAGATGCGCAGGATGGTTGCCGTAGTGGGGGCCCGTGAGCAAGGGGCCGCTGCGGCCGTACCGCGTCGTGACCAGTCCACTCAAACCCCAGAACCAGCCCTGATTGCATGGGAGCCGGGGGCCGGCACTGCAGCCGTAGGTCCAGAGAGAATGTCGCTGATGGAGGAGGGGGTTCCGACCACGCTGTCCCCCGCCACCGTTCTTAACGGCCGTCAGTGGTTCTGGACTGAACTGCCTGTGGAAAGAGAACCCGATGTACCGACCGGTCCCTGAGTGGGCCGACCCCCTGCGGTGGTAGCCACTCCAAAATCAGCGGAGCTCCGCTGCAAGTTGTCCCTGTTGGGACCAACAAAGAACCGTTTAAAAGTTGTAAATGAATGATAATATGATAACCGAAGATTCATCTGATTTGCACCGGTCGTTGCCGGCAACTGGTCCCCGTTGGGACCCCTCACAAACCACTGCGTAGAAACTGCTACGGACAACCCCGAGAACTGGCAGGGCAACCACGAACTTATGGTATGTAAATAAAAATGTTGTTTTATGGTTTTCACCATTGCCGCCTCCGGAGAGGCAGATTGGAGGAAGGGCCCGCAGTGGAGCAGGCTGGGGCCCAGCCACCACCGGAACCGGTGGCGATCCTCTGGGGGTTTTAGGGGCTCACCATGGACGTGGGTCCCCTGAAAAGGACAGAACCCGCTCTGGTAACTTGTGCTGGACTGGGGTCAAGGGGGTGCTGCCTGTTTGCTTAGGGGCAGCATCAGGGCCAGGTTGCTTGGGTGGGAGAGAGCGGAAGCCGTAACCGTTTGCAACGTTTAAAGTAAGAGTACCTCCCGATGTGGGAAGATGTTATTTTAATTGTAATCCCTGTTTTACCGTTTATCTTTTCAGTTGTGAAAATAAAACCGGTGATGGACGGGCAACCCGCGGACGGTCTGCATTTTAGTAAGGGGGAATGTGGCGCCCTGGACAAGCCAGGGGCCACAGAGAACAACACCCACACACCCCACACTCCCGGTCAGGCACACCGAAGTCAGACACAAACCCTTGTTGTCTTCCTCCAGGGGCTGATGTCCACACCAGGGGGTGGAGCCAGGCAGTTGGTCTCCGCCCACCGAGGAGTTCACAGTCCTGGAGGTGGGAAAAGTAAGGTAGATGAGTTTGAGAGTGGAAAGTGGAAGGAAGGAAAGTGGCAAGTGAGCAGACTGAAGTTAGTCCCGGGTGTGTGGCCCGGACGGATCAGCAAGGTTGGCAGACGGTGGTGACCGTCTGCAGGAGTGGCCTATCGGAGTCTACCGTAAGGACCGTGGACGGGCGGTGGCCCGGCGGTACCGGACCGGTACACAAAGAGAAGTCAGCACCATCTGGCAGGGGCTTACGGACCCTGGCAAGGCTAGGAGTCACCGTGAATTTGCCAAATCCGTCAGCGAAGGGAACCTCCTGGGTTTCCCAGCATCCAAGTCCCGACAGAAGGCAACAGTCCAACCGTGAGAGGGAAACACAGTCACCGCCAAGGCTACCGTTCCCAGGGCCAGAGCCTGCGGGCAAAAGGGGCTCCTTCGGCTCCCATCCAAGCTGGGGAGCGGGTTACCGGTGGGAACCCATTGGAACCGTTTACAGTACATAGGTGCAGGGAAAGGCAGTCACCACCAACCTGCCGGAAGAAACAACACCGCAGCCGTCTGTGGGACCCGTCCATCCAGCCGTGTGTTTTACCGAGAACTGTGTCCTCATCATTGGCTGAGTGAGTACCACCGTGCCGTGCGGCACAGCACTGCCCCCGCGACCCTGCACCTCACCAGGCCCCGTAACCCGCCTGCCATCCATCCCTACCCCATCACCGGGCCCCGGGACAACCAACCCCCTACCCACGGAGGGGAGAACTAACATCAAAGCTGCTCCCTGTCACCGCTCCCGGGATCCCCGTCTAGAGCAGCGGTGGTGTCACCAATATCACCACAACCGTGGGTGGCGTCACGGACAATAACCAAATCCCCACAATCAAATCCCCTTTTCACTCACGGGCGAGGAGCACCGCTCGAGTCCCCGGGATCCGGCCCACCGCTTGAGCCACCACCGAGCAGCGGCAGCCGCAGCAGCAGCGGCTGGACCCGAGAGTAGAGTTGAGCGCGGTTTGTGGTTCGTGGTTCTCCAGTTCGCGGCTCGAGTGATTTTGGGGGCTGTTCTAGATCGAACTAGAACTCGAGCATTTTAACAAAAGCTCGATAGTTCTAGATACTTTCGAGAACGGTTTCTAGCAGCAAAAAAACCAGCTAACTCCTAGCTGGTTTTCCGCTGTAATAGTGTAAGTTACTCTGTGACTCACACTATTATGACATTTCAGTGTATAGTGTGCGGGAACAGCGCATTCAGATCACTGCTGTATGTATAATGGTGATCGCCATTTATTTATTTTTTTTCCTTGTCTTCCTTCCCTAAGCGCGCGCGTGTAGTGGGGAGGGCCAGCATGTCAGCCAATCCCAGACACACACACAGCTAATTGGACTTTTAGCCAGAGAAGCAACGCCATGTGTGATAGGATGTCCATGTCACATGTCCCTGCATTATAAAAACGAGTATCTGCCCGTCCGGACGCCATTATCTCTTCTGCGTCCTTGGTGTCAGACATCACTGGCGCAGCTCCTATCGCCGATACAGCTGTATTACGCTCCATACACAGCGCTGGACAGCTTAGGGATAGCACTTTCTATCAGTCCTTTTAAGGGCTCATACCGGCAGGGTCAGAGCCATAGGTGACAGGTCCTGAAAACAGAGTTTAACAGCTACACAAGATGGCAGCGTCTGTGTAGCTAAGGTCAGGGATTTCCTCGCTGCATTTCCCCATTAGGAGGGATAGAAAGGCAGGCTTCCTTTCCTCTACTCAGAGACTCACAACCCTGCCACTGTACCCTCCTGCCCCTTGCACACTCCAACTCATTGTTACTAAGCCATTATACTAGCAAACACTGAGGAAACTTAGTGGCATCCTAAACGTGGCTATTGGACTTCTGTATAGTCCCACTAGTGCACAGACATTTGCAGCACGTCTGCCTATATTGCGCACTCCAACTCATTATAACTAAGCCTTTATACTAGCAAACACTGAGTGAACCTAGTGGCATCCTAAACGTGGCTATTGGACTTCTGTATAGTCCCAGTAGTGCAAAGATATTTGCAGCACGTCTGCCTGCATTGCACACTCCAACTCATTATAACTAAGCCATTATACTAGCAAACACTGAGTGAACCTAGTGGCATCCTATACGTGGTTATTGGACTTCTGTATAGTCCCAGTAGTGCAAAGATATTTGCAGCACGTCTGCCTGCATTGCACACTCCAACTCATTATAACTAAGCCATTATACTAGCAATTTATGCTGCCAGTTTAAGGGCCGTAGTTGCATTGTCAGGGATATTTATTCTTTATTATTCTGCTGTTAATAAAGCTAGACCACCGCTGCAATCTACACCACCTCTCAATTTTTACTAACACATTTTCAGTGCACAATCTTGTCGCAATCAACATGAGTGGCAAAATGACAGATGCTGGTGGAAAGGGGAAGAGGCGTGGTGGAAAAGGAAAAAAAGGGTTTGTCCGTGGGGAAGGTGGCAAAGCTTCATTATCATCTGCTGAAGATAGACCATCTACCAGCAAAAGTAAGATGTCTACTACTTACCGTGGACAATCCGATGTGCTCCCTTTTTTACGGACACGAACAACAGGAACAAAGGTAGATGATGGCCAAAAAAGGAAAATGCTTGAATGGATCTCAAGTGGTCCAACAAGTGCCCTCTCAGCCACTTCAAGTACCGCATCCAAAAAACACCAGTCCTCTGAGTTCTCATCCCAATCAAACTTGCTTTCTCCCAGCTCTGAAGTCTCCATCAGCCCTGCACAGTATGGTGGAACTGAGATGGCTGAGTCTGCAGAGCTGTTCAGTCACACTATAGCCTGGGAATCAGAGGTCTGCTCCCAAGCTACAGTGAGTACAGACCAGGAAATGGTCTGCAGTGATGCCCAGAACCTTTGTGACTCTGATTCAGGCCGTGAGGACCAAGTTTCTGAGCATAATGTTGACCCTTTGTCACAAACTGTAACACCTGTGGTTATAGACAATGAGGAACATACTGATGACGATGAGACGCAGATACCAGGGCAAGAAGAGGCTCGGTCTGAGGGGGAGGGGAGTGCAAACACAACAATTGATGATGAAGTTCTAGATCCCACCTACTGTCAACCCCCAGTCAGGCACTCGAGGAGGTCAACAGAGGCGGTGGAGGAGGATGCAACCGACGACGAAGTTACCTTGCGCCTTCCTGGACAGAGTCGGAGCACTGGTACGTCTACAACTGCATCATCAGCCACCACTCTGCCTCTGAGCACTAGTCGGGGGGGCTCAGCAGGTCGCATGCCCTCTAAGCCTTGCCTAGCCTGGTCCTTTTTTGACATAGAAAAAGATCGCCCAAATTATGTGATGTGTAAAATTTGTCGTGATTCTGTTAGTAGAGGTCAAAACCTCAGCAGTTTGACAACTTCTTCCATGAATCGTCACATGAATAAATATCATAGGTCCCGGTGGGAAGCTCACCGTGCTGCAATGCGGCCTAGCGGAGTGAACCATCCACGGCCTGCCCCTTCCAGTGCATCCGCGCGCTCTTCATCTTCTAGGACTGTGGGAACAGCTGTCACACCTGGTTTTCCACGCACAACTTCCACCACTGTAACCGCAACAGGCAGTTTGCTTGGTAGGTCGTCATTTGGTTTGGAAGGGGAAACAAGTGAGTGTGTACAGCTCTCTCAGACATCGATAGCACCAACGTTGGATGAAGGCAACATCATGTCTCCGCCTGCACTTTCCTCACAAACCTGCATTTTTACAGGGACACTCTACTCAACACCGTCTACACACAGCAGCCAGATCTCTGTCCCTCAGATGTGGTCAAATAAAAGGCCATTTCCTGAGACCCATGACAAAGCTAAGAGGTTGACCCTATCCCTCTGTAAGCTCTTGGCTACCGAAATGCTGCCTTTCCTCCTAGTGGACACACAGGATTTTAGAGACCTTATGTCTGTCGCTGTGCCCCAGTACCAGATGCCTAGTCGCCACTACTTCTCTAAGAAAGGTGTGCCCGCGCTACACCAGCATGTCGCACACAACATCACCGCTTCCTTGAGAAACTCTGTGTGTGAACGGGTGCATTTCACCACCGATACTTCGACCAGTAAGCATGGACAGGGACGTTACATGTCGCTCACTGGGCACTGGGTAACTATGGTGATAGATGGTGAAGGGTCTGCTGCACCAGTCTTGCCGTCCCCACGACTTGTGTGTCAATCCTCTGTCTGTACAAGTTCCGCCACTGCTTCTGCCTCCTCCACCTCATCTGGGTCCTCCACCTCCGCCCCAAGCCTGCCTGGTCAGGCCACCAGCGTTCTCACTGCGCAGAATGAATCACGCACCCCTCATTACTATGCTGGCAGCAGAGCGCAACGCCATCAGGCGGTCTTTAGCTTGACATGTCTTGGGAATAGGAGTCACACAGCTGAGGAGTTGTGGTCAGCTCTGTGGTCCGAGTTTAATAAATGGTTGTCTCCACTCAACCTGCAGCCTGGTAAGGCCGTGTGCGACAATGCTGCAAACCTGGGTGCGGCCCTTCGCCTGGGCAAGGTGACACACGTGCCTTGTATGGCTCACGTGTTGAACCTTGTTGTCCAGCAATTTTTAACACACTATGCCGGCCTAGATGGCCTTCTGACCAGGGCACGAAAACTGTCTGCTCACTTCTGGCGTTCAACCGCCGCAGCTGAGCGACTTGCATCGCTCCAGAAGTCTTTCGGCCTGCCGGTTCATCGCCTGAAATGCGATGTGGCGACACGCTGGAATTCGACTCTCCACATGTTACAGCGACTGTGGCAGCACCGCCGAGCCCTGGTGCAATACGTCATGACGTATAGCCTGGGCCATCGAGATGCAGAGGTGGGGCAGATCACCCTGATGGAGTGGTCTCAGATCAAGGACCTATGCACCCTTCTGCACAGTTTCGACATGGCGACGAATATGTTTAGCGCTGACAATGCCATTATCAGCATGACAATTCCAGTCATTTACATGCTGGAGCACACGCTAAACACTATTCGGAGTCAGGGGGTGGGACAACAGGAAGGGGAGGAACTACAGGAGGATTCATATGCGCAAGGGACAACAACATCACCAAGGTCCAGGCGTTCATCATCACCAACGCAGCAGGCATGGGACCATGGTGGACAGGGATCAACAAGGGCGCATAGTAGCAGGCGAAATGTTGAGTAAGGTGCAGGAAAACATGAAGAAATGGAGGACGAACTGTCCATGGACATGGAAGACTCAGCGGATGAGGGAGACCTTGGTCAAATTTCAGTTGAAAGAGGTTGGGGGGAGATGTCAGAAGAAGAGAGAACGGGTAGCACCTCTATGCCACAAACACAGCGTGGACTTGGTCCGCATGGCTGCGCAAGACACATGAGTGCCTTCTTGTTGCACTACCTCCAACATGACCCTCGTATTGTCAAAATTAGAAGTGATGATGACTACTGGATTGCCACACTATTAGATCCCCGGTACAAGTCCAAATTTTGTGACATAATTCCAGCCATAGAAAGGGACGCACGTATGCAGGAGTATCAGCAGAAGTTGTTACTCGATCTTAGCTCGGCTTTTCCACCAAACAACCGTGCAGGTGCAGGGAGTGAATCTCCCAGTTGTAACTTGACAAACATGGGACGGTCTCGTCATCTTCAACAGTCTACCCGTACCAGTAGGACTGTATCTGGTGCTGGTAACAGAAATTTTATGGAATCTTTTCATAATTTTTTTAGACCCTCCTTTGCAAGGCCACCAGAGACAACAAGTCTGACACATAGTCAACGACTGGAGAGGATGATACAGGAATATCTCCAAATGAACATCGATGCCATGACTTTGCAAATGGAGCCTTGCTCATTTTGCGCTTCAAATCTAGAAAAATGGCCAGAGCTCTCCAGTTACGCCTTGGAGATTTTGTCGTGTCCAGCTGCCAGCGTTGTCTCTGAACGTGTCTTCAGTGCTGCTGGGTGTGGGCTGACAGATATGCGCACGCGTCTGTCCAGTGACAATGTGGATAGACTAACGTTCATCAAAATGAACAAGTCATGGATCCACCAGGAATTTACTACCCCTGTGTCATCCTGGGGAGAGTAAATGCTTGTGGATTTGGAATGTGCTTGATGCAAATCAAAACATCCTGTTTGCAACTAGGGCACAAGTGCTGCCACTGATGGGGTGTCTGTGTGGCCCAATTTGTGGAAAAAAGGGAGACTCCGCTTGGAGTAACCCTTGCTTACATTGTTTTTAAAAGAAGCCAAGATGAACAAGTCATTGGTTGAGCAAAGACTTTGCTACCTACCTCGGTGTCATCCTGGGGACGGTTAAGTATGGCGTATTTTTGAATGTGCTTGATGCAAATCTAGCTGTGAAGTGTACAACTGGGGCACAACTGCTGCCACTGAAGGGGTGGGTGTGTGTGGGGCCCAATTTTTGGAAAAAAGGGAGACTCCGCTTGGAGTAACCCTTGCTTACATTGTTTTTAAAAGAAGCCAAGATGAACAAGTCATGGTTCAGCAAAGACTTTGCTACCTACCCCGGTGTCATCCTGGGGACGGTTAAGTATGGCGTATTTTTGAATGTGCTTGATGAAAATCTAGCTGTGAAGTGTACAACTGGGGCACAACTGCTGCCACTGAAGGGGTGGGTGTGTGTGGGGCCCAATTTTTGGAAAAAAGGGAGACTCCGCTTGGAGTAACTCTTGCTTACATTGTTTTTAAAAGAAGCCAAGATGAACAAGTCATGGTTCAGCAAAGACTTTGCTACCTACCCCGGTGTCATCCTGTCGACGGTTAAGTATGGCGTATTTTTGAATGTGCTTGATGCAAATCTAGCTGTGAAGTGTACAACTAGGGCACAAGTGCTGCCACTGAATGGGTGGGTGTGTGTGGGGCACAATTTTTGGAAAAAAGGGAGACTCTGCTTGGAGTAACCCTTGCTTACATTGTTTTTAAAAGAAGCCAAGATGAACAGAGCTGGGATCAGCAAAGACTTTGCTACCTACCCCGGTGTCATCCTGGGGACGGTTAAGTATGGCGTATTTTTGAATGTGCTTGATGCAAATCTAGCTGTGAAGTGTACAACTAGGGCACAAGTGCTGCCACTGAATGGGTGGGTGTGTGTGGGGCACAATTTTTGGAAAAAAGGGAGACTCCGCTTGGAGTAACCCTTGCTTACATTGTTTTTAAAAGAAGCCAAGATGAACAAGTCATGGTTCAGCAAAGACTTTGCTACCTACCCCGGTGTCATCCTGGGGACGGTTAAGTATGGCGTATTTTTGAATGTGCTTGATGCAAATCTAGCTGTGAAGTGTACAACTGGGGCACAACTGCTGCCACTGAAGGGGTGGGTGTGTGTGGGGCCCAATTTTTGGAAAAAAGGGAGACTCCGCTTGGAGTAACCCTTGCTTACATTGTTTTTAAAAGAAGCCAAGATGAACAAGTCATGGTTCAGCAAAGACTTTGCTACCTACCCCGGTGTCATCCTGGGGATGGTTAAGTATGGCGTATTTTTGAATGTGCTTGATGCAAATCTAGCTGTGAAGTGTACAACTGGGGCACAACTGCTGCCACTGAAGGGGTGGGTGTGTGTGGGGCCCAATTTTTGGAAAAAAGGGAGACTCCGCTTGGAGTAACCCTTGCTTACATTGTTTTTAAAAGAAGCCAAGATGAACAAGTCATGGTTCAGCAAAGACTTTGCTACCTACCCCGGTGTCATCCTGTCGACGGTTAAGTATGGCGTATTTTTGAATGTACTTGATGCAAATCTAGCTGTGAAGTGTACAACTGGGGCACAACTGCTGCCACTGAATGGGTGGGTGTGTGTGGGGCCCAATTTTTGGAAAAAAGGGAGACTCCGCTTGGAGTAACCCTTGCTTACATTGTTTTTAAAAGAAGCCAAGATGAACAAGTCATGGTTCAGCAAAGACTTTGCTACCTACCCCGGTGTCATCCTGGGGACGGTTAAGTATGGCGTATTTTTGAATGTGCTTGATGCAAATCTAGCTGTGAAGTGTACAACTGGGGCACAACTGCTGCCACTGAAGGGGTGGGTGTGTGTGAGGCCCAATTTTTGGAAAAAAGGGAGACTCCGCTTGGAGTAATCCTTGCTTACATTGTTTTTAAAAGAAGCCAAGATGAACAGAGCTGGGATCAGGAAAGACTTTGCTACCTACCCCGGTGTCATCCTGGGGACGGTTAAGTATGGCGTATTTTTGAATGTGCTTGATGCAAATCTAGCTGGGAAGTGTACAACTGGGGCACAACTGCTGCCACTGAAGGGGTGTCTGTGTGGCCCAATTTTTGGAAAAAAGGGAGACTCCGCTTGGAGTCACCTTGCGGTGTTTTACATGATTTTAGAAGGGCATGCCATGCTTATATCTGTGTCTCGTCCTCTTTTTCCTCGTAACGCTGTTTTGTTTTCACATGAGAATTTGTCCTTGTCACTTTCCCATGTGTTTGTGTTGTGTTGTGAGTTGTTTGTCACCTTTTGGACACCTTTGAGGGTGTTTTCTAGGTGTTTTTATGTGTTTGTGAATGCCTGTTATTGTTTACTATGCAGTTCGAGTTCGGTTCGTCGAACGTTCGACGAACCGAACTCGAACGGGAGCTCCGTTCGGCGAACCGACCTCGAGCCGAACCGCGACCGGTTCGCTCATCTCTACCCGAGACGTGGGAGAGCGCGGCGTCCGCTCCTCCGCCCGCGACAACTACTGTGCAGAATAATTAGGCAACTTAATAAAAAACAAATATATTTCCATCTCACTTGTTCATTTTCACCAGGTAAACCAATATAACTGCACAAAATTTAGAAATAAACATTTCTGACATTCAAAATAAAAAAATGAAAAAATTAGTGACCAATATAGCCACCTTTCTTTATGATGACACTCAACAGCCTACCATCCATAGATTCTGTCAGTTGCTTGTTTTGTTTGCGATCAACATTGCGTGCAGCAGCCACCACAGTCTCCAAGACACTTTTCCAAGAGGTGTACTGTTTTCCCTCCCTGTAGATCTCACATTTTATGAGGGACCACAGGTTCTCTATGGGGTTCAGATCAGGTGAACAAGGGGGCCATGTCATTATTTTTTCATCTTTTAGAACTTTACTAACCAGCCACGCTGTGGAGTAGTTGGATGCATGTGATGAGCATTGTCCTGCATGAAAATCATGTTTTTCTTGAACGATACCGACTTCTTCCTGTACCACTGCTTGAAGAAGTTGTCTTTCAGAAACTGGCAGTAGGTCTGGGAGTTGAGCTTCACTCCATCCTCAACCCAAAAAGGTCCCACAAGTTCATCTTTGATGATACCAGCCCATACCAGTACCCCACCTCCACCTTGCTGGCGTCTGGGTTGGAGTGGTGCTCTGAGTCACTCCCATTTCATCAGTCCATAAAACATTTGAAAAATCAGTCTAATTTGCTATGAAACGCTTGATTGTTCAGTGATCACGCTTCACAAGTTTGGCAATTTCAAGACTGCTGCATCCCTCTGCAAGACATCTCACAATTTTGGACTTTTCGGACCCCGTCAAATCTCTCTTCTGAACCATTTTACCAAAGGAAAGGAAGTTGCCTAATAATTAAGCACACCTTATATAGGGTGTTTATGTCATTACACCACACCCCTCCTCATTACAGAGATGCACATCATCTGATTTACTTAATTGGTAGTTGGCTCTCAAGCCTATACAGCTTGGAGTAGGTCAACATGTATAAAAATTATCATGTGATCAAAATACTCATTTGCCTAATAATTATGCACACAGTGTATTTTCTCGTTCTGATTAGGGCTGAGAAAATAATCGCTCATGGGTGCTGGCACAAAGGCTAATATTGGTCTGAGTGGAATGTGATGTTTTATCGCATTCCACTCGCTCCGATTTTCATGCCGTGTGTCTTAGGCCTAAACGTAAAAATGACCTTTCATTATACTCATCTGCGGGACGGTCAATGGGTGTCACTGATCTTGATTCAGCGCCTCCTATCTTTTTGCGATTGGCATCCTTTTTGTTGCTTTGTGTGGATCATGCGTCCTACGTCATCCACACAGTGTCCTCCATTGTCCTTCTGCTCATGTGCACATCTCTCTGCCCTGCTGCAGGCAGAGCAAAGAACAAAGCAACATGTACAGAGGAAAAAACAGAAAGAAAGTTTATTTATACTCACCTTTGTCCACACCTCGAGGACTACATCAGACTTTGAGCCTTACTTTGACATGAGGGATAACAGAGGTGCACGCTGATGGAGTGTAACTGAGTCCAACATGCAAGCAGAAAAAAATATAGTGGCACTCCCCATCCCTTGGGGAAATTTTATGGCGGCATTACATTCAGTGTAGGAAAGAAGCTGGGAATAAACAGGATGACGGCTGTTTCGCTATGTGCTTCAACAGGTCCTACAATGGAGAACCCATTGAAACACATAGGCAAACGGCTGTTGTCCAGTTTGTTCCCTGCATCTCTTCTACACTGAATGTAATGCCACAATAAAAATTTCCTACGGGGTGGTGAGTGCCGCTATGTTTTTTTGTACTTGCATATAGAGGTTAGACAAAGCACTTGCTCAATATACAAATTGTCTCTCCAGGAAAGGAGACAAACTCTAGCGCAGCGCCACCTAGTAGAAGTAGTGATCCTAAAAGTCAAAAGTGGATTTTTAACAATCTTTGCATATGCTCAATATAGGAATTAATTATATGTGTTTACTAATCTAATATTGATCATACATTATATTTATATACATACTCTTGACTTACATCCTACCTGGCATTTTGAGTCAGTTACTATCTAGAATTACTGTGAATAATAGTACTGACTGCTATTTTGAAGCAATGTGTTGCTATCTTGATTTATTTTCAACATGTTATCAGCTGCTATTTTTACTTACTGTAAACATATTGTCATCTGCCACTGTGCACTAAACACTTGGACACTAGAAACTTTACAATTTGGGTTACTACTTATCCCTTTTATGTACTTAATAATCTTCTATCTAAGTTTAATAAACTATTTAATATCTGTATATCTATGAAATATTGGATTGATTTGTATGATTTAATACGACTTTGTGAAAATACCCCATCTGAGAGCAGGATAATGTAGAGACAGAGACCCTGATTCCAGTGATGTGTCATGAGCTGTTTGATGACATTTTGATCAAATCAATGTTTTCTCTGCTGCAGATCTAGCATTTATACAGAGCTCATGAATGTGCTGGACTACCTGGCACCACACCAAGTAGTTCTCTAATGATAATCTCCTGCTGATTAAACAGTGATTTTATCAAAACTAAACTAAGCAGCCCAGTATCACTGGAATCAGGATCTCTGCTCCTATGTTAGTACAAAAACGGATGTGTGAAATCAAGCTTAGGCCTCATTCTGATATCAGATTTTTTTCACGGACGATTTTCATGACTTTCAACAGTGTTTGGTCAGAGTTTTTACTGATGAAAAAAAAGTTTCTCCACCTTCTCCAATCAGTCAATGAAAAACACACTGAGGGCATCTGACTGTTGTCCGATTTTTTTCACGCACCCATAGACTTTCATTGCCAGGTTTGATCTGACACTTGGATTAATATCGAATATGTCTCCATGATTTTGCATGGACTACTCAGTCTGCAAAAAATCATGTACATATGAACATCCCCATAGAGTGTCATAGGTACAAGTGTTATCTGTAGAAAAAAATGCATAGCACTTGTAAGAAAAAAAGCTGATGTGTGAATGAGCCTTTAGTGAGCATATACCGCTGCCCTCTAATCATACCACAGTTTCATCTGGTAATGCGCTGTCTCTGACTCTGTTGCTATTACAATCACTGTTAGTGCCAATCCCATGCTCTTCCTAGACCTGACACAGTTGGCATTCACAAAGCTGGATGGCCTGGCAAAGTATTACATTCAACTAGGAGCTAACCTGACTATGCATGCACTGGTTTAAGCCTCATTCAGTAATTCCAGTGGTCCATGTGCCACTTTTTCCCATCAGTGTTTGGTCCATTTGTCACTTTTTCCCATCAATGTTTGCTCCATGGGCCACTTTTTCCTCTCTGTGTTTGATCCATGTGCTAATTTTTCCCATCAGTCTTTGGTCCATGTGCCACTTTTTCCGTCAGTGTTTGGTCCATGTGCCAATTTTTCCCATCAGTGTTTGATCCATGGGCCACTTTTCCTCATCACTGTTTGGTCCATGTGCCAATTTTTCCTATCAGTGTTTGGTCCATTGGCCCCTTTTTCCCATCACTGTTTGGTCCATGTGCCACTTTTTCCCATCAATGTTTGGTCCATGTCCCACTTTTTCCATCAGTGCCTGCCTGCTTGGGCCATGTGCCCATTTTCCATCAATGTGTGGTCCATGTGACACTTTTCCCCATCAGTCTTTTGTCCATGTGCCACTCTTTCCATCAGTGTTTGGTCCATGCGACACTTTTCCCCATCACTGTTTAGTCCATGTGCCACTTTTTCCCATCAATGTTTGGTCCATGTGCCACTTTTTCCATCAGTGTTTGGGCCATGTGCCACTTTCTCCATCACTGTTTGGTCCATGTGCCACTTTTTCCTATCAGTGTTTGGTCCATGTGTCAATTTTTCCCATCAGTGTTTGGTCCATGGGCCACTTTTTCTCATCACTGTTTGGCCCATGTGCCACTTTTTCCATCATTGTTTGGTCCATGTGCCACTTTTTCCCATCAGTGTTTGGTCCATGTGCCACTTTTTCCATCATTGTTTGGTCCATGTGCCACTTTTTCCTATCAGTGTTTGGTCCATGTGCCACTTTTTCCATCAGTGTTTGGTCCATGTGCCACTTTTTCCCATTATTGTTTGGTCCATGTGTCACTCTTTTCCCATCAGTGTTTGGGCCATGTGTTAATTTTTCCCATCAGTATTTGGTCCATGTGTTACTTTTTCTCATCAGTGTTTGGCCATTTCTTCCCATCAGTTCAATGATTTTCACATATGAAAAAAATAAAAATAAATGATAAAGCTTTTTCTGTCCATTACAATGAAAATAATGGACAGTACACAGACTGCTCACTGATATAATCTGTGTGCTGCCCGTGATTTTTATGGACCCATAGACTTGTGTAGGTAATTTTGATCCTTGCCTCCGATCAAAATCAGACATCTCTGTCATTTTTTTGCAGACACAGTCTAATAAAGAAGGACATGTGCACTATGGACTTTCATATGACTGTATTCTACCTGTGAAAACTGCGTATAGAAAACGTATGTTATTCATGCACATCTGAATGGGGCCTTAGTATATAAGACTACCCGCACCCG
The DNA here is from genome assembly GCF_048569485.1 of Anomaloglossus baeobatrachus. Lineage (NCBI taxonomy): Eukaryota > Metazoa > Chordata > Amphibia > Anura > Aromobatidae > Anomaloglossus > Anomaloglossus baeobatrachus. Next base: position 486,095,725 of record NC_134358.1, read on the forward strand.
CTATTGTTGGAAACAATATTTACCTCTAAGGATAAATCGTGGCTAGTAGCATCCCTTCCCCCACACCCTGCCATCCCGAGAGCTTTAAGCCTCAAGTGATGTGTTTTATCATGAATTGTACAAATGTTATCTTTTTTTATCATTTATGTACAAAAGCATCTGAAAACAGGAGAGAAACCTTGTTCTTTTAGGCTTTAATGTCCCTTTTTAGCAACATGTCCTTATGAGGAAGATAATGCCTCTGCAAATAGAAAAGCTTTTCACATGAGTAGCATTATATGAAGATTCATGTATGTTTAGATAGTGATGATGAAATATGGAACAATACCACTGACTTCATAATTATGTTTCCCTTCCACCATCTGTCACACATGTATATTTACCACTGGACAAGAAATCCTTTGAGGGGATAACTTTTTAGTATAAGTTTTAGCAACCCTCTAGGGTTTCTCCCCCAAATGAGGATTAAAATAAAACAACTTTTATTCCGGCAAAGTCAAAATCACTATTCTTATTCTAAGTTTTTTACTGATTTTAAAAAAGATAAATACAGAGGGTGAAATAAGTATTGAACACGTCACCAATTTTCTAATTAAATACAAGTGAATAATAAATTAGAATATCATCAAAAAGTTAATTTATTTTAGTAATTTAATACAAAAAGGAAACACATATATTATATAGAGTCATTACAGAGTAATCTACTTCATGTGTTTATTTCTGTTAATGTTGAGGATTATGGCTTACAGCCAATGAAAACCAAAAAGTCATTATCTCAGAAAATTAGAATAATTGCAACAAAACACCTGCAAAGGCTTCCTAAGCATTTAAAATGGTCCGTTAGTCTGGTTCAGTAGGCTACGCAATCATGGAGAAGACTGCTGACTTGACAGATGTCCAGAAGGCAGTCATTGACACACTCCAATAGAAGGGTAAGCCACAAAAGATCATTGCTAAAGAAGCTGGCTGTTCACAGAGAGCTGTATCCAAGCATATTAATGGGAAGTTGAGTAGAAGGAAAAAGGGTGGTAGAAAAAGGTGCACAAGCAACCGGGATAACTACAGCCTTGATATGATTGTTAAGAAAAGGCCATTCAAAATATTTGGGGAGATTCACAAGACATGGACTGCTGCTGGAGTCAGTGTTTCAAGAGCCACCAAACACAGATGAATCCAGGACATGGGCTACAACTGTCACATTCCTTGTGCCAAGCCACTCATGACCAATAGACAATGCCAGCAGAGTCTTACCTGAGCCTAAGAGAAAAAGAACTGGACTGTTGCTCAGTTGTCCAAGGTGTTGCTTTTAGATGAAAGTAACTTTTGCATTTCATTTGGAGATTAAGGTCCCAGAGTCTGGAGGAAGAGTGGAGAGGCCACAATCCAAGCTGCTTGAGGTCTAGTTTGAAGTTTCCACAATCAGTGATGGTTTGGGGAGCCATGTCATCTGCTGGTGTAGGTCCACTGTGTTTTATCAAGACCAAAGTCAGCGCAGCCATCTACCAGGAAATTTTAGAGCACTTCATGCTTCTCTTTGCTGAGAAGCTTTTTGGAGATAGAAATTTCATTTTCCAGCAGGACTTGACACCTGTCCACACTGCCAAAAGTGCCAATACCTGGTTTAATAACAACAGTATCACTGTGCTTGATTGGCCAGCAAACTCGCCTGACCTAAACCCCATAGAGAATCTATGAGAGACAACAGACCCAACAATGCAGAAGAGCTGAAGGCTGCTATCAAAGCAACCTGGGCTTCCATAACACCTCAGCACTGCCAAAGGCTGATCGCCTCCATGCCACGCCACATTGCAGCAGTAATTCATGCAGAAGGAGCCCTGACAAAGTATTGAGGCATTTACTGTACAGACTTTTCAGTAGGTGCTAACATTTCTGAGTTTAAAATAATTTCTTCAATTGGTCTTATATAATATTCTAATTTTCTGAGATAATGACTTTTTGGCTTTGTCTGTAAGCCATAATCATCAACATTAACAGAAATAAAAACTTGAAATAGATCCCTCTGTGTGTAATGAGTCTATATAATATATGTGTTTTCCTTTTTGTATTGAATTACTAAAATAAATTAATTTTTGATGATATTCTAATTTATTGAGATTCACCTGTATATTTTCAACAGGAGACATGTCCCTTGAGCTATTATCATTAACCCTTACCATCATTTAATTAATAGTGAATAGCATAACCTCTACAAATCAGCCTTGCCATTGAAGTTCACTTTACATACTCACGTTAGTGTAGTCAACAATAACTACTTCTTTAGAATTCATTTATACATTAGCAGTTTAATATAACTATCACCAACAGAAAACAAATCACTATTCACACGAATCGACCAATAGCTAATTTACTAGTTATACTTTTTTTCCCCAGACTCCGTAGGCATGTGTCAGAGGTATATGTCAGGAAATATCACTGCAGGACATGTGAACGTAGCCTTAATGAGAGAGATGCTTATATTCCGTAATCTCTCCACTGACGTGTATAATATGAGGGCCGATTCTTACAATATATGCAGTTTCCTGTGGAGGGACCTCCAGCTATAATACATTTATAACATGCCCCCTGGATATATAATAAATGTATGTTATAGGAATAACCCTTTAAAAGTACTTCCAATAATCTGGAAAAACTGATATAGTGCAAGAATGCGCATAATCATTTTTTTTTATAAGAATAACTTGAATAGTAGCAGGACTGCTTATAATTGCCCATTAGAGGGAAAAATGATCTGCAGTCTCCTAAGCTTTGGTATGGAAACCATCACTAGGATCATCTTACAATATACAGCGTTAGCTCTTAGGCTATGTGTCCACGGTAGAATGTACCTGCGGATTGTTCTGCATGAAAATCCGCGACTTTCGCGGCAAATCCGCACCTTTTTTTTTGCCGCGGATTTACCGCGAATTTGCCGCGGATTTTGATGCAGATTTTTTTTTTCCCCCATTCTATACCCAAAATCCGCAACAATAATTGACATGCTGCAGATTTTTCCGGATCAAAATCCGCGGCAAATCCGCCGCGGAAAAATCCGCAGCATGGACACAGCATTTCCAAAATGCCATTGAAATGGCTTGGAAGTGCCGCTGCTGTAGATTTTCGGAAAATCCGCGGCAAATCCGCGGCAAATCCGCGGCAAAATCCGCGCAAAATCCGCAGCGTGGGCACATAGCCTTATACTGGATACGGGAGCCTAGGAAACGGAGCAGACATGTAAGTCCACACCTATGAGCAGTCTATAGCCAGTCTGTTAACTATTAAAGGGAATCTGTCACCAGGTTTTTGCTACCCCACCTAAGACCAGCATAATGTAGAGATAGAGACCCTGATTCCAGTGGATGTGTCACTTACTGAGCTGCTTGTTGTCATTTTGATAAAATCACTGTTTTCTCTGCTGCAGATCTTGCACTATTTGAATGTAGAGCATGGTCATAACGAGTTGATACATCTGCTGGACTACCTGACAGCAGGCTAAGTAGCCCTCTAATGGTAATCTCCTGCTAATTAAACAGTCATTTTAAAAAAAAAAAAAAAGCTACACTACGCAGCCCAGTAACTAACACATCGCTGGAATCTGGGTCTCTTTTCCTTCATCATGCTGCACTCAAATTAGATGGCAAAATCCTGGTGATAGAGTCCCTTTAAAAGTTGATACATTTTCTTTTTTTTTTTTTATATTTTCATTCTGAGTTAGAAAAACAACATCCATTTCACTGCTAAAACACATTATAATTATGAATTTGATGGGAGAATTAAGAACTATAAAAAGAATCTCAAAGAACAAGAGTTCAATATAGTAAAGGGAAATGTAACCAGAATTCAATAAATGGCACAGGAGACGTGCAGAAAGCAATTTAATGGACAATCAACTGTTAGAACATTCACTATAATAGCAAAGTGGTTTCCAAAAAAAAAAGCTTTTTAGAAATCAATGTACTGTAGAGGCAATGTACTGTACAGAGCTGAAATAACTAAGATATGATCTAACATATAAAATCATCAAAAAAAGTAAACCTCGTTCAAACATTGCTGCACATTGTTCAGACTTATCAGCCTCTTGTACCTTGAAAATATGGATGCCAAGCAACTTTACAATGTGTAACATTATATGCACCATGTTCTATGCTCCACTAGTGTTAGTAAAAAAAACAGATAAGTGTTGGCATATCAAATCCACCATGTTATAACATTCACTTTCAAGGCTCATGGGGCCTGGGGCTTCATGAAAAATTTGGCTGAACATGCCATGAACTTGAAAAAAGGGCTAAGTCGAGACGCCTTTTATTCTTTAATGCAAAAGCCCCCACAAACCTTGAGTTAACCTTGGTGACATGTGTCAGCTTAAAGAAATATTGCCATCAAAGTTTTTACCCTGTTAATATATTGTAATTATCAGATTACCTTTCTACCCAGTTAATTCTTCTGTTTTCCATTCGGTATATGACATCACGTGTTTAAAAACAGACTAGCTGAATACTTCAAAGCTCTACCTTCAAATAGGAAGACAATTTTCCCTCCAAAAGTCATCCCTGAAAAGTCCCTGGCAGAGCAGAGGAGGGAGCAGCTGAATTAGAAGTTGAAGAGGAGTAGGACTGATGACAAGAGGTTTCCTCTTCCTCTACCCAAGAATTTATTGGGTAGAAAGGCAAAATGAGCAATTGTAAGTACACAGTGCCACATAATATGATAATTGCAATTAAGTGGATAAAGACTTTGGAGGGAGTGCTTCTTTAAAATTAGTTCACATTCAATAATATTCAAGTTCCCTAAAAGAGGATGGAGATATCCATAAATGGACACAGGGCAGAACACATTAGTCCAATCTTTTTTTTTATATTATGTGACCTTGGTTTTTTTTATTAACTAAAGGTTGCTGAAAGAAAGTGGAGAGAATTCTGCCTATTATTTACCAATATAATTCCTGCTCACATTGCATAGTAATCTAAATATATATGAACAGAAGAAAAAACCCCTCAATAAAATCTCAGTTTTAGTGAAAAACATTGAATTAGCACAACAATGACATCATATTTCTGGATAATCTGAAACGGCCACTATTTTGCAGTCTTCTTGTGATGGCAGGGAAGAGGTTAAATAATGCTCACCTGTTTTAGGCCCTCCCCTGTTCTTGCACAGTCTTCCCTGCACCTCCTCATTCCAGTCTTTGTTTTTAATGCTGTTCTCTTCCTGCGCTGTGAACAGTGATTGGACATATGCAGTTATGTGTGAACAATGTGCAGTCGATGACGTGAGTCATATGGGGGTAACAGATGTGGTGCCAACCTATTTGACTATGATAAGGAGAAATTCCATAGTTTCAGAAATCTCCTTCTTAACAGCGAATGTCTGCTGTACTCTCAAATCAACTGTTACTGAATGCTAGCAAGGAGGAAATTAGACAACGCAAAATGTAGTTTTTATAAGCTCCTCGTTCAGTAATATGAGGGGGTGCACACCCAAGTGCTTTATTTTTTAATTACACAAACCTTTTATAGAGCAGTAATGGGTTAATCTTTTAGTAAAATTCCTAAGTATGCCATTGGCTATATTCAAGCATATGCAGAAAACCTGTGACGTTTATGCATTTTCTTGGGACTTCCCCTCCAGCCCCTCATGTGTCTCCAACTCCATATCTTGCAGAAATTTTGGACTTGCGCAGATAGCCAGTCTTTGTTTTCAACATCTGAATTCTGTTCCTTTATATCAGTCTTCAGCTACTGACCTTGGTATACACATACTTGCTTTCCTGATACCAGCAGTAATCAGAAAACAGGATCTTCCTCCTTACTCATATAAAAAAGAAAATTTGGTTATAGAAAAGCATATAGAAGAATATATATATATATATATATATATATATATATATATATATATATATATATATATATATATTCTCACGGATAAAAGCATATATTCTCACAGTAAACAGCATATAGAAAAATATTTTGTATTCTTATAACTGTGTTTGACCAATCCCTGGCCTCAGGGCCAGTAGGAAGTGCTGGAAAAACTAAAGATCAGCTCAGAGGACCTAAGAGCAGCAGCAGTCTCGATATAAGACAGGTGAGCGCCTGGGAGAGTTGTGCATAGTGGGTTTTACAAATATTTAACCCCTTCCCTCTCTTCCATATATTATGCCTTAGGGTCTGGATAGATCTGAGAAAATAATGAAAGTAAACTTAAGGACATATTCAGTTAATATATTTTTATTCACACTGAATCGAATTAGCAGCTGAAACATCCAAATCTTCCTGAAATTAATTTTAGGAGATTCGCTCTATTGTATATATTTAATGAAGACACGTATAAATGTAAAGAATAAAATTCCATATTTTATCAGGCGCTCAGAAGTGAATTTTAGGAAAACAAATCTAATGTAGAGATGAGCCAACACGTTGAAATTAGAATCAAGTGATTAGCATACCTACCACACTAAAACTCCATACGTGGGCGCTGATTATTTTTTTTAAAAGTCTGTGTTCAGTACAATCCGAAACTTTACAGTTTGGGCTCCCCCAACTCTCTGGTCTCATTCACATATCGGCATTTTTAATCATTTTTTCATCAGTATTTTTATGCTGAAATCAGGAGGGTCTCCAAAACATAGAACAGGTATCAATTTTTCAATTATAGTTTTTCTCTGTAAGTTCAACTCTTGCTTTAGCAAACAAACACTGATGCACAAATAAAGATGTGTGAATGAGGTCTAAAGGGTTCTAGCACATTGTTCTCAATAGATAAAACATCTATAATTTTTAGGTGCAACCTCCAAAACATTACTCATAATTAGTGATGGGCAGACTCACAGATACTCAGAATCGTCTGATCCAACTGGGTTAAAAAAAAAAACGGCTCAGGCCCTGAATTAATCCTGGATATTTGGCCTGATGCTGGTCCTCATAAGTCTGTGAATTACGTCAGACATGAAGGGGTGTTTTGGTGTTAAAAAATTGGTGACAGAGGGTGCTTTTTTTGTCTTTTATTACAAATAAAGGATTTTTTTGTTGTTTGTGTTTATTTCTTTTCACTTACAGATTTTTAATGGGGGGTCTCATAGACACCCAAATTAATAATCTAGGGCTTAGTGCCAGCTGTGAGCTGACATTAACCCTTAATTACCCTAATTGCCACCACAACAGGGCAATCGGGAAGAGCTGGGTAAAGTGTCGGGACTGTCGCAACTAATGGATGCAACAATCCTGGGTGGCTACATGCTGCTATTTTTAGGCTGGGGTGGCCCAATAAGCATGGGTGTACCCAACCTGAGAATACAAGCTGTCGTGCTTTCCCATTGGTGGGTATCAAAATTGGAGGGCCTGCACGTTGTTTTTATAAATTAGTTATTTAAATAGTTTAAAAAAAAAGCCACATATGGTTCCTCCTATTTTGATACACAGCCAAAATAAGTGCATGTCTGGGGGTTGCAGCCTGTGGTTGTATGTTTTATCTGAGGAGTATCATAATATGGAGGGACCCTACACCAAATATTTCATGTATTTATTTATTTTTATACCACGATAGTGACCTGCAGACAGTGCCTGTAATTGCTTGCAGTCAGACGCTATCACACAGGCTGGGGGGCGCGTCTGACTGCAACCAATCACAGATGTCAGGACGGTCAGTGGGCAGGGAAAGCAGTACATATCAATTAGCAATAATGAGTAGCCCCGGAAGTGGCCTAGAAGCAGTGTACAGCCACGCCGGAGCCTCAATAAGTATGAAGCATTTGCTCCTATCCCCCTATCCCTTCTACCACCATTTGTAATTGCCGGATTCTGGTCCCCATAGACTTATATGGGTACCAGTGTCCGGCCAGATAACTGTGACCAATCCCGGGCCGGAGCCGGGATTTTTTTAGACCCGCCGCTCCCGGTTATCTGCGAATCCGCCCAACACTAATCATGGACTATTGTTAGAAAATAGAAAAACTGCACTGCTGCAAATGTGAATTAGTAATTATGTGCAACTGACAAGCACTATATCAGCCATGTTGTATAGCCACCAAGCACCACCGTGTAACTGTAAAGTTTGTGTCCTTATTGAGAGACTGTAACAATGTGTTATGCCTCAGGTACAGTAATTTTGCTTTAATTCAAATCTGTGTCTGTTCTTGTGCTATCTGTGCGTTGGGAACCATTTATAGAGTTAAGGACCAGGTGTAATAATTGACTCATTAACATGTGCATAGCCGCTTATTTTGCTGGTACTATAAACACTGTATTTCTCTGTGGTTACATGCGCATGCTGCGTTTTATGTTGCATTTTTGCCGCGTTTTTTGGTGCAGTTTTGTTGTCAGAAGTTTCTGACATTTGACTTCCCAGCAAAGTCTATGAGAAGTCAGATTTGCTATGTGCACCTTGCCATTTATTTGTCAGCGTTTTTGTCAAACGTTTGTGACAAAAAAGATGCAGCATGTTCATTCTTCTAGCATTTTTGTCAACATGTGTCACAAAAACGCATCAAAAACGCACCAAAAACGCACCTACATTACAAGCGTTTTTTTTAACATTTTTAGGCTCTCTCTGACAGTGCGGTTTTGGTTGCAGTTTGTGTGTAGAAAAAGCTGCAGCGTGCGCATGTAGCCTAATATGGTAAAAATGCAGCATGTGAACAAGCACTTACAATATCAGCAAAGTGATTGAGATTTCTGGTTTCTTTTTTATGTATACACTGCTTTTTTTCATTTTGGATTTGAACCAGCAAAACATTTTTGCAAATCTGCAGTATATCAATTTGTTAAATGTTTTTCATCCATTCAAATTAATGGGGTGGGGGGTGGGGGGTTGACACAAATGTACAAGAGCAAAAAAACACAAGCAAAAATGCTTCAAAAATGAGCATATTTCACACAACATTTTTCTTGCCAACACTCTGTCTGGTTTTTCCTTCAAAGGAAGTCTGCTGCAAATACTCAATTTGTGCGCATAGTGTAACTCACTTAAGATACCAATACAAGTTATAGAGAAGAAATGTCATGTGTGGACGGTCATGGACGGTCACCAAACTGCATTTGCCTTTCTCTATCCTCAGCAAAGGTCCAACTCTAATTTGAGCATCATTTTCAACAGTTTACTATTTATACGCTCACACATTGCCTAGAGTTTATTTTTATATGTCAAGGGCATTTAGGGCAACATTTTTGGCAAATGATACTTAAGAACGTAAAGTAGTAACCACTGATAAGGACAGTGTTAAGTTGATGTAATTTGGAGACATTGAAGGCTCGGAGAAGAGAAGTATTAAGGATTCTAAGAATAAATGTAAAATTGTGCAAGTGGTAAGAGAAAGAAACTGAGACCATTACATTTTAATTAGGAATACACTTTGTAAGGCCCCCTTCACACGTCCGTGAAAAAAACGATCCGTTTTTTCACGTACGTGTTAAAGGGGTGGTTTGCTCCCCATGTGCCAAGTTTGTGGCACATTCCTGTTCACCGTGTGTTATACGTAATAACACACGGGGAACGGAAAGCCCCGCCTACCTGCATCATCCGGCGCTGTCCGTGGTGCTGAATGACAGCGTCTGGCACAGGCCACGCCCTGCTGACGCTGCTTCCGGCCCCCAGTGAAGAAGACACGTTGTTCAAAATCACTGGGGGATGGATGCAGGGGACAGCCGCGGCAGAGACTGCAGGACTCGTGGAGGTGAGTATGTGTTTTTTTATTTTTTACAATTTCACGTGTGTTTCTCCAGCGCGAGTCACGTGCACCCGCATCCACACTACTTCCATGGGGTACGTGTGCGGGACCGTGCTGCCGGAGAAACACTGACATGCATCCGTGCGGAGCACACGGCACACGTCTGCTCCACACGGAGGCACGGGCCACTGGCAGAAAACGTCCGTGCACATATACCCATTGATTTTCATGGGTATACGTGTGCGCGTGTCTCCGGTACATACAGGCACGGACCTAGCACGTACCAGAGACACGGACATGTGAAGGAGGCCTAAAACTAACATGGAAAAGAGCAGAAAGCATTATCAGTTAAGGTCATGAGCTGCAGATGATGAGAACACAGTTTCATATCTTTAGAAATCAATATGTAGGTCACATGGGAAATATTGAGAAGTTCTTTTGCCTCATTCACACGTCTGTATTGAAAGAGAATATGTCAGCAGGTTTTTGCTATGTAAGGCCCCCTTCACACGTCAGTGATTCTGGTACGTATGTCACCGTTTTTATGCATATCAGAATCACGTACATATGCAGACTCATTAAAATCAATGGGTATGCGCACACATCAATAATTTCTTAAGGACCGTGAATCCATGTGACACACATGCGTGTCCATGTGTCCCGCACAGAGACAAGTCAGTTTTTCTCTGGCAAAGCTGATGTCACATGGAAAACTCAGTGATGTGATCCGTGTGACACGTACCAGAGAAATCAATTGTCTGTGAAATAAAATGATTTTCTATACTCACCTGTCTCCAGCACTGCTGTCTTCGGCGCTGCTGTCACTTGCTTCCAGGCCCGCTAATTATGCTCATGAATATTCACTGCACACAGACCAGGAAGCAGCAGTGCAGGAGACATCAGCCCCAGGGACAGCAGTATTGGGGTTAGTATAAAGTTCCTGCTATCCCTCTGCTATCACGGATAGCACATGGAGAACACACGCGTGCCAAAATCATGGCACACAGAAGGCCATACACACCTGTGACGCCCCTGGACTATCAGGTCGTCACAGGGTACTGCACAAACTGTCCTCCCATGCAGTATTCCAAGTCCCTCATGGTTCTGGGTCCCTATCATATAGTGTTGCCCCCAACAGCAAATCAAATCCTAGATACACACTGCACCACACCCACCAGGCACACTAGTTGGCGGCTTGAGTGGAATGGAGTCGTCCACCTGGGGGGTCAGGGAGGGGAGGTGTAGAGTGTAGTCAGTCAGTTAGTACTCAGTCAGAGAGAAGTAAAGTGGCCTTCGAGCTGTGAGGACCTCAGAGGAGGTTGGGAGTGGTGGCTCCCAAGTGAAGCTGTCTAGGTTGCAGACGGTGGTCTGGACCTTAAGGAGTCAGACCCTTGATCGCAGAGGATTGCGGCTAGGTGCCTGGACCTGTCAAGGAGTACGGTCAGCAGCCTGGCACTATCACCGGTCCGGGACCGAAGGCACGGCAGGGTATACGGACCCTAGGTCGGGGAGAAGCTTCAGGAAACTTGTAAATTAACCTGAGCAGAACGAAGCCTTTATGATCTGTTCCCACCCGCTCCAGAATCGGGGCACTAGCGCAACGAGGGTGATAGGGCCTTCCAAACAAACGGTCCAGAAAATCCCAAGCGTGAGCCCTGAGAGCAGGCTCCCACACTTAGCCACAGTGGGGAGCGGGGCCTGGCAAGTTTAGACTACTGGGCCACCACGTTAAAGTTAAACTTAGTGCCACGAGGAAGGTCAAAGATCACCAGGTAACACTATAGGGGACGGGACCCGGATGAGCTCCCCTCAAGCGGCAGCGAAACCCCGAGATTTGGTTTACCCAGTAGTCAGCGTCTGCTTATTGACTGAGGGAGTACCTGAGTGATCCCTGCATCCCACGGCATCCCACCAAGTCCCGGGGCCTTCCCCTACCCGTGAAGAGCAACGACACCTTGCTGCCCCGCTCCATCACCCCGGGTACTCCCATCGGCAGCGTTGGTATCCCCATCGTTACCGTACACCACGGGTGGCGTCATGAACTATAACTCCCCTGTAAATAACTCCCCCTTTACATTTAGAGTGGCCCCAAGCCCCCGGGTCCGGAGACTCTCGAGCCACAAGCAAGCACATGGATCCGAGCGGTTCAATCCGCTGTCGGGGCGGCACACACCTTCAACATGAACAGTGAAAAACGTGTTTGTTTTTCACTGATGTGTGAAAGGAACCTAAGTTGAAAAGAAGACTGCATGCTGTAAGGGTTAACAGAGAATTCAGGCATGCCTGTCTTGTCAACGTCCAATCCATTGTTTATTTGTTATGTTTCGTAAAGTAGCAGGACCCTTATTATTTCTAAGATTGCAAAGTAACAGGCACAACAGTCTGGCACACTCCCTCCTCTGATTGACACTTCACTGTCAATGTACAATCTCCATAAAGAGCCCGGTGTGGGTGGGGAAGCTCACTCAGCTCTAATACATGACTAAATGCCTAAAGCTAAAAATTCTGATTGTGCAGAATGGTTGCACCCAGTAATCTAAGTGATACATTATTGGATACATGTTGCCTACATCATGTTGCTCACAGAAGAGGTTTCAGAAACCTGCAAACAGATTCCCTTTAAACACGTCCATTGAAAAATAGTACTGGTGTCATCAGTGTTTTAGAACAGTGTGTCATCTGTGAACAGTAAATGTGACTGTTTTAACCATCAGTATCTTTAGTGTTTTTTATGTGCTGTACCTGTTTTTCACTGACCCATAGACCTATACTGGACCTTGTTAAACATGCTGCTGGAAATAAATTGGCATGTCTCCTTGTGTTTTGAATGGACACACGATCAGTGTAAAAACACAAAAAAGTGAATAGTGTCGTAGATTATAATGGGTAAATGTTGTAGCTGTGGGAAAAAGCGGTTACTACACGTACGTGCAACAAGAACGTCTGAATGAGACCTTAGCTAAAGTGAGTTCAGATCAGTTAAAAAAAGAAATTGATAGAAGGAATTGATGCTCCTTATTACAATGAAATCCAACCAAATTTTCATACTTGTAATAGTTAAGGCTGCGTTCACATGCAGTGGTCTTATTTTGACTTTTAAACCACCACTCCAGTGTTATTATTTTTGTCAGTACTAGAGTGGTGCTTTGAATCTAAGCCCCCTGCCCCCTATCTTATACTCACACTCATCTTTTACTAACGCCACTCCAGTTTCGCAGCAACATTTTGTGCCTGTGACTTCTACCCGGTCAGAAGGTACATAATAAGATCTCAATGTAAATCTATGAAAGCCAGATGAGTCCAGAATAAGGTTCTCATAGACTTCTATTCTGTTGTAACCTTTGGCGCACTCCATAAAACACTGGAGCTCCCAGCAGGTCACAAACTGACTGACATCGACGAAAACATTGAAGAAAACATATGAAGATGCCGGAGGGTGAGTATAAGATTGGGGGCAGGGGACTTAGATTCAAAGCGCCACTCCAGTGCTGTAATAAAAAAGAACTGCTGGAGTGCTGGTTTAACTGCAACAGCCATGTGGCACTATGGCCCTTCCAATGTTTCCCTGCACAATCCACTAATATTGCAGGTAAAACCTCTGTTTCCCTGCAAGATATATGACCGTGTAGGTAAATAGTATAAGGGATCGCTCACATTAACATTTAAATCGGACTAGTACAATGCGAGAGAAAACAATCGCAAAATGCTGGAATTGTCAGTGTGTCTCAGATTACGCGCACGCATACAAGTCTATGGGTGTAAGAAATAATCAAAGAAGGAAAAATCTGTACAACGACTGAATTGCAAAAGACTTAAATTTTATTAATACAAAAGCATGATAGCAAATAGACAATGTATAAAAAAGTAGAGACAGGTGGTATATGCCAGCAGGTGGCGCCCTCACCACATACAAGGCGTATAGGAGCACATGGTAAATGTATCCATGAGTGCACAGCCAGGGCCTACTCATGAAGCAGGCAGCCCAAGGCTGGACTGGTTATAGACAAACAAACAGTGCTCCTATGCAGTTAATCCAGGATATAGTAAAATCAATGATACAAGGTAAACAAGTACATAACCCTGAATCGACTGCAGTAAATGAATAAGACGTACCTATGAGTGTAGTGAGAGCCCAAAACCCCTACGTGTAAGAAATATCAAACTGCACTGATGTCATCCATGTGCAGTCCGATATACGAGAAACCACTAGAGACAATACCTCTAAAAAATATCTTTATTATAAAAATTAAAATACGTCACCAAGTGCCTTGGATAACATAAATGACATGGACAGTGTGCTAGTGAAAGATCAGATGGAAAAACAGGATGGTGTGAGGGAAAAATCCTGATAAATAAATAGCTAAATAGCGTTTAGAGGGGACTGAATTAAATCCTCCACTTGCCCTTCCTGTCAACGGAGGGTATCATAATTTTTAGGGTACCCCCCGCTCCGGGTGGCTGACCCTCACTATCCCTGTTATTCACTGGCCTAATCCCTCCACCAAGAAACCAGGTGCAATAAGTGAATCGAACCAAGACAAGGACAATGACATAAATGAATTGACTAAATTGGTTCCTAGACTGGACCAGGTTTTCCAGTCACTGCAGCAAAATGGAATGGTTAGGACTGAGCCGGTGGTTCCACCAAGTATGTTGGAACCTCCCGCTCTCCCGGCGCGTTTCCCCCCCTTCCTAACTGGATAGTAAGGGGTTCATCAGGGGTATTTTGCCAAGGACACTTAGAAGGTAGTTCCTAGGGCTGTTTATTATATGAAGTAACATGACCACTGAGGAAGGATTCTCCGGTCGTGATGGTTAGTATACCCACTTAACCTAATAAATAACACACCGACTGCATGTGACTTGGTTAAACAAATTGGCCACAGCAGCCTTTATTACCTATTATTAACATATTAACACAAGGGGGCGCCGTCCAACGGGCGACCCCAAACAAATAATAGGTAACACATAAATAATAACTGTACATGTAACCCCATGTAGGCCCGGTCCAGAAACCACTTCCTCCACCAATATCCCTGGCCGCAACACTCCGACCCAGAGATGAGGTATTAATCACCCCGTGGATTAATACCCCCCAAACCTTGCAGAACCCCGTGCCTGCAATTTACCGGAACCCGGAGACACCATACCAAGACAGTGCCTCTCAGTCCAGCCACCAATCCCTTACAACCGCCTCTGGACCAGACCTACCCCCGCTGCTGCGACAGAACATACGACTCTTAACCTGTATTCCCCTTTTTTTTTTTTTTTTTTAAAACCGCATCATTCCATTTTCTCATTTTGTTTTCTTCTTTTTTTTTTTTTTTTTTTATAAACAAACATAGCCAAAACGAACTCGCAAAACACAAGGGCGGGTGGGCGGGAATCCTTTACTGTCCGGAGTCACAAGGAAGGTAAGACCCCTCCCCTATAGTTTATATACTAGCCCCCTCCCCACCCTACAGTGACCCTATTCCACCAATCCCCTATAAGGGCCCATAATGCCCTTTAATTCACTTTATTAACCCCTCACTCCCTCCCTTCCCTCTGGTCATGTCGCCCCTCCCCCCTATGGGGTCCATGGCTTTCTTGACCACTGAGGAAGGATTCTCCGGTCGTGATGGTTAGTATACCCACTTAACCTAATAAATAACACACCGACTGCATGTGACTTGGTTAAACAAATTGGCCACAGCAGCCTTTATTACCTATTATTAACATACTAACACAAGGGGGCGCCGTCCAACGGGCGACCCCAAACAAATAATAGGTAACACATAAATAATAACTGTACATGTAACCCCATGTAGGCCCGGTCCAGAAACCACTTCCTCCACCAATATCCCTGGCCGCAACACTCCGACCCAGAGATGAGGTATTAATCACCCCGTGGATTAATACCCCCCAAACCTTGCAGAACCCCGTGCCTGCAATTTACCGGAACCCGGAGACACCATACCAAGACAGTGCCTCTCAGTCCAGCCACCAATCCCTTACAACCGCCTCTGGACCAGACCTACCCCCGCCACAGGACAGGACACGTGACACCTTACGTGGCCTGGACCCGCCACACACCCAAGGCTTGCTCCACCATCACGCAAACCCAAGGCCCAGAGATCAGAACCAATCTCAGTAAGGTGAACCCCATCACCCCTTCGAAACTGCCACTTTGGCGACTCCAGATCCGCACATCACACTACACTACCGCCGTTTCTCCGCACGAAACGCGCAACCACCCTGTTCACATGATCCCGGGCGCGATTCAGCTTCTCAACTGACCGTGCCCCCCTGCACACCAATGTGGCCACAATCCGACCATACCACTATCAAACCCGGATACCTGGTCCATAAACGCAATAGATCCATCTTGATGTCCCAGATCAAATCACGTGATGCCCGCACTCCCAAGTCACTTCCCCCCCTACGTGCAAAAACCAACACGTTCGGAGGTCTATCCACCCTGCAATAGTATTCAAACTCCGTCACGCCCCGCTCCATTCCATGCCCCGCACACCGAACCACTTGACCAACGCAAGCGATCTGTCCACCCAACTGCCGACCATTCAGGCGAGCATCGGCCCGACGGGCCCCCCAGAACACGAAGGAGAGCCCCAGAATCCATATCAGGCAGATTCCTACAACCACAAAAACTTTACCAAAACAAACCCCACCAACACCAATTTTTTAGCATGAAACCCCGACAAAGTCACAACCAACTACTCCATAAAGCCCTCACTGGGACAACAACTGTGGGCGCACATAACCCCGAAAAACGATAAGACTCCCACCAACCGATTCGTCCCACCATGTCATCACCCAGGCCACAACGCGAAGCCTCCGCAGCCGCCCCGATCCTGAAGGAATGAGGCCCATAATCTCCCGAGCATTCCCCCGCACAGCGCAAACAACTCCTCAGTACGGCCACAAACTGGTAACGAGACAAACCAAGACCCATCCACGTGCCATAACAGCAGGCCCGGAGGACCGCTCCCAAGCCGCAAAACTTCCTCACCAACTGCCCTGGGCACCACGCATCCATCACAACCAACCTGCCTCGACCCATCAGGTCTGTTTTTGGACCGCCTAAGCTGACACTCTACTCTCCGTCCCACCAATGCCACAACCTCGGACAGCAGACCACCCCCCCTGAACCTGGAAGGGCTCACCAACGCCCCAAAAAGGCTAACACAAAAGCCGTTTCAAAAGCACCCTCTCATAAACTGAGACACAACTTTCCCGCAAACCGTCCACCAATTGCCGTAACAAAACCAAAGAAATGGGCCACCTAGTGTCCCGCTCCTTCGCCCTTTTTTCGAAAAAACCCTTCAAGGCCTGCCGCCCCAAAATTCCGCGACACGCCCCACTCACCCCTGACCTTCAACCAAAAAAGGCCACAGCCGTCACCCTAAGTATCACAGCTGATGCTGACTTCCCAGCCCTGAAATCCTCGCTCACTAGTGCCAGTAGCGCCAACAAGTAATTTGCTCGCCCGTCACCAAACATAACTCCCAGCATCTCCTGCCACTCACCGAATTCCTAATGAAACCCGCAATCAATGCCTCACCAGGCTCCACAAGTCCTCTGGACACTGCTCCGATCTCGTCTGCCCCCCGGCATGAACTCCCACAACCTGTGGACTGAAAATGAGATAAAGCGTCCGCCACCCCGTTATCAACCCCCACCACGTGTTTCGCAACCACATGAACGTTCCACAGTAAACACTTGAGCACCAAATGCCGCAGATAAGCCACTACCGGTCCGGACTCTGCTGACAAGCTGTTCATCGCATGCACCACCGCCTGATTATCGCAGTGATCGCACACTTACATCCCAAAAATTGCGACCCCCCACAATTCCACCGTCACCACGATCGAAAATAACCACAGCAAGGCCAGATTCCTAACCAGACCAACTTGCCGCCATTCCTCAGGCCACCTCCCAACGTACCAATGTCCCTGAAAAAGTGGTGACGAAACCTGCCGACCCGGCCGCGTCCCTGTACAGTTCTAGCACACCATTGGGCACCACCTTCTTCAACCACAAGGCTCGGCCGTTAAAACATTGCAAGAAAAAACATCCCAAACCAGAAAATCCTCCTTGATCTCCCGCGTGACCCGCACAAAATGCGCCGGGGACCGTACGCCTACCCTATCTGCCGCCAAAATCTTGGCGAACACCCGCCCCATTGGCATAATCCTGCACGCAAAGTTCAAACTTCCCGAGCAAAGACTGCACCACCTTCAGCCGCCCTTTCCGTGCTGCCAGCATTGCTGCTACCACTCACCACAAGGCCACCATCTTCCCCTCCGGCAGCCTGCATTCCATAGCCAAAGAGTCAATCTCAGTCCCCAAAGAAAACAAAAAATTACCGCATAACCGTCGCCGGCCCCTCCGACTTATCCTGTGCTAAAGGAAACCCAAAGCTATCCGCCACTCTCTGTAAGGCGAACAACGAGCCAGCGCAAACCATGGATCCCGCCGGACCGACACCAAGAAAATCATCTAGATAGAGGATAATGGAGGACACCCAGACACGTCCCGCACCACCCACTCAGCAAAGGAACTAAACGCCTCAAAATACAAACCAGAAATTGAAACAGCCCATAGGCAAACAATGATCAACATAAACTCATCACCCCACCAGCAACCCAGAAGGTGCTGGCTCTCCGGATGCACCTGCAGCAAACGAAACGCCGATTCTACATCCACCTTTGCCATCAATGCACCTCATCCCGCCGCCCGCACCAAGTCCAGCGCTTTGTCAAACGAGACGTAGTACACTGCCGACAATTCTAGCGCGATGCCATCATTCACTGACGACCCCCCCGGAAATGAAAGATGCTGGATGAGCCGAAATTTATCCGGCTCCTTCTTTGGCACCACCCCCAACCGGGACACCACCAGATTACTGCACGGCGGGCTCTCAAATGGACCCCCCCATCCTGCCCAACTCAACCTCTGTCCCCAACTTCCCACCCACAACCATAGGGTGGTCCCTTGCTGACCGTAAAGTACGACAAACCGGAGGCCATGCCTCGACCGCCGACAAAATCTGAAAACCGTATAAAAAACCAAACCGCAAAATTGACGCCGCTGCCCCGCCCGGATACCTATTTAAAAAGATGGCGCCATTGCCCCTATTTTCACTGGCGTCCTCCCTTTTACCAAAACCCGTCCCCCCTCAGCCGGAGCACTCATGCTCGAACCTGCATGCTGCCCCAAATTTGCACCGGCCGTCGCCAACTTGCCAGCACAAATCCCTTTTTCTGGGTACCCGAGGGCCTGGCTCCCGTTCCCCCCGGCGCCGCCATGAAAGGGGGGGGGAGGGGTAGGCTCGGGGCCGCCATTCAACGCATCCCTAAGGAAATGTCCTCACGGTCCCACCGCATGCCGGGCCGCAACGCCTTCCGCCGCCTAAACTGCACATCATACCGCAGCCATGGCAAACCCCTGTCCGTGCGATACGCCTCCCCCATTGCATCCCGATAGTCAAACAGAGCCGAGCAGTGCTCCGGCTCCTTTTCCCCTATGACACTTGCCAAATTGCAAAAGCCTGCAGCCAATTGGAAAAAAGGGGGGCGAGGAATGAGCATATAACGGCGTTTTTCTTCCTCTTCCCCTTCCTTCTTGGGAGTCGTTCGGCTTCACCTTGTCCAGATTAAATTTTTTTTTTTTTTTTTTTTTTTTACAGGGGTAGCAGGGAAAATATCTTCACATACTCCCCCTTCCCAATCTTGTCCCTCACCTCCCTCTGGAGGTGAGCCCCTAACGGTCCCTCAAAGCACACGTAAACTGAGCCCTATCCGCCAAACGCACCACCTCATCCCCATTTTCCTGTTCTACCGCTGTTTAAACCCGCGGGCTCCACTACTCCACCAACCGCACCCGTCCCTACCGGCGCCGCCTCGCTGCTGACCGACGCTGCGCCCTCCACCGTCGACCCGTCCAGGCCGCTGCTGCCGCCGGCGCGCGCGTTAACCCTGCAACAAGCCCAGCAACTGACTAAGCAATGCTGACCCCCCTTGGCGCTGCCGTGCCCGCAGCCACCTCCCCAAAACTAGCACCCCGCGCCGCAAGCAATGCCGAATCCACGGCTAGCTCACCCGACCGTGGCGCAGAAATGGAAATTGGAACCGCGACGTCCTCCGCCATCTGCTCGTCAGATTCGTCCCCCCGACCTGAGGGCTCCCTCTTCTTCCTCGCTGTAGTCGTCCTCCACCATTCCAGCTCCAGGGGACGCAGCCGATGCCTCCCCTCCACCACGGCCGCCCTCCTGGGCCGCCGCGTGGGCACTGGCGGTGGGCATCCGTCTCTTCCTGTGCGGCGACAGCCCGCGAGACCGTCCTGTCCCCCGGGCCGCCGCTGACCGAATCCTCTTCTTGGAGGAGCCTCTCCCTGAGCTCAGGGGGCTCCCCACCGCCGCCTCCAGCCCTCCAGGGGCCCCAACCGTGGCATCCCGCCGGGTCCTCCCCGGGAGGGGGAGACCGCTGCTGCCGGGCGCAGTACTGATGACCTGAGGGACCTGGCGGGAACCGCAGGGCTCCTGCCGTCCCCCCTGCTCCCCACAGCCTCACGGGTATCCGGGTGCCGCCTGCACACACCGGTCCCCCCGCTGGCTGCCTGCGCCCAGCCCCCCCCGCCACCCACGGGGGGTACTGCTGGCCTCATTCAATTGCAGGGCCCGCTCCCATTTGGAAGCTGCCGCAGGGCCGTGTCACTCCGCAGGGTGCCTGTCACCAGGAGCAGGCCCCCCAGGCTGGGCACGCCCCCTCTCAAACCTCCGATCACCGCTGGGCACGCCCCCCGGTCCCGGGCTGCCGCTGGCCTGGTAATTGAGCCCGAGGCCTGGGACCGGAAGTAGGCCCCAGGCCGGGCCCGCCTCCGTCCAGGCCGCCGCTGGCCTCAGATCGTCGCTGGGCTCGCTCCCGGCCGGGAGACGCCGCTGGGCTCCTCACTCCAGCCCGAGGCCCGACATCAGGAGAAGGCCCCGGGCTGGCCACGCCCCCTTTGCGGCCGCCGCGGCCTCGCCAGAGATTCCTCCCTGCGGCCGGGCAGACGCTGGAAGCAGCCGCTGCCCGCCCTGCCGCGGAGGGTCCCGAGGGGGGCTCTCACTGGGCCTCCTTGCCCCCCCTGCGGCCGGAGAATACCTGATGATGGGGGGGGCCTGGAACGCCGCCCGCGGCCGAGGGGGAGACAAGGGGCAGGTGCCGACGGGGAAACCCAGGCAGCCCTGAAGTGGGACTGCACTGCCTGGGCCCCGTGCACCGCCATCGCTGATCGGATCGTCCTGTCCCGTTCCTGGAGGTCCGCCATGCCGTTGGACAGGTCGGAATCCTTTACTGTCCGGAGTCACAAGGAAGGTAAGACCCCTCCCCTATAGTTTATATACTAGCCCCCTCCCCACCCTACAGTGACCCTATTCCACCAATCCCCTATAAGGGCCCATAATGCCCTTTAATTCACTTTATTAACCCCTCACTCCCTCCCTTCCCTCTGGTCATGTCGCCCCTCCCCCCTATGGGGTCCATGGCTTTCTTATGCTGTGTACCTCCTCTTACGATACCTGGGGAGACGATTGTATCTCTCTTGTCCAAGCCAAAAGGATGCAGCGCAGTTAGCTGGACCTAATTCCTTCACAGATGTAGGAAAGCAGAAGACACCTGGCCTATCATTTATCCAGTAGGCAGTGCAGCACGGTGGTATCGAGATAATTCCTAGGTACCTATGTCCGGACGTGGGCTTCTCAAATAGGGCAGTGGTGCAGATCAGTGCACACGGAACACACAAACTTTTTTGGAAGCAGCCCCCTTCAGCACATGGACTTTGGACTCACACTCTCTGCGTATTAGATGTGCGATAGTGTGACGCCCTGGGCAAGCCAGGGGTCACAGGTCATCACACCACCACACCCTACATCCCAGTTAGGAGCACCAAAGCTACTCAAATCCTTGTTGCCTTCCTCCAGGGGCTGATGTTCACACCAGGGGGTGGGCCAGGCGGTTGGCTCCGCCCACCAAGGAGTACACAGCCCTGGAGGCGGGAAGAACCAGGCAGTGCAGTTCAGGGGAGTGAAGTAGAAGGAGGTGGTAAAGGAGCTAAGTGAAAGTGAAGTAGTAGTGGAGCAAGGAAGAAAAGGAACAAAAGGGAGCGTAGAAAGGCCTGAAGTGAGTCCAGCTAAGTGCAGGACAGGTCAGTAAGGTCAGCAACAGCGGTGATCGTCTGGAGGGGGACTGCTCGGAGGTTGCTTGAAGGACCGCGGTCGAGTAGTGGCCCAGCGGTCTGGAGCAGTATACGAAGGACAGTCAGCACCAGGGCAGGGGCCTCTCGGACCCCGGCAAGGCTAGGAGTCGCCATAATTTGCCGAATCCGTCAGTGAAGGGGACGTCGATCCCCCAACAACCAAGTCCCGATTGAAGACAACCGTCCAACCATTAGTGAGGAACACCGCCACCGCCAGGGCACCAGCTCCTCAGGGCCAGCGTCTGTGGGCAAAGTAGGGCTCCCCCGGCCCATATCCAAGCCGGGGAGCGGGTTACCGGTGGGAACCCATCGCTACCAACTTAGAAACATCAGGTTCAGGTCAGAGGGACATCACCGTTACCTGCTGGGAGAGCAGGTGCAGCCATCCGTGGGAACCATCTTTCCAGCCGTGTGGTTTACCGTAAACTGTGTCAACGTCTCAGGCTGAGTGAGTACCACAGTGCCGCAAGGCACAGCGCTGCCCCCGCATCCCTGCGCCCACCAGGCCCTGCACCCTTCCACCCCATCACCGGGCCCCGGGATCACCAACCCCTACCCACGGAGGGGCAACACAACACCTGGCTGCTCCGCATCACCACTCCCGGGATCCTCATATTGAGCAGCGGTGGTGCTACAAATCACCACAACCGTGGGTGGCGTCACGGACAATCTCCCCAACAAAATACCCCTTTCACTCACGGGCGAGGAGTGCCGCTCGAGAAACCCCCGGGATCCGGAACACCGCTCGAGCCACCACTGAGCAGCAGCAGCCGGACCCGAGCAGAGGGGTGAGCGCGGTGCCGGCACCCTCCTCCCCGCCCGCGATAATAGCGCTCGGGACCCCTGTGTCTCTGCAGATTGAGTGACCTGCTGTAAAGGCCCCTGGTGCTGATAACGTCTATTAGGATGCTGCGGTCCCAAGATAGGGAGGCCCTTTGGAGGAGATTTCCTCTTTTGTCATTTTGCTGCAGGGCTGCTTACCGAGCTGTATATCATATCATAAGTGTGTTTGTAACAGACATCAAGGGGAGCCTCACTGAATCTTCGTTGTCTGTGTTATCCCATGCTTATCTCACAGGTACCTGGGTATCATCTAAATATTGCTGGGCATCTCTAATACTGACTGTAATAGACCCAAGGGGAGTTTCCCTGATTTCTCGTGTGTTAAGTGTTTTTTGCAGGTATCCTACGTGCATCTCATAGGTACCTAGGAATTATCTCGATACCACCGTGCTGCACTGCCTACTGGATAAATGATAGGCCAGGTGTCTTCTGCTTTCCTACATCTGTGAAGGAATTAGGTTCAGCTAACTGCGCTGCATCCTTTTGGCTTGGACAAGAGAGATACAATCGTCTCCCCAGGTATCGTAAGAGGAGGTACACAGCATATGTTACTTCATATAATAAACAGCCCTAGGAACTACCTTCTAAGTGTCCTTGGCAAAATACCCCTGATGAACCCCTTACTATCCAGTTAGGAAGGGGGGAAATGCGTCGGGAGAGCGGGAGGTTCCAACATACTTGGTGGAACCACCGGCTCAGTCCTAACCATTCCATTTTGCTGCAGTGACTGGAAAACCTGGTCCAGTCTAGGAACCAATTTATTCAATTCATTTATGTCATTGTGTAGAGCGCTGCCACACCCCAGGCCCTTGGGATACTCGGTTCCGGGTGGTGGATAATGGGGATCGCCGTCACAGGTGGCCGTGCCCGGTTCCGTTACCTGGGGGGGAGGCGCTCGTTAACAGGGTTATTTTATATGTCACTTGTGACGCCACTGGCGGGTTGCGGTAATAAGATGTGCCGCCGCTGCTATGGTTTTAGGGACAGATGGTATAACAGCAAGTGTGTTCGCACCCTCCGCCAGTAGGGGCTTAAGTCCCATGTAGGTGTGCTGCGCCTTGTGGTGCACCAGTAATAAACACGACACAGTTCTTGCAGATTAACTGGTAATTTACTCACAGATGTTGCAAGTGCAGTTTGGCACAGCTGGTCAACCGACTTTCCTTTGTCCCAGTGCTGACGTGAGTCCCAGTTGAGCCCTTCGTGCACATGCAGAGCTGATGGTCCCCTTGCCTGAAGCTGTTGGTGACCTGCGGCGCTCCGCTCCTTTGTTTTCCGGGCCCAGTATGACAGGCCTCGCGGTCCCTTGTGGGGTAGGCTACTTCTCTGTGCCCTCTCCCGGGTCCTATATATGAGGCTGTGTCCCTGAGTCTATAGGTGGTGTGGTACCCTGGAAGTCACCACACACGGCTGGATCAGCAGACCGCTTGGAGCTGTTGTCTACTCTGGGGTCCAGTACCCCCTCGTGCGTAGTGCCTGGGATCTATCTACCCTCAGGCTACTACCTCCTAGTCGCCTTTTGGGGGTCTCCTCACAATCCTCACACCCCTCTCACTCACTTGCTCCTTTCAACTGTCACTCCTTCCTCTCTGCCAACTCTGCCTAGCAACACCTGTTGCTTCCCACAAGCCACACCCCTTTCCCAGGCTAACAGCTAAGGGATTGGTTTTCACATCTGACCACTGTTAACCCTCTACATGCTGCGCCCAGGTCTCAGGGAATGTGCCCCTACCTGTGTGTAAGGTGTAGGTTGTCAGCATAGGGTGTTCCAGAAAGCCTTAGGATCCTGCAGATCACTGGGGTAGCATATCCCAGGGTGCTGCAATTGTCCTTGTCTTGGTTCGATTCACTTATTGCACCTGGTTTCTTGGTGGAGGGATTAGGCCAGTGAATAACAGGGATAGTGAGGGTCAGCCACCCGGAGCGGGGCGTACCCTAAAAATTATGATACCCTCCGTTGACAGGAAGGGCAAGTGGAGGATTTAATTCAGTCCCCTCTAAACGCTATCTAGCTATTTATCTATCAGGATTTTTCCCTCACACCATCCTGTTTTTCATCTGATCTTTCACTAGCACACTGTCCATGTCATTTATGTTATCCAAGGCACTTGGTGTCGTATTTTAATTTTTATAATAAAGATATTTTTATAGAGGTATTGTCTCTAGTGGTTTCTCGTATACTCTTACCTACACTACCTCACATTATTTGTGGTTTTCTAGCAGTCCGATATACGCAGAGACAGGCAATGGAAAAGATGGAGGGGAGATTAATCGAAGAGGGAAAAGACCATTTTTAATTTTTGCGCCACGTTCATGAATCATGTGCACCATTTTCATGAATTTGGTGCCATAAACCACAGTGAATACCACAAGACAAAAAAGAAAAGAGACTTAAAAAATGCAAATAATGAATCAGGGCCTTGTTTTTCCATGATGACTTTGTGTATACAAATGTTTTACACAGATTCATACATTTATGTTTTCTTGCCATCTGGTCCTGAAGAAGGAAGGGGTGCCTTCCGAAACGCGTAGACCTGTAATTGGAATAAAAGACAACATTGATCTAACAGCTTAATGTTGGTTGTCATTGGCGCGGCTTGAAAACCCTCATCCTATTGTTCTCTGTTATCTGCCAAACCGAGGGACCGCTGCTGTGACTCTGGATTATCTACACACATGCTGATATAGGAGTTGTGACTTTCACAACCCCTATAGGTGAGTAAGATCTCCCCTTGCAATTCTCCCAATGTTATTTGGGTAAGACCCTATTGCGCTTCTTTCCTCCACAGTTTTTTTATCTTGTTACACAGATTCATGAAATGCGATTTTTACAAAATGTCCCTTTTTTTCTTTTTATACATCTCAATCCAGTTTTTCCATACAGTAAGCTTTATGGAGGAGGTAAAAGTTTATATCCAGGTATCACTGTGTCCATGTCTCATAATTGAAAGCATTTTTTATAAACTGATATTAATTAATTAATTTTATCTTTATCTGTTTCATAAAGAATGGATTACAGTGACTTTTTTGATTGTGTCATATCATTTTTTTTTCTATTCTGCAGTTATTTTCATGGTTATCCAACAGAAGCAAGAAAAGGAATGATATCAAAGAAGGGGATACAGAAATCAACAACATTCACCCCACAACAGAATCCTTACTGGATGAAGGCCAAAAACAAAATTTGTATGTATGAAATATTTATATAGAAATAGGGTAACTTTGGTATATAAAAAAAATGTTGACTACCAATTGATATCATTAGTGCACAATTGAGTAAAATGTTATCAAATGCATTGGCTGTGACATAGAGAAGGGGGCTGGCTTAGCTATTGAAATGTATCGGTCAGTCAACTCTATGACACGAGTGTGTCATGGCTTGATGTGATCTCAGGGAGATCTGGGATCAGTGCGTCATAGCCTATTGTTGATCGTAGATCTGCTTTAGTGCCCAATCGTCGTTTACCCTGAGTTGCAGCGCACTTAATTCCATCTGGAACTGAAAGGGTTAAGGTTCATTTCTATCCAGCAGTGATCTAACAGGTAGTTTTAACCTCGGCTACAGGCAGCCACTCCCCTCTGCTATAAACATCTGCTCCTCACTCATCCCTATGCCGGTTATAGCTCTTATCTATGCTGTCCATTTTGAAGGAGCCAGTCTCTGGAGAAGCTGAGGTTTCGCTTCTGTTGCAACTGAGATGTTCCTGCTGGAGATGTTGTGGAGTGTTATTTGTTGTGTCTTTCCCCACCTGTTGTCTTATTGCAGTGGCAAGACTAGAGTTTTCACTAGCCAGGGTGGGTTCAAGGTCACCAAAGGCTTAGGTACGGGACAGCAAAAGGGGAAAATCTAGGAATGTTAGGGATTGCAGGAATAAGCCTCAGGTGAGGTTTAGGAGGTGATCCTGCTCCCCTCACTTTAATTAGTACTTTTCCTGTTTTAAGGTCGCAAAATGAAAAAGATGGGGACAAAGTGAAAACAAAAGCTGTTGGTCCTTTCAAAATAGTAAGTAAACATTGTATTCTGGAATTCATTTGAAAAGATAAGTCTATGTAAATTGTAAAATAAGAAACAATACTAACACACAAAACTTTACAAATGTAGTTTAATTGTGTATAAACGTTTATTATTATTCTAGTATAATATGACTTCTTTTGTGGCTAAATAGTTTTATTTATAAATTGCATAGAACACCTATAAAGGGGGTGTCCTGCTGTGTGATAAGTGAAAAAAAAACTTGTATGTAATAGTATACTTGAAATAAAGTGGTTGTCCTAGTGCCCCTTAAAAATAACAAATCCTATACTCACCTCTGGTACCAGCATGGTTCTAGCGATGTCAGAACTCATAATCCCGGAGCCCATAGGACATTGTTATGGCATGCGAGCCCCGCGACCAATTAGTGCCGGCTTCCTTCTTACCGTCGGCTTGCAGGTTCTAGACTGCTGGACAAAAGCCATATCTGTATGTTTCATATCTGATGTCTTGTAGTGGATAAATATCTTTTTTCACTTTATATAAATTAGCTCCTTCAGGCTTTGGGGTCGATGCTGCCTGAAAGAAATTATTTTAAATAAAAAGGGACGTTACCAGTGTGAAAAAGTAACTGACATAGAACAGGATAACTGATATTTGTCTTTTTGTGAACACATTTTTTGCAGCTCACTGAGCTCTGCTGTGTTGCAACAATATTGCAACACTGTCTGCCTGTGAGATGGAGGCTGAAGCTGAGAGGAACCTGCATATGTGTCAGTTATAATCACACACAGCTCTGCAGTGAGAGCAGGAGATGAGAGACCGGCCCCTACATATCACACTGGTAACCCCTATTCAAAATAATCTCAGGAGGAGGAGTTATCTTCCAGGCGGCATCCACCCCATAGCCTGGAAGAGCTCATTTACATAAAGTGATCAAAGATGATTTATCCACAACAATCCATCTGATATGAGTCATACTGGTGTGACTTTTTCATCAGTCTATATAACCTGAATGCCCTTATTAATAGTTTAGATGTCTAGATTTACCGTATTTTTTGCTTTATAAGACGCACCTGATTATAAGACGCACCCCCAAATTTGGTGAAGGAAAAGAGAATTATTTTTTTTATGTTAAATGGGGTCCATCTTTTAATGCCAGTGTCCGTCTAACAAATCATATAGGGTATATGTCCCTCATAGCCCCCCATCCTAAAATTAGCCCCCTTTATTCTGGATATGACCCCCTTATATTGAATATAGCCCCCTTGTGCTGGGACACGTCCCCCTGTGCTGCTCATGGCCCCTATAGATGGCACACCTCCCCTGTGTTTGATATAGCCCCCATACTGCTGCCCATGGCCCCTATAGATGGCACACCTTCCCTGTGTTTGATATGGCCCCCATACTGCTGCCCATGGCCACTATAAATGGCACATCTCCCCTGTGTTTGATATGGCCCCCATACTGCTGCCCATGGCCACTATAGATGGCACGTCTCCCCTTTGTTAGATATGCCCCCCATACTGCTGCCCATAATAAAATAAAAAACACTCTTTCCTTACCTTCTCAGTGCTGTCCCTCCTCGTGTCTCCCTCCGTGGGGTTGAGCTCCTCCTCCACTTCCTGGTTCTTGCTGCCAGTCATGTGATCGGCACAGCAGAGTGATATCATCTCTGCGTGCCTTATCACATACAGCAGCAGCAGGGGACCGGGAGATCAGCACTGGAGGTAAGTAAAGCTTTTTTTATTTTACTATGGGCAGCAGTATGGGGGTCATATCTAACACAGGGGGGATCATGTGCGATCAAAGGGAGCACAGGCAGATATAATATGCCCCGCTGCCCCAGCCGATCAGCGCGATGCGGTTTCAGCACCACGCTGATGGACAGCGGCTGTGCATATCGTGTTTCCCCGAAAGTAAGACAGTGTCATATATTCTTTTTACCCCCAAAAGTCCCACTATGTCTTACTTTCGGGGTATGTCTTATATTGGAAAAAAAATGTCGATTTTTGTTTTAACTATAAACTTAACATTTATTAACAACCTGAACAGTATGGTATTCACCACAAAACAGTTTTATAAAAGCAAGTGCCAAGAATGTCTTGTTACAACCGTATCATGACGGTATTTCCATGTATAACATGTAAAATAATGAAAAACGGTAAGAACGAACAGTCTGAATATGTTATACTGGAAGATAAAACAGATTTATTCCATGACAACCATGTCACCATCTTCAGGAACATCATCGTAAACATTCACACTCTGAGGTTCCTATGGATTTTCTTGGGACTCTCGGGACTCCATTTCCTGCTGAATCATTGGCCCATATCTCTCATGGGTAGCAACGGCACTGTCCTGAAATGAGCAGGTCTTGTCCAGGTAGCCAGCTCGCAGTGCATTTGCAATGCAGGTGTCAGTGATCTTATTCCATGAATTCTTCTCCCAGTTCACAATCTCTGGCAGTCTGGGCTTCACAAAGTTCCCACATACATTTCTCTCCATTCGGTTTTCAATGTAGTCATTGATTTCCGCACGCAGATAGTCCTTGAACGGCTTGTTAATGGCGATATCCAGAGTCTGGACATAAGCCGTCATCCCTGCAGGAATCATGATTTGGTCGATTCTCCGCTCATGAAGGAAGTTTTTCATGTTTTTGGCGCGGTGTGTGCTGGCTGCATCCCAGATCAGCATCCCTCTTTTATTCCCTCGCATAACAAGCGGCAGCATTAAATCAAGCCACTTCCTTATAACAGCTTGTGTGGCCCAGGCTTTTTCAGTTTCCAGCACATAAATGCCAGAAACCCGCTCAATCTTGTCCTTCTTGCCCTTTGCAATGAGTAGTAGTGTTACTTTAGTGCCATCCAGACGAATAGCCAAAATGCAGGTGACACGGGCACTTTCATAAGCGGTGGAGGGAACGTACACTGAGGAGGCACCTCGTTGATCAATGGTGGTTTGAGCTGCTTGGCCCATGAACACGGCAGTTTCATCCATGGCGATCATGTTGCAAAGACTGTATTTAGAGAAGTCAATGTCATCCACAAACTTCTTGTAGGCAAATGCAAGTTTAACAATCTCAGCATCTTCCAGCCTAAAGAGGGTTGTGGATCTTCTCAAAGACAGGTCATTGCGTTCAAGAAAGTTATCCACCCAGTGCTGTGATGCCTTGAATTGTTCAGGGGAAATGTCAAACTGTGGTGCCACTGCAAGGGCATATTCCTGAATCTGAGCCCTGGTCACCACCAATGTCTTTGCTCTCCTGTTTGCAACCCACTCAGAGACCAGGCTTTCCAGCTCTGTATACATTGGTTGCCGACCACATCCAATCTTGCGCTTTTTAGCCATTCCGCTCTCCACTTTTTCACTCAGGTTAGTGTATTCTGCACGCCATTTTTGGACCAGTCGGTGATCCAACATTTTCTCCTTGCAGAACTCCACTACATTTTTGCCCCAAGATTCTTCGACAATAGCTTTTTTATACTCCATGGTGTAGCTCTTCCTTTTACCACTGGAACCGGAAGCGCTCATGTCTAGAGGCAAAAATATAGCGTACGGTATAAGCATTGTTTATGGTTCCGTATCACAGTCTCCCATAGGGTTACAGCCCCATACAGTATCCCACACAGCCTTCCATAGGGTTGCAGCCCCATACAGTATCCCACACAGTCTCCCATAGGGTTACAGCCCCATACAGTGTCCCACACAGCCTTCCATAGGGTTGCAGCCCCATACAGTATCCCACACAGTCTCCCATAGGGTTACAGCCCCATACAGTATCCCACACAGCCTTCCAAAGGGTTGCAGCCCCATACAGTATCCCACACAGTCTCCATAGGGTTACAGCCCCATACAGTATCCCACACAGCCTTCCATAGGGTTGAAGCCCCATACAGTATCCCACACAGTCTCCCATAGGGTTACAGCCCCATACAGTATCCCACACAGCCTTCCATAGGGTTGCAGCCCCATATAGTATCCCACACAGTCTCCCATAGGGTTACAGCCCCATACAGTATCCCACACAGCCTTCAATAGGGTTGCAGCCCCATACAGTATCCCACACAGTCTCCCATAGGGTTACAGCCCCATACAGTATCTCACACAGCCTTCCATAGGGTTGCAGCCCCATACAGTATCCCACACAGCCTTCCATAGGGTTGCAGCCCCATACAGTATCCCACACAGCCTCCCATAGGGTAACAGCCCCATACAGTATCCCACAGCAATCGCAGCAAGTCTCCATGCAATGTACCGTATGGGGACTTGCCGCGATTGCGCCATAAGTGTACCGCAAGTTAAGGAAACTTTACATGGAGCATTTTGTGAATTGTTTACTTGGTACCGTAATGGCGATCAAATCAATTCCTCTGCGGTGCTGGGTAGAGGTGTGGCTTCTTCCTCATGCAGGAGCCGCTGGGCCAATCAGAGGGGCCACCAGCGGTTGCACATGAGGGCACTGAGGCTGCATGTTTTTGTATGTTGTCCATGGTCCTGATGGACCACGGACAACATTACTGCATCTCCCACGGCCTCCACATCCCTCCGCTCATTCCGCTCCAGATCCATCCGCATCCCGCTCTAACCGTCGCATCCCGCTCTAACCGTCCGCATCCCGCTCTAACCGGCCACATCCCGCTGTTAATGCAGCAAAAGGTACCGGTACTATGGCTTATATTTTTCCAACGTACAGTTTACTATGTCTTATTTTCGGGGTACGTCTTACATTAGCCGACCCCCCTAAAACCCACACTACGTCTTACTATCGGGGGTGTGTTACTATCGGGGAAACACGGTATTATATGAGTGGGAGCAGGAGATCTAATGCTGCCGCCCGCAGCTTTCGCCTGCCCCCAGCACTGCTCCAGAGTGGACCCTGCAGTGTATATATGTATATATATATATATATATATATATATATATATATGTACACACCACCCAGCCCCGTATATTCGGTTTATAAGACGCACCCCCTACTTTCCCCCAAAATTTGGGGGAACAACAGTGCGTCTTATAAAGCAAAAAATACGGTAGGTCAAATGTGGTGACTGATTCCCTTTTAAAGTGCACCAATCACCAGGATTTTCCTATATAACCTAAAGCCAGTGCTATACTGGCACTATCTAGCTGATTCTACACATACCTTTAGTTGTCAGCTAGGATGTATGGGTTTGGAAACATAAGCAAGTAAAGTTTGTAAAATGAGCAGCTTTTTGAATGACAGCAGCTGCTGGTAAACTGATAGCTAGGGTGGATTTAGATAGCGATTCCTGCCCCCCCGCCTGACCATCCTCCCCCTGTTATTTATGCTAATTCTATTATAGAATCGTTTTACTTACTGACTAGAAGGACCTTGCTGATGTCATACCCATGTGACCAGAAGGTGCGGTGCCTCACCAACAGAAAAATAATGTTGCTTCTTGGTATCAGCTATGTTGGCTGAGGCCCCGCCCCTTCTGGTCAGATGGGTATGACATCAGCACAGGTCCTTCTAGCCACTTAGTAAAATGATTCTATAATATAATTAGCATAAATAACAGGGGGAGGACAGACAGGCAGGCTGTGGGAATTACTATGAAGATCCACCCCAGCTATCAGTTGATCGGCAGCTACTGTCATTCAAAAAGCTGTACATCACATGCCTATGATTGTATTTGTTATCATTGCCCGAGCAAGAGAACATAGCTCAGTATCATCAATAAGGTTTAATAGATTATTTCTGAACATACCTATAAGGAATAGATATTACTGGCAATATATTGCTTCAAAGTAATCCCCATAATTTGTTCACGTCTTCTGGAACTTTTAAACCGTATCTGTGTCAGATTTTAGACCCACTATAAGATCCAATGCCATTCTAGTAAGTCAGTCTAACCCTGGGTAGAAGTGTTCAGTAGAGAAGAGCAAACCTTTTCAAGTTCACCAGTGTTGCCGAATTTTCCCCTCAAATTTTATCTGTGGTAAACCTTGCAACCCTCTAATCAACCGGAAAATATGTCTATAGCCCTATGAAGTGTACTAGAATATTATTTGAGCTTTTTACCCTAACATTGTAAAAATGACTTCTAGCTATTTAGCTTAACTAAATCTATGGTAACCAACAGCAGTGTCTGGGAGGTCTTTACGGCTCTAATATTGGACTACTACACTTTACAGCCCCCTTCACATGCACGTGTCTCCGGTACGTGCTAGGTCCGTGCCCGCATGTACCGGAGACACGGGCACACTTAAACCCATTAAAATAATGGGTTTATGTGCACGCACGTGTGCAACCATTGGCCCGTGCCTCCGTGTGGAGCAGACGTGTGCCCGTGTGCTCCACATGGATGCATGTCCATTTTTCTCCGGCAGCACGGGTGTCACGTGGGCCGCATACGTACCACACGGATGTAGTGTGGATGCGGGCTCACGTGACACACGCCGGAGAAACACACGTGTCATTTAAAAAAAAAAAAACACATACTCACCTCCACCATCCCTGCAGTCTCTGCCGCGGCTGTCACCGGCATCCGTCCCCCAGAGAATTTGAACAACGCATCTTCTTCCCTGGGGGCCGGAAGTAGCGTCAGCGGGGCGTGGCCTGTGCCGGACGCTGTCAATCAGCACCACAGACAGCTCTGGAAGAAACAGGTAAGGCGGGACTTTCCGTTCTCTGTGTGTTATTACGTATAACACACGGATAACACGAATGTGCCACAAACACGACACACGGGGACCAAACCACCCCTTTAACACGTACATGTAAAAACTGTTTGTCTTTTACACGTGCATGTGAAGGGGGCCTACAAGTAACTTTTGCAAAAAAAATATTTTTTTTTACACCTACACACTCTGTGTAAGGTAGGTAATTGCATTTAAGTTTCTGGAATGCAGAGAATTTTCTCTTGACCTAAAAAAACAAATAAAATAAAAATATTAGAGCTTGTGTTATCTCACAAGCCAGGAAGCACACTTTCTGTGATACACAAGCCTTGATTTCAGGACTTTTGTTCTAGAGCAAAATTAGGAGAGAGGGGTCTTCATTTACTCTTCTTGTTTGTGATGTATGTAGAATTAAAAAAAAAATACTGTTGTACAGTCTATGCACTCTGACCTCCTTTCTCCAGGCTATAAAATACTAAAATTATTGGCCAGACCTTTTATATTGGTAGGAATAGTTCCCCCTGGCAAGGCAGTAGTAGCCCTCGCCTGACATAAGGAACCCTCTTGCTAGCTGCTGCAATCTTTCGAAATGTGTGAAATGGCTGTTTTATCTTTTTTGTAATCTTCGCAAATGAAATACCAAATTATTCAAATTCGTGGGAATTTGCGAATTTAAAGAAAGTCAACTCAGAGTTAATCCATAACGACGGCTCCTGTTAGCAGTGATAGCTTTCCATTTGGACAAAATATGTTTTAAATCAAATTTTAAAATTTTAATAGCATATGCAAAATATTTTTTTTAGCTATGTTGCAGTTTCCAACTCAGACTAGTGGCTGTGAATGCCTTGTGTAGAGAAGACATAGAAGGGAATGTAGCACTAAATTCTGGTACTATGTCAGAACTTTATGAGTAGGGAATAACATTTCAGGACATTAGTAAAATTAGCAAATCATAGTTGCAGAGTCTATTATTTATTATGCATTGCTTATATAGCACCATCACTTTCTGCAGCACTTTACAAAAATTATCATCACTAGTCTCCAATGTGGCTCCCTATCAGGATGTCCTTTGAGTGTGGGAGAAAAGCAGAAACCTGGAGGAAACTCATGCAAACACGGAAAAAAACATACAAACTCCATGTAGATGTTGTCCATTGTGAGATTTGAACCCAGCACTGAAAAATAAAATTGCTAACCACTGAGCTACCATGCCACACCAGATATAATTCAAATAGATCTTCAAATTTTGCAAGTCTCACATACAATCTTGAATTTATATTCTTTTAAAAAGAATTCTTTTTTTAGTTTCGCTATGCAGATGGACTAGATGTACTCTACATGATCATTGGGTCGCTTGGGGCACTCTGCAATGGGATCTGCCTTCCTGTAATGCACATTGTGTTTGGTGAAATGACCGACAGTATCTTGTGTCACAACTCATCAATACAGAATTCAAGTAAGAATAAAAAAATGAACATTGATAATGAAAATGTTTTCAAAGAAATGTACTATAGTTGGAACATGCAGTAAGAAGTGGCATTAAATAGTATGTTAACTGACCTCCATATTTATACAACCCCTGCTTCACTTCTTCCAAGGCATAGAAAAATTCTAACTTTCACTAAGTGGACATGGCATAGTTCTTTATTGTGTGCCAAATAATGATGAGCGAGTTTCGAAATACGCGGATTCGCGATACTTGTAACGAGTACTGTCTAATATGAGTGTATGCAATCTGAATAGTGTGTGCAATGCAAGTAAATGAGGAACACTAGCAATGTAACGAGAAACCTGAATGCTGTACTATTCGTGCGAATAGCATTGACTTGCATTGCACACACTATTCAGAAGGCATACGCAAGTATTACACAGTACTCGTCATGAGTATTGCAAATCCAAGTATATCGAAACTCGCTCATCATTAGTGCCAGATTCTACAAAAGGACTGCTGCCAATGCATTTTACTTAAAGGAGTATTCTCAGGTTATTAAGTTGCTTAAATTAGTTCAGCAGCATGAAAATAAACAAGTTCAAATTTATTTATTTTTTACACTCAGCTGTCGTTCTCCTGCAATGAGACCTTTTATCTTTCATAGTGTACAGCTCATTTCTAGGGAACTCGGCCACTAGTGTCTGGCTAAATCCTAGCTGAGAGTGTGGAGTAGTTATACTACAGGAAAAAAGCTGTCACAAGTCACCTCTTCCCTACTCATTGATTGCTATACAGCAGTTAGCTGCTCATACCCCTCCCTTTCTCTATCAGCACCTGACAAGCTGTTCTTATCAATCCTGTAGAATCACAATAACTAGCATGTAGTATCATGCAGTATCATGGCTCTCACAGTTCAAAGTTAAGTGGATCTTCAAATGTACTGTCATCTCTACATGCAAATAGAGTGATAATAGTGTAGACTAAGGGTACCGTCTCACTAAACGACATACCAGCGATGCCAAACACGATATGACCTGGTCAGGATCGCTGGTGCGTCGCTACATGGTCACTGTTGAACTGTCAATCAGGCAGATCTCACCAGCGACCAGTGACCAGCCACCAGTCAGCAGCGACTCGTGGAAGCGATGCTGCGCTTGGCAACCAAGGTAATTATCGGGTAACTAAGCAAATGCTTTGCTTGATTACCCGATATTTACACTGGTTACCAACGCACACCGCTTAGCACTGGCTCCCTGCACTCGCAGCCAGGGTACACATCGGGTTACTAAAGCAAAGCACTTCGCTTAGTTACCCGATGTGTACTCTGGCTACGTGTGCAGGGAGCAGGGAGCCGGCACTGGTAGCCTGAGAGCGGCGTACGCTAGTAACCAAGGTAACTATCAGGTAACCAAGCAAAGCACTTTGCTTGGTTACCCGATGTGTACCTTGGTTACAAGCGTCCACAGCTGTCAGAAGCTGGCTCCCTGCTCCCTGCACATTCAGGTTGTTGCTCTCTCGCTGTCAAACACAGCGATGTGTGCTTCACAGCGGGAAAGAAATGAGCAAAACATGAACCAGACCTGTGTGTAACCATCAGCGATTTCACAATAGGGGCCAGATCGCTGCTCAGTGTCACACACAACGAGATCGCTAATGAGGTCACTGGTACGTCACAAAACCTGTGACTCAGCAGTGATCTCGCTAGCGATCTCGCTGTGTGAGACGTACCCCTTAGAATAAACCACTAATCACTGAATGTGTTACTGCAGAACATGTGCTGAGCTTTAAAGTTCTAATTCTACAGTTCTGCTACTCACTAGAACTGTCACTCAAGGAGGAAGAGTGCCCGCCCTGCCAGAAATCAGGAATTGATAAGACTGCAGAACTGTGTGCTGATCAATAGACAGCTTAAGAATAACCCTTTAATGCTCAGGTTTAGTGGTATCATTTGCCATTTGTGTTTAGCATAGCTATGCCAATTATATTATAATTATAATAAGTATCCTGTCATGTTTTCTGTTTACAGCTACTTGTGCACAGTTCAAACCAATAGAAGAACAGATGACTGTGTAAGTTGTGTATATTTATCTCATAATCCCAGCTATAGAGGTGCATCTTACGGACAGCCATTTTCCTCAAAATAAGAAGATATAGAGAACAAATTATCTCTTGAGAGTGCAAACAACTGTGGAAACCCAAAATGTCAGAACTTTTTCATGTGACATCAGGGGTCTAATTAGATCATCCATCGATCCCATCCATATTGATTTAATGTGTGTGGTCAGCTTAAAGCTGCACAAGTGACTATATATGTGTGTATATATATATATATATATATATATATATATATATATATCTACAGTAATATACAGATCTACAGTAATATATAGATTTTCGTGGAGATACATGTTAAGCATATCAGTTCTCAAAGAGATGGACAGGTTCTTTATTAACATTGATCTCTGTAGAGGTAAATTCCCCGCCTTGTATCTTGCAATTCACTGGCAGTTTATCTTTTGCTCAGTGAAAAAAACTTTTTTAATCTGACTTCTTTTTAAGCATTGCTCATGCAGTGGTGGGAGACTCTTCTCACCAACATGACTGGCCTCACAATCAGCAATTTGTAGAGGGACGTCTTATTACTTGGCTTGGATTCTTCCTAGCATGCTTTTGAATCTGAAAAAAGCAGGGTAAAGCTCTTAGCTATTTCTGACAGCCACATAGACAATTATGGGTACAGAAGTTAAGCTTGCACACCTCTGCTCCATCCAATAGGGGGGTTTGCAGATTGTGTTTCTCAGGTTCCAGAACCCCATTCTTGGGATCATTGGAAGTCTCAGTGGTTGGCCCTCGAGTGATCAAAAAGCTATTCCCTATCAAATTTCATCCCTTCCCTAGTATATATCACAAAAGGGTCTCTGTGGAACACGGGCAGTTCTATCTTTTTACTATCCACTTTTCCTATTTAATAATGGCTCTCTACTTCATTGTTCCCCATCTCGTCCTCATGAGCCACCAACAGTTTTCAGGATTTCTTTAGTATTTCATTGGTAAACATGATAAGTTGGTGGCTCTTGAGGACTGGATTTGGGGAACACTCTTCACTTGTTCAGTTTCCACCACATGTAGCTCTTTTGTCCACCCCCATGATCATTGCAGACTTCAGCTTGCAGTCACTGGTCTAATGTGCTTCTGCTCCTGACCTGCACTGCACCCAGCCTGAACTGATAAATGGCACCTTGACTGGCCCCTAGTTGACACCCAAGTGGCCACATCCTATCATGCTCCTCCTTCAAGGCCATCTCATCGTTCTTCAGAATGTGGCCTCCAGTGGTATTGGCCAGATGTGGAGATTTGTGGCTGATAATGTACTTTTTTGCTTAAAGGTGTCACTTTCCATTTGCTGTGCTCTATACCGGGAGATTCATTACACATTCCACAGTTGGTACACTTAATGATTTCTGTGTTCATTATCAGTGCAAAAAAACTCATCCGCAAGTAGAATTTGTAGCTAATGTATTAGAAAAGGTAGAACATCTTATTTGGGAGCCATAATAAAGGCTACTTGATGCAGACAATATGAAAGTCACTAGAGTTCCTAACTTTACCGTAGACTTTTTTCTAGTGTTAGTAAGGCCATGTTGTAGCTGTTGTGCTTTGACCCAAAGTCCGATTGTGGGATCACTAGTGAGGTCCAAATTGAATTAAGCTTTTCAGATAACAAGTGCTAGGAGAAAGGAAATGCACCCTTGTGGTGAGCAAAATCAATTGCTTATTTTCCTGTGAATGGATTTCTTATACCATTTACAGCCAAATGTAACACTGCATGCAATGTTTCCATTGGAAGTTCCACCAGCCACCCCCTTCTCAGAAATATGTTATGATAACTTTTCTTTCTCATGGCTTTCGCAGTATAATACACATAACACAGCCTTGTCAGAACGTCAGAACATTGTGTATGTGATAAGAAAATATAACAAAATAGAACCTTTAATATGAGACTATAAGACTTGTAAACAAAAATGTAAAACAGAGAATAAAAAACATTAACCCTTGTATATCACCCACCAAGCTGATATGCCATTCCAACCAAGTAATAAAATTACAATACCGTTTTGCTGAACACAAACTAACAATACAACTATTAAAATAGCCTCAAAGCTGGATTCATTTTTCTACTCCTCGACCACTTACACGTTCCCATTTGTTCCTCTGCTACTCTTTAAAGTTAAAGATAGAACATTTTGCTGTTAGAAACAATCAAAGCTTGACCTTGGAAAGCCATCTGTCTATTAATTTACATGCAGTTTCTCAAAAAAGGCTCAATTTATCCACGTCTCTTAACCCTAGAACGCATACCTGGGGCCTCGCAGACGTGCTAGGTCATTTGTTTTCTATGGTAGATTGTTATGCTTGCGCATTCTAGGGTTAGGCCCCGTCACACATAACAAGATCGCTAACGAGATTGTTGCTGAGTCACCGTTTCTGTGACGCAGTAACGATCCCGTTAGCGATCTCGTTATGTGTGACACTTACCAGCGATCAGGCCCCTGCTGTGAGATCGCTAGTCGTTGTGGAATATCCTGGACCATTTTCTTCAAAGGTGATGTCCTGCTGGGCAGGACGCATCGCTGTGTTTGACACTGTGTGACAGGGTCACAGTGACTGCTGAGATCGTTATACAGGTCGCTACTGCAACATGTATTGTTCCTGTGTCGTTGGTAAGGTCTCACTGTGTGACATCTCACCAGGGACCTCCCAGCGACTTACCAGCGATCCCTATCAGGTCATATCGTTGTCGGGATCGCTGGTAAGTCATTGTGTGTGACTGGGCCTTTAATGCTATTAATAATTGACATCATTTTACAGTAAATGCCAATATATTCATATCATTGTCCTGGACTATAAACATTTTGGAGAGATTCATTTTTTTGTTCTGAATTAAAATTCCCCAAATTTGTAAATATTTAATAAACTGGGTGCATGTTTGGCTCCGTTTAAAGAAGTTGCCCTGTCATAACAAACTGATGACCTAATCAATGAATAGGTGTCACGGGTGACAGACAGTCATATGGTTTCTGACAGTAGAAAGTCACAGCGCTTGGCTGCACAAAATGCTCCCTGATGTTCTGTTGTCCCTGCTGTTAGTATTAATTGTACTAGGTAGCTTTCATGTTGGATTTTCATCTATTCCCCTTTAGAACCCAGGGGAGCTAAACGTCTATCCAGCTGCTGATTATTAGTATTCCCCTTGTGCTTAAATACTCACATCTTCCCTGGACTTGTGCTGGTGATGTTATTCAGTTCATATAAGTTCTGGTGATATTATTCAGTTCATAAACGTTCTCTATGCAAGCAGGTGGTTTGTACTCATCTGTGGTATCGTAGCTGAAACTTTGCTGAACTTCTGCCTGAGTCCTCTGTGGATACATAGTTCATGCACTTTCCATTGTGTGTCCCCCTTGTGTCTTCCTTTAGTGTTTAGTGGCTTTGACGAAGGGATACTTAGGGTCAGGTATTCGGCTCAGCGCATAGGTGCGGAACCTATCTAGTGTCGTTAGGGACCCCAGGGACCAGCAGTAGGTTTGGTTAGGGGTCACTATCTCCCCCCTCCCTAGGTGCAGGGGTCCCTTTCTTACCTTTCGCAGCTCGCTTAGTACTTCCTCGAATTGAGCATGACAATAGGTCATCAATCCTCTGTTATTTGCACT
Organism: Anomaloglossus baeobatrachus; assembly: GCF_048569485.1. Classification (NCBI taxonomy): domain Eukaryota; kingdom Metazoa; phylum Chordata; class Amphibia; order Anura; family Aromobatidae; genus Anomaloglossus; species Anomaloglossus baeobatrachus. The sequence goes on from NC_134358.1 coordinate 486,136,227, forward strand.
GCCAGATGTAAACTCTTTGAATGGAGCAGCAAAGCACAGCTCTATTGAATTTGTAAGTCATCAATATATTGTGACCAGAAAACCTCTATGAGTCAAAAATATAAATCTATGCCTCCTATTAGCAGACATACTTCTGTTATACAAGGTACCCTGATTTTCTTGTAAATAATAAATATGTCAGAACAATAGTGGCCCCAATTTCTTCTGCTTAATCCTTAATAATGTTTGTTTTCAGCAGAAAAAAAGTTGCAAAAATGTTAGGAGTAGTGATGGGTGAACCCCCCGATATTCCTGTTCGGGTGACACGCCCAAGCTTTTTGTAAAGTTTGAGATCGGGTTCTGAGATAGCGCGGGCTTGCGTCTGAACACCGAACTTGAACTTTACATGGGATGAGGTGAGGGGGTTGTAAGATAAAACATATAGTCAATAATAAACTGTCATTATACTTACAGGTCCTGCGACGCGTCCTGCAAACCCGCTCAGCCGCTGTCTCCCAGCCGCTTCTGCTTGTGGGTCCGATCATTAACTCCCGGTGGTATTCACAGCACTGCGCGTCAATCGGCAGTTTTCAGCTGTTTTCAGCCATGTTCGCAGTGACGTCAGGGTTCACCTGAGTTTTTCTTTTAATTATTTTTTTAAATAATAAAAAAAAATTAATGGGTTTCCCGGTATTTTGATTGCCAGCCAAGGTAAAGCCATGCAGATAGGGGTGGCAGCCCGTAGCCATCCACTGTGTCTGCGCTGAGAATCAAAAATACAGCTGAGCGCTGTCATTTTTTTTTAAATTATTTATTTATTTTTATACAACTATATATACTGTGTGTATATATATTTTTATATATATATATATATATATATATATATATATATATATATATATATATATATACATATATATATACATACACACACACATATACATATACACAGTCATTTGAAAAAGTTTGGGTACCCCTATTAATGTTAAACTTTTTTCTTTATAACAATTTGGGTTTTTGCAACAGCTATTTCAGTTTCATATATCTAATAACTGATGGACTCAGTAATATTTCTGAATTGAAATGTGGTTTATTGTACTAACAGAAAATGTGCAATCTGCATTTAAACTAAATTTGACAGGTGCATAAGTATGGGCACCCTTATCAATTTCTTGTTTTGAACCCTCCTAACTACTTTTACTGACTTACTGAAGCATTAAATTGATTTTGTAACCTCATTGAGCTTTGAACTTCATAGGCAGGTGTATCCAATCATGAGAAAAGGTCTTTAAGGTGGCCACTTGCAAGTAGTTCTCCTATTTGAATCTCCTATGAAGAGTGGCATCATGGGCTCCTCAAAACAACTCTCAAATGATCTGAAAACAAAGATTATTCAATATAGTTGTTCAGGGGAAGGATACAAAAAGTTGTCTCAGTGATTTAAACTGTCAGTTTTCACTGTGAGGAACATAGTAAGGAAATGGAAGAACACAGGTACAGTTCTTGTTAAGCCCAGAAGTGGCAGGCCAAGAAAATATCAGAAAGGCAGAGAAGAAGAATGGTGAGAACATTCAAGGACAATCCACAGACCACCTCCAAAGACCTGCAGTATCATCTTGCTGCAAATGGTGTCACTGTGCATCGGTCAACAATACAGCGCACTTTGCACAAGGAGAAGCTGTATGGGAGAGTGATGCGAAAGAAGCCATTTCTGCAAGCACGCCACAAACAGGGTCGCCTGAGGTATGCAAAAGCACATTTGGACAAGCCAGTTACATTTTGGACGAAGGTCCTGTGGACTGATGAAACAAAGAATGAGTTGTTTGGTCATACAAAAAGGCGTTATGCATGGAGGCAAAAAAACACGGCATTCCAAGAAAAGCACTTGCTACCCACAGTAAAATTTGGTGGAGGTTCCATCATGCTTTGGGGCTGTGTGGCCAATGCCGCCACCGGGAATCTTGTTAAAGTTGACCGTTGCATGGATTCAACTCAGTATCAGCAGATTCTTGACAATAATGTGCAAGAATCAGTGATGAAGTTAAAGTTACGCAGGGGATAGATATTTCAGCAAGACAATGATCCAAAACACCGCTCTAAATCTACTCAGGCATTCATGCAGAGGAACAATTACAATGTTCTGGAATGGCCATCCCAGTCCCCAGACCTGAATATCATTGAACATCTGTGGGATGATTTGAAGCGTGCTCTCCATGCTCGGCGACCATCAAACTTAACTGAACTGGAATTGTTTTGTAAACAGGAATAGTCAAATATACCTTCATCCAGGATCCAGGAACTCATTAAAAGCTACAGGAAGCGACTAGAGGCTGTTATTTTTGAAAAAGGAGGATCTACAAAATATTAATGGCACTTTTATGTTGAGATGCCCATACTTATCCTCCTGTCAAATTTAGTTTAAATGCGGATTGCACATTTTCTGTTAGTACAATAAACCTCATTTCAATGCAGAAATATATTACTCAGTCCATCAGTTATTAGATATATGAAACTGAAATAGCTGTTGCAAAAACCCAAATTGTTATAAAGAAAAAAGGTTAACATTAATAGGGGTGCCCAAACTTTTTCATATGACTGTATATATACAGCTCTGCCAAAAAATTAAGAGACCACTTCCAAATTTTCAGTTTTTCTGATTTTTCTCTTTATAGGTATACTTTTGAGTACAATGTAAATAGTTTTTTTTTTACTCTATAAACTACTGGCAACATGTCTCCGAATTTCCAAGCAATACATTTTGTATTTATTTTCTGAAAATAGTAGTTTATAGAAAAAAAATGGTGGTGTGGAACTTTAATGCAAGGGATAGCAACTGTCAAAATGTGAGAAGATAATGACAGTGAATGGAATTTGGAACTGTCTCCCTAAAATTTTTTATCTGAAATTACTTTTCTCTATAGGTTTTCCTTATACTATGCTGGTATAGGAGCTGCTGTTATAATTTGTGGATACGTACAAGTTTCCTTTTGGGTTCTAGCTGCTGCAAGACAAACACGAAGAATGCGAAAAACATTCTTCCATTCAGTATTATCCAAAGACATGAGCTGGTTTGATGTTACCAAATCTGGAGAACTGAACAGTCGCCTCACCGAGTAAGAGTAATATGTATACTTTTAACCCCTTCACGAACGGCCGATATTTGCTTTCCGTTTTTTATTTTCGACATTCTTCTTCCGAGAGACGTAACTTTTTTATTTTTCAGTCAATCTGGTCATGTGAGGGCTCAATTTTTGTGGAACGAGTTGTATTTTGAATTGAAACCATAAGTATTACCATATAGTGTACTAGAAAATGGCAGAAAAATTCCAAATGCAGAAAAAGTGCAAAAAAAAGTGCGATAGCACTATTGTTTTTGAGATATTTTATTCACTCTGTTCACTATATGGTAAAGCTTATGTGTCGGTGTGATGCCTCAGGTCAGTGCGAGTTCGTAAACATCAAACATGTATAGGTTTACTTTTATATAGGGGATTAAAAAAAATCGGAAGTTTGTCCGAAAAAATGACGCACATTTTACGCCATATTCCATGACCCGTAGCGTTCTCATTTTTCGGGATCTATGGCTCAGTGATGGTTTATATTTTGTGTCTCGAGCTGACGTTTTTAACGGTACAATTTTTGCGCAGATGCTACACTTTGATCGCCTGTTATTGCATTTTGCGCAAAGTTTGTGGCGACCAAAAAACGTAATTTTGGCGTTTGGAATTTTTTTGCCGCTACGCCGTTTACTGCTCAGATTAATTGATTTTATATTTTGATAGATTGGGCGTTTCTGAATGCGAAGATACCAAATGTGTGTATATTTTTTTATTTTTTTAACCCTTTAATTTTCAATGGGGCGAAGGGGGGGTGATTTGAATTTTTAGGATTTTTGGTTTTTTTTAATGTTTTAAAACTTTTTTTTACTTTTTTTTTTACTTTACTAGTCCCCTAGGGGGCTGTATGGATCAACAATCCGATCGCTCTGCCGTATCTGCTGATCACAGCTATACAGCTGTAAACAGCAGATATGCTAATTTTCTGCTTCACTTGGCTCCGGGCCGAGTGAAACCGAAAGTAATTCATGTGAGCTACAGGAGTCATCACATGACCATGTGCTACCATGACAACCACCGGAAGTCACGTGATCACGTCACCTGACTTCCGGTATTGGCCGGTGAGTAAATGTTTGCCGCTGATGCCGTTATAATGGCGCTGTCACATATTGACAGCACCATTTAAGGGGTTAAACGGCACGAGCAGATAACTTTTCTGCTTGTGCCTAGCAGGCACACATCTCAGCTGTGAAAATAAGCTGAGATGTGCGCCAATCGCGGCATGCTGCCGGCGGCAGACCGCGGGCAGTAACACTATAACCGCTAGGACGTAATATTACTGCCCGCCGTCATTAAGGGGTTAATGTTGAAATTTTGTTGCCATAGTTAATATCTTTGCTCTTAATTTCTAGAGACATCAATAAAATTAATGATGGGATTGGAGACAAGGTTGGCCATCTTTTACAAAATTCTGCAACATGTATAGCTGGATTAGTAATCGGATTGGTAAAAGGGTGGCAGCTTGCATTAGTATATATGTCTACAAGTCCTCTAATGGCAATATCATCAGCATTTTGTTCAAAGGTAACTACTATATTTTTACCATAATGGTCAATAATACATACTCAGTACCTCAGCAGTCATTTACCACTTACAAGTTGGCTCAACTCTTTACCTCCCGTAAACTGGAGTGGGGAGACATGTGACCACTTCTCCACTCAAACTTCACCTGGATGTGGCACCCAGCAGCCACTTTACCAAATAATTAGGGATCAGATGAACTCCAACCTACCAGACATTTATTTAATACCCTGGGGTTAAAAACTTTAGTAGGAAAACCTTTATAAATATGAAACCAAATCCTTAACTTGGCCAACGCTCATTTCAATATGTTTTACTTCTATCTAAAGTTTTATTTTTTTAACGGATCTTTTAAAAACTTTTTTAAAAGCTGTGCCTACATCATCTTATGTTTTTTTATCCTGTAAAACTATAAAAATGATGTTTCACTTTACATTTAGATGATGGTGTCTCTAACAAGCAAGGAGCTCTCGGTCTATGCCAAAGCCGGAGCAGTGGCCGAAGAGGTCCTCTCCTCGATAAGGACAGTGGTGGCGTTTGGAGGACAAGAAAAAGAAATAAAAAGGTGTTTCCGATAGTTTTAAAGTAGATGTTAAGCTAATATATGATGAACTTCATATGTCATTGTTTTCATTTTTAGATACACAAATAATTTGGGAGAGGCCAAAAAACTTGGTATCAAGAAAGCCATTGCATCCCAGCTTGCCCTTGGTTTTGTGTATCTAATTGTTTATGCCTCATATGGGCTAGGATTTTGGTATGGTACAGTACTTATTTTGGGAGATCAGGGATATACCATTGGAGATGCCCTTGTGGTAAGTGATTTTAGGGAATATACTTTAAAAATATATATATTTTTTAAAATTGAATTAAATATTATTAAAAGAGAAAAATGTTAAAAAGTCCAGACATTTTTTTGTAGCAAATACATATTTTATTAAACAGATTCGGAAGAAAATAAAATACCCTTCAAGTATTTTTTTATCCCTACAATTCTAATGACATGTACTTAAATATAAACTTATTTTAGGCTAAGGTACACTGAGGGCTCGCTCACATTACCATATAAATCGCAACCTGAACCAATAAATGTATTGCATGCAGACCAAAGTTATTCAATAAGGCAGCATACTGCGATTTGACTCTGAAGTCAGAGAAGACTCACCCCTTCAAGTCCATGGGTGTGAAAAAAAAAATCGGATGCCATACGGAGCCAAAGTATAGCATCTGATTTTTAAAGATACAGTAAATTGTAATTCTGTAGCATAGGAAACTGTAAATTATCCGGTAAGTAATTAATAGCTACTGAGAAAAAAAAAAACGGATCGCATGTGGGCTGCACATGGATAGCAAGAATGAAAAGGGGGTAAAAAAAATAGTCTCAATTTTCTGGATGAGAATGGGACTAATTTTTTTTTATACTGCTGTGTGATTATAACCTTCACCCCTGGGTGATTTTCCGTTTTCGTCTTTTGCTCCCCTTCTTCCGAGAGCCATACCTTTTTTATTTTTTTGCTAATCTTGCCATATGAGGGCTTGATTTTTTCTGGGATGAGTTGTACTTTTAAATGAAACTATTAGTTTTACTATATGCTGTAGTGTACTGCAAAATGACAAAAAATTCCAAGTGTGGAAAAATTGCAAAAAAAAGTGAGATTGCACGATAGCTTTTTGGGGTATTTTATCCACCGTGTTCATTATATGATAACACTAATGTGTTGGTGTGATGTCTCAGGTCAGTACGAGTTTGTAGATACCAAACATATATAGGTTTACTTTAACACTATTCATATCACCATGTAATGTACTAAAAATTGGTGAAAAGGAGGGAGAAATGGTGAAAAACAAATTCTAACATGGAATTTTTTTTTTGTTTTGACGGTATTCATTATGTGTTAAAATTTATCCGGTAATTTGATTCTCCAGGTGAAATGGATTATAATTATAGCAAATTTGCCAAGGTTTTGTAATATTTTAATGCTTGTAAAACATTCAGTGCTCTGTGAAAAAGAAATTGGTTTGTGTTTGTTATTGTCTAAAGTGAGCTTCACACACAGAGACATTGCTAACGAGATGTCGTTGGGGTCACGGAATTCGTGACGCACATCCGGCCTAGTTAGCAACGTTGTTACATGTGACACGTAGGAACGACCATTAACGATCAAAATTACTCACCCAAATGTTGATCGTTGACGCATCGTTCCTTTCCCGATTATCGTTGCTGTTGCAGAACGCAGGTTGTTCGTCGTTCCTGCGGCAGAACACATCGCTATGTGTGACACCGCAGGAACGAGGAACATCACCTTACCTGTGGCCGCCGGCAATGAGGAAAGAAGGAGGTGGGCGGGATGTTCGGCCCGCTCATCTCCGCCCCTCCGCTTCTATTGGACGGCCGCTTAGTGACGCCGCTGTGACGCCGAACGTACCGCCCCCTTAGAAAGGAGGCGGTTCGCCGGCTACAGCGGCATCGCTAGGCAGGTAAGTATGTGTGGCGGCTCCTAACGATATTGTGCACCACGGGCAGCGATTTGCCCGTGACACACAACTGATGGATCGGGTGCTTTTGCCAGCGACATCGCTAGCGATGTCATTGCGTGTAAAGCGCCCTTAAAACTCATAATTTTTTTATTTTTCCATTGATTGGACCTTGTGAGGCCTTATTTAATGCAAATCTTTTATGGAATTTAGTGCTTGCGTTACGGTAAATTATTTTTTAGTTTGGAAGAGCAGACTTACTGAAGTGGTTATTCCAATTATAGTTTTGGGGGAATTAAGAAAGGGGGGGTCAATTCAACTCTTTTGGTTTTTAACACTTTTCAAGTATTTATTTTTATTTTTGTACCTATTTATTTCACATTTTTTAGACCTACACATAACTTGATTACTTGCATATTATTCAACAATGCTTAATTATTGCAGTTTATAGTAAAAATAACGAAGATTGTGGCAACCTTTGCCTAGGATCGCACCACTTAATTCTAATTAACAGTGCTTAGATCAGATGCGGGTTCTGGTTATTTAACTCAACCTGGCTGTTTTTTTATTGGGCTCAGCTCCTCAACCCGCTCCATACATGATCACACAGCACTCACCATACATGTATATCAAATTTTGGTAAGGAGTTAAAATATTTGCATTTGTATTACTATAGATGACATATTAAGCACATTATGTAAACCATGGACAGTACTGACCATAATACAGTACATACTATATTTGCTGATGGTAGAGTTGTTTTGCTAAAACATTATGTTCTCCGACAGGTCTTCTTTAGTGTGGTTATCAGCAGTTATTGCCTTGGTCAAGCATTTTCTCATCTTGAAGCATTTTCGATTGCAAGAGGTGCAGCCTATGGTATATTTCATGTCATTGACGAGGTAAATCAGAAGCGTACTTAAACAAAAATTAGAACATAAAGATTCCAGTATAGAATTATTAAAGTATTGTATGGATAATAGAGATTAGCTAGTCAAATGATAAAAAGAAAAATATAACCTGGACACCATAGCAAAAGTATGAATGGAGCAGCTGGTAGGTACAGTAAGTGGTCCTGTGTGGTGACCAACTAGAAATACAAGCTGCCACACTTCCTATAGGGGTTTGGTGGTGAAAGTCCATGTGCTTGAAAATGATCACTAAATATACTGTAGGGTTAAAAGAAACAAAAGTAGGCCCTGTAAGTCCAAATGCACAATGGAGATAAAAATGAAATGCATGCGCATCAGATGAGCATGTGAAATATAAAAATAACTAAATTAATCCTAGTAACAGATGGAACAATCAACTGATTGTCTAAGTGGTTCAGGAATGTTGGCTAGTAATAGTTAAAAGTAAAACCACATTGAGCTGGGTGTCGTCTATAACCTTTAAATAGTGTTGCACAATGATCTGAGCACTTATTGTAGTGTTGGTGAATAGTTAAGAGTTGCAGGCATCCCCCGGAGTCTTAGAAGAATGGATATAGTATATCAGGTATCCAGGGTGGCTGTGCCGGGTGCTGCTCAAGTCTGCCCTCAATATAAAAGACTGGCCAGCACATCCACTAGGTGTGAACATGTGCAAGATGAAAATTCAACAAAGTTACAAAAAATATATACAGTAGCACTCAGAAAAGCTAAAATATGAAAACATGAAATATAGGAATTTTGGCACTGCATTTCTGCTATTGGAAAAAATGAGATACTTAATTTACAAATTGACCAATTCATGTAAGCCCGGCAGCTGACGACAAGGCGTACCTTTTTTTGCCGGGACCCTATGCTAATAGGCCTCCTTCTGGGTTAAAAAAACCTACATGTAATGGCAGGTAGGATCCAGCTAAATGAAAATGCTCAGGGTGGAGGGAGGAGTTCTCAGTCAGAAAGGAATGTAATACTAATATAAAAAGCCTGACCATGCGGTGAGAATAGTGCTGGTACGCTGTACAGGACCGAGTGCCCCAACTGCTGAATGTGAGTTGCGTTCTTCCGAATATGCGATGTCACATTTCTGTACCAGTTGATTGTTCCATCTGTTACTCACCAGGAGTGATTTAGTCATCTGATGCACATGTATTTCATTCAATTTTTATCAATGTTGTGCATTTGGATTTACAGGGCCTACTTCTGTATCATTTAACCCTACAGTATATTTAGTGATCATTTTCAAAAACATGGACTTTCACCACCAAACCCCTAATGGAAGCTTATACATATCTATAAATGATAAAGATAATTGATTCATAAAATACATTTCCAAAACTGTCAAAAACCATTTCTAACTAGTGAACTTAACCCCTTCAGCCTCATTCATTGCAAAAAAGTCCAAAGCCAACCTTAAAACTATTGCAAGAATATTGAAAGGCAACTACTACTCATAAATGGATAGTGGCTTGTACTAAATAAACATTAGTGAATCTTTGAAAATCTTTTTTCGACTGAAAGTCTGAATTGCAAATCTGAAACCTGGTAAAACGATTCTTCCATCACTTTAGATATCAAGGCAAAGCCTTATTGGTAGTGATGAGTGAGCGTGCTTGGCACTGCTTGTTACTCAATCAAACATTGGTGTGCTCAGGTACTCACGAAGCTCGGCAGAGTATTGCGGGTGCTCCGATATTTCCTCTGTGAAATAATGACTACAGCATAGTCTCGCTTCACTGCATGATTTGTGCAAGCGCCCCAAGGAAAACCATTTACGGTCTCTGAATGGCTTTCCAGGTGGATAAAACAATCTTCTTGGACGTACTGTGGCAGAAAAAAAAGAAAACGGCCATCCTTCCGGAAATGTTCTGTTTATGGCTGGTTGTGTTTGGCCAAAACCCGAACTGGCCAATCACTGACTTTCCATAATGCTCGTTACTCGCGTTGAGCTCATCTGAGCGTCTGACCAGCTCGAATCAAGGAACGAGCATTCGAGTATTTTGGTGTTTGCCCATCTCTACTCATTAGTTAAATTGGAGACCTCCAGGCTGAAAGTGATGTCTTTTACTATACCTCCCAGACACCCAAACCACTATCCTCATCCTTTCTGCCATCATTACAATATGATTATATAAATGGATAGTAGGTGACCATCAGGTTAAAGGAGAAAATCTAAGGCGGGCTTTGCACATTACGACATCGCAAGCCGATGCTGCGATGTCAAGTGCGATAGTCCCCGCCCCCGTCGCAGGTACGATATCTTGTGATAGCTGGCGTAGCGAACATTATCGCTACGCCAGCTTCACATGGACTCACCTGCCCTGTGACCGTCACTCTGGCCGACGACCCACCTCCTTCCTAAGGGGGCGGATCGTGTTGCGTCATAGCGACGTCACACGGCAGGCGGCCAATAGCGGCGGAGGGGTGGAGATGAGCAGGATGTAAACATCCCGCCCACCTCCTTCCTTCTGCATAGCCGGCGTGAGCCGCAGGATGCAGGTAGGAGATGTTCCTCACTCCTGCAACTTCACACACAGCGATGTGTGCTGCCGCAGGAACGAGGAACAACATCGTACCTGTCTCTGCACCGGCATTATGGAAATGTCGGAGAATACACCGATAATACGATAACGACGCTTTTGCGCTCGTTCATCGTATCAAAAAGGTTTTACACACTACGACATCGCAAGTGATGCCAGATGTGCGTCACTTTCAATTTGACCCCACCGACATCACACCTGCGATGTCGTAGTGTGGAAAGCCGCCCTAAGACTTGTTGCCATGCAGTAAAAAAGCAGAATCTTCAAGCTACAGATTTCAGGGTAAAATAAACCCTTCATTAGAAAAATACAAGCATTTTGCCAATCACTACACCATTGCTAACCACCACTATTAGCCACCACTATGCCTGTTATCACTATATAGAGGCAGCCGTGTTGTTGTGATCTATAAAGACTATAGCCATCAATTTGTTAATATCCTCCTCTGTAATTGCATCTTTGAACTTTGCTTCTTCTTTTACCTCTGATATAATTTTAATCTTAAACTCCACATCCTGTAGCAAAAAAAAATACTCTTTATATATCATTTTTAGAGCTCTGGTATTGACAGCTTTTCCATAGAAGGATACAGACCAGACATTATAAAAGGAGATGTGGAATTTAAAAATGTTCATTTTTGTTATCCATCTCGACCAAATGTCCAGGTAAGAACAATTACACATATTTGATTCACTTTATACAAATCCTCGTATTATTAAAGGATAAAAAACTACTCTACAGTATTATTTTTAATATTATCTGTGATACTTTCAGTTGTTGCTGAAAGCTATGTCAGTGTTTTCCATTTCTGGTTCATGTTGCGCTGATTATAAATGGTATACTTGTAAGAATCATTTATTTCCAAATCCACACAATTTTTTTAATAGAATTGTTGTCAATGGTCCTAAGTAATTAGGATTAATACTCATCATTCTACTAATCACTTGATCCCCTGTTGCTCAAGCTATGAGGCATTGACAGAACATTTGACCTTCATAGTTAAAGGGAACCTGTCACCAGATTTGGTGACTATAAGCTGCGGCCACCACCACTGGGCACTTATATACAGCATTCTAACATGCTGTATGTAAGAGCCCAGGCCCACGTGTAGAGTGAAAAAATGACTTTATAATACTTACCTAAATGGTCGCTGTGGTGCAGATGGGTCAAATGGGTGTCTCCGTTCTCCGAGTGCAGTGCCTCCTATTTCGGCCATCTTTGTCTTCCTTCTTCTGAAGCCTGGGTGCATGACGCGTCCTACGTCATGCACACTGGCAGGCATTGAGGTCCCGCTCATGCGCACTACAATACTTTGATCTGCTCTGCTCAGGGTAGATCAAAGTGTGCCTGCACAGGACCTCAATGCCGGCCTGTGTGCATGACGTAGGATGCGTCATGCACCCAGGCTTCAGAAGAAGGAAGACAAAGATGGACCAAGAGAACAGAGACACCAATTTGTCCCATTTGCACTGCAGCAACCGTATAGGTTAAGTATTATAAAGTGATTTTTATGCTCTATGCAGCGGCCTGGGCTCTTATATACAGCATGTTAGAATGCTGTATATAAGAGCCCACTGGTGGTGGCCGCAGCTTATAGTCACCAAATCTGGTGACAGGTTCCCTTTAAAAGGGTTTTCCCATAAATAACATTTTTCACCTTTCCAAAGGATAGAGTATATATGTAAGATCAGTAGGGATCAAGCTGCTGAGATCCCCTCCAATCCATAGGAAAGAGGGTTGAAAATTACCTATTTAAATAGAATTGAAGTGCAAAGGACTCCGATAGATAGTGACGGTAGCACATGCTCACTATGGCTCTATTCACATAGGGGACAATTATTCTGATAACAAATACTTAAGGCCCTGTCACACACACAGATAAATGTGTGGCAGATCTGTGATAGATCTGTGGTAGATCTGTGGTTGCAGTGAAATTGTGGACAATCAGTGCCAGGTTTGTGGCTGTGTACAAATGGAACAATATGTCCATGATTTCACTGCCACCACAGATCTGCCAAATATTTATCTGTGTGTGTAACAGGGCCTTTAAAGGGAACCTGTCATCTCATTTTCAATATTAAACTGGCCAGAATGGGTTTAAACTATGCTATAGGCATCACTAACAAGATTTAAAAAAAAAAAAAAACAACAGCTATGTGGTTATCTCAAAAAAAGACTTTCTATGGTTAGGTGAATGTATCTCATGCTTTGAGTTTCTGTCATAAGGGTTGTGCTATTGATGTCTTCAGTCATTGTCAATCAACATCAGTCATGCTATTTTTTTTAATAAAATCACGCCCCCCCGCATTATAAATGATTGCCATGACTGCCCCGACGGCACGGCATCGCCCCTGTAATCCCTTGTGCATTAAATGTCTTCTGCCCGAGCATGCGCACTGAATCTGGGTGTTTGTCTCCAGACTCATTATGCAATGTGCGCATGCTAAGGGCTACTAACGTCACTTCAGGAGAGCACAAGCTTAGCGTGTCCCTATTACCAACATACCTAGCTTCTTTCCCCGCTCTGCGCGTCCCTGTCTTCTCTCCCCACTCTGCGTGACAGTGTGAGTTCCTGTACTTGCCGCTGCCACTCTGCGAGTACCTATGGTAAGCTATGGACTTGGGTTGTATTGACCCCAGCCTGGTCCCCATCTTGAAGTAATGTCCCACCTCTTTGACCTCTTCTTTAGCAATGTACACCATCTTGATAATAATAGTATTAATAATTTTTATTTATATAGCGCCAACTTATTCCTCAGCACTTTACAATTCAGAGGGGACAAGTACAGACAATATCAGACATTACAGAATAACAAAATTCAACAGATACCAAGAGGAGAGAAGGCCCTGCTCTCAAGAAAATAATTTATGAGGAAATAGGGGAGGCACAAAAAGTGAATTGGGTGGAGGAGTTGTCATATATGGCCCAGATGTCAGTATATTATGGGATACAAATACAGCTGCAAGATCCGGTCGTAAGCCAGAATATATACATGTACAGATACAGTGTAAAAAGTACATGAAGAGGAATGCAATTGATCCTTGTCTTGTGGAATGTCCCCCATCTTGGTTCCTATCTTGTAGCAATGTCCCCATTCTGGTTCACATCTTGTATTAATGTTCTCATCCTGATCCCCTTCTTCTAGTAATTTCCCTATCCTGTTTCCGATCTTGTAGTAATGTCACCCCATCCTGATTCCAATCCATCTTGTAGTATTGTCTCTCATGCTGATTCCCATCTTGTAAAATTGTCCCTTACCTTGTAGTAAACTCCCCCATACCAGTCATCATTTTGTGGTAATGTCCCCCATCCTGTCCCTCTTCTAGTAGTAAAGTCTCCCATCTTGGTCCCCATCTTGTAGCAATGTCCTCCATCCTAGGAAAAGATATCGGCACATCCAATGTAAAATAATTTCTTTCTTTATTGTCACATGGTATTAAAAAAGTCCATCCATATTTAGAAGACCCTGACGCGTTTCCGACGCAAAAGAGCGTCCTTAATCATAGGCTAACATTTTTAGCAAGCTCTAGACATTTATAGGCAAAGATCAACAATATAGTTAGACACAATAAGTAACACATGATTAAAATCACACACTAAAAACAAAAAAGTAGGATTGGACAAAAAGAAGGGGGAAGGGATTGTGAAACACCGTAATATAGAGTATCTCATATAAAGTACAATTAATTATATTTCAGCAACGACATAGAGCAAGTCATATTTAATCTCATTATAATTGCAACGAACTGTGTAACTGAACACATTGAAGAGAGAAAAAAAAAAAGGATTTTTTTCTTTTTATTCAATATATACAGTATATATATAATATAAATAATTTCTATAGTTCATACCTTCTGGAAATTTGTTTTTTAGTTTAAAACTCCAATAAGCTTCTCTCAAAGCTAGATTTTTCATCCTGTTACCACCTCTAGTGGATGCATTGACTTTCTCAATAGCAAAAAAGGAGAAGCTATTCAACCTTCCCCTATGTGCAGTTATAAAGTGTGTGGCAGCTCCTGAATATGAAGCATTGCCATTATTAATGTTTGCAATGTGTTCAGCCACACGTTTTTTTATTTTACGAGAAGTATATCCGACATAGCGCAATTCACATGTGGCACATTCAGTACAATAAATTGCATTATCTGTATCACAATTGATAAAAGATTTTATCATATGCGTCTTACCAGAAGGAAGTAAAATAACAGTTTTTCTATTTTGGGCAAAAGGACATACATTACATCTAGATCCCCCACACAGATAAAAACCTTTCACTTGCAACCAATGTTGTCAGTTTACTGTGGAAAAAAGGCTGGGGGAAAGTATGTTTCCCAAGGATCAACCCCCATTTTGGTGCCCATCTTGTTGTAACGTTCCTCATCCTGGTCCCCATCTTGTAGTAAAAACCTCATACCAGTCCCCATTTTGTAGTAATATCCCCCATTCTAGCCCCGATCTAGTAGTAAAGTCTCTCATCTTGGTCTCCATTTTGTAGCAATGTCCCCCATCCTAGTCTCCGTCTTGTAGTAATGTCCCCATCCTGATCTCTCGCTTGTATTAATGTGTACTCTTCTGCAGCTCTTTATATACACATAAAAAAAAATGTACTCACCTTTCCACTCAGCGAACTGCATTCTCTTCTTTTTCAAAACTGCAGCAGCACAATTAATAGTGTTAGACCTCCTTCCCACTTTCGTGTCTCCGGTATGTGTGACATCAGTTTTCACACATACTGGAGACACAGACAAACGTACTCTCATTAAAATCAATGGGTCTGTGCACACATCCGTGTTTTCACAAGGACCATGTGTCCATGTAGAGCACATGTGTGTCCATGTGCTCCATACAGCAATATGTCTGTTTTTTTCCAGCAACACAGGTGTAACACTGACCACACAGTGATGTGATCTGTGTGACATCAGTGTGACATGTACTGGAGAAAACACAGTTCATATAAGAAAGAAATAATTTTTATGCTTACCTGTCTCCAGCGCTGCTGTCTCTGCTGCTGCTTCTTGACCCGCTCATTATGCTCATTGCTTATTCACTGCACTGATTGGAGGAGACAGCAGCGCCAGATACAGGTAAGTATACTAGCTCATGCTGTCTGTATGCTATTCATTTGTCACATGGACAGCACAAGGAAAGCACATGGAACACAGGCGCACACACGCACCTACATCATGGACCGTGAAACACATTTTTGTTTTACATGGACACAGTAAGAGGCCTTATACAAAAACATGAGGTTGTGCCTTTAATTTGAATGGTTTACAATATGAACAAAAAAATAATATCTAGTAACGCTTTTGTGTTCACCACTCACCACACCACCACAAAAAGATCTAAACTGCTAAAACTTTTTTTGTGTTTAATATATTATAAGAATGTTAAACTAATTTATTTTAAAGGTTTTAAATGGACTAAATGTAAAAGTTAAATCAGGACAGACTGTGGCATTGGTCGGACAGAGTGGATGTGGAAAAAGCACCACAGTGCAGCTTCTACAGAGACTTTATGACCCACAAGAAGGATTGGTAATAAATTTTTGCTTTTTTGTTGCATTCCAGGAAAAATGTTTGTGGTACAGATCTCTATTTGTTGTTTTTTATGTTGCCTCACTAATGCAAACGTTGCCTGATGTGTTGTTGTAGATAATGGTTGATGGTCATGACATAAGATCCCTGAATGTCAGACATTACAGAGAATTTATCGGTGTGGTCAGCCAGGAGCCCATTTTGTTTGGAACATCTATTAGGAAAAATATCAATTATGGAAGAGAAAATGTTACTAATGAGGAAATTGAAGCTGCAGCTAAAGAAGCTAATGCCTATGATTTCATTATGGCACTGCCTGAGGTAAGCGATCAATGGCAACATTAAAGGGGTATTCCCATCTCCAAGACACTATTCCATTATGTAGTGTAATAATAAGAATTTTAGCAAATACCTCCAATTAGAAATGTAGTTCAGTTCTCCTGATATAGCCATGTCTCTTACCTCATCTGCAGGACATTACAGCTTAGGTATCCATGGTTATGATGTAAGGGGGTGTTCGACGTGTGAAGAACTCTCCTCTGCAGACCCTGACCAAAATGTTTATAACCAATGTTGTAGTAGATTTTATGCCAGTGCCATCTAGTGGCCAAAGAGGGTACAGTGTCGTATTTAATATTGCGTAATGTGTGTTTGTGCCGCCCCTGTGCCAGCAGCCAGGCTGCTCGGATCCGGATCCACAGTGTGGCTCGAGGGATGTTAATAGTCTGTGACGCCACCCACGGTGTGTGGTGAAGGATGGCACCACCGCTGCTGTTAGGGGACACCCGGGGGCGATGGGATGGCAGCTGGATGTTAACCCCTCCATGGGTAGGGATGGATGCCCCAGGGCCCAGTGTCTCTATGCCGGGGATGGTGACTGGAGGGGCCGCTGTGCCCGGTCGGACCGGGGGATGTTTAGTTACTCATGGTTGAATAATTCACACAAAGTCCTGGTAAACCAAGGTGTTGGAGGCGGGCCGCCGCGGCCAGGTGTACTTTGGTCTCACACCCAGTTTGGTGGTCAATGTCACTTCCCTCTGTACTTTGTGTTTGTGGTGTGTGGACTTCCCGGCATGAAACACGGAAGTCCGCTCCCGGTCCTTTGGTTGGGAACCTTGCCCGCTGACGCTGAGCCCTGGCAAATGCCCTATCCCTCTCGGTGGGTGGTTTTCTGTTTTTGGGACTTTGGTTGGGAAAGGACCTATAATCCTGCCCTCAATTGGTTATTTAGCTAGGCCGTTGGTTCCGGTCCTGGCTTCAGGGTCCAAGTACCCCCTCTGTGCATGGTTTTCGGGTCGGTTCTCCGGTGTCGGTACTGGCGGGCTACAACCCTGCCCCGGTCCACCTCAGATCTCCGGCAGCTGTCTTTCCGTCCCTGACAGACATGGACCACCATCTGCCACATAGCCAGCCCGCCGGGCTCCAACCCCGACGCCTTTCCTTTCTGCTTTGGCACTTCACTCTCTCCTCTCAACTTCTCCACTCCACTTCACCTCCACCTTCACTGAACTTGAACTACTGCTTAACTCACAACAACTCACTCTTTTCCCGCCCCGGGTTCTCCAGACCCCTCGGTGCGCATTCTCCATCTGCATGGTCCCGCCCACTGGTGTGTCTTTCCTACCCTAGGGGGGTGACTAGGATTTTGTCGGCTTAGATGTAAACTTTAGTGGGAAGGTGTTATGCGGGGGCCTAATGTGTGACTACCTGGTTTTGCCAGGGTGTCACATGTTTATATGACTTTCACAATGTAATGTGTTTTGTACCTTTTATGATATTATGTAAAGGGTTAGAAGATTATATATAAAGATGTAGCAGAGTTAGAAAGGTGCAGGTTAAATAGACAGTGCTGGTGAGGTGCCATAGCATAGCTCGGTGGCATTTTCCCAGCAAGTACAGTAGGGGTTAATGAAAGGTTTATCCCCTGGTATGAGCTTAGGAACTAGGTCCTTGGGTGTAGGGAAACGTTCAGGGAGAAGAAGATGGCTGCCTGAGGATCAGGGTGTGCGTGGTGCTTGGGTTAAACCATTCCCCCTATGAGCAGGTCTGTTGTTGGCGGCCTGCTCGATGACATTGGTGTTTCACGGGAAGCACCGGGCACAAGACAGAGCAGAGCTATGTCCTTAGGTATCGGACAGGGTTGGACTGGTCTGCTGGGAGAGAACGCAGCCAAGAGAAGTAACAGTATCAGAAACAGACAGAAGAAATTATAGTATAGGGCAGGAGTGCACAAGGAAAGGAACAGCTTGAAAGTAGCTGCTAAAGGAACAGATGTAGGAACAGAAAAAGAAGAAGGATTTTAAAGTGACTGCATCTTGTATGAGAAACTCTGACAAAAGTACAGTAAAGTTGTGTTAAAGAAAAAATAATTTGTTTATGTCGTCTCCTTGATTGTCCCTGAACCAGAAGATAGAAGAGACGAAGTATCCCCAGGTGGCAAGTAAGTGGACAAAGCCGAGACATCTACTGGGCCCTTAGTCTGCCTGTAGCAGGATCAGGGGGTTGCATGACACATTGACCATGACTGCAGCGCCTCACGTTGCCCCTGTTTTACAATGACCACGGGGAGCAACTAACTAAATAAGTGTCACTATATCAGTGAGCATAACCATGGATACCTATGCTGCATCCATTCTCCTGATATACCCATGCACATGAGGTAAAAGACATGGGTATATCAGGAGAAGTATCCTACATTTTTAATTGTAGGCATTTGCTAATATTATTATTACATTACACCTGCTACATATTGAGATAGGATCTTGGAGATGGGAATACTCCTTTAAGGATGATAAAATAGAACTTGATACAGGCCAATGCTTGAGAATACCTACATATATAGAGACACTGTATATTTATGGAAACAAGATTGGATCTGAGTGAGGCAGCTTATGTTATACAACTGGATTTTTTTCTTCTACTTTTGATAATATTTCATATAAATGGTTAAAACACAAAGCTAAAAATGCTGAGACTGGGGAGATGTGTACAGTGATAACAGCGTAAACATCAAAACAAACAACTAACGGCTGAATTTACTGAAACAAGGAAAAAAGAAGCGCCAGCCAAGAACTACGAAACCGTGGAAGGGGATGGTAGAAATGAGGAACTGTGCATAGCAGGGGGGAGGCAGGTAGCTCTCAACCCCTCCTGTTGCAAGGAATCCCCGTTTTAATTATCTTCAATATATGGCAGCCCTACTTAGGCTGATTACAGTGCATTGATGGTTTGGTTGTGTTTGTGAATGGGTTTCAGCCACTCACATAGTGTGAGTGTAAGTTCTCTAGTTCTAATTAGTCAATTCAACCTCCTGCACATATTTCCATCAGAAATTGTTTTTTCAGATCTTTTTTTCTTTGTTTCCTTTGTATTTTATGATGGCTGAATGTGTTACAGCAAAACTTGTGCTGTGCTGTATAGTACTACCGCACTACAACTCTGCTACTAACTAGAACTTTCACTGAAGGATAAGAGCATGACCTTCTGGAGAACAGGAAGTAAGAAGACTGTAAGCTCTGTGCTGCTCAAGAAACCACTTAAAAATAAGTCTTTAAATAATGGTGACTTCTCCTTATGATAGTTCATCAATTTCACATTGGTTAGGGTCTGATTTCCCACACATTAAAAGATTAGCTGATGGAAGAGGCAAAAGTACACCAGACACCTGTGTTTTGCATAGTTATTATTATTTAATGGCCTTTTCCTGGCGCACGAACCATTGCGACTCAATATATGAACAATGAAGTGCAAGCCTAGATAGATCTACCAGGGTCTTCCCATTGTTATCTTGATAGCATCAAGCCATCAAGTTGCTGGTCTTCCTCTTCAACTTGTTCCTATTATTCTTTTGTCCATGATGTTCTTCTCCAGTGATTGCTCTCTTAGTATGATGTGTCCAAAGTAGGGAAGTCGTAGCTTGGTAATCCTTGCTTTGAGTTACATGTCTGGCTTAATTTGTTCCAAAATTTAGCTGTTTGTTCTACTTGCCATCCATGGTATTGGTAACATCCTTCCCCAGCACAACATTTTGAAATTGTTGATTCTTCCTCTGTCTTGTTTTTTTATTGTCAGATTTTGAATCCATATGTTATTATGGAAAAGGCCAGTCTATGTACCAGCCGTATTTTTATCACCAGTGAAATATTCCTCAATTT
Source organism: Anomaloglossus baeobatrachus (assembly GCF_048569485.1). Lineage (NCBI taxonomy): Eukaryota > Metazoa > Chordata > Amphibia > Anura > Aromobatidae > Anomaloglossus > Anomaloglossus baeobatrachus. The sequence goes on from NC_134358.1 coordinate 486,156,476, forward strand.
GAAGACCTTGTCCAGTGACTTGATTGTTGATTTGTCCATAGAAATTTTCCTATTGACTTCCGGTGTCATCATTGCATCTTGAGGGGTCATTGATCTGAGTAAGTTGAAGTCTTTTACAACTTCCAGTTCATCATCAACCATCTCAAACGTGTCCCGGTCATACCTGGTCGTAGTCAATATTTTTGTCTTCTTTGCATTGAGTAAGAGTCTCATGTTCGAGCTTTCCATCTTGACACTTTGTAATAAGTCCTTCATTCCATCTATGCTTCTTGCTGTTAATGTTGTATCATGTGCGTATTTAAGATTGTTAATGATTTGTCCAGCCACTTTGATTCCTTCTTCTTTTTGGGCAAGTCCAGCCTTCCTGAAAATAGCTTCTGTATATAAACTTAAGAGAAATGGTGACAGGATGCAGCCTTGTTTGACGCCTCGCTTTACTTTGAACCATGCCATGTCACCATGTCCTGTTCATACTGTTGCTTCTTGGTCGATGTAAAGGTTTCTAATGAGGCTGATCAGATGGTTCGGCACACCCATATCCTTCATGGTATTCCAAAGTTTTTGGTGAATAACATTGTCGGAGGCTTTGATGTAGTTGATGAAGCAAAATAGAGCCCCTTATTGTATTCTTTGGCCTTTTCCATTATCCATCTATTGTTAGCAGTTACATATCATTTCTCTGCCTTTCCTGAATCCTGCTTGTTCCCCTGGCAGCTCTTTGTCAAGTAAGGCTGTAACTGTCTTTGCAGGATTTTCAATAGCATTTTGCTGGCATGAGGTATGAACACAAGTCTGGTAATTTACACAGTCACTAACATCTCCCTTCTTCGCAATAGGAATAAACACCGATCTTGTCCAGTCCTTGGTGCCATTTACCAATTGTCCATATTTGTTGGCATAGGCGCGTAATGATGACCTTAACTGCTGCTTCAAAAGATGTTATTAGCTCTATTGGAACATGATTAGATCCATGTGCTTTGTTTTTTGACTCAAACTTTATCACAACAATGACTTCGACTTTCAAGACGTACAATTTGCTATAATTTCCAGTCTCAGTTTTATCCTGTATCACTAAGTCAATCTTGTAGAAGTTCACCATGTATTCTTTCCATCTTTCCTTGATCTAGCTCAGTAAGTTTGTTCCCATTTTTGGTTGAAATTTTCTTTCTATGTAAATATTAGCGATATCAAAATATCCGCTTCGACGAATATCCAATGAATAGGTCGGCACTATTCGCGAAAATTCGATGCGTAGTGTAAAGCGGGCTTTACACACTGCGATATCGGTCCCGATATGGCTAGTGTGGGTACCCGCCCCCATCTGTTGTGTGACACGGGCAAATCGCTGCCCGTGGTGCACAACATCGCCCAGACCCGTCACACATACTTACCTGCCCGGCGACGTCGCTGTGACCGGCGAACCGCCTCCTTTCTAATGGGGCGGTCCGTGCGGTGTCACAGCGACGGCACTGAGCAGCCACCCAATAGAAGCGGAGGGGCGGAGATAAGCGGGACGTAACATTCCGCCCACCTCCTTCCTTCCGCATTGCGGCCGGGAGGCAAGTAAGGAGAGCTTCTTCTTTCCTGCGGCGTCACACGGAGCGATGTGTGCTGCCGCAGGAACGAGGAACAACCTCGTTACTGCTGCAGTAACGATTTTTGAGAATGGACCCCCATGTCACCGATGAGCGATTTTGCATGTTTTTGCAACGATGCAAAATCGCTCATCGGTGTCACACGCAACGGCATCGCTAATGCGGCCGGATGTGCGTCACCAAATCCGTGACCCCAACGAGTTCGCATTAGCGATGTAGTAGCGTGTAAAGCCCCCTTAAGTCTATGAGAAACTCGAAACATACATTTCACGTTGGATAATACGGCGAGCTGTGGTGACTGAGAAAAAGGCTGAAATGGATGGGAAAAGGCAGAAACAGTATGGGCACAGCCTGTAGAAGGTGCCTGGCTGCATTTCTGGTGTCTTGGAATAACGTGCTCAGAGCAGCACATGGCTTTTACATAGTCGCCAGAACAGCTCTCAAACCAAATCACTTTTTGACAAACAGAATGCAGGTCTTTCAGTCTCTCTGTCTCTGTCTGTCAGTCTCTCCCTCTTTCCCCACCTCTCTCATACTCACCGATCACTGACCTATCACCGGCGTGGTGCTGCACAGCTGTCACACTGCCCTGGCGGCTTCTTCAGCTTTTGAAAATGCCGACCACTCATTATTCCATCTCGTATTACCTGCTTCCCTCACCCACTTGCACTTATAATTGCTTGCATTCAGATGCGCCCCCACGCTGAGTGACAGCTGTCTCACTGCAACCAATTACAGCCGTTGGTGGGCGGGTCTATGTAGTGCAGTCAAACAAATAATTAAAAAAAACAGCGTGTGGTCCCACCCCCAATTTACAATTTTTATACCAGCCAAAGTAAAGCCACACGGCTGAAGGCTGGTATTCTCAGGATAGGGGGCTCCATGTTATGGGGAGCCCCCCAGCCTAAAAATATCAGCCAGCAGCCACCCAGAATTGCTGCATCCATTAGATGCAACAGTCCCGGGACTTTACCCGGCTCATCCCGAATTGCCCTTCGCCATATTGCCATATTGGGATAATATGGAGTTAATGGCAGCCCATAGCTGCCACTAAGTCCTAGGTTAATCATGGCAGACGTCTATGAGACACCCCCAATGATTAACCTGTAAGTGAAAGTAAATAAACACATACACCTGAAAAAATGCTTTATTTGGAATAGAAGACAAAAAAAAAACACCCTCTTTCACCACTTTACTAAAATCCCCAAATTACCCCTTCAGGTCCGGCGTAATCCACATGAGGTCTCATGATGCATCCAGCTCTGCTACATGAAGCTGACAGGAGCGGCCGTAGAACACCGCCACTCCAGTGAGCTCCACGGAGCAACTGTAGGGAGCCGCACGATCAGCGGTGACGTCACTCAGGTTACCCGTGGCCACGGGTCTCAGGTGGAGGACTGCAGCTGGCCACGGGTAACCTGAGCGACGGCACCGCTGATCGCATGGCTCACTTCAGTCACTCAGGGGATTTGCGCTCACCAGTGAGTCCTTCACCTGTGATCACAAATCAGGCCACGGCACACAGAGGCACGCGATGACAATGAAGTCGGGTGAAGTTCATTCGAGTTCATTCTGATCGCGCGGCTGTCTCGCAGCCAGCCATGCTTTATGGGGATGTAGCAGAGATGAGTGGGACCGCACTGTCAAAAATGCATCCAAAACGCTGATGGGTAATGTTTCCACTCACTGACAGCAAGCAGAGATGGTGGGGAACGTTTCCATTCACTGACAGCAAGCAGAGAAGGTGGGGAATGTTTCCAATCATTGACAGCAAGCTGACATGTTGGGGAATGTTTCCATTCACTGACAGCAAGCAGAGATGGTGGGGAATGTTTACATTCACTGACAGCAAGCTGAGGTGGTGGGGAATGTTTCCATTCACTGACAGCAAGCAGAGATGATGGGGAACGTTTCCATTTATTGACAACAAGCAGACGTGTTGGGGAATGCTTCCATTTAATGACAGTAAGCAGAGATGGTGGGGAATGTTTCCATTCACTGACAGCAAGCAGAGAAGTTGGGGAATGTTTCCATTCATTGACAGCAAGTTGACGTGTTGCGGAATATTTCCATTCACTGACAGCAAGCAGATGTGTTGGGGAATGTTTCCATTCAATGACAGCAAGCAGACGTGTTGGGGAAGGTTTCCCTTCAATGACAGCAAGAAGAGATTGTGGAGAATGTTTCCATTCACTGACAGCAAGCAGAGATGGCGGGGAATCTTTCCATTCACTGACAGCAAGCTGACATGTTGGAGAGTGTTTCCATTCACTGACAACAAGCAGAGATGATGGGGAATGTTTCCACTCAATCACAGCAAGCAGATGAGTTGGGGAATGTTTCCATTCAATGACAGGTAACAGAGATGGTGGGGAATGTTTCCATTCATTGACTGCAAGCAGACATGTTGGGGAATGTTTCCATTCAATGAAAGCAAACAAAGAGGATGGGGAATGTTTCACTCACTGACAGCAAGCAGAGATGATGGGGAATGTTTTCACTTACTGACAGCAAGCTGACGTGTTGGGGAATGTTTCCATTCACTGACAGTAAGCAGACGTGTTGAGGAATGATTCCATGCAATGACAGCAATTAGAGATGGTGGGGAATATTTCTGTTCACTGACAGCAAGCTGACGTGTTAGGGAATGCGTCCATTCACTGATAGTAAGCAGAGATGATGAGGAATGTTTCTACTCACTGACAGCAAGCAGACATGTTGGGGAATGTTTCCATTCAATGACAGCAAGCAGAGATGGTGGGGAATGTTTCCACTTACTGACAGCAAGCTGATGTGTTGGGGAATGTTTTCATTCACTGACAGCAAGCTGACATGCCGGGGAATGTTTCCATTCAATGACAGCAAGCAGAGATGATGGGGACTGTTTCTATTTACTGGCAGCAAGCAGAGTATAGAGCATGGCTGGCTGCGAGACAGAGCTGCGCGATCGGAAGGAACTTGGATAAACTTCACCAGACTTCATTATCATCGCGTAGCTCTGTGTGTGACATGGCCTTATTTGCGATCACAGTTGAAGGACTCACCGGTGACAGCAAATCCCCTGAGTGACTGAAGTGAGCCATGCGATCAGCGGTGCCATCACTCAGGTTACCCGTGGCCAGCTGCAGTCCTCCACCTGAGATCTGTGGCCACGGGTAACCTGAGTGACGTCACCGCTGATCGCGCGGCTCCCTTCAGTTGCTCCGTGGAGCTCACAGGAGCGGCGTTGTTCTATGGCCGCTCCTGTCAGCTTCATGTAGCAGAGATGGATGCGTTGTTGGACCTCATGTGGATTATGCCACACCTGGAGGGGTATTTGGGGATTTTAATAAAGTGGTGAAAGAGGGTGGGTTTTTTGTCTTTTATTCCAAATAAAGGATTTTTTCGGGTGTAAGTGTTTATTTACTTTCACTTACAGGTTAATCATTGGGTGTATCTCATAGATGCCTGCCATGATTAATCTAAGACTTAGAGGCAGCTATGGGCTGCCATTAACTCCTTATTACCCCGATTGCCACTGCACCGGGACAATTCGGGATGAGCCGGGTAGAGTCCTGGGACTGCTGCATCTAATGGATGCGGCAATTCCGGGCGGCCGCTGGCTGATATTTTTAGGCTGGGGGCTCCCCATAATGTGTAGCTCCCTATCCTGAGAATACCAGCCTTCAGCCATGTTGCTTTACTTTGGCTGGTATCAAAGTTGGGGGGGACCGCACACCGTTTTTTTCCATTATTTATTTTTTTTAACTGACTGCACTACATAGACCCGCCCACCGTCGGCTATGATTGGTTGCAGTGAGACAGCTGTCACTCAGCGTGGGGGAGCGCCTGAATGCAAGCAATCATAGGCGCCGATGGGCGTGGGAAGCAGGGAATATGAGATAGAATAATGAGGGCCCGGCATTTTCAAAAGCTGGAGAAGCCGCCAGAGCAGTGTGACAGCTGTGCAGTGCCACGCCGGTGATCGGCCAGTGATCAGTGAGTATGAGAAAGGGGGGGAGAGACCGACAGAGAGAGAGACCAAAAGACTTATGTTCTGTTTGTCAAAAAAGCGATTTATGGAGCTGCTAGCAGCTACTGGACACTGTGTTCAGTCCTTACAAGGACTATTTATTAGTTGGATCTACAAACGCTCTCCCGCACACAATACAGTCTATCTACACAGCCAGTTCCCTATCACTGTGCGCTCACAAAATGCCTGCTTGCTTACAGTGCTGGCCCAAAGTATTGGCCCCCCTGCAATTCATTCAGAGAATACTCAGTTTCTTCCTGAAAATGATTGCAATCACAAATTCTTTGGTATTATTATCTTCATTTAATTTGTCTTCAATGAAAAAAAGAAAAAAATTTGTCACAAAGCCAAATTGGATATAATTCCACACCAAACATAAAAAAGGGGGTGGACAAAAGTATTGGCACTGCTTGAAAAATCATGTGATGCTTCTTAACAGCACCTGTAACTTACCCGTGGCACCTAACAGGTGTTGGCAATAACTAAATCACACTTGCAGCCAGTTGACATGGATTAAAGTTGACTCAACCTCTGTCCTGTGTCCTTGTGTGTACCACATTGAGCATGGAGAAAAGAAAGAAGACCAAAGAACTGTCTGAGGACTTGAGAATCCAAATTGTGAGGAAGCATGAGCAATCTTAAGGCTACAAATCCCTCTCCAAAGACCTGAATGTTCCTGTGTCTACGGTGCACAGTGTCATCAAGAAGTGTAAAGCCCATGGCACTGTGGCTAACCTCCCTAGATGTGGAAGGAAAAAAAAAATTGACGCAAGATTGTGCGGATGGTGGATAAAGAAGCTCAACTAATGCCCGCTTTACACGACACGATCTATCGTGCCATAGATCGTCAGGGTCACGGTTTTTGTGACGCACATCCGGAATTGCTTGCGCCGTCAGCCTGTGTCACACCTCCTAGCGATGCAGTATCGCTCACAAATCGTGAGTCGTGTACTCGTCGCTAGGTTTCATAAAATCGTTTATGAAATATGGCGCCGGTTGGTCATCGTTCCCGTGGCAGCACACGTCGTTCCGTGTGACACTATGGGAACGATGAACATCGCTTACCTGCGTCCCGCGGCTCCCGCCGGCTATGTGGAAGGAAGGAGGTGGGCGGGATGTTTACATCCCGCTCATCTCCGCCCCTCCACCTCTATTGGCCGACCGCCATGTGACGTCGCTTCAGGAAGTGGATGTTCGCCGCCCTCAGTGACATCGCATGGGAGGTAAGTGCGCGTGACGGGGGGTTTACGACTTTGTACGCCATGGGAAATCAATTGCCCGTGACACACAAACGACGTGGGCGGTTATGATCGCTCGAGCAATCGCACGATAGATCGTAACGTGTTAAGCCCGCATAACATCCAAACAAGTTCAAGCTGCCCTGCAGTCCGAGGGTACAACAGTGTCAACCTGTACTATCCATCGGCGTCTGAATGAAAAGGGACTGTATGGTAGGATACCCAGGCAGACCCCACTTCTTACCCCGAGACATAAAAAAGCCAGGCTGGAGTTTGCGAAAAGTTACCTGAGAAAGCCTAAAACGTTTTGGAAGAATGTTATCTGTTCAGATGAGACAAAAGTAGAGCTTTTTGGGAAAAGCCATCAACATAGAGTTTACAGGAAAAAAAAAGAGGCATTCAAACAAAAGAACACGGTCCCTACAGTCAAACATGGCGGAGGTTCCCTGATGTTTTAGGGTTGCTTTGCTGCCTCCGGCACTGGACTGCTTGTGCATGGCATTATGAAGTCTGAAGACTAGCAAGAAATTTTGCAGCATAATGTAGAGCTCAGTGTGAGAAAGCTGGGTCTCCCTCAGAGGTCATGGGTCTTCCAGCAGGACAATGACCCAAAACACACTTCAAAAAGCACTAGAAAATGGTTTGATAGAAAGCACTGGAGACTACTAAAGTGCCCAGCAATGAGTCCAGACCTGAATCCCATAGAACACCTGCGGAGAGATCTCAAAATGGCAGTTTGGAGAAGGCCCCATTCAAATCTCAGGGACCTGGAGCAGTTTGCCAAAGAAGAATGGTCTAAAATTCCTGCAGAGCATTGTAAGAAACTCATTGATAGTTACCGGAAGTGGTTGTTTGCAGTTATTTTGGCTAAAGGTTGTGCAACCAAGTATTAGACTAATGCGGGCTTCACACGAGACGATCTATCGTGCGATTGCACGAGCCATCGTACCCGCCCCCGTCGTTTGTGCGTCACGGGCAATTAGTTGCCCATGGCGCACAAAGTCGTTAACCATCCGTCACACGTACTTACCTCCTGGACGACCTCGCTGTGGGCGGCGAACATCCTCTTCCTGAAGGGGGAGGGACGTTCGGCGTCACAGCGACGTCACAATGCGGCTGGCCAATAGAAGCGGAGGGGCGGAGATGAGCGGGACATAACATCCCACCCACCTCCTTCCTTCCGCATTGCCGGCGGGACGCAGGTAAGCTGTGTTCATCTTTCCCGGGGTGTCACACGGAGCGATGTGTGCTGCCTCGGGAACAATGAAAAACCGGACGTTCGATTTTTTGAAACTGAGTGACGTGTCATTGATGAACGAGAAGGTGAGTATTTCTGCTCGTTCACTGTCGCACGTAGCTGTCACACACTACGATATATCAGACGATGCCGGATGTACGTCACTACCGACGTGACCCCGACGACATATCGCCCGATATATCGTACCGTGTGACGCCGGCATAAGGGTGTCAATACTTTTGTCTGGCCCATTTTTGGAGTTTTGTGTGAAATGATCAATGATTTGATTTTTGTATCATTCTCTTTTTTTTTCATTGCAAGCAAAGTAAATGAAGATAATAATACCAAAGAATTTGTGATTGCAATCATTTTCAAGAAACTGAGTATTCTCTGACAGAATTGCAGGGGTGCCAATACTTTTGGCCAGCTCTGTATATAGCCCCTATGACGCTGTGCGTCCAAGCCAATCACAGTAACACCACAACAAAGATGGCTGCGGCGTAACTGTGAGGGCAAGCAACATCAAATGTGTTCATTGGCTGGGAAACAGGTGCCAGGAAGTCAGAAATGAAAATTAAACTATTGGAGCAGATGTTGTTTTATCCATCGGATACCGAATTGTGCAAATAGCCTGTTATCCCTTGGATACCGAATAGTGGCGAATACATTCGCTCATCCCTAGTAAATATGTTTTGGTAATAAAGATTTAAGATTTTAGTCTGCTTGAATGGCTCTCTTTAGTCTCTAAGGTCTCTTCTGATAACCATGGCTGTGGGGGCCTCTTATGCCTCTTGTTTATTGTCTTTTTGCCTTCTTACGTTATAATAGTCCTTATATGTCTGTCCATAATTCCTCATGGTTTCTTTCATTCGTGTCAAGTGATATAAATCGGTTGTGCAAACTATTCTACAAATCTTCAGGTATTTTTGTCAAATAGAAGCTGATTGGGTGAATTGGGTTGTCTGTCCAGTGAGGTGCACTGATATAGTACTATGCAGCCCACCTAATTTAATAGTATGGGTGTCATCAATAGGCTGTAAGCCAGACACTGTGCATGCCATGTACCTGTATGACTTATCTGTGTGCATGTTTAATACTAACAGCTACCACTTCCTTAAATGTATAGGTTGTTTCATCAATATTTTGCGCTGATAGTCTCATAAGAGGAGGACTGACAGAAGGGTTTATAATGCTCATTTAAACCGAGCTGTGCTCCTTCTCTCCCCACTGGAACCTTAGATTAAAGGTGTGTGTAATACTATTGTATGAAGTTGAGGATTCTGATCGTGTAGGGTAATGAAGAGCAGAGACGGGTTCTTGGTGCAAGGAATTTCTATAATACACAGCCAACAATATGTACCCAGTATATACCACACAGAAACAAACACAAGCACAGTATATACCGCTGAGCACAGTCCTTACGAATATAGTCCAGTAAATAAGTAGTCCAGGTAACGTAGATCCGAATGAACAAAGTTTGTGGCACAAGTCCTCACACCGGTGTGACCGGGTGATAAGTCCCTGATTTTGATCCACGCAAATAATGTATCAAATGGTCCTGGCCAAGTTCAATAAGTCCAAACACATTTTTAGCAGAAAGAGTAAATACAGGTACAGTTCCGGAAAGACAGTCACAAAGTATCTAATCGGTAAGTATCGCTTACATACACTTGGGACGTCCAAGCCGCTGGTAGTAGCAATACTGCCGGGAGTTAACCTGAGACCAGCCTTACAAGGAAGCCGCAGGTAATTCACAAAGATCCGGAAAGGCAACCAGGTAACGAGAGCAGCTGAGCAGGAGCAGACAGGAAGCAGTATACTCAAGCAACTAGACTAAGCTTATATGCGGGTTTTTAAGCAGATGAACCGGAAGTAGAACACACAGAACAGAAACTCCATTTTAACAAAGGGCAAGATCATTCAGAAGCAACCTGGAACCACCGAACACTGACAGAGTGAGTCATCAGTGCTCTAGTCTCCCAGCACTTTCTAATTATGCAGGAGGTTAGACCAGGAGATCAGAGCTGTATCCTTATATCTCACATACTGACACCTAATCTATGGTGAGGGCATGAAGAAGTACATGCTGCCAGTAAAGAAGTACATGCTGCCAGTAAAGAAGTACATGCTGCCAGTAAAGAAGTACATGCTGCCAGTGAAGAAGTATCTGATAACACCCACTTGATTGTAACAGAGTTAACTCATTAGGTGCCATATTCTTTAATTCCTAATACTTCCCCAACAAAGAGGTGAAAAAAAACCATTTTATTCAGCTCTGCAGCCACTATTAATAGGGTGTCCATTCAACATGAAGAATTTGGTCAAAGGTGCTTATTAAGGCACACTGGTAACTACAACTTAAGGCTCCAATTGCATGAATTTGTGAAGTTCAAGAAAGTCTTGTTTTATATTGTTTCAAATATTTTTTTTATTGTTTTTATCCTTTTCCATTTCAGAAATTTGAAACTCTTGTTGGAGAAAGAGGAGCTCAGTTGAGTGGTGGCCAAAAGCAAAGAATAGCAATTGCCAGAGCTTTGGTGCGAAATCCTAAGATACTTCTGCTGGACGAGGCCACCTCTGCTCTGGATACTGAAAGTGAATCAATTGTACAGGCTGCTTTAGATAAGGTACGTATGATGAACATTTTTTTAAACAAAATATTAGCATTTTTAACATTTTGACAAAAATAATTCTGATGAAACATGCTGTTGTGTATTCTGTTATATTTACATTGACTGCATTGTTTTAAGGCCAGTAAAGGACGTACAACAATTGTGATCGCCCACCGTCTCAGCACAGTTTGGACAGCGGATCTAATTGTTGTGTTACAAAATGGCACAGTGACTGAGCAAGGTTCTCATTCGGCATTAATGGACATAAAAGGAATATATTACAGTCTTGCAACAGCACAGGTACAGTGGATCCAGCCATTTTGCTAATGCTTTGAATCTATACAAAAAAATCTAAAATAAGTGGTATAGGTCATATATGGCTTCTTAATACTAGTTCAATCGTAAGTTTTTAATTTTATGAAGTAATGCAGGAAGGTAAATAATAAAGAATGAGTCCCAATATACAAGTACCACTTTCATACTTCATAACACTGTAGCAGAGATTTACAGACACAATGATATATATGAGATCACCTTTGGTACCAGAATCAGACCTGGAACTAATGTTTGGCACACAGCGGGAAGCTCAGTTGATAATGTAAAGAATAGGATTTAAAAGCTGCAGACGCGAATGATTAATTAAACACGCTACACATTTAGGAGACAGTTTGTCCCTGTGTTCTATGTTTTGTGGACCAGCCGGCAAAGTCAGCACTATTCTCTGAACTGTGCAGTTGGACTAACCCCCTGCCCAAAAAGTGCGGGAAGCTGAGAAAGAGCAGAAGAAGAGCTAAGAGCAGGAACATGAGAAGTTGGGTCACCTGAGAGAGGAGAGCTTACCAGAGAGATTATCCGAGAATGGCGGTTGGAAGACAGGTACATTGCCGTGCTACAAGAGACATTGCAAGTCTGACTGTGACCGAGCTCTGGTGTCCGCCAAGCCAGTACCGGATTGGGTTAGCGATTCCGCTAGTGAGGAGTGACGCCATCCAAAGGAAGTAAACACCCGGGTCTGTGAACAAGGAGAAGTTCCCCCCTGCCATGGAAGCAGAGTGTGCACCGACGAGCCACCCGAACACCACAGAATTGAGCTTGTGAGAGTAGACTTGGCACTCCATAGCGGTACCTTGAGTCAATTTGCAGGTTTACACTTCTAATAGGGTGTAGTGTAGACCTCAGTAACCATAGCAACCACAGCGCGGTAGGTGCACGACCTGCGTAGTGGAGGCTGGCTAGTTGTTACTGTAGTGTAGTTTCTAGCCTAATTTGTGTACCAAAGTTTCCCTATTGTATTTGTGTCTCTAATAACTGAGGTGACATAGTGTTGTGCAGCACAGGTAGAACCTGCAATAGTTTGTACTATATATAGTTTGAACTGCATCTTTTTCCGGTAACAAAGCTGTTACCTTGTTTCCTGTATCGTAATTGAACTGTGCCCCACGGAGGTATCTTCCCTTCTGCTACTCAGCCAATATGGCCATAGTGGCAATGTCAATATCTGCAGTCATGACATAAATGAAATATAATACACAATACACTGACATTTACGTGCATGGTTTGTGGCCAAATACAGTGCTCGCGGCATATATTACAAAATGGAAAAACATTGTTGCAAACACGAAAGACATTTTTAAAAGTCAAAGTATAAGGAGTCTGTCAATAACTTGATGTTTTTATACCATTTTTCACAGTTTATACAAGGAACAGAAGACAGTAATGAAATAAAAGAGTCAGTAAATGAAATACCCAAAAAGCAATTATCAATAAAGTGTCTTAACTCCCCTATTCGGAACAACATGAAAGAAACCAAAAAAGAAGAACATGAAGTACAGAATGAGGAAGAGGTAATACACTAAATATCTACTATTTACAATTCATCATAAGATGAAATATGGTTACTTCATGTTTTCATAGGTTAATTATTTATGAAAACTGGAAAATGATATACAAAATACAGTGCAAATTCAGACCTTATGGCCCCCAAAAGTGGCCTCTTTATTGTAAATGAGAAGATTTTTGCAAACAACTCATTATCATTTCTATTACTGGGATGTCTTTTGGATCCCTATATAAAGGGGTTTTCCATTACTTAACATTCCCTTTTGAATGACCCCATGGTGTTATTGAATTAAAAAAATAGATATTCACCTCTTTGACTAACTACGATCCGCTGTAATCATAACTGTGTCCCCTGCCATCTTTTGGGAGCAGCATGTGCTGAAGACATCACGGTTTCTTCCACTCAGATAAAATGTGAAGGTTGCAGCTGATCATCTCCAATTGATTGTTAAGGCCCCGTCACACGCAATGACGTATCTAACGATATATTGCCGGGGTCACGGATTCCGTGACGCACATCCGGCATTGTTAGCGACGTTGTTGCGTGTGACAGCAACGAGCGAGTGTTAACGATGGAAAATACTCACCAAATTGTCCATTGTTGACACGTCATTCATTTTCAAAATATCGTTGATTGTAGAGGACGCAGGTTGTTCGTCGTTCCCAAGGCAGCACACATAGCTATGTGTGACACCTCGGGAACGCCGAACTTCAGCTTACCTGTGGCCGCCGGCAATGCGGAAGGAAGGAGGTGGGCGGGATGTTACAGCCGCTCATCTCTGCCCCTCCGCTTCTATTGGGCGGCCGCTTAGTGACGCTGCTGTGATGCCGCACGAACCGCCCCCTTAGAAAGGAGGCGGTTCGCCGGACACAGCAACGTGGCTAGCCAGGTAAGTCCATGTGACGGGGCCTAATGATCTTGTGCGCCACGGGCAGCGATTTGCCCGTGACGCACAACCGACAGGGGCGGTTACGCTCGCTAGCGATATCGCTGCGTGTAACACCCCCTTTAGGCCAGGACCACATGGGGATTACAGCGATCCCCTCGCATGACACTTGGCTCATGCTGGCAACACAGCAGGAGCTGAGTGTTATGCGAGTGTCATTGCGACTGAGGTCCGATCATGAGATCGGACCTCAGCTGCGGGTGGCGGGACAGCACTGAGGAGGGGCAGGCCAGTGCTGAGTAGGGGAGGGCCGGCGCTGCAGAGGGGAGGGAGGGATTTATCTCCTTCTCTCCTCCATGGCCGGATATTGCCATTCTCGCTCTGCACTCACGGTACACTGGTGTACCGCGAATGCAGTGCGATTTTTCTCTCGCTCCATAGACTTGAATGGGTGTGAGAGAAACCTGGATCACATTATAGTCGCAGCATGCTGCGATTGTTTTTTCAGTGCAATTAGAACTGAGAAAATAATCGCTCATGGGTGCTGTCATACAGGCTAATATTGGTCCGAGTGGAATGCGATGTTTTATCGCATCCCACTCACTCCGTTTTTTATGCCGTGTCGGGGGACACAGTGCTGAGTGTATAGACACGATGCATCAAGGAGGTGAAAATCTATTAAATTTATTTTTCCAACAATTCCAAAGGAATTGTTTGTGAAAAACCACTTGAGTCCAAATACCAAGACACTACTTTTATCCTAAAGCAGTCTCAAACCCTTCATTAAAAACTGTTCCTAATTTCTCGGATTTACAAAAAAAAAAATCTTCAGCATCATTCACACACTTTATAAGACTGTAGCAGCCAGAGAGTAAGTTCATTACAAAAAAAAATGATTCTCCATCCAGGTCAGGTGAGGACACACACAAGCTAGGGACCCCAACGTAGAGAAATACTTTGGCGTAGTGTTGGGGCTCTATTGCATTGATCAATTCAGTAGCTAAATTTCTCTTGATTCATATGTTCATGGCAGTAATGTAGATTCCATTTTTCACATTTTCACTCTTACATATAGCTATTGGATTTTTCAAGTCAGTATTCACACAGCAGTTTCTGCTATTCCATGTATTCCCCTTACATAGTCACTGGTGTGCATACCTTATCTCCCCATAACAATATGCATCCAGAACCACGAGCAATTCTGGGTGCATATTGCTAATCCCTGCCTAACCATCCCTGTATACACTAGCATAGATAAAGAGATCTTTACAAAAAGTATTACTAAAAAGCCTTTATAATAAGCTAATGATCGCAGGGAGTAATCGCAAAGGCGTTAGTTTCTGCGCTCATTCTGTTCTCTTAACATATTAGCACATCCACAGAGGCATGCTAACATGCTATTCAATGCCCCATTGACCAGCATCATCAGCAGTGATGCACGTATCTGAGTCCATTGTCAGTGCTTCAGAACGCCAGGCTTAAGCAGGGTTTACACGCTGCGATCTCGCTAGTGAGATCGCAAGCGATCGTACCCGCCCCCGTCGGTTGTGCGACACGGGCAAATATGTGCCCGTGGCGCACAACCGCACTTACCCCCATCACACGGACTTACCTGCCCTGCGACGTCGCTCAGACCGGCGAAACGCCTCCTTTCTAAGGGGGCGGTTCGTGCGGCGTCATAGCGATGTCACACGGCAAACGTCCAATAGAAGCGGAGGGGCGGAGATGAGCGGGACGTAACATCCCGCCCACCTCCTTCCTTCCGCATTGCCGGTGGAGGCAGGTAAGGAGATGTTTGTCGCTCCTGCGGTGTCACACACAGCGATGTGTGGTGCCGCAGGAACGAGGAACAACATCGCTAACATCCTGAAAACGATTTTTTGTTTCAGGACGACCTCTTCCCGGCAAACAATTTTGACCACTTTTGCGGTCGTTTAAGGTCGCTCGTCCTTGTCACACACTGCGATATCGTTAATGACGCCGGATGTGCGTCACAAACAACTTGATCCCGACAATAAATCATTAACGATATCGTAGCGTGTAAACCCCGCATTAGGGTCAGTGCACATGATCAGAATGCCTGACATTTCCAGTCATGCGCACTATGAAGCTGGGGGTACACATCCCGGCTTTAGAGAGATCTAGTGCGCATGACCGGAAGTGCCGGGCATTCTGATCATGAGCACGCCTGTGAAATAATCATGCTATCTAATCGGCATCTTGATATGCCACACCTGTGAGGTGGATGGATTATGTCAAGAAAAGAGAAGTGCCCACTAACACAAATTTAGACAAATGTGTGAACAATATTTGACAGAGAAGTCCTTTTCTGTAAAAAGAAAAATATTTTGATCTTTGAGTTCTGCTAATGAAAAATGGGAGCAAAACAAAAGTGTTATGTTTATATTTTTGTTCAGTATATCTTACATGGGGGAGCATGGTAATTGAGAAGGGGATGTCAATGTAGTGGACAATCCCTTTAAGGCTATTAACTGATTTATTAAGGCGGGCTTTGCACACTACGACTTCGCAGGTGCGATGTCGGTGGGGTCATGTCGAAAGTGACGCACTCCCTGCGTCGCTCTCAACATCATAGTGTGTAAATCCTAGATGATATGATTAATGAGCGCAAAAGCATCGTTATCGTATCATCAGTGTAGCGTCGGTCATTTCCATAATTACGGAAGGACCGATGTTACGATGTTGTTCCTCGTTCCTGCAGCAGCACACATCGCTGTGTGTGAAGTCGCAGGAGCGACGAACATCTCCTACCTGCGTCACCGCGGCTCCCGTTGGCTATGCGGAAGGAAGGAGGTGGGCGGGATGTTTACATCCCGCTCATCTCCGCCCCTCCACTCCTATTGGCCGCCTGCTGTGTGACGTCGCAGTGACGCCGCACGACCCGCCCCCTTAATAAGGAGGCGGTTCGCCGGCCAGAGCGACGTCGCACGGCAGGTGAGTGCATGTGAAGCAGCCGTAGCGATAATATTCGCTACGGCAGCTATCACAATGATATCGCAGCTGCGACGGGGGCGGGGACTATCGCGCTTGGCATCGCAGCATCGGCTTGCGATGTCGCAGCGTGCAAAGTACCCCTAAGAGATCCAATATATTTCTATTATCTTTTAGTAAAAGAGCGTCATTGTAAAAGAGGCCATATACACATGAGCAAAGTCGGAGTGACTGACAAGTTTCTGTGTACGTGGACCTTTCAATTCTCCCTTGACTAATGAAGTTGGGGGAAAGAAGAATTTATCATAGGGGAAATTGTCAGCATGACTAGCTGTTGGTTAAACAAGCTTTCAGCAGATAGTAGCTATGAAAAGTGTGTGGTATGGACTTTAGAGTTTCTAAGGGATTTTGTATCATGTTTTTGCAATGTTCATCCTACAGTTAATTGAAGTTTGCAATATTTTACAACGCCTCAAATATAGGAGTAAATACCATAATATTTCTGCACTATTTTATTTTTTCAGGACAGTCTTCCCAATGTTTCCTTTCTAAAACTTTTGCAACTTAACCAGTCCGAATGGCCTTATATTATGGTTGGGGTTCTTGCATCAATAATTAATGGGGGAACTCATCCGGCATTTTGCATCTTTTTTTCCAAGATGATTGCTGTAAGTAAATTAAGAGCTGCAAGTACAATGGCAGAACATGTCTCAATAACCGTGGTAACGGTGTAAGGAATGATACTATTAGTAATTGGTAAAAACATCAATATAACTACCGTAATGGCAACATGTGACCAAGATACAGTATATTTTCTTTATATTAGAATATCCTATCAATCTAAAAGTAAAGAGAATAATGACACCCAGTGGCGTAACGTGAAGCTCGAGGGTACCAATGCAAAAGCTCCAATGGGCCTCTCACTTATTGCAAGTCTTTAATAGGCCATTTTATATACTGTAGGTCAAACTTTTTGAGGCCCACTAGGCTTCAGAGAAATGCTGCGTTGCAACCCCTCTATCTATTGTAGTTACACCCCTGATGACACCATGTATATAGTGACAGAGGATAACTGCCCTTCTTAAAACAGATTTGAGTTTGTGATATTACTCTCTTTATTTTACGATGTAGAAGGCCTAACTAGTATCAGTACTGTACAGATGACTGCATGAGAAGAATGAAAAGTGATTGATGGAATAATCCCAGTACAAGTGTAAAATACCACAGCTACAGTGTGTTGACCAACACTGAATCAGCCACTTTTTGAGAAGCCATACAAATTTTGGCACACACAGAGACAAACATACAGAAAGAGACACACATTCAGAAAGAGACACACATACAGACAGACACACACAGAAAGAGACACATACACAAAAAGAGACACAGACAGAGACACACACAGAAGGAGACACACATATAAAAAGACACACATAAAGAGACACACACCAAAAGACACAGACACACAGAAAGAGAGATACACACAGAAGGAGACACATACACAGAAAGAGACACACACAGAAAGAGACACACACACAGAAGCAGACACACAACAAAAGACACATACACAGAAAGAGACACACACCAAAAGACACATACACAGAAAGAGACACACACACACACCAAAACAGACACATACACAGAAAGAGAGACACACACCAAAAGACACACACACAGAAAGAGACATACACACAGAAACTGGATGTTTGAGGTAATATACTGGTTGTTTTGACAGTTACCCTGGATATTTATCAGGTGACCTATAGAAACCAATTACAGGTGTGCTTCTATTTTGTTACAGGTCAAGAAGCTCTGTTTGGTTGCTATAGGCAATGAAGGACATTGTTAGTATAAGACAGCTTATGTGTCAGTTAATATGATTTCAGTGGTGACTCTTAGCCAACGATG
Organism: Anomaloglossus baeobatrachus; assembly: GCF_048569485.1. Taxonomy (NCBI): domain Eukaryota; kingdom Metazoa; phylum Chordata; class Amphibia; order Anura; family Aromobatidae; genus Anomaloglossus; species Anomaloglossus baeobatrachus. The sequence continues at coordinate 486,174,756 of NC_134358.1, forward strand.
TTGTAGAGGCTGATGTAAGTCACGTGACCTTTCCTGTATACCAATTGTGTAGGGTTTTATATACTGTCAATTACAGACTATGCCACGTACGAAAATAAATTGATTGGATGAATGTTGTCAGATGCTAAGAGAAAAGCCGTATTATGGCTCAATGAGCTAATGTATTTTATTTTGTTATAGTTAAGAATAGTTAGTTACTATCCCGAGTTATACAGCTAGTTATTGATTAAACGAACAGAAATGGAAACTAATTGTAATGTGCCTATGCTGTGCAGCAGAAAAAAGATACCTCCCAACCATATTGTTTTGCTATCACCGAATCTTCAGACTGAATCCTATATGCTGAGGTTTTTTTTCTCTATTTTCTAATTACTGGATGATAATTATTTTTCCTGTTTTGACAGCTCTTTGGATATGATGATCCAGATAGAATAAAAAAGGAATCTGATTTATATTGTATATTGTTTGCAGTAATTGGCGTTGTGTCTTTTTTTACTTACTTTTTACAGGTAAGTTGATGATCTTGTTGGTTATGCAATATTTTTTTAGATCAACAACAAAAAGAAAAGCGATCAGACATCCAATGCAAGTAAATATATATTTTTATTGGTGCAAGTGCATGGCATAGGGATAGGCATAAAGAGAGGGCATACAACGGTGGTGTCAATTCATCATAATAATGCTGACAGTGCTAATGGTACCACTGGTGGCGGAGAGTGTCCGGGGAATGCATCAGACAATGGTAATGACCTCCATATTAAATCCCCTACCATGGGGTATAACACATATATCAATGTCTATGAATTCCACCCCTGACGCAGGCATTCGCCGAAACTGACGTCCGTCGGGTGGGGGGCTCCGGTGAGTGTACTATGATGTTCATGGTGGATTATTTACATACATTGGTATGGGTATTTTGACCTGTTTGGCCGCTGGTTGGTGGGGTGTTTCTGTGGAATTCATAGACATTGATATATGTGTTATACCCCATGGTAGGGGATTTAATATGGAGGTCATTACCATTGTCTGATGCATTCCCCGGACACTCTCCGCCACCAGTGGTACCATTAGCACTGTCAGCATTATTATGATGAATTGACACCACCGTTGTATGCCCTCTCTTTATGCCTATCCCTATGCCATGCACTTGCACCAATAAAAATATATATTTACTTGCATTGGATGTCTGATCGCTTTTCTTTTTGTTGTTGTTGTATGCTATGCGATTTATCCAAGGTCCTTATATACGCAGGCACCATTAATACAATATACATTGATTATAAATTGGTAATATCATGATGGTGGAGTGTATGTTAAAAAGTTTATTGATTAATATTTTTTTAGATACCAATATAATAGTCTAGAAACCCAGTTTATATATATATATATATATATATATATATATATATATACACATATATATATATATATATATATATATATTAGTATCCATTAAATTTCACCACTCCTTTTAATTTTGTGATATTAGTAATGACAAAAATTATTTGCTTCTCAAATATAATTTTTTAAAAATCACTATCCAAAGCAATGCATGTGATTGGTATGCAAACTGATGACTGTCAGTCTTATAAACAAAGCTCACTGCGCTGATCTGAGAACAATCATACCATTTAGCTCTAAGAGCAGTGAGACAGTCATGGACAGTTAAGAGCAATGGATCTTAAGAGAAATCATGTCCTAATAAAATGAAACGATGGCCTTGGCAGTCACAAAAAATTCCTCTTCATTTTCTGATGTTCTTTTCCATAAACATTGTGGTCTCTCTAGTTATCATGAGATTACATCATTCAGGGCAGGGAGCAATGTACCGACATTGATACAGAGTGCAGCGTTACTGATAGATAGCCTAGCCATCTAAAAATGTTGCCCCTCTTATGTTCCTCTACTGTCCACCACTAGTGGCTTTCACTCTATTGCTCTGCATAAGATAACATTGTTCTTCCTGTTAGCCCAGATACTTGCGCTTATACATTAAAGCATGCGCAGTGCAGAGGGCTGGTTGAGGGGCTGTGCCAGTCATGTTGGCACGCTTCTGAACTTGGCTGGCTACATAAATAGGTTTTTGGATAAATAGCGATTTTTAAACCATTCAGTATCTACAGTGATTTGCAAAAGTATTCGGCTCCCTTGAATTTTTCAACCTTTTCCCACAAATCAGGCTTCAAACATAAAGAATTTTTTTTCAATGTTATGGTGAAGAATCAACAACAAGTGGGACACAATTGTGAAGTTGAACGATATTTATTGCTTATTTTAAACTTTTTAACAAAATAATCTAACCAGAGTACTTTCTTACACATGTTCAGGTGGCTTGTGGCAAACTTTAAATTACACTTTTTATGGATATCTTTGAGAAATGGCTTTCCCCTTGCCACTCTTCCATAAAGGCCAGATTTGTGCAGTGTACGACTGATTGTTGTCCTATGGACAGACTCTCCCACCTCCGCTGTAGATCTCTCCAGTTCATCCAGAGTGATCATGGGCCTCTTGGCTGCATCTCTGATCAGTCTTCTCCTTGTTTGAGATGAAAGTTTGAATGGACAGCCGGGTCTTGGTAGATTTGCAGTGGTATGATACTCCTTCCATTTCAATATAATCGCTTGCACAGTGCTCCTTGGGATGTTTAAAGTTTTGGAAATCTTTTTGTAACCAAATTTGGCTTTAATCTTCTCCACAACAGTATCACGGACCTGCCTGTTGTGTTTCTTGGTCTTCATGATGCTCTATGTGCTTTAAACAGAACACTGAGACTATCACAGAGCAGATGTATTTATACGGAGACTTGATTACACACGGGTGGATTATATTTATCATCATCAGTCATTTAGGACAACATTGGATCATTCAGAGATCCTCAATGAACTTCTGGAGTGAGTTTGCTGCACTGAAAGTAAAGGGGACGAATAATATTGCACTCCCCACTTTTCTGTTATTTATTTTTTAAAAAAGTTTAAAATAAGCAATAAATTTTGTTCACCTTCACAATTGTGTCCCACTTGTTGTTGATTCTTCAACATAACATTAAAATTTTTATCTTTATGTTTGAAGCCTGAAATGAGGGGAAAAGGTTGAAAAATTCAAGGTAGCTGAATACTTTCGCAAGGCACTGTATCTAAAACTAAACTATGTAAAATAAATACATTAGTGAATCAACAAAAGGATTAATCTGGTGATCAGTCCTCTTTAAAGAAACATTGCCATTAACTTTTTTCCCTAAACCTGTGGAAATGTTAGTGTAGTGCAGTGTCAGTGTGTTAATGTTCTTCCCGGTCACAGTTTTCTCCAGTTTCCAGCGTCGTTCAGCTAATCGTCTGAGTCATGTGACAGTGATTCAAATTGTCTGGCTCACTGTTTGCTTTATGAGAGATCTGAAAGTCTCTTTTACAATGTAAGTGTCAAGCTACTGCTAGGGGGCTCTGGGACTCAGGTAGAAAGAGAATTTCTGAGTGCAGTAAGACAAAAGCTCACTAGAGGTCGCTAACACAAGAGCAGAGATAGACCCTGACTGATTGACTATGTCGGGATGTCACGTCTGATCTGAGGAGAAAACAAGCCAAAGTCAAAGAATAGAGCCCAGGTTGGATACTGGGAGAGCAAGTAAGCACAGGGGAGGGAGTGGAGGACACAGAACAGGACCGGAGTCTGGGGGACAGGGAGGAACAGAGGGACGGAGGTCAAGATGGGCAGGAGGAATGGTGGTCAGGACAGGCTGGGGAAATGGAGGTCAGGTAAGGTTGGGGAAACAGAGGTCAGGTCGGGCAGGAGGGAGGGAGGTCTAGACAAACAGGACCGGGTAGCGGGACAAGAAACAGAAAACTTCTCTCAGGAAGAGTGCACGCAGCAGAGCCGGAAATATTACTGGTGGCGTCCTGGAGGTAGCAGCACCAAGATATGGTGGTACGACCCCCGGAACGAGGCTAGAACGAATAGGCCTCTCCCAAGGGACCTAAACCCTGGAGGCAGGATACATGCACCGACTCAGAGCCATGCATGAATCATGACAGTAAGTCTATGGAGCCTCGTTCTGATGCTCCATAGACGTACGTAGTACAATCCACTTCTGGGTCATGCAGAGCACAGTGTGACCTGGTGAGTTTGAATCACGTTACATGAGACAGAAGAGAAGCAGAACGGCGCTGGAAACCAGAGAAAACTATGACCGGGAAGTACATTAACACAATGACAGTGCCCTACGCTAAATTGTCTACACTATTTGTCTTTCACTGTTCAGGGTTTCATGTTTGGAAGATCAGGAGAAGTTCTCACTATGCGCTTAAGGCATTTAGGATTCAAAGCAATGTTGCGTCAGGTTAGTGTCAATACAAAATTTCAATATCTCCCTCTGTACGAGATATAACATCAGTATTTTTTTTATTGGACAGGAAATATCCTGGTTTGATGACAAGAAAAATAACACAGGAGCTTTAACAACAAGACTCTCTACTGAAGCTTCTCAGATTCAAACTGTATGTATAATTCAGAATTTAGTCCACTTTGGATTTCTTTCTCTTTTCTTTTCACTGGACATAGTGTCTCCTTTAAAAGCACCATAAAATCTAGATATTAATCAAAGTCAAAAACTAAAAATTCAGACTTGGACCAGATTTTTGGCATTCTAGTTGTTTAATTTTTCCAGAATGAATACTTTCCTTTTAAATTATTTGTATAACGCTTTTTAGGGAAGGTATTACAATACAAAGATAAAAGTATAACATAATATAATACAAACAATACGGTGATACAATCTGCATATACTTCGAGTAGTTAAGGTTGAATTAAAAAATCTCTAATGGGAGGTGGGAGAGGGGAAATGGGAAGGGATGGAATTAAGGCAAAAAAGAATCTAATAAACTAACATCAAAAGAGAGGTCAACCAAAACGTATATACAGTTATAAATATTAATAAAAATTAACTGGAAAATTTAATATCAATATTGTAAATTTCTGGTAATTGTAGTTAAGGATTGTTCAAAGGGATCTTTATTTTTGGAGGATAAATGTAATTCCATAAAGATCATCTTCTGTCATAGGTAGGAGGAGAATTATTCCTAATAGCATATAATTCAAAAACATTATGAGTAGTTATTCTTTTTATAATCTCTGATAGGAGAGGAACATTGGTTTATTTCCAATTGGTGGTGATTAGAAGTTTTGAAAATAAAATGTATGGATAACTATAGATCTTGATTCAATAGTTAAAGGGAATCTGTCACCAGTTTTTTTCCGATAAGCTGTGGTCACCACCAGTAAGCTCTTATTTACAGCATTCTATAATACTGTATATAAATCCCTAAGCTGCTCTGTATAACATAAAAAGAGCTTTTGTTATACTCACTTGTTAGGCGGTCCAGTCCAATGGCCTCACTGGTCTCGGTTTGTCGCCTCCTCTCTGCTTGCATTCGCCATCCTCCTTCCCAGTTACATGTGCATGACGTGCTCTACGTCATCCACACAGTGTCTTCCATTGCCCTCCTGCGCATGCACACTTCTCTCTGCCCAGCTGAAGATAGATCAAAGTATTGTAGTGCACATAAGCGGGCATCATTTGACCTTTCCGCACACTTGCGGAGTACAGTACTTTGGTCTGTCCACAGCAGGGCAGAGAGAAGTGCATGTGCGAAGAAGCGCAATGGAAGACACTGTGTGGCTGATGTAGGGCATGACAGCCACACAAAGCAAAAAGGATGATGGCGATGGAAGAAGATAGGAGGCACCGGACCGAGACTAGGGACACCTATCGGACCGGACCGCCCCGCAAGTGAGTATAATAAAAGCTCTTTTTTGTGTAATACAGAGCGACCTGGGCTCTTAAGGCCCCGTCACACACAGAGATGAATCTTTGGCAGATCTGTGGTTGCAGTCAAATCATGGACATATTGTTCCATTTGTACACAGCCACAAACCTGGCACTGATTGTCCACAATTTCACTGCAACCACAGATCTGCCGCAGATTTATCTCTGTGTGTTTGACAGGGCCTTAATATACATTATTCTATGCTGTATATAAGAGTTTACTGGCGGTGGCCGCAGCTTACAGGGGACAAATCTGGTGACGGGTTCCCTTTCCTTCTGATTCCAAGGATAGAAGTGCAAGGGGTGTTAAAAAGGAATACCATGGTTGCACACTGTTCTGGGAAAACTGAATATGTCCTTCCAAAGAGTTTTAAAAAAAGGACATTCCCATAGTATATGAAAAATTCACCGTTACTCCAGCATAAGTTAGATTGAATTCGGAAAAGCTCTATTCAAAATAACTGGGGTATAATACCATCTTGTTAACATCTTGTTGTAAATTTATGAAGGTTAGCATTAATTGAGGTAGAATATGGTAGCTTGATTGGTTTTTGCAATTCATCTGAACGTCTTTTTCCCAACTAAGAATAAAGTTAATTGGAAATTGTCAGGTCCATTTTAGCAATCCAACCCAGCAGCATTCACATGTGTATGCCAAATTTCCCTGCCCAATCAGCCCTGTGTAATGCTATTTACTGAAATCAATATTTTTTTTATTAAAAAAGCATTTATACAGTGCACTGTTCCTATGCTAATTAGAGCCTTGACTAGTCATTGCAGTATTGTTTCGCCAAACATGCATGCAGCTGCAGGGAGACTATAACTTATTTTCTCCCTTTAGCTGCTGTTCTAGTTAGACAGTTGAACATGTTTAATATGGCATTTACTTGCAGATCTCCACAATATCTCCAGGTAAATACCGTTTTTACTAGTTGACAGATTCACTTTCATCACACTAATTGTTTCTTATGCAATGTAAACACCTAAGAAGACAATACAAACTTTGTCCTTAGATTCTATTTGTAATACTTTTTAATCTTTTGATCCTGGAACCGGTAGCAATCGCTGTATGAGGTCCAGCGTGTGTGATTTTTTCTTTTGTATATAGTATCTAATATTCTTAGAGGATGGCAAATAAAACTTGAAAGGCAGGAAATAAAACAATTGTAGCAAGCAGTTTGCCTCAGTTCAGCTATTTCCTGATTTCATTTATAATAATATATAAATGTTAATAAACTATTTTCTTATGTTGTCACATTTTTAACTGTTTCTGTACTATAAATAAGGGAATGGACATATTGTGTGGTCCTGATATCGGCTCAAGAATCATATCTGAGGTGTCATGATCCCTCTGTGCAGGGCATCTTGCACACAGGTGACGTTTTGCTGCACCTTTCCTGAACTACAGAGCCGGCAGTGACATGTTTCCTTTGTGCAGAGCATCTTGCATTTGGAGATGTTCTGATGTGTTTCTTTGAACACTAGCTGACAGGTTGTTTGACAGCATAGGATTCTATGCAGGTTCTGGGAGGTGCTGATTACTCAGGTGTTCCACCTTTCTGGTAATTGCTCTGTTTCATTACTGAGCATGATCTTCCAGAACCTTGCCAGTCATACTCTCTGGTTCTGCAGATGTGCTCTTGGCTTGTGTTTGTGCTTGTATTCTGATCTAAGTTTACTGACCCCGGACCGTTGATAGACTCCTCTTTGCCCGCCCCCTGTTCATGTTGTTACCTCCTGGCTTCTTACCTCAGATCTTTACTTGACCACATCTCTGTCTGCTCCCTGAATCTAGTACGTACTGTCCTGGAATTCTGACCCTCGGTTTGTGACTTGACTGTGTTTCTGCTTACTCCCTGTGTCCTGTCGTGTCCTCCAGTTTCCTGACTTGTCTGACTACCCTCTGTCTATACAATCCGGAAGTAGTGACTAGCATCACATGAGGACTTTAGAACTTGGATGGTTGAATACTAAACATGCATTATAAAATCCCCCTAAGCTAAAAGTATATTGGAAAAGATTATATATAAAGTTTACGTGTATTAAAGAAGATTTGTCACTTGCTCAAAAATGTGTGCTAAATACTATGTAAAATCTCTGAGATCCTCTGATTCTGCAGCTCTTTTTCATTTTGTTCTGTATTTCTTCATTGAAGAGATATTAATTATAAATAAAACTTACTACCATGTTGCTAGAAATAATTTTCCCCGTGCCCTACACATTTTTCTTTTTTCTTCTCCCATTATTTGATTTCTTTTTTTTGCCCTGTACTCTAACCTAAGACAACTACAAGGGGGGACTCTACCACAAGAGAGCATCTTTATCTGGGGCTCACACTAATTCATACAGCTGTGTATGGATTGACATGTATCATGGACTAGGAGGAGTCCAATAAGTTACTGTCTCTCGATCACTATTTCCAGCAGTGCAGTAGTAAGTTTTTGTTTTTTCGTTATACAGTCATTTTCACATTGACAGGCTCGCATGCAGAGCCTGCCTCACTACCATAAGTAGCATATACCTAAATGCATAATCAGACTCAAGCAGCTTTATATTCTCAAGTGTATAGTGAGCACCAGTGAGTTCATTCATTTGTGAGATACTAATGTACTTATTTTGGAGCACACTATGTGAAATCTCTGCTTTACAGACTAATTGGGTATTTCTTCAAAGTGTTCTCCTGGGGTGTGTGCTTCCTCTCCTTCCCTGTGATGCTGCCAATCACAATTTGGCAGCTGATCTAGCAATCAATCAGTCTCAGACGCTGCCGAGCTCTTATTGGCAGCATTTGGGAGGAAGAGGTAAAAGCACAAACTTCAAGAGAAAGTTGTTGAGAACTGCCAAATTGGATGTCAAGTCGGAGATTTGACTGCAGGAGCTACATTTCTGAATATCTCTGCAATGGAGTGAGGCACATCAAAAAAGAGACAGAATCAATGGATCTCATGGATTTTTACATTTATTTAAATCAATTTTTTAAGTAAGTGACAGGTCAACTTTAACTCTAAATTTCTTAGCATACCATACGTCCTACTTAGATGACAACGGTACCTTTATAAAAAGGAGAGAATGGAAGCACTGTGAAGGATCTAATGATGAGGGGTATAATTAATATACCAAGGCGCTCACCTAAAAGGGTTGTGCACCCCTGCACAACCCCGGTTATGGCAGGGATGATCAGTAGTATGCTGGATAGAACTGGGCACTGGTGGCTTCTGCATCCGTCAATCGATGGGTCTTATCCAACTGTGGTCATGTGACTGGTCCGGACGGAAGCGTGTCACCCTAGGTCCTGTCAATTCACACACAATAGGTACTTGGGTCAGGAAACAATTGAAGAATTCTGAAGCTGCTCCTGCCGTTAATCCCTCAGCGGGATGTAGATCATAGATGAGACTGGACAAATAAACGGTCAAACAGAGCGCTGGGTATGATGAGAAACTTTAGTGTACAAAGGAAAAAACCTTTATTGCCCTCTACAGCCACAACGCGTTTCAATAGACAAGCTATCTTCATCAGGTAGAAACATAATCTAACTTTACCTTTATTACATTTTTCATATAATGGCTAATATTTGTTTATAAAGGAATGTGAATTGCTTTTGTCTCATTTTATAGGCAACAGGGTCCAGACTTGGATTACTTTCACAGAACTTTGCCAGTATGGGACTTTGTATTATACTTGCTTTTATTTATGGCTGGGAGATGGCTTTGCTGGTTCTTGCAATGACTCCAATCCTTGTGGTTACCGGTCTACTAGAAACCCGGGCTCTTACTGGCTTTGCTAATAGGGATAAAAAAGATCTTCAAGAAGCTGGAAAGGTAGCTATAACAGCTAGTTTACTATCAGTGTAAATCACTTCTCCAATCTCTGTGCTAACTTCAGAGGTCCATGCTCAAAACATCTGTTAAATCCAAACTAGTTTCATAATTACAATTACTTCTATACCTTGTTGTCATAAAGTGCTATTGCTGATGAAGAAAAATATACCCTGATTCAAATATCTCACACATTTCCACTGGAAAACATCAATTGTTCCAACAGCTTTCCTTACCAAAGCTTACATATCAATTGAAAATGGCCATCCTTGACTTTGCTTTTTTTTTGCATAGGGCTGAGGACTAGAGATGAGCGAACCGGTCGCGGTTCGGCTCGAGGTCGGTTCGCCGAATGGGGGTCCCGTTTGAGTTCGGCTCGTCGAACTTTCGACGAACCAAACTCGAACCTATAGGCTATAATGGGAGGCAATCACAAACACATAAAAATGCATGATAAATGTACACAAACAGTTAATAAACATTGCCATAACACTTACCGGTCCCCGCGATCCCTCCTGCACTCTGTCTCCTGCCGCTATTCCATCCGATGATCGCTGAATCCTCACGGTGACCGGCACTGCAAGCACTGGCAGTGATGCAGGACCTATCGTGACGTCAAAATAGCCATGTGACCAGTCACGCGGCTATTATCTCATTGGCTACAGACTGGTCACATGACTATGACGCGTCATGTAGGACCTGCGAGTGCATCTCTCCGGTACACGGTGCACATTTGTGTATCGCCGTGTACCGGCGACATGCTCTAGCACACGGTCGACTCCCCGTTCCGTTAGGGACCGGCTGACACACCCTGTCATTAACGGAGATCACCGTTGCCATAGCAACGCAGTTAGCGGTGACGTCACCGCTAACCGCGGCTCCGAGAGTACCGTTGCTATGGTAACGCGTCTGTCAGCGTTACCGCTGACAGCCAGCAGCACTGATCACTCATGGAGTGAAGGCTGCACGCTGCTTCTCGTGCAGCTTTCACGGAGTGAATGCTCCACGGGAAGCAGCGTCTTCCCCCATGCAGCAGTGATGTAGCAGAGCTGCATTTGTTGAACAAGAAAGACAGAAGACCATGGATCGTGGAGGGCTGACAGGGGGTAATAAAGATGGAGTCTCTAATGTGTCTGTATATTTATTTCTATTAAACTATTTTTTCTCTGTGTGGTGTCTTTTTTTTAACCCTTTATTGGAGATTCTTAACGGCCGGGTCAAACGTGCCTGACATTAAGAATCTCTGGCTTAATACTGGCTAGTAAAACAAAGCCAGTATTAACTCATGATTACCCAACAAGCCACCCGGCTCCAGGGCTGTTGGAAGAGTTGGATACAGCGCCAGATGATGGCGCTTCTATGAGAGCGCCATGTTCTGGGACGGCTGCGGACTGAAATTCACAGCAGAGGCGCGCAGAAACCTCGGGCTAACCTGTGCTGCGGATTCCAATCCCCAGCTGCCTAGTTGTACCCGGCTGGACACAAAAATGGGGCGAAGCCCACGTCATTTGTTTTTTAATTATTTCATGAAATAAGTGAAATAATTAAAAAAAAAAGGGCTTCCCTATATTTTTGGTTCCCAGCTGGGTACAAATAGGCAACTGGGGGTTGGAGGCAGCCCATGGCTGCCTGCTGTACCTGGCTAGCATACAAAAATATGGCGAAGCTCACGTCCTTTTTTTGTAGTTTTTTGGCCAAAAAATTAAAAAATGCTTCCCTGGATTTTCCATTGCCAGTAAAGGTAACACCAAGCAGTGGGGGTTAGCAGCCAGTAGCTGCTTGGATTACCCTTAGCTAGCAATACAAAAAATGCAGCGGGAGCCCATATATATTTTTTTTAATTATTTATTTAAATAACTAAAAACAAAATGGGCTTCCCTGTATTTTGATTGCTGGACATCACAGTGCTGTAAAAATAAATCTTTAAAAAAAAAATGACATAGCGCTCCACGGTATTTTTGATTCTCAGCGCAGATAAAGCAGACAGGTATGGGTTGCCACCCCCATCTGCCTGTCGTTACCTTGGTTGGCAATCAAAATACAGGGAAGCCCATTAATTTTTTCTATTTAAAAAATAGTTAAAAAAAAAATGACGTTGGGTCCCCCCATTTTTGATAGCCAGCTAGGGTAAAGCAGACGTCTGTAGCCTGAAAACCACAGCTGGCAGCTTTACCGTGGTTGGGGATCCAATGTGGAGGTCCCCCCAGGCTCTTTTTTTATAATTATTTTATAAATATTAATAATTACACAAAAAAAGTAGGGTCCCCTCCAAATTGGATCACCAGCCAAGGTAAAGCGGACAGCTGTGGTCTGGTATTCTCAGGGTGGGAAGGTCCATAGTTATTGGGCCTTCACAGGCTAAAAATAGCAGGCCGCAGGCACCCCAGACGTGGCGCATCCACTAGATGCGCCAATCCTAGCGCTTCACCCCAGCTGATCCCGTGCCCTGGTGCAGTGGCAAACGGGGTAATAAATCGGGTTGATACTAGCTGTAAAGTCACCTGAGATCAAGCCCAGCAGTTTGTGATGTCATGGTGTCTATTAGATACCCAACATCATAAACTGTCAGTACTAACAAAAACAAAAAATCGACAAAAGAAATTTATTTGAAAAAACAGTCCCCAAAACATTTCCTCTTTCACCAATTTATTGTAAGAAAAAAAATAAAGGGGTCCCACGACGACTCTGGACCGTCTAGAATATGGGGGGGAGACACTCAGGGAACGTATCCCCCATTTTCTAGGAGTGTGGACCCTTCATGTGAGGAGTGTGGGTGCAATGAATCTGCACTCACTCTCCCCGGGTCCACAGCAGCAGAGTCCATGTCGTAATGGTTGCTACCAAAGCTGCAATGCCCTGCTCATGAGGTAAGGGCATGCCTAATCAGGAGAACTACTGTAGAGAAAGCTCTGCTCACTGGTATATAGGTGCTCAGAGGTAATAATAGATAAAATTAGTGAGTAACCTCGGCACTCTAAATCTCCCAGACTAAGTCAGTAAATCACAACGGATAGTAATGCAAAATCACTCTTTATTGGTCCGTATTAAGAAAACATTTTTTTTCATAAGCATATATGTTTTTGTCCAAAACAAGTTACAAATGACGTTTCGGCCTGAGCCTTCGTCAGATTGGACTTATCTGCATGTAATCATGAAAAATGACAATAATCAGTATCACATAAGAGTGAGAGAACAATAACATAAACTCGAACAATGTAGAGGTACAATTGGGATGCAGCAAAAAAATTGCAACACAGCAAGAAATGAAACACATGATACAAATGTCATAATACAGTACAAGGACAATATAGTAATGACAAATATGGGGTCAGAGTAGGCTTAGACAGCTCTGGTACGAAAGAGATGTCAATCATAAAGTAACATGTGCAGTAGGTGTAGAGCTACACTATGCATGGCAGAGCTAATGGGTAGACCGACCATAGAAAAAGAACGGAGAAAAAGTGGAGAAAAAGTGGAGAAAAAGTGGAGAAAAAATGGAGAAAAAGTGGAGAAAAAGTGGAGAAAAAGTGGAGAAAAAATGGAGAAAAAGTGGAGAAAAAGTGGAGATAAAGTGGAGAAAAAGTGGAGAAAAAGTGGAGAAAAAGTAGAGAAAAAATGGAGAAAAAGTGGAGAAAAAGTGGAGAAAAAGTGGAGAAAAAGTGGAGAAAAAAATGGAGAGAAAGTGGAGAAAAAGTGGAGAAAAAGTGGAGAAAAAGTGGAGAAAAAGTGGAGAAAGAGTGGAGAAAAAGTGGAGAAAAAGTGGAGAAAAAGTGGAGAAGAAGTGGAGAAGTGTTTGTTCATGCCAGATGGGAGATAAATAATTTTATGTCATTTACTGTAACGTGATCATCGGTGTACGGTGTATACCTGTGATCACGTGAGCGGGGACCGGAAAAATCGTCCTGAATCATGATCTCCAGGGTCTCAGCTAGACCTTAAACCCCGGAGATTTTCTGACGCTGGGGGGCGTTATTCACTTATTTCTGCCTGCTGTTTATAAACGGCAGATCAGAATAAGGCTACATTAACACGACCGATCCATTTTTGTGGTCTGCAAAAAACAGTCCGTTTTTTTTCACGGGTGCATCCGTGTGGCATCCGTTTCCGTTCCGTAGACGGTCCGTATGTCATCTGTTTGTCATCCGTGTGCCTTCCGTTTTTTTTGTGTACTGCAAAAAAACTGAATGAGGGTAAATGCATAAATTTACCCAGGATCCATAGCTTCATCCTACATGAGGCGGTCACATGTTCACTCCAGTGCCATTTTCTACTGCTTTTCACAGCGTAGAGCGCTCTGGTGATTTTCTTGTGCTTGTGCACTTCATATCAGTCTTTTCTGTCATTATAATGGCAGAAAGACACATAATGTCCCACTCTCCTGCATTTTGTAATTTTGCACCCTTTGGTGCCTTTCATGTGGCACTAAGGGGTGCTTAGCTTTGTATTTAGCCAAAAAAATGAAAAAAAAATGACGTAGGGTTCCCCCTATTTTTGTAGCCAGCTAGGGTAAAGCAGATGGCTGCAGCCTGCAGACCACAGCTGGCAACCTCACCTTGGCTGGTAATCCAAAACTGAGGGCACCCCATGCTGTTATTTTAAATTGAATAAATAATTTAAAAAAAAAAACACGTAGGGGTCCCCCCAAAATTGGATCACCAGCCAAGGTAAAGCAGACAGCTGGGGTCTGATATTCTCAGACTAAGGAGGTCCATGGTTATTGGACTCTCCCCAGCCTAAAAATAGCAGGCCGCAGCCGCCCCAGAAGTGGCACATCCATTAGATGCGCCAATCCTGGTGCTTCGGCCCAGCTCATCCCGCGCCCTGGTGCGGTGGCAAACGGGGTAATATATGGGGTTAATACCAGATGTGTAATGTCACCTGGCATCAAGCCCTGGGGTTGGTGAGGTCAGGCATCTATTAGATACCCGACATCACCAACCCAGTCAGTAATAAAAAAAAATAGACGACAAACACATTTTTATTTGAAAAAACACTCCCCAAAACATTCCCTCTTTAACCAATTTATTAGAAAGAAAAACAAATCCAGGTCTGGTATAATCCAAGGGGTTGCCATGACGATCCACACTGTCCCAGTCAATGAAGAGCAGGATGTTCCCCATTGGCTGGGAGAGCAGTGCAGTGACCTGAGCTAACATCAATGGGTCAGCCCAGGTCACTGCAGGGGATGAGAAGTGCTGCTGTCAGCGAGGTACATTACCTGCGCTGATCTCCAGCACACTGACAGCACCTGTCACTGAGTTCAATGCCCGGCGCCTTCACACCAAGTATCGCGAGAGGCCCGTGACGTCACCGCTAGTTAGTCTCGGGTCGGAAGCGAGAGAAGGTGATGTGAAAAGCGGCGGCCATGGAGGACAGTGACAGCGCTGAGGTCGGGATAGCGGGACTTCATCACCGCAGGTAAGCCGAGCGGGACCATGTGTGTGTGTGTGTGTGTGTGTGTGTATGTGTACATGCCGCGGGCAGGAGGGGGCGGAGCCAGCTGAGCGGGGAAGTGTGGGCTTCCTGCACGTAACTATGATAAACATCGGGTTACTAACCAAAGCGCTTTGGTTGGATACCCGATGTTTATCTTGGTTACCAGCTTCTGGCAGGCTGCCAGCGATGGCTCCTGCACACTGTAGCTGTAAAAAGCCCTGCTTTTTGCTGCTAGAACCGTTCTCGAACGTATCTAGAACTATCGAGCTTTTGCAAAAAGCTCGGGTTCTATTTCGATCTCGAACAGCCCCCAAAATGACTCGAGCCTAGAACTGGAGAACCGCGAACCGCGCTCAACTCTGCTGAGGACTTACCGACTGATAATTTTTAGCTACCTGCCTGTTTTGCCCGGGAACAATCTGTGCCAGCTCAGAGCAGTCATGGACTTCTCCTATCAGCGATATCTCCTGCTTCCAGTGAGAGCAGCTTCTTCTCTTCCGTTCTCCTCTGCCAATAGGGTGTCATTGCCTAACTGTGTAATCAGCATAACACCGGCAGTGACATCACATCAATGTCGCACCCTGCGAAAGAGCTGCTTTGTTGATTTGAGGTGAAAGGAAGCAGAGGAGTCGCTGCTTGATTCAAGAGAGGTCATCGATGAGCAGAACAGGCAGGACATTAGCAACTACCTGCCAGTAAGGTCTTCACCCCATGTTAAAAAATTACCTAAATCCTGGAAAACCCCTTTAAATGGACATGGAAAGCCTACAAAACCACTATTAATATCAATGAATATTATAAGAAGTATAGAAGTAACACACCTACTATAATCAAAATAAGTCCATTCTTAGATTACAGAGATTAATGGTCCAATAACAAACAGTGGTTCCACAGAGTCAAATTCAGCAGCTTAATGGACAAATATCATGCTCTTGCATCCAAGTCAAGAAACCCATGGCCGGTCCATACTCAGGCCGTGAATATTTGTTGTGTGAAACTGTCTTAAGTATATGTGTTCCGTTACCTTAAAGGGATTCTGTCACATTGTACATGCAGTCTGATACAGTTAGGTCCAGAAATATTTGGACAGTGACACAATTTTCGCGAGTTGGGCTCTGCATGCCACCACATTGGATTTGAAATGAAACCTCTACAACAGAATTCAAGTGCAGATTGTAACGTTTAATTTGAAGGTTTGAACAAAAATATCTGATAGAAATTGTAGGAATTGTACAAATTTCTTTACAAACACTACACATTTTAGGAGGTCAAAAGTAATTGGACAAATAAACCAAACCCAAACAAAATATTTTTATTTTCAATATTTTGTTGCGAATCCTTTGGAGGCAATCACTGCCTTAAGTCTGGAACCCATGGACATCACCAAACGCTGGGTTTCCTCCTTCTTAATGCTTTGCCAGGCCTTTACAGCCGCAGCCTTCAGGTCTTGCTTGTTTGTGGGTCTTTCCGTCTTAAGTCTGGATTTGAGCAAGTGAAATGCATGCTCAATTGGGTTAAGATCTGGTGATTGACTTGGCCATTGCAGAATGTTCCACCTTTTTGCACTCATGAACTCCTGGGTAGCTTTGGCTGTATGCTTGAGGTCATTGTCCATCTGTACTATGAAGCGCCGTCCGATCAACTTTGCGGCATTTGGCTGAATCTGGGCTGAAAGTATATCCCGGTACACTTCAGAATTCATCCGGCTACTCTTGTCTGCTGTTATGTCATCAATAAACACAAGTGACCCAGTGCCATTGAAAGCCATGCATTCCCATGCCATCACGTTGCCTCCACCATGTTTTACAGAGGATGTGGTGTGCCTTGGATCATGTGCCGTTCCCTTTCTTCTCCAAACTTTTTTCTTCCCATCATTCTGGTACAGGTTGATCTTTGTCTCATCTGTCCATAGAATACTTTTCCAGAACTGAGCTGGCTTCATGAGGTGTTTTTCAGCAAATTTAACTCTGGCCTGTCTATTTTTGGAATTGATGAATGGTTTGCATCTAGATGTGAACCCTTTGTATTTACTTTCATGGAGTCTTCTCTTTACTGTTGACTTAGAGACAGATACACCTACTTCACTGAGAGTGTTCTGGACTGCAGTTGATGTTGTGAATGGGTTCTTCTTCACCAAAGAAAGTATGCGGCGATCATCCACCACTGTTGTCATCCGTGGACGCCCAGGCCTTTTAGAGTTCCCAAGCTCACCAGTCAATTCCTTTTTTCTCAGAATGTACCCGACTGTTGATTTTGCTACTCCAAGCATGTCTGCTATCTCTCTGATGGATTTTTTCTTTTTTTTCAGCCTCAGGATGTTCTGCTTCACCTCAATTGAGAGTTCCTTAGACCGCATGTTGTCTGGTCACAGCAACAGCTTCCAAATGCAAAACCACACACCTGTAATCAACCCCAGACCTTTTAACTACTTCATTGATTACAGGTTAACGAGGGAGACGCCTTCAGAGTTAATTGCAGCCCTTAGAGTCCCTTGTCCAATTACTTTTGGTCCCTTGAAAAAGAGGAGGCTATGCATTACAGAGCTATGATTCCTAAACCCTTTCTCCGATTTGGATGTGAAAACTCTCATATTGCAGCTGGGAGTGTGCACTTTCAGCCCATATTATATATATAATTGTATTTCTGAACATGTTTTTGTAAACAGCTAAAATAACAAAACTTGTGTCACTGTCCAAATATTTCTGGCCCTGACTGTATGTGGCCAGCAAGGTATAGAGAAGGAGAAGATGAGCAGAAAGATAAATGGATTTGTTGTAAAAGATTGAATATACCTTATTTGTTTAGTTGAAATATTAAAATCCCTGGTGTTTCTATGTATATAAATCCAGTGTGCGGTCCTACTCAGTGATTGACATCCACTTATGCATGTACAGACTGAGTTGCTGATTAGAACCATCCCCTGGATTCATATACATAGAAACACCAGGGATTTCAATGAATAAGATATGTTTTACTGAAACGTTTCCCATCAATCTGATAAGATCCTCCTGCTCTATAGCATCCCGTCTAAAGATCAGGTACCATTTTCACATGGCATATTCCCTTTAAGTATAAATCCTGTATAAGGCATTACATGATTTTTGAATATATTTTCTCCTCCATGTTTAAATTAATAGATTGCAACAGAAGTTGTAGACAATATACGAACAGTTGTGTCCTTAACAAGAGAAAAAACTTTTGAGAATAATTATACTGAAAGTCTACAGAAACCGTACAGGTCTGATATCTCCATTCATACAGATCTATTTATTCTATCTATACTATGGTGTTACAAATATTTATACTGTTATTCAGAAAAACATCATGTAAAAATAGTAAATGCAAAAAATAAAATATCTTAAATTAAATTAGCATAGGAATAGCTTAGATAAAAGAAATGTAGTACAAGTGGGTGGGTGAAATCAGGCGATACCAGACCTGGCAGACAGTTGGGTACTGCTCGTGGGTCACAGCCTAAAGCCCGCTTTACACGAGTCGATATGTCGTGCGATTGCATTTGCGATCGCACCCGCCCCCATCGTTTGTGCGGCACTGGCAATTTGTTGCCCGTGTCGCACAAAGTTGAAAACCCCTGTCACACGTATTTACCTTCCAAACGACCTCGCTGTGGGCAGCGAACATCCACTTCCTGAAGGGGGAGGGACGTTCGGCGTCACCGCGACGTCACACAGTGGCCGGCCAATAGAAGCGGAGGGGCGGAGATGAGCGGGACATAACATCCCGCCCACCTCCTTCCTTCCGCATTGCCGGCGGGATGCAGGTAAGCTGCAGTTAATCGTTCCCGGGGTGTCCCACGGAGCGATGTGTGCTGCCCCGGGAACGATGAACAACCGGCGCACAGAAGGACGTTCGATTTGTAGAAAATGAGCACCGTGTCAACGAGCAACGATAAGGTATTTTTGCTCGATCGCTCGTAGCTGTCACATGCTACGATACGTCAAACAATGCTGGATGTGCGTCACTTACAACGTGACCCCGATGACATATCGTTAGATATATCGTAGCGTGTAATGTGCCCTTAAGGGTACCGTCTCACTAAACGACGTACCAGCGATTCCGACCACAATATGACCTGGTCAGGATCGCTGGTGCGTCGCTACATGGTCGCTGGTGAGCTGTCAATCAGGCAGATCTCACCAGCGACCAGTGACTAGCCACCAGCCAGCAGCGACTCGTGGAAACGATGCTGCGCTTGGTAACCAAAGCAAATATCGGGAAACTAAGCAAAATGCTTTGCTTAGTTACCCGATATTTACACTGGTTACCAGTGCACACCGCTTAGCGCTGGCTCCCTGCACTCATAGCTAGGGTACACATCGGGTTACTAAGCAAAGCGCTTCGCTTAGTTACCTGATGTGTACTCTGGCTACGTGTGCAGGCAGCCAGTACTGGCAGCCTGAGAGCGGCGTACGCTAGTAACCAAGGTAAATATCAGGTAACCAAGCAAAGCGCTTCGCTTAGGTATCCGATGTGTACCTTCGCTACGTGTGCAGGGAGCAGGGAGCCGGCTTCTAGAAGCTTCGGACACTGGTAACCAAGGTAAATATCGGGTAACCAAGCAAAGCCTTTGCTTGGTTACCCAATGTGTACCTTGGTTACCAGAGTCCGCAGAAACTGGCTCCCTGCTCCCTGCACATTCAGATCGTTGCTCTCTCGCTGTCAAACACAGAGATGTGTGCTTCACAGCGGAAGAGCAATGAGCAAAGAATGAACCAGAGCAGTGTGTAATGATCAGCGATTTCACAGCAGGGGCCAGGTCGCTGCTCAGTGTCACACACAGCGAGATCGCTGATGAGGTCACTGGTACGTCACAAAAACCGTGACTCAGCAGCGATCTCGCTATGTGAGAAGTACCCCTTATTAACAAATTGTAGATTGGTCAGTATTTTATATCAACAACATTTTGAAGCCAAAATCTGGAGTTGATACGAAAATGTATGACTACGGTTTATAAGAGTTAGCCCTATATTTTTAGTATACAGCATTAAATCCCCTGTTTTCCGTTATAGACTAATTAAATTAAATGATAAAATTCTGCCTGTTTTGTTCCTGCTACTTATTCAGAATTACACATCTAGTACTGGGGGCTACATTATCTATAACAGGCTTCCCCTAAACATATTTCATTTTTAATTTAAAGGGTTTGTTATCTTTGTGGTCTGACCTTTGGGACTTTCCAGGAATGGGAATAAAACTACTGTAACTCTAAATTTAGTGCTATATTACTTGATATATTTTTCTGCAATGCCACACTCCCGGCCAGCAGCTGTGCAGTGAACAATAATAACGCTTCAAACAGATGCCCATCATAAAAGATAACAAAAATAAAATCTAAAAAATAAAAAAAAAAATAAACACATAACCTCCCTGTAACAATTACCAGCTGTGTGATCCCTATGTCTTCTCATTCTAGAGGTCCACATGTGCTCTACAAACAAGCCGGGCCAACTTATATCTTGTCATCCATCTATTATTGAGCCATTAATGCATCACATCTTTTTTCTTTTCGTCTCATTGTGTAGGAATTCACAGAGAAAGGCCCAGATATATGGGATTTGTTTTGCATTCAGTCAGTCTTTTATATTTTTTGCCTATGCAGCAAGTTACCGATTTGGAGCTTATTTAATAAATGTGGGAAGGATGAATGTGGAAGAAGTAATGCTGTGAGTATCAATATATACAATAATATGTATGTCCAATGGTTTGATGCCATAATTCCTGTTTTTAGGCCTATTAGGAGCATAGTCGGGAGATGACTGACAATTCATGTGCCCAGGTTGCTTGGGTCAGGAAATCACCAACAAGCTAAAGAAAATGTGACTAAGCTAATCAAATATATGCTGCAAAATATATTTAAAATAAAATGTTATAAAATATGTTTGAAAATATATTTAAACGAGTATTCCCATCTCCAAGATTCTATCCCAACATGTAGAAGGTATAATAATGATAATAATATTAATATTATTAATAATAATACTATTAGCAAATACCTCCAATTAGAAATGTAGTATAGTTCTCCTGATATAACCATGTCTCTTACCTAATGTGCAGGGCATTGCAGCTAAGCTGTCCAGTCAGTTAGTTGCTCATGATTGTAACCATGGCTACCTAAGCTCCTATGCCCTGCACATGAGGTAAGAGACATGGCTATATGAGGAGAACTATACTGCATTTCTAATTAGAGGCATTTGCTAATTTT
This sequence comes from Anomaloglossus baeobatrachus, assembly GCF_048569485.1. NCBI lineage: Eukaryota > Metazoa > Chordata > Amphibia > Anura > Aromobatidae > Anomaloglossus > Anomaloglossus baeobatrachus. The sequence goes on from NC_134358.1 coordinate 486,196,048, forward strand.
ATTATTACACCTACTACATATAGGGGTAGGATCTTGGAGATGAGAATACCTATTTGTTCTATAACAGTGGAACCCTTAACGCTTTGTTTTCGGTCTTCATTAACAGTGTATTCGTCATCCTAACCTATGGAGCAGTCTCTGTAGGTCAAACTTTGTCGTTTGCTCCGGATTATGCTAAAGCCAAATCTGCAGCCTCCCATCTCTTCGCTTTGTTTAATAGAGAACCAGCTATTGACAGCTACAGTTTAAAAGGACAAAAGCCAGTAAGCAATTACTACAGAGAATCAATTACATGATTAGATTTGCTTGATTGCATGTTATCTATCAGATGAGAAAAGTTGATGATGAGCTCTTAAGGTACCGTCACACTAAGCGACGCTCCAGCGATCCCACCAGCAACCTGACCTGGCAGGGATTGCTGGAGCGTCGCTACATGGGTTGCTGGTGAGCTGTCGCACAGGCAGATCTCACCAGCAACCAGTGACCAGCCCCCAGCCAGCAGCGACGCGTGGAAGCGATGCTGCGCTTGGTAACTAAGGTAAATATCAGGTAACCAACCCGATATTTACCTTGGTTACCAGCGCACACCGCTTAGCGCTGGCTCCCTGCACTCCTAGCCAGAGTACACATCGGGTTAATTACCCGATGTGTAGTATGGCTATGTGTGCAGGGAGCAGGGAGCCGGCACTGACAGCGTGAGAGCGGCGGACGCTGGTAACGAAGGTAAATATTTACATTGGTTACCAACGTCCGCAGAAGCCGGCTCCCTGCTTCCTGCACATTCAGTTGTTGCTCTATCGCTGTCACACACAGCGATGTGTGCTTCACAGCGGGAGAGCAACAACTAAAAAATGGCCCAGGAAATTCAGCAACGAGCGGCGACCTCACAGCAGGGGCCAGGTTGTTGCTGGATGTCACACACAGCAACATCGCTAGCAACGTCACAAAAGTTGTGCCTCAGCAGCGATGTTGCTAGCGATGTTGCTTAGTGAGACGTGGCCTTTAGGGACAAATTCATTATTGCATTTCCATCTCTCTTTCTTTGTATTTTGTGCCTATTTTGTGCCATCTTTTTATTTGCACTTTTTGTAAGTCTATTTTACGTGTGTTTGCTTGCTTGTTTGTTTGTTTGGCATTGTTAACATAGTTTAGGGTTTTTAGATATTTTTGTCTAATTCACGATTGGTGATCAAACATGCTACAGCCCGAAACCCTGGAGTGATTTTATGCATTTTGGTGCAGTTTGTTGACATTTTAGCAGAGAATGTGACTTTTTGCATTAAACAAATGAAAAAAAAGGCTAAAAGGCAACATTCATTTAACGTTATTGAATTTTTTTTAATGAAAATATTACAAGACAAAAAAAAGTAACTTAAGAAAATAAAAAATGACAAATTAGTCACATAGTCCTTGACCTACTCTGAAACGTTGCAGGCTGATTGATGATGCTTATGGTTTGGGCAGCATGAATTTAATGACAGGTTCACTTTAAGGTAATTGTTTCTTTCTTTTTTACTCATTTAGGTTAATTGGCAAGGAAATTTAGAGCTGCATCAGATATCGTTCAATTATCCATCTCGTCCGGATGTGTCTGTACTGCAAGATCTATCTGTTACTATACACAGTGGGCAAACTGTGGCATTTGTGGGCAGCAGTGGATGTGGCAAAAGCACCTCTGTCCAACTCTTGCAGAGGTTCTATGACCCTTGCCAAGGAGCTGTAGTAAGATTCATAATCTACATATTTAGTTGCAAAAGTCAAATATGCTGGCTTCTTATGTTTAGGGTACCGTCACACTTTAGCGACGCAGCAGCGTTCCCACCAGCGATCTGACCTGGTCAGGATCGCTGCTGCATCGCTACATGGTCGCTGGTGAGCTGTCAAACAGGCAGATCTCACCAGCGACCAGTGACCAGCCCCCAGCCAGCAGCGACGTGCAAGCGACGCTGCGCTTGCACGGAGCCGGCGTCTGGAAGCTGCGGACACTGGTAACTAAGGTAAACATTGGGTATGGTTACCAGATGTTTACCTTAGTTACCAGCGCACACCGCTTAGCTTAGAGTGTGCAGGGAGCAGGAGCCGGCACTGGCAGCGTGAGAGCTGCGGAGGCTGGTAACGAAGGTAAATATCGGGTAACCACCTTGGTTACCCGATGTTTACCTTGGTTACAGCTTACCGCAGGCTGTCAGATGCCGGCTCCTGCTCCCTGCACATTCAGGATTGTTGCTCTCTCGCTGTCACACTCAGCGATGTGTGCTTATCAGCGGGAAAGCAACAATAACAAAAACGAACCAGGGCTGTGTGTAACGAGCAGCGATCTCACAGCAGGGGCCAGATCGCTGCTCAGTGTCACACACAGCGAGATCGCTAATGAGGTCACTGCTGCGTCACAAAAACCGTGACTCAGCAGCGATCTCAGTAGCGATCTCGCTGTGTGTGAAGTACCCCTTAGTCTACCACTAGTCGTCTTATCTTTAGTCTGCTATTTAGATACCATGCCTGATGAAGAGACTATCTTTTCAGTTAGCCATTAAAAGGTATCAACCACTGAGGACTCTCAGTTCTTTTAAACAAAATCTTCATTTTCCATGTTTAGTCTGAATTTTTAAAGGATTTTCCCACTAAATATATTTATGATCAATAGAATAGAATAGCTGGGACAAACACCAATTCCAAAAACTGTTCTTCAAAGAATGATACACATGCATGCCCTCACTCTTAGGGGCACTTTGCACACAACGACATCGCAAGCCGATTCTTGCGATGTCGAGCGTGATAGTCCCCGCCCCCGTCGCAGGTGCAATATCATGTGATTGCTGCCGTAGCGAACATTATTGCTACGGCAGCTTCACATGCACTCACCCGCCCTGCGATGTCGCACTGGCCGGCGAACCGCCTCCTTCCTAAGGGGGCGGGTCGTGCGGCGTCACACGGCAGGTGACCAATAGGAGCGGAGGGGCGGAGATGAGCCCACCTCCTTCCTTCTCATTGCAGCCGGGACGCAGGTAAGGTGATGTTCCTCGCTCATACGGCTTCATACACAGCGATGTGTGCTGCCGCAGGAACGAGGAGCAACATCGTACCTGTCGCTGCAACGTAATTATGGATTTCCCAGACACTACACCGATGATACCATTACGACGATTTTGCGCTCGTTAATCGTATCATCTAGGATTTACACACTACGATGTCGAGTGCGATGCCGGATGTGTGTCACTTTCGATTTGACCCCTCCGACATCGCACGTGCGATGTCGTAGTGTGCAAAGTGCCCCTTATTAAGGCCTCCTTCACACGTCCGTTTATCTGGAACATGTAGTGTCCATTTTCACATGTATTGGAGACATGGACACACGTAGACCCATTAAATTAAATGGGTTTGTGCATATGTCCATATTTTAACACAGACTATGTGTCCATGTGGAGCATATGTTTGTGTGCCACATGGGGACATGTCCGTTTTCTGCAAGCAGCATGGGTGTCACACGGACCACACACTGATGTGATTCATGTGACACCTACTGGAGAAAACACCTGTTCCTTAAAAAAAAAAATAAATAATTTTTATATTTGCCTGTCTCTGGCGCTGCTGTTGCTTCCAGACCCTCTCATTATACTCATGCATATTCAATGCGCTGATGGCGGACCAAGAAGTAACAGCAGCGCTGGAGATAGCAGTGCCTGGAGGCAGGTAGGTATACAAGTTCATGTCCATATATTTAATACACGTGTGTGATGGTCCGTGGGGCAGGTCACTATGTTTTTCCGTGTGTATGTTCTCAGTGTGCTATCCATGTGACATCTGGATAGCACACGGACAGAACACGGAGAACATACACACGGATAAACATAGTGACCTGCCCCACGGACCATCACACACATGCGTTAAATCCATGACATGTGAAAGAGGCCTTATTCACAATTTATGGGAATGGAGGTCCCATATTTGCAGAACCACTCACTATCGACTCATGGAAGTAAATTGAGCAATGGTTTACATGTGTAGCACCACTTCACTCACAAAAGGGATTTTGGGACCTTCATTCTAGGAAATGGTCGTTTTACCAACAATCACATCCACAGTGATCATGTGGAAAGGTGTTAATTGTATTTAGTGGGAATATCACTTTAGTCTGTTGATGACGACAAGGCAATCATGATCTGAATCATGTGCATCTTCTGTGGATTTTTTCAGCTGTTCGATAACACTAACATAAAAGATTTCAATGTTCAATGGCTTCGATCACAAATTGGAATTGTGTCCCAAGAGCCTATGCTATTCGACTGCAGTATTGCGGAGAACATCGCCTATGGGGACAACACCCGGAAAGTGTCTATGGAGGAAATACAATGTGCTGCGAAAGCTGCAAATATCCATTCATTCATAGAAGAGCTGCCAGAGGTAACAATGTCCAACGAGTATGATCAATGAAGAAAAGTTTCTCCTCTCCATTTCATTCATGCCAGGCGCAAATCATGGCTCTGATATATGGATACGTTAACTTATATAATAAATTCTAGCTTTTCAGGAATGTATCGGTTGTCTCTTGACTGTCATATCACATCTTCATTAAGTTTTCTATAAATGTGCCCTTGTTTCCCATAGAAATATAACACATCGGTTGGAGGAAAAGGCACTCAGCTATCTGGTGGTCAGAAGCAGAGAATCGCTATCGCCCGAGCACTTATACGTTCTCCAAAAATTCTTCTGCTTGATGAGGCCACCTCAGCCCTTGATAATGAAAGTGAAAAGGTAAAGTATACTTAGAATTCCATTTCTTTTTTCACAAGTGTACAAATAGTAGAGTTATTATTTATTAGAATTGATCACAGTGAATAAATATAGAAGATTATGTATGGTGTGAAGTCTGCCTGGGAAGTGGTGGACCCTCTGGGTTGACAATGGACTTGATGTGGGTTAAGAGTCTAAAAGATTCCCTAGAATTTACTTTTTATCCTCTGTACGGAGATGTGTACTTCACTGATGGAAATCTTCGATATTACTTCCACCAGATAAGTCCACATTGGACAAAGCTGACTTTTAGATGGATAGAAGACTTCAATTTACAGTACAGGGCTGTAGAAGATACAAACTTAGTATTTATAGCACCGGTCAGGGTAGAGATGATTTTATACTGGTGCAGATAAAGTTCAGTCAGAGATGATGGATTGGGAGAGGTTAGGGAAGGCAGTCAACATAAAGAAAAGGACAAGAACAAGCCAATCATGAGAATAATATGTACAGGAATGTGTAGAACTTTGTTACTCCGGCCCAGAGCAATGGAGGATGGTCCCTTAAGAAACTTGTGTCAGGTTGCACCATCAGTGGTTTTTTTTACTTATGGATAAATGAATAAATAAATTACAAAGCTTCTTCTGTCCTCTACAATGTTAATCACAAACAGCCTACAGACTGCACAATGATGGCATCCATGTGTTGTCCATGATTTTCACAGATCCATAGACTTGCATTGTCATCCATGATACTGGTGAAAAATGGACATCTCCATTATTTTTCCATCCAATCCTTTCAAAAAACAAGGATATGTGAACAGCCCCCAAGATTTTAATGGGTACATGTTGTATCTGTGAAAAACATGGATAGACCATGTTCATGCAACACAGATATCTGAATGAGGCCTATGGCTATGTTCACAGAGCATTTACCACTATGTTTAGTGGCTCTATCGGGTTTCATGTCCGAACTCCCAAAAAATGGAATTTAGGCATATGCGCTGACAGGTCCTATAGTGATGTAGACTGAGTCACAATGTGTTTTGTTGGACATCATATTTGTCCTTTTACACCTTATACTACGTGTTTCTGCATGCCTCAACTAGGTGTACATAGTCATGGATGTGGCTCACAATCATCTCTCAGAGCTTAATGTGGCTCTCAAGGTAAGAAAGGTTGGGGTCCACTGGCTTAAGAAATTAAAAGAAGTAACAAAATATACAGCAATGTCTTTACTACATTGTTCTGCGTTGTGCTTACGTTTTGTAGCACTTTTTCAGGCAGGTTCTAGGTGGATTCCACCTGACAAATATGTTACGGGATCATACAGTACCATTTGAGTACATTTTTCAGTAAAAAAAAATCATATTGAGGAAAACCCATAGTGCGAACATACCCTTATAGTTATAGTAATTAAAACTATAATATGCTCTTGTATCCAGGTTGTACAACAAGCGCTTGATCAAGCCAGGAAAGGAAGAACTTGCATCATGATTGCACACAGACTATCTACAGTCCAGAACGCCGATGTTATCGTCGTCATGAAGAATGGAAGAGTAATAGAAATAGGAACTCACCAGCAGCTTCTCTCTAACCGAGGGGCATATTTCCATCTAGTAAATGCACAAACTATAACTTAAATTAAATGCACAGAACTGCTGAAATATAACAAGAATCTGAAGCCTTGAAACCGAAACGTTTGCTTAGGTGCTGCTAGAAGGAAGCCAATAGGCTTTCCAAAAAAAAAGAAAAAAACATTTTTATTTAAGCTTTATGTAAGTCCTCTATGTAGCATATCACTAGTGGACTAGAGGTAGATTTTGCAATGTATGCACTAATCAACAAGCCACATTTGTTATTCAGCATTTGCAACACAATGTTATATATATTATTTTTGTACAGTTTTACTTTATACTCAAATCTTTATTGCATTAACTTATATTTCAAAATAAAAAAACAGCATGAACATGCATTTTTATGACTACAGCTGACTTTTTTTGTGAAACAGAAAACATTACAATAATTGAACAAGAGCATATACTGTATGTATCTTCCATATTGTTTTTTAAGTTTTTAACTAGAACGCATGACGTTAAAAATATACATATTAACGTATTGGGGGCCTTTTAGGCCCCCATGCACATAATGTAGAAAAACACACTTAAATAACTTTCACAAGTTTATTTCAAAATTGCTCAATAAAATATGAATAGTGGACAAAATTTTAATTATAATTTTTCACAGAAAACACCAAAAAATCTTTTTTTTCCCAAATTTCACGCAAAGACATGAAAACACACAAAAACGCATAGAAATCTATAGCAAACTAGCTGCAGCTACATTTTTATTCTAACTTTCTTTTCTATTATTAGTCTTCCAAACAATTCTGACATGTTATTTTTTCAGAAGAGTGCTCTTTGCAAACAGTTTCCTTACAAGTGGAACAATATCGCTCAGTTTTCCTCTCTATGTTTCTTTGACACATGAAACAACGCTTTCGTTTTCTTTCTCCTGGCTGTGGAATAATCGGAAACTGTACACCACACCGTTTCATTGCTTCTTTAGTTTGCTTTGGCAAGCATTTCAAGTCGCTTCGCTCTATCATGTGAGGCATTACAAGTTCATGACAAAGGTCCTTCAAGAATATGTGTCTCCTGTCCTTCCTCTGTGCATGAAATTCCGGATGAGTTTCTGTATAAATAATGAATGAATTTAGGGCTGCTACATCAAGCATATTTGAAAATAGTACTACAGGCCATCGTTTTGTTTCCCTCTTACACGAATATTCTCCCACCATCTCATCCATTTTATCTACACCTCCTTTTGTTGCATTGTAATGCAGGATGATTTCTGGTTTAAATTTTTGGTTATTGCTGTCAACACTGCAATCGTGATGCATGGTACTGAGTAAAATTACAGATTTCTCCTTCTTCGCTTTGTAAGATACCAAAGTCGCTTTGTTATTGAATCCAAAGACACTCTCATAAAGTGCTCGCTGACGATTGTGTTTGAGTGCTGCTGGAATTTCTCGTTTGTTTTGCTTTATAGTAACAACAAGTGTAATAGCTTTTGCAAGCAGAAAATTGCCTAGTTCAACATTGTGAAATAATTGTCCATGGTGATGTTTCTACCTGAATTGAATATTGGAACAGCAAGAGTTTTGACTATTTCAGACCCCAGATCCTTCTGTACTGGTGCACCAACCTTTTTGCCACAGTAGATTACGCCATTTATGCCATAATAATTTGCAGAATCACACATCCAGAATATTTTTATTCCGTACTTCGCTGGCTTGCTGGGCATGTATTGTATGAATTTGCAGCGTCCTCTGAACGGTACAAGTTGCTCATCTACAGTAACATTAGTACTAGGATTGTAAAGTTTTGTGCAATTTTTGATAAATATGTTCCAGATATAACTGATAGGGGCTAATTTGTCTGTTTCAAACCTCACTGCACGAGTTCGCTTATCATCAAAGCGAATGATTCTTCTAATTTCCTCATATCTGCCCACTGACATTGTCGCCTTATAGTGTGGATCAGAAAGTGGGTCCAGAAATAATTCTCGTATTGGGACATCATACGATTTTTGACTCCCTGCCAGCAGTAAAAGTTCAATATATGCATAAAGTTCCTCTTTTGAGATATTTTTCCAGGACTTATTTTTTTCAGAAGCAATACGTCTTCCTTCTAGGTTTCAACATAATAGGACCTCTTCTGCAATATTGTCAGAAAAATAAGTACAGAATACATCTTTAGGGGTAAAGTAACTGGGACTTCCCACAGCTCCTTGAGCCTGTCTCACAATATTGTGTATTGGAGTACGTCCGACTAATGTAGGATTACTGTCCCAAAGAATATTCGTTTTGGATGTTCTACTTATCACTTCTTGAGGATCCACTAGATTCACTTCTTCATCATCAGAAGAATCACTGGATGAGGATGTTTGATTAGCTGGTGGCAGATATTCTTCATCAGACAAAGATAGTTCACTTTCATCATCGCTTTGAAACATAATCGCTTCAATCTCTTGGTCAGTCAGACACTTGGAGGAAGACTGTACCATTGCTGACTAGATGATAGCAAACTAAAAGAAAAAACAATGAACACAATCAGAGTTGTCAACTCTTTGCTTGTGTGTGACACACTGTAAGTGTAATGTCCCCTCTTCTTCCTCTCACCCTCAGCAGATCTTACCTTTTATACTTTTAGGTGGTGTACAATTCTCTGGATTTTTGTGTCTCACAAGCTCTAGCCTTTGCAAGCTTCTTAGAAACTGAAAATGAATCAGATTTCCTCTCAACAGCTTATCTTATCACAGGACCTTCAGCTATTAGCTCACAGTGTATACTGTCCTCAGTACTCTATACACAGCTCATTACTGTGTTCAGAGGACCTGAGGTGATGTCATGGCCTTATCACTCCCTCCAAAAATCACATGACATCCTCACATGTTATTATCCACACCCTGGCCCCTCCACCTGCATTACTGAGTACAAATAAAGTAACTTGAGACACAAACACTTCTGAGAACATGATAAAAACAGCGGGGGCCTAAAAGGCCCCCAATTCGTACAGATGTAGTTTTCACCAAACAAGCATTGTTACACCATAATGCCTATGAAAAAAATTATATGAACAACTGGATATTATCAACAACGACATACTTGAGGAATACCTGGAGTTTCAAAATTCTAACTAAAGTAATTTTGCAGATAATAGCCAAAATGTAAGCATGGGGGCCTAAAAGGCCCCCAATATGCGTTCTAGGGTTAAAATTAAAAAAAAAAATCACATAGCACTTGTCGAGTTTTACGCCAGTGTGAGCCAGCCCTGAGAAACTGGTGAAACTAGGAGAGCCCAGTAAGAGGCTCCTCCTATTGAAAATCTCCCATGCTGATCTGCACTAAATTCCACCCATCCCCCACCTGAGCAAGAATGCAAGGGAGAAGATGGCCAGGACTCACTGCTCAGGAGAGCATGGAGGTGGGAACATCTGCAGCCAAAGAGGTGCGAAGGATAGGAAGTCACAGCTGAGGGGACAGCAGGAAGATGGAGGTCATAAAGGTCCACACATCCACAGCAGGAGAAGAAGCACAGGACACAAACTCCACGGGTCATCAGCAATTTATGAAGAAACACACAGGTAAATATACTTGTTGGATATGCTTTTTTTCTATATTCTTTTTTATTATAATATATATATATATATATATATATATATATATATACATATATATATATATACAGTTAGGTCCAGAAATATTTGGACAGTGACACAATTTTCGCGAGTTGGGCTCTGCATGCCACCACATTGGATTTGAAATGAAACCTCTACAACAGAATTCAAGTGCAGATTGTAACGTTTAATTTGAAGGTTTGAACAAAAATATCTGATAGAAATTGTAGGAATTGTACACATTTCTTTACAAACACTCCACATTTTAGGAGGTCAAAAGTAATTGGACAAATAAACCAAACCCAAAAAAAAAATTTTTATTTTCAATATTTTGTTGCGAATCCTTTGGAGGCAATCACTGCCTTAAGTCTGGAACCCATGGACATCACCAAACGCTGGGTTTCCTCCTTCTTAATGCTTTGCCAGGCCTTTACAGCTGCAGCCTTCAGGTCTTACTTGTTTGTGGGTCTTTCCGTCTTAAGTCTGGATTTGAGCAAGTGAAATGCATGCTCAATTGGGTTAAGATCTGGTGATTGACTTGGCCATTGCAGAATGTTCCACTTTTTTGCACTCATGAACTCCTGGGTAGCGTTGGCTGTATGCTTGGGGTCATTGTCCATCTGTACTATGAAGCGCCGTCCGATCAATTTTGCGGCATTTGGCTGAATCTGGGCTGAAAGTATATCCCGGTACACTTCAGAATTCATCCGGCTACTCTTGTCTGCTGTTAATTCATCAATAAACACAAGTGACCCAGTGCCATTGAAAGCCATGCATGCCCATGCCTTCATGTTGCCTCCACCATGTTTTACAGAGGATGTGGTGTGCCTTGGATCATGTGCCGTTCCCTTTCTTCTCCAAACTTTTTTCTTCCCATCATTCTGGTACAGGTTGATCTTGGTCTCATCTGTCCATAGAATACTTTTCCAGAACTGAGCTGGCTTCATGAGGTGTTTTTCAGCAAATTTAACTCTGGCCTGTCTATTTTTGGAATTGATGAATGGTTTGCATCTAGATGTGAACCCTTTGTATTTACTTTCATGGAGTCTTCTCTTTACTGTTGACTTAGAGACAGATACACCTACTTCACTGAGAGTGTTCTGGACTTCAGTTGATGTTGTGAACGGGTTCTTCTTCACCAAAGAAAGTATGCGGCGATCATCCACCACTGTTGTCATCCGTGGACGCCCAGGCCTTTTTGAGTTCCCAAGCTCACCAGTCAATTCCTTTTTTCTCAGAATGTACCCGACTGTTGATTTTGCTACTCCAAGCATGTCTGCTATCTCTCTGATGGATTTTTTCTTTTTTTTCAGCCTCAGGATGTTCTGCTTCACCTCAATTGAGAGTTCCTTAGACTGCATGTTGTCTGGTCACAGCAACAGCTTCCAAATGCAAAACCACACACCTGTAATCAACCCCAGACCTTTTACCTACTTCATTGATTACAGGTTAACGAGGGAGACGCCTTCAGAGTTAATTGCAGCCCTTAGAGTCCCTTGTCCAATTACTTTTGGTCCCTTGAAAAAGAGGAGGCTATGCATTACAGAGCTATGATTCCTAAACCCTTTCTCCGATTTTGATGTGAAAACTCTCATATTGCAGCTGGGAGTGTGCACTTTCAGCCCATATTATATATAGAATTGTATTTCTGAACATGTTTTTCTAAACAGCTAAAATAACAAAACTTGTGTCACTGTCCAAATATTTCTGGACCTAACTGTATATATATAATGTGTATGTTCCTGTGTATATATATATATATATATATATATATATATATATATACATATATATATATATATATGTATACAGTACAGACCAATAGTTTGGACACACCTCATTCAAAGAGTTTTCTTTATTTTCAGGGCTCTGAAAATTGTAGATTCACACTGAAGGCATCAAAACTATGAATAAAAACATGTGGAATGACATGCTTAAAAAAGTGTGAGACAACTGAAAATATATGTCTTATATTCTAGGCTCTTCAAAGTAGCCACCTTTTGCTTTCATTACTACTTTGCACACTCTTGGCATTCTCTTGATGATCTTCAAGAGGTAGTCACCGGAAATGGTTTTCCAACAGTCTTGAAGGAGTTCCCAGAGATGCTTAGCACTTTGTTGGCCCTTTTGCCTTCACTCTGCAGTCCAGCTCACCCCAAACCATCTCGATTGGGTTCAGGTCTGGTGACTGTGGAGACCAGGTCATCTGGCCTAGCACCCAATCACTCTCCTTCTAAAGGGTGCTTTACACCAGACAATCTATCGTGCGATAAATCGTCGGGGTCACGGTTTTTGTGACGCACATCCGGCGATGCCGGCCTGTGTGACACCTCCTAGCGATGCAGTATCGCTCACAAATCGTGAGTCGGGTACTGCTCGCTAGGTTCCATAATATCGTTTATATTAGTTGATCATCGTTTCCGTGGTAGCACACGCCGCTCCGTGTGACACCACGGGAACGATGAGCAGCTCATCTGCTCCCGCGGCCGCCGCCGGCTCTATGTGGAAGGAAGGAGGTGGACGGGATGTTTATGTCCCGCTCATCTCCGCCCCTCCGCTTCTATTGGCCGGCGCCGTGTGACGTCGCTGTGACGTCGATCGTCCCTCCCACTCCAGGAAGTGGACGTTCACCACCCACAGCGAGGTCGCACGAGAGGTAAGTATGTGTCACGGGGGTTACCGACTTTGTGCGCCACGGGCAGCGATTTGCCCGTGACGCAAAAAGGACGGGGGCGGGTACGATCGATTGTGAAATCACACAATCGGTCGTACCGTGTAAAGCAGCCTTAAGTCAAATAGCCCTTACACAGCCTGGAGGTGTGTTTGAGGTCATTGTCCTGTTGAAAAATAAATGATGGTCCAACTAAACGCAAACCGGATGGAATAGCATGCCGCTGCAAGATGCTGTGGTAGGCATGCTAGTTCTGTATGCCTTCAATTTTGAATAAGTCCCCAACAGTGTCACCAGCAAAGCACCTCCACACCATCACACCTCCTCCTCCATGCTTCATGGTAAGAACCAGCCATGTAGAGTCCATCCGTTCACCTTTTCTACAAAGACACGGTGGTTGGATCCAAAGATCTCAAATTTGGACTCATCAGACCAAAGCACAGATTTCCACTGGTTTAATGTCCATTCCTTGTGTTCTTTAGCCCAAACAAGTCTCTTCTGCTTGTTGCCTGTCCTTGGCAGTGGTTTCCTAGCAGCTATTTTACCATGAAGGCCTGCTGCACAAAGTCTCCTCTTAAGCCCGCTTTACACACTACAATATATCTTACGATGTGTCAGCGAGTCACGTCGTAAGTGACGCACATCCGGCATCGTAAGGTACATTGCAGTGTGTAACAGATACGTGCGATTGAACGTTAAAACGTTCATCGCACGCACGTCGTTCATTCCTCTTGAATTGAACGTTAGGTTGTTCATCGTACCCGGGGTAGCACACATCGCAGTGTGTGACACCCCGGGAACGATGAACAGATCTTACCTGCATCCCACGGCTCCCAGCCAACAATGCGGAAGGAAGAAGGCGGGCTGGATGTTTACAACCCGTTTATCTCCGCGCCTGCACTTCTATTGGCCGGCTGCCGCGTGACGTCGATGTGACGCCGAACGTCCCTCCCACTCCAGGAAGTGGACGTTCGCCGCCCACATCGAGGTCGTATGGATGGGTAAGTACGTGTGACAGGGGTTAATCGTTTGTGCGGCACATTCAACAAATTGAACGTGCCGCACATATGATGGGGGCGTTGCTAATCGCATACGATATCATATGCGAAATTGCAACGTGTAAAGCAGGCTTTAACAGTTGTTCTAGAGATGAGAAGGTGTGTCCAAACTTTTGGTCTGTACTGTATGTATATATATATATATATATATATATATATATATATATAGTGTGTATATATATATATATATATATATATAGTGCATCTCAATAAATTAGAATATCATCAAAAAGTTAATTTAGTTTAGCCAAGATTTCTGAGTTAAAAATCATTTTTTCAGTTGGTCTTATATTCTATATATTCTAATTTTCTGATATAATGACTATTGGGTTTTCATTGCCTGTAAGCCATATTCATCAACATTATCAGAAATAAACATTTGAAATAGATCTAGAGGTATAAGGAGGAAAAGTGAAATAGAAATGAAATATTATATTTGTGGGTAATCTGAGACGATATCCTCCAAGCCCAATAACCCTAAAACCAGCCGGAAGGGTCCACAATGGGGTGTCAACTATGAGAAACACACTGTCACAAGGGTACATGAAGGAGAGTGGTCCCTCCTATTTCTGGTGTCAGGACAGATCACAGCACAGGGTTTCATACAGACTTAATACTGTTGGCTGTGCAGATTCTCCTTTATCTAGTACTGATAGGGTTAAGTAGATCCTCTGGTCTCCTGAAACTCTGAGTGTCAGCTGTCCTCTATATATAATCAGCTCTGCTATATATACCTCTCTTCTAGTCCAGGTAAACTGCTGGTGATAGTTTGTACTATTCTTGCCTCTAGAGGGAACCGCTGAGCTGAGGACCAGGAAGCCATTCAGAGAACGTTTGCTGGGTGAAAGTTGTGTTGTTTTCCCTTTATTTGTCCTATTTGGTTTTCCCCTCTGGTCTGTTCCTCATTATTACCTCTTGTTGTTTGGAGTGCTTTGTATGATTGCTGTTAATTATACCCCTGTCTGTCTAATCCTATCTGTGTCTTTATCCTTCTGTGGGACTAGCATTTACGCTGCCCTATGCATTACATAGGGCTGAGTCCAGGGACTTACAGGGATAGGCATGTGATCGGTGATGGGGTGAAAGAACCCTACTAGAAACATTACAGAGAGCAGGGATCAGTTTCAGGTGAGTTTAGGAGGTGACCCTGATCCCCTTTCCCTATCGCCAGGGACCACCATTGTAACATGTATCCTGTGTGTTGCAGTGCTCGCTGGGGGTTCCTGTGTACCTGGCGGAACCCCGGTAGTCACTGTGTGACTGTAAGGATAGTCCTGGGAGTGGACCCACTGGACCATGCACCGGACTCCCCTGCGACGCTGCCTCGAGCGAACTCCTATACAGGGACTTTTGTCTTGTTAAGGAAGGATATCCAAGGCACTGATCCGCACCAAATACCATGGAAGATAAAGTCCTTCAAAGTCGGCTGAAAAAATCCCACTCTGCGGTGCCACTAATGCAATCAAGGTTAAAACATGAAGCAGCAGGAGAAAAAACATCAGGCACTCACCCTGGGTTGCTTGTGCAGGTTTATGATTTATTCAATCATTCGGGCTTACATGTGCATGAGGGCTGGTGGGGAGGGAGAGGACGCTGGACACGTCCAGGACGATGGCCGTTTCGCACCCGTCTGGTGCTTCAGCTGGTCTGGATTCATCTGTTGAAACTGGTAAGTATAATGCACCTGCTCTAATCCCCCTAGCCCTTTCTACCACCATTTTAAATAATAATATTTATTCACTTATG
The DNA here is from genome assembly GCF_048569485.1 of Anomaloglossus baeobatrachus. NCBI lineage: Eukaryota > Metazoa > Chordata > Amphibia > Anura > Aromobatidae > Anomaloglossus > Anomaloglossus baeobatrachus. The sequence goes on from NC_134358.1 coordinate 486,211,434, forward strand.
TGGCGTCATTAATTCTGCAGTGCTTTACATACATTGGCAACACTATCCCAATTGGGGCTAACAATATAAGGTCCTTATGGGGATGTGTGGCGCCCCTAAGGCTTCAGTCGCCACAGAAGTACTGCATCTCAGCCAGAGGTGTGGTGCCTCATCCCTGGGTAAGGAAGAGGTCATCCACCGGTATACACAAAACACAAACACTCTCATTAGCAACACTCCATTGGACCGTGGTCAGGGCCAGATGCCCCTTTGATATCGCCATAGGAACGCACAGTCCAATCCAGGCTGAGGGGGTGGAGTCTAGTTAGTGGGGGAAAACTGTAGAAATTGAGGCAGTCGAGTAGGAGCAGTGGAGGAGTGAAGACCTGTGGTCTGGAGCTGGTGCAGCTCCTCCCAGGCAGAGGAGAGAATGGGTCCTAGAGTCCACGAGAAGTGCGCCATACACCCGTGGTCTCATTCCACATATGACATATCGGAGTGAAGGGACTTGGCTGCAGACGGGGATCCGGTCTCTAGACTAAAGGAGAAGAACCAACGTGCTCATCTAGTAACACCGGAGGCTAAGGATACAGTTAGTACCGAAGCCATTTCTGCACACAAATCCGCTGGAAGGTGATTATAGAAGGCCAAGGGACAGAGCTTCAAGCCACCCTGGAGGGTCCGCGGACACTGGCTCAGGGCACTGTGTGCGTAAGCACGGGAAAGGGAAGCAAGAAGTCAGCGCAGGAAGGCGATTAGGGAAGGAACATAAGAAGGGTGCACCGGTCTTGACTACCCGAGATCAACTGGAGCCCATCACAATGGAACTCAGCACTCCAAAGGCCGTCACTGACTAGTCGTGTTACCTTGGAACCTGCTACAGTGAGTAAAAACATTGAGACTGCATCCCTGTGTCGCTCTGTTATTTGCCTGTGCCTCTGGCCCTGCACCCTCGCCATCACCGACTACTACTCCCATCAGTCCTGGGGCCCAGCTCTACCTGTAAAAAGCTATACCAACTCAGCTGCATCACCATCTGCCCCAGAGAGCCAACGCTGCGGGATGGGACATCTCTGGCCAAGTACCACAGGTGGCGTCACGAATAACTATCATCATTCCCTTGTAAATAATCCCCTTTTTTATAACGATACCGCCGGGGTCACGGAGCCGGGCCTTGCCACCGCAACATCCCTCCTTCCAGACAAGGACCGGTACGGTAACAAGTGCCCCACAGCCCCGGTGTGGGCGTGTCAGATGTCTTTGGAGTGTTGGGGGAAATTGGGGGAGGCCCACACGGGCAGGGGGGAGAACATGCAAGCTCCTTGCAGAAGTTGTTCTTGGTGGAATTTGAACCCAGGACCTGAGTGCTGCAGGACTGCAATGCTATCCACTGACCCAAAGTGCTGCCCCAATCCTGGGTATCTGTGGATTCGCCCATGACTAGTTGCTAATATACTAAACTAAGAACTAAGCAGAGAGAGGTTTGGGATTGCTGAGGTAGTATTGTGGCTGCTGGAGAAGTTGGTGTTACCCAGATGCACGGTCTCACCTGATGGGACTGCGTACTGAGCTTCCTGTGGTCTCTGCAATTAGTGCTGCAGAAGAAGTATGACAATAGCACAGGGGTGCAACCTGTACAGCCACACAGGGGCCCAGGAGACCATTTTTACCTCCAAAGCAGGAAGAATTGTGCACTATGATGAGCAGATCCAGCATGAGAAAAAATAGCAGATGGATACTGTTGTTTCACACTGGTGCAAGTGAAAACCAATGTTTTGTCAGACTGCACTTGTCGCGGGCGGGGAGGGGACGCTGCGCTCACCCACTGCTTGGGTCCGGCTGCTGCTGCGGCTGCTCGGTCGGTGGCTCGAGCGGTGGGCCGGATCCTGGGGACTCGAGCGGCGTTCCTCGCCCATGAGTGAAAGGGAGTGGTTTGGTTTAGGGATATTGTCCGTGACGCCACCCACGGTTGTGGTGAGGTTGTGACACCACCGCTGCTCTGGACGGGGATCCCGGGAGCGATGACAGGGAGCAGCTTGGATGTTGGTTCTCCCCTCCGTAGGTAAGGGGGTTGGTTGTCCCGGGGCCCCGATGAGGGGTTTAGGGATGGCAGGCGGGTTACGGGGCCTGGTGAGGTGCAGGTTCACGGGGGCAGCGCTGTGCCGCACGGCATGGTGGTACTCACTCAGCCAATGACGAATGCAAAGTCTCCGGTAAAACAAACGGCTGGATGGACGGGTCCCATAGACGGCTGCGGTAGCTCTCCCGGTAGGTTGGTGGTGACTGCCTTTCCCTGCACCTGTGTTGTGTTCACGGTTCCAATGGCTTCCCACCGGTAACCCGCTCCCCAGCTTGGATGGATGCTGAAGGAGCCCCTTTTTCCCGCAGGTTCTGGCCCTGGGAACTGTAGCCTTGGCGGTGACTGTATTTCCCTTTACGGTTTGAGCTGTTGCCTTCAATCGGGTCTTGACTGCTGGGAAACCCCGGAGGATCCCTTCGCTAACGGATTTGACCGGTTTTACGGCGACTCCTAGCCTGGTGGGGTCCGTAAGCCCTGCCGAATGGTGCTGGCCTCTCTTTGCTCCCCGATCCGGTTCCGTCGGGCCACCGCCCGTCCCCGGTCCTTATGGTTCACTCCAATCAGCCTCTCCTGCAGACGGTCACCACCGTCTGCCAACCTTGCTGTATGTGCCCGGGCCACGCACCGGGACACGGTCAGTCTCCTCTACTGCCACTTCACTCCTCACTTCAACTCCTCTCCAAACTGATCTGACTCCTTTTCCCGCCTCCAGGACTGTGAACTCCTCGGTGGGCGGGGCCAACCGCCTGGCCCACCCCCTGGTGTGGACATCAGCCCCTGGAGGGAGACAACAAGGATTTTTGCTTGACTTTGGTGTGCCTAGCCGGGGTGTGGGGTGTGTTGTTGTAGTACCTGTGACGTCCTGGCTTGTCCAGGGCGCCACACACTCGTTCGTGTTAATCTCAAGTGGAAATGAAGCCTAACTTAGAGGAGATCCGCATATCGATGGCCTGATAGAGAGCATAAGAAAACGATCTATAGTTTAAATCTGGTTTTTATTTTCAAACATATCAAAAATGTTTTCAACAGTCTTATTATCAGCACAGACAAGATTACAATGAGAGTTAACCCCTCCATATACAGTAGATATCTCATGATCCACCATTTTCAGTAGGTGATGGTCACAATTTATCTATTCCCACTCCCTACACAATGACTTCTGCCCAGATTAGACCATCCAAAGACAGGAGGACAAAGGTGGCTAGTATGCAAAAAATAACAAATATTTATTAAATGGTGAACACATCATTACAAGAAAGTATCGTGGAGAAGGTAGAAAGGCATGACATCAAGCTGGCACAATGAATTGTACAACGATTGTTAATACACAAAGATACATACAAAAGGCTGCACGAGTGGCTAGGATGATAAAAAACAGTAACAGCATAAATACGTATTCAATCCAAAAACATACCCAGTGCAGCCTGTTTGTCAAAGAGTAACAAAATAAAGTGCCAGCAGTGCAGAGGACAGAGGTCTGGATATCCCCCTAGGAAGGGTAACGCGCGTTTCGCGTGTAAAAGGTAGCACACTTCATCAGACCGTGAGGGATAGGAAGATTAGACCATGCCTAGAAACCTCTGCTATACATGTCAGTGAGTCATAGCCTGCCAATTGCTGCCTATGTACACATGGCTGCTGAAAAGAACAGAAAGTATGATACTAATATTAAAGGGAACCTGTCACCAGTTTTTTCAGAATTGAACAAAACGTATCATCTTCTGCAGCTCCTGGGCTGCATTCTATGAAGGTGCACCTTGTTCCCTGACTCTTCTTGCAGACCCAAGAAATAACTTTATAAAATATGACCGCCACGTAAGTAAATAACCTGTTCTGATTGGATGGGCATGCTCTTTTTAGGCTTCTGTCCCCCTCTCCTGCCGTTGTTCGCCATCCTTCTTTGATGATTGACGTGTATGAGGCCTCCGTCATCATCCACATAGCTGGGCTGAAAATAGCGCCTTCACAGTCATTCCCGGCTCATGCAGGTGCACTTTGCTCTGCCCCATTGTGGGCAGAGCTGAAAACATAGGTGTGCTTGCGCGAGGCCATGAGTTCACCCAATCTCGTGTCTGCACAGAGAGCTCACGGCTCGCACAAGTGCACCTATGTTTTCAGCTCTGCCCGCAATGGGGCAGAGCGAAGTACGCCTGTGTGAGCCAGGAATGACTGCGCATGCGCGAGATTCAGCCCAGCTATGTGGATGATAACAGAGGCATCAGACACGTCAATCATCAAAGGAGGTCGGCAAACACTGGCAGGAGGGGGGGGGCAAGAGCATATTAGTTATTTCTGGGGTTTGCAAGGGGAGTCAGGGAACAAGTTGCACCTTCATAGAATGCAGCCCAAGAGCTCCAGGTGATACTTTAGAGTCAATAGTGAAAAAACTGGGGACAGGTTCCCTGTAAACATAGGTAAGGATGGTTGACCTAGGGGAGATGAACACCCAACACCGCGGAGACACCATCACGTGTTTCTCAACGCAGTGACACTAGAAAAAGGCCCTCTGGGAAAATATGCAATACAAGAATGCCGCAGAGACACCATCACATGTTTCTCAACACTGGCAGGAAACTAGCCAGGTCTTTCACTGGGAAGGAACAACCACGGGAAGGTCAGTCTCCAGTCAAGGAAACCGCCTATACCAAAACATGGTATCCATCCACAGACAGCTGTTTCGCGGTATTTGCCCCTCATCAGTGTGGCGTAGCAAACTGGCTAGTGGGAGCAATGCCTAGTAGAAGACTACATAGGTAAGGATGGTTGACCTCGGGGAGATCAACAATATCGCTTGTAATCGTTATACGTACTTACCTTCCTAGCGACATCGCTGTGGGCGGCGAACAACCTCTTTTTTTAAGGGGGAGGTTCGTGCGCCATCACAGCGACGTCACACAGTGGGCCACCAATAGAAGCGGAAGGGCGGAGATCAGCCGGATTTAAGTCACTCCAGCCTCGTTGCCAGAGGACTCAGGAACACTGTTGTAAGTTGTTCCATGGGTGTCACACGTAGCGATGTGTGCTGCCTCAGGAACGACCAACAACCTGCGTGCTGAATGAGCAACGATATTTGGGAAATGAACGACGTGCTTCAAAGATCAACGATTTTTCACTATTTTGCGATCGTTAGTGGTCACTCGTAGGTGTCACACCCAATGACGTCGCTAACGACGCCGGATGTGCGTCACGAATTCCATGACCCCAGCGATATCTCGTTAGCGATAATATCGTTGCGTGTAAAGCGGCCTTTAGTCTTGCTGGCAGGATGAAAATTCCAAGATTTCTGATTTTATTTATTTATGTAGAAAATGTTAAAGTGGTTTTTTTTTTAAAAAAAAAAAAACAACCCAAAAACAAACAAAAACACATCAATTAAATATTTAAAAAAAGCGTTTAACATAAAATTCTGATTGAGATAGTAGGTGATTTTTTGCTGACAGATTCCTTTTAAGTTTGTGACCACCTGCCATTAATTTTTGGCGATTAAAGAATCTGCATGTAAAGATCTGCAGACAAAGGGAAAACAGCCAATAACATAATATTACAGAGGGTTATGTCAAGTAGAGACATTGTGTAACAACACGTGAAGTCAGTATGGGACGCCGAGCACAGCATAACCGTCATCAGACACCACAGACAGGCAGTGATGAGTCACTGTAGACTAGTTTTAGCGTGTCCTTACATAACCCCGACAATGTTTCCAGTAAGAAACTATGCAGGATTCATATTCCTAATCTGAAAAGACAAACAGGATATTGTGCAAGGGAAACAATGGACGTACGTCACGTATCCCCTATTTTTCAGAGTCAAGAACATTATTTTATCTTACCTACATGTGTCCCTGACAACTTTTGAAGAACAGAAAGAGGAACAAAACATACGGCGTGCTGTGCGCTGTGGCAAATTTTTACCACATCCCTAATCAAACACCTAAGCCACACCCATTTGACAGTGAAGGATATTCAGCAGATGCCCAGGACTGTTCATTCATTCATTAGTGATGAGCAGATCTTTTAAAACGAATTCATCGCCTATGCAGAGTGTTCCCAAATAATTAGATTAGCAACTAGTAAGTTCAGCGCAAATCGCATAACTAAAAATCCTCTGATTGTCTGGAAACAAATTTGTACAACATTCTAAATTCTCATTGGAGTCTAATGAACCCATTTTCAGCTCTGTAATGCAAACACAGTATTTTTAATATTCAAGTGACCTCAACCTACCTGGCTAAGGGAATACAGATGGTAAGCGATGGTACCCAGGAGCCTATTTATCCATACACAACAGTTACAGACTTTGTAAACTACTTACAGTATAATGTCTAAACGGTCAAAAAATGATCCTTTTTGGGGGCAGACATATATGTGCCGCCCCGGCGCAGACTGGGGTGCTCAGATCCGGGGTAATCGTGGCTCGAGGGGTCCGGACCCAGGCTTGGTACAGCACTCCTATTGTTGGAAAGGGAATATTTACGGGGTAGAAGTTCATGACGCCACCTTCGGGTTGCGGTAAGGGGAGTACCGCCGCTGCTGGAAGGAGTACCGGGACAGATGGTGGGGAGCAGCAAAGTGTCAGTCCCTCCGCAGGTGTCACGCTCCCCGTGTCCCAGCACCACTCCTTACCCACTGATCCAGTCCACGTGTCCACCAGTCATGGCTGCCGCTCTTGCTCCCCAGAGTCCTGTTCCTGGTCTCAGGAGTCTGATTCTGACTAATGTTCTGTATAGGACCGGGCCGCGCCCACTCACCTGGTCTTATAGCCCCAGCACTGCTGCAACAGGAAATGACCTGAGGCTGTGCTGGGTATATAAGACTGGCCTCTCCATGTGGGCGGGGCCTGATCATCGCTTGTGTTTCTATGCCTTGTCTTGTGAGCTAAGTGCTTAGGTCTTTGTTCCTGTTTCCTATTACTGCCTTAAAGTACGCTGTGACCTTAGTGACCTGGTCCTGTCTTTGCTTCCTGATACCTGCACCCGTTCCTGCCACGTTAGTGCTCCAGCTACCGTGTACCCTGCCCTCCAGGTAGGGTGCTCGGTACAGTGGATCCACCTCCTGGGCCTACCAGTCCTCCCCGGCCCTCACAGCAGGTAGGGAAGGCCCTGGCCTCTGGGGTATTGGAGACTATTTGGGGCGCAGGATGCAGGAGACCAGGGTACTCACTGTGGGTAGTCGTGGTGCTGGATGAGGATTACAAAGTAGACACTCACACTGAAGGTAAACCAAAGTCTCTGTGCATCACAGTCACTATGGGGAGGCCGTCCAGGTATCCGCTCCCACTGGTGTCATTTGGTAATCCAGAGGCTACCTCCGTGCACAATTTTGGTTGTCTGTTGTGGCCCCTTGGCGTGAAGCTGTTAGGGCCCCGCTCACTATATGTAATGTAGCTGTGCTCTTGATGGCTGGCACTTGCAATTTTAGTGGGTTGCTTAATTTGGAAAACCCTATCCCCCTCGTTGTGCTGATGCCTTCAATCTCTGAGCTCTTAGGGAAATTCATAAAGATACTCTCCCTTCAGGTTAATTATCAGGACGTTGAATCAGTTCCTGACCTAGGGTCCTGTACCATGTCGTACTCGGTACCAGTCAGTTCTTTTGGGTTTCTGATGCCGACAGTCCTCCTAGACTATGTCCGTCGCACCCTTTTCCAATGTCACTGCTACCGGTCCCTGACACCTCTGGTCCTGGACCACCGTCTGCGACCCAACCTCGGCCTAGCTCCCCGGGAGCTACGACTTCGGCTCCTCACTCTTTGAGGGCTACCACTCAACTGCCTGCTTCCTCCCTCCCACCAGTCTGCCTGACCCTTAGGTGGGTGGCCCTATTCCAGCTTGACCAACCCACAGGTGTGTCTGACAGGCCATGATGTGAGGTGTGATTGGGATTTGTGGTGTTGATGGTAGTGACACCGGTTTTTTAGGAACCTGGAACCATGGAGGGAGAGCCCTGTATCCTAGGTGAAAGGATGCAGTCCTCTGTGGCACCCTGATTTACTCAGGGGTGCCACATATACCTTGCTGTTCTTTTCACACAGGTGGTGCAACCAGAAGATGCTGTAGTGCAGAAATGATCACAAAATGAGGCAATTACAAAGGCTGCTTTTCAAGCTATCCAAAATGTATGCCCTTTTTTCTTAAGAAGAAACTCAAATACTGTTTTGAGTATGAATGAGTTATTGCTTCTGAACTAGGAGTGAAAAATTATCCCTTTTTGCGGGTCCAAAACTGGTTCACTAATCAAATAATTGTCCCCTTTTTCTGGAGTCAAAACAGGAGTACTGTTTTCAAAGTCAAGACGCTGTGGTTTGTTGTCACCGAGTCTTTTTAAAAATTAGCCTTATTTTTGGAGCTGTTTCATGTTTGTATATCCTGAAGAGGATATATTTCCCAGCATCAGTATTACAGTCTATGACTATGAAACACAGTGGGAAGCTAGGATATTCATAGCTAATGTCGTCATGCAGTGGCTGTGGCAGAAACAACCCAGTAGAGGCCTAAAACACATTTCCGCATAAAAAAACGTACGTGTCTCATGTTCCGTTTTTCGGGTCCGTGTTCCGTTTTTTATGGGCATTTCTCCGGTACGTATGACATCCGTGTGATGGCGTATGCTCGCCGTGTGTACGTGTGTAACGTCCGTGTTGGCATTAAATACGTACGTGTGTTGTCCGTGTGACTTCCGTTTTTTTATATCCACTTTCATACCCAAATTACGTTGTTAATGCTTCATCATGCGATTCTGGTGGGTTTAATTGCTCAATTAACGTCCCTCATCTGTTTATTAGGTTAAACATCGTTTAAATTCATTGTTTCTGGGCTCTTCCACTCATTTTACAGACCCCAAAATGTCTCTATCAAATGAAGCAACAATGTATTTGCTATGGTTGATATCTAGGAGATTTGGTGTTAGGCGACATATGCTTGATTATGAACGACCTGTTGAAAAAAGGATGTGGATCCACCCCCTTGTCAAGCTAAGGAAAACGCATGGACATGTTAACATTCTTTATGGTGAAATGCGCAAATTTCCGCCTAAATTTCAAGCATACTGCCATATAACCATAACGTCCTTTGACAACATCCTTGGCCTTGTGCATCACCAATTGAAACATCAGGACATTTGACAATTTGACAATTGACCTGATAGATTGGAAGCAAGTGTTGCTAATGTTTTGATTAAAAACGCACGCGGATGGTACGTGCTGCACAAGGACATGCTACGTGTCCCGTCCTTGCAGGCACGGACCCAATGACTTTAGCGGGTCCGTGCCTGCCTGTTGACGGCCAAAAACGGACATATCGACCGTGTGGAAAAACGCACACACGTACTAACCACACAGAAACACGTTCCGTGTGGTTTATCGTGTGTGTGTGTGCCTTCTACCATAGGGTAACATTGGTCAACGTGTCGCCGGTACATGCAAAAATGTACCAAACACGTACCGGGGGCACGGATGTGTGTCGCAGGCCAGAGAGAGGATGGGGAAGGGTAAAAATGTGTGGCAGTTTAGGGACAGTAACTGTAGGCCTGGCTGCAACAGTACTACAATATAAATTAAATGATGGATGGGGTGTAGATGCCTGCTTCTGCACGGGACAATGGCACTAAACACTAAAAGCAACAGAATGGTGTAGAAAACAGACAACTTGCAGTTAGGCAGGTAGGTGGTATGGTCGATTTAACCATTGGAACCAGTCGTAGATGAATGAATGTCAGTGCTGATCCATGCCTGATTCATTTTGACAAAACATTGGTTTTGCAATCTATATGTGAGAAGTCCAATTTCCATGTAATTGGATGACAGAACACATGTTCTTTGGGCTCACTAAAGGAGACCTGATAACGCAATGCTGTTAGAGGAGGAAATTAATGAACAGCAGCAGGTAAGGATGATTATTTGGCTGATGACAATAACAAGGCACTACCTGAGGGTGTAGACTAGTTACAAGAATGACAATCATGAGGAGACAGAGGAGAACACCTTGCGCCTTGCTTGTTTTGCTCGTTAGTTTGTTTTCCCCTCATGAGCAGGTGATTTCATGTGCTAACAGTGATGGGTTCCAAGATGTACCTAGCTTACTTTTCAACAAACAGCCGATGGCAACAGAGAGGTCCCTTGGCAATGTGAAAAATAATTCACACACAAGTTGCCCAAAAATAACACTACCACCAAAACCAGCACCGTGCTTTCAGGCACTATTGATCCCCCTACATCAACAACAGTCACAACATCAGCTGTTCCAGAGCCGACCAAACAACAAGCAGATTTTGCCCACACTGATTATCGCCAATCCAATAACCTCCTCATCTGCTGACATTACCTCTTCGGTACTCCTGTCTGGTTCCCAGATCTTCTCCAGCACAAAGTCATCATCATCATTGAATTGACTGATATTGTGGGAAATGGCCATAGCCGTTGCTAACCACTGCCTCTACAATCACAGCTTGTATAACCAGCAAACAGCTTGGTATTAAAATCCTGTTCCCCATCCCATCTAGCCCCATGACATCTGAGCACAAAGGCTGACTGTTAATTTCTCCCAATATTTTTTTTACATTATTATTATGTGTATATATACAGTACAGACCAAAAGTTTGGACACACCTTCTCATTCAAAGCGTTTTCTTTATTTTCAGGAAAATTGTAGATTCACATTGAAGGCATCAAAACTGAATTAAAACATATGGAATGAAATACTTAACAAAAATGTGTGAAGCAACTGAAAATATGTCTTATATTCTAGGTTCTTCAAAGTAGCCACCTTTTGCTTTGATTACTGCTTTGCACACTCTTGGCATTCTCTTGATGAGCTTCAAGAGGTAGTCACCGGAAATGGTTTTCCAACAGTCTTGAAGGAGTTCCCAGAAATGCTTAGCACTTTGTTGGCCCTTTTGCCTTCACTCTGTGGTCCAGCTCACCCCAAACCATCTCGATTAGGTTGAGGTCTGGTGACTATGGAGACTAGGTCATCTGGCATAGCACCCCATCATGCTCCTTCTTAGTCAAATAGCCCTTACACAGCCTGGAGGTGTGTTTGGGGTCATTTCCTGTTGAAAAATAAATGATGGTCCAACTAAACGCAAACCGGATGGAATAGCACGCTGCTGCAAGATGCTGTGGTAGGCATGCTGGTTCTGTATGCCTTCAATTTTGAATAAATCCCTGATAGTGTCACCAGCAAAGCACCCCCACACGATCACACCTCCTCCTCCATGCTTCACGGTGGGAACCAGCCATGTAGAGTCCATCCGTTCACCTTTTCTACAAAGACACGGTGGTTGGATCCAAAGATCTAAAATTTGGACTCATCAGACCAAAGCACAGATTTCCACTGGTCTAATGTCCATTCCTTGTGTTCTTTAGCCCAAACAAGTCTCTTCTGCTTGTTGCCTGTCCCTAGCAGTGGTTTCCTATCAGCTATTTTACCATGAAGGCCTGTTGCACAAAGTCTCCTCTTAACAGTTATTTTAGAGATGAGAAGGTGTGTCCAAACTTTTGGTCTGTACTGTATATATATACACATACACTACATACACAAAAACAATATTGAAAACATTAGCAATTTTCTTAGTAAATTCTCTTGACATGAAATTCTCTCCAGATGTCAGTCACACATGCAAGGAAATAAAACTATAGATATCCATAAATTAAGTTAGGAAAAAAATATTGAACATGCTTACTGAAATGTAATTAATACTTTGTACAAAAGTTTTTGTTGGTGATTACAGCTTCAAGATGCCTCCTGTATGGAGAAACTAGTTGCATGCATTGCTTAGGTGTAATTTTGTACCATTCTTCCACCCAAACACTCTTCAAATCCTATAGGTTCCGTGGGCTCCTTCTATGAAGTTCGAGCTTTTGTTTATTCCATACATTTTCTATTGGATTCAGGTCAGGTGATTGGCTGGGCCATTCTAGCAGCTTTATTTCCTTTATATTAATCATTGCTTCGATTATATGAAGTTTGACAGTGCCATATGCTGAAATACAGCCCCACACCATGATATTCCCACCTCCAAGCTTCACTGCTAGAATGGTGTGTTTGTGGTGATATGCAGCACCTTTTAGCCTCCAAACATGGCATGTATAATGGCATAAAACAATTCAGTTTTGGTCTCCTCTGAGCAGATTATATTCTCCCAGTATTTCACAGGCTTATCTAAATGTTAAGTGGGGACAAGTGAACTCGGACTGTAAAGTTTAGGGTTTAAATCGGACACCTAGTGTGCAGTGCTTAAATCCAAACATGGTCTCACAGAAGTCCGTGGTTGAGTTCCGAGTTTGATGCTGAATAAAGTTTGTTGGAAGGCTGCAGCGCAGCCAATCAACAAGCTTTTTCATGACCATGCCAAGTATTTGCATGGCTGTGATTGGCCAGCACACCACATCACCCGGCCTGTACAACTGCTGGATCACGGTTGGCGCCACCATTTTCAATTAAGAAATAACGTCTGGAACACGAATTCTAAGTCTGAGCTGGGTGCAAAAGCCTAAAAAATCTACACTATATGGAGAGAAGGTATGCACACCAGTGACTATGTAAGGGGAATATATGAAAAGCAGAAACTGCTGTGTGAATACTGACATGAATACTGGTGTGCATACCTTCTCTCCATAAAGTGTAGATTTTTTAGGTTTTTGCACCCAGTTCAGACTCAGAATGGTGTTCCAGACGTTATCTCTTAATTGATTTGTAGTCTTTCGTTTGTGAACTCGGCCCCACCACACCTATTGCCAGTCCACATTATACGCATATATAGCCTGGGTCTCAGCTTCCCAACACGGTAAGTTTTTTAACTGTATGAGAGGACACACACTAGCTAGGGACCCTAACGTAGAGAAATACTTTGGCGTAGTGTTGGGGTAATGCAGTAATGCAGATTCCATTTTCATATTTTCATTCTTACATATAGCTATTGGATTTTTCATGTCAGTATTCACACAGTAGTTTCTGCTTTTCATATATTCCCCTTACATACAGTTAGGTCCAGAAATATTTGGACAGTGACACAAGTTTTGTTATTTTAGCTGTTTACAAAAACATGTTCAGAAATACAATTATATATATAATATGGGCTGAAAGTGCACACTCCCAGCTGCAATATGAGAGTTTTCACATCCAAATCGGAGAAAGGGTTTAGGAATCATAGCTCTGTAATGCATAGCCTCCTCTTTTTCAAGGGACCAAAAGTAATTGGACAAGGGACTCTAAGGGCTGCAATTAACTCTGAAGGCGTCTCCCTCGTTAACCTGTAATCAATGAAGTAGTTAAAAGGTCTGGGGTTGATTACAGGTGTGTGGTTTTGCATTTGGAAGCTGTTGCTGTGACCAGACAACATGCGGTCTAAGGAACTCTCAATTGAGGTGAAGCAGAACATCCTGAGGCTGAAAAAAAAGAAAAAATCCATCAGAGAGATAGCAGACATGCTTGGAGTAGCAAAATCAACAGTCGGGTACATCCTGAGAAAAAGGAATTGACTGGTGAGCTTGGTAACTCAAAAAGGCCTGGGCGTCCACGGATGACAACAGTGGTGGATGATCGCCGCATACTTTCTTTGGTGAAGAAAAACCCGTTCACAACATCAACTGAAGTGCAGAACACTCTCAGTGAAGTAGGTGTATCTGTCTCTAAGTCAACAGTAAAGAGAAGACTCCATGAAAGTATTTACAAAGGGTTCACATCTAGATGCAAACCATTCATCAATTCCAAAAATAGACAGGCCAGAGTTAAATTTGCTAAAAAAAACACCTCATGAAGCCAGCTCAGTTCTGGAAAAGTATTCTATGGACAGATGAGACAAAGATCAACCTGTACCAGAATGATGGGAAGAAAAAAGTTTTGAGAAGAAAGGGAACGGCACATGATCCAAGGCACACCACATCCTCTGTAAAACATGGTGGAGGCAACGTGATGGCATGGGCATGCATGGCTTTCAATGGCACCGGGTCACTTGTGTTTATTGATGACATAACAGCAGACAAGAGTAGCTGGATGAATTCTGAAGTGTACCGGAATATATTTTCAGCCCAGATTCAGCCAAATGCCGCAAAGTTGATCGGACGGCGCTTCATAGTACAGATGGACAATGACCCTAAGCATACAGCCAAAGCTATCCAGGAGTTCATGAGTGCAAAAAAGTGGAACATTCTGCAATAGCCAAGTCAATCACCAGATCTTAACCCAATTGAGCATGCATTTCACTTGCTCAAATCCAGACTTAAGACGGAAAGACCCACAAACAAGCAAGACCTGAAGGCTGCGGCTGTAAAGGCCTGGCAAAGCATTAAGAAGGAGGAAACCCAGCGTTTGGTGATGTCCATGGGTTCCAGACTTAAGGCAGTGATTGCCTCCAAAGGATTCGCAACAAAATATTGAAAATAAAAATATTTTGTTTGGGTTTGGTTTATTTGTCCAATTGCTTTTGACCTCCTAAAATGTGGAGTGTTTGTAAAGAAATGTGTACAATTCCTACAATTTCTATCAGATATTTTTGTTCAAACCTTCAAATTAAACGTTACAATCTGCACTTGAATTCTGTTGTAGAGGTTTCATTTCAAATCCAATGTGGTGGCATGCAGAGCCCAACTCGCGAAAATTGTGTCACTGTCCAAATATTTCTGGACCTAACTGTAGTCACTGGTGTGCATAGCTTCTCTCCATATAATATGGCGCCACCATTTTCTTCTGACTAGCATAAGAATAGGACACTGCACAAGTGAGGGACAGTGTTAGGCTACTTCTCTTACTTCTCTGTCTGTATATGTGATGCCCCTGGACTATCAGGTCGTCACAGGGTACTGCACAAACTGTCCTTCCGTGCAGTATTCTAAGTTCCTCATGGTTCTGGGTCCCTATCTTATGGTGTTGCCTCCAACAGCAAATCAAATCCTAGATACACACTGCACCACACCCACCAGACACACTAGTGGATGGCTTGAGTGGAATAGAGTCGCCCACCTGGGGGGTCAGGGAGGGGAGGTGAGTAGTGTAGTCAGTCGGTCAGTAGTGAGTGAGGTGTGAGGAAGTAGCCCTCGAGCTGTGAGGAGCTCAGAGGAGGTTGGGAGTGGTGGCTCCCAAGTGAGGCTGTCTAGGTTGCAGACAGTAGTCTGGACCTAGAGGAGTCGAACCCCCGGTCGCAGGGGATTGCGGCTAGGTGCCTGGACCTGTCAAGGAGGACGGTAAGCAGCCTGGCACTATCACCGGTCCGGGACCGAAGGCACGGCGGGGTACAGGGACCCTAGGTCGGGGAGAAGCTTCAGGCAACCCGGCAATTAACCTTAGGAGATACGAGCCTTCATCATCTGTTCCCACCCACTCCAGAATCAGGGCACTAGCGCAACGAGGGGGATAGGGCCTTCCAAACAAACGGTCCAGAAAATCACAAGCGTGATCCCTGAGAGCAGGCTCCCACACTTCGCCACAGTGGGGAGCGAGGTCCGGCAAGTTTCAGAATACTGTGCCACTACGCTGAAGTTACACTTAGTGCCAGGAGGCAGGTCATGGATCACCAGGCAACACTATAGGGGACGGGACCCGGACAAGCTCCCCTCAAGTGGCAGCGATACCTCGAGATTTGGTTTACCTGATTTTCAGCATCTGCTTATTGACTGAGTGAGTACCTGAGTGACCCCTGCATCCCATGACATCCCACCGAGTCACGGGGCCTACCCATACCCGTGGAGGGCAACGACACCTTGCTGCTCCACTCCATCACCCCGGGTACTCCCAACGGCAGTAGCGGTATCCTTACCTTACCATACACCACAGGTGGCATCACGAACTATAACTCCCCTGTAAATAACTTCCACCTTCATTTAGAGTGGCCCCAAGTCCCCGGGTCCGGAGACCCTCGAGCCACCAGCAAGCACATGGATCCGAGCGGTTTCATCCGCTGCAGGGGCAGCACATATGCCTGCACTAGGCTCTGAAGGGATACTTTTAAAAAAATGTTTGCGGTGTGAATTTTAATTAAAAGCCTGTGGGGGATACTCTCAAAAAAGGGTCTGGATGGCCACTCTGCAATAGGTTCTGTGGGGATAGTCTTAAAGCAGGGTATGTGGGTGGATTTTAATAAAGACTCTGTGGGGGGTACTCTTAAAAAAGGAAGGCAGGGGTGAGAAGTGAATGGAAAATGATAAAGGGTATGATGAGGTCCAATACCCCACATGAAGTCAAGGCCATCTGAGTGATGTGCCCAGTTCGGAGGAAGAGGTGGCAGGCACTATGTCCCATCAGCACAGCAAAAGAGGGAACAGGGTGCAAAAGCACAGAGGTAGGCCCCAGGCCAGTACATCAGCTGCTAGTGCCCATTGCGCAGACAGACTGAGCATCCTAAAGGCTGCTAAAAGCATTTTTTCAGGAAATGTCCAGATGACAAGACATGGGTTGTTTGCACACTGTGCCTAAAGAGACTGAATCAAGACTGAATCTTATTAACCTGAGCACCACCTACATAACGAGGCATCTGAATGCAAAGCACCAGCTGCAGAGAAGTACATGCCTGCAAAAATAGAAATATCTGAGGCTCCTCCTGCTTCCTCTTCTGCTCCTCCCAAACAACAGGATCACCAGGCTCCCCTCAAAGACAGGATGTGACAGCTCCACCATTTGCAGTGTCACCTAGCATCTTCACACTGTTCCATGGAAGCATTCAGCTGTACATCCCCAAAACACTAGAAAGGCAAGAGGAAATAACCCCCTACCCACCAACAAGCCCTAGTCCTGAATGGCAGCATTTCCAAATTCCTGTCCATTGAAATGCAGCAATTCCAGCTGGGGGAGACAGACACTCTTATAAAAATTATGGCGGTGGACTGTCCCGCATTATGTGGTTCCAAACCACCAATACTTTTCCAGGTGGGCCATCACTCTCCTGCTAGAACAAGTTGCTGGGAAAATCAGGTGAACCACTAAGCACTGTCAGGGATGTTATAGCTCTCTAACTGCCCACTGATTTGCCTGAAGAAAGCTGGTTCAAAGCCGAAATGCATTGCATTGTATTTTATTTATTTTAATACATTATTGTTATTGAGATCTGGGATATTGCTCCCCTAATCCCACTGCTACATTGCCCTTGGAGATGAAGAGCGCTATTACCAATTTATTTTCCTCTAACTGCCCAGTGAGTAAACGTAGTGGCAGCTGGGCCCGAGGCAGAAAGTGTTTTGGAGCATATCTTACCACCACTAAAGATCAGTGAAGATTTCTCTGTCCGTGTTGTGTATGTGTCATAGGAGCCCGTTTGCCCGCAGACGCTGGCCCTTGGATCTCTGGCGGTGGCTACTATCCGGACGGGTTGGGCTGTTGCCTTCAATCGGGACTTAGGTGGGAATGAACCCCTGAGGTCCAGACCGCAATCAGTTGATTTGACTATGGTGGTGGCTTATGGCCTAGTTCGGGGTCTGAGTACCCTGCCTGGTGCTCCGGTATCCAGTTAGCTCCTCGGTTCGGTTCCGGCAGGCCACTACCCTGTCCCGGTCCCTTACGGTTCCGCTGGTTGTATTCCCGGTCTCCTCCAGGCGGCGACTACCATCTGCCTGCCTGACTGATCTGGGGTCTTAGGCTCTGACCCAGGCCCAACACAGAACTGAGCTCCTCTCTCTCCTCTCTCCTCACTTCCCTAACTTCACTCTCCTAGCTTCACTGTTTGTATTTTTCCTGCCTCAGGCCAGCAGACTCCTCGGAGGGTGTGTCTTTCCGCCTGACTCCGCCCACCTGGTGTGCCTGTCTGACTCTGAGGGAGGCAATCAGGTCTTTTGGTTGACTGTTGGTACCTTACTGGGGTGGGGGTGTATGGGGTGAGTGTGGGGTGGGGTATGGGGTGTCCAGGGCGTCACAGATCAACTTCAGCACAGCCAGGGTGAAACGACAGAAGGCTGTTCTGAAACTCATCTGTTTGGGGGGGAATATCTACATTGAGCAGGCGCTGTGGTTGGGGATCGAACTACAGAATGATGAGTGATTAGTGCCGCTGAACCTCAAGCCTGGCCTGGTAATGTGCAATAACTGCAAAATCTTGGAGCAGCTCTTGCCTGGAACATGTGCTGAATTTGGTGGTGCAGAGCTTCCTGAAAAATTACCCAGAGATGTCAGAGCTGCTGAAGAAGGTTTGGGCCGTTTGTGGATGCTTTCCGTGTTCTCACGCTGCTTCTGCTCACCGGTCTGACCTGCAGCATAACTTTTGCCATCCCGCTCACTATCTCATATATGATGTACCTGCAATTACAACTTGCTAAGGCTTACCTCACATCAGCATTTTTTTGCCGCGAAATCGGATCCGTTACAAATGCGTTTTAATTCAATTTATTTCCAATGGAATTGCGGCAATATGCAGTCACATACATAAACGCATGTGACCGCATCTTGCCATGATTCCATTGGAAATTAATGGAACTGAAACGCATTTGTAACAGATCCAGTTTTTCCGGCAAAATACCACTGATGGGAGGTGAGTCTTAGGGCGGCTTTGCTCGTTGCGACATCGCAAGCCGATGCTGCGAGGTTGCACGCGATAGTCCCCGCCCCCGTCGCAGGTACGATATCGTGTGATAGCTGGCGTAGCATTATCGCTACGCCAACTTCACATGCACTCATCTGCCCTGCGACCGTCGCTCTGGCCGGCGACCCGCCTCATTCCTAAGGGAGCGGGTCATTCGGCGTCATAGCGACGTCACACGGCAGGCGGCCAATAGCGGCGGAGGGGCGGAGATGAGCAGGATGTAAACATCCCGCCCACCTCCTTCCTTCCGCATATCCTACGGAAGCCGCGGTGATGCCGGTAGGAGATGTTCCTCGCTCCTGCGACTTCACACACAGCGATGTGTGCTGCCGCAGGAGCGAGGAACAACATTGGACCGTCGCGTCAGCGTAATTATGGATTACGCCAATGCTGCACCGATGATACGATTACGACGCTTTTGCGCTCGTTAATCGTATCATCTAGGCTTTACACACTACCATGTCGCCTGCGATGCCGGATGTGCGTCACTTTCAATTTGACCCCACCTACATCACTCCTGCGATGTCGTAGTGTGCAAAGCCCGCCTTAGGCTGGAGTGACTGTGCGAACAGTGTAATGCCCCACGGGGCCTAAGGGGTTTACTCGTCACCAGGCCAGTGGTATTTGGGGTAGATGCTGTGACTGGCCTGACCCGGCTCCGTGGCCCCGTTGGCTACATGAAAAGACAAACAGGCGGGTGCAAGGTTGTCCGGTGTAGATGGGGTTGGAAGGAGGGTGGAAGGGTCACTGGGGAGCATCACTGGTGGCAGTGGTGACTGGGGGTCTCAGCCGCTGACCTCTCCTGCCACTTCTCCTCTCACAGGAGCAGTGTTGGATTGGGATGGGGGATGCTTTGCAGCGCCACCCGTGGCGTGCGGCCAGGGATTAGCTGCCGCTGCGACATGTTACTTACCTTTAGGGCTGATGTTAACACAGCCCAGATAGTCCAGCTCCCCAAAGGTGGAGCGAGCCCTGGGGAGGACGGTACGACCGGGGGAGTGGGCCATTAGCACCGAAGCGCAGATGACAGCAATGCTAATAACAGGCCGAGGCAGCGGGTCCATGTCTTTTACTCAAAGTTCTTTAGAAGGCTGCCCTCGGGATACCGATCATCTGCCGTGCTTGGACCCAGCGGATTCCGGGTAAGCAAGGAGCAACCACTGATGTCCGTGACCATGTAAGACCTTTCTCCTCTGTGCTCGTAGTGTAATGTGGGTCCCCTTGGCATGAAGCAACTTGGGACTCAGTTACATCTTGTGTCCCATTCAAATGGGGTTAGCCCGGGGACTACCTAGTCGACCCACGTCCCTGCAGACTTGATGAAGCAACATGAAGTATGGTCCATCCTAGGGATCTGCAACCTGTCTGCACCAGCCACCAAGGGAGTGGTTCAATATGCTTCCCCTCGCTTGCTGTGTCCTCCTCAGTCTCATTGGCTCACCCGGCCCTCTGCAGCTACTGCTGGTCCACTCGGGTCCGGTTCCCTCCAGTCTGCCAGCTTCTATGAGTCCATGATGTCCTGGTACTCTCTCTCTCCTTCAGTGTCTCTAGCTGGCTGTTCTGCTTGGTTGGTCCCCGCCCCGGGGAACTGGGTCACAGACCCCCCAGGGAGCTGTTGTTAGTGCTCTGCCTCTACTCTTTACTAGTGATGAGCGAGTATGCTTGTTACTACTCGGTACTCGCACGAGTATCACTGTACTCGGGCTACTCGGCGGGTACCGAGTAATTTTGCAATACTCGTGCTGTACTCGTGGTCTTCATCCCTGCATGTTGGCGCTCTTTTGAGAGCCAGCCCTCATGCAGGGATTGGCTGGCAGACCACTGCAATGCCACAGCCCTGTTAGTTGTGGAATTGCAGTGATTGGCTGGCCTGCACAGCGTGACCGAGCCTTTATACCGGCGGGCACGCTGTGCTCTGTACACAGCCATCTCATATTCCCTGCTTTCCACGCCCACAGGCGCCTATGATTGGTTGCAGTGAGACACGCCCCCACGCTGAGTGACAGGTGTCACACTGCACCCAATCACAGCAGCCGGTGGGCGTGTGTATACTGTGCAGTAAAATAAATAAATAAATAATTAAAAAAACCGGCGTGCGGTCCCCCCCAATTTTTATACCAGCCAGATAAAGCCATACAGCTGAAGGCTGGTATTCTCAGGATGGGGAGCCCCACGTTATGGGGAGCCCCCCACCCTAACAATATCAGTCAGCAGCTGCCCAGAATTGCCGCATACATTATATGCGACAGTTCTGGGACTGTACCCGGCTCTTCCCGATTTACCCTAGTGCGTTGGCAAATCGGGGTAATAAGGAGTTAATGGCAGCCCATAGCTGCCACTAAATCCTAGATTAATCATGTCAGGCGTCTCCCCGAGATTCCTTCCATGATTAATCTGTAAATTACAGTTAAAAAACACACACACCCGAAAAAATCATTTATTAGAAATAAAAAACACTAACAAAGTCCCTCATTACCAATTTATTAACCCCGACAAACCCTCCATGTCCGGCGTACTCCACAGTCCTCCAGCGTCGCATCCAGCTCTGCTGCATGGAAGTGACAGGAGCTGCAGAATACACCGCCGCTCCGGTCACCTCCACGCAGCTAATGAAGGGAATAGCGCGATCAGCTGCTGTCAGTCAGGTAACTCACGGCCACCGCTGGATCCAGCGGTGGCCGCGATTAACCTCAGTGACAGCAGCTGATCGCTATACTCACCTCAGTTGGTGCATGGAGCTGACAGGAGCGGCGGTGAGTAGCGCGATCAGCTGAGCTGTCACTGAGGTTACCCGCGGCCACCGCTGCATCCACCGTTGGATCCAGGTAACCTCAGTGACAGCTCAGCTGATCGCTATACTCACCTCATTAGCTGCGTGGAGGTGACCGGAGCGGCGGTGTATTCTGCAGCTCCTGTCACCTGCATGCAGCAGAGCTGGATGCGACGCTGGAGGACTGTGGAGTACGCCGGACATGGAGGGTTTGTCGGGGTTAATAAATTGGTAATGAGGGACTTTGTTAGTGTTTTTTATTTCTAATAAAGGATTTTTCGGGTGTGTGTGTTTTTTAACTGTAATTTACAGATTAATCATGGAAGGAATCTCGGGGAGACGCCTGACATGATTAATTTAGGATTTAGTGGCAGCTATGGGCTGCCATTAACTCCTTATTACCCCGATTTGCCAACGCACTAGGGTAAATCGGGAAGAGCCGGGTACAGCCCCAGAACTGTCGCATATAATGTATGCGGCAATTCTGGGCGGCTGCTGACTGATATTGTTAGGGTGGGGGGCTCCCCATAACGTGGAGCTCCCCATCCTGAGAATACCAGCCTTCAGCCATATGGCTTTATCTGGCTGGTATTAAAATTGGGGGGGACCGCACGCCGTTTTTTTTAATTATTTAATTATTTATTTCACTGCACAGTATAGACACGCCCACCGGCTGCTGTGATTGGGTGCAGTGAGACAGCTGTCACTCAGTGTGGGGGCGTGTCTCACTGCAACCAATCATAGGCGCCGAAAAGCAGGAAAGCAGAGAATACGAGATTGATTAATGAGCGGCCGGCTTTTTCAAAAGAGGAAAAGCCGCCGGAACAGTGAACAGCCGTGCAGCGCCGCGCCGGAGATCGGGGAACGGTAAGTAAGAGAGAGGGGGGAGAATGACCGACAGACTGTCAGAGGGGGACAGACAAGACAGAGAGAGACAGACAGAGCGAGACCGACCGACGGGAGATAGAATGAAAAAAAAAATGACCGACATCGCTAGTAAAAAGCACAAAACGTGCGTTTTGGACATCGGAGTGCCACACAATGTTTTACGTAAAATCTTTCATGTATTAAATGTATTAATCTCAAAAAGTAACATACACCAGCTCTATCTCACTATTGGGTATGTGCCCTTAACATTTCCGCCATGAAAATTCATTTTGGTGTCATTTTGGAAGGTTTTCTGGTGAGTCCGTAAAAATGGCGTAAAACTCGGACAATATTGTTCACAGCTGTGACTTTTGAGTGATAAATGCTTCAAGGGGTCTTCCCCATGCTGTTGCCATGTCATTTGAGCACTCTTCTGAGACTTTTGTGACATTTTTAGGGTTTCTACATGCTGCCGGGGGGTCATTTCACAAAAATACTCGGGTCTCCCATAGGATAACATTGGGCTCGGTGCTCGGGCCGAGTACACGAGTATCTTGGGATGCTTGGCCCGAGCCTCGAGCACCCGAGCTTTTTAGTACTCGCTCATCACTACTCTTTACTTTTAGTGCCCCCTCCCTCTAGATGACTCACTCTCCCTGGGAAGTTCCCCACTGCAATGGTAACCACCTTTGCCCTGATTTCAGTGTGAATGCACCTGGTTTCCTGTTTGTGTAACTTGATATGAACACAAGATGTTGTGTAAAGCTCCAGACACCAGCGATTAACTCCTTCTTACCTGGATCAGTACAGCACTCTAAATCAGATGCAATACTCTGTGGCGGCTGAGGCCTCAGGGGCGCCACAGCAGCAGCAGGCAATAGTGGAGTTTCAGCTGCAGCATGCAAGGGTGAGTCACTCTGTGGAACAGTGTCACTTCATGGCCAAGTAGGCCATCATGCAGGATGTGTGTGCCGTGTTGTACTGCTGTGAGTACTCCACAAACATGGCCAGCGCTAATGACTTCATTATAAGCATTACTATCCTACTTCTATGCCTTCTTGAGAAAAATGCTTCAGGCGATGATAGTAATGGCACAGGACGAAGAGGAGGGACAGGAACCATTCATAAGATTATGAGGCCAATTGTTCACACATGGCTCAGAGGGTGGATTACTGTATTAACATCAGCCAGGTACACAACTGTGTCCAGCCAGGGGACAGTTTTTCAGGATAAGGAGAAGGAACTGTGTTTACAGCAGGGTGTCACCCAAAGCAGCTTTGGACCGTGGCTAAGGTGATACAGAAGACTAAGATGATACACCTCCCACCGAGGACAGCTTCTTGTTGCCTCTGGACACCCTGGCACATGTAAGTGAATATATGCTGCAGTGCCTGCTGGATCCCTGCTACAAGGACAACTTGCCATCCTTACAATCGTCATGTCAGATAGTGAGAAAAACATGCATATGTGTACTTGGTACCAGGGGACACTAATAGGCCACTTCACTTGGGAACTTCACCAAAGAATATAGATACAGGATTAGCAAACTAAATTACAGGAGACAGCACACTAAACTTTTGTCCCTGGCTTAGCTCTATATACCACCTTGCACATACAGTTTAGTGCTATATATGATGATTTTAATGTATACCATATTTTTCATTTTATAAGACGCACCAGATTATAAGATGCATCACAAATATAGAGATAAAAAAAGGTAAAAAAAATGGGGTCCTTCTTATACTCTGGTGGTGTCTTACCGTACGGGGGCAACAGCAGTGGTCACAGGAGGCAGGGGGGTCCTGGAGTAGGGCAATGCTGACTGCAGTGTGGCTGGCTGTGCTGGCTGCTGTATGGCCGGCTACTGTACTGGCTTCTGTGTGGCCGGTTGTGCTGTCTTCTGTGTGACCAGCCGTGCTGGCTACTGGGTGGCCGGCCGTGCTGGCTGCTGTGTGGCCGGCCATGCTGGCTATAGCGGGGGTGGTGCTGGCTGTGTGGAGCAGGGCAGTGCGGGGCTGAGATGCTCTGTCGGCGGTGTGATCTTTAAATTATGCTGCCTGGATTCGGTGCCTACGCAGATTGAGCTTTCAGCTCAATAGCAATCCAAGAGCTCCATCTGCGCACGCGCCGACTTTTGGCGGCATTATTTGAAGATCACACCGCTGACACAGCATCTTACCCGCTGCACCGCCTTGCTCCACACAGCGCCCACCGCAGCCAAGACAGCACTGCACCGCCGACAGAGCATCTCACCCGCCGCAGCCAGCACAGCCCCGCACTGCCAACAGAGCATCTCACCCACCGCAGCCAGCACAGCCCCGCACAGCGAACAGAGCATCTCACCCGCCACAGCCAGCACAGCACCCATTCTCCACCTCCCAGTAAGCTACATTCGGATTTTAAGACACACCCCTCATTTTCCTCCTAAATTTTTGGAAGGAAAAGGGTGTCTTATAATCCGAAAAATATGGTACTAAATAATTTAAGATTTTTTTCTGGCTTCCCTTCTATTTCTGCCCCATGTGCCATAGTGTAATATACACAATGCTCAGGATTGCCAACCGTCCAGAAATTCCAGGGCAGTCTGTAAAAATTGGTCACTTTTTTGGCCAGCCTTAAAAATATTTTTAAGACTTTTGTGATTTTTTTTTTGAGGCTAAAGAATAGAGTTGAGCGCGGTTCGAGGTTCTCCAGTTCTAGGCTCGAGTGATTTTGGGGCCTGTTCTAGATCGAACTAGAACTCGAGCTTTTTGCAAAAGCTCGATAGTTCTAGAAACGTTCGAGAACGGTTCTAGCAGCAAAAAACCAGCTAATTCCTAGCTTGGTTTCCGCTGTAATAGTGTAAGTCACTCTGTGAATCACACTATTATGACATTTCAGTGTATAGTGTGCGTGAACAGCGCCTTCAGATCACTGCTGTTTCTATAATGGCGATCGCCATTTTTTTTTTTTTTTCCTTGTCTTCCTTCCCTAAGCGCGCGCGTGTAGTGGGGCGGGCCAGCATGTCAGCCAATCCCAGACACACACACAGCTAAGTGGACTTTTAGCCAGAGAAGCAACGGCATGTGTGATAGGATGTCCATGTCACATGTCCCTGCATTATAAAACCGGACATTTTCCTCCAGGACGCCATTATCTCTTCTGCGTCTTTGGTGTCAGACATCACTGTCGCAGCTCCGTCCTTTGTCCTATTGCTGATACAGCTGTATGCGCTCCATACACAGAGCTGGACAGCTTAGGGAGAGCACTTTCTAGCAGTCCTTTTAAGGGCTCAAACCGGCAGGGTCAGAGCCATAGGTGACAGGTCCTGAAAACAGCGACAGCGTCTGTGTAGCCAAGGTCAGGGATTTCCTCCCTGCATTTCCCTATTAGGAGGGAATAGAAAGGCAGGCTTCCATTCCTCTACCCAGAGCCCCACAATCCTGGCACTGTACCCTCCTGTCCTCTGCACACTCCAACTCATTATAACTAAGCCATTATACTAGCAAACACTCAGTGTACCTAGTGGCATCCTAAACGTGGCTATTGG
This sequence comes from Anomaloglossus baeobatrachus, assembly GCF_048569485.1. NCBI lineage: Eukaryota > Metazoa > Chordata > Amphibia > Anura > Aromobatidae > Anomaloglossus > Anomaloglossus baeobatrachus. Next base: position 486,237,154 of record NC_134358.1, read on the forward strand.
ACTTTGCTATAGTCCCACTAGTGCAAAGACATTTGCAGCACGTCTGCCTGCATTGCACACTCCAACTCATTATAACTAAGCCATTATACTAGCAAACACTCAGTGTACCTAGTGGCATCCTAAACGTGGCTATTGGACATTTGTCTAGTCCCACTAGTGCAAAGACATTTGCAGCACGTCTGCCTGCATTGCACACTCCAACTCATTATAACTAAGCCATTATACTAGCAAACACTCAGTGTACCTAGTGGCATCCTAAACGTGGCTATTGGACATTTGTCTAGTCCCACTAGTGCAAAGACATTTGCAGCACGTCTGCCTGCATTGCACACTCCAACTCATTATAACTAAGCCATTATACTAGCAAACACTCAGTGTACCTAGTGGCATCCTAAACGTGGTTATTGGACTTTGCTATAGTCCCACTAGTGCAAAGACATTTGCAGCACGTCTGCCTGCATTGCACACTCCAACTCATTATAACTAAGCCATTATACTAGCAAACACTCAGTGTACCTAGTGGCATCCTAAACGTGGCTATTGGACTTTGCTATAGTCCCACTAGTGCAAAGACATTTGCAGCACGTCTGCCTGCATTGCACACTCCAACTCATTATAACTAAGCCATTATACTAGCAAACACTCAGTGTACCTAGTGGCATCCTAAACGTGGCTATTGGACATTTGTCTAGTCCCACTAGTGCAAAGACATTTGCAGCACGTCTGCCTGCATTGCACACTCCAACTCATTATAACTAAGCCATTATACTAGCAAACACTCAGTGTACCTAGTGGCATCCTAAACGTGGCTATTGGACTTTGCTATAGTCCCACTAGTGCAAAGACATTTGCAGCACCTCTGCCTGCATTGCACACTCCAACTCATTATAACTAAGCCATTATACTAGCAAACACTCAGTGTACCTAGTGGCATCCTAAACGTGGCTATTGGACTTTGCTATAGTCCCACTAGTGCAAAGACATTTGCAGCACCTCTGCCTGCATTGCACACTCCAACTCATTATAACTAAGCCATTATACTAGGAATTTTTGCTGCCAGTTTAAGGGCCGTAGTGGCATTGTCAGGGATATTTATTCTTTATTATTCTGCTGTTAATAAAGCTAGACCACCACTGCAATCTACACCACCTCTCAATTTTTACTACCACATTTTCAGTGCACAATCTTGTCGCAATCAACATGAGTGGCAAAATGACAGATGCTGGTGGAAAGGGGAAGAGGCGTGGTGGAAAAGGCAAAAAAGGTTTTGTCCGTGGGGAAGGTGGCAAAGCTCCATTATCATCTGCTGAAGATAGACCATCTACTAGCAAAAGTAAGATGTCTACTACTTATTGTGGACAATCCGATGTGCTTCCTTTTTTACGGACACGAACAACAGGAACAAAGGTAGATGATGGCCAAAAAAGGAAAATGCTTGAATGGATCTCAAGTGGTCCAACAAGTGCCCTCTCAGCCACTTCAAGTACCGCATCCAAAAAACACCAGTCCTCTGAATTGTCATCCCAATCAAACTTGCTTTCTCCCAGCTCTGAAGTCTCCATCAGCCCTGCACAGTATGGTGGAACTGAGATGGCTGAGTCTGCAGAGCTGTTCAGTCACACTATAGCCTGGGAATCAGAGGTCTGCTCCCAAGCTACAGTGAGTACAGAACAGGAAATGGTCTGCAGTGATGCCCAGAACCTTTGTGACTCTGATTCAGGCCGTGAGGAACAAGTTTCTGAGCATAATGTTGACCCTTTGTCACAAACTGTAACACCTGTGGTTATAGACAATGAGGAACATACTGATGAAGATGAGACGCAGATACCCGATTGGGATGACAACTTAAATATTCTGTCAGGGCAAGAAGAGGCTCGGTCTGAGGGGGAGGGGAGTGCAAACACAACAATTGATGATGAAGTTCTAGATCCCACCTACTGTCAACCCACAGTCAGGCACTCGAGGAGGTCAACAGAGGTGGTGGAGGAGGATGCAACTGATGACGAAGTTACCTTGCGCCTTCCTGGACAGAGTCGGAGTACTGGTAGCCCGTCTACAACTGCATCCTCAGCCACCACTCTGCCTCTGAGCATTATTCGGGGTGGATCAACAGGTCGCATGCCCTCTAAGCCTTGCCTAGCCTGGTCCTTTTTTGACATAGAAAAAGATCGCCCAAATTATGTGATCTGTAAAATTTGTCATGGTTCTCTTAGTAGAGGTCAAAACCTCAGCAGTTTGACAACTTCTTCCATGAATCGTCACATGAATAAATATCATATGGCCCGGTGGGAAGCTCACCGTGCTGCAATGCGGCCTAGCAGAGCGAACCCTCCACCGCCTGCCCCTTCCAGTGCATCCGCGCGCTCGTCATCTTCTAGGACTGTGGGGACAGCTGTCACACCTGTTTTTCCACCCACAACTTCCACCACTGTAACCGCAACAGGCAGTTTGCTTGGTAGGTCGTCAGTTGGTTTGGAAGGGGAAACAAGTGAGTGTGTACAGCTCTCTCAGACATCGATAGCACCAACGTTGGATGAAGGCAACATCATGTCTCCGCCTGCACTTTCCTCACAAACCTGCATTTTTCCAGGGACACCCTACTCAACACCGTCTACACACAGCAGCCAGATCTCTGTCCCTCAGATGTGGTCAAATAAAAGGCCACTTCCTTCGACCCATGACAAAGCTAAGAGGTTGACTCTATCCCTCTGTAAGCTGTTGGCTACCGAAATGCTGCCTTTCCGCCTAGTGGACACACAGGATTTTAGAGACCTTATGTCTGTCGCTGTGCCCCAGTACCAGATGCCTAGTTGCCACTACTTCTCTAAGAAAGGTGTGCCCGCGCTACACCAGCATGTCGCACACAACATCACCGCTTCATTGAGAAACTCTGTGTGTGAACGGGTGCATTTCACCACCGATACTTGGACCAGTAAGCATGGACAGGGACGTTACATGTCGCTCACTGGGCACTGGGTAACTATGGTGATAGATGGTGAAGGGTCTGCTGCACAAGTCTTGCCGTCCCCTCGACTTGTGTGTCAATCCTCTGTCTGTCCAAGTTCCGCCACTGCTTCTGCATCCTCCACCTCATCTGGGTCCTCTACCTCCGCCCCAAGCCTGCCTGGTCAGGCCACCAGCGTTCCAACTGCGCAGAATGAATCACGCACCCCTCATTACTATGCTGGCAGCAGAGCGCAACGGCATCAGGCGGTCTTTAGCTTGACATGTCTTGGGAATAAGAGTCACACAGCTGAGGAGTTGTGGTCAGCTCTGCGGTCCGAGTTTAATAAATGGTTGTCTCCACTCAACCTGCAGCCTGGTAAGGCCGTGTGCGACAATGCTGCAAACCTGGGTGCGGCCCTTCGCCTGGGCAAGGTGACACACGTACCTTGTATGGCTCACGTGTTGAACCTTGTCGTGCAGCAATTTTTAACACAGTATCCCGGCCTAGATTGCCTTCTGAACAGGGCACGAAAACTGTCTGCTCACTTCCGCCGTTCAAGCGTCGCAGCTGAGCGACTTGCATCGCTCCAGAAGTCTTTCGGCCTGCCGGTTCATCGCCTGAAATGCGATGTGGCGACACGCTGGAATTCAACTCTCCACATGTTACAGCGACTGTGGCAGCACCGCCGTGCCCTGGTGCAATACGTCATGACGTATATCCTGGGCCAACGAGATGCAGAGGTGGGGCAGATCACCCTGATGGAGTGGTCTCAGATCAAGGACCTATGCACCCTTCTGCACAGTTTCGACATGGCGACGAATATGTTTAGCGCTGACAATGCCATTATCAGCATGACAATTCCAGTCATTTACATGCTGGAACACACGCTAAACACTATTCGGAGTCAGGGGGTGGGACAACAGGAAGGGGATGAACTACAGGAGGATTCATATGCGCAAGACACAACAACATCACCAAGGTCCAGACGTTCATCATCACCAAGGCGCCAGGCATGGGAGCATGGGGGACAGGGATCAACAAGGGCGCATGGTAGCAGGCGAGATGTTGAGGAAGGTGCAGGAGGACATGAAGAAATGGAGGACGAACTGTCCATGGACATGGAAGACTCAGCAGATGAGGGAGACCTTGGTCAAATTTCAGTTGAAAGAGGTTGGGGGGAGATGTCAGAGGAAGAAAGAACGGTTAGCACCTCTATGCCACAAACACAGCGTGGACTTGGTCCGCATGGCTGCGCAAGACACATGAGTGCCTTCTTGTTGCACTACCTCCAACATGACCCTCGTATTGTCAAAATTAGAAGTGATGATGACTACTGGCTTGCCACACTATTAGATCCCCGGTACAAGTCCAAATTTTGTGACATAATTCCAGCCATAGAAAGGGACACACGTATGCAGGAGTATCAGCAGAAGCTGTTACTCGATCTTAGATCCGCTTTTCCACCAAACAACCGTGCAGGTGCAGGGAGTGAATCTCCCAGTTGTAACTTGACAAACATGGGACGGTCTCGTCATCTTCAACAGTCTACACGTACCAGTAGGACCGTATCTGGTGCTGGTAACAGCAATTTTATGGAATCTTTTCATAATTTTTTTAGACCCTCCTTTGCAAGGCCACCAGAGACAACAAGTCTGACACATCGTCAACGGCTGGAGAGGATGATACAGGAGTATCTACAAATGAACATCGATGCCATGACTTTGCAAATGGAGCCTTGCTCATTTTGGGCTTCAAATCTAGAAAAATGGCCAGAGCTATCCAGTTACGCCTTGGAGATTTTGTCGTGTCCAGCTGCCAGCGTTGTCTCTGAACGTGTCTTCAGTGCTGCTGGGTGTGTGCTGACAGATAAGCGCACGCGTCTGTCCAGTGACAATGTGGACAGACTGACGTTCATCAAAATGAACAAGTCATGGATCCAGAATGAATTTACAACCCCTGTGTCATCCTGGGGAGAGTAAATGCTTGTGGATTTGGAATGTGCTTGATGCAAATCAAAACATCCTGTTTGCAACTAGGGCACAAGTGCTGCCACTGATGGGGTGGGTGTCTGTGTGGCCCAATTTTTTGAAAAAAGGGAGACTCCGCTTGGAGTAACCCTTGCTTGCTGTGTTTTTAAAAGAAGCCAAGATGAACAGAGCTGGGATCAGGAAAGACTTTGCTACCTACCCCGGTGTCATCCTGGGGACGGATAAGAACGGCGTATTTTGGAATGTGCTTGATGCAAATCTAGCTGTGAAGTGTACAACTAGGGCACAAGTGCTGCCACTGAATGGGTGGGTGTGTGTGGGGCACAATTTTTGGAAAAAAGGGAGACTTCGCTTGGAGTAACCCTTGCTTACATTGTTTTTAAAAGAAGCCAAGATGAACAAGTCATGGTTCAGCAAAGACTTTATCTACCTACCCCGGTGTCATGCTGGGGACGGTTAATTATGGCATATTTTTGAATGTGCTTGATGCAAATCTAGCTGTGAAGTGTACAACTAGGGCACAAGTGCTGCCACTGAATGGGTGGGTGTGTGTGGGGCACAATTTTTGGAAAAAAAGGGAGACTCCGCTTGGAGTAACCCTTGCTTACATTGTTTTTAAAAGAAGCCAAGATGAACAAGTCATGGTTCAGCAAAGACTTTATCTACCTACCCCGGTGTCATGCTGGGGACGGTTAATTATGGCGTATTTTTGAATGTGCTTGATGCAAATCAAAACATCCTGTTTGCAACTAGGGCACAAGTGCTGCCACTGATGGGGTGGGTGTCTGTGTGGCCCAATTTTTTGAAAAAAGGGAGACTCCGCTTGGAGTAACCCTTGCTTGCTGTGTTTTTAAAAGAAGCCAAGATGAACAGAGCTGGGATCAGGAAAGACTTTGCTACCTACCCCGGTGTCATCCTGGGGACGGATAAGAACGGCGTATTTTGGAATGTGCTTGATGCAAATCTAGCTGTGAAGTGTACAACTAAGGCACAAGTGCTGCCACTGAATGGGTGGGTGTGTGTGGGGCACAATTTTTGGAAAAAAGGGAGACTTCGCTTGGAGTATCCCTTGCTTACATTGTTTTTAAAAGAAGCCAAGATGAACAAGTCATGGTTCAGCAAAGACTTTATCTACCTACCCCGGTGTCATGCTGGGGACGGTTAATTATGGCGTATTTTTGAATGTGCTTGATGCAAATCAAAACATCCTGTTTGCAACTAGGGCACAAGTGCTGCCACTGATGGGGTGGGTGTCTGTGTGGCCCAATTTTTTGAAAAAAGGGAGACTCCGCTTGGAGTAACCCTTGCTTGCTGTGTTTTTAAAAGAAGCCAAGATGAACAGAGCTGGGGTCAGGAAAGACTTTGCTACCTACCCTGGTGTCATCCTGGGGACGGTTAATTATGGCGTATTTTTGAATGTGCTTGATGCAAATCTAGCTGTGAAGTGTACAACTGGGGCACAAGTGCTGCCACTGAATGGGTGGGTGTGTGTGGGGCCCAATTTTTGGAAAAAAGGGAGACTCCGCTTGGAGTCACCTTGCGGTGTTTTACATGACTTTAGAAGGGCGTGCCATGCCTATATCTGTGTCTCCTCCTCTTTTTCCTTGTCCAGCTCTTTTGTTTTTGCATAAGTATATGTCCTTGTCACTTTCCCATGTGTTTGTGTTGTGTTGTGAGTTGTTTGTGACCTTTTGGACACCTTTGAGGGTGTTTTCTAGGTGTTTTTATGTGTTTGTGATTGTCTGCCATTGTTTCCTATGCAGTTCGAGTTCGGTTCGTCGAACGTTCGACGAGCCGAACTCGAACGGGACCTCCGTACGGCGAACCGACCTCGAGCCGAACCGGGACCGGTTCGCTCATCTCTACTAAAGAACTTATACAGATTATTTTGACAGTAATGATCAGCATTTTACAGGTAGTCTTCATACCAGCATTATGGTCTGTAGACAAATATCACTTATAATATTAATGATTTATTATAGATGTCCAATTTGCTTGTAAAAAATATTGTCGGTCTGGCATTTTTTGATAAGCTGTCCAGAAAAAATAACTCAAGTTGGAAACCCTGATGAAGCCAAGCAGCAGTACAGGAGCTGTGTCACCCTGAGAGCTGTGCCACTTATTTGCTTTTGGATTATGAAGATGAATCAGAGCCACGTGCTGAGGGTTTTTTTTTCTTTTAAATGAAATTGGACTCCAGAGCACAGCTCCTCCTTTCTTTTCTGTCTGACTGCTGAAGTCTCACACACTCCAGGGAAAGTAAACTCTAGACATCAGGATGGCTGCTAACCGGAGGTCGAGAATGAGGAGAAGAAGGGGACGCACCGTACACTCAGGGGTAAGAGGACGGCAATTCGGAAGTTAAATTATGTGTTATGTCTGCCAGCTTCAATAATGGCAGAAAGCAGCAGTGAGAAATATGATGCAATGATTTGGCAATTTCCTGTACAGGGATACAGCAATGTCTACGAGGATGAATTGGCTCAGAAGTTGTCATCCAGTTCTTACGAAGAGCAAATAGATGTCTACTATCGATCTCTGACATTGCAAATACTTAACTATTGTGTAGAGCTGTGTTCTATGACTTTTGCCTGAACTTATTTTACTATTGTGGGCTTGTCTCATATATATTGAGTATAGGTGATGCATCTGATTACTGGGGATCCCACAATCACAGCACCCATTGATTTCCAAAAAGATAGGTTCTATGTTCCTCGTTGAATGGTGCACAGATTGACGCTGACGTTCTAGTCATTGTTTGTGAAGATAGGCAAGTGCTAAACTGAACTCAACCGGTACTTATTGACAATAAATCGATTCGCAACATGCATGTGTTACAGTAACTTCATTTAAAGGGAACCAACCCGCAGGATTTTCATATATAAAGTAAAGTCAGTGCTATACTGGCTCTAGGATGCTGAATGTAAGCATAGCTTTTGTTCAGAGATTGTAAGTTTTATTTCAGAAATATGTTCAAGTAAGGTTCCAGCAATGCACTGCTATTTGATTGATAGCTGCTACAGAATATCTAATAGGTGGGTCAGGTTTTGCTATCTATTCCCGCCCCTTTCTGCTGCCTGGCAGTGGTAGATACTCCTTCCAGGGCTGTTCATTATTGCTCATACATATTCAATGCTTCCTCCGCCCATCGACAGTCCTAGGAACTGTGATTGGTTGCAGTCAGACAGCATACCCACCCTGAGTGGCAGCATATCTCACTGTAAACTGGTGTAAAAATAAATAAGTAAATAAAAAAATTGGCATTGGGTCCCCCCATATTATGATTCCCAGTACAGACAAACCATACGAATACAGACTGCAGTCCCAGCCATGTGCTTATCTTGGCTGTGTACCAAAATAAAAGGGACCACAGTTTTGTAAGTGAAAAGAAATAACCACAAACATCGGAAAAATCCTTTATTTGAAATAAAAAATAATAAAAAGCACCCTCTTTCACCACTTTATTAACCCCCAAAACACCCAGGTCCTACGTACTCCACACAATGCTATTTTTAGGCTCTTGGGGTCCAGTAAACATAGGCCTGTCAAGCCTGAGAATACCAGCTCCCAGCTGTCAGCTTTATTATGGCCATGTATCAAAATTGGGGGGGACCGCACGCCGTTTTTTTACATTATGTATTTAAATAATTAAAAAAAAAGAAGCTGCATGCTGTTCCTCTTATTTTGATACACAGCCAAAATAAGTGCACGGCTTGGGCCTGCAGCCTGTAGCCATATGCTTTATCTGTACTGGGTATCATAATATTGGGGGACCCTACACTCTTTTTTTTAGAGTGCTGTATAAAAGAGCCCAGGCAGCTCTGTAGAATGTAAAAACATCTTTATAATACTCACCTAGGGGGCGGTCCAGTCTGATGGGTGTTGCTACTCTCGTTCCTGTGCCTCCTCCATTTTGTGCGATCGTCTTCCTCCTTCCCAGCCGTGTGATAACACGTCCTGCGTCATTCACACAGAGGACTCCTTTGTGCTCTTGCGCACGCGCACTTTTCTTTTCCCTGAGGGCTGAGGGCAGATCAAACTATTGTAGTGTGCATGTGCGGGAGGTCCTTGACCTTTTCTCATGCCTGCAGTAGCAAAATGGCTGCCTCTGTGTGGATGTTTCAACCCCAAAGTAGATAGGCTATGAATATAAAATTCCTGACAGTATAAAATTCCTGACAATCCCTTTTAAGAGGAACACAAGATCTTCATTGTCATGATAGATGGTGGTTCAAGAGTAATTGCTACATCCTTAAAAAGGGTGTCTGGCCACTTAAACAAGTAATATATTACTGATCCATCAAGAGTTAAAGATTGCAACGGTTGTCCACTACTTGGGCAACCTCTTCTTATTCCCCATGTTTGACCTCATTAATAGTGAAGGGTGGAATCTCAGATACCTGGGATCGACGGGTCTAACCAGTATTTTTTTTTTAAAAAAAATCTGGTTCCGGCCTGGAATTGATCCCAGATTTCTGGCCGGATGCCAGTCCTTATATAAGTCTATGGGGTCCAGAATCCAGCGCTTAATATTTATGATATAAGGGATAGGGAGATTGGAGCAGGTACGTTATACTTACTAATCTCCGCTCAACTCCAATGCTACTTCCGGGGACGCTCATTATCACTCATAAATATTCATATAAATAATATAATCATATAAATAAATAAAAAAAAATTGGTATAGGGTCCTAACATATTATGATACCTAGCACAGAAAAAGCATACAACTACAGGCTGCAGCCCCCAGCTGGGTGTGTATCTTGGCTGTATACCAAAACAAGAGGGACCACATGCGGCTTTCTAACAAAAAAAAAAAGTTGAAATAAATAATATAAAAAATTAGCATGCGGTCCCTCCAATTTTGATGCTCAGCCATGATAAAACCGACAGCTAGGAGCTGGTATTCTCAGGCTGGGGAGGCCCATGGTTATTGATGAATGTGACTAAAGGGGGCTTTACACGCTGCGATATCGGTACCGATATCGCTAGTGTGCGTACCCACCTCCATTCCTTGTGCGACATGGGCATATTGCTGCCCATCGCGCACAAAATCGCGCACCCCCGTCACACGGACTTACCTGCATAGTGACGTCGCTGTGACCGGCGTACCACCTCCTTTCTAAGGGGGTGGTTTGTTCGGCGTCACAGCGACGTCACTAAGCGGCCGCCCAATCAAAGCAGAGGGGTGGAGATGAGCGGGAAGAACATCCCGTCCACATCCTTCCTTCCTCATTGCTGGCGGGACGCAGGTAAGGTGAGGTTCCTTGTTCCTGCGGTGTCACAAGTAGCGATGTGTGCTGCCGCAGGAACGACGAACTACATCGCCCAAGCATCAGCAACGATAATTGGGAAGAGGGGGGAACATGTCACCGATGAGCGATTTTGAACGTTTTTGCGACGATTCAAAATCGCTCATAGGTGTCACACAACGAGATCGCTAAAGTGGCCGGATGTGCGTCACAAATTCCGTGACCCCAACGAGATCGTTTTAGCGATATCGTAGCGTATAAAGCCACCTTAATAGGTGACAATAGACATATTCTTCCTCAAAATTAGATATGAAACAATTTGCATAAGGAGGGGCCACACTGGACCCAATGGCTGTCTCCGAGGCCAAATAGAAATCAATTCTCATGTAATGTTTTGAAGTAGATCAGTAGATAAAGAAACTTACATTGATGTCAATGTAGAAGTGTTGTGTAATGTTTGTGTAACAGCAAAAAGTCCACTTTTATGTTGAATATTAAACTTTAGTCCATTGCAAACATGGGGTTCACTGTGGACATTTTTGTGGTGGGCTGTGTTGCAAACCATCATTGATCTAAATCATGTTTTATGATTTGGCAAGGAACCAGATATATATATATATATATATATATATATATATATATATATATTACATATATATATATATATATATATATATATATATATATATATATATATATATATACAGTTAGGTCCAGAAATATTTGGACAGTTACACAATTTTCGCGAGTTGGGCTCTGCATGCCACCACATTGGATTTGAAATGAAACCTCTACAACAGAATTCAAGTGCAGATTGTAACGTTTAATTTGAAGGTTTGAACAAAAATATCTGATAGAAATTGTAGGAATTGTACACATTTCTTTACAAACACTCCACATTTTAGGAGGTCAAAAGTAATTGGACAAATAAACCAAACCCAAACAAAATATTTTTATTTTCAATATTTTGTTGCGAATCCTTTGGAGGCAATCACTGCCGTAAGTCTGGAACCCATGGACATCACCAAACGCTGAGTTTCCTCCTTCTTAATGCTTTGCCAGGCCTTTACAGCCGCAGCCTTCAGGTCTTGCTTGTTTGTGGGTCTTCCCGTCTTAAGTCTGGATTTGAGCAAGTGAAATGCATGCTCAATTGGGTTAAGATCTGGTGATTGACTTGGCCATTGCAGAATGTTCCACTTTTTAGCACTCATGAACTCCTGGGTAGCTTTGGCTGTATGCTTGGGGTCATTGTCCATCTGTACTATGAAGCGCCGTCCGATCAACTTTGCGGCATTTGGCTGAATCTGGGCTGAAAGTATATCCCGGTACACTTCAGAATTCATCCGGCTACTCTTGTCTGCTGTTATGTCATCAATAAACACAAGTGACCCAGTGCAATTGAAAGCCATGCATGCCCATGCCATCACGTTGCCTCCACCATGTTTTACAGAGGATGTGGTGTGCCTTGGATCATGTGCCGTTCCCTTTCTTCTCCAAACTTTTTTCTTCCCATCATTCTGGTACAGGTTGATCTTGGTCTCATCTGTCCATAGAATACTTTTCCAGAACTGAGCTGGCTTCATGAGGTGTTTTTCAGCAAATTTAACTCTGGCCTGTCTATTTTTGGAATTGATGAATGGTTTGCATCTAGATGTGAACCCTTTGTATTTACTTTCATGGAGTCTTCTCTTTACTGTTGACTTAGAGACAGATACACCTACTTCACTGAGAGTGTTCTGGACTTCAGTTGATGTTGTGAACGGGTTCTTCTTCACCAAAGAAAGTATGCGGCGATCATCCACCACTGTTGTCATCCGTGGACGCCCAGGCCTTTTTGAGTTCCCAAGCTCACCAGTCAATTCCTTTTTTCTCAGAATGTACCCGACTGTTGATTTTGCTACTCCAAGCATGTCTGCTATCTCTCTGATGGATTTTTTCTTTTTTTTCAGCCTCAGGATGTTCTGCTTCACCTCAATTGAGAGTTCCTTAGACCGCATGTTGTCTGGTCACAGCAACAGCTTCCAAATGCAAAACCACACACCTGTAATCAACCCCAGACCTTTTAACTACTTCATTGATTACAGGTTAACGAGGGAGACGCCTTCAGAGTTAATTGCAGCCCTTAGAGTCACTTGTCCAATTACTTTTGGTCCCTTGAAAAAGAGGAGGCTATGCATTACAGAGCTATGATTCCTAAACCCTTTCTCCGATTTGGATGTGAAAACTCTCATATTGCAGCTGGGAGTGTGCACTTTCAGCCCATATTATATATATAATTGTATTTCTGAACATGTTTTTGTAAGCAGCTAAAATAACAAAACTTGTGTCACTGTCCAAATATTTCTGGCCCTGACTGTATATATATATACACAGCTTTGGCAAAAATTAAGAGACCACTGAAAATTGTCAGTTTTTCTGATTTTTCTCTTTATAGATATATTTTTGAGTAAAATGCAAATTGTTCTTTTATTCTATAAACTACTGACATCATGTGTCTGAATTCCAAGCAAATTATTTAATATTTATTTTCTGAAAATGAGAAATGGTCAGAATAACAAAAAAAATGCTTTGCTTTCAGACCTCAAATAATGCAAAGAAAACAAGTTCATAATCATTTCGAAACAATAATACAGTACTAATAATGTTTTAACTCAGGAAGAGTTCAGAGAAGTCAATATTTTGTGGAATAACCATGATATTTAATCACAGCTTTCATGAATCTTGGCATGCTTTCTACCAGTCTATCACATTGCTTTTGGGTGACCTTATGCCGTTCCTGGTGCAAAAATTTAAGCAGGTTCTTCTTTGTTTGATGGCTTGTGACTATCCATCTTCCTCTTGATTAAATTGTAGAGGTTTTCAATGGGTTCAGGTCTGGAGATTGGGCTGGCCATGACAGGGTTTTGATGTGCTGGTCCTTCCTCCAGACATTGATTGACCTAGCTGTGTGGCATGGTGCATTGTCCTGCTGGAAAAAGCAGTCCTCAGAGTTGGGGAACATTGCCTGAGCAGAAGGAAGCAGTTTTTCCAGGATAACCTTGTATGAGGCTTGATTTATACGTCCTTTGCAAAGTTTAATCTGCCCAATTCCAGCCTTGCTGAAGCATCCCCAGCTCATCACCGATCCTTCACCAAATTTCACAGTGAGTGCAAGACACTGTGGCTTGTACGCCTCTCCAGGTCTCCATCTAACCATTAGATGACCAGGTGTTAGGCAAAGCTGAAAATGACACTAATCAGAGAAGATTACCTTACTCTAGAAATTGGGCAGGCTTGCTGACTCCTTGTTTCTCTGTGTGTGTTTCCATGTGTGCTTTGCAACTACCTTCAAGTTTGTGTTGGTCCTCTCGGCTTTCGCGACCCTTGGTGGTGGTAGCTTGTCAGAACGCATAGCCTGACAGTACATATAGCCTGACAGGTGCTAAATAATTCAGAAAAAAACTACAATGGTCTGCTTTATGTTGTTGATTTTGTTAAAAGCAGATTAAAATGTTCAACACGATCCTGAATTACGTTTTGGCCTGCTTTATGGGTAGAGTTTAAAAGAAATCATCTGTCAGTAGTATTTCACTCCCCAACCTATTAATATGTGAATGCAGCGCTTTCAAAGAGAAGTCCAGCAATATCTTTACGTGGCCAGTCTGTTCTTCCATTACTGACAAATCAGCGTTTGAATTGATATGCTAATTAGGATATACATCTGAAGCCTCTGTCACTCCAGCTCTATTCCCTGCTCAGCACTGCTTCTTCCTGTTTAACTGACACCTCCTTTTACTGAACTCGCACACCATAACGACTGTTAGTGAGGCAGGAGGAGGTGGCACTGGGTAGGTAATAGAGCTGGAGTGACAGAATTTTGTGGCCTACAGCCATGTTTGCATATTAATTCAATCACTGTTTTTTCAGTTAAAAGCACTGACTGCCCTTGTAAAGGTACTACAGGACTTACCTTTGAAGCTACGTACACAAATAAATAGTTTAGGGGGTGAAATCCTGCTGACAAATTCCCTTTAAAGTTTATTGTATTCTGTGCCAACAGGCTCCTATGATGTCAATGCAGTACTATCAGTAATATTAGGATCGGACTGAGGGATTAGGCTAGGCTAGAAATGTAGTAGGACATGCATTAGACCTTATTAATGATGGGCGAATAGTAACTATTCATGTTTGGATTATTCATAACGAATCCCAAAGTACTATTCTGGGTGTGTTAGAGTTCTCAATTACCATAGTTCCCCTATGTAAAATAGCAGCTATACTCTTATCCAGTATGTGTGCTGTTTCAGCAATGTTGGCATATGTTCTCCCTGGGCTATGTAACATTTTTATATCTCTCAAGCCCAGCATCCACTTCCACCTCACTTTCGGCAGTTGACACTGACACCCGGAAGAAGTGAGAGCATACTGTTGGTCTCAGACTTCCTGCAGATTCAGTTAATTCCAAAAGAAGTGAGAGGGAAGCGGCCGGTAATTCGTTTCAGGGCTCCAGAGATATAAACATGTTATGCAAACCCAGGGAGAGCATTCACTAATTTTGTTGGAATGGTACCTGCACTGGAGGTGAGTATAGGTGCTATTATTTTACATAGGGGAACTATGATGATCAAGAAGGGGTTGACCGAGTAGGTGATAACCCCTTTAAAGAAAAATTCCCAATGATTTTTTTATTAGCTATTCCTGTGTAAATGTATATGTAATATAGTGTGGGCTAAATTACTCACCGATCATCGTATTTCTAGTTTTCTAGCGCCTCTATGGTCCTTTTCTGATTCACATGACCTTTATTCTAATGCGCGAGATCATGCTGGGGTTAATTTGTGAGTCGGAAGGCACTTTTATGAGGTAAGTTTATGGAGCATCAGAACGAGGTTCCCAAGGCTCACATTGTCTAAGTGACTTTCGGCTCACACATTAATCCAGTGTAAGCCAACAAGTTGGAAGTTCAGTTATATGACTCAGAAGACGACCAGAGGGGTGCTGGAAATTGGAAAAGGCAGTGATAAATGAGTAAATTAATGCACCTACACTACATTTCATACACATATACAGTGCCTACAAGTAGTATTCAACCCCCTGCAGATTTAGCAGGTTTGATAAGATGCAAATAAGTTAGAGCCTGCAAACTTCAAACAAGAGCAGGATTTATTAACAGATGCATAAATCTTACAAACCAACAAGTTATGTTGCTCAGTTAAATTTTAATAAATTTTCAACATAAAAGTGTGGGTCAATTATTATTCAACCCCTAGGTTTAATATTTTGTGGAATAACCCTTGTTTGCAATTACAGCTAATAATCGTCTTTTATAAGACCTGATCAGGTCGGCACAGGTCTCTGGAGTTATCTTGGCCCACTCCTCCATGCAGATCTTCTCCAAGTTATCTAGGTTCTTTGGGTGTCTCATGTGGACTTTAATCTTGAGCTCCTTCCACAAGTTTTCAATTGGGTTAAGGTCAGGAGACTGACTAGGCCACTGCAACACCTTGATTTTTTCCCTCTGGAAACAGGCCTTGGTTTTCTTGGCTGTGTGCTTTGGGTCGTTGTCTTGTTGGAACATGAAATGACGACCCATCTTAAGATCCTTGATGGAGGACCGGAGGTTCTTGGCCAAAATCTCCAGGTAGGCCGTGCTATCCATCTTCCCATGGATGCGGACCAGATGGCCAGGCCCCTTGGCCGAGAAACAGCCCCACAGCATGATGCTGCCACCACCATGCTTAACTGTAGGGATGGTATTCTTGGGGTCGTATACAGTGCCATCCAGTCTCCAAACGTCACGTGTGTGGTTGGCACCAAAGATCTCGATCTTGGTCTCATCAGACCAGAGAACCTTGAACCAGTCTGTCTCAGAGTCCTCCAAGTGATCATGAGCAAACTGTAGACGAGCCTTGACATGACGCTTTGAAAGTAAAGGTACCTTACGGGCTCGTCTGGAACGGAGACCATTGCGGTGGAGTACGTTACTTATGGTATTGACTGAAACCAATGTCCCCACTGCCATGAAATCTTCCCGGAGCTCCTTCCTTGTTGTCCTTGGGTTAGCCTTGACTCTTCGGACAAGCCTGGCCTTGGCACGGGTGGAAACTTTCAAAGGCTGTCCAGGCCGTGGAAGGCTAACAGTAGTTCCAAAAGCCTTCCACTTCCAGATGATGCTCCCAACAGTGGAGACAGGTAGGCCCAACTCCTTGGAAAGGGTTTTGTACCCCTTGCCAGCCTTGTGACCCTCCATGATCTTGTCTCTGATGGCCTTGGAATGCTCCTTTGTCTTTCCCATGTTGACCAAGTATGAGTGCTGTTCACAAGTTTGGGGAGGCTCTTAATTAGTCAGAAAAGGCTGGAAAAAGAGATAATTAATTCAAACATGTGAAGCTCATTGTTTTTTGTGCCTGAAATACTTCTTAATACTTTAGGGGAACCAAACAGAATTCTGGTGGTTTGAGGGGTTGAATAATAAATGACCCTCTGAATAAACTTTTCACTATTTAAAAAAAAAAAAAGAAATAACATTCTTTTTTGCTGCAGTGCATTTCACACTTCCAGGCTGATCTACAGTCCAAATGTCACAATGCCAAGTTAATTCCGAATGTGTAAACCTGCTAAATCTGCAGGGGGTTGAATACTACTTGTAGGCACTGTACACAAGTTTAATTGAAACAAAAAAATCATTGGTAATGTTTCTTTAAGGCCTGTTTCATATGTCAGTGTAAAACACAGACGTTTTTAACTGACATGTTAAAAACGCATATGTCCTTCCGTGTGTCGTGATGCACGACACGTGTGTTCTCCATGAGATATCCGTGATCCATGACCCATGAGAGCACATGTAGATCAGGTATTTCAAACTCACTGGTCCACACTCGTGCTGTCCATGGTGCTGAATCTCCGTCTCTCCAGTGTCCGGCCGCCGCTGTCTCCATTCTGCAGCTACTTTCAGGTCGGCTGTGCAGTGCATAACTGCATATTCATGACCATTATTAGCCATGCTGGAAGCACTGACAGCGGCGGCTGAAGATAGCAGGGCTAGAGACAGGTGAGTTTAAAAAGTTTTTTAGTTTAGATGTACTTGTTTTTTTGGTATGTGTTTCACGGAACACACCACTGTGTGGTCTGTGGGACATCAGTGATGCCAGAAAAGAACAGACATTTATCCATGTGGTAATCACAGTCACGCATGTACGCCGCGCGGAGACACGGTCAGTTGAAAATCACTGATGTGTGCGCAGACTCATTGATTTTAATGGGTCTGCATATGTCTGTGATTCTGGTACATATAAAAACTAGCACATACATACCAGAATCACTGACGTGTGAAAGAGGCCTAAGGCTATGTGCGCACGTGTGCGCTCTGCACCGCACCTAAAAGGTGTGCTTCAGAACGCAGCTGAAAAGCTCCGTTCTGAAGCGCATGGTGCCTGCAGAGAATGTGCGCTCTGCCTGCAGCTCCTGCCATAGACAGAGCAGGGGCTGCCGGCAAAGCGCACAGAAGAAGTGACATGTCACTTCTTAGAACGCGCGCTTCGGGCAGCAGCCGAAGCGCTGCGCTCTAAGACGCCACGTGCGCACGGCCCCTGCACAATCTCCGTAGATTGTGCAGGGGACGCAGGATGCATGCAGTTACGCTGCGCTACAAAGCGCAGCGTAACTGCATGAATTATGCACACGTGCGCACATAGCCTAAGGCAGAAGTTATAAAGGAAGGTAGTTCATTTATGACTTCTATTAATTAGCCTGAAAGCTCACTGCATAGATTACAACCGATCTTTGAGGGTCTTAGCACAGTTGGATAATCTGTAATCAGCCTATTTTTGAGAGATGCTTCTCAACAAAAATCAGGTGTAAAACTTAACCAACCTTAAGAGCTTTACCAGCTACATGATTTGTGCCTATTAATTTAATGCACAAAATGGGTAATTTGCAAACCAAACATCAACAACCATACAGTAGTGCTAATTCCTGTAAACCTCGTATAAAAAGATCATCGATGCACTGTATATACTTTGTATTATAGTAGTTTTACACCACCCAACTTACAGTGTTAAACGACCATCGCTTTGCTGATCAGCAGTCGTTTAATAACCTGTTTAGACAGGTCAATGGCGCTTACAAGTAATAGATCATTCTGTGTGCATATACTCATTGTCCTCGGCAGCACATCTTGTTTACCTAGAACAAAGTGCTACCGAGAATGATGTTTTTCTTTTAACCAGCCAAAATGTTATTTGACCAGATAAATGTCCGTTTAGGTCATTTGTCATATAAGATAAACCAGTCTGTTAACACTACAAAAGTCACACAGAAAATATGGAAATCATTTCTCCAATTTTAGTGATATATTAGTGACACTGCATATTGAAAAAACTGGTGAAGCATTTACTCTTTTCTAATAACCGTACAATGCAATTTAACTATCCTGAAATATCCTTTTCTAGCCTTGTCCACTAATAAAAAGAAGTTTATAACTTTGCTTCCATGGTACAGTACTTTCACTAACCGGAGGTACATAAGGTTCCAGCTCTTATTGCAGTTAATGAATAACTATGTCTCTAAGATCACGCTGAACTTGTTTTAATTTGCAGCAGTGTCAGACTCGAAAACACAGGGCCCACCATCACTCGGGGCCCACCATCCAGTTTTATAGAAATAAGATAGCACAATGCCTGCAACAAAAAGGAGGACAGCGCTGTGTAGAAGACAAAGCATACAGAGATTTCTTTTTTTCTTATCACTATTTGGACTAGGGTGAATTTGATGGACTATGTTGGGCTGACTTGTGATCTAGTTGGTTCATAAAATGGTTAAAGATGGACGGTGTAGGGTAGTGTTTTTTCCTTTTAAATCAAGTATTTTTTATAACACTTTATTATAACATAAATAATGGAGTGATCTTACAGACACCTTTAAATTATTATGGCTGGGGCTTGGTGTCAGCCAGCATTGTCTTGTTGCCTCAAAATTGACACCTCCCGAATTTGATGTAGACCAAACTGGAAATCTGCAAAAAGTAAAAGCACTACAAAAACATGACAATATGAAGAATGAAAGAAATCTCTTGTATTTACTTTCACATGCTTTGTCATGACACAGAAACTGAAACAATAAAACAGATTGGATCACAGTCATCAATGTAACTGCTGAAGGTGAACTCCACTGCTCAACACAGAGCCACATACACCACACAGGATACATAAGAGGATCAATAACAAATGCATTCACCGCATTATCTTTCCCAAATGTATTTATAGATATCGGAAAAGGACAAGACACAATTAAAACACATGTACAGCAGAAAAAGTGCCACTGCAATAGAATGCAATACAGATAATAAGCTGCACACTAACCACTATAAAAATATAAACATGAAAAATGGTAAAGCATTACTGCTATAGGAATACTATGAAAAATGAAAAATACATTTAGCTGTCTGGAAAAAATGAAATACATGAAAAATGGTATTGCAAAAACCGCTATGAATAATTGAAAATAGTAGAGATGTTTAGCAAATGTATTGATCAATGCAAATGAGCCCGAAAACCAACGACAAGGTAATCTCTAATTTTAAGGGAAACTAACCTTAGTGCCTCTCTATATGCTATTAAAAATCTGCAAGTATGGGCAGGCAGGCTCCTGGCTATATAGAATCATGAATAGAGTCTGGTAATAGGGCAGGGTTCTTTGTTCTCAGTCAGAAGAAACTGCATGCTAATCAGAAAAAAGACTGACTGGAACACCTATGTGTGTGAATTAGGTGCTAGCCTAAAAATACATGACTATAATACAGATACAGGTAAAATATATCTTTGTACCGTGTTAGCCAGTAGAGATAAAAAGAAGTTTGTTTAAAAGAACTGAGAGTCCTCAGTAGTTGATACCTTTTAATGGCTAACTGAAAAGATGGTAATATATAGCAAGCTTTCGAGACTACTCAGGTCTCTTCATCAGGCTCAATATAACACAAAATCTGAAGAGTCACATATTTATACACAACAGGACATAAAATAGTGCAGTACAAAAAAAAAACAAAAAAAAACCCCAAGTTATGTGAAGCAGAACTATCACTATGGCAAGGGGGCAAACTGTTGTGTCCATAAATATTGATGTACAGTTAGGTCCAGAAATATTTGGACAGTGACACAATTTTCGCGACTTGGGCTTTGCATGCCACCACATTGGATTTGAAATGAAATCTCGACAACAGAATTCAAGTGCAGATTGTAACGTTTAATTTGAAGGTTTGAACAAAAATATCTGATAGAAATTGTAGGAATTGTACCCATTTCTTTACAAACACTCCACATTTTAGGAGGTCAAAAGTAATTGGACAAATAAACCAAACCCAAACAAAATATTTTTATTTTCAATATTTTGTTGCGAATCCTTTGGAGGCAATCACTGCCTTAAGTCTGGAACCCATGGACATCACCAAACGCTGGGTTTCCTCCTTCTTAATGCTTTGCCAGGCCTTTACAGTCGCAGCCTTCAGGTCTTGCTTGTTTGTGGGTCTTTCCGTCTTAAGTCTGGATTTGAGCAAGTGAAATGCATGCTCAATTGGGTTAAGATCTGGTGATTGACTTGGCCATTGCAGAATGTTCCACTTTTTTGCACTCATGAACTCCTGGGTAGCTTTGGCTGTATGCTTGGGGTCATTGTCCATCTGTACTATGAAGCACCGTCCGATCAACTTTGCGGCATTTGGCTGAATCTGGGCTGAAAGTATATCCCGGTACACTTCAGAATTCATCCGGCTACTCTTGTCTGCTGTTATGTCATCAATAAACACAAGTGACCCAGTGCCATTGAAAGCCATGCATGCCCATGCCATCACGTTGCCTCCACCATGTTTTACAGAGGATGTGGTGTGCCTTGGATAATGTGCCGTTCCCTTTCTTCTCCAAACTTTTTTCTTCCCATCATTCTGGT
The DNA here is from genome assembly GCF_048569485.1 of Anomaloglossus baeobatrachus. Lineage (NCBI taxonomy): Eukaryota > Metazoa > Chordata > Amphibia > Anura > Aromobatidae > Anomaloglossus > Anomaloglossus baeobatrachus. Next base: position 486,258,258 of record NC_134358.1, read on the forward strand.
ACAGGTTGATCTTTGTCTCATCTGTCCATAGAATACTTTTCCAGAACTGAGCTGGCTACATGAGGTGTTTTTCAGCAAATTTAACTCTGGCCTGTCTATTTTTGGAATTGATGAATGGTTTGCATCTAGATGTGAACCCTTTGTATTTACTTTCATGGAGTCTTCTCTTTACTGTTGACTTAGAGACAGATACACCTACTTCACTGAGAGTGTTCTGGACTTCAGTTGATGTTGTGAACGGGTTCTTCTTCACCAAAGAAAGTATGCAGCGATCATCCACCACTGTTGTCATCCGTGGACGCCCAGGCCTTTTTGAGTTCCCAAGCTCACCAGTCAATTCCTTTTTTCTCAGAATGTACCCGACTGTTGATTTTGCTACTCCAAGCATGTCTGCTATTTCTCTGATGGATTTTTTTCTTTTTTTTCAGCCTCAGGATGTTCTGCTTCACCTCAATTGAGAGTTCCTTAGACCGCATGTTGTCTGGTCACAGCAACAGCTTCCAAATGCAAAACCACACACCTGTAATCAACCCCAGACCTTTTAACTACTTCATTGATTACAGGTTAACGAGGGAGACGCCTTCAGAGTTAATTGCAGCCCTTAGAGTCCCTTGTCCAATTACTTTTGGTCCCTTTAAAAAGAGGAGGCTATGCATTACAGAGCTATGATTCCTAAACCCTTTCTCCGATTTGGATGTGAAAACTCTCATATTGCAGCTGGGAGTGTGCACTTTCAGCCCATATTATATATATAATTGTATTTCTCAACATGTTTTTGTAAACAGCTAAAATAACAAAACTTGTGTCACTGTCCAAATATTTCTGGACCTAACTGTAGTTCATAGATAAGCAGTGTGAAAGTTTTATTGACCTCTGATTGGGGTGTTTGGTCCGGGCTGTGATGCCCCCAGATGGTCTGAGGACACATTTCTTAATTGATGTAAAAAGACATAAATCCATGTGACACAGTCATTCCTGCTCTGAATGTGTCAAATAGAGACACATTATAATACTATAATACAGATAATAAGCTGCACACTAACCACTATAAAAATATAAACATGAAAAATGGTAAAGCATTACTGCTATAGGCATACTATGAACAATGAAAAATACATTTAGCTGTCTGGAAAAAATGAAATACATAAAAAATGGTATTGCAAAACTGCTATGAATATTTGAAAATAGTAGAGATGTTTATCCTATATAGCCAGGATGTCTGCCCACACTTGCAGATTTTTAATAGCATGTAGAGAGGCATTATGGGTAGGTTCACAAAAAATTGTCGTTGGTTTTCGCGCTCATTTGCATTGTTGCTTTACCAATTTTCAAGTTTATATTTTTATAGTGGTTAGTGTGCAGCTTATTATCTTTATTATAGTCATGTATTTTTAAGCTAGCACCTAATTCACATACATAGGTGTTCCAGTCAGTCTTTTTCTGATTACTGCAATAGAATGGACCCACCTAATCAATCCCATACCTAATCAATAATGCAGCATAGCTACTAATATAATCATAGAATACTACGTCAGTATACAGAGGCATTCAATGGCAATAAATAGACTTGTACAGGAGACTTTCATCCAGACCATGACTCGTATCATAAATTGATGTATATTTTTTATTGTTTGGTGGTGCAAACTCAGTAATGTCAGCAGCCCTATAGAGTATAATGGATACATATTCTATATGTAAAAAACATGCATTGAATATGTATGTGAAAATAAACATCTGAATCAGACAAACCTTAGGCAGAGACCACAGAACCCCAACATGTATCACCATCCCTCGAGTCCCCAGGGGCAGCGGGTCTACTGAAGGTTTGGTCTTCAATAATGGATATGGACATGGTGATAATTTACACAATTATTACATCAAGTAAATAATAACCTCCTGTAATTCTTACCTAGTATAGGTTGGTCTTATGGAGACCTGCACATGAATCAGCCTTTACAAGAAGGTACCAGTACTTCCAGGGTCATCTCCATCTCTTTGATTCGGGGTTGTGAAGCAATGTCGGCTGATCTGATCATTTATCGATCCAGTATCTAACAGCAGGTTTTAACAAGTGCCAGTGCAAACGTTTGTGAACCCGGCCCCACCCAATAGCCAGTCCACATTATACGCATATATAGCCTGGGTCTCAGCTTCCCATACACGGTAAGTTTTTTAACTGCATGAGAGGACACACACAAGCTAGGGACCCCAACGTAGAGAAATACTTTGGCGTAGTGTTGGGGCTCTATTGCATTGATCAATTCAGTAGCTAAATTTCTCTTTATTCATATGTTCATGGCAGTAATGCAGATTCCATTTTCATATTTTCATTTTTACATATAGCTATTGGATTTTTCATGTTAGTATTCACACAGCAGTTTCTGCTTTTCATATATTCCCCTTACATAGTCACTGGTGTATAAAATAAATGAATGTGATCGGTGATCGGTAAAGGGCGAAAAAAAAATCAAAAATCTAGAATTGTAATTGTGGTTTTTTTTGGTTGCAATACAATGCAGTAAGAGGTGATTAAAACATCACATATGTACCAAATTGGTATAATTAAAAACGTCAGCTCTGGATGCAAAAAATAAGCCATCACTGAGCCCCAGATCCCGAAAAATGAGAACGTTAGGGGTCTCGGATAATGACGCCAAAACTGCAATTCTTTTCTTGACAACTTTCTGATTTTTTTTTTTTACCACTTAACTAAAAAAATATATATGTTTGGTATCTATGAACATGTACTAACCTAAGGAATCATACTGCCAGGCGTGTTTTACGAAATAGTAAACATGTTAAAAAAATTTAAAAACACCAATGTACAATTCCATTTTTTTGCAATTTCCCCATATTTGCAATTCTTTTCCAGTTTTCCAAAACATACAGCTGTCAGTGTGAATGTGAACATGTGTATATGAAGCAGTCAAAGTGTGTAAATGTGTATACAGAGTATAAATGTATATTCTCATGTCTAATCAGTGTATAGCCATCAATGTGAGTGAGGGGAGCCCTCATTCAGTAAAGGATAATACGGATACTTTATTATTTTATGTGTATAAAAGACACATAATTACAAGGAGGCCTCAAGGTGTAATACAAATAACTCCAAGATAATATATCAATTAATACAGTACTGAACAGGGTTGATTCCAATAAATATATGATAATTGTATCAACAAATTCTCCAGTCAGAAATTGACATACTATTTTGCATGCGGATGATAATTTCAACAATTTATAAAAGCAGGCATCAGGCAAGATAAGTTGCATAAAAATATTAGCAAGTAGTCAAAGGCATAATTACCAAAAGTAAGTTGGTAATTATGCCTTTGACTACTTGCTAATAATATAATAGACACTGTGTCTGCAAACTGAGGTTCTGATCTGGCACAAATCCTAATGGGCACTTTGCACACTACGACATCGCAGGTGCGATGTCGGTGTGGTCAAATTGAAAGTGACGCACATCCGGCGTCACAGGCGATATCGTAGTGCGTAAAGCCTTTTTGATACGATTAACGAGCACCAAATCCTCGTAATCGTATCATCGGTGTAGCGTCGGTCATTTCCATAATTTGGAAATGACCGATGTTACGATGTTGTTCTTCGTTCCAGCGGCAGCACACCTCACTGTGTGAAGCTGCAGGAGCGAGGAACATCTCCTACCTGCGTCCTGCGGCTCACACCGGCTATGCGGAAGGAAGGAGGTGGGCGGGATGTTTACCCTCCGCTTCTATTGGCCGCCTGCCGTGTGACGTCGCTATGATGTCGCACGACCCGCCCCCTTAATAAGGAGGCGGGTCGCTGGCCAGAGCAACGTCGCATGGCAGGTGAGTGCATGTGAAGCTGGTGTAGCGATAATGTTCGCTACGCCAACTATCACCATGATATCGCAGCTGCGACGGGGCGGGAACTATTGCGCTCGGCATCGCAAGCATCGGCTTATGATGTCGTAGTGTGCAAAGTGCCCCTAAGTCTTATGAAAAAGCTTGTTAAAGGGCAACTTTTTACTTTTAGGATAGCTACTTCCAATAGGTGGCACTAGAGTTTGTCTCCTTTCTCCCTGGAGAGACAATTTGAATATTTCACAGAGGAGCATTGCAGCTATCAGACTCCTCACTGACAGCCAGACTGGTTTGTCAGGTCTCCGCAAGGACAAAAGTTTTCCCCTTAGACTACATTAAATAATACACCAGACTTCAGCCAAAGTGTGTCTGTTCCAAACCTACAGAAGCAAAGGAGAGGGACCACCAGAGGATTGCCAGGTGGTTTGCTAGGCCAGTCCCACACTGATTTGGATTTTGAGTAAACCTTACTCTACTGCTTGGATTTAATATGTAACACATTGTAATAGAAATCACTGAATATAATGAAGTAATATTAACACAGTATAGACTGAAAGGTAACTTATAACTGAAAAAATTATATATATATATATATTTGTGTGTGTGTGTGTGTGTACGAACACTTAGTAGCATTTCTATCAAACATTAGTTTTTGACTGAATTTAGCCTCAGAATGTACAGTATCTACTATTTAACCTCCTTAGTGTCTTTTGGAAAGTAGGGATAGAAAGTAACACATTATTCCTTCGCTCTCTGATTTGTAGGGCTACATGAGATATTGATAGAATTGAATGGCAGAATTACTAGGAATGCGTGGTGTCACGTCAGCCATGAACTTTTGTAGCCTACATGGTCAGACATTCACACAAGGCCTCTATAAGCAGGAGGAGTTGACATGAGTTGTGTAACGCTTTCTTAGGCTATGTGCGCACGTTGCGTAAATTCATGCAGTTACGCTGCGCTTTGCAGCGCAGCGTAACTGCATGCGTCCTGCGTCCCCTGCACAGTCTATGGAGATTGTGCAGGGGCCGTGCGCACGTGGCGACTCAGAGCGCAGCGCTTCGGCTACTGCCGAAGCGCTGCGCAAAAAGAAGTGACATGTCACTTCTTTCCTGCGCTTTGCCGGCAGCTCCTGCTCTGTCTATGGCAGGAGCTGCAGGCAGAGCGCATGGAATCGGCGCTCACTACGGACATTTCTGCAGCGATCTAAAGCGCACATGTGCTCTTCAGATCGCTGCAGAAATATCTGCAGGGCTAGTACGCAACGTGCGCACATAGCCTTAGAAGTGCCGCCACTTTCTTCTAGTCTAGGAAGCATTACTGTATTGTTGTTGTTAATAGAGCTAGTTATAGGTCTGGGTTTTTTTTTACCTTTTGGTTCTTTAACAGAGTTGAACTATTTAAAAGAATGTTTCCTCAACAATAAGCAGATCACTAGATACTGGACTACCAGTACTCCCAACATCAGCTTAACTCTATGAACCCAACGTCACGTAGTCAATGCCCCTATAGTTATTACATAGGTGAAAGCAAACATTGCAGGGTGTCCATTGAAATCACTCCATAATTTACAGTAGCAGACACTCTTTGTAGCCTCTCTATACTTTGGTTAATGGATCTTGAACAGGATACTCCATTTTACAAAAAAAAATTGTATTCTCCAGAATACAGATTTTGCTCTATGCGAATTCAGCAATATTGCGGCCAGCTGTGGCCAACACTTTCTTGAACCACTGGGTTGGCAAAAGCTTAATAAAAATAAAATTCTAACCTACCACACACCTGTCCTGCCGCTCCCGCAGTCAGCCGTCTGGTCCTCGGCATCTCTTCATTTCTCTTTTCCCCATTGCACACATCAGCCTGCCTGACTCTATACCGGGTCTTCAGCATCAAGTCTCTAAAATCACTTAGTACTCGGCATCCATGGAGGCACTGAGTAGTCCTCTGATATCGTAAGAGCACTTAGCACAGTGAAGTCAGAAGCCTCCTCGGTGTCTTAAGACCCGGCATAGAGTAGCAGGCCTAAGAACATGCGTTTGATGGAAGAACACAAAAGGAAGAGGAGCGGAGGACCGGACGAGGTGCTGCTACATGACAGGTGAGCGGTGAGGTGAGTACTAATTTTCTTTTTATAATGTGTCCTACATCCTCCATTAATTAAGTATGCTCTTTCGTCCTGGAGAGCCCCCAAAGCATAATAAGGAATTTCCCTTTAGCAAATTGGTATTTTTGCACATTTGATCATCTCTACTCCTACTTATTAATGGAGAATTATTTAGGCAAGTGTTTTTTTTTTAAACCAGACTACAGTACTAAAGTTGCTGATAGCTTCTTCATTTTTTAGCTTTAATTATATTTTATAATATACAGAGAAAAGAAAATGTTATAGATATATAGTGAAACTTTCTTAGAAGGATATGTTTTTGAGATGGCAACTCCCAACACCTTAATCCAATCATGACTCCATATTGTAACTTTATGGCATGTTATAGCATTGAGTGTACGGAGACGTCCGGAGTGCCACACAATGGGCATCATCCTATAAGATCTCCTTCACATTGCCGTGTTTCTGGTCATGCGTCATCTGTTTTTTTGACAGATACCACATGTACCCATTATAACCAATGGTGCTGCACACATGTCCGTATTTTGATATGTACCAAGTGTCCGTGTGAACCACAAAGAGACAGGCACATATTTATCCAGCAGCACAGATGACTTGGATCAATACAAGTCATTGAAAAAAAAAGTACAGCACACGGATGGCATCCATATGACTTCCATGTGCCATCCGTGTGTTGTATGTGTTTTAAAGTGAAGGTTTAGGAGAAGCTTTGTGATATCTTTTTTTTAACCATATCAGAAAAACACGAATGACACTTTAATGGAAACCACTGATGACACCGGTAACGGTTTTACATGTACATTTTTTATACATTTTATATTTTGAAGAAGGCCATAGACTACAGTCTCCTCACATAGCTGAAGAAAGCATAGCAGTCCAAAGTCCATTTGGTACGTAGCCCAGACATCATTTGATATTGACAAATAATTAGCCAGATTACATAACTGACAAATTGCATCATCATAAATTAGATTATAACGAAGATGATAAAACAGAGACTTCAAATGAAATCGTACTTGGTCGAAAAGTTGTACTGGTTTGACCTGCCTTATAGATATTGTGTAAAATTATGTAACTGGGATATTTTCTTTGTTATTTTATGCTGAATACAAGGCAGAAATGTAAATCTACCAATTACCAAACATACATGTGAGATCAATTGTCTCTAAACACCTTAACCGCCTATTACTGCCATCATCTCCGACTCCGCCCTATGTGAGAAGAAGTCCAAATGTTCTACAAGTTAGGCCTAAAACACACTTCCGCAAAAAAACGTCCGTATGATACGGTCCGTTTTTCGGGTCCGTGTTCCGTTTTTTTTGGGGCGTTTCTCCGGTACGTATGGCATCCGTGAGATGGCGTATGCGAGCCGTGTGTGCGTGTGGAATGTCCGTAGTGACATATTTGTAACTTGGTTTAGGAGCAATGATTTGCAATAAGAGTAAATACGCACCGTGCACACTTCCGGTTCTGTCCTTTCACCTCGCTCTGACCCACTCTGGAGGTAACTTTCTGTACATATGTACTGTTTACAGTATACCATTGTACAGTACAGTATATACTACACAGCATGTCTATCAATTTGCATTTGTGGATATAGTATTGTACTTTCTTTCTACTAACCAATACAGCACATTGCTTGTACTGTAATCTGCCTGTGCAGTATTCCTGCCCCACATTTGGCTTAGTTCTGCCCTTATTTTGGGGAGAATAGACTTGGGGGGTGTTTTTTTGTGTATTGTACTAGAATACAGATTGTCATATTTATACACCATTTTTTCTTTCTATAGTGTACGTGCAGTTTAATTTGTTTTATATACTTTTACTGTACTGTCCGGTATTTTCTATCAGTGTACTGTGATAATTTTTATATGAATACAGTACATTATTTTGAATTACTGTAATAAGTTTATATAACTACAGTAAATATTTTTGAGTTGTGGAACGAATTGTCTGCTTTTCAATTATTTCAATTATTTCCTATGGGAAAATTCGCTTTGATATAAGAGTAACTTGGTTTAAGAGCACACACCCGGAACCAATTATGCTCGTAATCCAAGGTTCCACTGTATATATATTTTCATATATTTTCATCTTTTAAATTTTTGAAGTAACAAAAAAGGAAAATTGGTCAATGTAAAAGTTTGGGCACCCTGCATGGTTAGTAGCTAGTAGCACCTCCTTTTGGTTAGTATCACAGCTTGTTTTTTCCTTCCCTTCTTCCAAGAGCCATAACTTTTATATTTTTCCATCAATATAGCCATATGAGGGCTTGTTTTCTACGGGACGAGTTGTACATTTGAATGATATCATTCATTCTGCCCCCATATTGTACTGGAAAACGAAAAAAATTAAAAAAAAATCTGCAATTGCACAATAGTTTGCTTGTTTGTTTTTCTTTAATTTACTGTGTTAACTATTTTGAAAAACTGACCATTATGATTTCCCAGGCCAGTTCGTGTTCATAGAGACCAAATATGTATAGATTTTCTTTTATCTAAGTGGTGACAAAAATTCAGAAGTTTGTAAAGAAAAAAAAAAAAAGAATTGGGCTTTTGTCTCAGTTGTCCGAGACCCATATCGTTCTCTATTTTCGGTATCTGTGGCTCAGTGATGGCTTATTTTTTGTGTCTTGAGCTGGGGTTTTTAAGTATATCATGTTTGTGTAGATGCAAAGTTGTGATCGCCTTTTATTGCATTTTAATGCAATATTGCAGCAACCAAAAATCCATGATATTGGTTTTTGGAATTTTTTTATCGCTACACTATGTACCCATCAGCTTAATTGATTTTATATTTTGATGGATCAGGCATTTCTGAAAGCGGCAATACAAAATATGTGTATATTTTTTATCATTATTATTGTTTTATTTTCAATGTAGCAAAAAGGGGGGTATTTTAATTTTTAGGGGGTTTTTACATTTTTTTTTTTCACGTTTTTACTGATTTCACTATTTTATGTCTAGACAGTCCAATCACTGATGCTGATCAGAGTGATGTTTCAGCATCTCTCTGATTAGCAGAAAGGCTGTGTTCATGAGAGTGCCACTGCTCTGCCGGCATTCACAGAAACTGAGTCATGGCAGTGACAGGGGTCAACATCTGACCCCACGCTGCCATGGCAATCCACTGGCGCCACGTGACAACATCATGGGGTCGCTGATGGCGATGGGGAACGGTGCGATCATTGCCCTAGCGCATTACATTGCACTGTCAGAGTTTGCCTGGTATTCGGGGGGAGGTGACCTATAACGTGTACATATATATTTATATATATACAGTATGTCCTGTGTTGTGAAGGATTTCAAAGGAATATTCCCAAAACTATTTATATCTGCATATAGTCCCTTCAAAGTCAAGTACAGCAATATGTTTACCGAAACAGTTTGAGAAATCAGCATTTTAATTGATATGCAAATGAGGCTCTAGATCTGACTCCTCCATCAGTCCAGCCCCTTTTCCTAAAATCACACAGCAAAAAGGCTCTCAGTGAAGCAGGATGAGTTGCTGAGTAAAGAACAGAGCTGGAGTGACTGAGACTTTAGATAGCAATAGTTCTTCAGGGTCATCTGCATATCAATTCAAATGCAGATTTCTCAGTAATGGGCAACAAACTGGACAGGTAAAGGTATTGCTGGACTTGTTTTTATTATATGTACATATAAATAGTTTTGATGGGGGGGAATCTTGCTGACAGATTCCATTTAAGTTTATAAACACATTTCATAATGCTTACAACACAATAAAATGTATCATGATTATCTGAATTTTCATCACTGTATAACCAATTGTAGGATAACTGATGTGCAGTTTACTTGACACAGATGTTATTTATAGTCCAGAATAAAGGTCCTCAGGTTGTCCTACTTGTATATTACTTCCATACACTACACTCACAAGACAAATAAGGAATTTGTAAGATCAGTTTCATATGATTGTACATAGCTACATTTCAATGACTATAGTACGAGTGTATTCAGTAATGGTAACATAGCGCCATAATTTCACATGATATCACATTACTGATTTTTTAGCTATGACCATCTACATTCTAATGTGACTAATTCTAGATACCTCAATCTTCTTTATTCTACATAGTGGTTTTCTTGGTTGCTTCGCTTAAGTGAAATCGTGACTGAAGATAAGGACTCTGATACAGAGGTGAATAATGATTATCCTAATACAGAAATCTTACTAGAAGCAAAAGACACCAGCAGGTAAAGTACATAGAATTGCAAAAATTAGATTGTTATGATCAAATGAATGATGTACCCCTATCAAAGTTTTTATCTTCTTAATATAGTGCAATAGTACTGTATACTTACAATGCCTCATTTTGCCCTTCTACCCAGTTAATGCTTCTCTTTTCTCTGTTCTTTGTAGAAACAGGAGGTCTCTTTTTCCTGCATGAATCATTCCCCTCTTGAACTCCTGACCAAGCTGACCTTTGCAGTGAACACATAACTCATTTAGGGAAAAGAGACTTCCTGTTTCTATATAAAGCTTAGAAGGATTCAGCTAGTCTGCTTTTAATCACATGATGTTGTAAACCTAATGGAAAACAGAAGAATTAACTGGGTAGAAAAGCAAAATGAACAATTGTAAGTACATAGTGCTATAGAACGATGATTTCAATATATTAAGAGGATAAAAATTATAATGGGAGTGCTTTTTTAAGATAATTTTTTGCCAACTGTCAGGGCTTTATAAAGAATATGTCAGCAGGATTTCTCCCCCCAAACTATTTACATGTGCATGGAACTATTTCAAATACAGGTCCAACAATACCTTTACCTAGACAGTTATCTCATCCATTTGATATACAAATGAGGCTATAGATTTGAAGCCTCTGGCACTCCAGCTCTATTTCCCACTCAGCCCAGCATCCTCCTGCTTGACTGACAGCCTCTATGCTGTGCAACATCAGGCAAAGCAGCCATCAGTCAAACAGGAGGAGGCACCCTGGCTGAGGGGCGATCCAAACGTAATGATAATCAATAATAAACACAATGAATATATTAAAAAAATATATATTTTTCTACATAGTCTCCTAAAAAGTCTATACATTTAGTCCATCTCTTTTCTAAACTTAGAATTCCCTTCGAAAAAAATTCTTGATCTTGACCCTCAAAAAAATCCTCATCAGCGGTTATCACGTCGCTATTGTCGTCAAATTTCTTGCTCCGGAGGTGTTCCTTGAGGCAAGGAAAGAGAAAGAAGTCACTGGGGGCTAGATCTGGCGAATAGGAGGGGGTGTTCCACCAGTTCAAAGCCCGCTTCTTGAATGGCTGCCATGGCAACTGCAGCTTTGTGAGCCGCCGCGTTATCTTGGTGAAACAGCACTCCAGCCCGCAGTTTGCCGCTCCTTTTCTCCTTGATAGCCTCCCGCAATCTTCTTATTTGTTCTGCGTAGTAGGAGCCCGTAATAGTGGCTCCCTTCTCCGAATAGTCCACCATAATAATTCCTTCAGCGTCCCAAAAAACGGACGCCATAACCTTCGCTGCTGAGCTTGACACTTTGAATTTCTTTGGCGTCGGTTCGTCGGCTCATTTCCATGTCATCGATTGTTGTTTAGTTTCGGGATCAAAGTGGTGGATCCAGGTCTAGTCCATGGTCAAAAAAAGTGACAAAAAATTCTCCTTGTCTGCTTGGAACTTTTCGAGATTTGCTATTGAAATGTCAACTCGTTTCTTCTTTTGCTCGTCGGTTAACATTTTTGGCACCCAACGCGCGGAGACCTTTCTCATATGCAATTTTTTTGCAAGGATTCTTTGAATACTGCCATATGAGATCCCTGTGACCTCAGCTACATGCCTGATAGTCACTCTTCGATCTGCCAACACAACTTCAACTTTTTTCACGTTTTCTTCATTGAGGGACGTGGATGGGCATCCTTCATGATGTTCATCTTCCGTCGAGCAGAGGTATTTGATGACAGCTCTGAGCTCGTTTTTTTCCATTTTGATGTTCACTCCTCGGCAGTTCATATTCAAATGAATGTAGCTCTCGGGAATCGTGGCCTATTTAAGTGATTTTTTTTTCCCTGGACTAGTGGGTACCTAAGAGAGAAGAAAACATCTTATTTTCATTTATGTGTGCAATAGAAATAACCGATTATCATTACTTTTGGATCGCCCCTCGTATAGTTGGAGTGGCAGGCGCTGCCTCATTCCGTATCAATTCAAACTGATTTTTCAGTAATAATGGAGGAACATATGGAACATGCAAAGGTACAGCTGGACCTGTCTTTCATAGAGCTACAGAGAAATATTTTGGAGGTTGAAATCCTTACAGTTTTTCTTTTAAGTATTTGTACCAAGATTAAAAGTTATGGATAAAGGATAATGTTCTGATTGTTTGGATCCACTTGCTGCAAAACCCACCTTTTCTGAGAACAGAGATTTAAACAACCCCATATAAATTAATCAAAGGTCCGGCATGCACATTTTTGCTCCATTCATTCTCCATTGAACTCCCTATTGTCAGATATACTCATTGGAGTAATAATTCCTCTCTTATTATCTATTTGTTTATTTGACCTGAAGAATATACGATATATTTTTTTAAGATAAATCTAACATTTTACTATAAATGTAAAAATATAATAAAAGTTTATTTCTTCCATACATAATACATCAGTAAACATATGTCAAATACATGATATGAAAAAGAGCTAATGTCTAATCTAAATAGGCTCTGGTCAACTATCTATGTGATTGAATAACAAGTCCTGTAATGTTTTATTTCTAGTGATGATGGAGAAAATAAACCAAAAGAAAAACCAAAGATGGTTGGGTCATTAGAAATTGTAAGTCAATTCACAAAGCTCATTTATAAGATTGTTGTTTTCAGAACTATGTTAATAGGAATCATTAAAAAGCTTATTATGCTGACCATATGTTCTACAGGTATTATTGCTTTAAAGGATGAGGAATTACACAGTTTTAAGAAAAAGATTAATAATAACTTTGAATCCATTGATCTAAACATTTACTGACCGCAATCATTGCTAGATCAGTCCCATAGGCTATCCTTTATTTAATGAGACCACCCACTGAATGTCTAAACCAATAAAATTAGGAATGAGTAAAGTCTACGGTTAATGTTTAACATAAAATTATAGACTGCTGAGACCCCAACAAACCCATAACTGATTGTCCCATGTAATGAAAAATCAGACTCCGGTATATAAAAAATCTCTTTATTTGGAGATTTAATAACCAAATCTCATCTTTTAGTGGATGGTGGTTGGTCACAGCCCAAAATATTAATATAAAACCAGTGAAATAAACTACAGTAAACCAGTACAAAGCGTTGTGCCGCAGCCGGACTTCCGGTACTGGTAAGCTTTTGTACCAAAAACCATCAATGTTGTTAAATTGACCTCTGATGTGACTTAATACAACTATCAAAGACATATATGAAAGCCAAACCCAGAACAAATCATTGTGCCGCAGCTGGACTCCGGCGCAGGTAACCTTTTGTACCAAAACCATCATCTCTGACAAAAAGACGGAGGGTGGGACAGCAGGCTCTGGGGTCCCACGAAGTGAGGAGAGACAGGAAGAGGCAGGGAATAGATTTATAAAGAGAGAAGCAGGAGGAGGAGAGCAGAATCATTAGCTTCAACAAAAAGGGGAGGTGGAAAAATTTACATGGGACAACCGGATTAACCCCTTACAATAGAACACATCAGTCAGGGCCACTCAGTCAAATACTGGAATACCTCACATTTTGTTTGTTTAACAATTTCTACTCTAATAGGAACTTATCCTTTATCAATGTAGAGCTAAAAAATCAAACTGCCACTCTCATCTCCTAGACCAGTGCTGCTTCTCTATACTCGATTCTGTTTTCCCTGCCATTTTTGCTGACATCACTATCTGCCTGGGGCTTCACATTAGCACAGTAGTTTCAATTAGTAGCATTTCATTCTAGAGTGTTATTTCTGCTCAGACGAATTGTTAGTTGCTGCAGCCAATCACATTTCTAACTACTTGCAGCTGAAGACAAAAATTTTCTGAAGGGGACCTTAGTTTACGAATTGAAGAAGGCTCAGTAATTCATCAACAAGGCAAGGGTCAACTGAAACAGGAGTTTATTTTCTATGAGACAGCTAAAATAGTGGTTATAGTCCCTGAATGAGTGCACAATCCTTTTTCAGTTATGCACAGTGTTGAAGCACAGAGCTCTATATTAATGGCAAAATAATGGCACAGAACTGTGCAGTTACACGTTGAAGTTGTGGTACAGAGCATTGTGGCAAGGAAGTAACTCTTCATCTGTGACCGGGCCTTTGTTGGAGGGTGGCTCGCCAATGCTAACACCTTCTTCAGCTGTATGTGCGCCTGAGGATGCACATTCAGCTGAAATGTATTGCGGCACAGCGAAGAGACCCGTTAAGTTCCTGCACCACAATACACACTTCTGGTTTCTGGTCAACCAGAGGCCGGCATCTGACATTTCAGGAAAGCCATGTGTTACCCATAGCAGGTATGCCAATGTCAGCTACAGAAGAGGATGTCACACATCGTGGGAGTGCGGGAAGGTGAGAACAATTTTTTTATCTGTTAGAAAGCAGCGACAAAACGAAGGACATATATACCAGGATGGGAGACAAATATACAAGAATGGGGGTCATATACCTGGATAGGACTCAGGATGAGGGACATATATACCAGGAAGGGGACTAGGATGGGGGACATATATACCAGGAAGGAGCCCCAGATGGGAGACATAAATATCAGGATGGGGAACAAATTCCAGGAAAGGTAACAGGAAGAGGAACATATATTCCAGGAAGAGGGATATTATTATTATTATTATTATTATTATTATTATAATAATAATAAAGTTTATTTATATAGCGCCAACATATTCCGCATCACTTTACAATCAGGTGGGGGCTTGTATAGACAAAAACAAAACAAAATAGTACATAATTCAACAGCTACAGTAGGAATGAGGGCCCTGCTCAAAAGCTTACAATCTATGGGGAAGAAGGGGGACACAAAAGGTGAAACACACTTGTAGATCTAGCTGGCCATCGTTATGCTAGTTTATTGGTTACATATAAAGATGAATGATCTGGTCTTTAGACAATAACCTTTTGGGTGCCCTTACGTGCTATTGGTTGTATGTAGGATGTGAGGACAGAAATAGGAGAGAGAAAGTTAGGAGAGAGAAAGTTATGAGTAGCATTTAGAAGGTGGGAGAGGGGAGAGTTAGGTTAGTAAGTTATTATGATAAGCTTGTCTGAAGAGATGTGTTTTTAATGTACGCTTAAAAACTTGGGGGTTGGATATTAGTCGCCTTCTTTGGGATAGTGCATTCCAGAAAACTAGCGTGGCACGAGAAAAGTCTTGGAGACGGAGGTGTGAGGTTCGTATTATGGAGGATGTTAGTCTAAGATCATTTGCGGAATGACGGGGGAGGGTAGGATGATAGACAGGGATGAGATATATGGTGGTTCAGAGCTGTGGAGAGCTTTGTGGGTGAGGTATGAGTTTGTATTGTATTCTGTAGCTGATAGGTAGTCAGTGTAGTGACTGGCACAAGGTAGAGGCATCGGTGAAGCGGCTGCACAAGAATATGACCCTGGCTGCTGCATTCAAGATGGATTGGAGAGGGGACAATTTGGTCCGAGGGAGACGTCAGTAAGGGTTTTTGCAGTTTTGAAAGTAAGAAATGGTCGGATTCTGGAGATGTTTTTGAGATGCAGGTGACATGTGCGAGTGAGTGATTGTATATGGAGAATGAAGGAGAGTTCTGAGTCAAATATGACCCCAAGACAACGAGCATGCTGCTTGGGAATAATGATTAAATTATTGAAGGTAATTGAGATGTCGGGTGTAGGTTGGTTAGTAGAGGGAGGAAACACAAGAAAATCAGTTTTGGAGAGGTTCAGTTTCAGATAGAGGGAGAACATGCTTTGAGAGACAGCAGACAGACAATCCCTGGTATTTTGTAACAAAGCAGGGGTGATGATTGGAGATGATGTATATAATTGGGTGTCATCAGCATAGAAATGGTATTGGAAACCAAATTTGCTGATGGTTTGTCCAATAGGGGCGGTGTATAGAGAGAAAAGGAGAGGGCCCAAGACTGAGCCTTGAGGAACCCCGAAGGTGAGGGGGAGAGGAGTGGAAAAGGAAATAGTGAAGGAGCGGCCAGAGAGATAGGAGGAGAACCAGGCGAGAGCAGTGTCCTTGAGGCCAATAGAGCGGAGCATGGTGAGGAGAAGTTGGTGATCCACAGTGTCAAAAGCAGCTGAGAGATCCAAGAGAAACAATAGGGAATAGTGGCCTTTAGATTTTGCTGTTAATAGATCATTTGAGACTTTGGTGAGGGCCATTTCGGTGGAGTGAAAAGAGCAGAAAACAGGTTGAGAGGGATCAAGAAGTGAGTTTTCAGACAAATAGCGGGTTAGCCAAGAGTGGACCAAGCGTTCCAGGAGCTTAGAGATAAAGGTAAGGTTAGAGACTGGTCTTTAGTTAGTGGCACAGTTCTGATTGAGGGAAGGTTTTTTAAAGGTTTTTTAAGTAGAGGGGTTATGATTAGTGTTGAGCGGACCTGGACCGGCAAAATCCGGATCCGCGCGGTTTGAGCGGCAGATCCGAGTCCGACCCGGATGCGGGATTCCGGGTGCACAATCCGGATCCATTTTTTTTTTCTCTCTCTTTCTCTCTTTCTCTCTCCTCTCTCTCTCTCTCTCTCTTTCGTCCCGGATTCCGCTCCCCATTGACATATATGGGGCTGGATTCCGGATCGGATCCGGACTTCTTTGTCAAACCGCCGGTGATCCGCCAGACCCGGATTATTGACAATCCGCTCAACTCTAGTCATGATAGCATGTTTAAATGATGAAGGAAACAAACCTGATGAAAGAGAGAGAGATGAAAGAGAGAGGTTAACCATTTTGGTTAGATAGGTAGTGACAGCTGGGGAGAGAGCCTGAAGGAGATGTGAGGGAAGAGGGTCACTAGTGCATGTTGTTGGGCGGGAAGAGTCAAGGAGACGCGTCACTTCTTCTTCTGTGACAGGCTCAAATATTGATAGTGAGCTTGAGGAGCGGGAGAGGAGGGGATCCAGGCTCTGAGGGGATTTTTCAAAGATTTCTTTGTGGATGTCGTTGATCTTTTGTAAGAAGAAAGTGGCCAGATCATCAGAGCTTAGGTTGGAGACCGGGGTCTGTGCTTTAGGGCTCAGGAGGGAGTGGAAGGTTTCAAAGAGTCGTTTAGGATTGTTGGCTAGTGAAGTGATGAGAGTGGTAAAGTATACTGGTTTAGCCAGATGGAGAGCAGAGTTATAGGTTTTGAGCATGAACTTATAGTGGATGAAGTCTTCAGCTGAAAAGGTTTTTCTCCACAGACACTCAGCACACCTAGAACAGCGCTGTAGGAAACGTGTTTGAAGCGTGTGCCAGGGCTGCCGCTGCCTGTGTGGGTTTTTTCTGCATGTAGCTGGTGCAGCTTCATCCAGGGCACACTGCAATGTCTTATTATGATGTGACACTGCAGAGTCTGCACAGGAGAGGGAGGAGATGGGAGCCAAGGATAACTGCAAATTGTTCATTAGCAGCTGGGTATTGATGGCGCTTAGATTTCTGTATGGGTGATAAGTGGGGTCATCCCGGGTTTGAAGACAGTTTGTGATGGAAAAGGAGAGAAGGTTGTGATTAGAGAGGGGAATTGGTGAAGTCATAAAGAGTGCAGAGGCGGGAGAAGACCAGGTCCAGCGTATTCCCATCCTCATGTGTAGGAGACTTAGTGAGCTGAGAGAGGCCAAGGGCGAGGTTAGAGAAAGAAAATGGGTGGCAGATGGGGAGAGTGGGTCGTCAATAGGGATGTTGAAATCACCCATGATGAGAGTGGGAAGGTCACAGGATAAAAAGTGTGGAAGCCAAATGGCAAAATGATCAAGAAACTGATGGGAGGAGCCTGGAGGGCGATACACAACTGCCACTCGCAGGGAGAATGGTTTGAAGAGTCTAATGGTGTGGACTTCAAAAGAAGGAAACATGAGGGAGGGTACTGAAGGGATGACCTGGAAGGCACATTGGGATGAGAGGAGCAGACCAACACCTCCTCCTGATCTGTTCTCAGGTCTTGGAGTATGTGAGAATTGAAGCCCACCATGTGAGAGAGCAGCAGAAGCAGTGGTGTCAGAGTGCTGGATCCAGGTTTCCGTAAGAGCAAGAAGGTTCAGGGCGTTGGAGAGGAAGTCATGAATGTAGAGGAGTTTGTTGCACACTGACCTTGAATTCCAGGATGCGCACTTAAAAGGGGCAGGAGAAGGTGAGCACTGGATATTGATAAGATGAGCAGGGTTTCTATGTGTTGCAGGATGAGAGTTATATGTACTAAAGGATGAGGGCCCGGGGTTGGGGGAAATGTCACCAGCATCTAGGAGGAGAAGGAAAAAGAGAAAGAGCAGGTGGTTCAGTGTTTTGTGTGAGCGTTTTGTGTGCTGTGTGGGGGTAGTGGATGGTTTTGTATGGTTGAAAAATGTCAGTAAGGCCTCAATGTTGTACATGGGTGAGGGAAGGAGAGAGGTGCTAATATAGAGAGAAGGCACAGAAGGTATAGGAGGGGGGTATAAGTGAGGGAGTGCAGAAACCAAGACATATAAGAAACTAAGCGATAGGGCAAACGAAAAGTGTAATAGAACAGAACCAGAATCATGCTTGTGAGAATGTCTGGCCCTGTATCCCTGTATCCTGCCCTGTCCATGTGCCATGATTGGCTGGAAAGAGACTTCAAATGTATTGCTCTTAGGAATTTACCGCACAAGTTATCCCTAGGCCAGACTGAGATACATTTGAAGGATCTTCTGCAATGTGTGACACAATTTTATATGTTGAATAATTATGCAATTACAGAGACACCATATCAGGGATTACTATACAAGATACCAGACACCAAGACAGAGCAGAAAAAGATCAGAAGAGAAAGTAGGAGTCAATGTGAACCATTTGCTAGACTAGTGTCTAGCATAGCTGAAAACAAGTTGGCACACTTGGCATATGAGATACATAAAGAATGGTTGGTAAATACCTTCTGGTCCATTCTGGGACATTTCTGGTATATTTCTGAGCACTTATGATGCACTTATCAGATCAGGAAGGGGCTCAGGATGGGGAACATAGATACCTAGAAAAGGCCCAGAATGTGGCACACAGATACCAGGATGTGCTACATATATACCAAAAAGGGGCCCAAGATGGAGGACATAAATACAAGGATAGTGGACATATACAGTATAATAGGAAGGGGCCGAAGATGGTGGACATATATACCAAACTGGGGGACATATACAGTTAGGTCCAGAAATATTTGGACAGTGACACAATTTTCGCGAGTTGGGCTCTGCATGCCACCACATTGGATTTGAAATGAAACCTCTACAACAGAATTCAAGTGCAGATTGTAACGTTTAATTTGAAGGTTTGAACAAAAATATCTGATAGAAATTGTAGGAATTGTACACATTTCTTTACAAACACTCCACATTTTAGGAAGTCAAAAGTAATTGGACAAATAAACCAAACCCAAAAAAAAATTTTTATTTTCAATATTTTGTTGCGAATCCTTTGGAGGCAATCACTGCCTTAAGTCTGGAACCCATGGACATCACCAAACGCTGGGTTTCCTCCTTCTTAATGCTTTGCCAGGCCTTTACAGCCGCAGCCTTCAGGTCTTGCTTGTTTGTGGGTCTTTCCGTCTTAAGTCTGGATTTGAGCAAGTGAAATGCATGCTCAATTGGGTTAAGATCTGGTGATTGACTTGGCCATTGCAGAATGTTCCACTTTTTTGCACTCATGAACTCCTGGGTAGCTTTGGCTGTATGCTTGGGGTCATTGTCCAACTGTACTATGAAGCGCCGTCCGATCAACTTTGCGGCATTTGGCTGAATCTGGGCTGAAAGTATATCCCGGTACACTTCAGAATTCATCCGGCTACTCTTGTCTGCTGTTATGTCATCAATAAACACAAGTGACCCAGTGCCATTGAAAGCCATGCATGCCCATGCCATCACGTTGCCTCCACCATGTTTTACAGAGGATGTGGTGTGCCTTGGATCATGTGCCGTTCCCTTTCTTCTCCAAACTTTTTTCTTCCCATCATTCTGGTACAGGTTGATCTTGGTCTCATCTGTCCATAGAATACTTTTCCAGAACTGAGCTGGCTTCATGAGGTGTTTTTCAGCAAATTTAACTCTGGCCTGTCTATTTTTGGAATTGATGAATGGTTTGCATCTAGATGTGAACCCTTTGTATTTACTTTCATGGAGTCTTCTCTTTACTGTTGACTTAGAGACAGATACACCTACTTCACTGAGAGTGTTCTGGACTTCAGTTGATGTTGTGAACGGGTTCTTCTTCACCAAAGAAAGTATGCGGCGATCATCCACCACTGTTGTCATCCGTGGACGCCCAGGCCTTTTTGAGTTCCCAAGCTCACCAGTCAATTCCTTTTTTCTCAGAATGTACCCGACTGTTGATTTTGCTACTCCAAGCATGTCTGCTATCTCTCTGATGGATTTCTTCTTTTTTTTCAGCCTCAGGATGTTCTGCTTCACCTCAATTGAGAGTTCCTTAGACCGCATGTTGTCTGGTCACAGCAACAGCTTCCAAATGCAAAATCACACACCTGTAATCAACCCCAGACCTTTTAACTACTTCATTGATTACAGGTTAACGAGGGAGACGCCTTCAGAGTTAATTGCAGCCCTTAGAGTCCCTTGTCCAATTACTTTTGGTCCCTTGAAAAAGAGGAGGCTATGCATTACAGAGCTATGATTCCTAAACCCTTTCTCCGATTTGGATGTGAAAACTCTCATATTGCAGCTGGGAGTGTGCACTTTCAGCCCATATTATATATATAATTGTATTTCTGAACATGTTTTTGTAAACAGCTAAAATAACAAAACTTGTGTCACTGTCCAAATATTTCTGGACCTAACTGTATACTAAGAAGGTTCCCAAGATGAGGGATACAGTGGGTATGGAAAGTATTCAGACAGCTTAAAATTTTTTACTCTTTGTTTCATTGCAGCCATTTGGTAATTTCAAAAAAGTTCATTTTTTTTACTCATTAATGTACACTCTGCACCCCATCTTGACAAAAAAAAGCAGAAATGTAAACATTTTTGAAAATTAATTAAAAAAGAAAAGCTGAAATATCACATGGTCATAAGTATTCAGACCCTTTGCTCAGACCCTCATATTTAAGTCACATGCTGTCCATTTCCTTGTGATCCTCCTTGAGATGGTTCTAGTCCTTCATTGGAGTCTACCTTGTTTAATTAAACTGATAAGACATGATTTGGAAAGGCACACACTTGGCTAAATAAGACCTCACAGCTCACAGTGCACACCAGACCAAATGAGAATCATGATGTCAAAGGAACTGCCCAAGGAGCTTAGAGACAGGATTGTGCCAATGCACAGATCTGGCCAAGGTTACAAAAGAATTTCTGCAGTACTCAAGGTTCCTAAGAGCACAGTGGCCTCCATAATCCTTAAATGGAAGAGGTTTGGGACCACCAGAACTCTTCCTAGACCTGGCCGTCCAGTCAAACTGAGCAATCATGAGAGAAGAGCCTTGGTGAGAGAGGTAAAGATGAACCCCAAGATCACTGTGGCTGGGCTCCAGAGATGCAGTAGGAAGATGGGAGAAAGTTTCACAAAGTTAATGATCACTACAACCCTCCACCAGTCAGTCCTTTATGGCAGAGTGGCCCGACGGAAGTGTGGCGCCCTGGCCTAGCCAGGTCGTCACAGATAACATACAAACACCCCCCACCCCCACTAGACAGGGACACCAGCCAAATAAAAACCCTTGTTGCCTCCCTCCAGTGTCTGATGTCCACACCAGGTGGGGCGGAGATAAGCGGTTGGCTCCACCCACCGAGGAGTTCACAGGCCTGGAGGCGGGAAAAAGTGACAGTTTTAGTCCAGGAGGTGGAAGAGAGAGGAGTAAACACTTGGGTGTCTGGGTTTGTAGCCCAGGCACTAACAGCAAGGTTGGCAGACGGTGGTGGCCGTCTGCAGGAGTGGTGGAGCAACGCGGAACCGTAGGACCGGGGACGGGCGATGGCCCGCCGGTACCGACCGGGGAGCGAAGTGAAGCCAGCACACCCAGGCAGGGCCATCGAACCCCGACCAGGCTTGGAGCCACCGACAATAGTCAGATCCGAATGTGACTGGAAGCCCAGGGGTTTCACAACAGCAAAAGTCCCGATTGAAGGCAACAGCCCACACCGTGAGGGTATACAGCTACCGCCTAAGGCTAGAGACCCAAGGACCAGCGTCTGCGAGCAAACGGGCTCCTCCGGTACCCATACACCGGGGAGCGGACTACCGTTGGGAATCCATCGTAGTCAGAAAGAGATTATTAAGGTGCAGGGAAAGACAGCCGCCATCACCTGTCCGGGGAGAAGCACTGCAGCCGGCTGCGGGACCCGTCCATCCAGCCATTTGGTTTACCGAGGACTTTGTACCTTTCTTGCTGAGTGAGTACCCCCGTGCCATCCGGCACCACGCCGCGCTGTCCCTGCAACCCTGCACCTCACCGACCCTACCTCCCCGTCACTTCATCGGGCCCCGGGACCACCAATCCCTACCCACGGAGGGGGAAAACAACATCCCAGCTGCTCCTTACCATCGCTCCCGGGATCCCCGTCATCAGCAGCGGTGGTGCCTATCTTCACCACGACCCGTGGGTGGCGTCACGGACTAAATCCCCCAAACCAACCACCCCTTTCACTCACGGGCGAGGAGCGCCGCTCGAGTCCCCGGATCTGGCCCACCGCTCGAGCCACCGAGCAGCCATCGCAGCAGCGCTGGACCCGAGCGTTAGCGAGAGCGCAGCAGCGACGGCGTCCTCCCCGCCCTCGACAACTTGGCGTCACGAACAGGATTGAACCCCTCTACTTACCAGTAGAAGTGCGCCTTGTAATCTCCGCTGGCGGCGTCTGACAGAAAATTTTGAAGCGCCGCCATCTTGGTGCGAAAATCTCCCGCTCGAGCATCTTCTCCGAGCAGGGAAGGTGCGAAAGCAAAGCCCCGCCCCCAACAAAAAGAAGTGCTGAAGAGTACCAAGGGGGCGCGAGAGTGTGTCTGCCTGATGTAGCCGAAGCTATAAAAGCGGGGACGCCAGGACTCTGCATACAATTGGTTCCTGGAATACGGCCAAGCATGATGTCCCGTCCATCCAGCACCACGGAGATCCCCGAGCCCACGCCAGGAACACCGGCGTGGGTGGAAGCCCGGACCGCACAGATGTGCTGCCGCCTTGAAGCCCAGGTCCGGTTCCTGATGGAGCGCTGGGTGGCTGAGATGGAGGAAGTGGCGGCGGCCGTGCGGAGACGCGAGGTGGAGACAGAGTTGGAGGAGTGGGTAAGTGACCCATGCCACTATATCCGAGAAGGACCGGCCGCTGCGGCTGAGGGGTCCGGCCTGCTCCCGCTCACCCTCCTGCTTCCCACGCCATCCGTACCGGCTGCTGTTGCCCCTCCGCTCGGTCTGCTACCCCCAACACCGGTAGCAGAAGCCAACCCGTCTGCCCTAGAGGACCGGCCTGGGGGTGTTGTTCGGGACCGGCCTGCGTCCCTCCCGCTACCGTGGAAGGCCGCGCGTGAAGTAGCTGTCCGCGAAGTGGCCGCACCTGAAGCCGTCCCGGCTCCGGCAGTCCGCCCGGCCGTGGAAGAACCGACCGCTGCTGGCCCGAAGGCTCAATGGGTGAGGTCAACAAGCCCTGAATCCCCCGCCTCGGCTGAGGCTGCGCCGGGCCTCAACTGCAAAGCTGCAGTCCAGGCCATGTCACCGCAGGACCCCCACAACAGAGAACCGGTCGTGGCCGGTGTGGATGCGGTCCAGCGGGGCCCGACCCGGGCGCAGGGGTCTACCAACGCCCCATACTGGGACAGGGAGCCAAACCCGTTGGGCCGGGAGATCGCCGCTAGAGAGCAGCAGAGGGCCGAAGTGCTGGCGAGGGTGATCCGAGAAAAGATGCACTCCATCATGCCACCTTTCGGGTGCGGGGCCCAGTGTACGAGGGTCAAGTCCGGCAGTTCAACCAAAGAAGGGGGTTTGGCTTCATCTATGAGCCGGGCCTGGAGACCGAAGTATTCGTGGCCCGCCGTGATGTCAATTCCCACCTCCCCACGGGCCACCCAGGTCGTTATCTACTGCCGGGCGACCTAGTGACTTACACCCGCCACTGCAGAGAGAGGGGCTGGTTCGCCCTGGATGTAAAACAGAGGAAGAGCCGCAGTGAGCAGACGCGGCCCCAGCCCCCTCCTCCACCAAGCCGTCTGGATGTGGAGCTAGAGGAGGTCTCAGAGGAGTATGACCTCAAGTAGTGGCAGCGGTCCTCCGTTGCAAGCAGTTGTCCCCTGTTGGGACCCCCAGCAGTTTGATTGAATGACTTTAATGAACCGTGACATTTACCTGATTGTCTACATGATTATTCCGGCCGTTGCCGGCAAGTTGTCCCCGGAGGGACCCTGTGTGTTTTACAACCTGCATGAGAGACTACTCATGGACAAGGCCGAGAACTGGCAGGCCACCCACGAACTAGTGAGCTTGTAAATAAGTTGAGGGGTGATATTCGTTGGAGCCGCCTTCGGAGAGGCAGATTGGAGGAAGGGCCCGCAGCAGAGCAGGCTGGGGCCCGGCCACCACCAGGACCGGTGGCCATCCTCCGGGGTCAGGGGTCCCCCAAGGACGTGGGGTCCCCTGAAGTGACAGCCGGGTGCGAGTAACCGTACCCGTTCCTGCTCGGGCAGCCTGAACCTGGACTGGGGTCAAGGGGTGCTGCCCACTTCTTAGGGGCAGCATCAGGGCTAGGTTGCTTGGGTGGGAGAGAGGAAGACACCCGTCCATCCGTCTGTTATTAAAAATGTTATATATGTGCAACGTTTAAAGTGTCCTTACAAGAAATGCTTATGTTTGAAAATGTTTTACATGTTATCTATATCTTTTTACAGTTTTGAAAAATAAAACCGTTGATGGACGGGCAGCCCGCGGACGGTCTGCATTTCACCAAGGGGGAATGTGGCGCCCTGGCCTAGCCAGGTCGTCACAGATAACATACAAACACCCCCCACGCCCACTAGACAGGGACACCAGCCAAATAAAAACCCTTGTTGCCTCCCTCCAGTGTCTGATGTCCACACCAGGTGGGGCGGAGATAAGCGGTTGGCTCCACCCACCGAGGAGTTCACAGGCCTGGAGGCGGGAAAAAGTGACAGTTTTAGTCCAGGAGGTGGAAGAGAGAGGAGTAAACACTTGGGTGTCTGGGTTTGTGGCCCAGGCACTAACAGCAAGGTTGGCAGACGGTGGTGGCCGTCTGCAGGAGTGGTGGAGCAACGCGGAACCGTAGGACCGGGGACGGGCGACGGCCTGCCGGTACCGTCCGGGGAGCGAAGTGAAGCCAGCACACCCAGGCAGGGCCATCGAACCCCGACCAGGCTTGAAGCCACCGACAATAGTCAGATCCGAATGTGACTGGAACCCCAGTGGTTTCACAACAGCAAAAGTCCCGATTGAAGGCAACAGCCCACACCGTGAGGGTATACAGCTACCGCCTAAGGCTAGAGACCCAAGGGCCAGCGTCTGCGGGCAAACGGGCTCCTCCGGTACCCATACACCGGGGAGCGGATTACCGTTGGGAATCCATAGTAGTCAGAAAGAGAACATTAAGGTGCAGGGAAAGACAGCCGCCATCACCTGTCCGGGGAGAAGCACTGCAGCCGGCTGTGGGACCCGTCCATCCAGCCGTTTGATTTACCGAGGACTTTGTACCTTTCTTGCTGAGTGAGTACCCCCTGCAACCCTGCACCTCACTGACCCTGCCTCCCCGTCACTTCATCGGGCCCCGGGACCACCAACCCCTACCCATGGAGGGGGAAAACAACATCCCAGCTGCTCCTTACCATCACTCCCGGAATCCCCGTCAGCAGCGGTGGTGCCTATCTTCACCACGACCCGTGGGTGGCGTCACGGACTAAATCCCCCAAACCAACCACCCCTTTCACTCACAAGCGAGGAGCGCCGCTCAAGTCCCCGGATTCAGCCCACCGCTCGAGCCACCGAGCAGCCATCGCAGTAGCGCCGGACCCGAGCGTTAGCGAGAGCGCAGCAGCGACGGCGTCCTCCCCGCCCGCGACAGAAGCCTCTCCTCAGTGCAAGACATATGAAAGCTCTCCTAGAGTTTGCAAAAAAAAACATGAAGGACTCCCAAATTATGAGAAAAAAGATTCTCTGGTCTCATGAGACGAAGATACAGTAGAATTTTTTGGTGATAATTTTAAGCGGTATGTGTGGAAAAAAATAGGCACTGCTCATCACCTGCCCAATACAATCCCAACAGTGAAATATGGTGGTGACAGCATCATGCTATGGGGGTGTTTTTCAGCTGCAGGGATAGGACGACTGGTTGCAATTGAAGGAAAGATGAATGCGGTCAAGTACAGAGATATCCTGGAAGAAAACCTCTTCCAGAGTGCTCTGGATCTCAGACTTGGCCGAAGGTCCACTTTCCAACAAGACAATGACCATAAGCACATAGCTAAAATAACAAAGAAGTGGCTTCAGAACAACTCTGTGACCATTCTTGACTGGCTTAGCCAGGGCCCTGACCTAAACCTTATTGAGCATCTCTGGAGAGACCTGAAAATGGCTGTCCACCAACATTCACCATCCAACCTGACGGAACTGGAGAGGATCTGCAAGGAAGAAAGGCAGAGGATCCCCAAATCCAGGCAGGAAAAACTTGTTGCATCATTCCCAAGAAGACTCATGGCTGTATTAGCTCAAAAGGGTGCATCTCCTCAATACTGAGCAAAGGGTCCGAATACTTATGATCATGAGATATTTCAGGTTTTCTTGTTTAATTAATTTGAAAAAATTTCTACATTTCTGTTTTTTTTCTATCAAGATGGGGTGCACAGTGTACATTAATGAGAAAAAAATGAACTTTTTTGAATTTACCAAATGGCTGCACTGAAACAGAGTAAAAATTTAAAGGAATCTGAATACTTTCTGAATAAATATATAAATATATATATATATATATATATATATATTTTGTACATATATGTGGCGCCCTGGACTAGCCAGGTAGCCACAGACAAAACACACACACACCCCCACCCCCCAGACAGTTACATTAGTCAGACAAAAACCCTTGTTGCCTCCCTCCAGGGTCTGATGTCTACACCAGGTGGGGCGGAGCCAGGCAGTTGGCCCCACCCACCGAGGAGTACGCAGGCCTGGAGGCGGGAAAAGCAGTCAGTTAGAGTTTGGAGGAGTTCAGTCTAGGAGGTGAAAGTGAGAGGTCACATACTGCGAGTGTCTGGGTTGGAGCCCAGGCACTGAGAGCAAGGTTGGCAGACGGTGGTGGCCGTCTGCAGGAGTTGGTGGAACTCCGCAGAGCCGTAAGGACCGGGGCTGAGCGGTGGCCCACCGGTACCGGACCGGGGAACGGAGTGAAGCTAAGCACACAGGAAGGGCCATCGGACCCCGACCAGGCTTGGAGCCGCCATCAATAGTCAAATCCGAATGTGACAGGAACCCACAGGGTTCCCTAACAACTAAGTCCCGATTGAAGGCAACCGCTCACACCGTGAGGATATACAGCCACCGCCACCGGCTAGAAATCTGAGGGCCAGCGCCTGCGGGCAAAACGGGCTCCTCCGGTATCTATACACCGGGGAGCGGACTACCATTGGGAAGCCATTGGAGTCATCACAGTACACAAAGGTGCAGGGAGAGACAGCCACCATCACCTGTCCGGGGAGAGACACAGCAGCCGGCTGCGGGACCCGCCCATCCAGCCGTTTGGTTTACCGGAGACTTTGTGCATCTATTGCTGAGTGAGTACACCCGTGCCATCCGGCACCGCGACGCGCTGTCCCTGCAACCCTGCACCTTACCGACCCTGCCTCCCCGTCACACCACCGGGCCCCGGGACCACCAACCCCTACCCAGGGAGGGGGAAAACAACATCCCAGCTGCTCCCTACCATCGCTCCCGGGATCCCCGTCACCAGCAGCGGTGGTGCCCATTTTCACCACAACCCGTGGGTGGCGTCACGGACTAAATCCCCAAACAAACCACCCCCTTTTCACTCACGGGCGATGAGCGCCGCTCGAGTCTCCGGATCTGGCCCACCGCTCGAGCCACCGAGCAGCAGCCGCAGCGCCGGACCCGAGCGTTAGCGAGCGTAGCACCCCGACGCCCGCGACATATACACACTAGCAGGGGGCACCGGATTTTAGGAATATATATCAGGATCTGGGACAAATATACCAGGATGGGGGACATACATACCAGGAAGGATAGAGGAACATGTATACAAGGATGAAGGATATATACCAGGAAGGTTCCCAGGATGGGGCACATATATACCAAGATGGGATACATATATACATGGAAAGAGCCCAGAATCCATGGCATGTATACCAGGAAGGTGTCTAGGATGGGGACATATATATCTTGAAGGGGCCCAGGATGGGAGACATATATACCTGAAAGATTGCCAAGATGGGGAACATACAGTATATATCTGGAAGGTGCCCAGGATAAAGGACACCAGTACATAATTACATAATGAAGGGGGGGGGGCAACACGTATGTCTTTATAAGAATTAGAACACTACAAGGGCCCATACATCTGAACAACATTAGGGGGAGGGCAAATCCAAATTTTGTATTGGGGCACATCAGATTCTAGTTACGCCACTACATAGCGGTTATCATTGGCAATAGGAAAAAAGCTTGTAATACTTTTCAAAATATAACTTCATGGATTATCAGGCTATCACAGTCACTGGCTTAGGTCACACTGTTTAAAAAGATCATTTTGGCTTATACTCCCCCAGGATACAGAATAAAGGCTCAAAGTAGTCTGCAACCTCTTGCAATATCTAGAATCACTTCTATAGTCAAATTGATCACTGCAGGTCTAATAGTAGTGTAACACCTGCAGGGGGAGCATTGTATACAGAGACTGATGTAGCTAAGAGAAGACATGCTTCAAATTAACAGACAATCCGTCTTTTACTATATTGCCTTTGACTAGAGATGAGCGAACCCGAGGTTTGCTGTTCGGACTTTTATGAAAAAACTGAGCTCGGATTCAGAGTTCGGGGGCTTCACGTATGAACTTCACTCACTCAGACCCGCAACACACATCCGTTTTTTTTGTATATGTGCGGTACGTATTTGCACGTACCGGAGACACGTACACACGGAGACCCATGTTATTCAATGGTAGATGGCACACACATGTAAAATCACACGGAACGTGTGTCCGTTTCGTAAGTACGTGTGTGCGCTTTTCTACACGGACGACATGTCTGTTTTTGGCCGGCAGCACGCAGGCACGGACCCGCTTTAGTCTATGGGTCCGTGCCTGCACGGACCGCACACGGAGTATGTCCGAGTTCAGCACGTATCGTCCGTGTCCGTTTTTAATCACGAAATCTGAAACACTTGTTACCAATCTATCAGGTCAATTGATGGCAAACAAAAACACCAGGATCTCATGATGAATGATTAACAACGTTAATTGGGTAAGAATGCGGGCCTTTATAAACGGACAGCACACGGACAGCACACGTACGTATTTTATGTCAATACGGACATTCCACACGCACACACGGCTCGCATACGCCATCACATGGATGCCATACGTACCGGGGAAACGCCCCTAAAAAACGGAACATGGACCCGAAAAACGGACCGTGAGACACGTACTTTTTCTTGCGGAAGTGTGTTTTAGGCCTCAAGCAGCATCGCTGTGCTCAGGTACGATCGGTGCTCAGCCCTGTGCAAGCCACTTTCAGTATTTGAACGGCTCGTACTGGGAGTAACCACAGCGTGATCGGATGTAGTGTGCACTCAACAAAAAAATGGGAAAACCCTGCCCCTCTACCCCCAAAAATGGTCTGTTTGTGGCTAGCTGCATTTGGGCGGAGACCTGAACTTCCCAACTAGTGACTTTCATTAGGGTTCAGGTCAAGTTCGGGTCCCCGCTAAACCGAATCTTCAACGGGTCCACTAATCTCTACTTTTGACTACAACTAACAGGAACCCCAGCTCTTCTCTGCCAGCTGGCAGAGGAGGAGCAGCAGCAAAGGATAGTACAGATTGGCTGAGCAAGCTAGGGTAGACGGATGGAGCTAAGTGCATTGGAGAACATGGAGGGTGTCAGCCATTGCTGGAGAGAGACAGTGAGGATTCAGAACGGGAGCACATGATGTGCGCAGACAGTTCTCCACCCCTGTGTGAGAGGACAGTGAGCTCTGGAGCTGAACCACAACTAGAGACCAGCCAAGTTTTCTGGAGTTCTCCATCCCCGTCTGGCATTACCAAAAGAGAATTCTGCCTTCAATTCCCTGTGTTGCAAAGCCTCTGGATCCTGCTGCCACAGACTGGAACCTTTTGTGACTACAGACCTGCTACATCAAGATTAGCTACTGCTGGGACTGGTGGTTCCATGAGTTTATGATAAGACCAGCTGTGGAAGGGATTTTGTTCTCATTTTATTAATAAGTGCACCAACCTGGACGGCCCTAACCTGGGGCTGTAATATTTGCATTGCTGCAGTCATTTGTAGGTTAAGGCTGATTAGTTAGGACTTGGAGTGTGCCTGGGGAAGCGTCATGCCTAACATTCAGGTTTATTACAAAGAACAACTTGTACCTGTAGAGTAGATTGTGAAATATCACCATGTATATCACAATAAATAAAACCTGTTAAGTGTTTGAAGCTCATCTCTTGTGAGTGTGAGCGAAGCGTGGACAGGGGTTCTCTCGAGTCAACCCCTGACAGAAAAGGAACATTCCCCAAGAACTACCATCAAGATTTAGGTGGAGGCACTGCACCATATTTAGATGAAAACTTTCTTGACACCATGCCCATGGAGGAGGCTTAAAGGGGTGTTACAGTAACCATAGTCCACAGCAGATTCTTGGCATATGTGACGCCCTGGCCTATCAGGTCGTCACAAGGGTACTGTGCAACCTGCCCTTCTGCATTGTACCTGCTCCTCCTTGGTTACGGGTCCTGTCCCTTTGGTGTTGCTAAGAACAGGTATACACAAATCCTGAGGATCACTCTGCACCACACCCACCAGACACCCATTGGACAGCCTGAGGGGAAAAGGGACGCCCAGATGGAGGGATGGTAGAAGGAGGGCCAGAAGTGTCATAAAGTAGTCAGTTCTAGTGTGGCAGTGACAGTGAAAGGTCACACTGCGGAGCTGGGCTCCTGTATCCGTTCCAGGTGCCAGACGTTGGCCTGGCCTGGAAGGAGCTGGAACCCCGGTCACAGGGGGTAGTGGCAAGGGGCACGGTACTGCCACAGAGGGCAGTTCGGCGGTCTTGTGCTACAACCGGGTAAGGGGCAGGGCACGACAGGGTATGCGGACCCTAGGCTGGTAAGTAGCTTCACGCAGCCCAGTAATTTACCCAACGAGGACGGAGTCTTCACGAGCCATTCTCCACCCCCTCCAAAATCAGGGTGCTAGCGCAACAAGGGGGATAGGACTTCCCAAAACCGTCCAAAAAATCCCAAGCATGAACCCTGAGAGCAAGCTCACTCCGTTAGCCACACGGGTGAGCGGGACCCGAGTAGTTTCAGGCAAAAGGGATCTACAAAGAGTAAACACAGTGCCAAGGGACAAGGCTTCAGACCAACCAGCAACGCCAAAAGGGCACGGACCCAGCGTGCTCCAACAACATCTGCAGGGCATTCAGTACTTTGGTTTACCCGTTGTCAGTGTCAGAATTCCTGGACTGTGTGAGTACGTTGTGCCCCTCTCCTCCCGACGGGTCCCCATCCTTCCACTACCGAGCCCTGGGAAACCTTCCCCCTGCCCACAGAGGGGTTAACATCACAAGCTACCATCCCATCGCTCCCGGGCGCTCCCCCAAATGCAGCAGTGGTGGTATCCCACATTACCACAACCCATGGGTGGCGTCACGAACTTTATTTTTCACCCCTTGTAAATACCCCCTTTTTATTTGAATGGCCGCGCGACCCCGCTTCGGGTCCGGGGACCCCTCGGGCCACTGCGGATCCGGATCTGAACAGCCCGTCGGCTGTCGCAGGGGCGGCACACATAGACAGTGGTCTGTAATCACTGTGTTTGGATATTAGGATGGCTATCCCTCTCAGAAGGCCCAACTCTAATCATGAATTTTCCTCACTCCTCACTCCTACAACTCATGTGTGCCTAAAATAGAGTTGTTTACAAAATATCAAACAGTATTTATATAAATATTAGATGGTGGCCCGATTCTAGCGCATCGGGTATTCTAGAATATATATGTAGTTTATTTAGGTTCTGTGACAGTCTGTATCACGTTGCTAAGGCCGCAATCGGATATCTAAGGGGCCTGCCCGCACCACTCCCTCAGTAACACCCACATCCAATTTGGTGGCAGCTGAGCAGAGAGGTGGGCGGGACATGCCGAGGAGGAAATAGGAAGCACCCGCATCTCCCAGCCTGCAGGGACAGCGAGGGGGAAAGAAGAAAGGAGGGAGAAAGTACTACAGAGTATGAAAAGAGAAGAAAGTGCAAGGTGAGTATAATCGTTTTTTGTTTTTTTTTACTGTGTCCTGAAGGCTGCTGCTGGGGTGTATATAGAGGCTTTAGTTTGTGGGGTGTACATAAAGGCTGCTGGGGTGTATATGCTGGGGTATATATAAAGGCCGCTGGGGTGTATACAGAGGCTGCTGGGGTGTATATAGAGGCTTCTGTGTGCGCGGTGTCTGTGTGCGACGAATCAGCAAAGCGTAAATCAAATCCCACGCCAATTCGCGGCCGGACTGCACCTATCACTGATTGGTCGTGGGCGGCTGGCGCGACCAATCAGCGTTGTGGGATTTCTGTTACAGACAGACAGAATTAGACAATTATATATATAGATTAAACAGTACTTGTCTAGTAAACACTAGTCACAATTAGTGATGGGTGAACCCGAACTGTAAAGTTCAGGGTCCATACCGGATACCTACACTGTGCAGAATTATTAGGCAAATGAGGAATTAAGTAAATCAGGTGATGTGCATCGCTATAATGAGGAGGGGTGTGGTGTAATGACATCAATACCCTATATAAGGTGTGCTTAATTATTAGGCAACTTCCTTTCGTTTGACAAAATGGGTCAGAAGAGAGATTTGACGGGCACTGAAAAGTCCAAAATTGTGAGATGTCTTACAGAGGGATGCAGCAGTCTTGAAATTGCCAAACATTGATCACTGAACAATCAAGCATTTCCTGGCAAATAGCCCACAGGGTTGCAAGAAGCGTGTTGGGCAAAAAAGGTGCAAAATAACTGCCCATGAATTGAGGAAAATCAAGCGTGAAGCTGCCAAGATGCCATTTGCCACCCATTTGGTCATATTTCAGAGCTGCAACGTTACTGGAGTATCAAAAAGCACAAGGTGTGCCATACTCAGGGACATGGCCAAGGTAAGGAAGGCTGAAAAATGACCACCTTTGAATAAGAAACATAAGATAAAACGTCGAGACTGGGCCAAGAAATATCTTAATACTGATTTTTCAAAGGTTTTATGGACTGATTAAATGAAAGTGACTCCTGATGGGCCAGATGATAGGGCCAGAGGCTGGATCAGTAAAGGGCAGAGAGCTCCACTCCGACTCGGACGCCAGCAAGGTACAGGTGGGGTACTTGTATGAGCTGGTATCATCAAAGATGAACTTGTGGGACCTTTTCGGGTTGAGGATGGAGTGACGCTCAACTCCCAGACCTACTGCCAGTTTCTGGAAGACAACTTTTTCAAGCAGTAATACAGGAAGAAGTCGGTATCGTTGAAGAAAAACATGATTTTCATGCAGGACAATGCTCCATCATATGCATCCAACTACTCTACAGCATGGCTGGCCAGTGAAAGTCTAAAAGATGAAAAAATAATGACATGACCCCCTTGTTCACCTGATCTGAACCCCATAGAGAACCTGTAGTCCCTCATAAAATATGAGATCTACAGGGAGGGAAAACAGTACACTTCTCAGAACAGTGTGTGGGAGACTGTGGTGGCTGCTGTACGCAATGTTGATCATAAACAGATCAAGCAACTGACAGAATCTATGGATGGTAGGCTGTTGAGTGTCGTCATAAAGAAAGGTGTCTATATTCGTCACTAATTTTTGGGGTTTTGTTTTTGCATGTCAGAAATGTTTATTTCTAAATTTTGTGCAGTTATATTGGTTTAACTGGTGAAAATAAACAAGTGAGATGGGAATATATTTGGTTTTCACTAAGTTGCCTAATAATTCTGCACAGTAATAGTTACCTGCACAAACAGATATCCTCCTATAATAGCCAAATCTAAAAAACCCCACTCCAACTTAAAAAAATATTAAGCTTTGATATTTATGAGTCTATTGGGTTGATTGAGAACATAGTTGTTGATAAATAATAAAAAAAAATCCTCTAAAATACAACTTGCCTAATAATTCTGCACACTGTTTAGTGTGTTACTGTTTGGGTTTGGCTACCCGGATAATTTAGAAAAAAAGGAAAAAGAAAGAAAATAAGGAATAAAGCAGGAGCATTATATTTACTTCAGGCGCAGCTATAACACTAATTCCGAGTCCATTTATTAACCATCATACATATTCACTGCTTCCCCCGCCCACCAGGTGACTCCCGATGTCTGTGATTGTTTGCAGTCAGACCGTACCCTGACCCAGCTCACAGCTGCAGCTCAGTCAGTCTCTGCCTACATCTGCAGCATGCGGTCATGTTCTGTAATGTGCCCATGCACTGCAACTGCACTATGTAGCAGACCCGGGATTGTCATGTGATCTCGTGGATTGCGTTGCACCAGGGCAGTTGGGATGAATCAGTTAATGTGCCAGAACTGTCAGTTCAACTGGACGTAACAATTCTGGGAACCTGCGGGCTGCTATTTTTAAGTTGGGAGTGGCCCAATAATCATAGGCCTCCCCAGCCGACTGAGTACCAGTTCCCAGTTGGCTCTTATCTTGATACACAGCCAAGATAAGCACATGGCCATAGGCTGCAGCATGTAGCCGTATGCTTTATTTGCTCTGGGTATGATAATATAGGGGGCACCCTACGACTATTAATTTATTTATTTTGTTTTACACCACTATAGAAACACAGACAGCGTGTAATTTCAACCAATCACAGACACTGTCACACAGGGTGGGGGTACGGTCTGATTGAAACCAATCACAGGCACTGAGACTGACATTAGGTGGGGAAGCAGTGAATATGTATGAAGGTTAATGAGCAGACCCCGAAGTAGTGTTACAGCCACGTGTGAGACTCAGTAAGTATAACTTTTCAACTCAAATCTCCCTAGAACTTTCTATCACCATTTTACAGCACAATGTTCAGGTCCCATAGACATGATTTTGGCACCCGGGCAGATGTTTGAGTTCAAGTACGGTCCCCAACCGGATTTTTTTTTTTGAAGTTCAGTAAAACCCTCTGAAGCCAAACATCTGCGGGTTTGCCCATCTGTAGTCACAATTCAATGTTACTGTATATTAGTAGGAATAGGATGGCTCAGTAATAATCAGACCACCCTTTTACAGGCATCCACAAGACTCATTTGATGATTACAGCGATACCGATTATAGTCGCTGATATAGTATGCTTATTGAGGTCGCACAGAGATCATTACGCCACACTACTGGCAACTCACAGTATGGAAGTGCTGTATCTGCATGCTTTCGGCTGGTCAATCTTAATAATGCAACAAAAATGTAGAAAAGTAAAATAATTATTTTTTTAAAAGTTTACAAAATAGCCTTTTAGATGACCCTACTGTTCAACCTTTCCACTATCTACAATTGTAAACTATTGAGTTTTTACCCTCTTCTTTTTTAGTTTCGATATGCGAGTCAGCTGGACATTTTCTACATGATTACTGGATTTCTTGGAGCGCTTGGAAATGGTGTATGCGAACCACTAATGCTCGTTGTGTTTGGTGAAATGACAGACAGCCTTGTATGTTACAACTCATCAATCCAAAACACAAGTAAGCATACTGTAATTTTTTTCCATTTTTAACTGTGTATTGCTACATTCTGACATGTACATTTTTCAATGAGAGTTGTATAAATAAATACCAGTTAAATGTTTATTTTCATATGATTAGATTTAATTTGTATCCTATTAGAGTGGTCATTGCTGGTGTTGGGTGAGTGTGCTTGCTACTGCTCGATACTCGATTGAGCATCAGGGTGGTCAGGTACACTCATTACTGGATTGAGTATCGTGGGTGCTCGAGCGCCAAGCTCAAGTCCCTGCCACACATGTTTCTCGTCTGATAGCCAATTAACATGTGGGAATTGCCTGCCATACGCGGTATTACAGTAGCCTTGTTGGCAACCGGCATTACTCTGATTGGCTGGCCGCATCTCTTCATCGGGTCTAATATAGGACCCTGTGAAGCAATGCTTGGCTCACTCTCTTCTCAAAGCAGTTCAGGGAGAGGTGATTTAGGGGGGAGAGTTTAGATTAGAGCAGGTATATAAGCATAGTTTAATTGCTATTGCAGTAATTGTATACTGCTGCTGCATTAACAGACACTTAGTTATCAGGTATAATATACTTAAACATAGATCCCTAACTAAAACTTCACATTTATTGATAATATTAAAATAGTCTGAAACCACAATACATTACAAACATAGCAAATCAACAGCAACCATGCTGCTGGATATCCAAGATGCTAGAATCTTGGATATCCAGCTGCATGGTTGCTGCTTTATGGTTTATCTAGCCATACTTGGTATTATCAGCCTCCTGATGAACCAGAATGTTGGGGAAACGCATTGAGCCATGAGGCGACATTAAGATAAGGCTGTCTCTGTTTAAGACGTTGTTCTCATAGAGAACTACTGTTACCTCCTGGGTCCCCCGGGGGGTTTTGTGAACCCAGCCATTGCACTTGTATCACTTTCATTTTGAGCACTGCACTTTATCTTTTGTTGCAGGGGTTTACAGGGCAAGGGTAGTGTGCCAACCTCCACGGCTAGGTTGGGCACAGGAAGAAGTGGATATTGTAGGGATTTATTTCCTCCCTCCTTCTGTGCACTGATTTGCTATGTTTGTAATGTATTGTGGTTTCAGACCATTTTAATATTATCAATACGTGTGAAGTTTTAGTTAGGGTTTTATGTTTAAGTATACTGCTGCTGCACCATTAAAACAAAAGTCCTTTTCAGGACTGTCCTTTGTCTAGTAAAACTGCATTCAGGGTAGGGATAGCTGGGGGAGGAGGGATAGCAAATAATAAATAAGTAAATAAAACAATGTGGGGTTCCCCCTCCAATTTTTGATAACCAGCAATAGTAAAGCAGACAGCTGTGTGCTGGTATTATCAGGTTGGGAAGGGCCATGGTTATTTGCCTCTTCTCAGAATAAAAAATCGCAGTCCGCAGCAGACTCAAAAGTGGCACATCACTTTAGATGCACCAATTCTGGCGCTTTGCCTTGCTCTTTCCGATTCCCCTGGTACAGGCATTAGTAACCCAGTTAATATAGAGATAATAAAACACACACAAAAATATTTTATTTTAAAAAACACTCCCCGACTCTTGACCTGGTTCCCTAATTTATTTAAAAAAAATATGCAGACCCGAAGTAGTCTATCAAATCCCACATAGTCCACAAATAGAAACCTGAAGGACATAAAAAGACAGAGATAAAGAAATAAAAACAAGAGACAGACCCTCGTGTTCACCAATTTATTATCAAAAAAATAAACCCTGCAGCTATGACGTAGTTGATGGCGTTCACAGGAAATCCTTCAAATCTAGAGGAGCAGTGGTAACGTCAAAAAAGTTACCTCTCATCACCGCTCTCATCACACAGATGGAAAAGTGAGACCTGGAATGTCTCACGAGTGGTGATGTCAGTGTGTGGGGCATCGCAGCCATGTTTGTGATGCTGCCCCCTGACTGCCGGCCCTAATATGGTCAATAAAGTGATGTCCCCTTTAAGAAGGAAACATCTCATCAGTTATGCAGTGATGCGCAGGTGATGTCACTGGCCCCGCCCCCTGTAGTATATATACCTCAGCACGTCCCGGGGGCGGCCTCTCTCTGAAGGACCCGGACCTGTCTCCTGCCCTCCCTCCCTGGTTATAAAAATGTTTTATTTTGTTCGGTTGTTTTTCTTTGACAAGTCGCAGCAGCGGAAGGGGTTGTTAGAGGTGGCTGGAGACACCCGCACCGGACGGTAAATATCCCAAAAACCCCATTTTTTGCGTGTTGGCCTTGTTAAGGCCTCCTGTTGAGTTTATAAGCTGTGACCTTTAAATTTTTGCCACTGGAGAAAAAGATGAGAGCTTCTAATTATCAGTCTCTCCTTTATATAATAAAATGATATTTAATAAAAAAGTTGGATTTAAAAGAAAAAAGACTTGTTGTGGTGTTTTCTTTTTGAAGGGGACGGTTTGGTGGTGGGTCTGGGCAGTCTAGCATCCACGGGGTTTTAGGGTACTCTTCACTGGGCCAGTGGTTCCTTGGGGTAGCTGTGACTGGCCTGACCAGGCTCCATGACCCCGTGGCTACATGTAAAACAAGAACACCAAACAAATAGTACAGATGGTGATGGAATGAGGGTGACGGGCCCCTGGGAAGCATGTCACCCGTTGTAGTGTTGACTGGGGTCTCGGCCTCCTCCACTGCCGACCCTTCCTGCGACTAGTTGTCTCCCAAGGGAAGTACTGGATGGGGAGGCTCCCTCTCTTCGCACTGCCACCCGCGGTATGCGGCCAGGAACTAGCCACCACTGCACAGTCTCTCTCTGGGCAAGGGGTTATGTGCAGCCGGGATGGTATCGCTCCCCACAGGTGGAGTAGGGTACCCCGGGAGGTTGGTAAGAAGGGGGCGACAGTCCACGGGAGCGCTGGAGCGCAGAACGGCGGCAGTTAGTCACAGAGTCACCAAGTGCGGTTTCCAGTCACTTTATTTACTGGCTCAGGTGGTATCGCACCCCGGGTGTTGGTCCTCGCCATCAAAGACTCCGGTTGCTTCCCGAGCAGGTAAGAGGGTGGATCTGGTTTGGTAATCTGTGGCCTTTCTCCATGCACAACTCTGTACTCTTCCCCGGTTTCGGTCCATACGGCCGGCAGCCTGGGTCTCTCGTGTGTTGGACCTCTATCCCCCTCTCTCAAGCTCCCTCTCTGCTGCCGCGCCGCGACAGACCCGAAGTAAGGCTCTGTACCTTTTCTTGTGCTCAGTCCCATGCTCTGGCGCCTGCTCTCTTTTAGTCCACGATTACAAGTGCTGGGTCCCGTCTCTCTCTAGGTGTACCTGGCCCCAGCTTGGTTGTGCCGTCTGTTTGGTGTTACATACAGACAGCCCTGTTCTGCCTCCCTGAAGGCCTGACAGCCTCCCTTCAGGGAGCTCCACACCATGTGTCTGCTCTGTCTCTTGTCCAAGCTTGTTCTGACGTAAAGTGAAACTGTTTTCTACTCCTAACTGCTCATGCCCTCACTTTTGAAAGTTGCTATGGCAACCTGGGTCTGTTAGGAACTAGCTGAGTCACTTCCTGACTGTGTTTGTAGAAACATTGTTAACCCTTTGCTATTGACTGCTTCTCCCTGCTGTATGGTGGTGTGAGGTGTGTGTAAGACTTACCAGATTAACATCTTCACCTGCCCGAGGACGATATAATGATATACCCTCTATCGACTAGTCTCAGGGGCACTACATCAGTAACTCAGTAATGTCCACACTTGTGAGAATTTCCGGGTTTTGCTTTGCCCTCTTTGTGACCTGGTGAGAGTGATGATTAGCATTAACGTTACTAACATCATAACCGCTCATCACAATCACAAGGTATCGCAGAGCGCAGTCTGACCAGCAGTGACCTATGAAGCATCATTCTCAGAACGAGTATAGGTTGTACTACAAAATTTGTGGACATCGTGGGAATGCCATTGACTGCATTGGAGCTGCGGGGATTATTTATTTAAAAATAAATTGGTGAACGAGGGACCAGGTCCCTGTGGGACAGTATCTTGTCTTTCTTTCTCTCTTTTTTTTCCAAGTTTCCATTTGTAAACTACATCGAATTCGGTGGACTACTTTGGCTCAGCATGTCTGATAGACCCCTGTCCATTACTAACACCAGGGCTTGATGTCAGCTGACACTATACAGCTGACATCAACCCCAACTACCCGGATTACCACCGCACCAAGTGAGATTGCCACCGCACCAAGTGATGTGCCACTTCTGGGGTGGCTGTGGGCTGCTATTTTTAGGCTGGGAAGGGCCCAATAACTATGGAACTTCCCAGGTTGATAAGATCAGCTCACAAATTGCTTTAACTCAAACTGAATACAATATATTACAGCCCTTTTCTTTTTTTACAGCTGAATGTGAAAAGTTCAAACCTCTTCCTGAACAGATGTCAGAGTAAGGTTTTTTTGGCTTTTATGACTTTTAGCCACACTGTGTCATGACGTAATAATTATATGTAACATGATATTACTCTGTGTCACCAGATTTTCCTGGTACTACGTGGGAATTGGAGCAGGTGTTATGCTATGTGGATATGTCCAAGTCTCTTTTTGGGTTCTAGCTGCAGCAAGACAGACTAGGCGGATGAGGAAGATGTTTTTTCATTCAGTTTTGTCACAAGAAATTAGTTGGTTTGACATTACCAAATCTGGGGAACTTAACACTCGTCTTACAGAGTAAGAGCACCACTGTTCTTAACTAGTCTTCTGTAAATATTTACATTAGTGTATGTATTAATTACAGCTCTAATTATTTTTGTAGAGATGTCAACAAGATCAATGATGGAATAGGAGATAAAGTCGGCCATCTTGTGCAGAACATTATATCTTCCGCAGGAGGTCTAGTAATTGGACTAGTCAAAGGTTGGCAACTTGGCCTAGTCATATTGGCTACAAGTCCCCTGGTGACAATTGCAACTGCAGTTTGTTCTAAGGTAAAAGCTTCAAGTCATTGGAGTTTATTCAAATTCTATACCCTAAAAGATGTGTTTAATATATGACATGGGTTTGTACTGATAAGTAGAATGAAGCATGAGGGATCTTCTTAAAATGTTTTAATATTATATTAAAATTACAGATTTTTTTTTAATGAAATGTGCAGTATTTAAACTGACCATTAAACTTTTTTAGACTTTACAATTTTTAAAGTTTAAATGGGTTGTCTACTACTAGGACATCCCCTTCTGATTCCGCATGTCTACCAGGTAAAATAATAAAAACTATACTCACCTCCTGTACCAGTGCCATTACAGCGGTGCTGCAGCTCGAAGTGCCAGGGGTCAGGTGTGGTTGTGACATCACACGGTGCCCCATGTCCAATCAGTGCCGACTTCTGTCTCCCCACTTTCGTACCCAGCACAGGCAAAGCATATGGCTACAGGCTGCAGCCTGCAGCGTTAAAAAAATGACATGCTGTCCCCCCTCAATTTTGTTACCCAGCCATGATAGAGCCCGACAGCTGGGGGCTGGTATTCTCAGCCTGGGGAGTCCCATAGTTATTGGGACCCCCAGCTAGAATAGCATCCTACAGCCACCCCGGAATTGTCGCATCAATTAGATGTGACAAGCCCAGTGCTTTACCTGGCTCTTCCCGATTGACCTAGTGCGGTGGCAATCGAGGTAATATAAGAGGTTAATAAGAGCCCACAGCTGTAGCTAAGCTCTAGATTTGTAATGGCAGGTGTCTATGACACCCCCCATCACTAATCTGTAAGTGAAAAGATCAAGCCGCAGGGACCCACACCACACAGCGCAGAGAGGAAAGATTCACAGGAAGAAACACCGGCTCTGACCTCTGAACTATCCGGGATCGGATGGGGCCCATCACAGCAAAATCCGGCAGTCCAAAGGCAGTGACAGCTCAGTGACTAAAGAACTTTAAACTGCAACCGCTGTGTTGTCCAATCCCCGTGCCACTTTATTAG
Source organism: Anomaloglossus baeobatrachus (assembly GCF_048569485.1). Classification (NCBI taxonomy): domain Eukaryota; kingdom Metazoa; phylum Chordata; class Amphibia; order Anura; family Aromobatidae; genus Anomaloglossus; species Anomaloglossus baeobatrachus. Next base: position 486,300,209 of record NC_134358.1, read on the forward strand.
AGTGGACTACTACTCGCAATCTCCCTGTGGGCCCAAGCTCTGCCTGTGGAGAGTTGTACCAACCTAGCTGCTCTACCACCGGCCCTCAGAGAAAATCCCTTGCAGCGGTGGCTACCATATCATAGCCGCACACCACAGGTGGCATCACAAAGAACTTCTATCCCTATCATCGTGATCCTCTCATTATTAATACCGCTGGGGTCACGGAACCGGGCTTAGCCGCTGTGTGATTCCAACTCCCGCACCGGCCCAGTGAAGAGTAACCCCACAGACTCCTTGGGTACGTCACTTGCTCCCATCCCCCTATCCTTTCTACCATTATTTTTAATTGCCGGATTCTAGTCCGCATAGACTTATGTGGGGATCGGAATCTAGCCTGCATTTGGATTTTAAAAATCGGATCACTGTAAGCAGCCGGTCCCGAATATCTGCGAGTCCACTCACAACTAACATTAGTTTTCAATGCTTCTTTATAAAGATACATTTCTATACAGTACAAAATCCTCAGAACATCGCATAATAATCCATCACTATTCTCACCATTCTGAGTCATATTGCAAAGGATTGTTAAAAATCCACTTGTGACTTTTAGGATCGCTACTTCCAATAGGTGGCGCTGTGCTAGAGTTTGTCTCCTTTACTGGAGAGACAATTTGAATATTCTCACCAGTGTAAGCTTAGCCCTTTTCGACGAGTTCTTAGCAGATATATTGCATTAGGAACCAACTGCCTGCACAACATCTATGTAACATTCCCTTTCTTCAGAATGTGCTGGAGCAGAATGTGACCATCAGGGTCGTCCAACTTTACTATGTAAGGAAGGCTGCAATAACCAGCGGACAGCACTTCAGAAAGGAGAACTGAGAATTATATGTTTGTAATTGTCACAAAATCATGCCCCTAACACATTTGTTCAAACAAAGATAAAATGGACACACCCTTTAAATTTGGCATTTTAATCCTGGTTTTGTTCATTATCTCGGGTGTGAAGCTTTAATTGGTTAATGTTTGTTCAGTGTGTAATATGGCTTATGATTTGGGATAATATTTTTATCACAATTTTAGATGACGGTGCAACTGACTAGTGATGAGCTGTCGGCTTATGCCAAAGCTGGATCTGTAGCGGATGAGGTTCTCTCTTCAATAAGGACTGTGGTCGCATTTGGAGGACAACAGAGAGAAATACAAAGGTACAGATATCATATAAGGACAAGTATAGAAAACATTTCAAGCAGAAAAGTAACACGTTTTATAAATTCTTTATTCTCATATTTTAGGTACACAAATAATTTGGGAGAAGCCCAAAAAATTGGAATAAAAAAGTCCATTACGTCTCAGCTGTCTGTTGGTTTTATGTACTTTATTATTTATGCTTCTTATGCACTTGGATTTTGGTATGGCTCAGTCTTAATATTAGGAGGATATGGATATTCCATCGGAGATGTTCTTGTGGTGAGAGTTACTAAATAAATACCAGGTTCATTCTATAAAGAATTATCTCAGCATTGTGTGAAGATCTACCAAGTGTATATTCATTTTAATGTCTTTCCCTTCAGGTCTTATTCAGTGTTGTCCTCAGCAGTTATTGTGTTGGTCAGGCTGCTTCCCACCTAGAAGCTTTCTCAGTGGCCAGAGGAGCTGCTTATAACATATTCAACACCATTGACCAGGTACGGAACTGACTATACTTTCTGATTTGTCTAACCTAGGCTTTATTACTAAAACCAAATTAATTCCCATGATACATTTGTTTTAGCGGCTACAATTAAAGGGATTGTCCGGTCTTTTACTAAAATACTGCAGACTCTATGTGACAGTAGACTTCTGAATCCTTATAGCGCACACCGCACACTGTTGAGATTCTAGGATGTTGCAAAGATTCCCTATTGCACACACCTTTCAACACTTTGAAACTCAATTTGATTCACACAAAAAAAACTTGCCAGTCACCATATCCCACACTGCTAAATCATCAGGGAGTGGGTTAATGTCTTCTGTGTGGCTGCACATCGGTGTCCCCATAATACCTTGCAGCTATGACTTATAACAAAATATCACATCTTGAACAGTGGTAGTCAGTACTTGGGCCATCACTGATCAACAGGTCCCAGCAGAGCACAGTTTGTCCAGCAAAGTTGTTTTCAATCTCCAGAGTCACTGGGTAAGTCTCTCCCCTGTAGAGTGTAAGCTTCTATGGTCACCGGAGTCCTCTTTTTCCCCAATCCCTCAAATAAAACTATTTGGGAAAATTTGTATTTGAAAAGATCTGCTATTTTACCAATTTTACATTTGTAAGAACAAAACATGAACCTACCAAGTACTGCTCTCAGCTTATTAGAAGATCCAACAGCATTTCTTCTAGATAGAGATGAGCGGATAGAGATAAAGGATTCCGGTCCAGTGTCCAGGTTAAGCCTGCTTTACACGTTGCAATTTTGCATACGATATCGTATGCAATTTGCAACGCCCCCATCGTATGTGTGGCACATTCAATTTGTTGAATGTGCCGCACAAACGATTAACCCCCGTCACACGTACTTACCCGTCCATACGACCTCGATGTGGGCGGCGAACATTCACTTCCTGGATTGGGAGGGACGTTCGGCGTCACATCGACGTCATGCGGCAGCCGGCCAATAGAAGCGGAGGGGCGGAGCTGAGCGGGACGTAAACATCCCGCCCACCTCCTTCATTCCGCATTGTGGGCCGGGAGCCACAGGACGTAGGTAAGATCTGTTCATCGTTCCCGGAGTGTCAAACACTGCGCTGTGTGCTGCCTCGGGAACATTGAACAACTCGGCGTTGAATTCTAGAGAAAGGTACGATGTGTATGCGATGAACGTTTTAACGTTCAATCGCAATCGCATGTACCTGTCACACACTGCAATGTACCTTACAATGCCGGATGTGCGTCACTTACGACGTGACCCCGCCGACACATTATAAGATACATTGCAGCGTGTAAAGCAGGCTTTAGTGGTACCTAGCAGCTGAATGTCCCTAGTGCAGCTTTTGATTATCTGTAGCTGGCGCCATGTCATCTGTGAGTAACTTCACACAGGTGACATTGCACCAGCTCTGACAAATCCAAAGCCGCGCAAGGGACGCCAAAAGGTAAGAGATGTGCAGGCCTCCTGTCCAGGCGACCGGAGTCCCGCGAATCGATCCGCTCATTTCTAATTCTATAAAATATTCTGTGGTAAATTCAGCCATAGATGCTGCAGAAGATCTTTTGGATAGTTTGTTGCATTGTAGTATTCTGAAGTCCAGAGAATTTACCTCCCCTGTTTTTCAACTGAGAACAGGACTAAAGGCTGCTTTACACGCAGCGACATCACTAGCAATGTCGCTTGTGAAAGCACCCGCCCACGTCGTTTGTGCGTCACGGGCAAATCGCTGCCCGTGGCGTACAAAATCGCTAGTACCCGTCACACATACTTACCTTCCTAACTATCTCGCTGTGGCCGGTGAACAGCCTCTTTTCTAAGGGGGCGGTTCGTGCAGCGTCACAGCGACGTCACACGGCAGGCATCCAATAGAAGCGGAGGGGCGGAGAGCAGCTGCATGAAAGTCACGCCCACCTTGTTGCCGGCGGACGTACGGTGTTGTTCGTCATTCCTGGGGTGTCACACGTAGTGATGTGTGCTGCCTCAGGAACGACGAACAACCTGTGTCCAAAATCAGCAACGGCATTTGGGAAATGGACGACGTGTTAACAATCAACGATTTTGTGAGTATTTTGCATCGTTAGCGGTCGCTCGTACGTGTCACATGCAACGACGTCGCTAATGAGGCTGGATGTCCGTCACGAATTCCGTGACCCCAATGACATCTCGTTAGCGATGCCGTTGCGTGTAAAGCGGCCTTTAGAACAATAATGATACAAGATGAAAATGGTGAGAAATTAGGACAAAGGGATATTAGAAATGTTTCAAAATATTAATTCACATAGCTGTTACACTTTATATAACTCTGGATAACTTTCACAGTAGTTTAGGAGATGATTCATGAGTTTTCATACTTTTCATACTTTTGTGTGGACAATAACATTTTTGTAACTCTTATTAATTCTGCTACTTTGTGTCTGTATATTTTCTTTACTACAACCAAAAGGCATCTGCAATTAACAGTTTTTCCACCGATGGGTATAAAGCGGATAATATCAAAGGAGATGTTGAATTTAAAAATGTGCATTTTTGTTATCCTTCAAGATCAACAGTTCAGGTAAAAACTATTTTATACTTTTGCTAGGTGTTCTCTGATTCCATTGTGCTTTATGTTTTTGTGTGTTTTTTATGACTTTGTATTTGTGACCATAGACAATACACTATTTTTTATATTTTAATGAAGGTTTTAAAAGGGTTAAACCTAAAAGTTAAACCTGGGCAGACAGTGGCATTGGTCGGGCAAAGTGGATGCGGTAAAAGCACAACAGTGCAACTCCTACAGAGAATGTATGATCCAGAAGAAGGAATGGTAAATATACTTCATTAGTTATCTTCAGATAGTTGATTATTTTTTCTGTTTAGGCTTGAATTATTTTTTGTTGTCTTTTTTTTTCAGATAACGGTTGATGGCCATGATATTAGATCCTTGAATGTTAGACACTACAGAGAAATGATCGGTGTGGTCAGCCAAGAGCCCGTCTTGTTTGCAACAACCATTAAGAACAATATCAAATATGGAAGATTAGATGTGACAGATGAAGAAATAGAGAGAGCAGCTAAGGAAGCCAACGCCTATGACTTCATTACGGCACTGCCTGATGTAAGTTTGTGTAGATTGTGGGATACTGCTCTGAGATTTGTATTATAAGGAATCATTTTCAAATAATTAATGATGCAAAGTCAAGATCGCCAACTTCTAACATGAATCCATTACATTTCAGAAGATCGTATTTCTATTTTCCATTTTAAAAGGTTTTCTCTCATATAAAATAGGTTATAGTACTGTCATGCGATGTTCAGCTCTGTACACACTTGGTGGCACGGCAACATTGGACTCTGTTCACACTACAGAGTCTAACAAGCAACCTGATGCTGCAGAGTTGTTTAGCCAGAGCCAAGCATTGGCTGATTCATGTTCACACTGGTCTTCAGCCCTACAGGGCTTAATTCCTGAAAACTGATGAGCAGGAGCTAAGAACTGAGTTTTTTAATTAGATTGTGCAGCTGTCCTATTTAAAGTACTGGTCTCTTCCAGCATGCGTCAATAAAAGCTCCAGCACAGCTCCAGCGATTCCGGTCTTAGTGGTGATCCAGTTCATGGTGATCTGTAGTTGCGATTTTAAGTGGTGTGGAAGTTCTTTATTCCCCTGTACACATATTGTCTCTCCTTTGTGTTTAAGTGCAGTGTGTACAAGTTTTCGTTCTCCCTTGTAGTTTCTGTGGGTTTTGTTACTGTGTTTCCGGCCTGTCCCAAAGGGTGGGGGAGAGAGGGAGTAAGATCAGGGCTCAGAAAGGAGTCAGAGTAATGCTGAAGGCTCATCAGACCTGGCTACCATCAAGCCTACCTCTGAGATAAGGGACAGCGCAGGGTCTGAAGTCTGAGGGCCAGCCTAGGAGCCCTATTCTGTCATTCCATCCCCCGTGACAAGTACAAATTACTACAGCAATTTAAATAATTCACAAACTGCATTGCAATCCATCACCTGGAACTGAAAAGAAATATTCTCACAAACCTTTTGTTGGGGAACATCCAATATTAATGAACGTGACCTAGCTTAGCATGTTATCACCTATCCACAGCATGGACGATAACTTGCTGATTGCAGGCCAATGCAGAACATGGTTGTCCAATCCAGTGTTTATAGGACTGATGGAAATGGGCAATGCAGCAACATATTATTGATATCCCATACCTCCCTAAGTTGGAATAACCCCTTTAAGTAGGAAATTAGCTATTGAAGTGTCATTCTCTCTGTAGGACCTGATGTGTCAGTGCATTAAAGGACATTTTCTTAATTTTAAAGGGCATTGTGTATTGCTTCATCTCCACTATGGAACCACTGCAGGGGTATTGAATAGCCTATGAGTAAGGCGGTCTCCCACTGAAATGCGTTAGGCGTCGGGATTTTTTTTCCTATATGTTTTTAATTTTTTATTAGCACATTAAAGCACTGAAATTGGACTCTGGCTGAGACTTTTTTCTTAGTTTTTGCATGTCTATTCGGTGTTGCCAGCCATCCAGTCTCACCTGGGGATCCAGAGGTAATTGGAGCCAAGCCCTTTCTTTTCTTCTTTTTTGTATTGAATACTGCCTGCCAGAATTGAATACTTGGTGCCTGCAGTTTCCCCTACAGCTGATTACTTGTACTCCCAACCGTAGAATAACCTTGGATCTGCTTATTTTTTGATAAGTTTTCTGAAAAAAACAAACAAACAAAAAAAGTTTGTAAAAAGAAAAACTCTGTATTGTGCATCTTGAAATGTAATTGAAAACTAATACAGGATGTGTCGGAAATTACCAGGAAAGCAAAAATAGAAATATAACATTGCTGAGATACAGCAGCATAGATTGCTCAATGTCTCTGCCGCTTGGTACTAAATGTGTAGAAGTTCAGCATGGGATCATGCTACCCGGCAGCTGTTACAATGAATAGGGGCTTTGTAAAAAAAAGTCATGCTATAAATCTAAGATTCTTGTAGGAACTTAGGATAAGCTTTTTTGTACTATACTTCTGGGGCTAGTCATTATCCTTCGTACATATCCACTTTTTACCTCACCCACCTGCAGTCCTGGTGTCTCTGTCTTGCAGTCAGACAGCACCCCACCAATTGTGACAGCTTGTCTGATCGCTTTCAATCATAGATGCTTTATGCATGTCTATAGCATAAAAATAAGTAAATAAAGAAGATGGTGTAGGGCCCTCTCAATTTTTAGACATAGCTATGATAAAGCTGACAGCTGGGGGCTGGTATTCTAAGGCTGGGGAGGACCCATGGTTATTGGGCACCCCCAGCCTAAAAATAGCAGCCTGCAGCTGCCCAAGATTGTCATATCCATCAAATGCAACAATCCAGAATCTTTACCCAGCTCATTCTGATTGCCCTAATGCGGTGGCAATGGGAGTAATAAGGGGTGAATGAAAGCTTACAGCTGCCACTAAGCCCTATATTAGTACTAAGAGGCATCTATAAGACCCCCATTACTAATCTGTAAGTGAAAAGAAATAAAACACAAAGCACAGAAAAAGCCTTTATTTGCAATAAAATAAAAAAACACCCTTTTTCTCTCCTTTATTAACCCCCAGAACACCCAGCTCTGATGTAATTCACACAAGGTCCCACAATGATTCCTGCTCTGCTACATACATGCTGAAGGCACAGCACACAAGCATAGAACATGACCACACGCTGTGGGCTTCAGGCAGAGAATGACTGAACCACATCAATGAGCAGTGACGTGACGTCACTCAGTTTATCTGCAGTCATAACTGGGGGTTCCAACGGTACCCCAGCTTTGACTGCAGGTAAACTGACCTCAGGTGACCTCATTAAACTCAGTGACCTCACCAAATTTGTACCGCCTGACAGAAAACCGCACCAAAAGTGGTGTCAAACTTGTGTGTGTTCATATTTTTTAAATAAATAGCCACTGGGTATAGATACAATTTATCAAATGATAAGTAGCAAATTTTTCACTTACTCCGGAAAAAAAACCTTTAAAATTTAAAATTTAAATTTTAAAGGTTTTTTTTCCGGAGTAAGTGAAAAATTTGCTACTTATCATCTGTTCATATTTTTTGCTAAGATATGCAGATTTGGTGCTGAACTCTATACACCATATTCCTACACCAAATCTGCATATGCTAGCAAAAAAAATGCATCAAAACTGCATCATAACACACTGGGGGTAAAAACGTTATCGAATATAGTGTGTACAAAAAAAACAAACTCTGCCCTCCTGCCCAGGAAGTGCTTTTTTTATGCCTGGCTGTATTTGGGCAGAGAGCTAAACTGCCAATCAGTGACTTCCAAAGTGGTTCGGGTCAAGTCCGGGTCTCAAACTGAATTTTATCTAAAGTCCAGCTAAACCCGCAGAACCTTAACTTCCATGGGTCCGCTCATCTCTAGTTGTAATATATAAGCACTAATTTAGTCTCATTAAAAAAACTTCATTAATAAGGTAAGTTTGTTTTAAAAGGAAATATCATACTTTTCAATGATTTTCTCCTCCTTTAGAAATTTGAAACTCTTGTTGGAGAAAGAGGAGCTCAGTTGAGTGGTGGTCAAAAACAAAGAATAGCAATTGCCAGAGCTTTGGTACGAAATCCCAAGATACTTCTGCTGGACGAGGCCACCTCTGCTCTGGATACTGGCAGTGAATCTGTCGTACAAGCTGCACTAGACAAGGTAAATCAGTTCATAACTAAAGTTCACATGATCTTGAGCTTTTTCTAAAGTTATATTGCATCAATTTAATGTATATCATCTGATAAGGATATTACACCTGTTTTCAGGCCATTGAAGGGCGTACTACAATTGTTATCGCTCACCGTCTCAGCACTGTGTGGACCGCAGATTTGATTGTGGTGTTGGATAATGGTACTGTAGCTGAGCAAGGAACACATTCTGAACTAATGGAAAGAAAAGGAATATATTTTTCACTTGCAACAGCCCAGGTATGTTCACAATAAAAAAGTAAATATATTTTTAGTCTAGTGAACCATCTAGAGTCATATCGGTCAATCTAACCTATTGTGGGAGCTTCAAGGCCAGCTCTTAATTCCATCAAAGGGCTATGTATGTATTTTTATAACAGATGTATTTGTAGCATTTGCTCCTCAGGTTTATTATACCTAAACAAAAGTTCGGACTAAACAGAAGAAAATAACTTTCTAGAATATATATACGGTAACCAGATCTGAGTTTGGGAAAGTGAAAACTAAGTCAACGTAGGACACAAATTCCACTAGTTTAGGGATGTCAAATCAAATAATCATAAACCCTATCTAAAACTTAACATTTATTAATAATAGATACTAAAAGGATTACTTAACCACATTAGCGTGAATATGTGCACAGAAGAGAGAGGGAAAAAATCCCTACAATATCCACTTCCTCCTGTGCTCTACCTAGCCGCGGAGGTTGGCACCCTAAAATTTGCGCAGCGGCGCCCCCGCTCCTCGACGGCTATCCCTGCTATGGCCCTGTGAGTCCCTAGCCAAGAAGATAAAGTGCAGTGCATAAAATTAAAGTGCAGTGCAGAACCATAAAGTGATAATATGCCAGTGTGAAACTCACAGTCGACCTCTACATGTAAGAGGCTGCCAGCCTTATCTCAATGAATACACTCTTATAGCAGGGATATAACTCTTAGCTTGTGCTGCCTCTCAAGCTGCCTCAACGCGTTTCCCCATTTTCTGGTTCATCAGGAGGCCGATATCAGTCTATTGTGGTATGATAAACCCGTGGCAGTCAAAATGCTGCCAGATTCACATGATGCTAAAGGGGCCACCAGGTGATTGATTTCCCTTATAACCCCTCAGATGTCCTCCAGGACCAGGCGCCAACCAATAGGTACAAGGTTGCCAATTACCTTATTTGTTAACGCCATGCGTCCGGTTACCATTCCTCCTCCAGCCACACCATTGTGCAGGAATGCACTTCCGCGTTCCACAATGGAACGCACGCGAGCACCGCCCCTAACCACGTGGGGCTGCATCACTGTGCTCCAGGGGGGTAATCCCAGGACGCACGCAGACGCGGCACATCCACTCCCATGTTCATTTCCGCGTTCCACCTTGGAACGCACGTGCGTCCCACCCCCATCACATGGGGCCGCGTCAAGCGCGCGCTCCAAGGGGTGGGTCCCAGGACATACAGGCACAGCGTCACCTACTCATCCCAGGATCTGGGAGGAGCCAAGGTGCAAGCCAGAGTAGCCGGGCATTATGATAACGCTACTCCTTCCGCGTTTCAAAGCGGGACGCATATTTCTGGCAGTACTGTGTTACATATCCGTGCCCTGATTATTCAGACAGACTACTTCCATATAACCATAAGGACCGTACATATAGCGATATCTCCCCGTATGAACAGGAGGTATTGAAATGACTTGTCCCCTAGACTGTTATCAAATAGGAGAATTACTATAATAAGCAGGGGGGGAGGGGGAGAGGAGGAAGGAGCGGGGGCGCAAGGAGATTCAAAATTGGGTGGACTTAACATGGTGTAGTTATATTGAGGATATATAAAACCGACCTGATATCCTTTATTATACTCTAGATCTTGGAGGACGTCTGTACAATAACATAATTAAACAATTCATGCTACCCTATAGACAGGACAGCTAAGGCCAAAAATCCCATCTTAGGACCCCCATAAGTGTTACCCTGTTGTTACAAAAAACACGCATAAGACAGCTGTTCATTGATTCCATTGGGGGTTAAGGAATCCAATCTAAAGGTCCATTCACTTTCTTTCTGAAGTATACACTTGTCAAAATCACCCCCTCTAGGGTTGGGATTGACAACCTCAATGACACAGAAGGACAACTGGTGTGAGTTTCCCCCATGTTTTTCAATCACGTGCCTGGCCAAGGGGGTATCACGTTTTTTGCGGATGTCGCCCAGATGCTCCCCCACCCGCCTCCGGAACTCTCTCCTAGTCTTCCCCACATAGTCCAGGGGGCAGGTGCAGGTAACCACATAGACGACACCCGCAGTTTTGCAGTTAGCAAAATCTCTTATAAAGAACTCCCTGTCGTTATTTGAACTCCTGACAGACTTAGATGGTCTCATATAGCCACAATAGGAGCAGTCCCCACAGCGAAAAAATCCACACACCCTTCTATCCAGCCACGTCCCCGATGGTGTGGGCTTCCTGTAGAAGCTGTGTACAAGATGATCCCTGAGTGAACGACCTCTCCTATAGGTTATACTTGGCTTTTGGGGGATAAACCTGTTAATGTCTGGATCCGCCAGCAGCACCCCCCAGTGCCTTTTGAGAATCTCAAAGATACGGCCATTTTGGCAGTCAAAAGTCCCTATCAGTCTAGTCAGGGAGTCCCCCTCCTCGTGTGATCCCCGGGGGTTCAAGAGACTCTCCCTGTTTTGCCTCTCCGCATGTTCACGTGCTGGATAGAGAACCTCCCTTGGATAACCCCTATCCATAAACCTTCTGGTCATGTCATTTGCCTGATCTCTAAAATCCTCCAACCTGGAGCAATTCCTACGTAATCTGAGGTACTGACCCCTTGGGATACCCTTCTTCAGAGGAGGTGGATGGTGGCTATCCCAATTTAATAAATTATTTGTGGCTGTCGGTTTGCGAAATGTTTTTGTTTCAAGATTCCCATCAGTTCCACGTGTGATTAAAATGTCCAAAAATGGAAGACGTTTTTTTTTTTTTTTTCAACGTAGGACACAGTCACATAAGAAATTCAGTATAGACATACAGTTGAAACCAGAAGTTTACATACACTATCTAAAAAGACACATCTACATGTTTTTCTTACTATCTGACATGAAATGAGAATATACCTTTCCCATATTAGACCAATTAGGATTACCAAAATTATTTATATTTGCCAAATGCCAGAATAATGAGAGAGAGAATGTTTTAAGGCATTTTTATTACTTTTGGCAAAGTCAAAAGTTTACATACATTTCATTAGTATTTGGTACCATTGTCCTTAAACTGTATGACTTGGGTCAAATGTTTTTGATATCCTTCCACAAGCTTCTCACAATAGTTGGAAGGAATTTGGGCCCATTCCTCCTGACAGATTTGGTGTAACTGAGCAATGTTTGTAGGTCGCCTTGTTTGCATCGGCCTTTTCAGCTTTGCCCATAAATTTTCAATAGGATTGGGATCAGGGCTTTATGATGGCCACTCCAAAACATTGACTTTGTTATCCTTAAGCCACCTTGTAACTAGTTTGACAGTATGCTTCAGGTCAATGTACATTTTGAAGACCTATTTCCCCCTAACCTTTAAGTTTCTGGCTGATCTCTTGAGATGTTCCTTCAGTATTGTCACATAATCTTCTTTCCTCATGATGTCATCTATTTTGTGAAGTGCACCAGTCCCTCCTGCAGCAAAACAACTCCACGACATGATGCTAAACCCATGTGTTTCACAGTTCGGATGGTTTTCTTAGGCTTCAAAGCTTCTCCCTTTTTCTTCAAAACGTATGCCAAACAGTTCCATTTTAGTTTGTCAGACCACAGAACATGTCTCCAGAATGTAAGGTCTGTGTTCCTGTGTGCATTTGCAAATATTAATCTGCAAATATTAATTTGGCTTTTCTATGTTTCTTTTGGAGTAATGGCTTTGTTCTGGCAGAGTTACCTTTCAGCCTATGTTGATGGTGTACTTGTTTCACTGTGGAGAATTACACAATCTTACCAGCTTCCGCCAGCATCTTCACAAGGTCTTTTGCTTTTGTTCTTGGGTTGATATGCACATGTTTGACCAAAGAACGTTCATCTCTGATACACAGAACTCACCTCCTTCCTGAGTGGTATGATGGCTGGACATTCCCATCTTGTTTGTACTTGCGTATAATTGTTTGTACAGATGAATGAGGCACCTTCAGGTATCTGGAAATTGAAACCAATGATGAACCAGACTTGTGCAAGTCCACAATCCTCTTTCTGAGATCTTGGCTAATTTCTTATGACTTTCCCATAATGCTACACCAAGAAGCAGTGTATTTCAGGTGTGCATTAAAATACGTCCACAGGTGTGTCTCTAATTAACTCAGGTTTATTGGCAACATCTATCAGAAGCTGCCAAAGACATTACATCATCATATGGGCTGTCCCATACTGTTTAATGGCATAGTACTCTTGGTGTATGTAAACTTCTGACATTGCAGAAAGTAATACAAATGTCTTAAAACATTTTCTCTATCTCTCTCTCTCTCTCTCTCTCATTATCCTGGCATTTGGCAAACATAAATAAATTTGGTTCCTAATTGAAATAAAATGGGAAAGGTTTATTCTGATTCTATGTCAAATAGTGAGAAAAACATGCATATGTGTTTTTACATGAATGTTTTTCGATAATGCATTCTTTTTAGATAATGTATGCTAACTTCTGGTTTCAACTATGTGTATAAATATTTATGTTTATATATATTAATCTGTGTGTGGGTATGGGTGTGGAAAAGATGCTGCAAAATATATATTTTATATATATATACAGTACAGACCAAATGTTTGGACACAGCTTCTCATCTCTAGAACAACAGTTACTTTGTGCAGCAGGCCTTCATGGTAAAATAGCTGCTAGGAAACCACTGTGTCGTTGTAGAAAAGATGAATGGATGGACTCTACATGACTGGTTCCCACCGTGAAGCATGGAGGAGAAGGTGTGATGGTGTGGGGGTGCTTTGCTGGTGACACTGTTGGGGATTTATTCAAAATTGAAGGCATACTGAACCATCATGGCTACCACAGCATCTTGCATCGGCGTGCTATTCCATCCGGTTAGCATTTAGTTTGAACATCATTTATTTTTCAACAGGACAATGACCCCAAACACACCTCCAGGCTGTGTAAGGGCTATTTGACTAAGAAGGAGAGTGATGGGGTGCTACGCCAGATGACCTGGTCTCAACAGTCCCCAGACCTGAACCCAATCAAGATGGTTTGGGGTGAGCTGGACCGCAGAGTGAAGGCAAAAGGGCCAACAAGTGCTAAGCATTTCTGGGAACTCCTTCAAGACTGTTGGAAAACCATTTCCGGTGATTACCTCTTGAAGCTCATCAAGAGAATGCCAAGAGTGTGCAAAGCAGGAATCAAAGCAAAAGGTGGCTACTTTGAAGAACATAGAATATAAGACATAAAAAAGTGGGAAACAACTGAAACTAAGTATTTCATTACACATGTTTTAATTCACAGTTTTGATGCCTTCTATATGAATCTACAATTTTCAGAGTCATGAAAATAAAGAAAACTCTTTGAATGAGTAGGTGTGTCCAAACTTCTGGTCTGTACTGTATATTCATACAGTATATACAGTATGTGTGTGTATATATATATATATATATATATATATATATATATATATATATAGAGAGAGAGAGAGAGAGAGAGAGAGAGAGTAAAGACCAAAAGTTTGGACACACCTCATCACACCTCATTCAAAGAGTTTTCTTTATTTTCATGACTCTGAAAATTGTGGATTCACAACATTGATGCCATCAAAACTATGAATTAACACATGTGGAATGAAATACTTAAAAAAGTGGGAAACAACTGAAAATATGTCTTAGATTCTAGGTTCTGCAAAGTAGCCACCTTTTGCTTTGATTACTGCTTTGCACACTTTCGCTTGATGAGCTTCAAGAGGTAGTCACCGGAAATGGTTTTCACTTCCCAGGTGTGCCCTGTCAGGTTTAATAAGTGGGATTTCTTAAGATTTCTTTCCTTATAAATGGGGTTGGGACCATCAGTTGTGTTGTGCAGAAGTCTGGTGGATACACAGCTGATAGTCCTACTGAATAGACTGTTAAAATTTGTATTATGGCAAGAAAAAAGCAGCTAAGTAAGGAAAAATGAGTGGCCATCATTACCGCCCCAGGAAAGGAAGACCAAGAGTCACCTCTGCTGCAGAGGATAAGTTTATCCGAGTCACCAGCCTCAGAAATCGCAGGTTAACAGCAGCTCAGATTAGAGACCAGGTCAATGCCACACAGAGTTATAGCAGCAGACACATCTCTAGAACAACTGTTAAGAGGAGACTTTGTGCAGCAGGCCTTCATGGTAAAATAGCTGCTAGGAATCCACTGCTAAGGATAGGCAAAAAGCAGAAGACACTTGTTTGGGCTAAAGAACATAAGGAATGTACATTAGACCAGTGGAAATCTGTGCTTTGGTCTGATGAGTCCAAATTTGAGATCTTTGGATCCAACCACCGTGTCTTTGTGCGACACAGAAAAGGTGAACAGATGGACTCTACATGTCTGGTTCCCACCATTAAGGATGGAGGAAGAGGTGTGATGGTGTGGGGGTGCTTTGCTGGTGACACTGTTGGAGATTTATTCAAAATTGAAGGCATACTGAACCAGCATGGCTACCACAGCATCTTGCAGCGGCGTGCTATTCTATCCAGTTTGCGTTTAGTTGGACCATCATTTATTTTCAACAGGAAAATGACCCCAAACACACCTCCAGGCTGTGTAAGGGCTATTTGTCTAAGAAGGAGAGTGATGGGGTGCTACACCAGATGAACTGGCCTCCACAGTCACCAGACCTGAACCCAATCGAGATGGTTTGGGGTGAGCTGGACCACAGAGTGAAGGCAAAAGGGCCAACAAATGCTAAGCATCCCTGGGAACTCCTTCAAGACTGTTGGAAGACCATTTCTGGTGACTACCTCTTGAAGCTCATCAAGAGAATGCCAAGAGTGTGCAAAGCAGTAATCAAAGCAAAAGGAGGCTACTTTGAAGAACTTAGAATATAAGACATATTCTCAGTTTTCTCCACCCTTTTTTGTTAAGTATTTCATTCCACATGTGTCAATTCATAGTTTTGATGCCTTCAATGTGTCCAAACTTTTGGTCTGTACTATGCATATATATATATATATATATATATATATATATATATATATATATATATATATATATAAAATTAGTTTTGCTTTCTGTTTTTTTTTCATGAATCAAGCACCTTGCAACAAAATAATCCTCATCCCTGTAACTTACTTTACTTTCAAAATATAAGGAGATAAGAAACGGGTTTTGCGCGGCGCTAAAAACCACAGATCTAGTAGATTAAAAAAACTATTTAATCTACTGGATCTGTGGTTTTTAGTGCGGCGCAAAACCCGTTTCTTTTCTCCTGATATTTTATAATGTTTACTCGGGGCCGCTGCTAACCACTAGACACTCACAAGCTTGTGAAAGGGGTTGTGACTGGCACAACCTCACCAGGTGAGTGTATTCCCTCATATATTTTCACCACCATATCGGGTAAGACCCTATTTGCGCTTTTTTTCCCCACTATAGTGTTGCTTTACTTTCAGACATTAGTAGCAGCAGAAGAGACCGAGACCGGACAATATGAACAAGAAAAACATGATAAACCACCTCTTCTGCAGAGATTATATTCTAACATATCCAATGGAAAATTTTCTACATCGGACAATGGAGAGGAAGGAGATAATGAAGAGGAAACAGAAAAGGTAAAGGCATAGCCTTGCTTGTTTTTGAGGAATGTATTATTCATTCAGCAGTTTTAATCTGCTAGGCTATGTTCACACAGCGTATTTGCAACATTTATTTACACAGCCAAAACCTGCCATGTTGGCAGTAAAAATACTGCTTTAAAAATGCGGGTTTTTCTGCTTTTTTATTATGGTTTTGGTGCAGTTACATGGGATTTGTCTACAGTACATGTTAAATATATGGAACTAAAAATATTTTATATAACCACATATTATCTGTCTATTTCAAAAAGCCAGACAAAAATCAGCAAAAATCCACTAATTTGTAACGTGAATATATAATTATAAAAGGAACAACAATTTCAGCTAATTGAAAGAGATATAATGAACAACCTGAGACCTGAACAAAGATAAAAACATATGTTGCACTTAAATACTTATATATATGTTAAAACATAGGGTTATACAAGTAACCAGACACTGTATGGGATGTGGTTATCCACATGAACATAACTGAACCATGATAAACCTGCTTAGCTGTTTAGTAAATTGAATTATATATATAGGCTCCGATTGTGGATGATATTTAATATATATTAGTCCGTGGAATGCTTGTTAGTCCATGTTAATGTTAGTCTATGTTAAAAACATTCCGTCCATATGGAAGTCGAGGTACTCCGCCGGTGGCGCTTACAAACTACTCCTTGGTTTGCCCTCGTACCTGACTCAAACTCCTTTGGTAATCTTCAGATTTCATGATGTCTTGCACACAGTCAAGGCACTCAGTGCCAGAGGCAGCAGGAAAACCCCCAAAACATCCTTGAACCTCACCATATTTGACTGTAGGTCCTGTGTTCTTTTCTTTGTAAAGCTCATTCCCTTTTTAGGTAAACAGTAGAATGATGTGTTTTACCAAAAAGCTCTATCATGGTCTCATCTTTACGCAAGATGCTTTCCCAGAAGGGTTTTGGCTTACTCATGTACATTTTGGCAGTCTAGCTTTTTGATGTCAGCAGTGGGGTCCTCCTGGGTCTCCTGGCCTAGTGTTTCATTTCATTCAAATGTCAACGGATAGTTCACGCTGACATTGATGCACCCTGATCCTGCAGGACAGCTTAAATTTCTTTGTAACTTAATTGGAGCTGCTTAACCACCATCCAGACAATTTTGCGTTGCAATCTTTCTTCAATTTTTCTCTGTCGTTCAAGTCCAGGGAGGTTAGCTACAGTACCATGGATTGTAAATTTCTTGATTATGTTGTGCACTGAGGACAAAGGAACATCAAGATCTCTAGAGATTACCTTTTAACCTTGAGATTGTTGAAATATTTCAACAATTTTAGTTCTCAAGTCCTCAGACAGTTCTCTTCTCTTTCTATTCTCCATGCTTAGTGTGGCACACATAGACGCACAATGCATAGAGTGAGTCAACTTCTCCCCTTTTTATTTGCTTCTAGGTATGATTTTTATTTTGCCCACGCATGTTACTTGCCACAAGTGAGTTTGGACAAGGATCACATGCTTGAAACAAAGTTGTTTACAAACAATTTTGGAAAGGTGCCAACAACTTTGTCCGGCCCATTCTTGGGGTTTTGTGTGCAATTATGTCCAATTTCCATTTTTTTCTCATTTTTTGTGTTTATCCAATAAACACAAAGGAAATAAATAAGTGTATAACCAAACTTGTATAAATGCAATAATTTTCTGGGAGAAAAACTTCATTTTCTGGAATGATTTAAATGGTGCCAACACTTTTGGAAACAACTGTGCATGTATGTATGTGTGTGTATATATATATATATATATATATATATATATATATAAAAATGTTTTTAATATAGTACATTTATTTCATCCTATAATAATGAAAGTGTGCCTTTACCAGCAACTGTTATCAATTGATAGGCTCAGCCACAGCTGGTTGCAACCAACCATAAACACTAATAGTTTTTTACTCCTTTCCCCCAGGAAAAACTTCCAAACATTTCATTCTTCCGGATATTAAGACTGAATAAATCAGAGTGGCCATATATTATGTTGGGAACTCTTGCTGCAACGATTAATGGAGCAGCTCACCCAGCGTTCAGTGTACTATTTGCTAAAGTTATAGCTGTAAGTATATTATAGGCATGTATCCTGTATATTTCAGTTAAGAATGTAATATTGTGTTCAATAATAAAGAAAAAATAGGTCACTTTTAGTATTAAATTAATGTACAGGTGCATAAATCCAATATGTGACCACTATACAGTCATATATATACACAGTGCTGCAGCACACTGCGATCAATAAATACATGAACTCCAATATTGCTGTAAATTAAAAATTTGTAAGGTACTTGATTAGCAATGTTTGATCAAAGGGTGTATGCCCACGATCAGTGTTTGCAGCGTTTTGGATGTAGCGTGTTTTCGCTGCGTCCAAAATGCTGCGTTGTAAAGTACAAGCACAGAGGATGGGATTTCTAGAAATGCCCACTGTGCTTGTTTTTTCCATAGCAAACACTGACCTGCGGAGCACCTTTCCAAGCTGCAGCATGTCAATTGCTTGCTGTCCTCCATGGGGAGAACACAAGCAAGGGACCTCAGTGCACTGAACCCTGATCGTGGGTACAAGCAACTGCAGTCTCCTGCGTTCTCCTGCGGAGGAGACTCGCGGCCCCGCAGGTCAGGACCAGCTGCGTCCAGGACGCAGTGAATCCTGATCGTGGGCACATATCCATAGAGCACAAAAGCCATCCAACCATGTCAAGGTGAACCTCTAATATGCATGGTCTCTGAACACTATTGTCCTACCTCTCCATGGGCCAAACCAGCCTCATCTGAACTGGGGAAGTGAAAGGAAACCAAGCATAGCTCCCAATTAAAATCTTATATGGCAGATATTTTTACTTGTTGTAGTATATATTGGGGGAATAGCACTTATCCCCCCATCTTAAGCACATAAGCTTTTAATTGTGAGTTATGTCTGGTCTCTTTTCACTTCCCCAGTTCAGATGAGGCTGGTTTGGCATTTGGAAAGGTAGGACAATAATATTTAGGGACCATCTATATTAAAGATTCACCTTGACATGGTTGGATGGCTTTTGGGGACTTTAATCAAAAAATGTTAACTAAGGAACTTACTTTTTAACATCTACAGCAATAGTGGAGTTCATGTATTCATTATTCGCAGTGTTCTGACGCATTGAGTATCTATATGGTAATACTGTTTTTAATCTTGCCTTTTGTCAATGATTTTCAATAAATTCCCACAGTGTATAAACACAGCCTTGAAATGCATTTCTGAATTATAGTTTCTAAATGTGTAAGAATTATTATTATTATTATTATTATTATTATTATTATTATTATTATTATTATTATAGCATATATGCCAATTCTACTTACTTGTATAGCCAAGCTAAGAAAGCAAGATTAACAATATGAAAAAACTCAATTAGTAAAGCTAGTATAGTAGAAATATTAGTTATAACTATATATTCAGAATCATAATATATGATTTGACTTTATTTTTCCATAGATATTTGGGACTAATAATCCAGAGACGATACAATCCGAAATAAATCTTTACTCTATTATCGTTGCTATTATTGGTTTAGTTTCCTTCTTCACATATTTTACACAGGTTCGTTAACTCTTCATTTCTAAAGATGTGTTGAATTCTTCTATAGGCATATAGTATACAGACATTTGCCTCTAAGGTAAACTGCAGTATCATTGAAAAACAGCAGCATGCACTTATTTTTCGTAAAGGCATCACTTGTTTTGTTGGAGAAGAAACTAGTCACAGTGAATATATTCTATACTGACATTTTTTAGGGGGTTGAGAGGAAGTTATTTTATGGCACTGTTAGGGGTACTTTACATGTTGCGACATCACTTCCGAAATAACGTCGGCAGTCAAAGCGATGTCGCTGAGCAGGTATGTGCGTGTGAAGCTGCCATAGCGATAATGTTCGCAACGGCAGCAATCACCACATATCGCATGTGCGACAGGGCGGGTATTATCGCGCTCGGCATCGCTAGCCGATACTAGCGATGTCGCAACGTGTAAAGTACCCCTTAGTATTGTAACAATAATCTGGAAATATGATTCTCCAGTACAATACGAATACACTGATACCATACTTGTGTAAGGAGGTGGACTGATGACTATTGCGTTCATTTCCCTAAAGACACCAATCACGTTGCTGTATTGTCATATAGCGTAACATGAATTATGTCCTGTGCCTTTTGAAAATACTCTGATTTGTGAACTGTGATGGTGATGTATTTTACTGTTCTTATATAATGTATATTGCGTAGCATTTGTATATGTGCTTACTAGACAATATGGTAAAAGATGGTTAAATGTTGGAACTAGCCCGCAATAAGAGGGATTAGTTGATAGAGTAAGAGATGGGTTCTTCTGGAAAAGTTAGTTAACACCTAGTGTGTGATAGATACGGATGGATAGTCTGTAGATCATGAAGGTCCCATACAGTGGGTGACTTGTTGCGGAGAAAGGAGGCTGAAGTTGAGACAACGTGATCCTCAAGTATTTATCGAGACACCGAATGCTAGAGAATGCTGAGGCTAGAGACGAGCCTCCATATGGGGTGACCCCAGATTGAAGTATCTGGAGAACGGGACTTTAGAAACTAAGCCCCATGTCTAAAAGGTAATAGACTGGAATGGACTAAATGCCGCTTTACATGCTGCGATATCATTACCGATATCGCTAACGTGTGTTCCCGCCCCCATCGGTTGTGCGTCACGGGCAAATCGCTGCCCGTGGTGCACAACATCGCTCGGATCCGTCACACATACTTACCTGCTTGGCGACGTCGCTGTGACCGGCAAACCGCCTCCTTTCTAAGGGGGCGGTTCGTTCGGCGTCACAACGACGTCACTAAGCGGCCGCCCAATAGAAGCAGAGGGGGTGGAGATGAGCGGGCTGAACATTCCGCCAACCTCCTTCCTTCCTCATTGCGGGCGGCCACAGATACGGTGATGTTCCTCGTTCCTGCGGTGTCACACATAGCGATGTGTATTGCCACAGGAACGACGAACAACCTGCGTCCTGCAACAGCAATGATATTTGGGAACTGGACATCGTGTCAACGAGCAACAATATGGTGAGTATTATCAATCGTTAACGGTCGCTCCTGCGTGTCACACGCAACGACGTCACTAACAAGGCCGGATGTGCGTCACGAATTCCGTGACCCCAACGACATCTCTTTAGCGATGTCGTTGCGTGTAAAGCGGCCTTTAGACATGAGCAGAGTTGGCTTTCCCAGGCAGATACTTCCCAAGCATCCGAAACCAAAAGGCTTGTCTTCATCACTACTGTCTACCCCTTACCTCCCTCCTCTATGAGGAGAAGAGATATGGATACGGAAGCGTCAGGGAGCACAAGGCTCTACTTAGGCCATTGTGACAGACCCCCCCAACCCCTTTCTTTACAAGGAAACTGGATATGGAGCTGCAGGAAGGGAAAGCACAGTCACAAATTGTACTGTATCATTAGGCTGTGTTGTGCTGAGGTTTAAAGGATCGGTAAGATCGGAAACAACACAGTGGAAACTTACAATGCGTCTGATTATGCTTTGTACAACTGAAACGTGCTTGAAGAAGTGTGCCCGCTGTCTTGTATATAAAGGTTATGAAGATAAACAATTAAGTAAAGAGATGTGGTATGAACTGACCTGGTGGTCTCCTTGTGGAAGCGAGTCATCATTTGGTACTGGTCAGCCGACATCAACAGCAACATGTGGCCTACTCGGACATACAGTCCACATGATGCAAGTCCACACACCAAGCCGGACCATGTCTTGTACAGTAAATAGCGGGCAGGAGTGTCAGGAGTCAATTCCTCATCCACGACTAATGTCCTGCGCCACTCTACACTTGAATAGATTCTATTTATTATGTGGGGAAAATCAAAATTCTGAAGTTTTTTTGTTTTTTTTTAAATTTGAGGTTTGTGTCACCATTTTCCAAAACCAGTAATGTTTTTATATTTAATTAACATTTGATTATATTGTTGTTATTGTTTTATGCAATGTATATAGTAGATATGACAGATTATGATGTGTTTTTTCAAAGGGCTTCATGTTTGGAAGATCAGGGGAAGTCCTCACCATGCGGTTGAGACAAATGGCTTTCAAGTCTATGCTGCGCCAGGTTAGTTTGGGATTGAATATAACCAAATGTGAATCTAATGTGTTGATCTATGGTTCTTATAGATATTTTGTAATTTTTTTCTTGTATTAAGGAAATGTCGTGGTTTGATGACAAGAAAAATAGTACTGGAGCTTTAACAACCAGACTTGCCACAGATGCTTCTCAGATACAAGCTGTAAGTGCACATACTCACATACTATTTAATCAATCGTATTTGCTTTTGGTTTAGAAAATTGACTTTTCTAAAAATGGTGTTATTGGGTTTGTCATAAAATGACCCACAACTCAATAATAAAACTTAGATAGGGCATCAAGTGTTACAACTTGTAAACTTATAGGGCTTGTTCAGTTGTAAAGCTTCTGGTTCCCAATGTAGCCTCCTTGGATCCATTGGTGCCTCTCCGCCACTGCTCTGGTCTTTGTGTATTGGCTATAGTACAAATCACCGCTACAGACAATCACTAAGCTCAGAGGCTACTGCCCTCTACATTGTGACCTTCCACATTATGTTATGTATTGAAGACATTTTTATTATAGTAAATTTCTTTAAAAGTAAAAACAATTCAGTAGATGTTTTTTAGGGGATGAAACATTTTGATGAAGACCTGGTTATAACATAAATTATACAACTACTAGAACTATTGCTGAACAATCTATATAGGAATAAAGTTTAACGCAAGATTTTTATTTGTCCATTCAATCAGGCAACTGGCTCCAGACTTGGGCTGATCGCTGAAAACCTTTCCACAATGGGAGTGGGCATCATAATTTCTTTCATTTATGGATGGGAAATGACTTTGCTTATCATAGCCCTAACTCCAATTCTCGTGATCACTGGGTTTCTTGAGACCAAAGCGCTTGAAGGCTTCGCAAATTGAGATAAAAAACAACTTCAATATGCTGGCAAGGTAAAGGATCATGGTTTTAAGAAATGCTGATTGTACAAAATAGAAATTTTTATGTATTGAAAAAAAATCTTGAACCTATAAATTATTCATTGCCATTTCTTTAGCACCACTTGGAAATGGTGTTTTATTGCTGTTGACCCTAACTACTACACAACAGTTCTCCCAGGCACCTACTGTGCACAAGAAAATAATTATTGGGTCACACTGTGGTTCCCTGTGCAGACAAGTGCAAGAGGAGTTGGAAGAAAGGGGTGCACTGATAATTCAGCATTACAGTCCCCATATTCTTGAATCCTGGGTGTTTCAGTAGTTTGGACCACCACCCATTAGAATGTAGTGGCATATCCCAATTATATTTCAAAGCCCAGAGTACTAATCATAGATGAATGTGCTAAAAAGTTTACTTATCAATTTGTTAAATTTAAGGCAAGTCCTTATTTCATAAACAAACATATATTGGAATATATAAATATTCTCTTCTTTTTAAAATTAATAGATTGCAACTGAAGCAGTGGATAATATCCGAACAGTGGTGTCACTGACCAGAGAGAGGACATTTGAAGAAATGTATAGCGACAGCTTACAGAAGCCATACAGGTCAGAAGCCATTCACATTTATCTACATTATTACAGTAACACCAAAGACATGAGCAGGAGTATAAGTTCCTATATACACACACTGCATAGAAGCAGGATAATACTGGCCATTTCACAGACAAAGCCTAAGATGGAAACAAAATAAGCATATACCTTATTATAAAAAAAAAAGAAAAAGTAAAAAGTAATAGTACATATAAATAACAAGTACACCCCGCAACAAGGTGTACCCTAATCTGGACAGTTATTATAGTAAAGGATTAAAGGGTTCTCTACTTTGAACAACCTCTTTTTTAGTTAGCGAGGTGCCCTGATAATAAGCTGAACACAATGCTGTCTCAAAGTTGGAACTCTGTAATCAACAATGCTGCAGAAAATAAAACATTCCCTACCGTCCAATGAAGTGTATGGCTTGTTATTGTGATGCATAGTGCAGGTTCTACATTGTGAAAAGATCTACAGCAGGTGAAATTAGTATTGACTACATCACCAATTTTCTAAGTAAATATATTTATAATGGTGCATTTGAGATGAATTTCACACCAGTTGTCGGTAACAACCCATCCTACCCACACAGACAAATAAATCAAACCATAGATCTCCATAAATTAAGTGATGTACAATAATGAGGCATGACACA
The DNA here is from genome assembly GCF_048569485.1 of Anomaloglossus baeobatrachus. NCBI lineage: Eukaryota > Metazoa > Chordata > Amphibia > Anura > Aromobatidae > Anomaloglossus > Anomaloglossus baeobatrachus. The sequence goes on from NC_134358.1 coordinate 486,324,645, forward strand.
GGAAAAAATTGTTGAACACATGAAGAAACTAGAAATAGGCCCAATGCTATCGCATCGGGAGTGCGGTGAAATTAACATCTGTCTATGCTTAGTGGTGCTGACAGGAGCAGTGGACATGTGTCACACTGTTTGCGATTTCCAATATATCTGTTGTTTGTCATTCCTCTGCATTTGTGTATTGTATGTGTTGCATCATTTGACCTCTTTCACTCCTGTGCACTGTCTCTTCCTTGTTGTGTGCTGTATATTGGTATTTGGTGTTGTATTTCTTGAGCTGTGTTTACTATGTGGTGTCTCCCAATGTGTGTTTACACTATATGGTCTCTTGTAAGCTGTTGTGACTATAATTGGCAGTCAGGCAAGGGCAGACATACCCAGCCATGCCATGCCATGCATCATTTGACCTCTTTCACTCCTGTGCACTGTCTCTTCCTTGTTGTGTGCTGTATATTGGTATTTGGTGTTGTATTTCTTGAGCTGTGTTTACTATGTGGTGTCTCCCAATGTGTGTTTACACTATATGGTCTCTTGTAAGCTGTTGTGACTATAATTGGCAGTCAGGCAAGGGCAGACATACCCAGCCATGCCTCCTTACCTCTCCGTGACATGGCAAATGTGTAATTTAAAACAACAACACCTCATTATACCTGGAGGTGGTATGGGTAGCACAATATTAGACTGGGAACAGAATTGTGCTTACTCAGCCTACAATTTGGGTTCCGCATAGTTGTCCCTGGTTACCATGGCTATGATGTGGGTGCGAACTGCGGCTGCGCAACTGAGATTGCCGCAGTGCATTGTGGGATACGGTTACATCCGAAACTGGGAACTATGTATGTAGATAGATGTGAAAAAAGCCTGAAGAAAGTCATGACACCAGCATTTCACCCCAAAAAAACATGATATCAACAGTGAAGTTTGGAGGGCAGAACATCATGGTGTGGGGCTGTTTGTTTGGAGGGCAGAACATCATGGTGTGGGGCTGTTTTTCAGCATATGGTACTGGCAAACTTCATATTGAAAGAAAAATGAAAGATAAATGTCTCAAGACATTCTTGAAGAAAATATCCTGCCACCTACCAGGATAATGAAAATCAAACAAGGGTGGACATTTCCGGAAAGCAATGAATGCAAACACACAGCTAAGGAAACTCTCAATCGGTTTCAGAGAAAGAAAAGAAAATAGACCTGAAACCAACGCAAAATTTATGGACGGAATTAAAGCTCAGAGCTCATAAAAGGAGCCCACGGTACCTTCAGGATTCGAAGAGTGTTTGTGTGGAAGAACGCATGTAAATAGTTTCTCCATACAGGACGCTTCTTCAAGTTGTCATCACCAGCAAAGCCTTTAGTTAGAAGTATTAAATAAATTTCAATCAGCGTGTTCAATACTTTTTTCCTCTGTCATTTCTTTTTATTACACATTACTAAATTAAAAGACATCTATGGTTTGATTTATTTGACTGTGTGGATTGGATGAGTTAATACTGACATCTGTTGAGAATTCATGTCAATAGCACCTTTAGAAATATATTTACTTAGAAAATTGGTGACATGTTCAATGTTTATTTCACCCTCTGAGATACCAGGATAGACTTAAAGAGCAGTTTTTGAAAACTAACCAGAAAACTCTCAGTAGCAAAGTTTCCAAGTGACTTAATCTCCAAAAGCCTTCTGTATCGGGGTTCTCAAACCAAGACTCTGCAGTGAAACAGTGGTTCCAGTCAGTTGACTAAGAACATACTATGAACCATATGGTCTGCAGTAGTTAATATGCCACCATGGCAACAACAAATTGAAGAAAATAAATAAAAAGAAAAATAGTTTGTGATGCCAAGGTTCACTCAATTTTCCACTAGCAGTGTGGTGTAATTTGGTGCACTGCAATTAGTCCACAAAACAGGGAAACCAGTGCAACAATAGAGAAACACATTTACTTGTTGGAAGTGGACATAGGTACATCCAGATGCAGCGTCGGACTGGCTACTGGAGGAACTCCAGTAATTCCAGGCCTGGATTCAGGTACCTGCATTGCACTCCGGAGCTCTCACCTGAGCTCCGGAGTGCAGCCGAGACTGTACCGTGTGCGCCGAGTTATTGATTCCCCGGCGATTGTGGTTCAGTTCATGTCAGCTGCATACAGGCCAGGGTGATCTCCAATGCTCTCACCTGAACTCCGGAGATCACCCCGGCCTGTCTGCAGCTGACATGAACTGAACCGCAATCGCTGGGGAATCAATCACTCGGCACTCGCGGTACAGTCCCGGCTGCACGCCGGAACTCAGGTGAGAGCTCCGGAGTGCAATGCAGGTACCTGAATCCAGGCCTGGCATTACTGGAGATTCCTCCGGCAGCCAGTCCGACGCTGTCCAGATGAATGATGCTTGCACAATCAATTCTTATTTGGCAATCACAGTTACTTACCACAGTAGTCATGTGGATATACATCAGATTCAGTGATTCCTTAGCTTCTCTTTCTGCTGGTATTCTCAATTCCAACCTCACAATTATTTGCAACTGAGGCTCTGAGTTCTGATATATATACATGAGCTATGGCTGCTTCCTGACCTTCCCCCTCAGCTTCTCCAGAACAACTCACACAGACAAAATGTCTCCTCTGCGTCCCTGCTAATGGTCATGGGGTTGTACCAGGTGACCTATATGCCATATATGGGAAGCAGGGCTGCCTCATTAACCCTTACCAACCTCCTGATAGCAGAGCATAACAGGCACATCATTTTTTGCATACATAAACCACTTCTATGTGCTGAATTCTTATGTGCAATATCTGCAAAACAATTTTTTAACAGAGTGCAAACATAATAAGGTACCTATCAGCTCTGCTACATCTTGAAGGCAATAACACCACAACCTTGGGATATTACAAAGGGACTTCATCACTTCTGGATGAGGAAGGCCGACAGAATGGCAGGCTTGAAGTGGTGGGAGTTGGGAGGATAAGTAACACACTTCTTTCTTTAACTAATATTACTTGCTTCTGCCCAATTTTCAAAAAGGGTGGAAAAACATTTAGCTGTTTCAGTAAATGAGAGGGGAGGCTGTTTTAGTGGGATTAGATTTGACCCACAATCTTCTGTGCATGTGTGACGTGGCACTTGGTGCATGCATGGGTGAGGTACAGTGCCTTGCAAAACTATTCAGCTCCCTTGAATTTTTCATTCTTTTCCCACATTTCAGGCTTCAAACATAAAGATAAACTTGTATTGTTCTGGTGAAGAATCAACAAGTGGGACACAATTTTGAAGTTGAACAATATTTATTGCTTATTTTAAACTTTTTTAAAAAATAAATAACTGAAAAGTGGGGCATACAATATTATTCGTCCCCTTTAAGTGAATACTTTGTAGTGCCACCTTTTGCTGCGATTACAGTTGCAAGTCGCTTGGGGTATGTCTCTATCAGTTTTGCAGATCAAGAGACTGAAATTCTTGCCCATTCTTCCTTTGCAAACAGCTGGAGCTGAGTGAGGTTGGATGGAGAGCATTTGTGAACAGCAGTTTTCAGCTCTTTTCCACAGATTCTCGATTGGATTCAGGTCTGGACTTTGACTTGGCCATTCTAACACCTGGATACGTTTATTTGTGAACCATTCCATTGTAGATTTTGCTTTATGCTTTGGATCATTGCCTTGTTGAAAGACAAATCTCTGTCCCAGTCTCAGGTCTTTTGCAGACTCCAACAGGTTTTCTTCAAGAATAGTCCTGTATTTGTCTCCATCTATCTTCCCATCAATTTTAACCATCTTTCCTGTCCCTGCTGAAGAAAAGCAGGCCCAAACCATGATGCTGCCACCACCATGTTTGACAGGTGGGATGGTGTGTTCAGGGTGATGGGGAGATAAGGTATGTACACCAGTGACTATGTAAGGGGAATATATGTAATAGCAGAAACTGCTGTGTGAATACTGACTTGAAAAATCCAATAGCTATATGTAAGAGTGAAAATGTGAAAAATGGAATCTGCATTACTGCCATGATTTCTCTTAATTCATATGTTCATGGCAGTAATGCAGATTCCATTTTTCACATTTTCACTCTTACATATAGTTATTGGATTTTTCAAGTCAGTATTCACACAGCAGTTTCTGCTATTACATATATTCCCCTTACATAGTCACTGGTGTGCATACCTTATCTCCCCATAGTGATGTTTTTTAGGTTTTTGCACCCAGTTCAGACTTAGAATGGTGTTCCAAACGTTATTCCTTATTTGTTAGTAGTTTTTCGTTTGTGAACCCTCCCCAACCACACCTATTGCCAATCCATATCATACGCATAAATAGCCTGGGTCTCAGCTTCCCATACACGGTAAGTTTTTTAACTGCATGAGAGGACACACACTAGCTAGGGACCCCAATGTAGAGAAATACTTTGGCGTAGTGTTGGGGCTCTATTGCATTGATCAATTCAGTAGCTAAATTTCTCTTAATTCATATGTTCATGGCAGTAATGCAAATTCCATTTTTCACATTTTCACTCTTACATATAGCTATTGGATTTTCAAGTCAGTATTCACACAGCAGTTTCTGCTATTACATATATTCCCCTTACATAGTCACTGGTGTGTATACCTTATCTCCCCATAGTGATGTTTTTTTAGGTTTTTGCACCCAGTTCAGACTTAGAATGGTGTTCCAAACGTTATTCCTTATTTGTTCAGGGTGATGAGCTGTGTTGCTTTTACACCAAACATATTTTTTGGCATTGTGCCCAAATAGTTCGATTTTGGTTTCATCTGACCAGAGCACCTTCATCCACATGTTTGGTGTGTCTCCCAGGTGGCTTGTGGCAAACTTTAAATCACACTTTTTAAGGATAACTTTGAGAAATGGCTTTCTCCTTGCCACTCTTCCATAAAGGCCAGATTTGTGCAGTGTACAACTGATTGTTGTCCTCTGGACAGACTCTCCCACCTCAGCTGTAGATCTCTGCAGTTCATCCAGCATGATCATGGGCCTCTTGGCTGCATCTCTGATCAGTCTTTTTGTTGTTTGAGATGAAAGTTTGGATGGACGGCCGGGTCTTGGTAGATTTGCAGTGATATGATACTCCTTCCATTTCAATATGATCGCTTGTACAGTGCTCCTTGGGATGTTTAAAGTTTTAGAAATATTTTTATAACCAAATCCGGCTTTAAACTTCTCCACAACAGTATAACGGACCTGCCTGTTGTGTTCCTTGGTCTTCATGAAGCTCTCTGTGCTTTAAACAGAATACTGAGACTATGACAGAGCAGGTGCATTTATACGGAGACTTGATTACACACAGGTGGCTTATATTTATCATCCTGCCCACCGAGGAGTTCACAGTCCTGGAGGCAGGAAAAGCAGATCAGATCAGTTAGGGAAGTGAAGAGTAAAGTGGCAGTTGAGCAGTCTGAAGTTGGTCCGGGTGTGTGGCCCGGACGGTACAGCAAGGTTGGCAGACGGTGGCGACCATCTGCAGGAGAGGCCTATCGGAGCCAGCCGTAAGGACCGTGGACGGGCGGTGGCCCGGCGGTACCGGACCAGTACGCAAAGAGAAGCCAGCACCATCTGGCAGGTTTACGGACCCCGACAAGGCTAGGAGTCGCCGTTGAAATTGTCAAATCCGTTAGCGAAGGGAACCTCCTGGGTTTCCCAGCAGCCAGGTCCCGACAGAAGGCAACAGTCCAACCGAGAGAGGGAAACACGGTCACCGCCAAGGCTACAGTTCCCAGGGCCAGAGCCTGCGGGCAAAAAGGGGCTCCTTCAGCAACCTTCAAAGCTGGGGAGCGGGTTACCGGTGGGAACCCATTGGAACCGTTTACACTACACAGGTGCAGGGAAAGGCAGTCACCATCAACCTGCCGCGAGGAACAACACCACAGCCGTCTGTGGGACCCGTCCATCCAGCCGTTTATTTTACCGGAGACTCTGTGTACATCATTGGCTGAGTGAGTACCACCGTGCCATGCGGCACAGCGCTGCCCCGTGACCCTGCACCTCACCAGGCCCCGTAACCCGCCTGCCATTCATCCCTACCCCTCACCGGGCCCCGGGACAACCAACCCCCTACCCACGGAGGGGAGAAAAACAACATCCTAGCTGCTCCCTGTCATCGCTCCTGGGATCCCCGTCCAGAGCAGCGGTGGTGTCACAACCTCACCACAACCGTGGGTGGCGTCACGGACAATAAACCCCCAAAACCATCCCCCTTTTCACTCACGGGCGAGGAGCGCCACTCGAGTCCCCGGGATCCGGCCCACCACTCGAGCCACCACCGAGCAGCAGCAGCCGGACCCGAGCAGTGGGAGAGCGCAGCGTCCCCTCCTCCGCCCATGACAACTTGGCGTCACGAACAGGATCTTACCGCTCTGCCGTCTGGTAGAGGTGCGCCTTGTGACCGCCGGAGGTGTCCGGCCGAAAAATTTGAGAAGCCGCCATCTTGGGCGCGAAAAATCCCCGCTCGAGCATCTCCTCTAGTAGTGGAGGCGCGAAAGCTGAAACCCCGCCCCTGTAGAGGAGGAGCCGGAAAAAGACTAAGGAGGACTGATGGCGTCTGGCCGCATGTAGCCCGCGGCTATAAGGGCAGGAACGCCAGGACCCTGCGGCCATCTTGTTGCTGGTTCCTGGAAGAGGCCGCCAGAGCCATGTTCATGCCGTCCCGCAGCACCGTAGCCCCCGCGCCTGGAACCGCGGCGTGGGTGGAGGTCCGGACCGCTCAGCTCCAACAACGGCTGCAGGTCAAAATGCAGCTCCTCCTGGAGGAGTGGGAGGCCGACATGGCGGAGGTTGTAGCGACCGTACGGAGACGCGAGGAAGAGGGAGTTTCGGAAGGGAGGGTGAGTGACCCACGCCCCTGTACCACTAGTGGGTCAGTCATCGCGGCCGAGGGACCCGGTCCACGCCCGCTTGCTCTGCTACCTCCCCCGCTACCCGTACTGGCCGCCACGGCCCCGCCACTAGGCCCGCTACCCCTGCAACCAGTAGCAGTACCCCGCATGTCCGCCCAGGTGGATCGGCCTGTAGCCGGAGCCCGTGACTGACCAGAATTGCTACCCTGGAAGGTGCAGAAGCCTGAACCGGAGGCATCTACAGAAACTTCCCCCGAGCCGGAGCCGACAGGCCGCTCCGTGCAGGAGGCCCGGCGGAAGAGGACCCCTGTGCCCATCCCCCACACCTCGGCTGAGGTTGCGCCGGGTTGCCGCTGCAGGGCAGCGCCCCAGGCAAAGTCACCGCGGGACCTTCCATCCAGATTGTCAGTGGTGGGCAGTGTCCAGAAGGTCTCGTGGGGCCCGACCCGCGCGCCGGAGCTTGCAGCAGTCCCGTACTGGGACAGGAAGCCAGCGCCGCTGGGCCCGGAGATCGCTGAGAGGGAAAGGAAGAAGGTGGAGTTGGTGGCCCGTATGATCCGGGAGAAAGAGAGCTTCCGCCAAGCGACCTTCCGTGTCCGGGGCCCACTGTATGAAGGGCAGGTGAGGCGGTTTGATGTCCGCCGGGGCTATGGCTTCATCTACGAGCCGGGCCTGGAGGCCGAAGTTTTTGTAGCCTGGCGGGATGTCAACGCCCACCTGACGGAGGAGCACCCTGGCCGTAACCTGATACCGGGAGACCTGGTGCAGTACACCCGGCACTGCGGGGAGATGGGGTGGTTCGCGTTGGATGCAAAGCTGAGGGCCATCCAAGAGGCCCGAGTGTCCACCGCGCCCCCTCCCCCAACCGATACCGAAGAGTCGGAGTAAGGGCAGCGGTCTCCCGTTGCGAGTTGTCCCCGTTGGGACCACCAGCTTTGTGTGTTAAAAATACCGTTTTAAAAGTTTGAAACAATGATAAGTGAAATAATGATTACCGAAGATGTTACCTGATTTGCAGCTTGATTGGAACCGGTCGTTGCTGGCAACTGTTGTCCCCGTGGGGACTGTTTACAACCACTGCGTAGAAACTGCTACGGACAAGCCCGAGAACTGGCAGGGCAACCACAAACTGGTGGTTTGTAAATAAATATGTTTAAGGCTTTTACCGTTACCCGCCTCCGGAGAGGCTGATTTGGAGGATGGGCCTGGAGGAAAGGGATGGCCCAGGCCCGCCACTACCGCAACCGGTGGCGATCCTCCGGGGGTTTCAGGGGCTCCCCATGGACATGGGTCCCCTGAAAAGGACAGAACCTGTTCGGGCAACTTGTGCTGGACTGGGGTCAAGGGGTGCTGCCCGTTTGCTTAGGGGCAGCATCAGGGCCAGGTTGCTTGGGTGGGAGAGAGCGGAAGCCGACACCGTTTTAGTAACGTTTAAGTACCGTACCTCCCGATGTGGGAAGATTGTAAATGTTTTTATGTGTTTTACCGTTTTCTTATCTTTTCCAGTTTGTGAAAATAAAACCGGTGATGGACGGGCAGCCCGTGGACGGTCTGCATTTTACTAAGGGGGAATGTGGCGCCCTGGACAAGCCAGGACGTCACAAGCACTACACCAACACACCCCACACCCCCGGTCAGGCACACCGAAGTCAAACAAAAACCCTTGTTGCCTCCCTCCAGGGGCTGATGTTCACACCAGGGGGTGGGCCAGGTGGTTGGTCCCGCCCACCGAGGAGTTCACAGTCCTGGAGGCGGAAAAAGCAGATCAGATCAGTTAGGGAAGTGAAGAGTAAAGTGGCAGTTGAGCAGTCTGAAGTTGGTCCGGGTGTGTGGCCCGGACGGTACAGCAAGGTTGGCAGACGGTGGCGACCGTCTGCAGGAGAGGCCTATCGGAGCCAGCCGTAAGGACCGTGGACGGGCGGTGGCCCGGTGGTACCGGACCGGTACGCAAAGAGAAGCCAGCACCATCCGGCAGGCTTACGGACCCCGACAAGGCTAGGAGTCGCCGTTGAAATTGTCAAATCCGTTAGCGAAGGGAACCTCCTGGGTTTCCCAGCAGCCAGGTCCCGACAGAAGGCAACAGTCCAACCGAGAGAGGGAAACACGGTCACCGCCAAGGCTACAGTTCCCAGGGCCAGAGCCTGCGGGCAAAAAGGGGCTCCTTCAGCAACCTTCAAAGCTGGGGAGCGGGTTACCGGTGGGAACCCATTGGAACCGTTTACACTACACAGGTGCAGGGAAAGGCAGTCACCATCAACCTGCCGGGAGGAACAACACCGCAGCCGTCTGTGGGACCCGTCCATCCAGCCGTTTGTTTTACCGGAGACTCTGTGTACATCATTGGCTGAGTGAGTACCACCGTGCCGTGCGGCACAGCGCTGCCCCCGCGGCCCTGCACCTCACCAGGCCCCGTAACCCGCCTGCCATTCATCCCTACCCCTCACCGGGCCCCGGGACAACCAACCCCCTACCCACGGAGGGGAGAAAAACAACATCCTAGCTGCTCCCTGTCATCGCTCCCGGGATCCCCGTCCAGAGCAGCGGTGGTGTCACAACCTCACCACAACCGTGGGTGGCGTCACGGACAATAAACCCCCAAACCATCCCCCTTTTCACTCACGGGCGAGGAGCGCCGCTCGAGTCCCCGGGATCCGGCCCACCGCTTGAGCCACCACCGAGCAGCAGCAGCCGGACCCGAGCAGTGGGAGAGCGCAGCGTCCCCTCCTCCGCCCGCGACAGATAGTAGTTAGAACTCTTCATGAACTCTTTTGTATCATACCTAGGCATATTCATAATTGTTACAGATGACAGCACATTACTTGAGTACGACGTTACACTGATAAAACAGGTATTTCTGAGAACCTCCATCTTCCTGAAACAAAGCCACATGGCTCAATGTGTTTCACTGTGCCTACTGCACCCAGACTAATTGCTGTGATCCTGATCAGGGCCACTCCTAGAGTTGTTGCCCTATCTGACATGTTCTCAAGTGTGCTGATCCTGTTCCTCTCTTGGGTCCCTCGAGGCTGGCAAACACAAGACTCACACTTCAAAATTTCTTCCTAATAGGCTCCCCAACTTGCCTGTTCTGTAGAATTCAGACTCCACTTTTACTAGTTCCAAAGCAAAGCTTACAATCTTGTCAAAGTCCAACTTCACTGCACACACCTGATACGAATACACTACTGCGAATCCTTTTCTTTTCAATTACTCTGCATAACTAACTGCTAACAGGAACTAACACACTAATCTTCATTACTCCTCCCACAGTGGGATAGTCCCAGTGTTAACTACTCCTGTCCCTGCTGTCTGTTGCTGGGCAGCCTTAACCTATCCACAGAGAAATTAACTCTTATTACCACAGTTAAACATTTTAGAAATGAAACAGCCCGTCCACCTCCTTAAAAGCCTTCCTCTTTAATAATAGTCATCCTTGACCATCCTGAAAACCTGAAAAAGACCAATGCACAACACAATAACACATTTTTAACCTCAGTATTTTCTTCTCTGAGATACGAGAAATGTCTTCCCCCTTGTGAAACATGAACCAGGTTCTAGTAGATTAGGACCACAGAACTAAATAGTCCAAGTTAATGTTTAAACAAGGTGCCCTTAGCCGAAGAGTCCATAAAATGGAAGTTAAGTCCTTTTTCTTCAACCCGGCATGCCCATCGAGTTATCCATATCCCCCACCCCCAACAACAGTCCTTTGGACAGGGAAACAGTTCATGATGGGAAAAGCCCAGAGTTGGAGGGAGCAAAGTCCTTATATAGGAGAAAAATCTTTTTCTGGGATTGGGCACAGTCCTCAACAAAGGGTGTGCAACCGTATTGCAGCTGAAAAGTCCTCCAACCCAGCAGGGGGTAAAACAAACAATTGATGGCTAAAAACAAGGGAGTCTGTTTAGGTCTTATTAACCTGCTGAATCACTGCCTTCCAGGAACTTCAAAACTGCTACAATCAAGGTGCGCAATGAGCACAATGAGGCGTCCTCAACATCCGATTCCTATGAACTCACAGGTCCTCTTCCTTTTCCTTAGGAATGTCTAGACAACTCTTCCCTGTCCTTCACACCTTATCCATGTTCTGCTGGGAGTCCCCTCTCTTAGTTGGTAAGTAGGTTGCCCGGATTCAGGTGCCAACAATGTGCCTGGCCCACAGACAAAGGCCACAGCCCTCAGCACCACCTGGAGCACAGCAAACCCCTGAGAAATCAAAAGAGCCTCTTGGACTGTCTCCTGCGCAACAGCCACACCTCCATCTGGATTGCAATTGCGGCATCTCCAGAAATGTCCATCTGTCACACACACTTGTCTCCAACCTCCTGGTCACTGGGTGCCATCATCATTCAAGAGCTTTCCCTCAGCTCCTCTCTCCTCACACACTGCAGGGAAAACGTCTCTGGCTCACTACGTATTTCCTGCTCACTCGACTCCATCTTTTTCGGGGTCTGTCTTTTAACGCGTCACTGATCAATCTCACCGAATCCAAGTGAATCCGACAAGTGCCGCTTCACTTGTCGGTCCTCACTCGCCGGGCTGCACCTCATTTTAAACCGCGCCTTCCTCCTTAGAGCACTTCCTATCCTGGGTCAGACCCTGGCTATAAAACATACCCTTTTCCAGGGTGACACTCAAGTGGCCTAGTCTTTTTCACTCTCAGATGCTGTCCACTCCCATGATGAGCATTCTCTTCATCTCTTGCTGCGACTCCAGGAGCCGCCATTTTAACAATGGGTTCAGGCACCCTCTTGGAACACATTTTCAATGCCCCTTTTCTTAACCTTGAGTCTTCCCAGCATTTTTCTCCTTACGACTGCTTGCCGACTACACCAAATGTAGTACTCATTTGGTGCTCCCCAGCACGTAACATGAAACAGAAGGTACTAGATGAGTGTGTATTGGTACTGTACAGATCTACTATCACTGTCAGACTGGTTACAACCGCCCTTTAAAACAAGTTAAAACAAGTTCCTTCATTTTCCTTAGGAATGACCTAGGTGTTATTAATAAAGCAGTCTCTTATTCACTGGTCATCAACACTATATATAAAGGGTAGTAGGTTGAACTCATCGGGAACGCTTCTGTATCATAGAGGCACATTCATAACAGTTACTGATGACATCACATGACTTGAGTAAGATGTTACATTGATAAAAACAGGTTTTGCTGAGAACCTCCATCTTCCTGTTACTGGACCACAAGGGTCAATGTGTTTCACTCTACACACTGCACCCAGACTACTTGCTGTAATCATTATCCGGGCCACCCCTAGAGTCATTGCCCTATATGAAGTGTCCTCAGCCGGGCTGTTCCTTTACCTCCACAGCATCCCGTTAGGCTGACCAACACAGAACTCACACTTCCAAGTCTCTTCCTAACAGTTACCCCAACATGCCTGTTCTGTAGGATTCAGGCACCTATGTTACTAGTTGCAAAGCAAAGCTTACTACCTTCTTAAAGTCCAACTTCAATGCACACATCTGATATGGCTGTGTGACGCCCTGGCGCCGCCAGGTTGTCACACAGTGTAGGCCCCCATACAACACCTTCCCTCACAAGGTTAAACATTGCCAACCAAATCCTAGTCACCCCCCCAGGGTAGGAACGGCACACCAGTGGGCGGGACCAGGCGGATGGAGAACACCCACCTAGGGGTGTAGAGAACCCGGGGTGGGAAAGAGAGCAGATGAGATTACTTTGGAAGAGTTGAGTTGAGTTGAGAGGAGTAGGAGTTGGAGGAAAGCAGGAGGAGAAAGTCTGAAGCTCAAGTACAGAGAGCAGAGGCGTCGGGGTTGGAGCCCCAGCATATTGGCTAGGTGGCAGACGGTGGTCCGTGTCTGTCAGGAGACGGGAAGACGGCAGCCGGAGATCCGAGGTGGACCGGGGCAGGGTTGGAGCCCGCCGGTACCGACACCGGAGACCCGACCCGGAAAACTGTGCACAGAGGGGGTACTTGGACCCTGAAGCCAGGACCAGAACCAACGGCCTACCTAATTAACCAATTGAGGGCAGGATTATAGGTCCTGTCCCAACCAAAGTCCCAAAAGCAGACAACCTGTTACGGGGGGACCGGCACATTAGGACCAGGGGGTATATATCCTAATCGCCAGTCGGGGCCCACCGTGCTCCAGATGACAAAGGAGCTGCTGGCACCTGAGGGTTAGGCGGAGACTATAGAGCTGGATGGCTCTGAGATAACCCAGGAACTCTGGGAACCGGTCACGTGTGTTGGGACACGTCAGACCGGACGACAACCCGATTAGCGTTTTGGTGCACCTAGCGCTACACCAACCACGTGTGCAGGAAACACGTCAGGCCGGGTGGTAACCAGGTAGCGTTGACCGGAAGACCGCCACGAAAGCGCCCTGTCGGCCACGTGTGTAGGACACGTCAGGCCGAGCGGTCCTCCGATTAGCGTTTCTGGCCACCTCTCGACTGGCCACGTGTGTAGGACACGTCAGGCCAGATGGGTACACCAGTAGCGTTGACCAGGAAGCCGAGGAGGATAAGGAACACCCTGTTAACTCCACAGGGGTCCTGTGGTACACTGTCCGTGCGCGTAGGGGGCACAACCGGACAGGTGGCACAGCAGGTGCGTTGTCCGTGTGCGTAGGGGGCACAATCGGACAGGTGGCGCAGCAGGTGCGTTGTCCGTGTGCGTAGGGGGCACAATCGGACAGGTGGCGCAGCAGGTGCGTTGTCCGTGTGCGTAGGGGGCACAATCGGACAGGAAGCACAGCAGCCGCAACCCAGTTAACGCCACTGGGCTGCTACAGCAAGACTGGAACGGCAGGAGGGAAGCACGGCGCCTGACCCTGATGTGCCGAGCCACGAATCTTGGCGTGACAGGCACCGTTCGCCTAACCCTACCTACTGCTTCCCAACATAGGCTTATGCCGCAATGAGGCTCTAACATGGAGGTGTGCTCTGACTGAGCAAATGTGAAGACTGCGCACCTCCATGTTGTCTCCAGCCCCTTTTATAACCTGGGTCCGCCCCAAACCCAGGGTGGAACCACCAAGGTCCAATAGCAGAGTGCCATGTCATCAGTGACGTCACATGCGACCTATCCGGAATCGCCACGTCATTGATGACCTCATGGCAGCCACGCCCCAAACACTTCACCAGTCATCGTCTGACGACCAATACTGAGGTGCCAGATCATAGGAGCGGGCCTCTGCGAGCCAGTCCGGAGTTGCCACATCATCAGGACACCTGACACCCTCTGCCCTATCAGGGCCTGCCACCTCACGGACATGCTCAGTGAGGTCCTTACCGGACCTAGCCTCTGGTGCACTAAGTGCCTGAGCATGCCCAGTAGCCTGAGCAACAGGCTCAGAAAGCAGACTATCAGTTTGAGCATGCTCAGTAGGCACATCCCAGCACTTAGACACAGCACGAAGTCCAAGTACCTGTGCAAAGAGGCTGTTAGGGTTAATTGTGGGAGCATGCTCAGTAGCCTGAACTGAGGACTTAGTCTCAGACATAACACAATCAGGCTGAGCATGCTCACTAGGCAAAACACCGGGCTTAAACTCTGGCTGGGGTAAATCGGCGCACGCATGCGCACTAGCCGCCTCTCCACACTTAGACGTGGTGCAAGGAACAGCCAACTGGACGACCCGAGGCACGGCCAAGAACGGCAGCCGGCGCCTGGGCACAACAGGAACCGCAGCAGGCTGCTTGCGGCTATGGCGGCGCCGGTTCGTAACACAACCACCCACCGAGAGGGATAGGGCATCCTCCAGGGCCCGATAGATCCCACGGGTCAGCGGGCAAGGCTCCCAACAGAAGTACCGGGAGCGGACTCCCGTGTTCCACACCGGGAAGTCCACCACACAAAAAACAGAATGCAGAGGAAAGTGACACAGACCATCACCCCGGGTGAGGGACCAGAATACAACCGGCCATGGTGGCCGGCCACCAGCACCTTGGTTAACCATTGGACTTGTCTGATTCATTTAATCGTGGATAAACTGAGACTCCCTGGTCTGACCATGCGCGCCGGCCCCTGCCATCATCATCCCCTGCCATCATCGTCCCCTGCACCGAGTCACCGGGCCCCGGGGCAACAATCCCTACCCACGAAGGGGTTAACAACCAGCTGCCATCCCATCGCTCCCGGGTGCCCCACAACAGCAGCGGTGGTGCCACACTTCACCACACACTATGGGTGGCGTCACAGACTGCGTACGACAAATCCCGTACAAATACGTCCCCTTTCATTTGAAGTGTCCACTTGACCCCCGGGTCCGGAGAATCCCTCGAGCCACACTGCGGATCCGGATCCGAGCAGCCCGGCTCCTACTGACATGGGGACGGCACAGCTGCACTATTGACAATCCTTTCCTTTTTCAATTACTCTGCATAACTAACTGCTAACAGGATCATCTAACTCACACTGGTCTCTATCACTCCTCCAACATTGGGCTAGTCCTAACTTTAACTATCGCTGTCCTTGCTATCTGTTGCTGCGTAGACTTAACTTTTCACACAGCTCAATACAAACAAGAGTCTATAAAAGAGTAAAAAGAAAGACAGTGAACTCTTGTGGACGGTCATTAGTACTGCAGCCCACAGGGAAATTAACACTTGTTATCACAGGAAAACATTGCAGAAATACAAATATTACACAAATACGATTTATGTCTTCAGGGAGTCCACCTCCTTACATATGGGGGAGCCACAATTATAACCAAAAGAGACAATCAGCCAAATGTGTGTAAGAATATTCATTCCCAATCACTGCTCTGTGTTCACATCTCACAGTTCAGTTGTTATAGAAGCAAATGCTCATCCTTTGACTGATGACATCATCATTGCTGGTAGCGTATCTCCCTGTGTAAGCAATGGATTTGCTGCCAATAATATACAAGCCATGTGGGGACAATAATTGTATTAATGATCGATTATTTCCATACAGTTTGCATCGGTCTATGTAAAATAGCCTTTAAACCAGCAATAACCGATACACACATACTTTCGATCAGTACTTGTTAATGAAAAAAGTCTGCCCATCTAAATAATACCTTTACTACTGACAACAAATTTTGGAGGTAAAAAGGATAATGGCAACTAGTGTCGACTAGAAAAGCAACCTGCCAATGTGACATTTAGCTGACAGCATGTCATGTACATAATCAACATTTCCACACATACCAAGCTACACATATATTATATCTATTTGTGTTTACATCATGTGATTTGTGATTCTACCCGATCTATGTTAATATTGCTTTGCTTGTAACTGATTTCTTCTAGGAACTCTCAGCGGAAGGCTCAGATATACGGCATCTGTTTTGCATTTAGCCAGTCATTCATACATTTCGCTTATGCAATGAGCTACCGTTTTGGGGCTTTTATGATTGAAACTGGAAGGATGAATTCAGAAGAAGTATTTCTGTAAGTATTATTTTAACAAGTAACAATCTTTTATTGAATTTGGCGGGCAAGCATAGCCATGACCTGTCCTGCCCTGCCCCCTTCCCCCCCCAGATCCATCAGTTTGGTCAAAACTGCTTGAAAACACAAAGTCACAAATTTTTGTGCTGCTCTGCATTGCACAAAACTTTTGAGACTTTTTTTCAAAGTTTTTACCCCAGAATTCTGACCAAAACATTTTGATGCATCAAAGGAAAAAAGGAAAAGTAGCCAGCTCACCATAAAGTGAAATCTGGGAATCAGTCATAGTCTCCGCACAGAACATGCCCTGGCCAGGCCTGCGTAGAATCAACAACCAGAAGAAATCCAGCAGAACCAGCAGGTAAGGATGAATAAAACTTTTATTAAAACAAGAGAATATAAATCTGCACAGGAACCGGCACTGACAGATATGAAGCAGAAGAAAGATTATACAACGCGGTTTGTCTTAAGCTAGTTTCACACTTGCGTTGAACGGTATCCGTTGCATTGCGTTGTGTAACGGATGCAACGGATGTGTTGCATATAGTGGCACAACGGATGCAACGGATGCTGCAAAACAACGCAATTCGTTTTGATTTTTTTTTTTACAGTTTTACCAGCGGCAGACTATTGTAAACGATCAGCTGATCGCTCCCAGTTCCCGGCCGCCGGGTGATCAGCTGATCGCTCCCTGCAGCCGGCCGCCGGGTGATCAACTGATCGCTCCCAGTAGCCGGCCGCCGGGTGATCAGCTGAGCGCTGTCACTTGCCGGCCGCCGGGTGATCAGCTGATCGCTCCCTGCAGCCGACCGCTGGGTGATCAGCTGAGCGCTGTCACTTGCCGGCGCCCGGGCATGCCGGCGGGCGGGCGCTCAGCTGAGCGCTGTCACTTGCCGGCGGCCGGGCATGCCAGTGGGCGGGCGCTCAGCTGAGCGCTGTCACTTGCCGGCGCCCGGGCATGCCGGTGGGTGAGCGCTCAGCTGAGCGCTGTGACTTGCCGGTGGCCGGGCATGCCGGTGGCCGGTCGCTCAGCTGAGCGCTGTCACTTGCCAAAATAAAGTTTGATTTAAAAAAAAAAAAAGAGCATGCGCAGTGGAATCCAGAGGATTCCGCTGCTCAAAATAACGTTACATGCTGCGTTCCTACCGCTGGGTGGAAGCAACGGAGCGTCGCCCAGCGGAAGCAACGCAGGTTCTTTTGGTACAATCCATCACCCATACAAGTCTATGGGAAACAGCGGAATCCGTTAACGTATTCCGCTGTTTTCCAAAAGGGCGGATTGTAACGGAAGGAAATAAACGCAAGTGTGAAAGTACCCTTAATCAATTATTATTTTTTTCTTTTTACTGATATTTTATGTTGCATTCTAACTGTTATATACTCACACTTTTACTATCTGATATCTCAAGTATATATATATATATATATATATATATATATATATATTTATTTATATACTGTATATATATATATAGATATACACTATGTATACATATATATATATATAATGGTTAGTATTTCTCTGCAAGGGTTAACTGAGGGTTAACTAATTATGCAGCTGATTTGTAACATGTGAGGAATTTTTATCCTCTTTTTATAGAAGTAGGTTTGCTGACTTGAGATAATCCATGATTACGACATTCACAATGTCGAAACGCGTCAGATAATCTTCCTTTTGTTGCATATCTGTCGGTGCCAGAATTCTCCTGTTTCAATAAAGAAGTTCTTATTAATCCTTAACTGCTGGTTCCGCTGGATTTCTTCTGTTTGTTGCTACTTTGATGTATCGCCCTCATACTATATAAGCTTAAAGTGACATCGATAAACTCCAACAAATTAATCACAGAACTGCACCTTAAGTGATTTGACAAATACATCTTACTACAAGTCAAAGATTTTTCTCTGGACTGACTTACTTTGGACCAATATTTTGCAGCAGTAGAACTGTTGCATGCCATAAATAAATTTAGTGAAAATTATAAATTTATTACGTCATAGTCCCTTTCTGGAAACTTTTTAAAAAATGTCTAGTGAGGGGCAAATACTGTCTTAAATGTAAAGCAAGTAGAACAGACCTCTAACTCAATTTGGAGCACATTTATCACATCTTACTCAAAGGGTCTGTGATCTTGTGCTTTTATAAAGTCTTTATGACTTCTAATATATTCTTTATTTAGAGTAGGGGTATACTTTAAAGATATATATATATATATATATATATATATATATATATATACATATTTATATATATATATATATATATATATATATAATGAAAATTATTACACGCCTTACATTTCTGTAAATATTATATTATGTATTTTCATATGACAAGACTGAAGTTATGACACTTTGATACAATGTAAAGTAGTCAGTGTACAGCTTGTATAACAGTGTAAATTTGGTATCTAAATAACACCACACAGCCATTAATGTCTAAACCGATGGCAACAAAAGTGAATACACCCCTAAGTGATAATGACGAAATTTTGAAATTTTGCCCAATTAGCCATTTCCGTTACCTGGTATCATGTTACTCATTAGTGTTAAACGGTCTCAGGTTTGTACAATCTTATGTATCGCTCACACACTCTCTCATACTGGTTACTGGAAGTTCAACATGGCTCCTCATGGCAAAGAATTCTCTAAGGATATAAAAAATAGAATTGTTGCTCTACATATAGATGGCCTAAGCTATAAGAAGATTGCCATCACCCTGAAACTAAGCTGCCGCACGATGGCCAAGACCATACAACAGTTTAACTTGACAGGTTACACTCAGAACAGGCCTCACCATGGTCAGAAGTTGAGTGCTCATGCTCAGCGTCATATCCAGAGGATGTCTTTTCAAAATAGATATATGAGTGCTGCCAGCATTGCTGCAGAGGTAAAAGTAGTGGATTGGTCAGCCTTTCAGTGCTCAGATCATACACTGCACAATGCAACAATTTGGTCTGCATGGTTATCGTCCCAAAAGGAAGCCTCTTCTAAAGTTGAAGAACACGAAATCCCACAAACAGTTTCCTGAAAACAAGCAGACTAAGGACATGGATTACTGATGAGACAAAATAAACTTATTTGGTTCAGTTGGTGTCAAGCTTATGTGTGGTGGAAACCAGGTGAGGAGTACAAAGACAAGTGTGTCCTGCCTACAATTATGCATGGTGATGGGAGTACACCGGAATTAAAGAATTAGTTAGCCTCACCGTGCATCTATTCAGTCTTGCAAGACCCATGGTGTCTAGCAGACACTGGGAGTCCATCCCCAAGCAGCTGGCCTGCGGCTAATGCCATAAGAAATAACGAGGTTCCAGTGGTAATAATTCTATAAAATCATCCTAATTCATTGAAACATTATTATTATTATTTATTACAGCGCCATTAATTACATGGTGCTTTACAAGTGAAAAGGGTATATATGAAAACAAGTACAACAATCAATAACAATACAAAACAGACTTGTACAGAAGGATTGAGGACCCTGCCTGCGAGGGCTCACAGTCTACAGGGAATGGGTGATGGTGCAAAAGGTGAGGACAGAGCTGGTTGCTCAGTGGTGTACTGGACTGAGGCTTATTGTAGGTTGTAGGCTTGTTGGAAGAGATGAGTCTTCAGGTTCCTCTTGAAGCTTTCCACTGTAGGAGAGAGTCTGATATGCTGGGGTAGAACGTTCCAGAGTATGGGGGAGGCACGGGAGAAATCTTGTATGCGATTGAGGAAGAGAAGATAAGAGAGGAGTAGAGAAGGAGATCTTGTGAGGATCGGAGGTTGCGTGCAGGTAAGTAATGGGAGACTAGGGCACAGATAAGGAGGAGACAGGTTGTGGATGGCTTTGTATGTCAGGGTTAATGTTTTTGAATTAAAATCTATGCTGAACAGATAGTCATTCAGTGAGTGAGTAACTGAGTAACTCTCTGTCTAACGTGGATTTTAATATGTTTCAATAAATTAGGAAGATTTTATACAATTTTACTCCTGAAACCCTGGCATGGTGGTGGGAGTGTCATGGTTTGGTGCTGCATTAGTGCTGTCGGCTGTGAGGAGCTACAGTTCACTGAGTGAACCATGAATTGTAATATGTACTGTGATACACTGAAGCAGAGCATAATCCCTTCAGAAACTGGGCAGCAGGGCAGTAGTCCAACATGAAAACGACCCCAAACACCCCTCCAAGACGAGCTAAAGAAACTGTTGATAAAGGTGCTGGAGTGGCCAAGCATCTCCACATCTAAGCTCTATTGAACATCTGTGGGGCATCATCAAACAGAAGGTGGAGGAGCACAAGGTCTCTAACATCCACCAACTCCATGTCATGGAGAATGGAAGAGGATCCAGTGGCTCTTGTGAAGCTCTAGTTAACTCCATGTCCAAAGATAAGGCAGTGCTTGAAAATAATGGTGGCCACACAAAATATTGACTTTTGGGCACAATTTCACCATTTTCACTTAGGGTTGTACTCACTTTTGTTGCCGGTGGTTTTGACATTAACGGCTGTTGAGTTATTTACAGGACACACCAAATTTACATGGTTATATAAGCTGTACACTGTCTACTGTACATTGTGTCAAAGTGTCATATCTTCAGTGTTGTCACATGAAAAGATATAAAAAAAAGTTACAAAAATGTGAGGGGGGTACTCACTTTTGTGTTATACTGTATATAAATGTACAAGTGGATATATAATCAGCATGAATTTGGCATAAATATCTGTTCTTATTTACACTTTTCGGCAGTACCACCTGAATAGCCCTTAAAATGGGAATCAGGTTAACACCAGACAATGCAATAGACTGCAATGACACAGAGTTGAAATGAATTTCATTAATGCTTTTTGTAAAAATGTAAATTAGCTCAGATGTTCAGACGAGCACAAAACGTACAGATCACATTGCTGTAAACATCAGAATGGAAGGACACTTTCAGAAAAAGTGACTTTTATCTATTCTCTCCGGGGCTGTAGCTGTTCGTCTTTACTACAACGTGATTATTGAACTTGTGACTGTCACAACCCTACTAGGTGAGTTTTCCCACCTACATTTGCCTTTTGCCCTGCCTGGTAAGACCCTATTGCGCTCTCTTCCACAGCTTATCCCTCTGTATACTTTCGGAAAAAAAGCAGAGTTCATTACAGTCATTGCAAATCATCGGGGATCCATCTAAATCCCATTTTTGGAGCTATTCAGGCAGGACTCGGAACACATTGCAAGAAAATACAGTGTGAATAGGGCCTTATTATTATAAAATAATGTAAACCTTAATATATAAAAAAGTAAAAAATAATGATCCATTGTGTTTGATCCATTTGAACTGTATGTATGCACTGAGGTTTAGAGTTACAAAAGTAAATAAAATGTTTTCTGATGAAAATAATGGCTATATTTCACAGTGTGTTTTCCTGCCTGGCGTATGGAGCTGTTACTGTAGGACAAACTTTGTCCTTTGCTCCCGATTATGCAAAAGCAAAATCTGGAGCCTCCCATTTGTTTCATCTATTCCACACTGAGCCATCCATTGACAGCTACAGCACAGAAGGACAGAAACCGGTAAGTGAATGATATAGAGCGTAGCACAGCCATTATGTTTAATAACATTTTTCTGGTTTAATAAATCTTATAATATTGTTTTTATTCAATTTGTATGTAATTTCTCTGCAAACAGGAAAAATATGAAGGCAATTTAGAAATATCAAAAGTTTCCTTCAACTATCCATCTCGTCCGGATGTGCCTGTGCTGAAAGCGCTGTCTGTCTCAATATCTAGAGGACAAACCGTGGCATTTGTGGGCAGCAGTGGATGTGGAAAAAGCACCTCTATCCAGCTCCTCCAGAGGTTTTATGATCCATCCCAAGGAGCAGTGGTAAGATCTCACGTATTAACATTGTTACAATATCAAAAAAATCAAGTATTATCATAAATCTATAGAGTAGTGTTAGGCTATGTGCCCACGCTGCGGAAAATGCGCGGATTTTGCCGCGGATTTCTCGCGGAAAAGCCGCAGATTTTCCAGAAATCTGCAGCACAGCTACTCCCCAGCCATTTCTATGGCATTTGGGAAATGCTGTGCCCACGTTGTGGATTTTTCCGCAGCGGAAATCGTGCGGATTTTCGTGCGGAAAAATCTGCAGCATGTCAATTATTGTTGCGGATTTCTCCGCAGGGTCCCATATACTTACCTGCCTCACCGGAGTCACTTTCTCCGTCCGGTGTACAGGAGCGCGGTGAATCCAGGTACAGGAAGGAAGAGGTGGGCGGAGCCTGCACGAGCTCCGGTCATGTGACAGCCGGAGCTAGTGCAGGCCCGCCCACCTCCAGCACAGTGCACCAGACGATGACAGAGTGACCCGGCTGCCGGAAAGCGAGGTGCTGCGTGATGGAGGTGAGTATGAACTCCCGATCACTGCAGCACTTGTTCTGCATTGAGGATGCAGTGCCGAAGCCATGGTACTGTATCCTCAATGCAGAATGACCGCACCATATCCGCAGGACATTCCGCAGCCTGGAAACAGACAAAAGTTGTGGTGCTGTTTCCTGAAAGCACCTGTGGAATGTCTTGCGGATATATCCACAGGACACTGTCCCCGTGGGCACATAGCCTAATAATGCAGAATGTGTGTCCTCCACTGCGAATCCAAACCCCTTGGTCCTGCACTGGGATTGCAGTTTATGTTCATCACGGAAGCACCATTTTCAGAAAAGGGGATTTAAATGGATGAACATTTATGGTTTTCTATTACTTGTACAACTTATCACTGTAATAAAATGCTCTGCAACCTTCTAATATACTCTGTTTCATTTGAGGGGTAGGCAGAGATAGGATGTGCCAAATTTATTAAGATGTGCTCGCCACTCAATTGATTTTTACGTATATTACCAGTGGCGTATGCCTCCGTGCGCCTTGCCAAAAATGTAACTCCAGTCGGAGACTAAAGTAACATTTCTGCTATAAGACACGCCATGCCTTTTGGTAATATTGACAGGCGGGCATAACCACCCCACATCCCGCCCTAACTCCTACCCATCTCCACCCACTCTGGTGGAACAGACCAAAAGTGATGTGAAAACGGCAAGCCGCAAACATTTTGCAACTTTTCAAAATTTACAACATTTTAGCATAAACACTTTAATGAATTGGACCGAATGTGTTTTGGTAACTGAGACTTTAAGACTAAAGGGCACTTTACATGCTGCGATCTCGCTAGCGAGATCGCTAGCGAGCATACCCGCCCCCGTCGGTTATGCGTCACGGGCAAATCGCTGCCCGTGGCGCACAACATCGCTTACACCCATCACACGGACTTACGTTCGCTGCGGCGTCTCTGTGGCCGGCGAACCGCCTCCTTTCTAAGGGGCCGGTTCGTGCGGTGTCACAGCGACGTCACACGGCAGCCATCCGATAGAAGCGGAGGGGCAGAGATGAGCGGGCGGAACATCCCGCCCACCTTCTTCCTTCCTCATTGTCGGCGGCCGCAGGTACTATGTAGTTCCTCGTTCTTGCGGTGTCACACATAGTGATGTGTGATGCCGCAGGAACTACGAACCACCTGCGTCCTGCAACAGCAACGATATTTAGGAAATGGATGGCGTATCAATGATCAACGATAAGGTAAGTAAATTTGATCGTTAACGGTCGTTCCTGCGTTTCACACGCAACGACGTCTCTAACGAGGCCGGATGTGCGTCACGAATTCCGTGACCCCAACGACATCTCGTTAGCGATGTCGTTGCGTGTAAAGTGGCCTTTAGTTCATGGCCTTTTCAGCCTGTGTGGAAAAATCTGACAACACTTGAACCTGTGTCATTCAATATGGCTGTGCAGATGACCGTTTTTTTTTCCCCACAAAATGAATATCGACTTGAAAAAAATCACAGCATGCTCTTGTCTTCTCCTTATGGCGGATGAGATGTCATGAGAACACTAACAAAATTGAATCCCATAGGGATCAACCATCATATACAGGGGCATAATTACAGTAGGTGCAGGGCTTGCAATTGCACCCAGGTCCTAGAACCTAGGGGGCGTAAAACATCCCATTTTCTATATGAAAAGACCAATGCTATTAAAGACTTGTAATAATTGGGTGCCCCAATGGAACTTTTGCATTGAGGCCCATGAAATTCAAGTTACACCAGTGTCCATACAGCATCTGATTCTTATGGATACATTCCAACTCTTTAATGTAGGAAACAGTATTTATTCTTGTAAATTTTAATAACTGCTGATGTATGAAAATGGATGCCATGTGGATTGTTTCCAAATGAAAATACCTATAAAAAAGTCCACATTTTATACATGAAAATTGGATTTTTATGCTCGTGTGAACTTAGCCTAAGCCCTTTTCGTGCATTTGTTTAAAAAATGCACATTGCGCAGTCCATTTTGTATATCTGTATGGCTATCAGTGTGTATGTGTGTGTACCGCCCCCATGCCAGCGGCCGAGCCGCTCGTATCCGGAACCGCGGTGGCTCGAGGGGTCTCCGGACCCGGGGGTTCGCGCGGTCACTCGAGTTTCAAAAGGGGGGTATATACAGGGGAGTTAGAAGTTCGTGACGCCACCCACGGTGCATGGTAAGATGGAGTACCACGGCTGTTGTTGATGGGGGAGCCCGGTGGTGGTGGTATGGCAGCAAGAATCTCTCCAAAACTGAGTTTTTTGTGTTTCCTCCCTCTACCAACCAACCTACAACCGACATCTCAATTACCTTCGATGATTTAATCATTATTCCCAAGCAGCATGCTCGCTGTCTTGGGGTCATATTTGACTCAGAACTCTCCTTCATTCCCCATATACAATCACTCACTCGCACATGTCACCTGCATCTCAAAAACCTCTCCAGAATCCGACCATTTCTTACTTTCGAAACTGCAAAAACCCTTACTGTCGCTCTTATTAATTCCCGCCTGGATTACTGCAACTCATTATTGATTGGTCTCCCTCGGACCAAACTCTTCCCTCTCCAATCCATCTTGAATGCAGCAGCCAGGGTCATATTCCTGTCCAGCCGCTTCACCGATGCCTCCACCTTGTGCCAGTCACTACACTGGCTACCTATCAGCTACAGAATACAACACAAACTCATATCCCTCACCCACAAAGCTCTCCATAGCTCTGCACCACCATATATCTCATCCCTCATCTCTGTCTATCATTCTACCCGCCCCCTTTGTTACGCAAATGATCTTAGACTAACATCCTCCATAACACGAACCTCACACCTCCGTCTCCAAGACTTTTCTTGTGCCGCGCCAGTTTTCTGGAATGCACTAATAAAAAGAATGCGACTAATATCCAGCCCCCAAGTTTTTAAGCGTACATTAAAAACACATCTCTTCAGACAAGCTTATCATAATAACTTACTAACCTAACTCTCCCCTGTCCCACCTTCTAAATGCTACTCGTAACCTTCTCTCTCCTAATTCTGTACTCACATCCTCCATACAACCAATAGCACGTAAGGGCACCCAAAAGGTTACTGTCTAAAGACCAGATTATTCATCTTTATATGTAACCAATAAACTAGCATAACAATGGCCGGCCAGATCTACAAGTGTGCTTCACCTTTTGTGTCCCCCCATTTCCCCATAGATTGTAAGCTTTCGAGCAGGCTCCTCATTCCTACTGTAGCTGTTGAATTATGTACTATTTTGTTTTGTTTTTGTCTATACAACCCTGTAATAACCTGCAGGTAACGGGATACGCAAGGACTGCACGGAACCACGGGGGTTAATCAATGCAAATTTAATAATGTATTGCACAACACAGGTAGAGGAAAAGTGTGGGAAGGGGAGAAAAGCGGGAATGGGCACAGCAGTAGAGATAATGCAATATACATACAATTACTTTGAATAACTTGTCAAGGGTAGGAAGCCTCAGATTGTACTCCCAAAAGCAAAACACAGAAATCCTTATTAAACAAAAAAACGCAGAGTCCTTGTTACCTTACTCGTATAACACAGTGCAGAGTCTTTTCCTATCTGTCCCTAACTAAAAGTAGTGTGCACACTTAACTGCAGGTTTCAGCGTGGGGTACCTCGTCACCGTTGGGGCCCGTATTCCGCTGGCAGACACCTCTAAAGTTGTCTTTGTCCCGGGTCTGTAACTTGCACGTGCTGCCTGGCTCCTCGCTCCACATCCAGCCTCTTTGGATCTGTAATTTTGTAATTTGCACGTGCTGTCTGGCTCCTCGCTCCACATCCAGCCTCTTTGGATCTGTGTCTTGGGGGGGACACCACGCAACACTCTGAGGTACTTGGACCTCGGAAAAACAGGGCAGACTGAGGCCTTCTATCTTACAGCCCACTCCAGCACACTCCTCGCTGCAAAACACAGCAACATGTCGACTCCTCCTCCTCCTGTTGCAGACTCAATCAAGTCACTTCAGCAGCAGGACTTTTTCCCGCTGTTCTCTGTTTTGACAGCAGGTGGCAGCATAACACAAGGAAGTCCACCAAACAGTCTTTTAACCTATATATATATATATATTTTTATATATATATATATATATATATATATAAATGTTAACAGGTCTTACATTTCCCCCCCTCTTTAACCTCGGCCGTCCCGGCCGATACACTCCTGAGGCACTCTGCAAAGGGGCACACGGTGGCAACTCCTGCCCTGCTTCACAACCTGTTGCTTGGGAGCCAATGTCGTAAAACAGGATTCAGTGACAGAACACACAAATTCGTCTGCCAAGTACCGATCAGGGGGAATACCAGCATTAGCCCGCTCAGTCCGGCGTGGCACCACAGCTAACTCGCCAGATGTCGGCGCCGTATCAGGGAGTACAGTATTCCCGTCCCCATCTCTGGAGATTAGTGACTCCTGCTCTGCAGGGGTGACACCTGTGTCTTGAACGGATGGGGGTGTGGATCTCTCCCAGTCTGCTGGGTTGGTCGGGGCCCGCCACCATTCTTCATCGTCAGAGCCCTCTTCGAAGGTAACAGGAACAGGCACGGGCACCGTCTCCGAGGTACTTTGTCTGGTCCTGTCTTCTGAATAGCAGGGCCTCAGCATATTACGATGCAGGATGAGGGTGCCGCCTCTTTGCTCGCCTCTCACTTCGTATACTGATCCATGGGGCGAGATTCTTCTGATCACAATGTACGGCTCTGTTTTCCAGCGCTCGCTCGACTTGTGTCTCGGGTGTTTCTCTGCAACTAGTACTCTGTCTCCTGGTAAGAACGGGATTTCACACACAGGTTTCCGCTGCGGGTGTGTCTTTTCTTGCAACCGCTTGGTGACAATTCGATGGATAGTCTCCAGCCGTCGACGGTGACAATCAACCCAGGAACCTACGCTCTGACCTTCACTGATCTCGGGGGGAGCTAGGTTCAGCTCTTCAATGCCTCTTCCGGCTCTTCCAAACAGTAGCACGTATGGGGTGTACCCAGTGGTGGAGTGGACACGATTATTGTACGCCCACACGAGTTCTGCGAGATAGCCGGGCCAGTGATTCTTACGATCATCCTCCAACGTGCGTAGCATTTGTAGGAGGGTCCGGTTAAATCTCTCGCAGGCTCCGTTGCCCTGTGGATGATAAGGCGTAGTCCTTGACTTCTGCATTCCGTAAATCCTTTGCAGCTCTCTCATGACACTGCCCTGAAAGCAAGCTCCTTGGTCAGAATGTATTCTTTTGGGGCAGCCGTACACCCGGATAAAGTCATCACTGATGGCTCGAGCAGCTGATTCAGCCGTCTGATCTCTGGTGGGCGTCACCACCGCAAATTTGGAGAAGTGATCTGTCATCACAAGGCAGAACTGATAGCCCCGGTGGGAGTGGCCAATCTTGAGATAATCGATCATGAGTACTTCCAACGGCTCTTTGGTTACAATAGTCTGTACTGGTGCTTGCTGTGGAGGAGCCTTACTTAACTCGCAGGAACGGCACAGTTTACAGGCCTTCTCTACTGCCCGAAGTATCTGAGGACAGTATACTATTCTTTACAACCACTGGTAAGTCTTGTCCGGTCCGAAATGGGCTCCCTTCTCATGCGCCTCTCGGGCCAATGGTACTGCATCTTCTGGGGTATCACTACTTGCCACCGTACTTCCAACTCTGTAGCTAGGTGCACCTTGCGATACAGCATCCCTTCTTGCACCGACAGCTTATCCCACTGGCTGAGAATCTGGAGGGCCACGTGCGACAGCGTGGCCCGTATTTCCTTTCTAGGCTTGCGCTGCTGGATCACCCACTCTTTCACTTGAAGCAGTTCTGGGTCAGATGACTGGATTTTCACCCATTCCTCTCTGGTTTGGCCAAGCAGGCGTGATGTCGTGCCCGACGTAATTTCCAGCATACGAGCCTCTACCACTTGAGCGGTGAATTTACTAAAGTCCGGAATTTCGTCTTCCTCCAACTGTTCATCTCTCTCCCCCACTGGGGCTTCGGTGGTAACACGAGAAAGGGCATCTGCATTCTGATTTTCATGCTTAGAGCGGTACTGCACATGATAATTGTATCTGGAGAGTCGTGCCAGCCACCTCTGTTCCATTGCTCCCAGTTTGGCGGTGGAGATGTGAGCCAGGGGGTTATTATCCGTATAGACTTCAATTTGAGCTCCCGTGAGATATTCCGAGAACCTTTCGGTTATTGCCCATACTAGTGCCAGTAACTCCAACCGAAAGGAACTGTAATTCTCGGGGTTGCGCTCGGCTTCTCGCAACGTCCGACTTCCATATGCAATCACCCGTTCAGTACCATTCTGTACCTGGGCCAGTACTGCACCCAGACCGTAGAGGCTCGCATCTGTATACAACCGAAAGGGGAGGTTATAGTCTGCATAGGCAAGCACAGGGGCGCTAACCAAGGCCTCTTTCAATCGGTGTAAGGCTTCTGCTTGTCTTGGTCCCCAGCAAATTTTCTGTGCTTTTGGTCCTTTCGCAGTGCCTCGGAGCAATTCGTGCAAAGGTTCTGCCTCCTTCGCGAAATCTTTGATAAAGCGACGGTAATAACCGGCTAGCCCCAGGAAAGCTCGAACCTCCCTCACTGTGCTGGGTATGGGCCATTGTAGCACTGCTCTCACTTTCCCATCGGAGGGCTGTACGCCGGCTTCCGACACCTTGTGTCCGAGATATTCAATCTCTTCCTGAAAGATCCGACATTTTTTTGGTTTTAGTTTAAGCCCATGGGCCCGTAACCGCTTAAACACTTGGCCCAGGTTTTCTAGATGTTTCTCAAAGGTTGCAGAATACACTACTATGTCGTCCAGGTAAATCAATGTGGCCTCGAAGTTCATGTCTCCAAGGCAACTTTCCATGAGGCGCTGAAAAGTTCCTGGGGCATTATTTAGTCCAAATGGCATGCGATTGAACTCGAAGAGTCCCATGGGTACAATAAATGCGGTCTTGGCCTTGTCTTTCTCTGCCACAGGGACCTGCCAATATCCGCTGGCCAGATCGAGGGAGGAGAAGTAACGTGCCTTTCCCAACGCCGACAGGGACTCCTCTATCCGGGGCAGAGGGTAGGAATCACGAACCGTGCATCCATTAAGCTTGCGGTAGTCAACACAGAAGCGGGTAGACCCATCCTTTTTCTTGACCAGCACGATTGGGGCAGCCCATGGACTCTGACTTTCTCTTACCACCCCGCTCTTCAGCATCTGCGCCAAAAGCTCTTTTAACTCTTGGTAGTACTTTGGGGGTATTTGCCTGTACCTTTCCCTGATCGGTGGGGCATCTCCTGGGGGTATTTCGTGCTGAATCTTGTCAGTACAGCCGAAATCTTCTGCGTGACAGGAGAACGTGGCTTGATTCTCCCAAATAAAGTCCTCTATGGCTTGGGCTTGCTCCGAATCGAAGGGGCTCAGGTCCACTCCCATCTGCCCTAAGATGACGCGACTGTTCCATTGATCAGTGGGTTTCTTTTTTCTTTCCATAGAAAGAGCCCAAGTCCAGGCTTCCCCTGCCATGGGCTGCAATTCAATCGATTCTGCAGCCGCCACCTCTTCAGGCGCCAGGTAGACATGGGCCAGAACAACTCCCGAGGTCAAGGTGTAGGCCTGTTCACCGGTGTTCACGCAACGGAAAGGGACCCTTCCATTTCTTACTGTTGCTAAAGTGCGAGCCACCAACGGTTCGTCTCCGTTCTCTTCACCACGGTAAGGCTCCACCAACACCTCCATCCCCTCGAGTGTACGGTGGGCCCCGACTGGCAAGGTGAGGACTGTCTCACGATTTGGAGGTAGAGTAATTGTTGTCTGTCTTGGGACTCGAACCCTCCCCACCGGGTAGCGGCTCCCACCATTCTTCCACAGTCCTCGGGCACGGATAAGGTGTTGGAAGACCTTTTGGGCGGGCCTGTTAGCAACTGTCGTCTTCCAGTAATCACAGCCCCCCTTGTTGAAGAGCAACTGGTCTAATTCTTTCAGGACGTTCATGCCCACGATAGCTGGCACCTCTCTGTCGTACCGGCCCTCCGTTAACACAATCCCTTTTTTGCCTAAGTTCTGGCCACAGGCACGTATGTTCATCCACACGACCCCTTCAACCGGAATGGGAAGATTGTTTGCAGCCCTCAGTTTGATATGTGCCCCTTTGTCAATGGATACAGTTTGTCCAAAATGTTGGTAGAAGAACTGTTCTGGCATGGTGGTCACTTGGGACCCAGTATCCATCAGGCATTTTACTTCTTTCCCTTCAAATTCGGCCGTGATCGTCGGCGTGCAGGCTGCTATATCTTCAGGGCGTTGGTTTTCTCTAAGCTCAGTTGGTCTCCCCACCATGTGCCCATCCATGGAGGGAGGCACTAGTTTAACGGCGGTCTTTCTTGCGACGTCTTCCTCTCCGGACAGTGTCGGAATAAATGGTTCCGATTTCCACAGTTCCAACACTGGTAGTCTCCAGCGGGTCTCGGTCGTCTCTGCTCGATCTGTCCCCTCTCTTCTTGATAGGTATGCGTGCGGGTATTTGATCGCGGTGCTGTCGTTCTTACTTCTGACGCCGGGGCTTGCATATTCTTCAGCAACTCTTGTAGAGCAGTAACAGTCTCTTGTAACTGATCCACTTTAGCCTCAAGTTGGCTCGGTTCTCAGTTTTTCTCACCCGGGACTACCTTATGCATACAAACTTCACCCAAGGCGTTCTGCGGGTCGCAATTTTCAGTTTGTGTGCGGGAGACTGCTTCTTCCAATATTTCCTGGAAAGTTAGTTTTTTGTCTACCCTGAGTCGTTCACGGAGGGCACCTTTGATCTTGGGGTTATGTAACCCACGGAGGAATTGATCTCGCAGGGTACGGTCAGCATAACTGGGGGTTTGTGCTAGCTCTGGCTCTGCTGTAAGCATTTGTCTCATTATTCTCTGGAGTGCATTTGCATACTGTGGCAGACCTTCTTCTTCACCCTGCAGCCTGTAGAACAGTTGCGCCTGTAAATCTCCTGCTTCTGGTTTCCCGCCATACACTCTCTCAAGAATCTTCACCACCTGCTCTAACGTCTTTCGTTCACTCTCAGGGCGCAATAAAATAGTCTCTTGAGCATGGCCTTCAAGGGCAATCAGCAATATCTCCCCTTGATTTTCTGCAGTCACTCCTGCTACTCTCAACATGCCCCTCACTCTCTGCGCCCAGTCATGGAGAGGTACATTGTTGCCAGTAAATTTTGGTATATGGGTCAGCATAGCCCCCAGGGACAGCTGCCTTGCTGGTATTCCCCCATCAGGTTGTATTAGTACACCTCCATCAGCGACACCCCCATCAGCGACACCCCCCTGTCCATCCATTGTTCCGTACCAGCCTGCGTATCCTGCCGACTACGCCAAATGTAATAACCTGCAGGTAACGGGATACGCAAGGACTGCACGGAACCACGGTGGTTAATCAATGCAAATTTAATAATGTATTGCACAACACAGGTAGAGGAAAAGTGTGGGAAGGGGAGAAAAGCGGGAATGTGCACAGCAGTAGAGATAATGCAATATACATACAATTACTTTGAATAACTTGTCAAGGGTAGGAAGCCTCAGATTGTACTCCCAAAAGCAAAACACAGAAATCCTTATTAAACAAAAAAACGCAGAGTCTTTGTTACCTTACTCGTATAACACAGTGCAGAGTCTTTTCCTATCTGTCCCTAACTAAAAGTAGTGTGCACACTTAACTGCAGGTTTCAGCGTGGGGTACCTCGTCACCGTTGGGGCCCGTATTCCGCTGGCAGACACCTCTAAAGTTCAGTCTTTGTCCCGGGTCTGTAACTTGCACGTGCTGCCTGGCTCCTCGCTCCACATCCAGCCTCTTTGGATCTGTAATTTTGTAATTTGCACGTGCTGTCTGGCTCCTCGCTCCACATCCAGCCTCTTTGGATCTGTGTCTTGGGGGGGACACCACGCAACACTCTGAGGTACTTGGACCTCGGAAAAACAGGGCAGACTGAGGCCTTCTATCTTACAGCCCACTCCAGCACACTCCTCGCTGCAAAACACAGCCACATGTCGACTCCTCCTCCTCCTGTTGCAGACTCAATCAAGTCACTTCAGCAGCAGGACTTTTTCCCGCTTTTCTCTGTTTTGACAGCAGGTGGCAGCATAACACAAGGAAGTCCACCAAACAGTCTTTTAACCTATATATATATATTTCTATATATATATATATATATATATATATATATATATATAAATGTTAACAGGTCTTACAACCCCCCACCAGATTGTAAAGTGCTGCGGAATATGTTGGCGCTATATAAATAAACTTTATTATTATAATTAATAAGGTGTTTAACCCCTCCGTGGGTAGGGGGTTTCTGCCCTGGGGCCCAGTGGTGGTGTAGGGGGTGCCGTTGGGAAAAGGAAGGGTCTCTGCGTACTCACTCAGTCCAAGAATACTGACTCCGACACCTTGTAAACCAGAGTTCTGAGCACCGCTGCAGCAAGGAGGGAGCACGCTTGAATCCGTGTTTTTTGTATGTTTTCTTGCTTGGTTGCAAGTTGGGGGTGCAGCCCTCCTAGTACTGAGACTGAACAGCTGATTGCGTCTCACTTTGCTGTGTATTTTATCTGGGACACAGCTGACCACTTGCCACCATCCATATTGGAGTTTTGACATGACACAAGTCAGGTATTGATAATGTTTTTAACTTCAGTAGGTTAGGGACTGTCTCAGATGGGTACACCGTGACGAGGTGAGACAGCTTTTTACCTTTTTGCAAAAATGTATACACTAAGTACCCTGTTACTAAGCACTTGCAATTTATTTATTTATATTCAGGGTATTTTTCATACAATTTTTCTCCTTGGTTTTTCTAGTCTTAAGGCTGCAATTCACATGCTTAATGTTGCATGTTTACTGAACATTGTTTCAGCTCAGGTTTTTGTGTTTTTTGTATGTTTTCTTGCTTGGTTGCAAGTTGGGGGTGCAGCCCTCCTAGTACTGAGACTGAACAGCTGATTGCGTCTCACTTTGCTGTGTATTTTATCTGGGACACAGCTGACCACTTGCCACCATCCATATTGGAGTTTTGACATGACACAAGTCAGGTATTGATAATGTTTTTAACTTCAGTAGGTTAGGGACTGTCTCAGATGGGTACACCGTGACGAGGTGAGACAGCTTTTTACCTTTTTGCAAAAATGTATACACTAAGTACCCTGTTACTAAGCACTTGCAATTTATTTATTTATATTCAGGGTATTTTTCATACAATTTTTCTCCTTGGTTTTTTCTAGTCTTAAGGCTGCAATTCACATGCTTAATGTTGCATGTTTACTGAACATTGTTTCAGCTCAGGTTTTTGTGTTTTTTGTATGTTTTCTTGCTTGGTTGCAAGTTGGGGGTGCAGCCCTCCTAGTACTGAGACTAAACAGCTGATTGCGTCTCACTTTGCTGTGTATTTTATCTGGGACACAGCTGACCACTTGCCACCATCCATATTGGAGTTTTGACATGACACAAGTCAGGTATTGATAATGTTTTTAACTTCAGTAGGTTAGGGACTGTCTCAGATGGGTACACCGTGACGAGGTGAGACAGCTTTTTACCTTTTTGCAAAAATGTATACACTAAGTACCCTGTTACTAAGCACTTGCAATTTATTTATTTATATTCAGGGTATTTTTCATACAATTTTTCTCCTTGGTTTTTTCTAGTCTTAAGGCTGCAATTCACATGCTTAATGTTGCATGTTTACTGAACATTGTTTCAGCTCAGGTTTTTGTGTTTTTTGTATGTTTTCTTGCTTGGTTGCAAGTTGGGGGTGCAGCCCTCCTAGTACTGAGACTGAACAGCTGATTGCGTCTCACTTTGCTGTGTATCTTATCTGGGACACAGCTGACCACTTGCCACCATCCATATTGGAGTTTTGACATGACACAAGTCAGGTATTGATAATGTTTTTAACTTCAGTAGGTTAGGGACTGTCTCAGATGGGTACACCGTGACGAGGTGAGACAGCTTTTTACCTTTTTGCAAAAATGTATACACTAAGTACCCTGTTACTAAGCACTTGCAATTTATTTATTTATATTCAGGGTATTTTTCATACAATTTTTCTCCTTGGTTTTTTCTAGTCTTAAGGCTGCAATTCACATGCTTAATGTTGCATGTTTACTGAACATTGTTACAGCTCAGGTTTTTGTGTTTTTTGTATGTTTTCTTGCTTGGTTGCAAGTTGGGGGTGCAGCCCTCCTAGTACTGAGACTGAACAGCTGATTGCGTCTCACTTTGCTGTGTATTTTATCTGGGACACAGCTGACCACTTGCCACCATCCATATTGGAGTTTTGACATGACACAAGTCAGGTATTGATAATGTTTTTAACTTCAGTAGGTTAGGGACTGTCTCAGATGGGTACACCGTGACGAGGTGAGACAGCTTTTTACCTTTTTGCAAAAATGTATACACTAAGTGCCCTGTTACTAAGCACTTGCAATTTATTTATTTATATTCAGGGTATTTTTCATACAATTTTTCTCCTTGGTTTTTTCTAGTCTTAAGGCTGCAATTCACATGCTTAATGTTGCATGTTTACTGAACATTGTTTCAGCTCAGGTTTTTGTGTTTTTTGTATGTTTTCTTGCTTGGTTGCAAGTTGGGGGTGCAGCCCTCCTAGTACTGAGACTGAACAGCTGATTGCGTCTCACTTTGCTGTGTATTTTATCTGGGACACAGCTGACCACTTGCCACCATCCATATTGGAGTTTTGACATGACACAAGTCAGGTATTGATAATGTTTTTAACTTCAGTAGGTTAGGGACTGTCTCAGATGGGTACACCGTGACGAGGTGAGACAGCTTTTTACCTTTTTGCAAAAATGTATACACTAAGTACCCTGTTACTAAGCACTTGCAATTTATTTATTTATATTCAGGGTATTTTTCATACAATTTTTCTCCTTGGTTTTTTCTAGTCTTAAGGCTGCAATTCACATGCTTAATGTTGCATGTTTACTGAACATTGTTTCAGCTCAGGTTTTTGTGTTTTTTGTATGTTTTCTTGCTTGGTTGCAAGTTGGGGGTGCAGCCCTCCTAGTACTGAGACTGAACAGCTGATTGCGTCTCACTTTGCTGTGTATTTTATCTGGGACACAGCTGACCACTTGCCACCATCCATATTGGAGTTTTGACATGACACAAGTCAGGTATTGATAATGTTTTTAACTTCAGTAGGTTAGGGACTGTCTCAGATGGGTACACCGTGACGAGGTGAGACAGCTTTTTACCTTTTTGCAAAAATGTATACACTAAGTACCCTGTTACTAAGCACTTGCAATTTATTTATTTATATTCAGGGTATTTTTCATACAATTTTTCTCCTTGTTTTTTTCTAGTCTTAAGGCTGCAATTCACATGCTTAATGTTGCATGTTTACTGAACATTGTTTCAGCTCAGGTTTTTGTGTTTTTTGTATGTTTTCTTGCTTGGTTGCAAGTTGGGGGTGCAGCCCTCCTAGTACTGAGACTGAACAGCTGATTGCGTCTCACTTTGCTGTGTATTTTATCTGGGACACAGCTGACCACTTGCCACCATCCATATTGGAGTTTTGACATGACACAAGTCAGGTATTGATAATGTTTTTAACTTCAGTAGGTTAGGGACTGTCTCAGATGGGTACACCGTGACGAGGTGAGACAGCTTTTTACCTTTTTGCAAAAATGTATACACTAAGTACCCTGTTACTAAGCACTTGCAATTTATTTATTTATATTCAGGGTATTTTTCATACAATTTTTCTCCTTGGTTTTTTCTAGTCTTAAGGCTGCAATTCACATGCTTAATGTTGCATGTTTACTGAACATTGTTTCAGCTCAGGTTTTTGTGTTTTTTGTATGTTTTCTTGCTTGGTTGCAAGTTGGGGGTGCAGCCCTCCTAGTACTGAGACTGAACAGCTGATTGCGTCTCACTTTGCTGTGTATTTTATCTGGGACACAGCTGACCACTTGCCACCATCCATATTGGAGTTTTGACATGACACAAGTCAGGTATTGATAATGTTTTTAACTTCAGTAGGTTAGGGACTGTCTCAGATGGGTACACCATGACGAGGTGAGACAGCTTTTTACCTTTTTGCAAAAATGTATACACTAAGTACCCTGTTACTAAGCACTTGCAATTTATTTATTTATATTCAGGGTATTTTTCATACAATTTTTCTCCTTGGTTTTTTCTAGTCTTAAGGCTGCAATTCACATGCTTAATGTTGCATGTTTACTGAACATTGTTTCAGCTCAGGTTTTTGTGTTTTTTGTATGTTTTCTTGCTTGGTTGCAAGTTGGGGGTGCAGCCCTCCTAGTACTGAGACTGAACAGCTGATTGCGTCTCACTTTGCTGTGTATTTTATCTGGGACACAGCTGACCACTTGCCACCATCCATATTGGAGTTTTGACATGACACAAGTCAGGTATTGATAATGTTTTTAACTTCAGTAGGTTAGGGACTGTCTCAGATGGGTACACCGTGACGAGGTGAGACAGCTTTTTACCTTTTTGCAAAAATGTATACACTAAGTACCCTGTTACTAAGCACTTGCAATTTATTTATTTATATTCAGGGTATTTTTCATACAATTTTTCTCCTTGGTTTTTTCTAGTCTTAAGGCTGCAATTCACATGCTTAATGTTGCATGTTTACTGAACATTGTTTCAGCTCAGGTTTTTGTGTTTTTTGTATGTTTTCTTGCTTGGTTGCAAGTTGGGGGTGCAGCCCTCCTAGTACTGAGACTGAACAGCTGATTGCGTCTCACTTTGCTGTGTATTTTATCTGGGACACAGCTGACCACTTGCCACCATCCATATTGGAGTTTTGACATGACACAAGTCAGGTATTGATAATGTTTTTAACTTCAGTAGGTTAGGGACTGTCTCAGATGGGTACACCGTGACGAGGTGAGACAGCTTTTTACCTTTTTGCAAAAATGTATACACTAAGTACCCTGTTACTAAGCACTTGCAATTTATTTATTTATATTCAGGGTATTTTTCATACAATTTTTCTCCTTGGTTTTTTCTAGTCTTAAGGCTGCAATTCACATGCTTAATGTTGCATGTTTACTGAACATTGTTTCAGCTCAGGTTTTTGTGTTTTTTTTAACCTATATATATATATTTTTATATATATATATATATATATATATATATATATATATATATATATATATATATATATATATAAATGTTAACAGGTCTTACAACCCCCCACCAGATTGTAAAGTGCTGCGGAATATGTTGGCGCTATATAAATAAACTTTATTATTATAATTAATAAGGTGTTTAACCCCTCCGTGGGTAGGGGGTTTCTGCCCTGGGGCCCAGTGGTGGTGTAGGGGGTGCCGTTGGGAAAAGGAAGGGTCTCTGCGTACTCACTCAGTCCAAGAATACTGACTCCGACACCTTGTAAACCAGAGTTCTGAGCACCGCTGCAGCAAGGAGGGAGCACGCTTGAATCCGTGCCCTTGGTGTTGCTTGTTAGCCTGTGGCCTTTTCTGTGGCAGCTTCTCACTTGTTGGACCCTATAGTCTGGAACTAATCGGGTCCCGCTCACCCGTATGGCTAACGGAGTGAGCTTGCTCTCAGGGTTCACGCTTGGGATTTGGTGGACTGTAATTTGGGAAAAGTCCTATCCCCTCGTTGAGCTAGTACCCCGATTTTGGAGTGGGTGAGGGATGAATCTTGAAGACTTCACCCCCGTCGGGTAAATTACCAGGACGCTTGAAGCTACTTCCCAGCTTAGGGTCCACGTACCCCATCGTGCCCAAGCCCCTGGCCAGAGATGGCTCAAGGCCACCGGCTGCCCTCCTCGGTAAGTCCGTGCCCTTGACACGATCCCCTGTGACTGGGGTTCCAGCTCCTCCCAGGCCCCGACCAAAGTCTGCCACCTAGGATTCTAATCGGAGCCCAGCTCCTCACCCTTCACTCTCCACTTCACACTCTGCTGCTCTTTGACACTTCTCACCTCCCCTTACCAACCCCCCAAGTGGGCGGCCCTATTCCCATCAGGCCCCCCAATGGTGTGTCTGGTTAGTATGGTGTAAAGTGTTCCTAGGGTTTTGACTGGCTCAGATCTTAGCAACACTGAAGGACAGAGCTCCGTAACCAAGGAGGATGCTGATACTGTGCAGAAGGGCAGATTGCACAATACTCTGTGACGACCTGATAGGCCAGGGCGTCACATGTGTGTCAACCATGTGTCCTCTGTGTGTCATAAGTGTTTATCTAGTATGGCTAAAGAAGTAATCATATTGCAAAGCTTCTCCTATATTTTGCAATGTTAAACATATGGATAGCACATCTGTGTGTTGCACATGTTTTTCATGGACCTATTCACTTGTATGGAGCCGTGTGTCCATGCTGGCGGTTAAAAATGGACCTCGTCTCCTTGTGGATCACATTGACACACAGTACATGTAAAAACAAGGAGGTGTGAAGATCAACAGAGATTTTAAAGAAGACCCTTGTGAATGTGTCTCCTGTATGTGTAAAAATGGACACCACACATACCAGAAAGACAGATGAGGCCTAAGAGGCACAATAGGCCTCAATCCTTACAGGAGTGACATTTTAAACGTGTTGCAGAGAAAACCAAACTGACATAACCCAGAACAATATGTGTACTATTTCTCTGGTCTCTGTTCCTCTCATAGACACCACACCGACACTACGTTATCTCACACAGTCGCACATCAGTTTGTCGCTCGCTCAGGCGACACTGACTCACACAGAACTTTCTATTAAAGGCTTTGCTTCTTTATAACAAACTCTACTTTATGGGTCATATTTTTTCATCAAGACCTCAAGGGCACTGTCGACAGACATTATATTTTCACTTTTTGTATTTATTTATTAGATACTCCACATTCACTGACAGTAGGGCAGCCACCTTGTCCCTGAATCTTAACAGGCTCCTTATATACTCATCCATTTTTCTACTCCACACAGTTAAGTCTACCCTAAACCTACTCATAATGTGGCCTCTCTCTGCCCTCACCCAGTAATGCAGCATGTCAATGTCACTATGCTTGGTGTCCCTCAGATAGCA
Organism: Anomaloglossus baeobatrachus; assembly: GCF_048569485.1. NCBI lineage: Eukaryota > Metazoa > Chordata > Amphibia > Anura > Aromobatidae > Anomaloglossus > Anomaloglossus baeobatrachus. The sequence continues at coordinate 486,364,343 of NC_134358.1, forward strand.
TCAGGGCCTTTCTCAGTCCAGTCATTCCTTTGCTTATTTGTAACTATTGTAATAGTGGTGGACTAATGCTGTCATATTGCCCCTGAAGACACCAGTCGCATTGTTGTCATGTAATGTGAATAATGTTCTGTGTTTTTTGTATATGATATGTTATGTGAACTGTGATGTATTGTAATTGTGTTCCTGTGTAATGTATAATGTAAGGTATAGTGTATAGAAAGCATTGTATATGCTAATGTATTGCATAGTACTTGTTTAGGAAGACTGTAGGTAAACAACAGTTTAGATTTGGGACTAGCCCACAATGGGTGGGATAGAACCAAAGGTAAAGAGACAGTTAATTCTGGAAAGTTCAGTAGACTCAAGACTTAGCAAGCCAGAATGATGGACGTATAGTCAGTCCTCCGTGAAAGTCGCATATAGTGGGTCATGTGTGGCAACAAAGGAGAAGGAGAGGAAATAGTAGGCAAGAAAGCATGCACCTCGAGTGTTGACAAAGATCTGGAGTGTCAACGGCATTGAAACAAGAGACCGATGCACAAGCATGGTGGCCCCAAACAATAGGAAATGGTGGACAGGACTGTAGTTGGCCAGGCCTCTTAACCATCAAGGTACTGAGTTAATCTTAACTGGCATATGAACGTAATCGATGACCCAAGGAGTTTCTCTATATTTCCCTATAGACGTCTATGAGTGCAAAGCTTTAATCTGGTCATGATGGGACCAGGAGATTGATCCCATCATGAGAAGATGACACACTGTGCTGTAATACTGGGCTGAGTGGGCTTGAACTTACCAGACCAGTAAGATTTGAAGCAACTCAATGGGAACTGAGACTGTGTCTTTACATGGCTTGCAAAACTGTAATTTGCTGGAAGATATGTGCCCGCTATCTGGAGTGTGAAGTTGTTACAAAAAATTAACTTTTGAGTAAAGTGTTGTTTTAAAAGAACTGTTGGTCTCCTTGTGAGCACGAGTCATCATCATTTGGTCCTGACCGGCCGACGTCAGTGCAAATATGCGGCCTACATGGGTTCAAAGCCAACACAAGTCCACACACAAACTCAAGACTAGGTATTTCATGTAGCATGCTGGCACATTAGAGTTAATCCCTCACCCAAGGCTACACTACCGCGCCACTCTACATTGTCAACCAAAAGTTTCTTATTCTTTAGTCCAGTGTAGTCCACAAATAAAATGACACCATGGCTCTTCTTTCAGCAGACCTGCAGAAGCAAAGCATTTATACAATGCAACAAAACATATGTACTCGTACATGGCATATTGAGGAGTTCGTCGGTGAATTTGGCATGAATAAAGGGTACAAAGTGCATCAATAAGCTGCACATAAATGGTGTTTCAACAGTGTACCTTCTTACATGCTCTCAATACTCTCGTTTACATTCAAAAGTTGTAAGCCATACCTGAAGCCAAATGCTGAATTTGCTTTAGTTGTCTCCAGACTAGGCAATACTGTGTAAAATCCACCAGGAATTAGCTGTTAACAGCTAAATGCTCTATAGAGAGAAGTGAATGATAATATAGTCACCATACTTGTGATCACAAGACCGCCTGCTAAATCTGACAAATTAGTTGCATCCTGACAGTGTGCAGTATGCACAGTGAACATTGTCAGGATTTACTAATATGCACACAGCGTGACTGCAGAAATGTACCTTGAAGTCGGAAAACCCCTTTAACACTAGAAGTCCCAGAAAGTTCGAGCTCCCTCCTGAAGTCCCGAAAGATGGTCAAATGACCCTTAGTCTAAACTGAATAGAACTAAATAGAAACTAAATGGCTAAACTCAATGGAAAACAACAACCTCCTGTGGTGCGACATTAATGGCCTTAATTACAGAACAAAAGACGGTGATTATAGGATGTTAGCTAAAATCCTTCAGGTCATTCGACCCGTCTCTGGGTTCCAAAGGTAGAAATGTTAAATGACCCGTCTCTGGGACTTCTAGTGTTAAAATTTAACAAAATATGGTATTCACATATTGGTATTACCTTTTTCTGCAAAATTTTACAATATTTACTTTCTCTTTTCAGCTTTTTGACAAACAAGCAGCCAAAGGCTTGAATGTACAATGGCTAAGAAATCAGATTGGAATCGTATCCCAAGAGCCAGTGCTTTTTGACCGCAGTATTGCTGAAAATATCGCCTATGGGGACAACTCCCGAGAAGTTCCTATGGGGGAGATAGAACAAGCAGCAAAAGCTGCCAATATCCACTCCTTCATAGAAGAGCTGCCAGAGGTAAATACTATGTGATTAGGATTAGAGTATAAAATATATAACATTTCTGCATCCTTAGTCCAATATATTTATTACAATTTCTTCCATGGGACTGGGTAAAGAGACAAAAACTGCAGCCACATAAAAAATAGTTGGTTATAAAAAATAATGAATGGTCCCTAGTCTTACCCCCTTCAAACGATAAATTCTGCTAGAATGATATCTGGAGGGATATTTTAAGTCAATGCGCCTTTTTTAATGTTATTAATATACAAATGTAATAACTTACAAGGCTCATATAACAGGACCATATTATATATCACAGTGTCTGGATACAGCATATAGGTTATAGGTTGAATTTGATGGACTTATGTCTTCTTTCATCCTTAATACCAAAGGCCCGTCACACGCAGTGATATCACTAGCGATATCGCTAGCGAGCGTACCCGCCCCGTCGTTTGTGCGTCACGGGCAAATTGCTGCCCGTGGCGCACAATATCGTTTGGAGCTGTCACTTACCTGCCTAGCGACATCGCTGTGGCCGGCTAACCGCCTCCTTTCTAAGCGTCACAGCAGCGTCACTATGCGGCCGCCCAATAGAAGCGGAGGGGAGGAGATGAGCGGCCGTAACATTCCACTCACCTCCTTCCTTCCGCATTGCCGGCGGCCGCAAGTAAGCTGTAGTTCGTCGTTCCCGACGATTTTTTTAAAATGAACGACGTGTCAACGATGGACGATTTGGTGAGTATTTTCCATCGTTAACGGTCGCTCGTTGGTGTCACATGCACGGACGTCGCTAACGATGCCGGATGTGCGTCACGGAATCCGTGACCCTGGCGATATATCGTTAGATACGTCGTTAGATACGGTATTAGGGGAAAAATTCCTTCCTGATATTGCACATATTGTAGAATACTATGCTGCGCTATTAATGTTTGCGTGGCTGTAGTCATGTTGGTGGCTGCTTCATTTGCACAGTTATGCAGTTAACAACACAATCATAATCCCAAACATACATATGTACACAGCCATCGAGCTCGTGTGTGGCCTATGCGGCACATGAAAAGGTTTCTTTGACTGAGTAGATAGAAGGATCACTAGGACATGACATAGCAGCCCACAAGAAAACTGTTACTCAATGGCTCTTGAAGTAGCTTGACATGTGTTGTAGAGCACAGGGTTTCCACTGTGTGCTCAGTGTAAAATCTTTTTTGGCCCCTGTAATATACACACTTCTTAGCACATGACGTGGGTGTGTCTGCAAGGGTTAATTTATCTCCTCCCACTCTAACCTCTATTGAAGGCTATAAAATGAGCATGAATCACATCCCAAACACAGGGGGAGAATAAAATGAATTATAGATCACAATCAGCACAGACCGGCCGCCATATTTGAACAGCTTCTTTCCTAGATGGCCTAGATTGAAATATTAAAATTGTTGTGTTGTAATTGGACTGTGATCTAATTGGGCAACTTTCTTGCATATTAACTCCCCTGCCTCCCCTACTCCTCTCTATACAGTAAATGGGAACTATTTGCCCTGGTTATTGGCAATTTGCTAATACTTTAAAGCTCTGAGTCCCAGGAGCTGAGGTGCCGTGTATAACACCTCCAGTGAAAGCTCCTTTGCTCTTGCAATTCTGGTAAATCCAGTTTGTCTTTTTGTCACTAAATATAACTTTGTTTATACATTTCCTTCACAGCCACATACTAGATCTGTGTGGATCCTCATATCCCTCCTTAGCGCCATCAGGTTTGTAAGCAGTCGACCGAGCACCAGTGTAACCACTTAAAGGTGGCTTGTTAAAAATACATCCCAGATGATTCACATTTCCGATCCTTTAAGAATATTATCAATACAAAAATGATGGCAAATGGCATAGTGAGAATTTCTGTCCTTAGTTTTGTGTAAAGATTCATGAAGGCCTCCAGAATTCACCAAAGCATTACTCCTGTAGGAAGGCACACGTCTACATTAGACTAGTTGGCACTGGTTATATTGTCACGTAATACCTTCTTTAAATGCCATTTCCTCCTCTAGGAACAATCCCACAAATGTCATTCTTTTGTAAGAAAACCTTTGCATTCCTCCATGAAACTGAGAGAAGAGATTGGGCCCATATATTCCTATGATACTTTGAGGGACTGCACAGATCTGTAGTATGGTCATGAGTGTAATGTAAGCCCTTGTTGAGTGGTTAAAATGTTGTTTCCTATATATTGTACATTCATTCTTCAGAAATATAACACATCGGTTGGAGGTAAAGGCACTCAGCTGTCTGGAGGTCAGAAGCAGAGAATCGCTATTGCCCGAGCACTTATACGTTCTCCAAAAGTCCTGCTGCTTGATGAAGCCACCTCAGCCCTGGATAATGAAAGTGAAAAGGTGAGGGAGAAACATTTTCTATTACAACTTTTTGCCTTAAAGGCTATCTGTCAGATATTTTTTGCTATGTAATCTGAGTACAGCATGAGGTAGGGGTTATAACACTGAATTCAGTGATGCATCATTTATTAGACTGTGTACTGTTGTTTCCACAAAATGAATCTTTTATCACCATGAGGTAATCACTGCCAGGACTGCTAGACCATCCACGCCCCCATCTGTGAGAAGCAGCTCACTGTCAATAGACGATATACACAGAGTGCTGAAGTGTGGGTGTGGTTTGGTTACTGAGCTCTGCTACATGCTATATCTAAGAATGCTGTGTCACAACTGCTGCACTCAGTAAACTCACACATGATTGGAATCAGGGTCTCTTTTACTACATTATGCTGCTGTCAGATGGGGTAGCAAAAATCTAGAGTCCCTTAAACCCGGTTTGAACAGTAATATCGTTGGATGTTAGAGAATAGGGTCATTATTGATTACTTCTTTTGGTTAAACTTTGACCTTATCTTTTTTGTCACAATCAGGTTGTACAACAAGCGCTAGATCAAGCGCGGAAAGGAAGAACTTGTATTATTATTGCTCATAGACTGTCCACCGTCCAAAATGCAGATCTCATTATTGTTATGAAGAACGGGAAAGTTATAGAAAAGGGAACTCACCAACAACTTCTCACTAACCGAGGGGAGTATTATGAACTTGTGAATGCACAGACTATAACTTAAGGTGTAATAACTGGAGGGTAAAGTCTGGAGACAGAATCAGATGCACACTATTGTGGTGTGAAACGTCAACTCCTGAAGTTGTGAATGCGAGAAGGCTGCTCAATACAACGGCATAAAGAAGAGCAAACATCGGTATAAACAGGACGAGCTGCTGAGTCTTACAAATTCCAGTTTGGGTTTAAGGTCTCTATAATGAGTGTGGTGACCCCGCTGAGACTCAACTGTTTAACATCTTTATTTATTGGAAATGATCAAGAAGTGCGGATATACAACTGCATGAATAAGGCAAACCGCTCTGTCCTAAACTAATGTTTGGTAGGGAAAGGGCAATAGAGATAGATAGATAGATAGACAGACAGACAGACAGACAGATTTTCAGATAAGTATATGCATTTTTTTAAATAAACACAAATAGACATTATTTCGTTTGATTTCTTTTATATTGTTTGATCCGAAAATATGTATCATAAAAGACATAATGTAATATCTCATGTAGAAAACCATTCTTATTTATGGAATGACTGTTTGGTAACATTTTAAATAAATGTTTATTTTTTGTGTCATTTTAAAAACAATCAGTTGTGATTAATTTCTTAATCTTTATTGAGTCTTTAATAATGAGTGCCACATTTCCTGCAGAGACAGAGTTTATAGAGAATTCCTAGCTCAAATTTTATGGTATTTAAATAGTATAGAATTTACCCTCATGCGCCATTATTGTCTGATAGATGAGGTTCCCACATTTGGGGTCCACACTTATCTTGATAACGAGATCTCTCTATGGCCTCATCACGGAGAGGTCACCACACATGTATTGTGATCTCCATTCACTTATTTGGGAGTTTCTCAATACAACTGTGGAAGGGTCCTTGCCAGTTTCCGGAACTCCATTTGAAGTAGAGCGGTAAGGAGAACCGTGTTCTAATTGGCCAAACAACACCTTCCCGAGAGGTGCAAGGTTCAAAGGTCAAAATTGCTTCTATCTGACAATTATAACATTTCCAGGGAATGAGCCATAAATGATCAAAATGGGGAAACGGTGATGAAAATCCAGCTGCCTTTATAGGGAACTTGGGAGCGTACTGCATACTATTTAAATACGATTTTATTACCGTAGTTAGCTGTTAGCTATATATAAACAGTATGCCAGAAGCTTAGTGGCAGCAAAGAATTTTATAATCTTTGTGCCTTGCTTTGGGATTTAGACTTCTCTTTTAGCCAAATTGATCACTACACTAGAAAATGGCAATTCACAGATCACAGAAAGATAACCTGATATTCAAAACAATCTAAATCATAGATTTTAGCGATAGAATTCACCAAACAATAGTCAAGAAAGATACACTGTCCATTGTTCGTCAAAGTCCGTATTGTCATTATAAGGGCCTTTACCCAAACCCTCGGACTATCATTAACGATAACCGTCACAGGTTGTAATAGGAGTCAGATCTATTTCTCAGTTAAGCCACAAGTCCTACACTATAGTCTGCTGGTAATTCCCTGCACCCACAAGCTATTCCGGCTGCCTCCGTCTTTTAGAGCCCAGCTCAAGTACCTTCTGTACCCTTATGTAGGCATCCAGCTGTCTCGATCCACTATCCTTCTAATTAGGCCTCCTTACTCTTCAGCTCACACAGTCGACTTTCCTTAAATTAAGCCATGCTAGCCTTGGTGCTCTCCTGAGTGCTAATGTCCCCTTAATAGAGCTTTCCTGGCTTGGCTGCTCTCCTAAGCACCAATGTCCCGTTAAATGTGCCTTCCTGCACTTCTGAGCACTAACCTTTTAATTTAGCATTCCTAGCCTCCCTGCACTTCTGAGCGCTAAGATCCCTTTAATTATGCTTTCCTGGCCAGACTGCTCTCCTAAGTGCTAGTGTGCCTTTAAGTAGGCCTCCTAACTTCAACTACTCACCTCGAAGTAGCCCAAAACCTGTATAGTTCTACAGTCCTTTAATTGGGATTTGTGGTCTGGGCTAAAAATCTTGTCCTTCTTCTCTCACATTCCCTTAGATGTGACTTTAAGCTAATTCAGCTAACACTGCGTGTCTGACCTGCCACAAGTCTAGAAGGTGACTCGTCCTCTGCCTTGGCCTTAGGAGTTTTTTATATTTTTTAACTGTGACACAGCAGGTGACATGTCCTTGTCCATCCCTACTCACTATTTCCCCGAAAACTCATTCTCTTGTTTCAGTTCCTGTGAAATTTTCATTAGTTCCTACACTTTTATCTCTGGCCAGCAGATGGCGATATTTGTTCACACAGGTTCCACTGTACATTTCTGATGTGTGAATCGATACACAAGTCTCACTCACTTACATTAGGACAGAAACCAGACTTCTGTCCCTGGCTTAGTGTTATATATATATATATATATATATATATATATATATATATATATATATATATATATATATATATATATATATAACCTTGGATGTACAGTTTAATGTGACCTATGATGATTTTAATATATACCTAATAATTTGGGATTTTAGTTCTGGTTCTACTTGAATTTCTGCTTAATGTGTGTCATAGTGTAATTTAAATGATGTCAAACAGCAGTACAGGAGCTGTGTCACCCTGAGAGCTGTGCCACTTATTTGCTTTTGGATTATGAAGATGAATCAGAGCCACGTGCTGACTTTTGGTAAATGAAATTGGACTCCAGAGCACAGCTCCTCCTTTCTTTTCTGTCTGACTGCTGAAGTCTCACACACTCCAGGGAAAGTAAACTCTAGACATCAGGATGGCTGCTAACCGGAGGTCGAGAATGAGGAGAAGAAGGGGACGCACCGTGCATTCAGGGGTAAGAAAACGGCAATTCAGAAGTTAAATTATGTGTTATGTCTGCCAGCTTCAATAATGGCAGAAAGCAGCAGTGAGAAATATGATGCAATGATTTGGCAATTTCCTGTACAGGGATACAGCAATGTCTACGAGGATGAATTGGCTCAGAAGTTGTCATCCAGTTCTTACGAAGAGCTACAGTAATAGATGTCTACTATCGATCTCTGACATTGCAAATACTAATCTCCTGTCTCCCTAGAACTGTGTTTTGTTACTTTTGTTTGAACTTGTTTTACAATTGTTTGCTTGTCTCATGATTACTACTTACAGGTGCATTTCAATAAATTAGAATATCATCAAAAAGTTAATTTATTTCAGTAATTCAATACAAAAAGGGAAACACATATATTATATAAAGTCATTACACATCAGAGTGATCTATTTCAAGTGTTTAGTTCTATTAATGTTGATGATTATGGCTTACAGCCAATGAAAACCCAAAAGTTATTATCTCAGAAAGTTAGAATATTATATAAGACCAACTGAAAAAATGCACTCAATACTTGGTCAGGGTTCCTTTTGCATTAATTACTGCATTAATGAGGCGTGGCATGGAAGTGATCAGCCTGTGGCACTGCTGAGGTGTTATGGAAGCCCAGGTTGCTTTGATAGCAGCCTTAAGCTCCTCTGCAGTGTTGGGTCTGGTGTCTCTTATCTTCCTCTTGACAATATCCCATAAATTCTCTGTGGGGTTTAGGTCAGGCAAGTTTGCTGGCCAATTAAGCACAGTGATACTGTGGTTATTAAACCAGGTATTGGTACTTTTGGCAGTGTGGACAGGTGCCAAGTCCTGTTGGAAAAATAAATTTCCATCTCCAAAAAGATTGTCAGCAGAGGGAAGCATGAAATACTCTAAAATTTCCCAGTAGATGTCTGTGCTGACTTTGGTCTTGATAAAACACAGTGGACCTACACCAGCAGATGACTTGGCTCCCCAAACCATCACTGATTGTGGAAACTTCACACTAGACCTCAGCAGCTTGGATTGTGGCCTCTCCACTCTTCCTCCAGACTCTGGGACCTTGACTTCCAAATGAAATGCAACATTTACTTTCATCTGAAAACAACACCTTGGACCACTGAGCAGCAGTGTAGTCTTTCTCTCCTTGGTCCAGATAAGACCATGCTTCTGACGTTGTCTATTGGTCATGAGTGGCTTGACACAAGGAATGTGACAGTTATAACCCATGTCCTCAATACATCTGTATGTGGTGGCTCTTGAAGCTCTTACTCCAGCAGCAGTCCACTCCTTGTGAATCACCCCAAATCTTTGAATGGCCTTTTCTTAACAATCCTATCAAGGCTGCAGTTACCTTGTGCACCTTTTTCTATCACACTGTTTCTTTCCACTCAACTTTCCATTAATATGCTTGGATACAGCACTCTGACATTTTGTGCTTACCCTCCTTGTGGAGTGTGTCAATGACTGCATTCTGGACATCTGTCAAGTCAGCAGTCTTCCCCATGATTGTGTAGCCTACTGAACCAGACTAAGGGACTATTTGAAACACTTAGGAAGTATTTTCCGGTGCTTTGTGGTAATTATTCTGATTTTCTGAGATAATGACTTTTGGATTTTCATTGTCTGTAAGCCATAATCATCAACATTAACAGAAATAAACACTTGAAATAGATCACTCTGTGTGTAATGACTATATAATATGTTTCCCTTTTTGAATTGAATTACTGAAATAAATTAACTTCTTGATTATATTCTAATTTATTGAGATGCACTTGTGTATCCATGGCTACGACCACTAGCAACTAACTAAATAATTGACTGTCACTGTGAGTAGTTGTAACCATGGATACCTAAGCTGCAATGCCCTGCACATGAAGTCAACGACATAGCTAAACAGAAGATCTATACTATATTTCTAATTGGAGGTATTTGCTAATATTATTATCACACCTACAACATACTAGTATAAGATCTTGGAGATAGGAATACCCCTTTAAATTTCCGAATCCCAGACTGTCTCTGTTTTTCATGCTCTGTCTGGATGGCTAGTGAGTAGCCAATTTTTGGCGGCAGCGGTTACGAGACTATACTGTATTGACAAGAGATTGGTGAAATAAATATTACCAATTTCTTAGTATTCACAATTCTGAGTGTTATTTTGGACTGTCACTAAAACATTAAGGCTCAAAAAGAATTGTGTATAGGGTTAAATTAAGCCATATTGGAGAATAGCCTTTCATTTTCTTTTTCTAATTCTACTATAAAACATTCATAATGATAATATAATATAATAAATAAATACAACTTCAAAACAATAAGAAAAAGTAAAAAAAAATATAGTGAATATTTGGACATCACTACACATGATCTCCTCACTTCCCCCTTGAAATGTGCAGGGCGAGAGGCCAGAAGAAGCATTAACTAGAAATGTAAAGATTTCCTTGAAGTGTCTGAGTGAGGGTTGCCTGATGGCCCTCCAATCTGTATGAGGGAGGGCCACCTGATGGCCTTCCAAAATGTATGAGTGAAGGCTACCTGAAGGAGCTCCAAAATGTCTGAAGGAGGGCTGCCTTTTAGTCTTTCAAAATTTATGAGTAAGGGCCTCCTGATGGCCCTCCATAATGTATGAATGAGGGCCCCCTGATAGCGTTCCAAAATGTATGAGTGAGGGATGTCTGATGGCCCTCCAAAATGTATAAGTAAGGGTTGCCTGATGGCCCTCTTATAATTATGCATGAGGGCCGCCTGATGGCCTTCTAAAAACTGGCAGCAATGGCCCCATGATGGCCCTGTTTATATGGTGTAGAAGAAGGACATAGAGGACAAGAGAAAGAAGAAACCATGAACCGTACATCTTTTTTTAGGTGATTTGGCTTTATGTCCCACTGCTCTCATCCGGTGGGGTGAGAAGCCTGGCCCAGTCCAGGCATTGTTCATTTTGAGAACAGTAAAGGCTGCTTTACACACAACGATATCGCTAGCGATCTTGTTAGCGATGTGACATGCCCAGATCGTTGTTGCGATTTACCGAGATCGCTCATCTGTTGTTTTGTAGCAGTCACACGTACTCATCTCACAAACTACGCTACATCGTTCAGCGATATATTGTTTGACCAAGGTGGTCGTATGGATGTTGTTCGTCGTTGGCTGGGTGTCAAACGTAGCAATATGTCTGTTGCGTTCCAAATGACGAACAATATTTTGAAACTGAACGACGTGTCAACGATCAACGATTTTCACCCTATTTGCGATCGTTCAGAGTCGCACGTAGGTGTCACACGCAATGACGTCACTAACGATGACGGAAGTGCGTCACGAAAACCGTGACCCCGACGACATATAGTCAGATAAATCGTGTAAAGCGGCCTTTAGCCTGTCAGCATTTTCAGTTGATGGATTCGCCCATCTTTGTGCTCCTTCTTCTCTAGCCGCGGTGCATGACGGGTCCGACGTCATACACACTCGCCGCCATTCAGGTCCTGAGCAGGCTCACTTTGATCTGCCCTGAGCAGGGTAGATCAAAGTATTGTAGTGCGCCTGCGCAGGACCGGCGAGTGTGTATGACGTAGCCGCAACATGCACCCAGGCTTCAGAAAGAGGACAAAGATGGCCAAAAGAGGAGGCGCCGGCACCAGACAACGGAGACGCCCATAAGGTCCACCGCGTGACCGTTAGGTAAGTATTATAAAGTGTGTTTTATGTTATACCCCCGGCGTGGGCTCTTTTATACAGCATGTTAGAATGCTGTATATAAGAGTCCGGTTGTGGTGGCCGCAGCTTATAGGCCAAAAACGTGGTGACAGGTTCCCTTTCAACAGGACGTGCCATTACCAGACCACATGTGTGAGCTATGCTCCCTGCACTGCTCCCACACGTGGTCTGGTAATGGTACTTGCTTAGATCTGGTATATTGCCTACTGAGACTGGGATGAGGAATTTACTTGGGTGAACGCATTGTCAGAAGTGCTTAATATTATGCAGTACACACTGTGAAAACTTACTTGTGCTGTGGTAGTTTTTTTTTTGTTATTAAATATATATATACACACACACACACACACTGTATATATATATATATATAATATATATATATATATATATATATATATACTGTATGAATATACTTAGATCTAGATTACCTATTTTAAGTTTCTTCTCATAGATAGTGTGTGAAAATTCCCAGCCTTTCTACATACTTTAACAGTTATACATACAGTAGCTCTCTTCACACAACAATTTTGAAAAATTCAAGCCATTTTCCAGCCTTACTGCCACCTAGTGGTTCTCTCCTATCCCCATATGATTATGTAGAATACCTTGCATTTTGAACATTACAAGTGCATCTCAATAAATTAGAATATCATCAAAAAGTTAATTTATTTCAGTAATTCAATACAAAAAGGAAACACATATATTATATAGAGTCATTACAAACAGAGTGATCTATGTTAAGTGTTTACTTCTGTTAATGTTGATGATTATGGCTTACAGCCAATGAAAACCCCAAAGTCATTATCTCAGAAAATTAGAATATTATATAAGACCAACTGATGATATTCTAATTTATTGAAATGCACTTGTATACAAACACCTGAGCATATATTGCAGTGGATTTGAATTAGTGAAATATTATTTTCGGGTGCCCATGAATTAATTTTTAAATCAGTTCATCTAATAATATTTTTATAACTATTCTTTTGCTATCCCTGGGTCGGATTTTGTATGTTATTATGTACTTATATTATTATGTACTTATGTACTTGAGTATCAAGCAGTGCCGAGCACGCTCACTCATTACTAGTGCCAACCAATTATTTTTTTAATCAGTTCATCCAGTAACATTTATGATACTATCTTTTGCTATCTCATAGATTTCATGTTATTATGTAACATGTTTTTTTTTTATAAACTAATATAGCCAAAAGGCTTGGGAGTAATTTAAACTCCTTCCTTTTTATTATGATACATGTACTAGCCATATGTTACTAGTATCCATAGTTCAAATTGTCTCTCCAGGAAAGGAGACAAACTCTAGTGCCACCTATTGGAAGTAGCAATCCTAAAAGTCACAAGTGGCCTTTTAACAAGCCTTTTCATATGACCTAGGATATATGCCAGATCAGAATCCCAATTTGTAGACACTGTGTTTCGGGGTGATTGCTCCTCATCAGTGCAAAGTGTGGGTAACTGATCTGGCTTATGAGAAGCTTTGTGGGGATCACGGGGAAGACTATTCTCCTTTCGGAGACCTGAGAAACCAGTCTGGCTGTCAGTGGCGAGGCCACTTGTGACTTTTAGGATTGCTACTTCCAATAGGTGGCGCTAGAGTTTGTCTCCTTTCCTGTAGAGACAATTTGAATAATTGCAGTTATAAGTCCCCTCACCACTGACAGCCAGACTGGTTTGTCAGGTCTCCGTAAGGAGAGTAGTATCCATAGTGTATCATATCCCTATTGATTTTTTCCCTTTTTTGACTCATGTATATTTTATCTATATGAACAATAAAGATCAACTGTTTTAGAAATGTAACATTGGGTCTGTGCATCTGAAGATCTGAACGACCTTGTCCGTGATTTAGATTTGTCTAAAGACTCTAAACAATAATCAGAGCTTCATAGTTCCAGGCTCATAGGATGGAATGTTTTCCGCGAAGACATGATAATATGCAGGTATAATAGCCAAGTGATTTTAAAAACTATTTCTCTGAAGAAAAAGGCGTAGTTTTTTGTAATAATGTTTGTTTTGTCATAGATGCCCTTGGACATCAGCACTGGGTAGATGAGTCGTGATTGTTCTTAGACACACCAAAAGTAAATTTGAAGGCCATTTTTTTGCATAACTGTAATATCCTTCAGACAGTATTTGTTGTGTATACTGCTGATATGAAAGAGACATACGAAAACATGAAACTACTGTTGGTAAAAATTTAGTATGAAAAATATAACTGGAATATCTGTGGAGCTTTGAAGGTGATTCCTTTAGGCCGGGGCCACATGGGGATCTACTGCGATACTCACATGACACTCGGCTCACGCTGGCAGCACGCACAGCAGGAGCCGAGTGTCATGCGAGTATCACTGCGATTGAGGTCCGATCGTGCGATCGGACAAAAGCTGCGGGGCGGGCTGGCACTGAGGAGGGGCGGGCCGGCTCTGCGGAGGGGAGGGCCGACGCTGCAGAGGGAAGGGAGGGATTTATCTCCCTCTCTCCTCCCTTGTAGGCTATTGCCATTCTCGCTCTGCACTCGCAGTACACCGGAGTATTGCGAGTGCAGTGCGGTTTTTCTCTTGCCCCATAGACTTGAATGGGTGCGAGAGAAACCAGGATCGCATTGCACCCACAGCATGCTGCAACTATTTTCTCGGTCCGATTAGGGCTGAGAAAATAATTGCTCATGGGTGCTGGCACATAGGCTAATATTGGTCTGAGTGGAATGCAATGTTTTATCGCATTCCACTCTCTCCAATTTTCATGGCATGTGTCTTAGGCCTCATTGTTTGGATTGCAACTTCGAAACACTAAAGTCTGCTTGTTTCTTATGTTAATTAATGGAATTGCTGGAGTAGGAAGTCTCACTTTATTAGAAAACAATGGCCTAAACATGAATATCTTCTTCCTGGGCAAAAAATTTGTCAAATATACCTTTAGTGAATCCTGAAAAATTATATTTTCTTCCACTACATATTCCACTGCATAGCTAGGATTAATGAAACAATTCTTAAAAGCATTTGATAAAAATTATACATTTATACATTCGAAATCTAAATTTCCAAAGTTAATGATGCAAAACTTGTCACACGGTGTCTGGCTCAAAACTCGCCAAGTGTCAGGACTACATCTGATGCTGTTCCCACAGCAGAGTCGAATACTCCACATGATGCTACTTTTGAGTTGCACAAAGGGGCTCGGGAGTTGACCAGCTGTGCTCTTGTTAGTAACTGGGCTTTCAGGAGTTAAGTTCTGCGAGCCTGTGGATTACGGCTTGAGTCACATGTTGCAGGAGACTTATCACAGTCGCCTCCGCCCTTTATAAGATGGTGGAGCCTGTTCTCCCATGCCGATGATAGCTTTATGTGATCCTGGTCCTTGTGCTATGATATTGTGTTGCTGGTGAACCTCTGTGTGCTGTTTGGTGTATTGTGGAAATACTCTTGTCTGATTATTTCCTCCCTTACTTTAGTTTCCTCCTGATCACATATTGTCTATACCTCTGTGAGTAATTGCTGGAAGTTTGAATTTTGTATTTTCCCTTATCTGTTTATTTGTATGGGATTAATCACTTCTGTCCCGGCCCTCTTCTGGGTGTAGGGAGGGGGGCCACTAGACCAAGGATGTTCAGGAGCTAGGGTAAAGAAGGCAACTCAAACATCGTCACCTCAGACCTAGCTTTGGGATCAAGGTCAATTAGAGTTCCCCTAGCCTGAGGGCCAATTTAGTCTTCCCTGTTGCTAGTGATCCAGTCACACCCTGTGACAAAACTGAAAGAAGACATTTTTATAGGGCAACAAATAAGATTGGTGATGGACAATGGAGAGCTTCAGGAACTGTTAACTCCATTGAAAAAAGCACCCTGGCTTTCCTTGAAAATATCTCCTTCTTTTCTCGGAAATCATAAGCAAAAACTACGATGATATAGTGAGTAATCTTGTGAAATCATACCAAGCTACAGGATGCAACATCGCCTTAAAACTTCACTTTTTGGACTTGAACGTGGACGTCCTCCCAGAAAATCTTGGTGCTGTAAATTACCAGGATGGGGAGCGTTTTTATCAGCAAATTTCTACAATGGAACAGCGGTACCAAGGCAAGTGGAGCCCTGGTATGCTGGTTGTCAATTGCTGGACTATGAAGAGATACATCATGAAAACAAAATATCCCCATAAGTGATCAAAATTTTCTAAGGAAGTTGTATTTCATATAATGCTGACTACATAAGTATTATTTTTAAATATTTACATAAAACTTGAAATGTGTGTCACAAAAAAACCCTGCCTGATGAGAGTAAAAGTGTTTTTTTTAAAGAACTATTAATAAAAAAGCAAGTGTATATAAAAAAAAGTACCTTTCCTTTTAGCCGACACCATTGTTGTGTATGATCTGCATAACCATATCAGGGGAGCACCACAGCCCTCCACCTTTTCCTTCCTGCTTATACCATTCCACACACAGAGCGCTTCTTTCATTTTGTATTTCACGATGATTGGTAGAAAATGGAGCCAGCAGCCCATCCTCTTCCAATGTATTCAACACTGTCAGCATCCTGTGGATGTAAATAATGATGATATCAGGCAGCAGTGGCGGTGGCCAGGCAGTGGGGGAGGCACGGCGTGGCCTGCAGTCCACCATTTTCAGCCCTCCAGTTGTCTCAGTCCTAGGGTCGGACTGGAACAGCTAGAGGGCCGAATGTGGCCTACGGGCCCGCCCTGTATTAGAGTCAACCATTATTTGAGACATCAGTGGTTAGAAATTGGGGGAATATGAGCTTTATAGACAATCGGTAATTTTACAATGTATTATATTACATTACGGGAGTATTTTGTATAAATCAATAAAGTGATCACTGATTAAAGTTCTGTAACGAGACCAATAAAAAATGTATAAACAATTGAAAAATATTTTTTTTTATGTTATAAATTTTCAAGAAAGATAAATAAAATCAAAAGAACACATTTGTTATTGCCATGTGTCTAGTTGTCCAAACTATAAAAAAAACAAAATATTTATGCCCTATGGTGAAGAGCAAAATTTTAAACTATTTTCTGAAATAGCAGAATCACTGATACTTGGGCAGTTCGCATGTAAAAAAAATGTAATTAAAAAGAAATGATAAAGTAACATCAACCCTAAAATCTACCCACTAAAAAAAACAGCCTCTGTTCAATTTGATCACCCAAAAACTGAAAATAGACTAAAAAGTTATAACTCTTTGAAGGTAACAGAAAAAAATCAAAAAAACAAATAGGGGTCCGCTGAGACTTTGTTGCCAAAAGATCTGCATAAAATTTGAATTCGACCCTACTAAGTGGAGTTGCAAACTATGCAAGATTTAATTTATGGAGTGTGTCATTATTTTGCACAAATTGGTTTGATTAACTTTAGTAAAATGAAATCTGCAGTGAGATTGGGTGCTGTGGGTAGCAGACTTTACATATATTTGGGGACAGACCTGTCAGTCATGGGGAGTCATGTTAAGCAGCCCCTTAGACTAGTCAACTGAGCTGCATATCTCGCGGCCACTTTGGCTTTTCAGATTGATACACACATGTTTGCCTAAACAGAGCAGTTTTCTGATACATTCTGCCCATAGTTTGGGTATATGTAAGTTTGTCATGCATGTTTAGTCTATTTTAATCTGGTCTACTTTCAGAACAGTCTTACAGTTATGGTTTTCCTGCTCATCCTTGTGTAAGGTATGAATTTACTTTGGATAAGAATCAAACATGATATATGGGAAAAAGAAAATGTTGTGGCTGTAAAATGAGAATATAATCTATGCACCCTTTCTCAAATAAAACTATGTAATTATTATAAAAGCCTACAAGAGGCAAGGATCAGCCAGAAGACTATTGTGCTAATATACAAGAGGCTGGAGATAGTCGATAAAGTAGAAGTTGCGTCAACAGATTAGCACTACAGCATCCCGGTCCAGCAACCAAGTTGGTAGACCATGGCTTCCAGACCAGAGTTTTGCGGATGCCTTCTTATCTGCAGACATCTAAGATGTTTCTTCTGATTAGGAGACCTGGCTCAATGTCATGTGTGTGTCATGCCACAATGATGACGTTTAGACGGAGAATGCTAGTAGATAGGAGGAGGTTCGCAAGACTCACGTCTGGCTACCCCAGACTACTGGTATATCTGCTGGGCCAGGCTCCATCAATTTTTTTGCTCACTCTAGTGGAGTGTGCTTGATATATGTGTACTCTGGGGTGTAGGATAACACAAGTATAAGTGGTCTTTTTTGTATGAATTCTTTAACATCCTATGTATAAAATGTCTTCATACTTTGAATATTGTGCCATATAATTATTCAAATTATTACAGTGTGACCAAGAAAATCTTTTTATAGAGGCTAAGCTGCACAGGATTTCCATTGGAACCTGTTAATGCAGCAGTTCTCACAGACTGCATAGCTTCCCTGTCCATACAATGACCACAAGTAGAAGAGCGTGTAACCACAGCGGTCTATCAGCCTCCTCCAGAACATAAGCAGCTTTCCCCTGTGTGGTCTTTTTGTAATTTCATTAACTTTCCTCCAGGAGAAAGAAATCTTTGGGATAACATGTGAACAGATTATTATATACAGAAGATCTCCACAAGCAGAAATGACCTGAAACAACCTTTAACCTGTTAAAAAAGGGATTGAAAAACTCTTTTTCAGTGTAATGTAACACTAAAAATCTGGCACATACAGTATGTACTGAAAAGGGGAAAAGTGCCTATTTTTCATGAAACCTACTAAAAGCCTAACTGGTTGGGCTAAATTGGTGATTCTAGGAATGTACTTCTGCTATTCACTACCAGAGTAAGGCGGCATTCTCACATCCACGTAAGATGTGCGGCTGCTGTCTTATTTTTTATCGGATGGCACTCAGATTCATGGAGTTTCAGATCAATTCATGCAACAGCAAAAATGAGGGATCCAAGTATGAGAAAGTGACACTCAGAGCGTCGTATTCTGATCTGATGTTGAGAATCAGAACATGGATTCTCTCAGTAAATCTGTGTGCTCTGTGTGCTGTCTGAAAAGAAGTCGAGCAGCGCACAGACATTCAAATGGATGTGTGAATGAACCCCAAAGATGATACAAACATTGTCTTCTATAAGTATCCAGGGCCATGTTATTGAAGTTGCTGTTATATTGTTGCTAGTGATGGGCGTACCAGGACTATAAAAGTCCAGATCCGTAAGGGTTCAAAATAATCTGAGCACCGACCCCAGGCCTGGAGTTCCCAGGGAACTCCAGGTAACAATCCGGATCCAGCCACCAGGTATTAAAACAATTTTTTAAAAAAAAGAAAGAAAATAAGAATAAAACAAGCACTTCATACTTACCGGTATCTGCACAGCTGTACAATGCTTCCGAGGCCGCTCACTCTACTTCCGGGGCCACTCATTATCTTCATGCATATGCACTACTTCCCCGCCTCCTGGCAGTCACTCTGCGGCTCTGCTTGGTTGCAGTCAGACAGCGGCCTCAGCCTGTATGACAGCGTGTCTGACTGCAACCAATCAGAGATGCTGTGTGTGCAGCTATATTGGTGTAAAAATAAATAAATAAAAATTGGTTGTTGTACACCAGGTTTGAAAAAGGTATATCAAACCAATAAAGCTACAGAAATACATCAATAATTTAAAATCTTAATTTTTATTAAACAATATTTATATTAAAAGAAATTATCGCTACAGCATAATGCAGAAAAAGTGCTAAGTGCTGTGTTAGGATCACGCCTCCCGAAGAAGCAGTGGCGAAACATGTTGGGGTGACGGGACGTGGACTGCAGTAATCTCATACAGGTATATGCCTTTCTTTGCTTTTCCCATATTCCTTTAACTTTATATGAATGGGTCATTTAACTACTATCAGGGCTGAGCTAGATTATCGGCATACCTTTCTACTTAAATGGAGGTGGTATCTTTCAGTGATCCTAACACGGCACTTAGCACTTTTTCTGCATTATGCTGTAGCGATCTGACAACATATGCTGCTGATACCTATAAGCATTATTCACTTTATAATTTTTATTTGTGATTCTGAAAGTTATCAGCACTATATTTATTATAAATTTACACACACATACTACATTCTATTTATTAATTCAAGCACTAAGCACTTTGCATGGTTTTTGTTTATTTATTTGAATGTTGTATTTTGTTTGATGTTATGGATCACTGTTACTTCAAACCACCATGCTTTATACTTCTTGTCCACGTTTCTGGATGTTATAATGTGGTATTATCTTATATGAATTTTTACAACTTTTAATATAAATATTGTTTAATAAAAATTAAGATTTTAAATTATTGATGTATTTCTGTAGCTTTGGTTTGATATACCTTTTTCAAACCTGGTGTACAATTATAATTTTGAAGCTTCACCACTAATGTGGGGAAATAATACTGATTGGGCAAGCTTTTGTGTATAAATAAAAATTTGTGTAGGATGCCCCCATATTATGATACCCAGCCATGATAAAGCATACAACTACAGGGTGCAGCCCCCCAGCCATGCGTTTATCTTGGCTGTGTATCAAAATAAAAAGAACTGCATGTACTTTTTTTTTTTTTTAAATATTTAAATAAATTATTTTAAAGAACAGCATGTGGCCCCCCCCCAACTTTGCTACTCAGCTATGATAAAGCCAACAGTTGGGAGCTGCTATTCTCGGGCTGGGGAAGAGCATGGTTATTGGGGCATCCCAGCCCAAAAATAGCAGCCTGCAGCTTTGTGGATTGTTGCATCCATAGATGCAACAATCCCAGAACTTTACCCAGCTCATCCTGATTGCCCTGGTGCTGTGGCAATCAGAGTAATAAGGGTTTAACAACAGCTCTCAGCTGCTACTACGTCCTAGATTAGTAATGAGAGGCATCTATAAGACCCCTATTACTAATCTGTAAGTGAAAAGAAATAAACACAAACACAGAGAAAATCCTTTATTTGAAATAAAATACAAAAAAATACCCTCTTTCATCCCTTTATTAACCCCTCAAACACCCAGGTCCGATGTAATCCCCACGAGGTCCCACTATGATTACAGCTTTGGTACATCTGAAATGAGAGCATGTTGGCATAGAATATGACCACCCACTGTGAGCTTCAGACAGAGACTGAGCTGCAGCGATGAGCAGTGACGACACTCAGGTTATTTGCGGTCACAGCTGGAGGTTCCCACAGTCCTTCACCTGTGATCATAGGTAACTTGATCTCAGGTGACCTCATTGAACTGAGTGACCTCACTAATTTTGATACACAGCTAAGAGAAGCACATGACTTGGGGCTGCAGCCTGTAGTTGTATGCTTTAAATGTGCTGGCTATCATAATATAGGGGGACCCTATGCCATTTTTTAATTTGTTTATTTATTTTTACACCAATATAGACACAAACACACAGCTCCTCTGATTGGTTGCAGTTAAACACGCTGTCACACAGGATGGGGGCGCTGCCTGACTGCAACCAATCAGATACGCGGGACTACTGGTGGGCGGTGAAAGGCTATGAAAGATTACTTCCTTTACCAAAATGGTGCATCCCTATGCATTAGCACATGGTCAAGCAGTCTGTGGCAGAGGATAGTCTTTCAAAGACCCATAGTTGCACTGAAGGAAAGTCTCTGAGCCAACTTAGCTGAAACTTCTGCAATGATTGTGATTCTGTCTCCAGCGTAAGGACTGCTCTAGAAGGCCATAACACTTTACAATAAATGAATCAGAGCTCTCTTTTACACTGAAAAAAGCATAACACTGAACAACTTGGAAACAAGCTAGTCTACAGATGAATGTGTTTGATTTGGCTGGTATGAAAAGGGAGAAAATTTGCTTGTGTGGCATGTCCATTTAAGATAATCAGGATGTACAGTATGGTCGATTGGTATGACTATGTGTATCTACAGTCCGATTGGCCCCGGTGAAAAATTTGGACCTGCCCCCCTCCCATGTTGGTCAGATGTATGGGCCCTTGTAATGTTCTTGGCACCATCCTGGTAACTAAGTACCCTTCTGGTAAATATGCCCCCCATCCTAGTAAATATATCCCCCACCCTGGTATATATGTCTACCTTCTTGGTATGTATACCCCCTATTCTGGTATATATGTTCCCCATCCTAGTATATATGTCCTCATCCTGGGCCCATCCTGGTATATATGTCCCCAGTCCCCATCCTGGTATACATGTCAATCATCCTAGTAAATATGTCCCCCATCCTGGAATATATGTGTCCCATCATTGTATATATGTCCTCACAATGGACCCATCTTGGTATGTATGTCTCCCATTCTGCTCTGTATGTTGCCCATCCTGGGTCCATACCAGTATAAATGTCTTCATCCTAGGCCCATCCTGGTATGTATGCCCCCCATTCTGGTATGTATATCCCCCATCTTGGGCCCATCCTTGAATATATATATCCACCATCCTGGGCCCATCATGGTATATATGTTTTCCATCTTGGTATGTATATCTCCCATCCTTGGCACATCCTGGTATATAAGTTTCCCATCCTAATATATGTCCTCATCCTGGGCCCATTCTGGTATGTATGTCCCCATCCTGGTATATCTGTCTCCTATCCTGGTAAATATGTCCCCATCCTGGCATATATGTCCTTATACTGGGCCCCTTCTTGGTATATATGTCCCCATCCTGATAAATATATCCTTATCCTGGGGCCCTTCCTAATACATATATCCCCATTCTGGTATATATGTCCTTATCTTGGGCCCCTTCTTAGTATATATAGTCCCTGTTTTGTCTCCAATGCATAGAAAACAAAACACCTTCCATGCCTTCCACATCATGTGGCGACCTCCTCTGTAGCCAGCACAGTGGCCGGCAACAGACATTGCATACCTCCTATGATGATGCATGACGTCATTGTTATGCACCCCTAATCACGGTCACACTGATGTCAGCTGCCAGCCTCAGTTCAGCCTGCAGCATGTACAGTCATGGACAAAAGCTTTGAGAATGACACCAAAATTATATTTTCTCATGATCTGTTGCCCTCTGGTTTTTAATTGTGTTTGTCTGATGTTTACATCACATACAGAAATATAATTGCAATCATATTATTAGTTTTAAAAGGTTATATTCACAGTTAGAATGAGTTAATGCTGCAAGTCAATATTTGCAGTGTTGACCCTTCTTCTTCAGGACCTCTGCAGTTCTCCCTGGCATGCTCTCATTCAACTTCTGGACCAAATCCTGACTGATAGCTGTCCATTCTTGCATAAGCAATGCTTGCATTTTGCCAGAATGTGTTGGTTTTTGTTTGTCCACCCATCTCTTGATGATTGCCCACAAGTTCTCAATGGGATTAAGATCTGGGGAGTTTCCAGGCCATGGACCCAAAATCTCTATGTTTTGTTCCATGAGCCATTTAATGATCACCTTTGCTTTATGGCAAGGTGCTCCATCATGCTGGCAAAGGCATTGTTGGGCGCCAAACTGCTCTTGGACAGTTGGGAGAAGTTGCTTTTGGAGGACATTCTGGTACCATTCTTTATTCATGGCTGTGTTTTTAGGCAAGACTGTGAGTGAGCCAATTCCCTTGGCTGAGAAGCAACCCCACACATGAATCGTTTCAGGATGCTTAACAGTTGGAATGAGACAAGACTGGTGGTAGCGCTCACCTCTTCTTCTCCTAATAAGCTGTTTTCCAGATGTCCCAAACAATCGAAAAGGGGATTCATCTGAGAAAATGACTTTACCCCAGTCCTCAGCAGTCCACTCCCTGTACCTTTTGCAGAATATCAATCGGTCCCTGATATTTTTTCTGGAGAGAAGTGGCTTCTTTGCTGCCCTCCTTGAAACCAGGCCTTGCTCAAAGAGTCTCTGCCTCACAGTGCATGCAGAAGCACTCACACTGCTGGTAGTCCGATCCCGCAGCTGAAACAGTTTTAAGATACGGTCCTGGCATTTGCTGGTCCTTGTTGGGTGCTCAGTAGCCTTTTTGGCAACAATGGAAGCTCTCTCCTTGAAGTTCTTGATGATGCGATAGATTGTTGATTGAGGTGCAATCTTTGTAGCTGCGATACTCTTCCCTGTTAGGCCATTTTTGTGAAGAGCAATGATGGCTGCCTGTATTTCTTTAGAGATAACCATGGTTAACTGAAGAGAAACAATGATACCAAGCACCAGCCTCTATTTAAAGTGTCCAGTGGTGTCATTCTTTCTTAATCATGACTGATTGATTGCCAGCCCTGTCCTCATCAACACCCACACCTGTGTTAATGGAACAATCACTAAACAAATGTTAGCTGCTCCTTTTAAGGCAGGAATGCAATGATGTTGAAATGTGTTTTGGGGGTTAAAGTTCATTTTCTTAGCCAATATTGACTTTGCAAGTAATTGCTGTTAAGCTGATCACTCTTTATGACATTCTGGAGTATATGCAAATTGCCATTAGAAAAACGTAAGCAGTAGACTTTGTAAAAATTAATATTTGTAGCATTCTCAAAACTTTTGGCCATGACTGTATTGCAGTGTAAGGATCTGACGGATCTCTGTGCTGCAATGCATCTCAGCTGAATGTGCGTCCTCGGACACACATCCAGCTCAAGTAGGTGCCGGGGTCTGTGGGTCCCCTGTACACCTGGGCCCATTCTCAGCCACAACCCCTGCGACCATGATCGTTAAACCGCTGGAGATTGCTCAACACTTTTACAAGTTGCTTAAGAAGCAAAGCAACATAAAGTCAGTGGCTCATATCTCACTGGGAGTTGTTTGACAGAAAAGCAGTACAAACAGTCTTTAGGCCAGGGTCACCCCCATACTCCACTCTTCTGGCCATGTTTTTATCAGTCCCTCTACTATCACGT
The DNA here is from genome assembly GCF_048569485.1 of Anomaloglossus baeobatrachus. Lineage (NCBI taxonomy): Eukaryota > Metazoa > Chordata > Amphibia > Anura > Aromobatidae > Anomaloglossus > Anomaloglossus baeobatrachus. Next base: position 486,389,049 of record NC_134358.1, read on the forward strand.
ATTTGTCTTCTTTTTATTAGATTTTATTTTTATCATAATAATTATAATAATAAGTAAGTAGTCTATAATAGTTAAGGTACAGTACCATTTTCTGGACAGAAGGTGGCATTTTTGTGTTTGTTTTTTTCTTTTGCAAAAGTAATGTCATGTAATTTCCTGAATGGACACATATAGTGTATAAACTACATTGATTATGGATAGGAAAAAAATAAAGACAAAGTAGAATAATTTAGATTAAGAAGATATCATTTAAATTAACATTTTTTTAATAAAAGGGAAGCTATCATGTTCTTTTTTATATTAAACTGCCCCAATGTCTTGTTAGTGATGCAACGTGCATCACTAATGTGTTTTTTCAAACAAACGTTCCATGTATTTATCATAAAAAAACACTTTTTATGCTCATGTGAATGCATTACATACCTTTTCCTTCAGTCATAGGGATGGTGCTTTTCTTCTGTACAGTCACGGACCTCTTCAAATTATACACACCCCTGCATTGTGATTGATCGCTGTGACTGGCCCGATGTCACGGTAATCTCACACATAAACCGGTGCTTGCGCACTGCCCCTCAGCTGCTTGGGCATGCACACTGAATCTGGGTGTACGTCCCCAGATCCATTTCATATGTGTGCACGGTTCGGGCCTTCTCACGTGTCATTGAGAGTGCGCAGGCTAAGCGCATACCTGTGTTACCATTCTCCATGTACTCCCTCCACTTTGTGGCTAGTGCATGCACACATATGAAATTAATCTGGGACAGGGACATTCAAATACATGAATATACTTTGATCTAAACCATCTAGTGTACCTCTGGCTGTATGTTTAGGGTAGTTGTCTTCTTGTGGGGGTGAACCTATGCCTCAAGTATCTGCACATTTTCCTCCAGTATTGCCCTGTATTTAGCTCCATCCATCTTCCCATCAACTCTGAACAGATTCCCTGTCAATGCAGAAGAAATGCTTCCCCACAGCATGATACTGCCACCACCATGTTTCATAGTGGAGATTGTGTGTTTAGGGTGATGTGCAGTGTTAGTTTTCCACCACACATAGTATTTTGCATTTAGCCCAAAAAGTTCAACTTTGGTCTCATCTCACCAGAGCACCTTCTTCTAGAGTTTCTTGGTTTTCATGAGGCTGTTTGATGCCTAATGTTGTCAAACAAACCCCTGAGGCCTTCACAGAACAGCTGTAGTTGTATTGAGAATAAATTATACATAGGTGAAATAAATTTACTAATTAGTTTGGCTCTGCGCCCACATATAACCAGCCAGGCCAGAAACAGATCACTTCTGGAGGCAGGTGGGCAGGGTTTTTCCATTTTTTTTTCTTTGGTACACACTACATCCGATCACGCTGTTGTTACCCCCAGTGTGAGCCATTGAAACAGTGCAAGTGGCTTGCACTGGGTTGAACACCGAGCGTACCCAAGCACAGTGATGGTTGCGCTAGTGGTGTTCCTACATAAGGGGCCCAACTCTGAATCCAATTGTAAAGACTGTGGTTGGTACGAACACTGAACCTCGGGTTTGCTCATCTCTACCCATAACACTTATTGCTACTTTATTATTTTGTACACAATAAAAAAGACAAGAAATTCCTGAACATTAGTGCTGTCACTACGTTATTAGGCCTAAGACACACGGTGTGAAAATCGGAGCGAGTGGGATGCGATAAAACATCGCATTCCACTCTAACCAATATTAGCCTATGTGTCAGCACCCGTGAGCGATTATTTTATCAGTCGCAACATGCTGCAACTGTAATGCGAGCCAGGTTTCTCTTGCACCCATTCAAGTCTATGGGGCAAGAGAAAAATCGCCAGTGTACCGCGAGTGCAGGGCAAGAATGGCAATAGCCGACTACAGAGAGAGAAGAGAGGGAGATAAATCCCTCCCCTCTGCAGCGCCTGCCCGCGCCTCCACAGAGCCAGCCCGCCCCTCCTCAGAGCCGGCCCGCCCCCCGCAGCTGAGGTCCGATCTGATCGGACCTCAATCGCAGTTATACTCGCATCACATTCGGCTCCTGCTGTGCTGCCAGCGTGAGCCGAGTGTCATGCGAGGATCGCAGTAGATCCCCGTGTGGCCCCGGCCATACTTTGAGTTACAAATTTTTGCACCTTATTTTTGTAACACCGCTTAATTGCTTTTGATACCTCCAGTGTGATTTTTCTATTTTTTGGATAATATTTTATTTATTCATAGTTGTTTATCATACTTCACTTGTACATGAGTAGTGGTATTCATTAGCTATTTGATTACCTCCCACTTGGGGTTAACTTTTACAGCAGAATTAATCCTGTTCAGAACAAGTGGTATATACATTGAATAGACATCTCTTTTCTATACTTACCTCTGTGGTCTGTCCTTTTCCTCAGGCAATTAAATGCTGTATTCATCCTGTATTAATATTCTATACAACCTTTCAGCAACATTACCTGCTGGGAGAACATAATGCACATTAGCACTTTCTATACTATTTAATTAATTATGTTGTTACGATTATTTGTATTTTGGACCAGTATACACAACTATGCTACTCACATTGCATATTAATATCCTATTGTGCATCAGCCCCCTTTTTTCTTTTATGTAAGCTTATTATTCTTTTCACTTTTTATATGCAAAGTGATAAATTATTATGTTTTAATATTATTGCTTTCTATGACCTTTTTTTGTCACTTGTACAGCTTGGTTCTAGGCATGCATTATACAATATATTTGATATTTATTACATGGTTATCACTATTTTATTGTAATAATATAGACACTACTAATAGGCTATGTGCCCACGTGTGTGCGCTCTGCACCATAGCGTAAAGTCACTGCATGTGCGCTTCAGAGCGCAGCTGAAAAGCTCCGTTCTGAAACTTTGGTGACTGCAGAATTTGTGTGCTCTGGATGCTGCCTCTCCCTATAGACAGAATGGAGACAGCATGCAAAGCGCACGAAAGAAGTGACATGTTGCTTTTTAGAACGCAGCGATTTGGTAGCATGCAAATCGCTGTGTTCTAAAACGCAACGTGGGCATGGATTATGCACAATCTTCATAGATTGTGCTGGGGAAGCAGGACGCATGCATTTACGCTGCAGTGCAATACGCAGCGTAACTGCATGCAAATACGCAATATGGGCACATAGCCTTACACCATTGCCTATTCTATTGTTTTCTTCAACCCATAGACATGTCTGGACAAGTCTGAATGCTGCCTGCAGAGGCTGTAAAGTCTGTCAGCAAAGCTTCTACAAGTTATTTCAAACATTACAGCTATAAACTGCTACAGTATGATCTGATACAGCTAAAATGTCTCATCAGTGTAGGAACTGTCACGATGCCCTCTGTTACATTTGAGTGAAAACTGTGGAAAAAGAAAGCGCAATAGGGTCTTACCCCAATATGTATAGGGTGAAGCAAAGAATAATCCTACTCACCAATTCGGGTTGTGACAGTCACAACACCTATAGCAGCATGTAACACCAAGTCCCGGCAGCGGTCCCCATGAGGCAGATAACAGAGAGTAGTAGAGAATGGGTTTCACAGCCGCGCCAAAAGACTACTGGATTCTTCTCAGATTAATGTTTCTTTTATTTCATAACAGGTCAAGTCAACCTGTTATGAAATAAAAGAAACATTAATCTGAGAAGAATCCAGTAGTCTTTTGGCGCGGCTGTGAAACCCATTCTCTACTACTCTCTGTTACATTTGTGGAGAGCAGATGCTTAACGGGGTTATCCGGCTTATTTTGACTTTTTTTTATTATTACCCTATGGGGCTACATTGGGGCAGGTAAGTAGATAGTGACCACTTACCTGCCCTGCCGTCAGCCCCTCTCCCCAGGCTCAGAGTGGTCATGTGACCGCTCCTGCCGCGATTTTGCTGCTTCCGGTCATTTCATGTCAACATGGGCAGGACTATGTTGACATGCAAATCTGGGAACAGCATGTTGCCGCCCTACTGGGCAGTACAGTGCGTGGAGTCTCCGCCCCCCTTCCCTGCACCCTCCCACACATTCCCCCGCACCCCGTACTCTCCCCGCAACCTCCCCGGCACTGCTGTGGGGTCTGTGACCTGGGGGAGGGGCCTGGCGGCAACTGCCCACGGTGTCACCACCAGCACCGGGCCCCCTGCTCAGGATCGCAGGAGTGCCCGTGCAGTCAGTGTCCCGCTCCAGCCCCATGGCTGCCCTCACTGCATTATCAGCAGTGCTGGCAGCCGCGGCGATGATGAGCGCTGCTGGCAGGAGCTTAGATGAGATCATTACCTGCTGTGACGATCTCCTGCTCTGCTGACGTCAGCGCTGTCACTGACTTCCATTGTTCGCCGCGTTCTCACATCAAGTCTTGCAGGCGGCCCGAGACTGTCACTAGCGGTGACGTCACGGGCTCCCGCGATACTACTGAGAACGCGGCAGACAATGGAAGTCAGTGACAGCGCTGACGTCAGGAGGCAGGAGATCGTCACCGCAGGTAATGATCTCATGTAACCTCCTGACAGCAGCGCTCATCATCCCCTGCAGTGACCTGGGCTGACCCATTGATGTTACCTCAGGTCACTGCATTGCTCTCCCAGCCAATGGGGAACATTCTGTTCTTCATTGACTGGGACAGTGACTATGGTATGGATATGGATGGCGTTGTGGGACCCCCTTATTAGATTACGCCGGACCTGGATTTGATTGTTCTTTTCAATAAATTGGTGAAAGAGGGAATGTTTTGGGGAGTGTTTTTTCAAATAAAAATGTTTTGTTGTATATTTTTCTTTTAATTACTGACTTGGTTGGTGATGTCGAGTATCTGATAGACGCGTGACATCACGAACCCCAGGGCCTGATGTCAGGTGACATTACACATCTGGTATCAACCCCATATATTACCCCGTTTGCCACTGCACCAGGGTATGGGATGAGCTGGGGCGAAGCGCCAGGATTGGCGCATCTAATGGATGAGCCACTTCTGGGGCGGCTGCGGGCTGCTATTTTTAGGCTGGGGAGTGTCCAATAACAGTGGACCTCCCTAGTCTGAGAATACCAGACCACAGCTGTCCGCTTTACCTTGGCTGGTGATCCAATTTGGGGGGACCCCATGTTTTTTGTTTTAAATTATTTATTTAATTTAAAATAATAGCGCGGGGTGCCCTCTGTTTTGGATTACCAGCCAAGATGAAGCTGCCAGCTGTGGCTTGCAGGCTACAGCCGTCTGCTTTATCCTAGATGGCTACAAAAGATCCTTATGTTGATCCCACGTGGATCCCATGTGGAAAGCCTTATGTGGATCCCACGTCGTTGTTTGTTTTTTTTTTATTTATTTATTTTTTGGCTAAATACAAGGCTAAGCACCCCTTAGTGCCACATGAAAGTCGCAAAAGGGTGCAGCTTAGAATATGCAGGGGGTGGGACATCATATATGTCTTTCTCATCTATTATCTATTTATCTATCTATCTATCCCTCTATTCATTCATTCATCCCTCTATCTCTCTGTCTCTATATCTACTCATCTATTTATCTTTTTTGCTGCTTCCGTTTTTTGCAGTCCGCAAAAAAAACGGAAGGCAAACGGATGCATCTGTGAAAAAAATTGACGTTTTTTGCAGACCACAAAAACGGAACGGTCATGTGAATATAGCCTATATGTGTTACCTATGGGGGTAGGGTTCGGTACAGAAGGATGGTGGGGGGGTCGGTGCAGAGCTCCGTGTGTGTGTGTGTGTGGGAGGGGGAGGGTTGCAGAGCCTTATGTGGTGTGTGGTGCAGAGCCCGATGTGAGTGTCGTGTGCAGAGCCCGATGTGGTGTAGGGGGTGCAGAGTCCGATGTGGTGGGGAGTGCAGAGCCCGATGTGTGTCTGGGGCGCAGAGCCAGATGTGGTGTGGGGCGCAGAGCCCGATGTGGTGTGGGGGGCAGAGCCATATGTGTGTGTGGTGCAGAGCCATATGTGTGTGGGGGGAGCAGAGCCCGATGTGTGTGTGGTGTGTAGAGCCATATGTGTGTGGTGTGCAGAGCCCTATGTGTGTGTGGTGTGCAGAGCCATATGTGTGTGTGGTGTGCAGAGCCCTATGTGTGTGTGTGGTGCAGAGCCATATGTGTGTGTGGGGAGCAGAGCCCGATGTGTGTGTGGTGTGCAGAGCCCTATGTGTGTGTGTGGTGCAGAGCCATATGTGTGTGTGGTGTGCAGAGCCCGATGTGGTGGGGAGTGCAGAGCCCGATGTGGTGGGGAGTGCAGAGCCCGATGTGGTGGGGAGTGCAGAGCCCGATGTGTGTGTGTGGTGCAGAGCCATATGTGTGTGTGGTGTTCAGAGCCCGATGTGGTGGGGAGTGCAGAGCCCGATGTGGGGCTGTTATTTCCAATGCTGTAGTGATAACAGGTCAGTGCTGGGGCATAATACTGACAGGGACTGTGTGTGCAGAGGGCGGGCAGGGGGCGGGGCTGGACACTGGGGCGGGGCTGGACAGTCAGGCCAGGCGGTGCCAGCTCTGACTGTGAGGTTTAGCACAGGAAGTTATCATGTTTGCTTGAGCTGAATGTAAACAAAGAGATGCAGAGAATAAAGGGATAATTCAAGAGGAACAAAAGTCAGAAAACAAAAAATAACAATGCAGGGGTGTTTTATATGACAATACAGCACAGATAAACTCAACATTTTTTGGTAAGCTAATGTCGGACAACTCCTTTAAGGCCGGGGCCACACAGGGGACTACTGCGATCCTCGCATGACACTCGGCTCACGCTGGCAGCACAGCGGGAGCCGAGTGTCATGCAAGTGTCACTTCGACTGAGGTCCGATCATGCGATCGGACCAAAGCTACGCGGGGTGGGCCGGCTCTGAGGATGGGCCGGCACTGTTGAGGAGAGGGAGCGATTTATCTCCCTTTCTCCGCCGTTGCCGGCTATTGCCATTCTCGCTCTGCACTCGCAGTCACCGGTGTACTGTAAGTGCAGTGCGATTTTTCTCTCGCCCCATAGACTTGAATGGGTGTGAGAGAAACAAGGATCGCATTACAATTGCAGCATGCTGCGACTGTTTTCTCGGTCCGATTAGGGCTGAGAAAATAATTGCTCATGGGTGCTGGCACATAGGCTAATATTGGTCCGAGTGGAATGCGATGTTTTATCGCATTCCACTCATTCCGATTTTCATGCCGTGTGTCTTAAGCCTAAGGCTATGTTCACACAGGGCATCTTTTGGTGCCTTTTTGAGGTCACAAAGATGCACAAAATGCATGCATTTCTTTCCCCCAGCAAAGTCTAAGAGATTTCTATTTTGCTGTCCACCCAGTGCATCTTTTTTGTCTGCATCTTGGCTGTGTTTTTGAAGATGCAGTATGTCTTTTTGCATTTTTTCAGCATTTTTGAGCCCTTCCAGTCAATAGATTTGACTTAAAAATGCATTGGGCAAAATGCTGTAAAAGCACAGCGAAAACGCGTCAAAAATACCTGCATTTTTATGCATTTTTGCCAAAAACACTGCATCTTTTTCGTTACAAAAGATGCATTGTGTGAACATAGCTTTAGTTTAGATGCACCATAATAGCTCTTACCATGAAAGCCTATGAGCTGTACAAGGTGGCTATAAAGTAACCTAAAGTGATTGGAGCTGTGTGCAGACTGACCCAGAGGACAGAATTGGCTGAAAATTGGTATGTATGCTATTCAAGGCATGGGGAAATGGAAGACATCTTTAAAAAGATGTTATACCAAAACTTCCCACGAGGTGAAAAAGTGGCGCTGTACAGTGAGCGAGAGGCCCAAAAAACATGTGCCAATAATTGGAGATGACCGCCATCATGCATGGTGATTATGTTCATCCTATGTAGAACATGCTCGACGCTTGCATATAGCATGTCTGGTGGGATGCTGCGCACTTCCAAAATGTTGCGGTCTTTGAGGTCAGCCAGAGTGTCGACACTGCCCCGATAAACATGCTCAAAATCCTGTCATAGGAAAAATGTGCACGCAGAACGTTCTTTACATGATTTGTGATGTGAGGATGTGCTCCATCATGCATAAAGGGGTGGTCATCTGAAGGTACTGCCACTGTTAGGGCTCGTGCGCACGTTGCTTTTTTTTTTTGCGTTTCCACAGCGTTTTAAGTTGCAGCGTCACATTGTCAAAATGTATGCTTTCTGCTTCCCCAGCAAAGTCTATGAGAATCATGCAAGATCCATGTGCACGTTGCTTTTTTGAACGCAGCGTTTTGAAAGTCAAAAATTTGTCAAAATCTCTGCGTTTAAAAATGCAGCATGTCACTTCTTTTGAGTGTTTTGGCAGCGTTCTACACCCACTGAAATCAATGAGTTGTAGTAAAACGTTACCAAAATGCTACAGGTAAAATATATCTTTGTACCGTGTTAGCCAGTAGATGCTAAGCAGTGTGTTTGCACTACATTTTTGCTGCGATCCGCATGTTTGTTTGACTCTGTCGGTCAGCCTCACCCTCCCACCCCCTCTCTCATACTCACCGATCCCCGATCACCGATGCGGCGCTGCACGGTGTTCACACTGTGGCGGCTTCTCCTCTTTTGAAAATGCCGGCCACTCATTATTCCATCTCGTATTCCCTGCTTCGCCCGCCCACCGACACCTATGATTCATTGCAATCAGACACACCCTAGACAGCTGTCTCACTGCAACCAATCACAGCCGCCGGTGGGCATGTCTATATCGTGCAGTAAAATAAATAAATAAATAATTAAAAAAAAACGTGAGGTCCCTCCTAATTTTGATATCAGCCAGGGTAAAGCCACACGGCTGAAGGCTGGTATTCTCAGGATGGGGAGCTCCACGTTATAGGGGAGCCCCCCAGCCTAACAATATGAGCCAGCAGCCACCCAGAATTGCCGTATCCATTAGATGCGATAGTCCTGGGACTCTACCCGGCTCATCCCGAATTGCCCTGGTGTGGTGAAAATTGGGGTAATAAGGAGTTAATGGCAGCAGCCCATAGCTGCCACTAAGTCCTAGGTTAATCTCCCCGAGATACCTTCCATGATTAACCTCTAAGTTAAAGAAAATAAACACACACAGCCAAAAAATCCTTTATTTGGAATAAAAGACAAAAACACCCTTTTTCACCACTTTATTAATCCCCAAATACCCCTCCAGGTCCGACGTAATCCACATGAGGTCCCACGACGCTTTCAGCTCTGCTACATGAAGCTAACAGCGAGCGGCCACAGACCATGACCGCTCTCTGTCAGCTCCACGCAGCAACTGATGTGAGCCATGCGATCAGCGATGACGTCACTCAGGTTATCCGCAGCCACCGCTCTCAGGTGGAGGACTCCAGCTACGGCCGCAGGTAACCTGAGTGACGGCACCGCTGATCACGCTGCTCACTTCAGTTACTCAGGGGATTTGCGGTCACCGGTGAGTCCTTCATGGGTGATAGCTAATCAGGACGCGACACACACAGAGCCGTGCGATGACAATGAAGTCGGGTAAAGTTCATCCGAGTTCATTCTCATCACCCGCCTCTGTCTGTGTCTGCTGTCAGTGGGCATGTAGCAGAGCTGAATTGCTGGGGGACCGCACTGACAAAACTGCATCCAAAACACATGTAAAATCCATGCAAAATGCATCCAAAATACATGAGTTTTGGATGATGCATTCTTTTTGTCAAAACGCACAGTCTGCCAGCGGGTGCGCTTTTTTCTGCACTGGTCAGGACGCAGTGTGCGCACGAGCCCTTAGAGTTGTGGAATGACCACTGTTTCCAGCATTGTGTGGTATCTCGCTGCTGTCACAGAACAGGTAGCAACCCGAGTTGGCCTCATGTCTTCGTTAAAGAGTGATCTGAGGATGAATGATGAGGTGAAGCCACAGCAATTGGTTACCTTTGGCGAATGCAGTGTGATCGCATGTGGATTTTCGGTAGCCCATATGAGACAGTTTTGTGTGTTCACCGTTCTATTCAGGTAAAAATGGGCTTCGGCGCACCACAGAACATTCCTTGGCCAATTGCCATCTACTTCCACTCTCGCCAGAAACATGAATGCAAATGTCATGCGGATATCATTGTCATGAGGAAGAAGTTGTTGATGATGGCTAATTTTGTACGGGTATGCCCGCAGGACTATTCGGAGAACTTTCCACACTGTGTTGTAAAGGAGCCACAATTGCCTGGAAACAGTGCATGCACTGCCGTTCCCGGTAGGGTTGTTCGTGCCCTGTTCCATGATGGCAGTAGCAATGTCCTCCACAACCTCTCTGCTTACCGGTTGTCACCTGCACCCTGACTGAACACTCAGCAACCCTAATGCCTCAAAATGTGTCATCATCTGTCTCAGTGAATTGCAAGTCATTGGACCGCTACGTGTGTGAAGGTCTTTCAAATGACAAAAGGCTCTCAGTGCAGCTGTAGCATTCCTGGCATTCTCATAAAACAACCGCACTAACAGCACACGATCTGACATAGAGACAGGCACCTTGCAGACTGAGTTGCAAGGCACGCTCACTATACAGTGCCATTTTTGCACCTGGTGGGGAGTTTTGGTATAATTTTTTTTTAAAACATGTCTTTCGTTTCCCCATGCCTTGAATAGAAAGCCATGGAACCCATAGGGTGGAGGGGCGACATGACTAGAGGGAAGGGAAGGAGTGATGGGGTTAATGGAAACAGGAATGGTTTGTTTATAAGGCAGAATAAAAGGGATTGGTGGGTAGGAGGAGTTCCCTGGAGGAAGAGGTGGGACAGTTGAGGGGTGTAAGTAAAGGACTTTGACTTACCCCCTCTCTCTTGACTTCCGGATATGGAACGATCTGACTGGAGAGGTTCCTATAAGGTGTCAGGACGTCACCTTCTATTTCTCCATGGAGGAGTGGGAGTATTTAGAAGGACACAAAGATCTGTACAAGGACGTCATGATGGAGGTTCCCCAGCCCCTCACATCACCTGACTTCCGGATATGGAACGATCCGGACGTGCGACAGGATGGCTGCTACCCGGGAGCAGCGGATTCATCATGGCAGTGCACAGGCCCCTGGCAGCGCGGTCCCACGTCTTGGCTGCTGGGGGTTAACCCGTTGGCACTTTCCCCTCGCTCCCCTGTCAGCTGCGGGCGGCGTCCCCCCTCCCTCATATCTCAGGTACTTGCCGTGTGCGGGGGGAGCGAGGAGGAGATGCGAGAGCCCCTTCGGGGACCCTCCGCGGTAGGACGTGGGCAGGGCAGTACTCAGCTGCTGCTCCGGCCGCGGGAGGAATCTCCGTCCGGGCCGCGGCAGCCGGGAGGGGGGCGTGGCTTGGCTGCGGCCTACTTCCGGTCCGAGCCGCGGCCTGGATTGCTGGATGCGGCGGCTCCCGGACGGGGAGAGCGCCCGGCGGTGACAGAGGCCAGCTTTATCCCTCGCGGAAGGCGGGGGGGGGCCGCGGAGCTGCAGCCAGTGGTGGGTCCGGCACCAGGGCAGGCGGGCCTGGGGCGACGGGTGCCCAGGAAGCGTCGGTGAGTGGGGGTGACGGCAGGGGCCCTGCAGTTCCTGCTTGGTCACCCAGATCAGGTTGCAGCTCCCGGCCGCGGAGGGCCCAGCGGACAGAGGCTTTCATGGGGCCCAGGAGGGCTGGATGCGGCGGCCCCTGGCCAGGAGAGCGCCCGGCGAGGACGGAGGCCAGCGTTACCCCCCCCCCCGCGGGTGGAGGGGGGGGGGGCCGGGGGGCTGCAGCCAGCAAGGGGTCCGGCACCAGGGCAGGCGAGCATGGTGCGACGGATGCCCGGGAGGCGTCGGTACGTGGGGGTGACGGCGGGGGCCCTGCGGTCCCCGCCTGGTCACCCAGAGCAGGCGTGCAGCTCCCGGCAGTGGCGGTCTCCCCCAAGGGGGGGAGGGCCCGGCGGACGGATGCCTTCTGGGCCCAGGAGGGCAGGAGGCTGGCGGCTCTGGATGGGAGTCTGCTGGCAGCGGGTCGGGCCACAGGTACCCCCTGTCCTTGCAGGTAGCAAGGGGGGGTCAGGCCAGAAGATAAGGCCCGCGGTGGCAGCCCGTAGGACGGGACGGTTTCCGGGGTTGTCGCCGCGGGACAGAAGATGGAGCTTGGAGGATGGTGCCCACGCGGCGTACCAGGAGGACGGCCGTGGTGGTGGCAGCGCTTCGGCGGCGTCTGCATTACATGAGCCAGAGGCGGTCGGCTCCAGCGAGGAGGAGGAGGAAGCAGCGACGGATGAATCAGACGTCCGGATGGCGTGATTTTTATTCCAGGATATGCCGGGTCGCGGTCGGGTGAGACGGCCGTGGATTTGGCAGGGCTGGGGGGGGCGGCTGCGGACACGGCAGCGCCGAGTGGGTTGGTGTTTTGACCAGGTATGGGGTTTACTGAAGTGGTGTATACGGTTGTGGAGAGTGCGCATGCACCGCCGGCGGCATGGACGGGATCGGTGGTTAGTAGGCGCAGGTGCGGCAGGCAGAGTGAAGGCGCATGAGGCGGCAGGGGAGCATTTTCGGGCAGAGGCGGCAAGGGCTGTGACAGAGTGAGTGGTGAGGAACGAAGAGGGGGATGAGGTGGTGCGTCTGGCTGACAGTGGCCAAGTGTGAGAGGTATGGGTGCTTCAAAGGCCCGCTGGGGGGGCTCACTTGCTGGAGGATGTGAGGGATAAGATTTGAATGGGGAACGTGTAGCAATAGTTTCGCTGCTCCCGCGGGAACAGTTTCACCTGGATTAGGTTAAGCCAAGTGATTCCAGGAAGGATAAGTAGAGGGAGGGGAGCGCCGGTGGAGGCTCACCCTCGTACATTTGCAACGTGGCTGCGGGCATTTGCGTTTTTTGGCAAGGGTATCGGGGGAAGGAATTGGGTAATTGGTTCGGCATGGTTCGGTTATATGGATCCATTTGGGGTGGCTTGTTAGGTCATATGGCGGTTTAGTCTGGCTTCAGTACGCCGAGTAATTTCAGCAAGGGAAGGTGTTGCGTGCCAGTATGCGGTAGGATCATACGGGCACATCCTTATGGCTAACTACTTAGTGACTCCCCTAAAGAAACCACTAAAATGCCATATGTCTATAAAACTTCATTTTATTAAATCATTTAAAATTCATGACAGTATATGTTTGGCAATAAATTAGGGCAGTAGAAATCGCAAGTGCGAACCCCTCCTAACTCAGAAGGGGTGAATGCGGGCACACAAAGACATACATGCAGGTCAATTACCAGCATACATAATATTTGTATAGCTAAGTGGTCAAATATATGGGAAGAATTACAACAAGAGTATTTAAAGTTGTTTTTACCCACACAACAATACCAATAGCCACTCAAAAACCAATGATCACACTTGAATGTAAGTCATGTGTACATAACAGGACATCCCTCATATATTTGTGCAGCAGAATATGAACCATACGGTGGGGCCCAGGGGAGAGGTACAATCCTCTAATTGATTCAGATTTTGCCCCAAAAATAGTCCAAAATTACGGCCTCCACCCCCTACCAGGCTTAAACCCCTGCTACCACTCCGGGGTCAGCCCCCATACACTCACTCCCTGAGACCATGCACAAGGAAACGCCAATAATCATTATCCCAGTACAAGACTAATTAGCATATGCTTGTGAGCGTTCCTCCCCATACATGACCCGGGGCTTCATATGGAGACTAACTGTATGACCATATAATAAGGAACAGACCTGAATGATGTGCAAAGTATGCCCGCAGCCGCCTTATGGCTGCAGTGGATGGCGGCTCCTAGTCAGCCCCCCCCCCCCCTTTTTGGGGGGTAGTTGGCTGTTCGGGGCTTGGAACCCCGGCGACACGGACGATGAGGGTTTTTTGGGGGGAATAGAAGGATGGGTGGTGCAGATTTGGCGCGGACGGTTGTCTTAAGCATAAGTGTTGGGTTGTGGTAAGGAACATAGTAATTCTGCGTCATTCTATTTATATTGGTGGATCTTTGCCTCCTTATTGGAAGTTTGCGCTGGGCTAGGGGACACCTGGTGGTTGTCAGTGGAAAGAGGGGTCAGGAAGTGGTGTTGGGCAGGATGGGTGGGCCATTCGGGGCCCTCCTTGTCACGATTGGGTTTCTCTGTTGGGGGGTAGTGCCGGAAATGAGCCGTATATAGATGTATATATTTCGGCTTGTTCAAAACGTATCTTATCTGGAGGAGTCATCGGTGTATGCCTGCTTGGCTCCAGAATTGTCGGCGGTTTATTATGTGTCGTTTGACAGAGGGTGGGATTTGGTAAAGGCGGTGAGCCGGGGAGCATTGATGGCAAAGGCGAATTTGGAGGCGGCATTTAGGTTGTTACTGGTCCACCCTGCTAGCTAGCAGTTCTGGTGCTGCGGTGGGGAGGGGAGTTATTATTATGTTGATCGGTGGGTGCTAATGGGTTGTTGTCCCATTTTATGTTCCTTTGGAGGCGGTTATTTCTTGGTGGAGTGGTTTGTGCGTGGTGTGTCCCAGCTTACACCTCTTATTCATTATAGGTTGATTCTCTTTACATCGGGTTGGCGGGTTGATGATTCGTTGAGGTTGATTGTTTTATTACAGATGGTGGTGGATACTCTTTTGGGCCTGTTGGCGCAGGCAAAGACTGAGGGTCCAACGCCAGTGATACGGTTTGTGGGGATAAAGTTTGATGTTATGGTCAGAGGGGTAGGATTCGTGGGTAATGGTGTGGTCCTATGGGCTGCGATAGAGGCAGTTAGGTCAGCTAAGACGGTGCGGTTTCAGGCGGTGCAGTCTTTGCAGGGGCGGTCGAACCACGGGTGCAGAGTTACGCCGCTGGGGTGCGTGTCTGCTGGACGGCTGGCGATGGCTGCGCCAAGGGTGCAGCCATCGGATCCTTTGTGTGTGGTCACGAGGGAGATCAATGATGATCTGATGGTGTAGGAGGTTTTTTCTTACGGCGATTTAGTGGCCGCGGATTGTGGCTGGGTAAGGTGCTACCTGATGGAACGTAGCTGCGGTACTCGGAGGCAGCGGGTCCAGTTGTTTTCTGGTTGGGCATTGTGGGGTAGCGCTTCCAATCGGTGGTAGTGGTCGGGTGGTGGAGGTTGGCAGTTTTTTCCAAGAGGAAGGTGTGCTGTCATTCTGGCTATCAGTTGGTGGAGAATTCGATTAATAGTTGGTTTGCTAATCCTGGGGCCAAGGGTGGCGTACTTGCGACAGTTGGTTTCTCAATTGGATGTGTTTTAAAAAAAAAAAAAAAAAAAAAAAAATGTTATGCGTGGCGCAACCAGTACTGGGGTTCGCCAAGGGAATAGCAGCTGCTGTGTTTCCTTCCAGTTCTGCAGGTCTCGGGAGTTGAGGCCGGGTAGCAGACGAGGTGGGCACGGTGTGTCCGGAGGGCTTGTGGAGTCTGGTGTGGCTGTGTTGGGGAGCGGCTCGGTGCCCAGTGACTGAGGTTATTTGGGGCTGATATTCAGAAGTATGGGTGGCGCGGATAACGTTTGGGACAATGTGTGAGGAAGGCCCGGTGGAGTATTTGATGGTGGTGTTGGCAGTGGTGAGTAACGGTTTTCAGGCTGCTAGGCCGGCGTCCGCAGTGGAGCAGAGGGTGGCGGCTGTGGCTGTCTTGTTAAGGATTAGATGTGGAGAGATGTTTTCGCAGGATCTTAGGGCGCGGCAGGCCTTGAAGGGTTTGGTCGTAAGGGTGTGAGGGAGCGGGATACAAGGGTCCGTCTCCGTTGTTTGGTGGCAGCGTTTGGTGAGTGGTTTGTGGCGGCTATGTTCATCTGAGCACGAGCTGGTTTTTGTTTCCCTTGTCCAAAACGGTTTGTGTTAGCCTTTTGTGGGGCTTTGAGATTGTGGGGTTGGTCAGCCCATCTACGGTCAAGAGCGGAGGTTGGATGTTGGAGGATGTGTCCGAGGTGGTGCAGTGGGTTGAGCGCCGGCTTTGTCGCTCACCGAATTAGATTAGGCGGGTGGTGAAGGTTGGTGTTGTTATACGCGGTCCCGGGTGCGGAATTATGTTGTGAGGGCGCCCAGGCTCATTATTGTGTCGCGTTTGTTAAGGTACCATTTTGTGGCAGTGCTGCAGACTTGATTGCAGGTGGCGGGGGTGGGCGCCCGGAATACTATGGGTCGTATTCCTTCTGGATTGGGCTGCCACGGAGGCCCCTCGGTGGGCTCAGAAAAGGGGTTATGAGAAGTATTGGGAGGTGGGAGTCCTCTTGTTTCGGTGTTACGTTTGGCCTCAGTTGTTATCGGGTTAAGGCAATGGGGGCATTTGAGTCTTTTGGGAGTGGAATGGGTTGGCGTAACAGGTTGGTGTTATCTGTGGGTTTATAACCCCTGGGTTTTTGTGGTGAGGGTGTGCCTCATTTGGATATTTGGGCATTCGTTGGTTCTCGGGGCCTCGACGGTCTGAGGCTCGCCTGAATGTTGCCAGTTGGGTCTGGACGGGTCGATGGTACTGGTCCAGTAAATTGGAGGCAGCGATTTGGTATCTCGAGAAGTTATTTATGAATGTTTTAAAAAAAAAAAAAAAAAAAAATTGTTGGTTGTTGCATTGTGTAAGACATACCTGAGCTTAATCGTGGGGTAGTTTTGATAGTGTGACCAGGTTGGAATGGCGTGTGGCTCGTGCGATAGGCAGTATCAATCGAGCCTTATTGGGGGGGCGGCGCCAAAAGTTGGTGGCGCTGAACTGGTGGTTTTGGGGATGCGATGGGGGTGCATCTTCACGTGCTTGGTGCTGTTTTGTGGACGCTGGGATTGCGTGGAGCTGTGGTACAAGCTTTTGGTGTGTGGCGGGTCCAGGCCACGTAAGGAGTCACGTGCCCTGTCCTGTGGCGGGGGGTAGGTCTGGTCCAGAGGCGGTTGAAGGCAATGGTAACTGGACAGAGAGACACCATCTTGGTATGGTGGCTCCAGGTTCTGGGATGTTGCAGGCACGGGGTTCTGCAAAGTTGGGGGGTTAATCCGTAGGTGATTAATACCTCATCTCTGGGTCGGTGTGTTGCGGCCAGGGATACTGGGGTGAGAAGTGGTTCCTGGACTGGGCCTACCCAGGGTTGTATATTTACTGTATTGGTTACTGTGTTACCTATTGTTATTTGTTGGGGTCGCCCGTTGGACGGCGCCCCCTTGTGTTAGTATGTAAATAATAGGTAATAAAGGCTGCTGTGGCCAATTTTAAACCAAGTCACATGCAGTTCGTGTATTATTTACAGATGGTATTGGTGGGTAACACACATACAGCACGACTGGAGAATCCTTCCTCAATGGTCAAGAAAGCCATGGAACCCATAGGGTGGAGGGGCGACATGACTAGTGGGAAGGGAAGGAGTGATGGGGTTAATGGAAACAGGAATGGTTTGTTTATAAGGCAGAATAAAAGGGATTGGTGGGTAGGAGGAGTTCCCTGGAGGAAGAGGTGGGACAGTTGAGGGGTGTAAGTAAAGGACTTTGACTTACCCCCTCTCTCTTGACTTCCGGATATGGAACGATCCCCGCCCACCCTCCCTTGTGTTTAATGCCGAGGGGAATTTGGTCTGGGTTGTTTCTTTGTCACAGCAGCGGGGGGTAGGTCTGGTCCAGAGGCGGTTGAAGGCAATGGTAACTGGACAGAGAGACACCATCTTGGTATGGTGGCTCCAGGTTCCGGGATGTTGCAGGCACGGGGTTCTGCAAAGTTGGGGGGTTAATCCGTAGGTGATTAATACCTCATCTCTGGGTCGGTGTGTTGCGGCCAGGGATACTGGGGTGAGAAGTGGTTCCTGGACTGGGCCTACCCAGGGTTGTATATTTACTGTATTGGTTACTGTGTTACCTATTGTTATTTGTTGGGGTCGCCCGTTGGACGGCGCCCCCTTGTGTTAGTATGTAAATAATAGGTAATAAAGGCTGCTGTGGCCAATTTTAAACCAAGTCACATGCAGTTCGTGTATTATTTACAGATGGTATTGGTGGGTAACACACATACAGCACGACTGGAGAATCCTTCCTCAATGGTCAAGTATACATACCAATTTTCAGCCAATTCTGCCACTGGGTCAGTTTGCACACGGCTCCAAATACCTTAGGTTATTTTATGGCCACCTTGTACATTGGGTGCAAGATTGGTGATAAAAAAAAAAATCCTGGGTTCCTCACATTTGTTGTGCAAGATGCACTGTTGATCTTAGAGGTTGGATGAGAGGTTCTCACAAGTCAACGACTTGTCAAATCAACGGCGGTTGCTGTCCCAATGATGTAGCGGGAACAGAAGGATCATGTCACCAACTGTTACTTCTGTCTAATCAGTGTCTCTGGTTTCTCTGCTAAGAATAAGAAATCCATTGAATATCCCAATGTGCCATCAGCTATGAGACCATTGCCACATGATGACACTCTTCCAGTACCAAAGCCACCAGAGACATGAAGCCTGGAGGAGGCAACCGATGAAGATGTTGCAGTGCATGAGTCAGAGATGGGGAATGACACTGATTCAGGCTTTGAGTCATGTATGTCTGGTGAGCCTCATAAGAGCCAGAACTGAATGACTTGGTCCTTGACTTACCTTTGTCAAAAGGTAATGCAGAGTTACTGACTTCAAGGATGGCATTTGATGTCACCTGGTACAAAAGTTTCTCTGTCTTTTAAAGCCACCAAGATGACTTTACAGTTTTTTTAACCAGTTGACAACTTGAGCTTCTGTACCAATATTGATGGGTGGTTCACAGCTTGTGAAGATGAGCCGAAACAGGGGCTTTCTTTATTGAATTATCATTGTTAAGCCTCAAGGCTGTCTTGTTACACAGTGGTAATCCTCACTCTTCAATACCTGTTGGTTGTACACATGAAAGAAACATACGAAAACTTGGAACTGTTGTGGAAAAATGACAAGCACAACAACTACAACTGGAACATCTGTGGAAATTTAAAATTAGTGGCACTGCTGCTTGGATTGCAGCTCAGACATACCAAGTACTACTGTTTAATTTGTGAACAGGACAGCCATGCTAAGCAGTCACATTACAGTTGAAGGAAGTGCCCAATCCATACCAGTTTACTTTTGGGCATAGAAATGTCACACATAAAGCACTTGTGGACCAAGCAACAATATTTCTGTCTCCACTTTACATAAAACTCAAGCAGAAGTAGAAGGTTTTTGTAATTTGAGTCAAAGTTGAGGAGAGGGAAGTCACCGATGATTGGATGTGAGGCTTGCATGATGTCACAACTAGAGATGAGCGATGTTTGAGGTTCACCAATTTCATGTTCAAGTGATTTTGGGGGGTGTTCGATGCACTTGAATGATTTGCTAAAAGTTCGAGAGTTCGAGTTACGTTCGAGAACGGTTCGATCACCAAAAGCGTGGCTTTTCACAGTAAGTATGTGCGCACCTTTTGTATCTGCATGCGTCCTGCGTCCCCAGCACGATAAAGCCACACGGCTGAAGGCTGATATTGTCAGGATGGCGAGCGCCACATTATGGGGAGCCCACCACCCTAACAACATCAGCAGGCAGCCGCCCGGAATTGCCGCATCCATTAGATGCGGCAGTCCCGGGACTCTACCCAGCTCATCCCGAATTGCCCTGGTGTGGTGGCAATCGGGGTAATAAGGAGTTAATCGTGACAAGCGTCTCCCCGAGATACATTCCATGATTAACCTGTAAGTGAACGTAAAGGAACACACACAGCGAAAAATCCTTTATTTGGAATAAAAGACAAAAAAACACCTTATTTACCTCTTTATTACTCCCCAAACAACAATCCAGGTCCGAAGTAATCCACACGACGCTGTCAGCTCTACTACATGAAGATGACAGGGAGCGCTCTGTATCCTCTCCACGTAGCACCTGACGTGAGCCGCACTGTCACTGGAGACTTCAGCCTGCAATGCAGACGTCAAGATTACCAAATCTGCCTATGTTTCTCATTAGAGACAGTGGCTCACTGGTTAGAGCTCTCGCCTAAGAAGCATTAGTTCACGAGCTCAAGTCCTGGCTGTACCAGTAAAGAATTTAAATTATAATTATTATTTATTTATAATTATAATTTAATTTAATTATGCACTGAGGGGAGGATGATGGGGGTTGTAGTGACTGTGTGTGTGCGGTGATGATGGGGGTTGTAGTGCCTACGTGTGCGCGGTACTGCCGGTGTTTGCCCATCCGTCCATCCGTCCATCCGTCCAATCTGCTTCTAGATTCTCTACTGCAGTATAGAGGTAAAAATTACCAAATGTTTGCATGCTTTCCATGAGAGGCAGTAGCTCAATGGATAGAGCTCCCGCCTAAGGAGTAGAGTTGAGCGCGTTTCTAGGTTCGTGGTTCTCCAGTTCGCGGCTCGAGTGATTTTGGGGGCTGTTCTAGATCGAACTAGAACTCGAGCTTTTTTGCAAAAGCTCGATAGTTCTAGATACGTTCGAGAACGGTTCTAGCAGCAAAAAGCAGGGCTTTTTACAGCTACAGTGTGCAGGAGCCATCGCTGGCAGCCTGCCACAAGCTGGTAACCAAGATAAACATCGGGTATCCAAGCAAAGCGCTTTGGTTAGTAACCCAATGTTTATCCTAGTTACGTGCAGGAAGCCCACACTTCCCCGCTCAGCTCGCTCCGCCCCCTCCTGCCCGCGGCATGTACACATACATACACACACACACACACACACTCTGCACACATGGTCCCGCTCGGCTTACCTGTGGTGATGAAGTCCCGCCATCCCGACCTCAGCGCTGTCACTGTCCTCCATGGCCGCCGCTTGTCACATCACCTCTCGCTTGCGACCCGAGACTGACTAGCGGTGACGTCACAGGCCTCTCGCGATACTTGGCTGTGAAGGTCATTGAACTCAGTGACAGGTGCTGTCAGTGTGCTGGAGATCAGCGCAGGTAATGTACCTCGCTGACAGCAGCACTTGTCATCCCCTGCAGTGACCTGGGCTCTCCCATTGATGTTAGCTCAGGTCACTGCATTGCTCTCCCAGCCAATGGGGAACATTCTGCTCTTCATTGACTGGGACAGTGTGGATCGTCATGGCAACCCCTTGGATTACACCAGACCTGGATTTGTTTTTCTTTCTAATAAATTGGTTAAAGAGGGAATGTTTTGGGGAGTGTTTTTTCAAATAAAAATGTGTTTGTCGTCTATTTTTTTTATTACTGACTGGGTTGGTGATGTCGGGTATCTGATAGACGCCTGACCTCACCAACCCCAGGGCTTGATGCCAGGTGACATTACACATCTGGTATTAACCCCATATATTACCCCGTTTGCCACCGCACCAGGGAGCGGGATGAGCTGGGGCGAAGCACCAGGATTGGCGCATCTAATGGATGCGCCACTTCTGGGGCGGCTGCGGCCTGCTATTTTTAGGCTGGGGAGAGTCCAATAACCATGGACCTCCCTAGTCTGAGAATATCAGACCCCAGCTGTCTGCTTTACCTTGGCTGGTGATCCAATTTTGGGGGGACCCCTACGTGTTTTTTTTTTTAATTATTTATTTAATTTAAAATAACAGCGTGGGGTGCCCTCAGTTTTGGATTACCAGCAAAGGTGAGGTTGCCAGCTGTGGTCTGCAGGCTGCAGCTGTCTGCTTTACCCTAGCTGGCTACAAAACTAGGGGGAACCCTACGTCATTTTTTTTTTTTTCATTTTTTTGGCTAAATACAAAGCTAAGCACCCCTTAGTGCCACATGAAAGGCACCAAAGGGTGCAAAATTACAAAATGCAGGAGAGTGGGACATTATGTGTCTTTCTGCCATTATAATGACAGAAAAGACTGATATGAAGTGCACAAGCACAAGAAAATCACCAGAGCGCTCTACGCTGTGAAAAGCAGTAGAAAATGGCACTGGAGTGAACATGTGACCGCCTCATGTAGGATGAAGCTATGGATCCTGGGTAAATTTATGCATTTACCCTCCTTCAGTTTTTTTGCAGTACACAAAAAAAACGGAAGGCACACGGATGACAAACAGATGACATACGGATTGTCTACGGAACGGAAACGGATGCCACACGGATGCACCCGTGAAAAAAAAACGGACTGTTTTTTGCAGACCGCAAAAATGGATCGGTCGTGTTAATGTAGCCTTATTCTGATCTGCCATTTATAAACAGCAGGCAGAAATAAGTGAATAATGCCCCCCAGCGTCAGAAAATCTCCGGGGTTTCAGGGCTAGCTGAGACCCTGGAGATCATGATTCAGGACGGTTTTTCCGGTCCCCGTTCACGTGATCACAGGTATACACCGTACACCGATGATCACGTTACAGTAAATGACAGCGCCGGTAAAAAATTATTTATCTCCCATCTGGCATGAACAAACTCTTCTTCTCCACTTCTTCTCCACTTCTTCTCCACTTCTTCTCCACCTTTTCTCCACCTTTTCTCCACTTTTTCTCCATTTTTTCTCCATTTTTTCTCCATTTTTTCTCCACTTTTTCTCCACTTTTTCTCCACTTTTTCTCCACTTTTTCTCCACTTTTTCTCCATTTTTTTGTCCACTTTTTCTCCACTTATTCTCCACTTTTTCTCCACTTTTTCTCCACTTATTCTCCACTTTTTCTCCACCTTTTCTCCACCTTTTCTCCACCTTTTCTCCACCTTTTCTCCACCTTTTCTCCACCTTTTCTCCACCTTTTCTCCACCTTTTCTCCACTTTTTCTCCATTTTTTCTCCACTTTTTCTCCACTTTTTCTCCACTTTTTCTCCACTTTTTCTCCATTTTTTCTCCACTTTTTCTCCACTTTTTCTCCACTTTTTCTCCGTTCTTTTTCTATGGTCGGTCTACCTATTAGCTCTGCCATACATAGTGTAGCTCTACACCTACTGCACATGTTACTTTATGATTGACATCTCTTTCATACCAGAGCTGTCTAAGCCTACTCTGACCCCATATTTGTCATTACTATATTGTCCTTGTACTGTATTATGACATTTGTATCATGTGTTTCATTTCTTGCTGCGTTGCAATTTTTTTGCTGCATCCCAATTGTACCTCTACATTGTTCGAGTTTATGTTATTGTTCTCTCACTCTTATGTGATACTGATTATTGTCATTTTTCAGGATTACATGCAGATAAGTCCAATCTGACGAAGGCTCAGGCCGAAACGTCATTTGTAACTTGTTTTGGACAAAAACATATATGCTTATACGGACCAATAAAGAGTGATTTTGCATTACTATCCGTTGTGACTTACTGACTTAGTCTGGGAGATTTAGAGTGCCGAGGTTACTCACTAATTTTATCTATTATTACCTCTGAGCACCTATATACCAGTGAGCAGAGCTTCCTCTACAGTAGTTCTCCTGATTAGGCATGCCCTTACCTCATGAGCAGGGCATTGCAGCTTTGGTAGCAACCATTACGACATGGACTCTGCTGCTGTGGACCCGGGGAGAGTGAGTGCAGATTCATTGCACCCACACTCCTCACATGAAGGGTCCGCACTCCTAGAAAATGGGGGATACGTTCCCTGAGTGTCTCCCCCCCATATTCTAGACGGTCCAGAGTCGTCGTGGGACCCCTTTATTTTTTTTCTTACAATAAATTGGTGAAAGAGGAAATGTTTTGGGGACTGTTTTTTCAAATAAATTTCTTTTGGCGATTTTTTTTTTTTTTGGTTAGTACTGACAGTTTATGATGTTGGGTATCTAATAGACGCCATGACATCACAAACTGCTGGGCTTGATCTCAGGTGACTTTACAGCTAGTATCAACCCGATTTATTACCCCGTTTGCCACTGCACCAGGGCACGGGATGAGCTGGGGTGAAGCGCCAGGATTGGCGCATCTAGTGCATGCGCCACGTCTGGGGTGCCTGCGGCCTGCTATTTTTAGGCTGTGAAGGCCCAATAACTATGGACCTTCCCACCCTGAGAATACCAGACCACAGCTGTCCGCTTTACCTTGGCTGGTGATCCAATTTGGGGGGGACCCTACTTTTTTTGTGTAATTATTAATATTTATAAAATAATTATAAAAAAAGAGCCTGGGGGGACCTCCACATTGGATCCCCAACCACGGTAAAGCTGCCAGCTGTGGTTTTCAGGCTAAAGCCGTCTGCTTAACCCTAGCTGGCTATCAAAAATGGGGGGACCCAACGTCATTTTTTTTTTAACTATTTTTTAAATAGAAAAAATTAATGGGCTTCCCTGTATTTTGATTGCCAACCAAGGTAACGGCAGGCAGATGGGGGTGGCAACCCATAGCTGTCTGCTTTATCTGCGCTGAGAATCAAAAATACCGCGGAGCGCTACGTCATTTTTTTTAAAGATTTATTTTTACAGCACTGTGATGTCCAGCAATCAAAATACAGGGAAGCCCATTTTGTTTTTAGTTATTTAAATAAATAATTAAAAAAAATATATATAGGCTCCCGCTGCATTTTTTGTATTGCTAGCTAAGGGTAATCCAAGCAGCTACAGACTGCTAACCCCCACTGCTTGGTGTTACCTTCACTGGCAATGTAAAATCCAGGGAAGCATTTTTTCTTTTTTTTGCCAAAAAACTACAAAAAAAGGACGTGAGCTTCGCCATATTTTTGTATGCTAGCCAGGTCTAGCAGGCAGGTGCTGGAAGAGTTGGATACAGCGCCAGTAGATGGCGCTTCTATGAAAATGCCATTTTCTGAGGCGGCTGCAGACTGCAATTAGCAGCAGTGGGGCCCAGAAAGCTCAGGCTAACCTGTGCTGCGGATTCCAATCCCCAGCTGCCTAGTTGTGCCTGGCTGGACACAAAAATGGGGCGAAGCCTACGTCATTTGTTTTCTAATTATTTCATGAAATTCATGAAATAATAAAAAAAGGGCTTCCCTTTATTTTTGGTTCCCAGCCGGGTACAAATAGGCAACTGGGGCTTGGGGGCAGCCGTACCTGCCTGCTGTACCTGGCTAGCATACAAAAATATGGCGAAGCCCACATAATTTTTTCAGGGGGCAAAAAACTTCTGCATACAGTCCTGGATGGAGTATGCTGAGCCTTGTAGTTCTGCAGCTGCTGTCTGTCTGTATGGAGAAGAGCAGACAGCAGCTGCAGAACTACAAGGCTCAGCATACTCCATCCAGGACTGTATGCAGAAGTTTTTTGCCCACCAAAAAAATGACGTGGGCTTCGCCATATTTTTGTATGCTAGCCAGGTACAGCAGGCAGCCACGGGCTGCCTCCAACCCCCAGTTGCCTATTTGTACCCGGCTGGGAACCAAAAATATAGGGAAACCCGTTTTTTTTAATTATTTCACTTATTTCATGAAATAATTAAAAAACAAATGACGTGGGCTTCGCCCCATTTTTGTGTCCAGCCAGGTACAACTAGGCAGCTGGGGATTGGAATCCGCAGCACAGGTTAGCCCGAGGTTTCTGGGCGCCTCTGCTGCGAATTTCAGTCCGCAGCCGTCCCAGAAAATGGCGCTCTCATAGAAGCGCCATCATCTGGCGCTGTATCCAACTCTTCCAACAGCCCTGGAGCCGGGTGGCTTGTTGGGTAATCATGAGTTAATACTAGCTTTGTTTTACTAGCCAGTATTAAGCCAGAGATTCTTAATGTCAGGCACGTTTGACCCGGCCATTAAGAATCTCCAATAAAGGGTTAAAAAAAAGACACCACACAGAGAAAAAATACTTTAATAGAAATAAATACACAGACACATTAGAGACTCCATCTTTATTACCCCCTGTCAGCCCAATAAATCCCCAATAAACCAGCGCTGATAAGAGGTTTTTAATAGAGGCTTAAATTATAAGCAGCAATTTCAGCGTTCCAAGTGCCTTTAAATGAATTTGAAGAAACTGCACTTCAGGATTGTAGTGAGGATTGTAGTGAGGATGAGGTGCCCCAGCCCATCACTTGATGGGCTGGGGCACCTCATCCTCACTACAATCCTCACTAGTGTAGTAGTAGTGACGATTGTAGTGAGGATGAGGTGCCCCAGCCCATCACTTGATGAGCTGGGGCACCTCATCCTCACTACAATCCTCACTAGTGTAGTAGTAGTGACGATTGTAGTGAGGATGAGGTGCCCCAGCCCATCACTTGATGGGCTGGGGCACCTCATCCTCACTACAATCCTCACTAGTGTAGTAGTAGGGACGATTGTAGTGAAGATGAGGTGCCCCAGCCCATCTCTTGATGGGCTGGGGCACCTCATCCTCACTACAATCCTCACTAGTGTAGTAGTAGTGACGATTGTAGTGAGGATGAGGTGCCCCAGCCTATCACTTGATGGGCTGGGGCACCTCATCCTCACTACAATCCTCACTAAAATCGGGAAGCAGCGTGCAGCCTTCACTCCGTGAGTGATCAGTGCTGCTAGCGGTAACAGCGGTAACGCTGAGAGACGCGTTACCATAGCAACGGTGCTCCCGGAGCCGCGGTTAGCGGTGACATCACCACTAACTGCGTTGCTATGGCAACGGTGATCTCCGTTAATGACCGGCTGTGTCAGCCGGTCCCTAACGGAACAGGAAGTCGACCGTGTGCTAGAGCATATCGCCGGTACACGGCGATACACAAATGTGCACCGTGTACCAGAGAGATGCACTCGCAGGTCCTACATGACGCGTCATAGTCATGGGACCAGTCTGTAGCCAATGAGATAATAGCCACGTGACTGGTCACATGGCTATTTTGACGTCACGATAGGTCCTGCTTCTCTGCTGGCAGTGCCGGTCACCGGGAGGATTCAGCGATCATCGGATGGAATAGCGGCAGGAGACAGAGTGCAGGAGGGATCGCGGGGACCGGTAAGTGTTATGGCAATGTTTATTTACTGTATGTGTACATTTATAATGCATTTTTATGTGTTTGTGATTGCCTCCCATTATAGCCTATTGGTTCGAGTTCGGTTCGTCGAACGTTCGACAAACCGAACTCGAACGGGAGCTCCATTCGGCGAACCGACCTCGAGCCGAACCGCGACCGGTTCGCTCATCTCTACTAAGGAGAGTTAGTTCATGAGTTCGAGTCCCAGCCGTCCCGGAAAAGAATTTAGTTTATTTTAAATTATAATTACTATTTATTTATAATTATAATTTAATTTAATTATGCACTGAGGGGAGGAGCCGGACATCAGCTGTGAGCCGCGGGACACACTTCTAAAATTGGAGCAGTTCACTGAATGAGGCTGCATTGCTCTCTCCTCTCTCTCTTCTCTCTTTCTCTTTCTCTCTCTCTCTTTCTCTCTCTCTCTTTCTCTCTCTCTCTTTTTCTCTCTCACTTTTTCTCTCTTTTTCTTGACCCAGGGGGGTTCTTTATTTTAATAAAGATGGAGTCACTAATTGTGTTGTTTTATTTATAATAAAAATATTTTTCTATATAATATATAGAAATATATATATATATATATATATATATATATATATATATATATATATATATTTCTATAATATAATTTTTTGTGTTGTGTTTTCCTTTATATTAACTAGAAATTCATGGTGGCCATGTCTAATATTGGCGTTACACCATGAATTTCGGGCTTACGGCCAGTTGATAATATACAGCTAGCCCTAACCCAATTATTACCCAGCGAGCCACCCGTCACCAGGGCAGCTGAAGAGTTGGATACAGCGCCAGAAGATGACGCTTCTATGAAAGCGCCATTTTCTGGGGCAGCTGTGGACTGCAATTCGCAGCAGGGGTGCCCAGAAAGCTTGGGCACCCTGAGCTGTGGATTCCAATCCCCAGCTGCCTAGTTGTACCTGGCTGGACACAAAAATTGGGGGAAGCCCATGTAATTTTTTTTTTAATTATTTCATGAAATTCATGAAATAATTAAAAAAAAAAGGGCTTCCCTATATTTTTGGTTCCCAGCCGGGTACAAATAGGCAGCTGGGGGTTGGGGGCAGCCCGTAGCTGCCTGCTGTACCTGGCTAGCATACAAAAACATGGCAAAGCCTTGTAGTTCTGCAGCTGCTGTCTGCTGTCTGTCTGTATGGAGGAGAGCCGACAGCAGCTGAAGAACTACAAGGCTCAGCACGCTCCATTCACTAGTCTATGCAGGAGAACAGACAGCAGCTGCAGAACTACAAGGCTCAGCATACTCCATCCAGTTTTTTGCCCCCCCCCCAAAAATGACGTGGGCTTCGCCATATTTTTGTATGCTAGCCAGGTACAGAAGGCAGGTACGGCTGCCCCCAACCCCCAGCTGCCTATTTGTACCCGGCTGGGAACTAAAAAAATAGGGAAGCCCTTTTTTTAATTATTTCATGAATTTCATGAAATAATTTAAAAAAAAATCGACATAGGCTTCGTCCCATTTTTGTGTCCTGCCAGGTACAACTAAGCAGCTGGGGATTGGAATCTCAGCACAGGTTGGCCCGAGCTTTCTGGGCCCCTCTGCTGCAAATTGCAGTCCGCAGCCGCCCCAGAAAATGGCGCTTTCATAGAAGCGCCATCATCTGGCACTGTATCCAACTCTTCCAGCAGCCCTGAGGCCGGGTGGCTTGCTGGGTAATAATGGGTTAATACTAGCTTTGTTTTACTAGCTAGTATTAAGCCAGAGATTCTTAATGTCAGGCAAGTTTGACTCGGCCATTAAGAATCTCCAATAAAGGGTTAAAAAAAGACATCACACAGAGAAAAAATACTTTTATAGAAATAGATACACAGACACA
The DNA here is from genome assembly GCF_048569485.1 of Anomaloglossus baeobatrachus. Lineage (NCBI taxonomy): Eukaryota > Metazoa > Chordata > Amphibia > Anura > Aromobatidae > Anomaloglossus > Anomaloglossus baeobatrachus. The sequence goes on from NC_134358.1 coordinate 486,417,510, forward strand.
CTTAGAAACTCCATGTTTATTACTCCCTGTCAGCCCTCCACGATCCTGGTCTTCTGTCTTCTTTCTCCTTCAACCCATGCAGCTCTGCTACATCAGACAGCACTGCATGGGAGGAAGAACGCTGCTGCTCCGTGCAGTCTAATCACTCAGTGAGTGAGCAGAGGCTGCGGGCTGTAAGCGGTGACGTCACCGCTGCCATCGTTACTATAGCAACGGCAATCTCCGATCACGTGATTCCCGGTGTTGCTATTCACCAGTTGTGGCATCTAGTCCCTGCATGTGGGCTGACTCTGTAAAGAGCGCCCACATGCAGGAACGGGGAAGCCGGCCATGTGCCAGAGCATTTCGCCGGTACACGGAGATGCTGGAACGATCACCGTGTACCGGAGAGATGCACTGACAGGACCTAGCATGACGTCTAGCCATGTGACCAGTCTGTAGCCAATGAGATAATAGACACGTGACTGGTCACATGCTTTTTTTGACGTCATGGAAGGTCCTATCATCAGTGCTGGTTACCGGGAAGACGCAGCGATTATCGGAAGGAAAAGCGGCGGGAGACAGAGTGCAGGATGCGTTGCGGGGACCTGTAAGTGGTATGGCAATGTTTATTAACTGTATGTATACATGTATAATGTGTTTTTATGTGTTTGTGTTTGCCTCCCATTGTTTTCAATGGAGTTCGAATGATTCGTCGAACGGTTCATCGACCGTTCGTCGAGCGGAGCCTCCGTTCGACGAACCGAACCGAACTCGAATGCTAGGGGGGTGGCTCATCTCTAGTCACAACCCCATGTGAGCCCTGGCAATGTGACCTGCGGCGCTGCTAAAAGAGTGCTGGTACAGGAGTTAAGTATAGGCTTTATTATTTTACCTGGCGGAAACATGTGGAATCAGAAGTCTTTGTCCTAGTTGTGGACAGCCCCTTTAACTTCAGTGTAAGACAGCAAGTTGAAACTTCACTTATATGACTCAGATGAGGACCAAAGTAGTGGTAGACATTGGGGAAGACAGCGATCGGTGGGTATATTAATGCACCAACTCTACATTTCATACCATACAAAAATGATGTTAGTTTACAGAAGGAAGACAAAAGCATTTTCCTTGATCTTACGTAATGGCTTGTTTGGAGGTTCTAACAGACAATAGTTAATTTCTCTATTAAATCAGGAGAAGTTTAGTATCTTCCTCACCTAACTTTGTTTGATTCCTGAATGGTTTAAGTCATAGTGTGACAGCATGTGTTTCTTTAGTGACGGGACTCGAGTGAGTGCTCCCCCCCCCGAATGTCACGTGATGGGTTATTTATATGCTTAGCTTTTAACTTGGCACCAGTTTTATCCATTTTAGGAAGTGCTGTCCTTACAACATGGAATCACTAGAAATAACACATGTGATATCAGCAAATATATATCTGATTCTGTCACTGAAAAATAATCAGTCATCTGCACTGCCCCTTTGACTAAAATTGTTCTGAGTGCTGTCCATTTTTTGCACTGATAGCACTCTGACGAAAAATATAGGCGTGTGAACCTGTTCTAATGAAAAGAAGTTTATAGCTTTGCTTTCATCATACAGTACTTTCACTAACAGGGGGCACATAAGGTTACCAGCTCTTACTGCAGTTAATGAATAACCAAGAAACTAACAGCACTTTGAACTTGTGTAAATTGCACTGTGAGTAAACCTTCCTCTACAGCTTGGATTCAGTATATAATACATTGAAATAGAAGTCACTGAATATAATGGAGTAATGTTAACATAGTATAGACTAAAATGTAACATAACTGGAAAAAAATTATATAAAGTTGGACCAACACATCATAAATTAGTGCTTGACTGCATTTAGCCTCACAACCTATCGACTGTTGTTTTACCTCATTATTGTGTTTTGGCAAGTCCGGCAGGAATAAAAAGTAACACTTTATACCATTGTTATTTGATTTGTAGGGCTACATGTGATGTGACCTCTGAATCAGAAGGAAATGGCATTAGCATTAGGATTGCACTGTCTCGCCAGCCTTGATTTTCTGTAGGCTACATAGTCTCCCCATGAGTGGTCTAACGCTTTCTTAGAATCACTGAGAATTTCATCTAGTCTATGAACCATTATAGTTGGTAATAGATCTAGTAATAGGTCCAATTTCACTTTGTTCTTTTACCCCTTCATGACCTAGGAAGTATATATACAGTGCCTACAAGTAGTATTCAACCCCCTGCAGATTTAGAAGGTTTACACATTCGGAATTAACTTGGCATTGTGACATTTGGACTGTAGATCAGCCTGGAAGTGTGAAATGCACTGCAGCAAAAAAGAATGTTATTTCTTTTTTTATTTTTTTTTTTAAATTCTGAAAAGTTTATTCAGAGGGTCATTTATTATTCAACCCCTCAATCCACAAGAATTCTGTTTGGTTCCCCTAAAGTATTAAGAAGTATTTCAGGCACAAAGAACAATGAGCTTCACATGTTTGGATTAATTATCTCTTTTTCCAGCCTTTTCTGACTAATTAAGACCCTCCCCAAATGTGTGAACAGCACTCATACTTGGTCAACATGGGAAAGACAAAGGAGCATTCCAAGGCCATCAGAGACAAGATAGTGGAGAGTCACAAGGTTGGCAAGGGGTACAAAACCCTTTCCAAGGAGTTGGGCCTACCTGTCTCCACTGTTGGGAGCATCATCCGGAAGTGGAAGGCTTATGGAACTACTGTTAGCCTTCCACGGCCTGGACAGCCTTTGAAAGTTTCCACCCGTGCCGAGGCCAGGCTTGTCCGAAGAGTCAAGGCTAACCCAAGGACAACAAGGAAGGAGCTCCGGGAAGATCTCATGGCAGTGGGGACATTGGTTTCAGTCAATACCATAAGTAACGTACTCCACCGCAGTGGTCTCCGTTCCAGACGAGCCCGTAAGGTACCTTTACTTTCAAAGCGTCATGTCAAGTCTCGTCTACAGTTTGCTCATGATCACTTGGAGGACTCTGAGACAGACTGGTTCAAGGTTCTCTGGTCTGATGAGACAGAGATCGAGATCTTTGGTGCCAACCAATCACGTGACGTTTGGAGACTGGATGGCACTGCATACGACCCCAAGAATACCATCCCTACTGTCAAGCATGGTGGTGGCAGCATCATGCTGTGGGGCTGTTTCTCAGCCAAGGGGCCTGGCCATCTGGTCCGCATCCATGGGAAGATGGATAGCACGGCCTACCTGGAGATTTTGGCCAAGAACCTCCGCTCCTCCATCAAAGATCTTAAGATGGGTCGTCATTTCATCTTCCAACAAGACAACGACCCAAAGCAGACAGCCAAGAAAACCAAGGCCTGGTTCAAGAGGGAAAAAATCAAGGTGTTGCAGTGGCCTAGTCAGTCTCCTGACCTTAACCCAATTGAAAACTTGTGGAAGGAGCTCAAGATTAAAGTCCACATGAGACACCCAAAGAACCTAGATAACTTGGAGAAGATCTGCATGGAGGAGTGGGCCAAGATAACTCCAGAGACCTGTGCCAGCCTGATCAGGTCTTATAAAAGACGATTATTAGCTGTAATTGCAAACAAGGGTTATTCCACAAAATATTAAACCTAGGGGTTGAATAATAATTGACCCACACTCTTATGTTGAAAATGTATTAAAATTTAACTGAGCAACATAATTTGTTGGTTTGTAAGATTTATGCATCTGTTAATAAATCCTGCTCTTGTTTGAAGTTTGCAGGCTCTAACTTATTTGCATCTTATCAAACCTGCTAAATCTGCAGGGGGTTGAATACTACTTGTAGGCACTGTATGTCCTAGGTCACCTCCCTCCCGTTACTGCTGGCTTGTGATGAGCCTGTCCTCCTATAGAAAGCTGGCAACAGAGCGGTGTCCATACCTGGCATGTAGGAGTCTGGCGCCACCCCCGCTAGTGTCATCACTAGTCTCCTGCATGCCAGGTATGATGAGTGAAGAGCTATGGAAAAACAAGCGTAATAGGGTCTTACCCCAATAATGTATGGGGAGGAGGACAGGGAGCAATAATACTCACCAGATGTAGTTGTGAAAGTCACAACTACTGTATAGGCATGGATAAATTAGATCACGGCAGCAGCAACTCGAGTGGCAGATAACAGAGAACAATTGTAGAAAAAGGGTTTTCTCTTGCATCCCCTTTGTGAAGAAGTAGAAAGCTGTTTATGGGAGGACAAGAAGCCAGAAGAGAATTATCAAGATATTTCAGAAGAATTTACTTGACATTTAAGGCAGAAGTCAATGTCCCATTCCTAGCTTTAAATCCCTGCTAAGCTGAACAACAAGAATGGATGAATGCCAGCTCACTAAACTTGAACTTGAGAACAGTGAGGTTCTCTTGGTCAGAGGCCAGAGCCTGTCAGCATAATAAAAACCTATAACTCTAATACCTCTAACTATGGGAAAAACAATTCTTCAAAGCTCAGGCCAGCTATGAAATTTCGGTGTGACAAGAGATGGGCGATCCCAAGATTTGTGGGTTCGGCGTATCTGGCCAGACTTTATAAAAACATCCAGTTTAGGACCGGAACCGAACTTGAATCCAGATGCCGAACCCCATATAAGTGTTGACTGTTAGAAAATGATGTTAGTAAGGTCTAGCTGAGTGCAAAAGGAAGCAAAATGGGGAATAAAGCAGGACAATTAAACTTACCGAGTCTCCCACATAGCTGTCACACTGCTGTCATAGAAAAAAAAAACATTATTTTAAATAGTAAAAAAAACCCCACAGCTTCTTTCATCAATTTATTAACCCCCAAAACACCCCTGCAGGTCAGATATAATCCACACAACGTCCCGCAACGATCCCGACTCTGCTACATCCGGAGGCCATGGTGAGCGGGACACATTGAGAGCAGCGTGGGAGCTGCCAGAAGTGAACTCAGGTGAACTTTGTGCCGGACTGTTTGATTTAAGGGAGCTTTACACGCTGCGACATCGCTAATGCGGAGTCGTTGGGGTCACGGAATTTGTGACGCACATCCGGCCGCATTAGCGATGTTGCTGCATGTGACACCGATGAGCGATTTTGCATCGTTGCAAGAACGTGCAAAATCGCTCATCGGTGACATGGGGGTCCATTCTCGATTATCGTTACTGCAGCAGTAACGATGTAGTTCGTCGCTTCTGCGGCAGCACATATCGCTATGTGTGACGCCGCAGGAACGAGGAAGCTCTCCTTACCAGCCTCCCGGCCGCTATGCGGAAGGAAGGAGGTGGGCGGGATGTTACGTCCCGCTCAGCTCCGCCCCTCTGCTGCTATTGGGCGGCCGCTCAGTGACGTCGCTGTGACGCCGCACGGACCACCCCCTTAGAAAGGAGGCGGTTCGCCGGTCTCAGCGACGTCGCCGGGCAGGTAAGTATGTGTGACGGGTCTGGGCGATGTTGTGCGGCACGGGCAGCGATTTGCCCGTGTCGTGCAACAGATGGGGGCGGGTACCCACACTAGCGATATCGGGACCGATATCGCAGTGTGTAAAGTAGCCTTAAGTGTCACGGTGGGAGCGAGACTGACTTTCCGGCACTGAGGGCACTTCTGGTGTTTCTCAACAGCGCAGTCCAACAGTCCAGTGAATGTGAGGCCCAGAAATCTTAAAGGAGCCTTTAAGGTTCTTGGAGTTTCCAGCTGCTGGGGCATTTCAAGGCTGTGAACTCTTACAATAGTTCATAGCCTTCACGTGTACTAACAGCTGGGCACTCCAGGAACCTTGAAGGCTCCTTTAAAGTTACGGGTTGACAGCTGCCACAGTGATACGCAGTCAGGCAGTCCAACACTGAGTTCAACTGAGGTCACTCCTGGTGATTCTCACAGTACGGCACCTTCTCTGTGAACTCAGTGGCAGACTATCGGACTGTGCTGTGGTTGTGGCACAGTGCAGTCCAACAGTCTGACACTGAGTTCACCTAAAGTCACAGCTGGCAGCTCACACTCAGGGTACCATAAGAACCACCTGACGTGACCTCAGGCGAACTAAGTGCCGGACTGTCAGACTGTGCTTCAGCCGTGACACGCAGTCAGACAGTCTGAAAATGAGTTCACCTGATGTCACTTCTGGCAGCTTCCAAGCTGCTCTCTGTATGTCCTGGAGGATGCAGTGAGCGGTCATCTGTCATAATGTCACCGCTTACCATGGCCTCTGGAGGTAACAGAGCCAGGATCATCATGGAACGTCCTGTGGATTACGTCGGACCTGGGGGGTGTTTTGAGGGTTAATAAATTAGCGAAAGAGGGTGTGTTTTTTGTTTTTTTAAAATAAAGGATTTTTGTGTGCTTGTGTTTTTCTTTTTTTTTCTTTTTACTTTCAGGGTTGGTAATGGGTGGGGGCATCTCCTAGACACCTCTCCATTACAAATCACAGCTGACATCAACCCCATATATTACACTTCCACCACATAAGGGCAATCAAGATCAACCTAATAGAGCAACACAATTGATGTTTCTAATAGCTTTGCCATATTTTAGTATGCTAGCCAGGTACAGCAGGCAGATACGGGTTGCCCCCAACCCCCAGCTGCCTATTTGTACCCGGCTGGGAACCAAAAATATAGGGAAGCCCTTTTTTAATTATTTCATGAATTTCATTAAGTAATTAAAAAAAACGCCCAAATTTTGTGTCCTGCACAGTACAACTAGACAGCTGGGGACTGGAATTCGCAACGCAGGGTGGCCCAAGCTTTCTGGACCCCCCGCTGCGAATTGCAGTCCGCAGCTGCCACAGAAAATGGTGCTTTCTTCTGGCTCTGTATCCAACTATTTCAGTGGTCCTGGTGGTGGGTGGTGCGCTGGTTAATAAGGGTTTAATACCAGCTTTGTTTTACCAGCTGGTATTAAGCCCAAGAATCTTAATGTAAGGCCAAGTTTGACCCAGTTATTAAGAATCTCCAATAAAAGGTTAAAAAAATACTTCACACAGAGAAAAAATACTTTATTAGAAATAAATAGACAGAGAGGGATTCCATCTTTATTACTCCCTCTCACCCCTCCACGATCCTGGTCTTCTGTCTTCTTTCTTCTGTTTTCTTCAATCAATGCAGCTTTACTATATCAGAAAGCACGGGGGTAGGAAGAACGCTTCTTCTCCCCGTGCTGTCTAATCACTCAATGAGTGAGCAGAGATTGCGGGTTGGTGAGCGGTGACATCACCACTGCCACAGTAACCTACCGAGCAGGTTACTATAGCAACGGCGATCTCTGATCACCTGATTCCTGGCGCCACTATTCACTGGCTCCTGCATGAGCCAGTGAATAGCAGCACCGGTAAACAGGGATTTAACTCATGCGGCTCCTGCAGGAGTTGGTGAATAGCGGCTCCGGTAATTAGGTGATCGGAGATTACCGTTACTATAGTAACCCACTCATTAGGTTACTATGACAACGGTGGCAGCGGTGACATCACCGCTTACCAACCCGCAGTCCCTGCTCACTCATTGAATGATTAGACAGCACGGGGAGCAGAAGCGTTCTTCCTCCCCCCGTGCTTTCTGATATAGTAGAGCTGCATCGGTTGAAGAAGACAGGAAAAAGAAGACCAGGATCGTGGAGGGTTGTGAGGGGGAGTAGTGAATTTGGAGTTGTGTGTCTATTTATTTCTAATAAATAATTTTTACTCTGTGTTGTGTCTTTTTTTAACCTTTTATTGGAGATTCTTAATGGCCAGGTCTAACTTGGCTTGACATTAAGAATCTCGGGCTTAATACCAGCTGGTAAAACAAAGCCGGTATCAACCCCTTACTACCCAGCATGCCACTCGCCACCAGGGCTGCTGGTGGAGCCTGGTAAAGTACCTGGAAATGGCGCTTCTTATCAATCCGCCATTTTCGGGGGTGGCTGCGGGCTGCTATTCTTTATCATGGGGGGGCCTAAAACAATGGGCCCTCACCACTCTGAGAATATCAGCACTCAGCTGCGTCTAGTTTTACCTTGACTGGCAATTAAAAATAGGGTGGAGCTCACGCATTTTTGTTTGGCAGCCAAGGGAAAATTAGGCAGCTGAGGGTGGGGGCTCGCAGCTGTTAGCTTTCATCAGACTGGACTTAAAAATGCTGCGAAGCCAAATGCATTTTTTTTTTTTAAATCCTTAATGTAATAAAAAAAAAACATATATATAGGCGGCCTGTACTATTCTTAGAGAGCCATCAGTCGGCTATGCTTTGTTGTTCCCATTATTAAACAGTTGGTCTCCTATACTGTTATTGCGTATGCAGTGAGTGCCAGGGCTGCCAAAACTTGGGAGGCACTCCAAAGCCCCTTGGAAGAGATGTGTAGGAGGGCCTCTTAAAAACAACGTTCCCATTACAAAGGAGCGGGTCTCCTATACTTGTAATGCCCATGCACTAAATATGGACTGAAAAACATTTTCCCCTGGGGGAAATATACTGTATAAGTTTTTTTTTTTCTTACGGGCATCATAAACACCCTTTAAAAATATTATGTGGGTGTTGTATCACGGACCACTGTTACACTGGTGATATGGTGGTGGAGGTTGAGAAGAAGGAGGAGGACTAGAGCAAATAGCCAAAATCAGGAAGCGTATACCCATGTGTGGGGTGGAAGAGGAGCATGGGAATGTACCTCCCCAAAAAAGACACTGGCTTTGAGTTTATATTACGCTGCTATCATTTGGTGGTGTTGCGAAGTCTAGCCCAATCCAGCCCTTGTTCATTTTGATAAGAGTCAGCCTGTCAGCATTTTCAGTTGACAGGCGGGTGCGCTTCTGAGTAATAATTCCCCCCGCGGCACTAAAAACCAGCTCTGACAAAACGCTAGCGGCAAGGCAGGCCAGGACTTCCAAGGCGTAGAGAGCAAGTTCATGCCACTTGTCCAGCTTTGACACCCAATAATTATAAGGCACAGAGCATCCTCCCAAACTTTGCACTCTTTGTGAGAGTACCCCGTGCCTCAGGGCCTATGCCATTGGAGGGGCTGAGAAAACTCTTCCAGATTTTTGACAGTGTTCCCCTGCCTCTGCTGGATTGGAGTTGTGTCTCTCTCGCCTGTATTCCTTGGTTGTCCACCGAACTGAGACCTCTGCCGCCAGCATTTTCAGATGGGAATTTTTTTAATAATTCCGCAACTAGGGCCTTCTGGTACTGACCCATTTTTGTAGACCTCTCTGCCTCGGGAACAAGAGATATAAAGTTCTCCTTGTAGCGTGGGGCTAAAAGTGTCACCAACCAGTAATGAATGTGACCCAAAATTTTGAGAACACGAGGGTCATGGGCAGGCAGCGTAACATTAACTCAGCCATGCGTGCCAGACTGGTAACAGGCAAGACTTCTGTGTCCTCACCAAGAGGACGACTGACCATGCTCTCCTCCTCCTCCTCCTCTCTGTCCTCTGGCAATCCACACTGAACAGAAGGTATGACAGTTGTGCAGATAGTAAACTAGGTCCTGTTCTTCCTCCTTCTCATTGTCCCCCAATCCACGTTTGGATGAGATGAGGCTGCGCTGTGTGTAATCACCCTGTATGGTGTCTTGCTCCATTTCATCGTGCTCCGCCTGCAATGCATCCTTTATTTTTATTTTTATTTTTATATAGCACTAACATATTCCGCAGCGCTTTACATACTTACATCCTCTTTGATTTTGAGCAGAGAGCGTTTCAGAAGACAGAGAAGCGGAATGGTGACACTAATTATGGCATCATCGCTGCTCACCATCTTGGTGGAGTCCTGAAAGTTTTGGAGGATGGTACATATGTCGGACATCCATGTCCACTCCTGGGGTCTTATGTGTGGAGTCTGAACCGAGTACCAATGGCCTTGTTGATGCTGGTAGTCAACAACTGCCCTCTTCTGCTCACAAATCATGACCAACATCTGCAGGATCGAATTCCAATGTCTGTGAGCCGGAAGCTCCAAATGCTGCTGAAACCCAGCAAGGGCAGCTAAAGTAGTTGGCGACTTTCTAAAATGGGCACACTGGTGGCGTACTTTGATGAGCAGATCTCAAAGCTCCGGGTAGGATTTAAGAAACGGCTGAATTACGAGGTTGAGCACATGGGCCAAGCATGGTACATGTGTGAGCTCACCTCAGAGCCGCCACCAGGTTCCAGCCATTGTTACACACGACCATGCCTGGCTGTAGGTGCAGCAGTGTAAGCCACAGATCTGCCTGCTCTTTCAGAGCTGTCCACAACTCTTCAGCATTCTGCGGTTTATTAGCTACTCATATTAGTTTCAGCACAGCCTGTTGCCGCTTGGCCGAGGCAGTGCTCCAGTGCTTCCAGCTTTTGACTGATGTGGAGGCTGAGGAGGATGATGTGCAGGAGCTGGAGGCTGTGGGGGCAACCCCGATTGAGTTTGTGCACGCAATCCTTGGCGTCGAGAGGATGAGTTCCATCCCAAGGTCCGACTGGGTCCCAGCTTCCACTATGTTAACCTAGTTTGCCGTCAGCGAGATTTACCGTCCGGGAGAAATAGTGGCAGCTGGGGACCGAGTAACAGGGAACAGCCGCCGCCATCAGGTTGCGGAATGCTTCCGTCTCTACTAGCCTAAAAGGCAACATTTCGAGCGCAAGCAGTCGCCAAATGTGCGCATTCAGTAGTGTGGCCTGTGGGGCGTTGGCTGCGTATTTGTACTTGCGTTCCAATGACTGGGGTATGGATAACTGAACGCTGCACTGGGACAAGGACGTGGACATGGTTGCTGATGGTGGTATTTCAGATTGTGGAACGACAGGTGCACGACAGGAGGCATCTTCACATGCACTATGGACATTGGATTGGCTTGCATGCACAACAGGGGAAGAAGCAGTGGTGTCACCCGCAAACACTGCTCCTGGACCCTGGGGTCCGGCCCACAAAGTTGGGTGCTTTGCTGCTATGTGCCTGATCATGTTCGTGGTGGTCAGGCTGACAGTTTTGCTACCCCTGCTGATGCTGGCAAGGCAGGTGGGGCAAATGGCCTTTTTGGAATTATCGTCAGAGCCCTTAAAAAACAGCCAGACTCAGGAAGACCTAACAGTTGTACTGGCAATTTCCATCGTGTTGATGTTACGGGGAACAGTTGCCCGCCTTCTGTCTGCGGCCACCACACTACTTCTTACCTCTTGGGGTTCTAGGCCTCCCTCCCCCTGTGTGCTGCTGTCCTCGGTCTGCATGTCCTCCTGTCAGGTTGGTCAGTTACTATATCATCCACCACGTCGTCTTCCATTTCCGAACCCTGGTCCTCCTCCTGACTTTATGGCAATTGTGTCTCATCATCGTTCACCTCTTGTGACACTTTCCCACCATCGCCTTTGTGTGACTGTGACGCCGTGGGCAAGCCAGGGGTCACAGGTCATAACACCACCACACCCTACACCCCAGTTAGGAACACCAAGGCTAACCTAAAATCCTTGTTGCCTTCCTCCAGGGGCTGATGTCCACACCAGGGGGGTGGGCCAGGCGGTTGGCTCCGCCCACCGAGGAGTTCACAGTCCTGGAGGCGGGAGAACCAGGCAGTTGAAGCCAGACTAGAGTCTGAGGAGGAGTGGAAGCTAGGGGAGTGAAGTAGAAGGAAGTAGTAGTGGAGCTAAGGAGAAAAGCTGAAGTGACAGAAAAAGCGAGAGTAGTAAAGCCTGAAGTTGTTCCGGGTGTGTGCCCCGGACAGTGACAGCAAGGTCAGCAGACGGCGGTGATAGTCCGCAGGGGTGACTGCTTGGAGGTTGCTGGAAGGACCGCGGATGGGTGGTGGCCCGGCGGTCTGGAGCGGTGTACGAAGAACAGTCAGCACCAGGGCAGGGGCCTTTCGGATCCCGGCAAGGCTAGGAGTCACCATAAATTGCCAAATCCGTCAGTGAAGGGGACGTCTGTCTCCTAACAACCAAGTCCCGATTGAAGGCAACAGTCCAACCATAACGGAGAGACACCGCCACCGCCAGGGCACCAGTTTCTCAGGGCCAGCGCCTGCGGGCAAAGTAGGGCTCCTCCGGCCCATATCCAAGCCGGGGAGCGGGTTACCGGTGGGAACCCATCGCAACCATCATCATCTTAGGTGCAGGGAAAAGGGACCGTCACCTACTGGGGAAAGCAAGTGCAGCCGTCCGTGGGAACCGTCTTTCCAGCCGTGTGCTTTACCGAGAACTGTGTCATCGTCTCAGGCTGAGTGAGTACCACAGTGCCGCAAGGCACAGAGCTGCCCCCGCGTCCCTGCACCCCACCAAGCCCTGCCTCACTCACCTCATCACTGGGCCCCGGGACAACCAACCCCCCTACCCACGGAGGGGAGGACTCACATCTAGCTGCTCCATACCACCACTCCCGGGATCCCCATACAGAGCAGCGGTGGTGTCAACAAATCACCACAACCGTGGGTGGCGTCACGGACAATAAACTATCCCAAAACACCAATTCCCCTTTCACTCACGGGCGAGGAACGCCGCTCGAGCCCCCGGGATCCGGCCCATCGCTCGAGCCACCGAGCAGCAGCAGCAGCGGGCCGCAGCAGCTGGACCCGAGCAGTAGGGAGGGCGCAGCGTCCCCTCCTCCGCCCGCAACATGACCGTGGCTGCTCAAATATTTGGGCATCGCTACATGCGATCTCCTTTTGCTCCCCTTCAAGTGGAGCGGGAGAGAGGCCCGAATCTATAAATGTTAAAGTAAACAGCTCTTAAGAGTGTGCAAGTGTGGGATCACTTTTGTCCGGTCACTTGGCATGGTGGTAGGAAGGAGAATCAGGGTGAGGAATATGCAGTCCAGACTCATGGCTACTGAGACTTGACCGTGTGGAAGACAGGGTGGTTATGGTGGTAGCAAACTGAGTGGAAGCATTAACCACTTCCAACCAACAACCTTTTGACACTGCTCTGGGTTTAATAGTGGTATGCTGCGGTCCCTTAGGAATTGGGGCAGGAAGGTCGGACAAGAAGATGTGGGTGTTTGTTGTAGCACAATTATAGCTTGCCCATGGCCTCAGCCTCTACATGCACCAGCACCATCATGTCCAGTTTCTCGTCCCTTGCTACGCGCCTTGCGCATTTTAAATGGAGGACAATATCTTCCACACTCAGTAGAAATGGCTGAATTTAGAGCAAAGGTATATGTGATCTGTGCAATGGACAAACCAGTTTTAAGTAGCTGTTTTTTTAGAGATGGATAATATGTGTAACAGGCTACAGCAGCCCCAGACATGACTGGAATGGTGCCTCCCGTGCTATATGCACCACACTCTGTTATATACCCTGCTTGCCTATATACACTGCCTGTATACTGCTGGATTAGTCCTGAAAAGGACTGATTGTTTAGATGGATTGTGTATCCTACTTGGCACCTACACTACCTAAGACACACACTAAATCTGTCCCTATACCAGCAGTACCTCTCTCTACACTAGCTGACTGTGGATCAGAGTGACGAGCACAGTGCCGTCAGGTCTTATATCGACGTGATGACGCTGTGCGGCCAGTCAATCACTGTAATGCTACAGCCAACATGGCTGTGGCATTACAGTGTGTGACAGCCAATCCCTGCATGTGAGCTGACTCTGTAAAGAGCGCCAACATGCAGAGAGAGGGAGCAGAGCATGTACCCGAGCATCTCGCCGGTACTCGGCACTCGCCGACTATCTCGAGTACTGAGAAGCTCGGGCAAGCACCAAGTATTGGCGAGCATGCTCGCTCTTCCCTAATCCTGACCCTTTTGGTTTATACCTCATGACTTAGATCCTGGCTTGTTTGACTTTTTTCTTGACTGAATTCTTGGGTATCTGACCCCAACTATTCCTTTAACTATGGTTTTACCTGTCAATTCTGTACCAGGTCCTGTCCCCCCATGCTAGTTTCACTACTCTTGTAAATTGATAGCATTGTAAAAGGATTAAGCAGTGTAGACTTGTATTTATCTGGGACCAGTTATATGGAGTGGCTAGTGCCATGTCTTTCCAAAATTGCCCTTTTGAGCTAACAGCTACATACAGAAATTACAAACTCCTAAAGCATTTTGAACAGAGAATGTTATAAGTAAAAACTCTGCATTCAAGAGTTCCTATAGGTGGGGGGACAGGTACACACAGGTAAACAGTTGTAGCGTCAGCTGGAGATGGTTGTATGTGCCAGAAGGATACAATATCTTTATTTACAAAAGGGAATTGCATATTGAGGATATTTTTCATGTTGAAGTGGACACTGGATGTAATAGTGGTTGCAGAACTAAATAAAGCATTTATTATTATTATTATTATTATTATTATTATAATTATTATTATTATTATTTCCCCTCTCCATTGTAGAGATATTAGTAATCAGAGCAATTGGCAAGAGTTAACTTTTTGTAACGTCCAAGTGGATCAGATATTCTACACTGGGGTTGTGAACTTCTGCTCCCGGTATGAGTTGCTATCTAATAACACCCACTTGGACGTACCTAAAATAAACTCAATAGGTGCCAAATATTACTAATATTTCCAAAGCAGAGAGCCGACATTTAAATAAAAAATGCTCTGCAGCTACTATTACATTGTGTTACCAGCTCAATATTAAAAACTTTGGGGAAGGTCCTTGCAAAGCCTAATTGTTAGTGTTCTATATCAACTTTATACACAACTTCAACGAAGGTCAAATATGAATATGTCTCCACATGTTAATAACAAAATCAATAATAAATAAAATTAAACATCTACTTGATATACAGCTTAAGTAATCAAATGAAGGTCACAAGAAAACAAAACAGTTTGTGTTGACTAGGCTGTGACATTTGTTTGGAAATGTAATGGTGGTTGATTTGGGTTAAGGGTACAGTATGTGCAAATGTTAATTATTTGCAGCAAAGATTTCTACACCAAAAAATACATCCTTGGCAAGAAAAACGCTGTGTAAACTATGCATGTTTTTTATGCAACTTTTATGGTTTTTTTGCATGCGTTTTTGAGACTTTTTTTGCCTAATCATTTGTGAAAAATGTTGGGAAAAAAGGTTAAAAAAGGTGAAATGCTACAGGTTCAAAACTGCTTCATGTCTGCAAGGAAAACATAAGCAGCATGAGCACGAGACCAGAAATTTACCGTATTTTTTGTTTTATAAGACGCATTGGATTATAAGATGCACCCCTAATTTAGAGTAAAAAAAGGTAAAAAAAAAGGGGACCGTCTTCTAATCCGGTGGTGTCTGTTTACCAGGGAGGTGGTAGCGGTGGTGGAGTGGGGGTCACAAGAGGCAGAGGTGGTAGTGGAGCAAAGCAATGCTGCAGGTGTCCCAGATGCTTGACGGCCCTGTTCTGGGAGAGAAAACATCCAGGAATGTTGCTTACCTGGGGTAAGAATGGTGGATAATAGTGACAGAAGGCTGGAGTGATGCTGTGGGCTGTGCGCTGCTCTGTGCTGTGAGCGCTGTGGGCTGGGCACTGCTCTGTGCTGTAGGTGGTGAGGCGGGGAACATCCTGAAGACGTCAGCTATGTGGGCTTTAAAGAAATGGCGCTCAGAGTCGATGCGTGCACAGACTGAATTATCGACTCACTGACAACCAAGATCTCATCTGCTCACACATCACCTTCGGGCTCCATTTTCCTTAAGTCCGCAGCTGGGACATCAGTGGGCTGAAGGCGGCGTGTGCGCAGATGAGATCTTGAGCCAAGAGCTCCATCTGCACACATGTCCACTTCCGGGCGCCATTATTTGAAGACTGCACCGGCAACGTCTTCACAGGATGTCCCCTGCCTTACCGTCTGCAGCATTCTGCCCGCACCAGTGCAGAGCAATGCACAGCCCTGAGCAGCACACAGCCCGCAGCATCGCTCCTGCCACCTGTCACCATTCTCCATCATTCTTACACCCCAGGTAAGCTACATTTCTGGATGTTTTCTCCTCCTCACAACGCTGCAGCGCCCGCAGCATTGCCCCTGCCTCTTGTCACCATTCTCCACCACTGCCCATTAAGCTATATTCGGATTCTAAGACGCACCCCTCATTTTCCTCCCAAATTTTTGGGAGGAAAAGTGCGTCTTATAATCAGAAAAATAATAATTAGTTTTGCTGGTATTGTAATGTACAGTGTTTTGGTGCAGAGGTTTTGGTGAAGATATTTCTGGTGCAAATATATAATGTGCACATACCCTTAAAACAAAAAAATTGCATTTTCTTTTATACTATCCAATTTATCAACATTTTTATTATCATTTTTATAAGGGGTACTCTCTAAAATTATCAAAAAAAATTTAAGGGAACATTGCAATTTTTTTCTATATTTCTTAAGTTTCTCAAATCCAATCCTCAAACCTCCACAATAAGTCATGATTTGAGGATATCCTATAAAGAGAACAAGTGGCATTTTCTGATGTCTCACTAATAATAACAATTGTTATTATTAGTATTTTTATTATTTTATTTATATAGTGCTTCAGCACTTTACAATTCAGAGGGAACTTGTACAGAAAAGAAGAGACACTACAGTGTAACAAAATTAAACAGATACCAAAAGGAGTGAGGGCCCTGCTTGCAAGGAAATGGAGGAGACACCAATGGTAAATGGTAAAAAGTGCTAGACGTCAATATAATAAAATGGGGTGTTAAAATAATGCTGCATGAACCAGCTACCAGCCAGAGGTACAGATATAGAGGGCTATTAAGTGCATGGAGGGTTTATAAATACATGATACAAGGGAGCAGAGTCAGGACATGAGAAGGAGGGGATTGGGACCAATGATGACTGTAAATTTTTCAGATGTTGCTGGGCATTAATGCACATATATCCCTATAAATGTGGTAAAAGGGAGCGCCATGAGTGGGGTGACAGTTCTTGACAGAGAATGTAAGACGTTTGGGGTAAGACAGTGGGAGAAGGGACTTTGTAAAATCATGCATTGGCAAGAGTTAAAAAGTTGTGAAAAGCCAAGAAGAGAGGTTGTAGACAAAAGATGAGCTGCAGATGTGTACAAGGGATTATCAGTAGGGATGTACAAGACCCTTATGATGAGAGTGGGAATGTCATACCCTAGAAAGTGTGGAAGCCAGGTGGCAAAGGGATCGAGGTATGACGTGTCTTTACCTCACTATGATGTCATTGATATATCATCATTTTGTTGTTGGAAATTGTACTGCATTTTGTCAATCTTTTATATGATATTGATTTTTTGTTTCTGTTATCATGTTCTGATAAAGTCCAGTCTGACGAAGGCCTACAGCCAAAACGTCGACTTATTTGGACGAATCATACTACATATTTTACAGCACAATTTGATCAATAAAAAGAAATTTGCATATGAACAGTCGCATGATTTTACTTTTTGTTGGGAGTAATAGTGTGCCGGGGTATTCTCTACATTTGTCTGATTTTTTCCCCTGAGCACCTATATATCGGTGATGCAGAGCTTCTCTCCAATTGCAAAGGGATCGAGGAACTGTCGGGGGGAGGGTGGAGGGCAATACACAACCACTTGCATAGACAAGGGCTTGTAAAGTCTGCAAGTGGGGACCTCAAAAGAAATGAAGATAAGTGATGGTACTGGAGGGATAAAGTGAAAAGCACATTTTGTTGAAAAGAGCAGATCAACACCTCCACCTGATCTGTTATTAGGTCTGGCAGTATGTGAGAATTGTAAGCCATTATATGAGAGAACAGCAGCAGCGGTGGCGTCCAACTGCTGAATCCATGTCTTATTAAGAGCTAGTAGGCTAAGGAAATAGGCTAAAGACATTTGAAAGGAAGAAGTCGTGGATGTCGGAGAGTTTTTTACTTGCTGACAGTGGGTTCTAGAAGGCACAGCTGAAGGAGACAGAAGGCATGCAAGGAATATTGATGAGATCTGTGCAGGGTTTTTGCATACAGCAGAGAAGGAGTTAAACTTACCATTACAAAATAGGCCTGGGTTAGGGGAGATATCTCCTGTGACTAGGAGAAGGAAAATAGAGAGAGTGAGCAGATCAGCAAGTGATTTGTGAGAGTGTCTCTTGTGTTGTATGATGGGAGTAAATGAATCTGTGTAGTTTAAAATTGTGAAAAGATCATGAGAGCCGTACATAGAAGAGGGGAGGAGAGAGGGACTGATATAGATGGAGTGCACAGAGTGTGTGAAAGAGCAGTGGATACGAGAGATTGCTAGCATATACATGATACAAATACATAAAGTGTATACATTTTTCTTAAAATTTGAGATATGCTAAGTTTAAGCTAAAATGTGTTGTATAAATTGTAGAACATTTGGACGTCTCACATAGAGCGGTGATGATGGTGATAATTGGGGTTTAGGGTGTTTAGCCACACTTAATCTCAAATTTATGTTTTTTAATTGGTATATTTACACTTCTGCCTGTGAACAAGTTTGTTTGATTGTCTTGAATGACTTACCTGTCTCCTGACCTGTATAACTACCATGTTTAACTGTCTGGCACTTATAAAAATATAGCACTTCGATAATATTTGCTTTCCCCTTAATTATGTCTAAAGATATAGGAAGGTTAGTGCTTACATTTAGGTCTAATAAAGGAGGAGGCCATAAGATGCACACACAAACAAAGTTTGGATAAATTCCATCACCTATGCAATACTAAAGAAATCCTGAAAACATGAACACTTGGGGGGCTTTGAGGACTGGGGTTGAGGAACCCTGCTTTAGACTATAGTTTCCTAACATAGCTGAAGAAAGCATACCAGTCCAAGGTCCAGTTGGTACATAGCCCAGGCACAATGAGCGTCAAGCCGTGATCATTTGATATTGACAAAAATTAACCAAATTATATAACTGACAAATTGAATCATCATAAATTAGTTTATAACCAAGATTATAAAAGGAAGACTTCAAATGAGATCGTACTTGGTCTCAGAGTTGCACTGGTTTGACCTGCCTTATAGATATTGTGTAAAATTATGTAACTGGGATCTTTTCTTTGTTATTTTATGCTGAGTACAAGGCAGAAATCTAAATCTACCAATTACCAAACAAATTTGAGATTAATTGTGGCTAAACTCCCTAACCCCCTATTATCACCATCATCTCCCTATGTGAGTAGTCCAAATGTTCTACAATTTACACAACACATTTTAGCTTAACATGAGCTTATGTCAAATTGTAAGATGCATGTGAAATAAGCTTAAGTAATCTCTGGTCGAGGAACAGAAGAATGACCTCATATTGCTGGGGATCCATGACTCACCTTCATTATACAGATGTAAAGCACATATACATCATACAGTTACAAGATACAAAATAGCAATAAAATGAGGAATGTACCAAAGCATAGCCATATTATCTAAGCTAGGTGCATACTTGTGTTGGAGCCACAGTTATGAATTGCCACAGCAGCAATAGCCAGAGAATAGACTAGTCTAGTGTTGCCTCTTCCCAGCGCTGCTAGAGATAATTGATTGGTCTCTCTAATTTTAGGATAGTCCTGTTAATCACCTGCAACAGTGTTAGGCCTGTTTCACACGTCAGTGATTCTGGTACGTATATGAGACTGTTTTTATACGTACCAGAATCACGGACATACGCAGACCCATTAAAATCAATGGGTCTGTGCACACATCAGTGATTTTTCACCGACCGTGTCTGCGTACAGTGTACACCGTGTCCGTTATTTTCGTACGGAGACATGTCCATTTTTTTCTGGCATCACTGATGTCCCACGGACCACACTATGGTGTGATCCATGAAACATGTACCAGAAAAACATGTACATTGAAAAAAAATAGCTTTTTAAACACACCCGTCTCCATTCAGCCGCTGCTGCCCCTGCTTCCAAGCCGGCTAATTATTCTCATGCATATGCATTTATGCACTGCACAGCCGACCCGGAAGTAGCTTCACCAGTGAGAGACACAGCGGTCGGAGACAGCATCCGGGAAACTTCAAGCAACACAGACAGCAGGAGCGGGGACAGGTGAGTTTATCTCCACGGATCACGGATAGCACATGGAGAACACACGTGTGCTATGAATCATGGCACACAGAGGGACATATGCATTTTTAACACATCAGTGAAAAATGTCTGTGTTTTTCACTGACGTGTGAAACAGGCCTTAGGAGAAGCTGGCCAGGGGTGGCACCAGGAAAGCAGAGGTTTTTTGTTTTGCTGTGGGGAGTGCATTGTTGTGACAGATACCTTTAGCATGAATATTTAGGACTGTCATGTCAGCTGGGATAAGAGTAATTTTAAACAGGGAATGCTTTTCAGAAATGATACTTGTGTTGGAGTAAGTATGATGTATAGGGGAAAACTACAAAAAGAGTATTTGGAGAGAATGCTGCAGACCAATTACTGGGCTACTCTCAGACTTCAAAATTATCTCATAGCCATTGGATATTGTATCACTTTCTCACCACTGGGGATTCTACAGTCATGGTCCCTGACGATTTTGAGAACCAAAGTTGTAAGAAGCCCTGACTGAAAGGAAATCATAGTCGATCATGCGCACTATCGCTTTATTCAATCTTAATAGGAATGTCATAGATTGCCAAGCTCAGCGTTCGGCTGGTCTTAGAAACACCCATTAGAATGAATAGCCCAGTAGTGCACATGATCAACCACCGCTACGTTCAGCCAGGACTCCTCAGAACTTTTCTTGGGATTGCTATGAGTCATAAGGGTGCTTTACACACTGCGACATCGCTAATGATATATCGTCGATGTCACGGTGTTTGTGACGCACATCCGGTGTCGCTAGCGACATCGCAGTATGTGACAGCTAGGAGCGACGATCAATGATCGCAAAAACGGCAAAAATCGTTGATCGTTGACACGTCGCTCCTAATCATAATATCATTGGTGTTTCATTCCGCAGGTTGTTCGTCGTTGCTGTGGCACCACACATCGCTGTGTGTGACACTGCAGGAATGACGAACATCTGCTTACCTGCGTCCACCGGCAATGAGGAAGGAAGGAGGTGGGCGGCATGTTCCGGCCGCTCATCTCCTCCTTTCCTCTTCTATTGGACGGCCATTTAGTTACACCGCTGTGACGTCGCTGTGACACCGAACGCACCTTCCCCTTGAAGGAGGGATTGTTCGGCGGCCACAGCGACGACGTTGAACAGGTATGTGTGTGTGATACTGCCGTAGCGATATTGTTTGCTACGGCAGCGATCACCACATGTCGCATGATTGACGGGGGCAGGTGCCATTGCTTGCGACATCGCTAGCAATCGCTAGCGGTGTTGCAGCGTGTAAAGCACCCTATAGTGGTCAGCTCTCCAGTGATCAGAATAATATCCCATCGATAGGTGATAACTTGAGAACACCAATTTAAAGAATTTAAAGTAATGATCTTGCTAACGCTGTCATTGACTACACTTTATGATGTGTGTTTGTTATGTAAGCACTTTTGGTGTAAAGAGAAGATGAGGGACATTACTGAGTGACTAATTATTTGGAAAAGTGAATATTTTGTGGATTGTTCCTTATCTTGTTAATTATGTTCTTTATTCCTGATTTTATATTTCTTGCATAACCAGCTCATACTGTTTGCCCTTGATTATAGCTAAGCATACAAATGTAGATAAGCATACGATAATGGAATGCTTATGTTTGTCATTTACATTATATAGATACTGATACAGGATTCCAGTTCTGAAAAATATATCTTACACTGAGGCTGAATGTGGGTAAACCAACATTATCAAAGTAAATTCACTTAAAGGGAAACCGACCTCTGATACAGGCTGACCAGTCCACAGGCAGCATGTAACAGACACTGGCTGTATGATCTAGGCCAGGTATGTTTGAAATGATGCAGAGTTTCAGAGAAAGACATATTTTTAAAGCCGTCGGGGACTGAGCAACATAGGGGATTAGTCAGACAGGCTCGTCCCCGGCAGGCCCTCCCTGCTTGCTGCTGTGGAGTGACCGGTGTCTCCTTGCATGTGTAGCACCCAGGGGGCAGGGGTCATCAGGCACGGGGAATCCTGTACCTGCTTTATGCATCACTGGGCTAGTGTGATGATCTCGGATGTTGCGGTGGCCTGCCCAGCTTCATGCCCTGAGGTTTACACCAATAAGGAGGGGAGATGATGGGGGATAGTAGTAGGATGAATGTCGTGGCGCCACCTTTGGTATATGGTCAGGGATTAGCCGCCGCTGCTGTCGCTGTCCTACGAGGCAGATGGTAGTAGCAGCCAGAGATGGCATTGCTCTCCACAGGTGGAGCGAGCCCGGGAGTAGTGATGGCATTTGGCGCCGAGGCACAGGGTGGCGGTGGAGGTAATAAGAATCCGAGTCAGTGGCTGCAGTTCCAGGTGTCTTTACTCACTCTTTGTGCCGCTCGCCCGGATAGTACTGGTCATCCGCTGTGATGGGCTCCGTCGACCCTGGATATGTTAGGAGAAGTCACCGTTGTTTGAAAGAAGAAGAAAGTCCCTTTTTAAGAGCTGCCCTTCCTGCCATCAGGAACCTGGCTGAGCGCTCCGCTCCAAGCTGCAGGCCCCATCCAGAGGAGAGAAAAAAGTGATGAAGGTGTCATGTCCCAGAACTGGTGTCCTGGGTAGACTGACTAGTGATTGTGTGAGTTTGCTCCTATTTCTACCCCAAGTGGAACCCGCCCACCAGATGGTTATCCTAGTTACCAGGACATTCCCATGCTTCGTGATGGCGAACCCCCTGCCTACCCTAGTCCAGCTTCCCAGTAAGAAGGCTCCTGAGCTTTATGTAAAGTGTGAATGTGGAACACCAGTGATTAACCCCCTCACTACCCAAGGCGAATATCGCACCTAAAATAAGGTGCAATACTCTGTGGCAACTGAATACTCAGGGGCGCCACACATGTATATGTAAGAGGGTCCTGGACTCTGTAGGCCCTCTCCTGAAAACGTTAATTGTCGCCACAAGACAGTGATGTATATAGTGTTTGATCTGAATAATGTGTTAATGCTTATTTTATGAATGTGGGCATTTGGTGGCCAGTTTTAGATGCTGCTCCTCAGCAAGGTATTGGAGGTTGCCTAGCGACAGGAGCAGTGAGACAGTCAATAGTTAAGACTAACGGGAGGAGTTAGATGTAATATAGTCATGCATAGACAATAGACAGGAGAGTTAAGGCTGCTTTACACACTGCAATTAGTCATGCGATCGCATTTGTGATCGCACCCACCCCCATCGTTTGTGCGGCACAAGCAATTTCTTGCCCGTATCGCACAAAGTCGTAACCCCCGTCACATGTACTTACCTTCCAAACGACCTCGCTGTGGGCGGCGAACATCCTCTTCCCGAAGGGGGAGGGACGTTCGTCGTCACTGCGATGTCACACAGCAGCCGGCCAATAGAAGCAGAGGGTTGGAGATGAGCGGGACGTAAACATCCCGCCCACCTCCTTCCTTCCGCATTGCCAGCGGGACACAGGTAAGCTGTGTTCATCGTTCCTGGGGTGTCACACGGAGCAATGTGTGCTGCCTCGGGAACAATGAACAACCGGACGTTTGATTTTTTGAAAATGAGTGACGTGTCAACGATGAACGAGAAGGTGAGTATTTCTGCTCGTTCACCGTCGCACGTAGCTGTCACACGCTATAATATCACTAACAATGCTGGATGTGCGTCACTTACAACGTGACCCCGCTGACATCTCATTAGATATATCGTAGCGTGTAAAGCCCGCTTTAGAGTTAAGTTGAGAAACATTGTGTGCAAGCCTGTTTAACACCGGAGGCCCAGAGATGGTTGTGGCAAGGCCTAAAACCAGTATTAGTGACTCAGGCAGAGGAAGGAACAGCAGAGTACCCTGATCCCAGTGTAATGAGTACCAGACCTCAGCTTGGGCAATTCAGGTCACGACTAATTCCAGTGGTAATAATCCTATAACTGAGAACTGGTATAGACTTGGGTGGACAGGTCATCAAGGAGAAAACTAGTAGACAAGCTTTGTCCAACTGAGGTCAGAAACCGCTAGCTGGAGCGGGAAAACAAGGGTTGAAGGCGACTCTGGCCTTGTGGGACTCCATGACTTACTGAGCGGAACCATGGTGTCAGATAGTGAGGGAGCGTACAGTGGAACAGCAGTAGTAGTACAAGAATCGTGGAGTACTCTGCAGTAGAAATGTGCGCTTAAGTCAAATGTTACATACCTACAATGTTCAACTATTGTCCACATAGTAATTATGTGAAAGAAATACTGTGCTTAACTATTAGTAAAAAACTGTTGAATGAGAACAATGCATCTGTGTCCCTTAATCCCCGGATGGAAATTTCTGGTTGGAGCAAGGGCCTAAAGAGATGCATGGCTTGCATGCACAAAGTCCACACACCCCACCAGAAACCCCACCAGTAATAATCCCTTTAGCCTTGCTCTATGGAAGAGACAAGGCGAGAGCCAAGAAAAGAGAGTGGCTGAGCCATAGGAGAGGGAGCCTCTTGACTACAACTACGCTGGGGTTAAGCCCGTGCCCCCGGCCTCCCCTCTTCACATTTATAGGGAGAGTCCTTTTCTCAACGGGTGCGACGATGGAGTATCCACATTGGAGTCTAGTTGGAAACTCAGGGCTCCTACAGCCTCTCCCACACACTCCCACGGAACGACATGTCTCTCCCTATTTATACACAGGGAGATATCGTTTTAAAGCATCATACAGCCAGTGTCAGATAATTTCTGCCCAGGTAGCACGTATCAGCTGTCAGGTCCTATTTAAACACATTTTGTTTTAATCTTTTTAACTTAACCAACCAAAGATCACAGCTATACTGTCAAGGAATAGGAAATGACCTCACTCATTCCTGAATACTTGGAGAGAGTTTTGAATACTGGTTGCACAATATCGGCCTTTACACTCACCATGTTTAATTATTACATTATATAACTAGTAGATGAATCATCTCTTCTTCCGCCTGTATATAAAGCTGAAAGCTGGTATGAACTGTCTTAGTCACTCCTCTCTCCTAGAATCAGGTCAGTAGAGCAAATATTTTTTAACAGGATAAGTCTCTTGGATATAATACAATGTAACTATGATAAAGTCAACCTTATAATAGTTTGTAGTAGTAGTTCAATATCTTCTATATGTGTTTGTTCTATTATATGTTAGGATCATTAAAAGGGATTATCTATTATTTCATAAAGCTTGTCACATGAAAATGACATGATGGTAATATGTCTGAGATTGTGATTGGTGGGTTCCAGGTACTGAACCCTCCCAATGTTGGATTAGACCAAGCCAAAGAAGCAATCGGGTATCCTTACCTATTGATCGGCTCGGCTTATCTCTGGTTGGACAGTCACGAGTTTCCCCATTGGAGCTTATTTGACACATTGGGGTTTTTTTGCCTTCCTCTGGATCAACATTTTAGGCTACGGGTTGAACTAGATGGACTTAGAGTCTCCCTTCAACCTTAAAACTATGAAACTATGAAAACACTATGAAACGAGTCAAGTATGGGTTTAAACATAAGACTTGATTAATAATTTTTATTCTTTTTACTTTTTTGTCTTGACAGTTTTTGTGCTCAATTCTTCAAAATGGTGTGGGTGGTTCGCTAATTTTGCGTAAAGTGAAAAGTCATCTTTACGTATGTCTTTTAAGGGGTTTTATCCATGAACAAACTTAATTTTAGAGTTCATTTTGACCAATAGATCTTGAAATAATAATAATAATTTCCACAATTGGATGTTATATAAAAAAAATGTTCCAGCGATAAGATAATCTTATATATGTGCTCCTGCTATGTACATGGTAGTGGTTGTGTCTGACCCTACAGGGATATGGTCTGATCATACCACAACTCCTGGGCAGGGGAGGACACAAATGAGAGTATACAGACATTACAGCAGAGGATCATAGATGATTCTTTTTGTGAGGTAAAACATTTCCTTGCCTGTTTTAAAAAAGTTTTACTTCAAAGAAAGAAATTTGTGATCACGTGCTGTGCTGTCTGTATACTTTTTTACTTTCTTCCTGGCCCAGGACATGTGGTATGATCAGTCCATGTCCCTGTACAGTCAGACACATCCATTACACAGTACATAGTAGGGGCACATGTAGAAGATTATCTCAGCAGAGGAACATTTTTAAAATTAACTTTCTTTATGGTAAAAGCCCTTTAAGCTTTTGTACTACATTTTCATGAAAAAGCCATATTTTTCTTACCAAAAGTTGAACAAAACCTTCTGGCATACTGTAGAACATTTACACAATGTATCAGGCTAAAAAGTGTAAACCAAGCCAACAATATCAAACTAAAAAAAACAAACACCTAAAACAGTGACTTTAACCCTTCCACGATATATGATGTATATTTACGTCATATGTCATGTCCCTGACTTTGATGTGGGCTCACTTGCCGAGCCTGCATTTTTCCGTGCACAAGACAGCTGATTTAATTAGGAAACATGTACCTCTAATGAAGATCCACCAGCAGCTGTTAACCAGTTAAATCCCACTGTCAATCTCTGACGACGGGATTTAACTTGCGACACATCATTCCATGCTACCATCGGTGGGGTACCCGTGGGTTGTCATGACCGTCAAGAGTCAACTGATGACCCCTGTGTCTGTCATTGCAATCCTCCTGTGAACGCCAGCTACAAGACGGCATTCATAGGAGATCATAATTTCTGCAAAAGTGATGTACTACTCTGTGCAGCACAAGCGGTCGGATGATCGCAGCTAAAAGTCCCCTAAAAAAACTAGTAAAAACAGTAAAAAGTTTTTAAAAAGTTTTAAAAAATTTGAAAAAAAAAATACAACAGTTCAAATCACCCCCCTTTTGCAACACTGAAAATAAAACAATGAAAACTAAATGAAAACAAATACATATATTTGGTATTGTTGCATCTAGAGATGTCCAACCTATCAAAATACAAAATAAAAGGATTTAAATTGGTAAATGGTGTAACAAAAAAAAATCAAAACTACAGAATTGCATTATTTCACTGACACATAATAAGAAGTGATTAAAAAATATCAGTAAAAAAGTTAGCTCAGGGTGCAAAAAAAAAAGCAATTGCTCAGCCCCAGATTCTGAAAAATAAAAACGTTATGGTCACCCCCTTCATCATTTTCAGTAACACATCATTCTTATATATCATTTTCCGTAGTACATCATTCTTATATATCATTTTCAGTAGTCCTCCCCCCTCCCCCCTTCATATTTAACTCCATTGTTCTCAGAAAATGGTGCCAAGATCTATTTTTTATTTGCACAAATGAAAAGAGGGATATGGGGCAAATGAAAAACAGTTGAGAAATACACAAAACTGGACCAAAAAAGGTGTAAACGCAATAATAATTTTTTTTAGGTCTCTGGATTTATATAAAAAACTGACAAATGTGAAATGAATTGTGCCCTATAATTATTGAGACACTTAAAGGAATAGATCATCAATGTCACATCAGTGGGTGTTCGACACCCGACATCTTCAGCAGTTATTGGCACCACATGTGGTTGGAGGTAGACGATGGGGAGAGCTGAACGTCACAAAGTTTAGCAGAGAATGCTAGGTACTGTAGTTAGAGGGAACCTGTCATCACATTTGTTGCCTATAAGCTGCGGCCACCACGAGTGGGCTCTTATATACAGCATTCTAACATGCTGTATATAAGAGCCTAGACTGCTGTGTAGAACATAAAAAACACTTTATAATATTGACCTAGAAAGTCGCTCCAGTGCAGACTGGTCGAATGGGTGTCTCCGTTCTCTAGGACCAGTGCCTCCTCTTTCGGCCATCATAGTCCTCCTACTTCTGAAGCCTGGGTGCATGACGCGTCCAAGTCATGCACACAGGCCGATATTGAGGTCCTGCGCAGGCACACTACAAAACTTTGATCTGCAGGGTAGATCAAAGTGCACCTGCGCAGAACCTCAGTACCGGCGAGTGTGTATGACGTAAGACATGTCATGCACGCCGCCTTCAGAAGAAGGAGAACAGAGATGGCCGAAAGAGGAGGCGCCGGTCC
Source organism: Anomaloglossus baeobatrachus (assembly GCF_048569485.1). Classification (NCBI taxonomy): domain Eukaryota; kingdom Metazoa; phylum Chordata; class Amphibia; order Anura; family Aromobatidae; genus Anomaloglossus; species Anomaloglossus baeobatrachus. The sequence goes on from NC_134358.1 coordinate 486,445,303, forward strand.
CGGAGAATGGCGCCACCCATTTTACCAGTGTGCACCGGAGCGAGCCCCTAGGTGAGTATTATAAAGTGATTTTTATGTTCTACACAGCGGCCTGGGCTCTTATGTACAGCATGTTAGAATGTTGTATATAAGAGTCCACTGGTGGTGGTGATCGCAGCTTAAATCTGGTGACAGGTTCCTTTAAGTTCATATTATCAAGAGGATATGTCATCTATATTAGATGCTGCAAAAACCTCTTGAAATGGAATCTGTCAGCAGGAATTCACATCCCAAACTGTTTATATGTGCATGTAGTTTTTAAAGTCAAGTCCAACAATACCTTTACCGAGACAGTCCGTTCCTACATTAATGAGAAATCAGCGTTTTAATTGATATGTAAATGAGGCTCTAGGTGTGATGCCTCCGTTCAGTCCAGCTCTTTTTATTAAAGTCACACAGCATAAAGGCTGTCAGTGAAGCAGGAAGAGGAGGCACTAAGTGAGGAACAGAGCTGGAGTGACTGAGGCTTCAGATAACAATAGTTCTTCAGAATCATCTGCATATCAATTCAAATGCTGGATTTCTCAGTAATGAAGCAACAAACTGGACATGTAAAGGTATTACTGGACTTCATGCACATATAAATAGTTTTGATAGGGGAGGGAAATCCTGCTGATAGATTCCATTTACTGTAAGTTTAAAAATACATTTCATAATGCTTACAACACAATAAAATGTATCATGATTATCTGAATTTTCATCACTGTATAACCATTTGTAGGATAACCGATTTGCGTTTACTTGACAGATATTTTATTTGTATCCCAGAATAACGGTCTTCAGGTTGTCCTGCTTGTATATTACTTCCATACACTACACTCACAAGACAAATTCTAGAATTTAGAAAAATAGTCTCATATGAGTGTTACATAGCTACATTTACATTTTAATGACTATAATACGAAAGTATTCAGTACTGGTAACTTAGAACCATAATTTCACATGATATCACATTACTGATCTTTTAGCTATGACCATGTGCAATCTAATGTGACTAATTCTAGATACTTCAATCTTCTTTATTCTACGTAGTGGTTTTCTTGGTTGTTTCGCTTAAGTGAAATCATGGCCGATGTTAAAGATTCTGACTCAGGGGTGAATAATAATAATCCGAACACAGAAGTATTACTGGAAGAAGCAAAAGACACCAGCAGGTACAGTACAAAGAATTACAAAGATTAGATTGCTATTAATTTCTTGCACCTTTCACTGGCTTAAAAATAATCTGTCACCAGAAGTTCACCCTCAAAACTATTTATACTTAGCGCTTTCAAAGAAAATCCAGCAATACCTTTACATGGCCAGTCCGTTCCTCCATTAATGAGAAATTGGCATTTAAACTGATATACAAATGAGGCTGTAGATCTGTAGCCTCTGTCACTCCATCAATCAAACAGGAGGAGTCATCCTGGGTGGGTGTCATGTCCTCACCAGAGTCTGCTCCTGCATATTCAGTTATGCAGCCAGAGCCGACCCAGAAGTAACTGCAGCAGTGAGAATCACTGCGGCCAGATGCAGCAGAGCCGGAGATTCAGCACCCCGGACAGCAGGAACGGGGGCAGGTGAGTTTATCCCCATGTGCAATCATGCAGTATGGATCACGAATCACGGATTGCACATGGACAACCCACGTGTGCCGTGAATCATAGCACACGGAGGGACATAGGTATTTTTAACACGGCAGTGAAAAAAGTCGGTGTTTTTCACTGACGTGTGAAAGAGGCCTTAAGGGTACTTTACACACAACGATATCGCTAACGATATATCGTCGTGGTCACGGTGTTTGTGACTCACATCCGGCGCCGTTAGCGATATCGTTGTGCGTGACTAAAAGGAGTGACGATCAATGATCGCAAAAACGTCAAAAATCGTTGATCGTTGACACGTCGCTCCTTTTTATCATATTATTGGTGGTGCATGCCGCTGGTTGTTCGTCGTTCCTGCGGCATTACATATCGCTATGTGTGACACCGCAGGAACGACGAACATCTCCTTACCTACGTCCACCAGCAATGAGGAAGGAAGGAGGTGGGCGACATGTTCCGGCCGCTCATCTCTGTCCCTCCTCTGCTACTGGGCGGCCGCTTAGTGACGTTGCTGTGACGCCGAACTAACCTCCCCCTTAAAGGAGAGATCGTTCGGTGTCTCCAGCGACGTCGCTAAGCAGGTATGTGCGTGTGACGCTGCCGTAGCGATATTTTTCGCTATGGCAGCGATCACCGCGATGACAAAACAGCAATGTGGACGGGTGATATCGCGCACGACATCACTTGCTATCGCTAGTGATGTCACAGCGTGTAAAGCACCCTTTACATAATGTTGTGAACAATATTTGAGAGATAAAAGACTTCTGTGTACATATAAAAAGTCTTAGGGGTACTTTACACGTTGCGACATCGTTACCAATATATCATCGGGGTCACGTCGTTAGTGATGCACATTCGGTGTCGGTAACGACATCGCAACGTGTAAATCCTAGGTGCGACGATGAACGAGCACAGAAGCGTCAAAAATCGCTGATCCGTGTCACGTCGTTCATTTCCATAATGTTGTTACTGGCAGCGGTACGATGTTGTTTGTCGTTCCTGCAGCAGCACACATCGCTGTGTGTGAAGTCGCAGGAACGACAAACATCTCCTTACCTGCGTCCACCGGCTATGCGGAAGGAAGGAGGTGGGCGGGATGTTATGTCCCGATCATCTCCGCCCCTCCGCTTCCATTGGCCGCCCGCTTAGTGACGTCGCGGTGACGTCACGGTGACACCAAACGCACCTCCCCCTTGAGGAAGGGATTGTTCGGCAGTCACGGCGACATCACCGACAAGGTATGTGCATGTGAAGCTGCCGTAGCGATAATCTTCGCTACGGCAGATATCACCAGATATCGCATGTGCGACGGGGTGGGTGCTATCACGCTCGACATTGCTAGCAATTGCTAGCGATGTCGCAACGTGTAAAGTACCCCTTAGATCTTTGAGTTCAGATCATGGAAAATGGGAGCAAAACTAAAGTGTTGGGTTTATATTTTTGTTCAGTGTAAAACCACAAATAGTAATTTAAGGGTTGAAAAGTGGAAAGTAACAACGCCCCACTAGTGAAGAACAAGTGTGCTCTCCACTGCTCGTTACTGAATTAAGCATTGGGGCGTTTGGGTGCGACTCAAGTATAAAGGAAGTCAATGGTAAATTCGAGCATTTTTAAACTCCAATGCTCGATCTAATAACGAGCAGTGGCGACCATGCTCGCTCATCACTACTCCTCACTTATTTGCTATTTGTTTATTTAACCTGAAGACTATATAATACGTTTTTTAAGATAAAAAGATAAATTGAACATTTTACAGTAAATATAAAAATATAAAAAAGTACATTTTTGTTACATTATTCATTAGTAAATATATGTAAAATGCAGTACACATAATATTATAAAGAGCTAATAACTATATAAATAGGCTTTGGGCAACTATCTATGTGATTGAATAACAGATCCTGTAATGTTTTCTTTCTAGTGATGATGGAGAAAAAAAAACAAAAGAAAAACCAAAGATGGTTGGGTCACTTGAAATTGTAAGTCAATTCACAAAGCTCATTTTTAAGGTTGCTGTTTTCAGAAATATATTAATAGAATCATTTATAAGGAGGAATTACACAAATATTAGTTTTAATAAAAGAATAATAATATCTTGGAAACCATTAATTTAAACACTAACTGACCGCCATCATTATGAGCACAGTCCTATAGGCTCTTTTTAATGAGAACACTCACTAGACTCCTATATCCAATAAAAAACAGAATTTAAATGAGTGAAGTCTATGGTTAATCTTCAACATGAAATTATATTTTAGACCATTTGTCTGTTTAGCACATATTGCTCTTATAGGGGCTAGTGATGGGCAGACTCACAGATACCCGGGATTGGCGAGTCCAACCAGGTTAAAAAAAAACACAACATTTTGGGCCCGGATTAGCCCCATACACTTGGATTGCATAAACCTGCAAATCCCAATATGTACAGTACTTAAAGAAGCACGATCACTAAGTTTATTAAATGTGTATACAGTCATATGAAAAAGTTTGAGCACCCCTATTAATGTTAACCTTTTTTCTTTATAACAATTTGGGTTTTTGCAACAGCTATTTCAGTTTCATATGTCTAATAACTGATGGACTGAGTAATATTTCTGGATTGAAATGAGGTTTATTGTACTAACAGAAAATGTGCAATCCGCATTTAAACAAAATTTGAACGGTGCAAAAGTATGGGCACCTCAACATAAAAGTGACATTAATATTTTGTAGTTCCTCCTTTTGCAAAAATAACAGCCTCTAGTTGCTTCCTGTAGCTTTTAATGAGTTCCTGGATCCTGGATGAAGGTATATTTGACCATTCCTGTTTACAAAACAATTCTAGTTCAGTTAAGTTTGATTTTCGCCGAGCATGGACAGCACGCTTCAAATCATCCCACAGATGTTCAATGGTATTCAGGTCTGGGGACTGGGATTGCCATTCCAGAACATTGTAATTGTTCCTCTGCATGAATGACTGAGTAGATTTGGAGCGGTGTTTTGGATCATTGTCTTGCTGAAATATCCATCCCCTGCGTAATTTCAACTTCGTCACTGATTCTTGCACATTATTGTCAAGAATCTGTTGATACTGAGTTGAATCCATGCGACCCTCAACTTTTACAAGATTCCCGGTGCTGGTATTGGGCACACAGCCCCAAAGCATGATTGAACCTCCTCCAAATTTTACTGTGGGTTGCAAGTGCTTTTCTTGGAATGCCGTGTTTTTTTGCCTCCATGCATAACGCCTTTTTGTATGACCAAACAACTTAATCTTTGTTTCATCAGTCCACAGGACCTTCTTCCAAAATGTAACTGGCTTGTCCAAATGTGCTTTTGCATACCTCAGGTGACTCTGTTTGTGGCGTGCTTGCAGAAACGGCTTCTTTCGCATCACTCCCCCATACAGCTTCTCCTTGTGCAACGTGCGCTGTATTGTTGACCGATGCACATTGACACCATCTGCAGCAAGATGAAGCTGCAGGTCTTTGGAGGTGGTCTGTGGATTGTCCTTGACTGTTCTCACCATTCTTCTTCTCTGCGTTTCTGATATTTTTCTTGGCCTGCCACTTCTGGGCTTAACAAGAACTGTACCTGTGTTCTTCCATTTCCTTACTATGTTCCTCACAGGAGAAACTGACAGTTTAAATCTCTGAGACAACTTTTTGTATCCTTCCCCTGAACAACTTTGTTGAATAATCTTTGTTTTCAGATCATTTGAGAGTTGTTTTGAGGAGCCCATGATGCCACTCTTCATAGGAGATTCAAATAGGAGAACAACTTGCAAGTGGCCACCTTAAATACCTTTTCTCATGATTGGATATACCTGCCTATGAAGTTCAAAGCTCAATAAGTTTACAAAACCAATTTAGTGCTTTAGTAAGTCAGTAAAAAGTAGTTAGGAGTGTTCAAATCATGAAATTGATAAGGGTGCCCATACTTTTGCACTGGTCAAATTTTGTTTAAATGCTGATTGCACATTTTCTGTTAGTACAATAAACCTCATTTCAATCCAGAAATATTACTCAGTCCATCAGTTATTAGATATATGAAACTGAAATAGCTGTTGCAAAAACCCAAATTGTTATAAAGAAAAAAGGTTAACATTAATAGGGGTGCCCAAACTTTTTCATATGACTGTATGTGCATGTAAGGAGTGAGTTTGATTATACTCTCTTTGGTGTCCAGTGCCATTCTGCTTTGCTTCTATTTGACGTCACAGCAATTGTGACTATCCGGCTCATTCTGTGCTCTATGTGTGACTCAGAAATTTCTTTTACAATGAAAGCCTATCGGGCCTCTTTCGACGCTCCATATACTTACATTGTAGAAGTCACTTCCAGGTCACACAGAGCGCAGTGTGACCTGGAGAGTCTGCAGAATGGTGACGTCACTGAGAAGAGGAGCAGAGTGCACTGGACACTGGAGAGAGCAGAGTTAGGATATTATATCAATGCACTACATCACATGCACATATACACATTTAATGAAAAAAGTTAGTTCCACGCCATGTCATTTCAATGACATTAGCAGGATGATGCGGACAGCAGCATGCTGGCCTCATCACAGCACTGCCCATCAGAATCGGTAGTTGACGAGCGTTCCCCTACCCCCTCCCAGTACTAGAATCAAAACCATCCGAAACACCATTATAACTTTCAATCATAAATGGAAACTCCAAAACATATAGAATCTCAGAAACAACGGAGTCATATTCCAAAATTTGTGAATATAAAATATAATCTTTTATTCAACATTCATAAAATACAAAAATATACGTGACAATTGTATGAAAAGGGGGAGATAAAGTGCAGGAAGAAGGGCAAGTATATACCACGGAATATAAAAGTAATCTGGGAGCACAGATCAAATAATTATTGCACAAGCCAAAAGGTGGTTGAAAAAATGTATATCAAGTGCAAATATAGATATGTTAGTTAAATAGTATTGCTCTCTGCCACATATGATAGAGGAAGCCTTATATCTAACACATACAGAGCACATAGTTTTCTGTAGGCATACACCCTAACTAAGATAATGATATAGGTATAATATCAAAGGGGATATAAGGTATCAGGTATAAGAGAACGTAGATATATAGTGGATCAACCACAGGGGGCAGTTTACATATAATGACACATCAGTAGATCATGCTCACCCAAAGTGATAATTCCAGTTGATAATGCTGTCCAGGGGCCCGACGCGCGTTTCGCGTTGGGCTTCCTCGGAGGCCCATCCTAGTACTGCAGTTTTGTTTAAATGTATTCATGTCTGAGCTTAGAGACGAGCATATGTTTGAATACAGGTGGAAAGTAACCGGCTGCGAACAGCAGGAAATCCTTTGACGGACCACGAGCGGGCCTTGGGCCATATGTGTTACAGGCCTGTTCTAGAATGTTATTTCTACTCAGACAAAATGTGAATGCTACAGCCGGTCAGAGTGCAATGATTGGCTGCAGGGCCCATGGGACACCCCCACTGGATGTTGATACCAGCAGCCCAGTAGGGAACATAGTACTAAGTACATACGAGCAGCACCAGTCTGAGATTTGAAATTTGCTTTTTTTATTTTCTTCAGTTAAACATAAAAGAGGAGCAGGTTTTATTTTATAGGTTTTACCAGCTGTACTACCCGGCTTCGCCCGGGTTAATAACTGCTGTTAACAAAATAGAATGTATTAACATTCCCGGGATAGAATGTATACATTGAATATATTAACGCCCGGGATAGTAACTGTCTCTCTGTTTCTCTCCCATTCTCTGTCTCCCCCTCTGTATAATTCTCTCTGTCTCTCTCTCTATCTTTGTCTGTCTCTCCCTGTCTGTCTGACTGTCTCTGTCTCTTTCTCCGTCTGTCTTAATCTCTTTCCCTATCTGTCTATCTATCTCTTTCCTTGTCTGTCTATCTATCTCTGTCACTTTCCCTGTCTGTTTCTTTCCCTGTCTCGCTCTCTATCTCTTTGTCTGTCTGTCTCTTTTCCTGTCTTTCTCTGATTGTCTCTGTCTCTTTCACCGTCTGTCTCAATCTCTTTCCCTGTCTATCTATCTCTTTCCTTGTCTGTCTATCTATCTCTGTCACTTTCCCTGTCTGTCTCTTTCCCTGTCTGTCTCTTTCCCTCTCTTTCCCTGTCTGTCTCTTTCCCTGTCAGTCTGTCTCTTTGTCTGTGTCTGTCTCTTTGTGTCTGTCTCTTACCCTGTCTATGTCTGTTTCTTACCCTGTCTGTGTCTGCCTCTTTCCCTGTCTGTGTCTGTCTCTTTCCCTGGCTGCATTGTGACACGCCAACATTTCATATAAGGGCGTGGCTGCGCATTCTTCTGAAGTTCTGGCTGCACTGTGGCTCCCAGCTCCATCTGCTTTAATGGAGGCAGGTTTTTTGGCGAATAACTGTAAAGAGCGGGGTTAAAATTTCCCCTCAAAACATAGCCTATGACGCTCTCGGGGTCCAGAAGTGTGAGTGTGCAAAATTTTGTGGCTATAGCTGCGACGGTGCGGATGCCAATCCCGGACATACACACACACATACATACACACATTCAGCTTTATATATTAGATTTTAAAACTGACGAGAAAGAAAAAAGCTGTAGAAAGCTGTGTCCTTGTATACCTTTGAATAGTGTAATACATATTGCTGGTAAGTTTAGAGTCAGTTTTGTGTATGGCCTGTGACTTTTAAAGGGACTGTCTTCTTTCAGTAAGATTTTGTAACCAACTGCAGTTTGTTATAAAACAATAAACCGTACTTTACTAACCCTTCCCAGGTCTAGCGTTGAGTCCCTGGTGCTCCTGATGTCTGGTATTGACTGTGGCACTGATGTCACGATGACATTGTGGAAGCCAAACAGAGAGCTCAGTGGCTTTGCCTGTGTAGATAGAACTGATTAGCTCCTGTATTGTTGAAGTGACAGCAATGCTGCGGTCAATCACGGACTACAGAAGTAGCACCAGAGACTCATCACTGTATGATGAGAAAAATGCAATTTTGTTTTTCATAACTACGTGTGTGAAGCTGGTGACAAAGATTATCTGAAATGGAATAAGGCCTTGAAGTTAGTTTACGCCTTGCACAAGACTCAGTAATTAACACCGACAAAGCAAGGGTCAACTGAAACATGTGTTTCCTATGAGACAACTAGGATAGAGGTTATATTCACTGAATGAAGGCACAATCCTTTTTCAATTATACACAGTGTTAAAGTATAGAGCTTGGTGGTAACACAACAATAATGGTACTGAGCTATGCAGTTACACTTTGGAGTTGAGGCACCGAGCATAGTTGTTACAATTGGCAATAGGAATATGGCTCGAAGTTTAAAATATAAATCACGGCTGGTGGTTCCAAGGCTTATCAGGCTAATACAGTCCCTGCCTGTTAGGACACACTGTTCACCAAAATCGTTTTGACTTGTACTCACACAGGCTACAGGCTGAAAACAATCGGCAATTTCTTCCACTATCTGTGGTCAACTTTATAGTCAATAATCATAACAACAGTCCACAGCAGATCCTATAGACAGTGGTCCGTAATCATCATGTTGGATAATAGAATGGTTATCTCTCTCAGAAGGACCAATTCTAATCATCAATTCTTCTCACTCCCCCAACCCAGGACATGTGTGCCACGATTTAAAATACAGTTTTGTACAAAATATCAAACAGAGTTTATCCAATTTAATATTCAAAATGAAATAGCTTAGCATAACATGGAAAAGGAAACACTAGTTACCGTACTTCAGTTGCGATCCGAGTTCAGAGATACATTAGAAGGAATAGGATTGCTCAGTAATAATCAGAGTGCCCCCTTATAGGCATCCACAAAAGTCACATGATGATTACAGCAATACCGATCATACTCACGGATATAGTATTCTTATGGTGGTCATACAGAAGTTATTGGGCGACAGTACTGGCAACGTTAACAGTATAGGAGGCTTTAGGTCGATTAATACAGTGTTTCCTCGAAAATAGAACAGTGTCTTATTTTATTTTTTTCCCCTGAAAAATGCACTAGGGCTTATTTTCGGGATAGGTCATATTTTTGGGTAACACAGCTAAGTTTACCCCCGAAATAAAGCAGACATCCCCCCAGGAGAATCACACTTACCAGATCCTGGATATCTATGTCGCTGTATTCCACAGCATTCGCTTCACCTACTGGTCGAAAGCAGTATCACTCTTGCAGAATTATTGAGAGCGGAGTGATACTGCGACCCGGTGTGTGTGTGTGTGTGTGTGTGTGTGTGCGTGTGTGTGTGTGAGGGAGCAGAGGGATACTGTGATCAGATTTGTGGTTAAAAACGAAATGTTACTGTGATCAGAGGTGTGTGTATGTGTGTGTGAGACAGTGGAGTGATACTGGGATTGGATGTGTGGTTGAGAGTGGAGTGATACCGTGACCCGAGTTGTGTGTGTGTGAAAGCAATGGCATATTGGACCGGACCTGTGTGTGTGTGTGTGTGTGTGTGTGTGTGTGTGTGTGTGTAACAAGGTGGAGGTATACTGGACCCGATCTTTGTGTGTGTGTGTCTGTGTGTATGTGAGGGCAGAGTGATACTGGGACCTGATGTGTGTGTGAGAGAGTGCGGAGGGATACTGGACCTCATCTTTATGTGTGGGTATGTGAAAGCGGAGGGATACTGGACTGGATCTGTATGTGTGTGAGAAAGCGGAGGGATACTGGACCCAATGTGTGTGTGAGCAAAGTGTCCTGCTGTCCTTCTTTAACTTTTTTAGCTGCCTGGATACGTCATTATTGAACTGCAACAAGGGTTATATTTTTAGCAGAGCTTAAATTTTAAGCATACTCCAAAAAAGTCAAATATTCCTGCTAGGGCTTACTTTCGGGGTAGGTCTTATTTTCGAGGAAAAACAGCATATCAATAATGTAACAAACATGAAATCAATTAAAATAGTTCTCCTTAATGTAAAAATCTACAAAATAGCCTTTTAGATGACACTACTGTTGTACTTCTCCACTATCTACAATTTTAAACTATTGAGTTTTTACCCATTTCTTTCTTAGTTTCGATATGCGAGTCGGCTGGACATTTTCTACATGATTACTGGATTATTTGGAGCGATGGGAAATGGTATTTGCCAACCACTAATGCTCCTTGTGTTTGGTGACATGACAGACAGCCTTGTATGTCACAACTCATCAATCCAAAACACAAGTAAGCATTTTACTATATATTTTTTTTTCCATTATGTCCTGTTTATTAACATTTTCAGACATGTAATTTATGATAGTTCAATGAGAGCTGTATAAATTCATTCCTATTAAATAATGCTTATTTTCATATTATTAGCTTTCATTATTATCCTAATGAGTGCCCCATTGCCTTCTTAGTGATATCTGGTTTGTGTATCCATGATAAAAAGGATTGGGAGGACGAGCATGGGGAGTCAGGTACATATCCTGCACATGCTCCGTCATAACTGAGATCCATCTAACTCAACATATTGTACGAATGACTTTAAGCAAGGCTCTTGAAACATAAATAAGTTGGTTATATGTAATTGAAACGTCGCATTAGCTGTCTTTGTATACAGCTTCAGATGCTCAATGCACATGTTCTAATTTCCATTAGTTCTTGCATGGATCTGGCCAGTGAAGGGGTCTCATATTAGTGCGGTACATATGTAAGATGAGCAGACATTAAAGAATGAAGACTGACTGTGCTTGATATACCATCTGATCACGGTCTTTTTCATGACATTGCATAGCGAGCACCACTAGGTGCAAGGGGTTGCCATCCTTAAGATAACAGTTAAGGTCTACATATACATTAACTACTGCAGCGTATTTATTTTTATTTCCTTGCTAAAGTGGTGCTTTAAATCTAAGGGGCACTTTGCACACTACGATATCGCAGGTGCAATGTCGGTGGGGTCAAATCGAAAGTGATGCACATCCGGCATCGCTGTCGATATCGTAGTGTGCAAAACCTTTTACATACGATTAACGAGCGCAAAAGCGTCATTATCATATGATCGGCGTAGGGTCTGACATTTCCATAATGCCACAGCAGCGACGGTACGATGTTGTTCCTCGTTCCAGCAGGCAGCACACATCGCTGTGTGAGAAGCCGTAGGAGCGAGGAACATAACCTTACCTGCGGCCCGGCTGCAATGCGGAAGGAAGAAGGTGGGCGGGATGTTTACGTCCCGTTCATCTCCACCCCTCCGCTCCTATTGGCCGCCTGCTGTGTGACGTCGCTGTGATGCCGAACACATTGTTACCGATGTTGCAGCGTGCAAAGTACCCCTAAGTCTCTGACTTACACTCTTATGCTCACCTGCCGCCATCTTCTGTTATCACCGCTGCTCCGGTCGGTCTCCAAAGACTTGTGACTTGCTGGTAGCTCTAGTGTTTCATGGAGTAAGCTGGAGGTCACAACTCAATACAAGTCTATGAAAGCCTCATTATGGCTCTCATAAAATTGTATTGAGAGCTTTGATGTAACATCTTACTTGTGCCAGTCAGAAGTTAAAAGCACAAGATAGCACCGTCGGAGTGACACTGAAAATAGGTGAAGATGCTGCCGGGTGAGTATAGGAACTTAGATTTAAAGCACCATTCCAGCCCTGAAACAAAAACAAAAATTGCTGGAGTGGTGCTTTAAACTAACGTAGGCCAAACCCACCAATTTTGATGGGTTTAGCCTATAGTGTAATGTATATAAAAGCCTTTAAAAGATGATGTTGTTGGAAAGTTAGATCTGGCATGTCCGTTTTTGGATAGCCAATCCTTTTGCTCTCTAAGAGATAAGTGACCGCCAGAGATGTCTATGGAATACTCGGATGAGATAGCTGCTGGCCAAACAATCGGTGAAACCATCGTTCTTTGTCTAAAGTGAGGGTGGCTTTAAATAGTTGCATTAATAAGTAAACCCCCAACAACTCTGACATTTATCACTTATGACCCTCAGCAGAAAAGCCCTTACCCATACTCAATACAATATATTATAGCACAGTTTCTCTTTTTTTTACAGGTGAATGTGAAAACTCCAAACCTTTTCCTGAACAGATGACAGAGTAAGTTTTTTGGTTTCTATGACTTTTAGCTACGTGTCATGGTGCAATAATTATATCTAATATGATATTACTTTGCATCACCAGATTTTCCCTGTACTACGTGGGAATCGGAGCAGGTGTTATGTTATTTGGATATGCCCAAGTTTCTTTTTGGGTTCTAGCTGCAGCAAGACAGACGAGGAGGATGAGGAAGATGTTTTTTCATTCAGTTTTGTCTCAAGAAATTAGTTGGTTTGACGTTACCAAATCGGGAGAACTTAACACTCGTCTTACAGAGTAAGAGCACCACTGTTCTAAACTCGTCTTCTAGAAACATTTACATTAGTGTATGTATTAACTACAGCTGTAATTGTTTTTGTAGGGATGTCAACAAGATCAATGATGGAATAGGAGATAAAGTCGGCCATCTTGTGCAGAATGTTACATCCTCCTTAGGAGGACTACTAATTGGACTAATCAAAGGTTGGCAACTTGGCCTAGTCATATTGGCCACAAGTCCCCTGGTGACAATTGCGACTGCACTCTGTTCTAAGGTAAAACCTTCAATTCATTGGAGTTCATTCAAATTCTATACACTAAAAAATGTGTTTAATATATGACCTGGGTTTGTACTGACAAATGGAATGTAAGCATGAAGGATCTCCTTAAAATGATTCAATATTACTTGAAAACTGCAGATTTGTTTATCAAATGTATAATTTTATGTAACTGAACATTTTAATTTTTTTAGAAAAGTACGACTAAAAAATATGTCCAAAACAATTTGTAAAGTTTAATTAAAAATAAAAAAGGTCAGAAGGTAATCATCAGGTAGCATCAATGTGAACAAACTTGAGGAACAGTCATAATACTAAATCAAGATCCAAAAAGTTACTTGAAAGTGTAATTGCACTTTCGGGTAATTTTTTTATAATGATATTTCATCTGTTTGTATGAGGAATAGCACTGTTTCTGGCTATATAATGACTTTTATCCTGTAGTTTTAGCATGTTTTTTTTTTCCTGTGCACTAGAAGTCTCAACAGTTTTACTTTTTTTTTTTACCTGTGCCTTCCTTTAGCTCTTTCCATAGACTGCATGTGTAATTTGACTATTCAGTGTAGACAGATCTGTAGACAGATTTGAGAAGTTTTTGAGAGTGAAAGTGCAGGAAACAAGAAGTGACTGATAAGTTGGGAAATGAGCATTTTTCTTTGATAAAGTAAATTACAGTGTCTTCATTTGTACTATTGTTTTAGAAAAAAAGATTAAAAGTGTGGCTACTATTTAAGTGCAAAAAAGTAGCAATCTTTTAGTTTATCTTGAATGAAAAGACAGTGTGTAGGCTAATGTTGGGTGCATGTTGAATAAGTCTGAATTACAACTTAACATCTAAGATACATTTGCAAAAAGTACAAAATCTTCAGAACATACGGTAATGGAATAATCCATCACTATTCTCACCGATGTAAACTTAGTCGACGAGGTGGAGCAGACTCCATTATAGCTAAGATAGCAGAGGTGTTAGCATTGCATTAGGGGCTAACTGTCTGCACCTCTTGCCCAATGATTCGGAAATGTCCACTTTTTCAAACACGTGGGGGAGGAGAATGGGACCATCAGCATCATCCAATTGAAAACACCTTTCCTATGTGAGGAAGGCTGCAATAACAAGTGGATTGTAATTGTCACAAAACCATGCCCCCAACACATTTGTTAAAACAGAGATAAAATAGACAAATCCTTTAAATTTTGCATCTTACTCCCGGTTTTGCTCATTATCTCGGGTGTGTAGCATTTGGGTAATACTTGGTCAGTGTGTAATATGGCTTATGATTGGGATAATATTTTTATCACAAATTTAGATGATGGTCCAACTGACTAGTAAGGAGCTGTCGGCTTATGCCAAAGCTGGATCTGTAGCCGATGAGGTTCTCTCTTCAATAAGGACTGTGGTCGCATTTGGAGGACAGGAAAAAGAAATACAAAGGTACAAATGTCATATAAAAAAATATAGAAAACATTTCACGTACAAAAGTAACATGTTTTGTAAATACTTTATTCTCATATTTTAGATACACAAATAATTTGGGAGAAGCGCAAAAAATTGGAATAAAGAAAGCCATTACTTCTCAGCTGGCTGTTGGTTTTATGTACTTTATTATTTATGCTTCTTATGCGCTTGGATTTTGGTATGGCTCAGTCTTAATATTAGGAGGATATGGATATACCATCGGAGATGTTCTTGTGGTGAGTTTTACAAAATGAATACCATGTTCATTCTATAAAAATGATCTCACATTGTGTGGAGAACTACCAAGTGTAAATTCATTTTAATGTCTTTCCCTTCAGGTCTTATTCAGTGTTGTCCTCAGCAGTTATTGTGTTGGTCAGGCTGCTTCCCACCTAGAAGCTTTCTCAGTGGCCAGAGGAGCTGCTTATAACATATTCAACACCATTGACCAGGTACAGAACGGGCTATACTTTCTGATTTGTCTAACCTAGGCTGTATTGCTTGAAAAAAACAACACACTAAAGGCCACTTTACACACTGCGATATCGGTACTGATATCGCTAGTGTGGGTACCCGCCCCCATCTGTTGTGCGATACGGGCAAATCGCTGCCCGTGGCGCACAACATCGGCCAGACCCGTCACACATACTTACCTGCCTAGCGACGTCGCTGTGACCGGCGAACCGCCTCCTTTCTAAGGGGGCGGTTCATTCAGCGTCACAGCGACGTCACAGTAGCGTCACTGAACCGCCGCCCAATAGCAGCGGAGGGGCGGAGATGAGCGGGACGTAACATCCCGGCCACCTCCTTCCTTCTGCATAGCGGCTGGGAGGCAGGTAAGGTGAGCTTCCTCGTTCCTGCGGCGTCACACGGAGTGATGTGTGCTGCCGCAGGAACGAAGAACAACTTCGTTACTGCTGCAGTAATGATATTTGAGAATGGACCCCCATGTCACCGATGAGCGATTTTGCACGTTTTTGTGACGATGCAAAATCGCTCATAGGTGTCACACGCAACGGCATCACTAATGCGGCCGGATGTGCGTCACCAATTCCGTGACCCCAACAACAATGCATTAGCGATGTCGTAGTGTGTAAAGCCCCCTTAATTCCAATTAAAGGAATTGTCAAGTCTTCTGCAAAAGACAGTAGACTTCTGAATCCTTATAGTGCGCACACAGCACACTGTTGGGATTCTCCGGTGTTGCTACCGATAACAGGAAGCTACGTGACAGCAAGTATGCATTTTGCATACTTTCGGACACATTTCAACTAGACGTGCCCACTCTCGCTCAATTCATTTGTATTGTTCCAAGCTTTTGTAGCCGGCACTTGACCGCATATATGTGAATGTGGTGCGTGTACTGTAAGGATTCAGAAGTCTGCAGTCACATAGAGTAATTGCAGACTTTTAGCAGAAGACTGCATCACCCACATTAATAATAATAATAACAGCTCGGTGTGCTATCCCAATGACTGGAAGTGAGCAGCTGCAGGGACATATAACTTTATTTTCTCCCTGTAGTCGCTCTTCCATTAAGCCAACTAAACATGGTAAAACTGCTGTTTCCCTGCAGATTATCACTGTGTCAACAGGTAAATAACCTTTTTAGCTAACAGGTTGCCTTTAAGATGTTTATTTGCTAATGTCTTTTTGCGTATCTGCGGCCTGTAGCTATGACATCTAGCAGATTATCAAACCTTGTACAGTGGTGGTCAGTACCTGGGCCATCACCGATCAATGGTTCCCTGTGAAGCATAGTTTGGACGAGAGTCATTTTTTCTCCTGTACATTGGTCAGCGAGGTTGTCTTCATCTCTCACTCCTATAGAGCATGAACTCTTATGATCAGCTGGCTGGACTCTCTCTCTCTCCTCTCCCTTCTGAGCAATTACAAGCTTTCAAGTAGTGAGATTTAGCGCGAGTAAAAGAATGTGGGAAAATGCAGCAAAGCCGGCAAAGTCGAATTTCAAAAGATCCACTCGTTTTACATTTCTAAGCATAAAGCCTGAACCTACCAAGTCCTGCTCTTAGCTGATTAGTGAATCCAGCAGTATCTATTGTAGATAGAGATGAGCGAATCGATTCAGTGGATCAGTGGTATCTGGCGGTGGGACGAGAGACCCACAAATTTCTTACAAATTCCTTACCTTCCAACGTATCCAGGGCTTTTGATCAGCCGGGGCTGATGCAACCGCATTTGGGCATTATTTTGCCTAGACATTGCACCAGCCATGAAAAATCAAAAGCCCTTGGGATGCCGGAAGGTAAGAGATTTGCAGCTCTCCTGTTCAGCTGCTAGATACCACTAACCTGATTGATCAACTCATCTCTAATTTTATACAATATTCTGTAGTAAATTCAGCAGTAGATGATGCAGAAGACTAGCTTTTCGGATAGTATGCTGCATTTTAGTATTCTGAAGTCCAGACTGTTCGCCTGTTTTTCAACTGATAACAGGACTAATAACAATAATGTAATAACTTAAAAATGGTCCGGAATTAGGACAAAGGGATATTAGAAATGTATATAAATATTAAGTTATGTAGCTGCCGCTTACACTTTATATAACCCTGGAAAACGTTCACAATAGTTTAGGAGATCATTCATGCGTTTTCACTAAATGCTTTTGTGTGGACAATAAGATTTGTGTATCTTTTATTAATTCTGCTAATTTGTGTCTGTATATTTTCTTTACTACAACCACAGGCATCAGCAATTAACAGTTTTTCAATCGAGGGGTATAAACCGGATAATATGAAAGGAGATGTTGAATTTAAAAATGTGCATTTTTGTTATCCTTCAAGACCAAAGGTTCAGGTAAAACCTTATTTATGCTTTTGTTAGATGGTCTCTTACACCACTGTTATGGTTTTGTGTCTTTTGTATGATTTTGTATTTGTGACTGTTTAAATTAAGGTTTTAAAAGGATTTAACCTAAAAGTTAAACCTGGGCAGACGGTGGCATTGGTCGGGCAAAGTGGATGCGGTAAAAGCACAACAGTGCAGCTCCTACAGAGAATGTATGATCCACAAGAAGGAATGGTAAATATACTTAATTAGTTATTTTCAGATATTTGATTATTTTTTTCCATTTAGGCTTGAGTTATTTTTTGCTGTCTTTTTTTTTCCAGATCACAGTTGATGGCCATGATATAAGATCCTTGAATGTTAGGCACTACAGAGAGATGATCGGTGTGGTCAGCCAAGAGCCCATCCTGTTTGCAACAACCATTAAGAACAATATCAAATATGGAAGATTAGATGTAACAGATGAAGAAATAGAGAGAGCAGCTAAGGAAGCCAACGCCTATGACTTCATTACGGCACTGCCTGATGTAAGTTTGCGTAGATTGTGGGAAACTGCCCTGAGATTTCTATTATGAGGAATCATTTTAGATAATTAATGACTCAGACTCAAGATCGCCAACTTCTAACATGAATCCATTACATTTCAGAAGATCGTATTTCTATTTTCCATTATAAAAGGTTTTCTCTCATATAACATACGTTATAATATAAATTATTACAGCAATTTAAATAATTCACAAACTCCAATACAATCACTCCCCTGGAACTGACATAACATGACAATAAATATTATGCCGAACCAGAGAGGCTCTTCTGTTGGGGAACATCCAATATTAATAGAGGTGACCCAGCTTAGCAAGTTATCACCCATCCACAGGATGGAAGATAACTTGCTGATTGCAGGCCGTCTAAGCGCTGGATACCCCATCAACCCCTATAATGGGGCTCTGAAATGCCAAATATGAATGAAGCAATGGTTGTCCAAGTTACACCACCAATCCAGTGTTTACAGGACTGACGGAAATGGGCAATACAGCAACATACTGTTCATTGCCTATACCTCGCTAATTTGGAATTACCCCTTTAAGTAGAAAATAGCTATTGAAGTGTCATTCTCTCTGTAGGAGCTGGCATGTTTGGCCATTAAAGGGAAATGTTCTTAATTTTAATTGACATTGTGTAATGCTTCATTTCTACTATGGAGGCAATGCAGGGGTATTGAACACTTGCAGCCAGAACTGAATACTTGCTAACCACAGTTTTCCCTACAGCTGATTTCTGGTGGTAGGATAATCCGGGATCAGCTTATTTTTTGATAAGCTTTCTAAGAAATAAAAAAGAGGGTTTGTAAAAAAAACAAGCCCTTTATTGTACATCTCCAAATTTAACTCAAAACAAATAAATTATGTGCCAGGCATTACTAGGAAAGTAAAAATTGCAACATGACTAGTATTGGGCGGACCTGAACTGTAAAAGTCCGGATCCACGCGGTTTGAAAAGGTACTCGAGTGCCAGCCCCAGCCCCGGGATTCCAGATATTGATCCGGATCTGGCACTCAGAAAATTAAAAAAAAAAATAAAGGAAAAATAAAGAAAATAAGATTGAAGCAAGCGCTTTATACTTACAAAGGCTCCGGCGCGGCTGCAACTGCTCCCGCTTATATGGAATCTGGGCCATAACCAGATTTTAAAAACCAGAAAATACAGACCTGCCAGTTATTTGCGAGTCCACTCATCACTAAACATGACATTGCTAAGATATAGCAGCATAGATTGCTCAATGTTTCTACCACTTAGTAATAATTAAGTATAGAAGTTCAGCATAGGATCGTGCTACCGGGCAGCTGTTACAATGAATAGGGGCTTTGTAACAAAAGTCTTGTACCAAATCCAAAATTCTTGGAGGAATTTAGCATAAGCTTTTTGGTGTCTGATTCAAAGATATTGCTCATTCCATGCTACTTTGAATCTCTAAATTGCAAAAGTCATGAGTAGTGAAGGATATTACAATATACTATACTGTACAAGCTCTAACTTAGTCTGATTTTAACTGCTTCATTTATGTTTATTTATGTTAAAAAGTCATCTCATACTTTCAATGATTTTCTGCTCTTATAGAAATTTGAAACTCTTGTTGGAGAAAGAGGAGCTCAGTTAAGTGGTGGCCAGAAGCAAAGAATAGCAATTGCCAGAGCTTTGGTACGAAATCCCAAGATACTTCTTCTGGACGAGGCCACCTCTGCTCTGGATACTGGCAGTGAATCTGTCGTACAAGCTGCACTAGACAAGGTAAATGAGTTCATGTGTTATCAGATAACATACCAAAGTACACATGATCTTGAACTTTTTGTACAGTTATATTTTATCAGTTTAATGTTTAATATCTGATAAGGATATTACACCTGTTTTCAGGCCATTGAAGGGCGTACTACAATTGTTATCGCTCACCGTCTCAGCACTGTGTGGACCGCAGATTTGATTGTGGTGGTGGAGAATGGCACTATTGCTGAGCAAGGAACACATTCTGAACTAATGGAAAGAAAAGGAATATATTTTTCACTTGCAACAGCCCAGGTATGTTCACTGTACAGCAATAAAAAAAACTGTAAATATATTATTGCTCTATCATACCATCCAGTGGTTTAACTTGAAGCTCATAGGCCCCAATTCAAAATCTCCAACATGGCCCCAAATTATTGCAAGTCTTTAGTAGCATTTGTCTTTTTATATAGGCAAAGGGGAATTTTGGGGGCCCCAGAGCCATGGCCTGGGTGTGATTACACCACTGTACTAAGTTGTTATATGAAACTACCCATAATTAAGCAATAATAGGAAACATTTGAATTTTGTCTTTAAATCTAATTTATAGGGAATGTCTTAGCTTTTCGTGTTTCATTTATATTTTAAAAGGTTTTGTCAATGTTTTTGTCACATTGGCCAATAGGTCTTGTTTAGACTCTAACTTCCTGATGTTTCATTAAATCCACATTTATATTAGCCACAATGTTCAGACCTTGTTCCTATCTTTTGTATTGTCCTGGAAACCCCTTTCCTGGGAGAGCTAATTTAGGGTGAGATGCAAAGGGATCTCCAGATCTGCCAATGTTGGTCCAATTAATAGCAATGCATCGGAGACAAACACAAGAACACAGCCAATGTCCATGCACCAGGCTTTGTCTGAATCTCAGATGCCCAAAACACTAATTTATTACTACCACAAAGAAAGGGGCATGGCTTAGTGCATGACCAAAAATGGAATGAAAGTTAGAAATAACAAAATCGTAAATTATGAATCCTGCTGAATTCCTTAAAACTAGATCTGTCCATTTTTTTGGACCTTCAGTAACAAAGAAACTTTAGACAAAGACATCTTTAAAGAGACTACACCCAATGTTATTGCTTTTATGAATAACACTTATAAAGCTAATATAAAAGTTCAACATTATTAAAGATATATAAATTGCTTAAATGATAATCAAAAGTTAATATAAAATATTAACCATAACAGTATTAACCCCTTCAGCCCCGGGGCACTTTCCGTTTTTGCGTTTTTGTTTTTTGCTCCCCTTCTTCTGAGAGCCGTAACTTTTTTATTTTTCTGTCAATCTTGCCATATGAGGGCTTGTTTTTTTCGGGACAAGTTGTACTTTTAAATCAAATCATAAGTTTTACCATATGGTGTACTGGAAAACAGCAAAAAAATTCCAAGTGTGGAAAAACTGCAAAAAAAGTGTGATGCCACAATAGTTTTTGGGATGTTTTATTCACGGTGTTCACTATATGGTAAAACTGATGTGTGGGTCAGTGTGAGTTTGCAGACACCAAACATGTATAGGTTTACTTGTATCTAAGGGGTTAAAAAAAATTCACAAGCTTGTCCAATAAAAGTGGCGTACATTTTGCGCCATTTTCCGAAACCCGTAGAGCTCTCATTTTTTGGGATCTATGGCTCAGTAATGGCTTATTTTTTGCGTCTCAAGCTAACGTTTCTAATAGTATCATTTTTGCGCAGATGCTACATTTTGATCGCCTGTTATTGCATTTTGCGTAAAACTTGCGGCGACCAAAAAACGTAATTTTGGCGTTTGGAATTTTTTTGCCACTACGCCGTTTACCAATCAGATTAATTGATTTTATATTTTGAGAGATCAGGCATTTCTGAACGCGGCGATACCAAATATGTGTACATTTATTTATTTTTTAACCCTTTAATTTTCAATGGGGGGATAGGGGGGTGATTTGAACTTTTAGGTTTTTGTTTTTTTTATTTTTTAAAACTTTTTTACTTTTTTTTTTATTTTACTAGTCCCCCTAGGGGGCTATAGCGATCAGCAATCCGATCGCTCTTATCTATCTGCTGATCACAGCTATACAGCTGTAAACAGCAGATACAGTCATTTCCTGTTTCACTCTGCTCCGGGCCGAGGGAAAACGAAAGTGAAACATCATAGCTGCAGGCGTCATCACATGACCATGTGCTACGATGGTAACTACCGAAAGTCACGTGATCACTCACGTGACTTCCGGTGGGGGCGGTGGTAAGTGAGAATCTTCACCGCGTGTATATACATCTCGCTGTCAGACTTTGGCAGCGAGATGTAAGGGGTTAATGTTACGGGTGGAATGCGATTCCACTCGTAACATGCAGGCACACATGTCAGCTGTTGAAAACAGCTGATATGTGTGCCGATCAATGCCGCCTGCCTGCGGCAGGGGGCGGGGCTTAACGGGACACACTCCATGACGGATATATCCGTCCATGGTCGTGAAGGGGTTAAGCATCTAATGAGTTTATGCAGATATCATTATGACGGGAGGGGGGGCATGGTTAGCTCAGACCACCTATTGTCATTTTTGGATCCTGTGTTATCAGTTATGTATGGACTAAGGGTGGCTTTACATGCTGCGATATCCGGCCCGATATCGCTAGCATGAGACCCGCCCCTATCGTTTGTGCGCGACGAGCATATCGCTGCCCGTCGCGCACAAAATCGCGCACCCGCGTCACATGTACTTACGGGCTCTTTGACATCGCTGTGACCGGCGAACCGCCTCCTTTGTAAGGGGGCGGTCTGTTCGGCGTCACAGCGACGTCACTGAGCGGCCGCCCAATGAAAGCGGAGGGGCAGAGATGAGCGGGAGGAACATCCCGCCCACCTCCTTCCTTCCGCATTATGGCCGGCGGCAGGTAGGAGATGTTCCTCGTTCCTGCGGGGGTCACACACAGTGATGTGCACTGCCACAGGAACGAGGAACAACAACGGGAAAGCGATAGTATCGATAATTGGGAGCGGACCCCCATGTCAACAAGGAGCAATTTTGGACGTTTTTGCAACGATCAAAAATCGCTCCTTGGAGTCACACACTACGAGATCGCTACAGCGACCGGATGTGCGTCACAAATTCCGTGACCCCAACGAGATTGCTGTAGCAAAATCGTAGCGTGTAAAGCCCGCTTTAGGGGTACTAGATCGCTAGCGAGATCGCTGCTGAGTCACAGGTTTTGTGACGTACCAGTGACCTCATCAGCGATCTCGCTGTGTGTGACACTAAGCAGCGATCTGGCCCCTGCTCTGAAATCGCTGATTGTTACACACTGTTCTGGTTCATTTTTGCTCGTTGGTCTCCCGCTATGCAACACTCATTGGCGTGTTTGACTGTGGGAGACCAACAAGCACTGACTCTGTGTAAGCAGCGTATGCTGGTAACCAGGTTAAATAGCGGGTAACTAAGCAAAGCGCTTTGTTTAGTAACCCAATGTGTACCCTAGCTACATATACAGGGAGCCAGCGCTGGCAGCCTGTAAGCGGTGTACGCTGGTAACCAGGGTAAATATCGTGTAATCAAGCAAAGCGCTTTGCTTAGTTACCTGATATTTACCCTGGCTACCAAGCGCAGCATCGTTACACGAGTCGCTGGTGGCTGATGGCTGGTCGCTGGTCGCTGGTGAGATCTGCTTGATTGACAGCTCACCAGCAACCATGTTGCGATGCACTAACAATCCCTGCCAGGTCAGATCGCTGGTGGGACCGTTGGTGTGTCGCTATGTGTGACCCCAGCCTAAAGCGGGCTTTACACGCTGCGACATCGCTCAAGCGATCTCGTTGGGGTCACGGAATTTGTGATGCACATCCGGTCACTTTAGCGATGTCTTTGCGTGTGACACCTATGAGCGATTTTGAATCATCACAAAAACGGTCAAAATTGCCCTATTCTCGAATATTGCTGCTGATCGGTGTATGAAGTAGTTCGTCGCTCCTGCGGCAGCACACATCACTATGTGTGACACCGCAGGAATGAGTAACCTCACCTTACCTGCATCCGCCCGCAATGAGGAAAAAAGGAAGTGGGCAGGATGTTATGGCCGCTCATCTCCACCCCTCCGCTTCTATTGGTCAGCGGTTCGGTGACGCTACTGTGACGTCACTGTGATGCTGAACGCACTGCCCCTTTAGAAAGGAGGCGGTTCGCCGGTCACAGCAACGTCGCAGAGCTGGTATGTGCGTGTGACGCTGCCGTAGCGATAATGTTCGCTACAGCAGCGATCACCACGTATCGGCCGTACGATGGTGGCGGGTGCTATCACGCTTGACATCGCGCTAGCATCGGCTAGTGATGTTGCAGCGTGTAAAGCGGCCTTTAGTCTTCCAAGTGGTGATCCGGCCTCCACAGAGCCCTGATCTCAACAAAATCTAATCTGTCTGATTACCTGAAGAGATAGTATTCTGACTCACGGATACGCAGGACGTGATGGTGCCTGAACACACCGTTTTCTTCGTGTATTCGCATTAACCATACTCACATTCATATCGGTTCCTCAGATAGTTTAACTTGGACACAATCTTATTGCAAGAAGACTCCAGGAAAAGATGAATGTTTTAACTGAAAATCTTGTATTGATGATAATGCAGCAGGTAAAAAGATTTTCTTCAGAGAGTATACCGCATGTTACATAAGATGGCTGGTACAAAACACTATATGGAAAAGAAGGGCGGGGAATGCTGACATCACAGAACTACAGGGAGGAGGAAGGGACAAAATACAAAAAAAGTCAAAGCTTCTGCCTAGCAACAGAAAGGCAATACACAGCAATGAAAACATTGAATAATTCCCAAGTTGTGGGACATGACAGATAAAATAATTTGCACAAGCCTACATATACAGAAGATCTGTGGTTAGTTCTGTGGTTAAGGCGGGCTTTGCACACTATGACATCGCAGGTGCGATGTCGGTGGGGTCAAATTGAAAATGACGTACTTCCGGCATCGCATGTGACATCGTAGTGTGTAAAGGCTCGATGATACGATTAACGAGCGCAAAAGCGTCGTAATCGCATCATCGGTGCAGCGTCGGCGTAATCCATGATTACGCTGACGCGACGGTCCGATGTTGTTCCTCGCTCCTGCGGCAGCACACATCGCTGTGTGTGAAGCCGCAGGAGCGAGGAACATCTCCTACCGGCGTCACTGCGGCTTCCGTAGGATATGCGGAAGGAAGGAGGTGGGCTGGATGTTTACATCCCGGTCATCTCCGCCCCTCCGCTCCTATTGGCGGCCTGCCGTGTGATGTCGCAGTGACGCTGCACGACCCGCCCCCTTAATAAGGAGGCGGGTCGCCGGCCAGAGCGACGGTCGCAGGACAGGTGAGTCCGTGTGAAGCTGCCGTAGCGATAATGTTCGCTACGGCAGCTATCACAAGGATATCGCAGTTGCGACGGGGGCGGGCACTATCGCGCTCGGCATCACAGCATCGGCCTGCGATGTCGCAGCGTGCAAAGTGCCCCTAAGATGTTTGGAACAACTTCCCTGCTGAGTTACTTCAATAACTGTTTCCAAGTGTAAATAGAAAAAAGGATGCCGTTTTGAGGACAAATCAGTCACACCAAATATTGATTTGATTTCCATTTCTCTTTTGTTCTTCACCTACATCTTGTTAATTGATAAAAAATAAACTATTAGTTTTATTTTCATTTCTTTGCAGCACATTTTCCACACCTGCCTAAAACCTTTGCACAGTACTATATAATTATTATGTATATAAATATGTGATTTATATACTACTGTGCAAAAGTTTTAGGCTGGTGTGGAAAAATACTGCAATATAAATATATTTAATGTTACAATGTAAGGAATCAGTCCTGTAAAACACTGCCTAATGCAGATCATTGAGAGTATGTTTGACTATAAATGGATGGAATTAGTTTTGTTTTCTATTTTTCAAGCAATGATATAGACAGGACCTTGCAACAAAATAATCTCATCACCACTACGTGCTTTACTTTTAGACTATACAAGCTGCAGAAGAGACAGAAACCGGACAAGGTGAAGAAGCAAAACAGGACAAACCACCTCTCGTGCAGAGATTATATTCTAACATGTCCAATGGGAAATTTTCTATATCAGACAATGGGGAGGAAGAAGACAATGAGGAGGAAACAGAAGAGGTAAAGATAGCATGGGTTGTTTTTGATTAAAGTATTGGGATTATTTTTGAGGAAAGTATTAATAATGCATCAGCTTTAAATGGAACCTGTCACCTTCTCGCAAGGATAGAGGAAGCGACAGACCCGAGGAGGATAGATCACAAGGATAGAGGAGGCACCGGACCCATGGATTACATGCGGGATTTGTCTACAGCACATGTTTAAAAAGGTGGTTTTATTCTCCAAAAACATGCTGCAAAAGAACAGCAAAGCCTGTTTGCTACTTTTTTTCAGCACTTTTGCACTTTCTCATTACTTTCTATGGGTGGAAAAAACATTGCAAAAATGCTGAAAGAATTGACATGCTGCAGATTTAAAAAAAAAGCTGCAATCCTTAACTTGTCAGGAGAAAAAAAAAGCAAGAGTTCGCATGACAATTCTGACATCTCATAGCTTTACAGTAAAATAGCTTTTGTCCAAGATTACTCCACCTATTTGCTAGCTTCATTTGCAGCAGTAATTGGCCTAGTTTTGGTGCATATTGTCTCATTTAATGCCATATTCCCGATCCCGCCACATGATCATATCTCGCCTTCACTGAGCCACTCCCCTTTATTTGGCAATCTAGAAACCGTGTCTACACACATAATAAATGTACCCAAAATCTCATAAATCCTATGATTTTGAGAAGCATAAAAAGCGCTACATACAGTCCAAAGAGTGGGCAGGTTGAAGTGAGTTAAAGGTTACTATAAGATTGGTGGACTGCAAAGGGTTTGCTTGTAGTTTAACATTTAACATTGGCAGAAGAAGTGCATCTAGGAAAATCTATACAGCCAGTTGGACACGCCTTGATTTTACCAATCTATGCTATTACTTAGTGTGTCTAGGTATGTATCTATATTGGATACGGAGACGTCTATGCGTGTATACATATATATGTATATATATATATATGTATATATATACTGTATATATATATATATATATATATATATATATATATATATATTTAATGTGTGTCTACCCATATCCTGTCCACTGCCATTAACTTGAGAAAGGCGGAAGCTAAAGGCATAGAAGTGGTGTCTAGGTATAGTAAAGTAGCCATGCACTACGCTATGAAACCACCTATAGCGCAACCTGGTGGAAAACAATGGAGTTAGCATTTTTATCTCGAAAACAGAACGAGATAGAGAAAAAAGTGAATAAAAAAATTGTAGGGCATCATCAATTCAATACGAATCGACACCTTGCATACAGAAATGCTATGATAGGAAACCAATGACCCCCCAAAACATTAAATGCTGGTCACGCATATGGCGCTCATTTAACTTTGATGCTCAAAGTGGCCACCGTCAGCTGCAGTGCACATCTGGACTCTGGACAGCATACTGTATCTTGCTGCACGTTGTGCAATATGGTAGGTGACACGTTTGCACAAGCATCTGTAATACGTCGTCATAGGTCCTGCAATGTTGGTGGAGGGGTCTCATACACCTGCTGTTTGATGTGACCTCACTAGAGATGAGCGAACCGGTCGCGGTTCGGCTCGAGGTCGGTTCGCCGAACGGGGGTCCCGTTCGAGTTCGGTTCGTCGAACGTTCGACGAACCGAACTCGAACGTATAGGCTAGAATGGGAGGCAATCACAAACACATAAAAATGCATGATAAATGTACACAAACAGTTAATAAACATTGCCATAACACTTACCGGTCCTCGCGATCCCTTCTGCACTCTGTCTCCTGCCGCTATTCCATCCGATGATCGCTGAATCCTCCCGGTGACCTGCACTGCCAGCAGAGAAGCAGGACCTATCGTGACGTCAAAATAGCCATGTGACCAGTCACGTGGCTATTATCTCATTGGCTACAGACTGGTCACATGACTATGACACGTCATGTAGGACCTGCGAGTGCATCTCTCCGGTACACGGTGCACATATGTGTATCGCCGTGTACCGGCGACATGCTCTAGCACACGGTCGACTCCCCGTTCCGTTAGGGACCGGCTGACACAGCCGGTCATTAACGGAGATCACCGTTGCCATAGCAACGCAGTTAGCGGTGACGTCACCGCTAACCGCGGCTCCGGGAGCACCGTTGC
Organism: Anomaloglossus baeobatrachus; assembly: GCF_048569485.1. Lineage (NCBI taxonomy): Eukaryota > Metazoa > Chordata > Amphibia > Anura > Aromobatidae > Anomaloglossus > Anomaloglossus baeobatrachus. The sequence goes on from NC_134358.1 coordinate 486,473,274, forward strand.
TATGGTAACGCGTCTGTCAGCGTTACCGCTAGCAGCCAGCAGTGATCACTCACGGAGTGAAGGCTGCACGCTGCTTCCCGATTGTAGTGAGCATTGTAGTTAGGATGGAGGTTCCCCAGCCCCAAGTGATGCCCCTCACTACAATCGTCACTACTACTACACTAGAAAGAAAGAAGACAGAAGAGCAGGATCGTGGAGGGCTGACAGGGGTAATAAAGATGGAGTCTCTAATGTGTCTGTGTATTTATTTCTATTAAAGTATTTTTTCTCTGTGTGGTGTCTTTTTTTAACCCTTTATTGGAGATTCTTAATGGCCGGGTCAAACGTGCCTGACATTAAGAATCTCTGGCTTAATACTGGCTGGTAAAACAAAGCCAGTATTAACTCATGATTACCCAACAAGCCACCCGGCTCCAGGGCTGTTGGAAGAGTTGGATACAGCGCCAGATGATGGCGCTTCTATGAGAGCGCCATTTTCTGGGACGGCTGCGGACTGAAATCCGCAGCAGAGGCGCCCACAAACCTCGGGCTAACCTGTGCTGCGGATTCCAATCCCCAGCTGCCTAGTTGTACCCGGCTGGACACAAAAATAGGGCGAAGCCCACGTCATTTGTTTTTTAATTATTTCATGAAATAAGTGAAATAATTAAAAAAAACGGGCTTCCCTATATTTTTGGTTCCCAGCCGGGTACAAATAGGCAACTGGGGGTTGGAGGCAGCCCGTGGCTGCCAGCTGTACCTGGCTAGCATACAAAAATATGGCGAAGCCCACGTCATTTTTTTGGTGGGCAAAAAACTTCTGCATACAGTCCTGGATGGAGTATGCTGAGCCTTGTAGTTCTGCAGCTGCTGTCTGCTCTTCTCCATACAGACAGACAGCAGCTGCAGAACTACAAGGCTCAGCATACTCCATCCAGGACTGTATGCAGAAGTTTTTTGCCCCCTGAAAAAATTATGTGGCTTCGCCATATTTTTGTATGCTAGCCAGGTACAGCAGGCAGGTACGGCTGCCCCCAACCCCCAGTTGCCTATTTGTACCCGGCTGGGAACCAAAAATAAAGGGAAGCCCTTTTTTTATTATTTCATGAATTTCATGAAATAATTAGAAAACAAATGACGTAGGCTTTGCCCCATTTTTGTGTCCAGCCAGGTACAACTAGGCAGCTGGGATTGGAATCCGCACCACCGGTTGGCCTGAGCTTTCTGGGCCCCACTGCTGCGAATTGCAGTCTGCAGCCACCTCAGAAAATGGCATTTTCATAGAAGCGCCATCTTCTGGCGCTGTATCCAACTCTTCCAGCACCTGCCTGCTATACCTGGCTAGCATACAAAAATATGGCGAAGCTCACGTCCTTTTTTTGTAGCTTTTTGGCAAAAAAAAAAAAAAATGCTTCCCTGGATTTTCCATTGCCAGTGAAGGTAACACCAAGCAGTGGGGGTTAGCAGCCAGTAGCTGCTTGGATTACCCTTAGCTAGCAATACAAAAAATGCAGTGGGAGCTAACATATATTTTTTTTAATTATTTATTTAAATAACTAAAAATAAAATGGGCTTCCCTGTATTTTGATTGCTGGACATCACAGTGCTGTAAAAATAAATCTTTAAAAAAATGACGTAGCGCTCCGCGGTATTTTTGATTCTCAGCGCAGATAAAGCAGACAGCTATGGGTTGCCACCCCCATCTGCCTGCCGTTACCTTGGTTGGCAATCAAAATACAGGGAAGCCCATTAATTTTTTCTATTTAAAAAATAGTTAAAAAAAAAAAATTACGTTGGGTCCCCCCATTTTTGATAGCCAGCTAGGGTAAAGCAGACGGCTGTAGCCTGAAAACCACAGCTGGCAGCTTTACCGTGGTTGGGGATCCAATGTGGAGGTCCCCTCAGGCTCTTTTTTATAATTATTTTATAAATATTAATAATTACACAATAAAAGTAGGGGACCCCCCAAATTGGATCACCAGCCAAGGTAAAGCGGACAGCTGTGGTCTGGTATTCTCAGGGTGGGAAGGTCCATAGTTATTGGGCCTTCACAGCCTAAAAATAGCAGGCCGCAGGCACCCCAGACGTGGCGCATCCACTAGATGCGCCAATCCTGGCGCTTCACCCCAGCTCATCCCGTGCCCTGGTGCAGTGGCAAACGGGGTAATAAATCGGGTTGATACTAGCTGTAAAGTCACCTGAGATCAAGCCCAGCAGTTTGTGATGTCATGGCGTCTATTAGATACCCAACATCATAAACTGTCAGTACTAACAAAAACAAAAAATCGACAAAAGAAATTTATTTGAAAAAACAGTCCCCAAAACATTTCCTCTTTCACCAATTTATTGTAAGAAAAAAAATAAAGGGGTCCCACGACGACTCTGGACCGTCTAGAATATGGGGGGGAGACACTCAGGGAACGTATCCCCCATTTTCTAGGAGTGCGGACCCTTCATGTGAGGAGTGTGGGTGCAATGAATCTGCACTCACTCTCCCCGGGTCCACAGCAGCAGAGTCCATGTCGTAATGGTTGCTACCAAAGCTGCAATGCCCTGCTCATGAGGTAAGGGCATGCCTAATCAGGAGAACTACTGTAGAGGAAGCTCTGCTCACTGGTATATAGGTGCTCAGAGGTAATAATAGATAAAATTAGTGAGTAACCTCGGCACTCTATATCTCCCAGACTAAGTCAGTAAGTCACAACGGATAGTAATGCAAAATCACTCTTTATTGGTCCGTATTAAGAAAATTTTTTTTTCATAAGCATATATGTTTTTGTCCAAAACAAGTTACAAATGACGTTTCGGCCTGAGCCTTCGTCAGATTGGACTTATCTGCATGTAATCATGAAAAATGACAATAATCAGTATCACATAAGAGTGAGAGAACAATAACATAAACTCGAACAATGTAGAGGTACAATTGGGATGCAGCAAAAAAATTGCAACACAGCAAGAAATGAAACACATAATACAAATGTCATAATACAGTACAAGGACAATATAGTAATGACAAATATGGGGTCAGAGTAGACTTAGACAGCTCTGGTACGAAAGAGATGTCAATCATAAAGTAACATGTGCAGTAGGTGTAGAGCTACACTATGCATGGCAGAGCTAATGGGTAGACCGACCATAGAAAAAGTAGAGAAAAAGTGGAGAAAAAGTGGAGAATAAGTGGAACATAAGAGGAGAAAAAGTGGAGAAAAAGTGGAGAAAAAAGTGGAGAAAAAGTGGAGAAAAAGTGGAGAAAAAGTGGAGAAAAAGTGGAGATTAAGAGGAGAAAAAGTGGAGAAAAAAGTGGAGAAAAAGTGGAGAAAAAGTGGAGCATAAGTGGAGAAAAAGTGGAGAAAAAGTGGAGAAAAAGTGGAGCATAAGAGGAGAAAAAGTGGAGAAAAAAGTGGAGAAAAAGTGGAGAAAAAGTGGAGCATAAGAGGAGAAAAAGTGGAGAAAAAGTGGAGAAAAAGTGGAGCATAAGAGGAGAAAAAGTTGAGAAAAAGTGGAGAAAAAGTGGAGCATAAGAGGAGAAAAAGTGGAGATTAAGAGGAGAAAAAGTGGAGAAAAAGTGGAGCATAAGAGGAGAAAAAGTGGAGAAAAAGTGGAGAAAAAGTGGAGAAAAAGTGGAGCATAAGAGGAGAAAAAGTGGAGATTAAGAGGAGAAAAAGTGGAGAAAAAGTGGAGAAAAAGTGGAGAAAAAGTGGAGAAAAAGTGGAGCATAAGAGGAGAAAAAGTGGAGAAAAAAGTGGAGAAAAAGTGGAGAAAAAGTGGAGAAAAAGTGGAGATTAAGAGGAGAAAAAGTGGAGCATAAGAGGAGAAAAAGTGGAGAACAAAAGTGGAGAAAAAGTGGAGAAAGTGGAGAAAAAAATGGAGAAAAAGTGGAGAAAAAGTGGAGAACAAGTGGAGAATAAGAGGAGAAAAAGTGGAGAAAAAGTGGAGAAAAAGTGGAGAATAAGAGGAGAAAAAGTGGAGAATAAGTGGAGAAAAAAATGGAGAAAAAGTGGAGAAAAAGTGGAGAAAAAGTGGAGCATAAGAGGAGAAAAAGTGGAGAAAACGTGGAGAAAAAGTGGAGAAAAAGTGGAGCATAAGAGGAGAAAAAGTGGAGAAAAAAGTGGAGAAAAAGTGGAGAAAAAGTGGAGCATAAGAGGAGAAAAAGTGGAGAAAAAGTGGAGAAAAAGTGGAGCATAAGAGGAGAAAAAGTGGAGAAAAAGTGGAGAAAAAGTGGAGAAAAAGTGGAGCATAAGAGGAGAAAAAGTGGAGAAAAAGTGGAGAAAAAAGTGGAGAAAAAGTGGAGAAAAAGTGGAGAAAAAGTGGAGAAAAAGTGGAGATTAAGAGGAGAAAAAGTGGAGAAAAAGTGGAGAAAAAGTGGAGCATAAGAGGAGAAAAAGTGGAGAAAAAAGTGGAGAAAACGTGGAGAAAACGTGGAGAAAAAGTGGAGAAAAAGTGGAGAAAAAGTGGAGCATAAGAGGAGAAAAAGTGGAGAAAAAGTGGAGGAAAAAGTGGAGAAAAAGTGGAGAAAAAGTGGAGAAAAAGTGGAGAAAAAGTGGAGAAAAAGTGGAGATTAAGAGGAGAAAAAGTGGAGAAAAAGTGGAGAAAAAGTGGAGCATAAGAGGAGAAAAAGTGGAGAAAAAAGTGGAGAAAACGTGGAGAAAACGTGGAGAAAAAGTGGAGAAAAAGTGGAGAAAAAGTGGAGCATAAGAGGAGAAAAAGTGGAGAAAAAGTGGAGGAAAAAGTGGAGAAAAAGTGGAGAAAAAGTGGAGAAAAAGTGGAGAAAAAGTGGAGAAAAAGTGGAGATTAAGAGGAGAAAAAGTGGAGAAAAAGTGGAGAAAAAGTGGAGCATAAGAGGAGAAAAAGTGGAGAAAAAAGTGGAGAAAACGTGGAGAAAACGTGGAGAAAAAGTGGAGAAAAAGTGGAGAAAAAGTGGAGCATAAGAGGAGAAAAAGTGGAGAAAAAAGTGGAGAAAACGTGGAGAAAAAGTGGAGAAAAAGTGGAGAAAAAGTGGAGCATAAGAGGAGAAAAAGTGGAGATTAAGAGGAGAAAAAGTGGAGAAAAAGTGGAGAAAAAGTGGAGAAAAAGTGGAGAAAAAGTGGAGCATAAGAGGAGAAAAAGTGGAGAAAAAAGTGGAGAAAAAGTGGAGAAAAAGTGGAGAAAAAGTGGAGATTAAGAGGAGAAAAAGTGGAGCATAAGAGGAGAAAAAGTGGAGAAAAAAGTGGAGAAAAAGTGGAGAAAGTGGAGAAAAAAATGGAGAAAAAGTGGAACACCCTTTGGTACCTTTCATGTGGCACTAAGGGGTGCTTAGCTTTGTATTTAGCCAAAAAAATGAAAAAAAAATGACATAGGGTTCCCCCTAGTTTTGTAGCCAGCTAGGGTAAAGCAGACGGCTGCAGCCTGCAGACCACAGCTGGCAACCTCACCTTGGCTGGTAATCCAAAACTAAGGGCACCCCACGCTGTTATTTTAAATTAAATAAATAATTAAAAAAAAAAACACGTAGGGGTCCCCCAAAATTGGATCACCAGCCAAGGTAAAGCAGACAGCTGGGGCCTGATATTCTCAGACTAGGGAGGTCCATGGTTATTGGAATCTCCCCAGCCTAAAAATAGCAGGCCGCAGCCGCCCCAGAAGTGGCGCATCCATTAGATGCGCCAATCCTGGTGCTTCGCCCCAGCTCATCCCGCGCCCTGGTGCGGTGGCAAACGGGGTAATATTTGGGGTTAATACCAGATGTGTAATGTCACCTGGCATCAAGCCCTGGGGTTGGTGAGGTCAGGCGTCTATCAGATACCCGACATCACCAACCCAGTCAGTAATAAAAAAAAAATACACGACAAACACATTTTTATTTGAAAAAACACTCCCCAAAACATTCCCTCTTTAACCAATTTATTAGATTGAAAAACAAATCCAGGTCTGGTGTAATCCAAGGGGTTGCCATGACGATGCACACTGTCCCAGTCAATGAAGAGCAGGATGTTCCCCATTGGCTGGGAGAGCAGTGCAGTGACCTGAGCTAACATCAATGGGTCAGCCCAGGTCACTGCAGGGGGGTGACAAGTGCTGCTGTCAGTGAGGTACATTACCTGCGCTGATCTCCAGCACACTGACAGCCCCTGTCACTGAGGTCAATGACCGGCGCCTTCACATCAAGTATCGCGAGAGGTCCGTGACGTCACCGCCAGTGTCAGTCTCGGGTCGGAAGCGATAGGTGATGTGACAAGCGGCGGCCATGGAGGACAGTGACAGCGCTGAGGTCGGGATGGCGGGACTTCATCACCGCAGGTAAGCCGAGCGAGCGAGCGAGCGAGCGGGCGAGCGGGCGAGCGGGCGGGCGGGGGGGGGGGGGGTGGATGTGTGTGTGTGTGTTTGTGTATGTGTATGTATGTGTACATGCCGCGGGCAGGAGGGGGTGGAGCGAGCTGAGCGGGAAAGTGTGGGCTTCCTGCACTTAACTAAGATAAACATCGGGTTACTAACCAAAGGTTAGGCTTGGATACCCGATGTTTATCTTGGTTACCAGCTTGTGGCAGGCTGCCAGCGATGGCTCCTGCACACTGTAGCTGTAAAAAGCCCTGCTTTTTGCTGCTAGAACCGTTCTCGAACATATCTAGAACTATCGAGCTTTTAGCAAAAAGCTCGAGTTCTAGTTCGATCTCGAACAGCCGAAAAATCACTCGAACCTAGAACTGGAGAACCACGAACCACGAACCGCGCTCAACTCTAGACCTCACAGAAAGAAGTCCAATGGGGTCAGGTCAGGTGAGCGTGGAGGCCACTCCGCGCAGCCACCATACCCAATGACTTGTAGGAAGGTCTCCATGAAGTATCGCTTCACGTCTGCAGCCTTGTGAGTTTTACACGTTCTAATCATAGCATTTCTTTATGCAAGGTGTTGATTCATATTGAATTCATGATGGCCTACAACTTTGTAATTCACTTTTTTTCTCTATCTCGTGTCAAGATAAAAATGCTAACTCTGTTGTTTTAAACCAGGTGGCGCTATAGGTGGTTTCATTGCGTAGCGCATTGCTACTTTACTATACCTAGACACCACTTCTATGCCTATAGCTGCTGCCGTTCTCAAGTTAATGGCGGTGGACAGGATATGGGGGGACACACTGTATATACACACACAGTCATGGATCTTATAGAATACACAGGATTGATAGACATGTTAATGAGAAAAAATTGAAAAAAAAAAAAATCTTCAAGATAATTTGGGGTAAATCTTCATCAAGTATGAGCACCCATCATAACCTCAATGATAGCAGCCAAGACATGTAATTTGTGATATTTGTGTGCGGCATTCATACTGGATACTGAATAAATCAAAGTGTTTTGAAAATTTTGCTTCAATTGGGTCCCCATTGATTTTCATAATTCCATAGTGTTTCCTTCTTCATGTTGCAAATTCAATTTGAGGGGTTTATATACTGTATATATTTTGTACTTCTATTTTATCCTATTATAATGTAAGCACTGGCCGCTTTAGCTGCAACTGATATCAAGTGGTATTCTTGGCCAGAGATGACTTTAATCATGAACTTTAATTGTTTGTTACGCCTTTTCCCCAGAAAAAGCTTCCAAAGGTTTCATTTTTCCGGATATTGAGACTGAATAAATCAGAGTGGCCATATATTATGTTTGGAACTCTTGCTGCAGCGATCAATGGAACAGCTCACCCAGCGTTCAGTGTACTATTTGCTAAAGTTATAGCTGTAAGTATATTATAGGCATGTATCCTGGATATTTCAGTTGAGAATGTGGAAATGTGTTCAATCTCACAGGAACTATTGACAACACAAGGTATTTGAGAGAAACCTTATTTGTCAACATAATATCAATGTGGCCAATAAGAAATATGGGTGAACCACCCCTTTAATTGTATAGCCTAGCTAAGAAAGTAGGATTGTAACTATATATTCAGAATCATCATATATCAGTTAACCTTTTTTTTCCATAGATATTTGGGACTGGTGATGCAGATAAGACACAATCCGAAATAAATCTTTACTCTATTATCACTGCTATTATTGGTTTGGTTTCCTTCTTCACATATTTTACACAGGTTCGTTAACTCTTCATTTCTAAAGATATGTGTTGTATTCTGCTGTAGGCATATAGTATACAGTATAGACATTTGCCTCTAAAGGCCCCGTTACACGCAACGACGTATCTAACGATATATCGCCGGGGTCACGAATTCCTTGACGCACATCCGGTGTCGTTAGCGACGTCGTTGTGTGTAACAGCTCCGAACGACTGTTAACGATCAAAAATACTCACATTATCGTTGATCTTTGACACGTCGTTCATTTTCATAAAATCGTTGGTGTGGCAGGACGCTGGTTGTTGGTCGTTCCTGCGGCAGCACACATCGCTCCGTGTGACACCGCAGGAACGAGGAACATCACTGTCCATGCAGCCGCCCACAATGAGGAAGGAAGGAGGTGGGTGGGATGTTACGCCCGCTCATCTCCACCTCTCTGCTTCTATTGGGCGGCCTCTTAGTGACGTCGCTGTGACGCCGAACGAACCACCCCCTTAGAAAGGAGGCGGTTCGCCGGCCAGAATGACGTTGCTAGGCAGGTAAGTACGTGTGACGGCTCCTAACGATGTTGTGCGCCACGGGCAGCGATTTGCCCGTGACGCACAACCGACGGGGGTGGGTGCTTTCACCACCGATATCACTAGCGATATCGCTGCTTGTAACACCCCCTTAAGGCACACTGCATTATCATTGAAAAACAGCAGCATGCACTTATTGTTCCTAAAGGCATCACTTGTTTTGTCTGAGAAGAAACTAGTGATGTGTAGAGGCAGCATCTGAAATCAAGTTCCTATGGGCCTGTAATAGGCGTAAGGATTCTGTCTGTCAACATATGATTAACAACCTCATGTCCTAATAATTAACTACTGGCACTCCAAATGACATACTTTATACACATTTATTGGGCATCCCTAGATGACCAAATTAAAGGAGTGACGCCATTTTCCAATAAAAACAATCTTTATTTAGACATATATTTTAAAATGTTTTAGCATAAGGCTATGTGCCCACGCTACAAGATTTACCGCGGATTTACCGCGGATTTTGCCGCGGATTTACTGCGGATTTGCCGAAAATCTGCAGCAGCAGCACTTCCAAGCCATTTCAATGGCATTTTGGAAATGCTGTGCCCATGCTGCGGATTTTTCCGCGGCGGATTTGCCGCGGATTTTGATCCGGAAAAATCTGCAGCATGTCAATTGTTTGGTGCAGATTTGGTGCGGATTTTTGGCTTTGAATGGGGAAAAAAAAAAAATCCGCATCAAAATCTGCGGCAAATCCGCGGCAAATCCGCACCCGCGGTCGTGGAAAGTCGTGGATTTTCAGGCAAAAAAATCCGCAGGGACATTCTAGCGTGGGCACATAGCCTAAAGGTACCGTATAAAAGAGAGACACAGGCAGGGAAAATAATTAAATCCCTATAATGGTAACTGGGATATTCACACCCAACCAGGTGAGTATCTGTATTGTTACAGCCAAATATCATATATTAAATGGACCAAATATAGACTTAGTGATCCCAGCTGCATTATTATCACTGATGCAACAGATTCTTCAATGCAAATTTCCCCCATACATGATTTTTTGCAAAAGTATCATATATTAAATGGACCAAGTGCAGACTCTGCAGTTCCACCTGCGTTTTTCATCAGTAATGCACAAATTCTTCAATGCAGGGTTCCCCCATAAATAATCTGTACTCATGAGAATAAATAAATAAATAAAAGAGTATACAGGGTCCTCAAAGCAGAAGAAGTACTTACAAAAAATGCAGTGTAGATTACCAATGAACACACATAGTAGTATCCACAGAGCCCACATACGTCCATAAACACATGGGATCCATTACAATTCAAAAATGCAGTATACGTTTGCAAATGGACACTCGCAGTAATGACCACAAAGTCCACATAGGTCCATAATCAAATACAAACTACTATAAATAGGCTAACATCAGGCATATTGGTATCGCAAAATTACATCACCTGGATAGGAGGTATCCTGCCGTGACCCTCACACTCCGACACGTGTTTCGCAAATGGCTTTCTCGAGGAGCGTGTCAGAGGTGAGGGGCGGGCTGGTTAAAAGCACCAAGTGACCAATGAAAGATACAGAACTCTGATTGCATTCACGCGTCAGAGCAGGAAGCAGACTAATCCCATTAACGGCGCATGACTGCAGTTGCCACGGACGCTCGTAAATAGACCTCCCACAAGTCGCGATCATGTGACTGTGATGTCATGACCCACATGATAGTGAGTCATGGCAACCACGTAACGCTATCTGACGCGATGTGGGACGGCCGGCCGGCGGCACAGCAGTCATGCGCACTGGGTAATCTGCAATACTTAGAGAAAACAGGACATAGGTCAACATAGTGGGTTGGTGCCCACACAGAAATCGCATGTGTATTCACCCTAAAGATATACACTGTGTGCAGAATTATTAGGCAAATGAGTATTTTGATCACATGATACTTTTTATACATGTTGTCCTACTCCAAGCTGTATAGGCTTGAGAGCCAACTACCAATTAAGTAAATCAAGTGATGTGTATCTCTATAATGAGGAGGGGTGTGGTGTAATGACCTTAACACCCTATATAAGGTGTGCTTAGTTATTAGGCAACTTCCTTTCTTTTGGCAAGATTGTTCAGAAGAGAGATTTGACGGGCTCTGAAAAGTCCAAAATTGTGAGATGTCTTGCAGAGGGATGCAGCAGTCTTGAAATTGCCAAACTTTTGAAGTGTGATCACCAAACAATCAAGCGTTTCATGGCAAATAGCCAACAGGGTCGCAATAAGCGTGTTGGGCAAAAAAGGCGCAAAATAGCTGCCCATGAATTGAGGAAAATCAAGCGTGAAGCTTCCAAGATGCCATTTGCCACCAGTTTGGCCATGTTTCAGAGCTGCAACGCAAGGTGTGCCATACTCAGGGACATGGCCGAGGTAAGGAAGGCTGAAAAACGACCACCTTTGAACAAGAAACTTAAGATAAAATGTCAAGACTGGGCCAAGAAATATCTTTAGACTGATTTTTCAAAGGTTTTATGGACTGATGAAATGAGAGTAACTCTTGATGGGCCAGATGGATGGGCCACAGGCTGGATCAGTAAAGGGCAGAGAGCTCCACTCCGACTCAGACACCAGCAAGGTGGAGGTGGGGTACTGATATGGGCTGGTATCATCAAAGATGAACTTGTGGGACCTTTTCAGGTTGAGGATGGAGTGAAGCTCAACTCCCAGACCTACTGCCAGTTTCTGAAAGACAAGTTCTTCAAGCAGTGGTACAGGAAGAAGTTGGTATCGTTCAAGAAAAATATGATTTTAATGCAGGACAATGCTCCATCACAAATATCCAAAATACTGACCCACACATCCAACAAATGTGAACAGGTGCTAGCCGAAAAAACATAGTAACTATAAAATGCATACAGCTGCACACTGAAAAGACAAAAATGTACAAGGGAAAATATGGCACTTTACTGCAAAAGAGATCTCCTTACTAGCATCCAGTCAGACTGGCTTGCAAAGTCTCCATAAGGAGAATAGTGTTCCCTCGTGGTCCCACAAAGCTTCTCATAGCCAGATCAGACACCCCATACTTTGCACTGATGAGGGGCAAGCACCCCGAAACACCGTGTCTGCAAATTGGGATTCTGATCTGGCATGTATATCCTAAGTTATATGTAAAGGATTGTTAAAAATCCACATTTAACTTTTAGGATCGCTACTTCCAATAGGTGGCGCTGCGCTAGAGCTTGTCTCCTGTCCTGGAGAGAAAATTTGAATATTTTGCAGAGGGGCATGGCAGCTATAAGTCCCCTTACTAGCATCCAGTCAGACTGGCTTGCAAAGTCTCCATAAGGAGAATAGTGTTCCCCCGTGGACCCACAAAGCCTCTCATAGCCAGATCAGACACCCCATACTTTGCACTGACGAGGGGCAAGCACCCCGAAACACCTTGTCTGCAAATTGGGATTCTGATCTGGCATATATATCCTAAGTTATATGTAAAGGATTGTTAAAAATCCACATTTAACTTTTAGGATCGCTACTTCCAATAGGTGGCGCTGTGCTAGAGTTTGTCTCCTGTCCTGGAGAGAAAATTTGAATATTTTCCCTTGTACATTTTTGGCTTTTCAGTGTGCAGCTGTATTCATTTTATAATGCTCCATCACATGCACCCAATTACTCCACAGCATGGCTGGCCAGTAAAGGTCTAAAAGATGAAAAATAATGACATAGCCCCCCTTGTTCACCTGATCTGAACCCCATGGAGAGCCTGTGGTCCCTCATAAAATGTGAGATCTATAGGGAGGGAGAACAGTACACCTCTCGGAACAGTGTCTGGGAGGCTGGGGTGGCTGCTACATGCAATGTAAACAGATCAAGCAACTGACAGAATCTATGGATGGTAGGCTGTTGAGTGTCATCATAAAGAAAGGTGGCTATATTGGTCACTAGTTTTTTGGAGTTTTGTTTTTGCATGTCAGAAATGTTTATTTCTAAATTTGTGCAGTTATATTGGTTTACCTGGTGAAATGAAACAAGTGAGATGGAAATATATTTGTTTTTTCTTAAGTTGCCTAATAAGTTGCCTAATAATTCTGCACAGTAATAGTTACCTGCAAAAACAGATATCCTCCTAAGATATTGTATGTATAAATATGTTAAGCAAGCATTGTTGACCTTAGGGAGATCAACATATCCACTGCGGAGACACCATCACGTGTTTCTCAACGCAGTGATTCTAGAGCATTGCCCCCTGGGAAGTATGCAAATAAGAAAGCCGCGGAGACACCATCACGTGTTTCTCAACGCTGCCAGGAAACTAGCCAGGTCTTTCACCGGGAAGGAACAACCACGGGAAGGGCAGTCTCCAGTCAAGGAGACCACCTATACCAAACATGGTATCCATCCACAGACAGCCGTTTCGGGGTATTAGCCCCTCATCAGTGTGGAGTAGGAATCTGGCTAGTGGGGGCAATGCCTAGTAAGTCTTTTACTAGGCATTGCCCCCACTAGCCAGATTCCTACTCCACACTGATGAGGGGCAAATACCCCGAAACGGCTGTCTGTGGATGGATACCATGTTTGGTATAGGTGGTCTCCTTGACTGGAGACTGCCCTTCCCGTGGTTGTTCCTTCCCGGTGAAAGACCTGGCTAGTTTCCTGGCAGCGTTGAGAAACATGTGATGGTGTCTCCGCGGCTTTCTTATTTGTATAAATATGTTAGGCTCACCTTTTAAGCAACTATGGCCGATTTTGATGATCAGTGCACAGTCAGCGGGCCGGTTCCCAGAAGCTTGAACAACAGAAGGGGTTTAATTCAGCCCTTTGAACTTAATTTCCAGTCCCAAAATTATTTTTTCTGGAGTCTTGATAAAATTTAAATAATTTATTAGTGTGTATAAAAAAATACCAAAATTAAAAATATATTGCGTCTTATGCGTTTCAAGCTCTATCCGAGCTCTTACTCATAGCTATGTACTGTGTATATATATATATATATATATATCTATATATATATATATATATATATATATATCCAGTGAATGTGCCATCAGTCATTTTTCTCTCACCGTTGATGAGTCTTGGCCGTTTTACATGACCATACGCTGCATGCTGAGTTTTTTTTCCACAGGCCGAAACAAGCTATGGAAAAAATACCAGGTCAACACTGACTCATTGTTGAACATTAGTCCGTGTACAATCTGATGTTTCTTCGGATTGCACTCGGCGTATTTATACGCAGATGTGAGTGATCCCTAAGACAAATTAAGAAATGTTGTCATAAACCTATGCCTGCTCATAGCAGAAATATATTGAATTTATGACTTTAGAATAGACCGATATGTGACATATTTATCATGAGCCGTGCACTTTTTAATGCATTTAGCCTTGTAATGTTTTTGGATATTTACCATTTGAATACATTGTTATTGTTTTATACAATGTATATAGTCTATGTGACAGAATATGCTCTGTGTTTTTTGGTTAGGGCTTCATGTTTGGAAGATCAGGGGAGGTCCTCACCATGCGGCTGCGACAAATGGCATTTAAGTCTATGCTGCGCCAGGTTAGTTTGGGATTGAATATCCTTAAATATTGTGAATCTAATGTATTGATCTATGGTTCTTACAGATATTTTGTCTGTTTTTTCTTGTCTTAAGGAAATGTCGTGGTTTGATGACAAGAAAAACAGTACTGGAGCTTTAACGACTAGACTTGCCACAGATGCTTCTCAGATACAAGCTGTAAGTGCACATACTCACATACTATTTAATCAATTTTATATGCTTTGGTATAGAAGATGGACTTTTATGAAAAAAAAAAAAAATTTGTTTGGGGAATTGGCATGAAATGATCCATATCCCAATAATCAAACTTAGAAAAGGCACCAAGTGCTACAACTTCTAAACTTATAGACTTTTTATCCATTTGTAAAGCTTCTGGTTCTCAATGTAGCCTCCTTGGGTCCATCGCTGCCTCTCCGCCACTGCTCTGATCTTTGTTTATTGGCTGCAGCAGCAATATCATATCTATAGTGCAAATCACCGCTACAGACAATCACTGAGCTCAGCGGCTACTGCCCTCTACATTGTGACCCACCATATTATATGTAGTGAAGACATTTCTATTATAGTAGGTTTATTTGAAAGTGAAAATAATTCAGTAGTTGTTTTTTATGTGTTCCAGACTTGGTAATAACATAAATAATATAACTATTAGAACTATTGCTAAACAACCCATATAGGATTAAAGTTTAATGCAGGATTTTTCTTTGTCAATCAGGCAACTGGCTCCAGACTTGGGCTGATCGCTGAAAACTTTGCCACAATGGGAGTGGGCATCATAATTTCTTTCATTTATGGATGGGAAATGACTTTGCTTGTTTTAGTCCTGACTCCGGTTCTCGTGATCACTGGGTTTCTGGAGACCAGAGCACTTGTTGGCTTCGCAAATCGAGATAAAAAACAACTTCAATATGCTGGCAAGGTAAAGGCTCATGGTTTCAATAAATTTTGAATGTATAAAATAGAAATACTTATGTATATTAGAAAAAAAAAATCTCATATCTAATATATATTTATAGCTCTTTCTTTTGCACCACTTGGGAATGGTATTTTAGTGTTGCAGACCCTTCACATGATCCTCCTGCACAACAGTCCTTCCAGGCACCTACTGTGAACTAGAAAATAATTAGTGGGTCACACTGTGGTTCCCTATATGGAGAGATGCTATAGCAGCTGCTTGAAGGGGTTGCAATGGTTGCAGTCCCCATTTTCTTTAGTCCTGGGTGATTCAGTAGTTTGGACCACCCATCAGAGAGTGGTGGCATATCTCAGTTATCCAACAAAGTAAGGAGAATTCAGCTATTCAGGCGAGAAAGACTTCAGGTTTATTTCAACATAGCAGATAGCATGGCCAGTGCTACGCGTTTCAGGTGAAAAGAATCATCCTTAATTATAATTAAAGGTGATTCTTTTCACCTGAAACGCATAGCGCTGGTCATGTTATCTGTTTTGCCTGCATGTTGAAATAAACCTAAAGTCTTTCTCGCCTGAAGAGCTGGATTCTCCTTAGTTTGTTGGATTATTTTGGGTCGTGGCTGTGCCTGTCCGTGCTCCGGGAGGGACGCTAAAAGGAGTGGGTTCATACATGGTGATCTGAATATCATATATATGAATATCCCAGTTATATTTGATTGCTCAGAGTACTAAATCATGGATCAACATTTTATATGGCATAATTATCAGTTTGTTAGATTTAAGGGAGATCCTTATTTCACAAATGTGCATATATTGGAATGCAGTATATAAATATTGTATGGTTTTTGTTAACATTAATAGATTGCGACCGAAGCAGTGGATAATATCCGAACAGTGGTGTCACTGACCAGAGAGACGACATTTGAAGAAATGTATAGTGACAGCTTACAGAAGCCATACAGGTCAGAAGCCATTCACATTTATCTACAATATTACAGAAACAGTTGTCTGGTCCTTAGTGCTCTTTTGTGTGAACAACCTCTTTTTGTTAGAGAGGTGCCCTGATGATAAGCTGATTATAAAAATGTCCTGAAATTGGAACCAGGCAGGAAATAAAATATTACAGACTGTCCACTGAAATGTCTGGCTTGATATTGTGCTGCATAGTGTAGGTCCTCAATCATGATATCTTATCTCTATAGTAGCCCTCTGGGACCAGGATACACTTTTAGATCAGTGAAGTTACACGCACATTAAAATAGAGTTTTACACCCCTTTTTGAAAACAGTCCAGACAACTCTCAGTAGAAAAGTTTCCATGTAACATAATCTTTAAAAGCCTTCTGCCGGTGCTTCCCTCTGTGAGTCCTTTCTACTTGCACTGTGATGTGTGAGTCCCTGCAGCTTGAAGCTATGCTGGGACCTGAATCCTTTTATTGGCTCCGTTCCTGCCCCGTATTGCAGGCAGCGCGAGACCTTTACTGGTGCCGTTCTTTTGTCATGGCTCCTGGCTCTAGTATGCGGCTGTGTCCCGGGCACTTTGTTTGGGCCAGAAGACTTGAAATCTTCTGCCCGGTGGATTCTGCTGGTGGGACTTGCAGTACCCACGCAGCCTAGGACTCCGCACCCTGTTCTCTGCGCTCGGTCCTGAGTGAGCTATGGCGCAGCTCTCTCCTCAGTGACCGTCTTCTCTTCATTCCTCACTTGTTCCCCATCACTCACTCTGTGTGTGTGTGTGTGTGTGTGTGTGTGTGTCGCCTTACTCCCCATTGTCTAGCTCCAACTGAACTAGTGGGCAGAAGGTTCCATACCCTGTGGTGGCCGTCCCAGCACCCTACCCTAGCCCAGTCCCAGTGGGAGGGCGACTAACTGTGTGTTGTGTGGATTGTGGTGTTTAGCGGCAATGACATCCTCCATACCCGGGATGAAAACTGTACCTCAACCGAGGTGCAGTACCCTGTGGTGACTGAAGCCTCGGGGGTACCACAAATTATTAAAAGATCTGGGAATGTTTAGCTTGCAAAAAAAGGCTAAGAGGAGACTTAATAGCTGTCTACAAATATCACGTAGGGATGTCACATTGTAGAGGGATCATCCTTATTCTCATTTGCACATAGAAACTGGAGAAGCAATGGGATGAAACTGAAAGGGAAAATATATAGATGAGATATTAGGAAAAATGTTTGGACAGTGAGGGTGATTAATAAGTGGAACAGGCTTCCACAAGAAGTGGCGAGTTCTCCTTCAATGGAAGTTTTCAAAAGGAGACTGGACAGACATATGTCTGAGATGTTTTAGTTAATCTTGTATTGAGCAGGGGATTGGATACGATGACCCTGGAGGTCCTTTCCAACTTTAACATTCTATAATTGAAATGTTGAGATTTGGAAGGCATAAGTAACACTTATTTTCTCTGTTTTCGTCTGCCCAATTTTTTAGAAAGGGTGGAATACCATTTAGCTGTTTCAAGACTTGAGTGGACCGTTTTGGTAGGATTAGATTTGGCACACAATCTTTTGTGTATTGGGGATTTTCACTTATACCCATGAGGCAATAATCAGCCAAATGTTTGTAAGAACATTCATTCCCAATCACTGTTCTGTGTTAACATCTCACAGTTTAGTTGTCACAGAAGCAAATCCTTATCCTTTAGTTGATGACATCATCATTGCTGGCAGGGTATTTCCCTGTGTAAGCAGAGAATTTGCTGCCAACAATATGCAAACCATGTGGGGACAATAATTGTATTAATGATCCTTAATTTCCATACAGTTTGCATCGGCCTATGTAAAAGAGCATTTTATCCGGCAATAACCGACACACATACCTTCGATCAATAATAAAATTCTGCCCATCTAAATAAGATCTTTACTCCTGATAATAGATTTTAGAGGAAAAAAAGGATAATGGAATCTTGTGTGGACAGGAAAAACAGCTGCCAATGTGACATTTAGCTGATAATGTGTAATGTAGATAACCAACATTGCCACACATACCAAGCTACACATAAATTATATCTATTTGTGTTTATATCTTGTCATCTGAAATTCTACCAGTTCTATTTTAATATCGCTTTTCCTATTCATTCTAGGAACTCTCAGAAGAAGGCGCAGACATACGGCATCTGTTTTGCATTTAGCCAGTCATTCATACATTTCACTTATGCAGCAAGCTACCGTTTTGGGGCTTATATGATTGAAACTGGAAGGATGAATACAGAAGAAGTATTTCTGTAAGTATTACTATTTTATGAGGAATATAAAAGATAAAAATTAGGACAAGTGGCCGCCTGAATCTAAGGTGTGTCTTATACAACTTAGGCGGGCTTTGCACACATGTCGGTGGGGTCAAATTGAAAGTGACGCACATCCGGCATCGCATGCGACATCGTACTGTGTAAAGCCTAGATGATACGATTAACGAGCGCAAAATCGTCGTAATCGTATCATAGGTGCAGCATCGGCGTAATCCATAATTACGCTGACGCGACGGTCCGATGTTGTTCCTCGTTCCTGCGGCAGCACACATCGCTGTGTGTGAAGCCGCAGGAGCGAGGAACATCTCCTACCAGCGTCACTGCGGCTTCCGTAGGATATGCAGAAGGAAGGAGGTGGGCGGGATGTTTACATCCTGCTCATCTCCGCCCCTCCGCCGCTATTGGCCGCCTGCCGTGTGACATTGCTATGACGCCGCACGACCCGCCCCCTTAGGAAGGAAGCGGTTCGCCGGCCATATATATATATATATAGTAGACATATATAAATTATAGGGAATCAGCTCTGGTAGGAAATGGCAGGGTCGTAGTAAAAAGGCATAAACAGCAAGCTTAGTTCGCAGGCAATGTAGGGATAATTACAGTTAGGTCCAGAAATATTTGGACAGTGACACAATTTTCGCGATTTGGGCTCTGCATGCCACCACATTGAATTTGAAATGAAACCTCTACAACAGAATTCAAGTGCAGATTGTAACGTTTAATTTGAAGGTTTGAACAAAATTATCTGATAGAAATTGTAGGAATTGTACACATTTGTTTACAAACACTCCACATTTTAGGAGGTCAAAAGTAATTGGACAAATAAACCAAACTCAAACAAAATATTTTTATTTTCAATATTTTGTTGCGAATCCTTTGGAGGCAATCACTGCCTTAAGTCTGGAACCCATGGACATCACCCAACGCTGGGAATCCTCTTTCTTAATGCTTTGCCAGGCCTTTACTGCCGCAGCCTTCAGGTCTTGCTTGTTTGTGGGTCTTTCCGTCTTAAGTCTGGATTTGAGCAAGTGAAATGCATGCTCAATTGGGTTAAGATCTGGTTATTGACTTGGCCATTGCAGAATGTTTCACTTTTTTGCACTCAAACTCCTGGGTAGCTTTGGCTGTATGCTTGGGGTCATTGACCATCTGTACTATGAAGCGCCGTCCGATCAACTTTGCGGCATTTGGCTGAATCTGGGCTGAAAGTATATCCCGGTACACTTCAGAATTCATCCGGCTACTCTTGTCTGCTGTTATGTCATCAATAAACACAAGTGACCCAGTGCCATTGAAAGCCATGCATGCCCATGCCATCACGTTGCCTCCACCATGTTTTACAGAGGATGTGGTGTGCCTTGGATCATGTGCCATTCCCTTTCTTCTCCAAACTTTTTTCTTCCCATCATTCTGGTACAGGTTGATCTTTGTCTCATCTGTCCATAGAATACTTTTCCAGAACTGAGCTGGCTTCATGAGGTGTTTTTCAGCAAATTTAACTCTGGCCTGTCTATTTTTGGAATTGATAAATGGTTTGCATCTAGATGTGAACCCTTTGTATTTACTTTCATGGAGTCTTCTCTTTACTGTTGACTTAGAGACAGACACACCTACTTCACTGAGAGTGTTCTGGACTTCAGTTGATGTTGTGAACGGGTTCTTCTCAACCAAAGAAAGTATGCGGCGATCATCCACCACTGTTATCATCCGTGGACGCCCAGGCCTTTTTGAGTTCCCAAGCTCACCAGTCAATTCCTTTTTTCTCAGAATGTACCTGACTGTTGATTTTGCTACTCCAAGCATGTCTGCTATCTCTCTGATGGATTTTTTCTTTTTTTTCAGCCTCAGGATGATCTGCTTCACCTCAATTGAGAGTTCCTTAGACCGCATGTTGTCTGGTCACAGCAACAGCTTCCAAATGCAAAACCACACACCTGTAATCAACCCCAGACCTTTTAACTACTTCATTGATTACAGGCGAGGGAGACACCTTCAGAGTTAATTGCAGCCCTTAGAGTCCCTTGTCCAATTACTTTTGGTCCCTTGAAAAAGAGGAGGCTATGCATTACAGAGCTATGATTCCTAAACCCTTTCTCCGATTTGGATGTGAAAACTCTCATATTGCAGCTGGGAGTGTGCACTTTCAGCCCATATTATATATATAATTGTATTTCTGAACATGTTTTTGTAAACAGCTAAAATAACAAAACTTGTGTCACTGTCCAAATATTTCTGGACCTAACCGTATATTGTCAACTAAACCTCTAAACTAAAGACTACTTGTTAAAATATAACTTTATATCTTTTATTAATTAATATTTATAAATTTCAAATGCAGTGAACAAACATTTAAAACCACTTGGAGCAGCAATAGGTGGTCCAGTCTATTTAATTCTCATAGTAAACCATATCATATCAAGCCCAATAATAGGTAGTAAGTTAGTAATGGCTAAAGATCGGCCGATTATTTAGCTCTCAATATTCATAATGGTCATGATATAAGCCATTGACCCTCCAAATTATTAAAAATACACAACAGTTGGCATCCTCCACATGTTTCACAACACTGGCGTCATCAAGGGGAACTAGGCACCTGTTAAACAGCATAGCAAAGGTCCTGCATGTGCAAGTCCATTCAGGTATGTTATTACCACAAAACCTGCTTCAGCTTTCCAGCCCAACCACCCACTCTCCTGAGGAGTTAGGGCTATATATTTATGCCGTGCTTATATTGCAGCTGTGCAAGATGGGCATTGTTCCAACAACCCGGACTAGCAGAGAAGGTCTAGGCCATGCTTGACCCCCCACTCTGCTGCTCACCAGTGCACAAAAGGCTCTTGATAGGAGGAATGAATATATATATATATATATATATATATATATATATAATGTGTTTCTTGTTCTAAAAATGTCATTTTGCTTGTATGTTCATACTGCCACAAAAAAAGGCAGCAGTCTACATCTCTGTCCACGTTTGATGAGAAGTACACTTTTGGAAATTGCACTGTAGAGAAATACAGTGTGAACAGGGCCTTATTATTATAGAATAACGTAAACCTAAATATATTATAATAGTAAAAGTAAAAAATATAATCCATTTGGACTGTATGGACACACAATAAAAAATGTCTTCTGATGAAAATAATGGATATATTTTTCAGAGTGTTTTCCTGCCTGACTTATGGAGCTATTACTGTAGGACAAACCTTGTCCTTTGCTCCCGATTATGCAAAAGCCATATCTGCAGCCTCCCATTTGTTTCATCTATTCCACACTGAGCCATCCATTGACAGCTACAGCGCAGAAGGACAGAAACCGGTAAGTGAATGATATAGAGCGTAGCACAGCCATTATGTTTAGTAACATTTTCCTGGATTACTAAAGCTTAAAATATTGTTTTCATTTATTTTCTCTGCAAATAGGAAAAATATGAAGGCAATTTAGAAATATCAAAAGTTTCCTTCAACTATCCATCTCGTCCGGATGTGCCTGTGCTGCAAGCGCTGTCTGTGGCAATATCCAGAGGACAAACCGTGGCATTTGTGGGCAGCAGTGGATGCGGAAAAAGCACCTCTATCCAGCTCCTCCAGAGGTTTTATGATCCATCCCAAGGAGCAGTGGTAAGATCTCACTTATTAACTTTGTTACACAGCCTTTGTGAATACATTTACATATACAGCGGTGTGAAAAAGTGTTTGCCCCCTTGCTAATTTCTTATTATTTAGCATGTTTGTCACACTTAAATGTTTCAGATCACTAAACTAATTTAAATATTTGACAAAGATAACAAAAGTAAACACAAAAGCAGGTTATTATGAAAGTCTCCACTATTAAGGGAAAAAGAAATTCAAACCTACAGGGCCCTGTGTGAAAAATTCATTGCCCCTAAATTCAATTACTGGTTGGTCCACCCTTAGGAGCAACAACTGCAATCAAGTGTTTATGATAACTGGCAATGAGTCTTTTACAATGCTCTTGAGAAATTGTGGCCCACTCATCTTTGCAGAATTGCTGTAATGAACTGCCTTTTTAAGGTCATGCCACAGCATTTTAACGGATTAAGGTCAGGACTTTGACTAGGCCACTCAAGTCTTGATTTTGTTTTTCTTAAACCATTCAGAGGGGGACTTTCTGGTGTGTTGTGGATCATTGTCATGCTGCATACCCCATGTGCGATTGAGTCGAAGGTCACGAACAGATGGACAGACATTCTCTTTTAGGATTTTTTGGTAGATAGAAGAATTAATGGTTCCATTTACCACAGCAAGTCTTCCAGGTCCTGAAGCAGCAAAACAGACCCAGACCATCACCCCCTACAACCACCATATTTTACTGTTGGTATGATGTTCTTTTTCTGAAATGCTGTGTTACTTCTACACAAGATGTATGGGACATACACCTTCCAAAAACATAAAATATTTGTATGGTCAGTCCACAAAGTAGTATTCAAAAAGTCTTCAGAAGAGCCTTCATTTTTGTTTTTTGCTCAGCAGTGGGTTTTCTTCTTGGAACTCTGCCACAAAGGCCATTTTTGCCCAGTCTGTCTCTTATGGTGGAGTCATAAACACTGACTTTAACTGAGGCAAGTGAGGCCTACATTTCTTTGGATGTTGTTGTGGGGTTTTTTCTGACCTCTTTGGTGACTCATCACTGCTCTCTTGGGGTAATTTTTGTCAGCCGGCCACTTCTGGGAAGGTTCACCACTGTTCCATGTTTTTGCCATTTGTGGATAATGGCTCTCATTGTGGTTCCCTGGAGTCCCAAAGCTTTAGAAATGGCTTTATAACCCTTTCCAGACTGATTGAT
Organism: Anomaloglossus baeobatrachus; assembly: GCF_048569485.1. Lineage (NCBI taxonomy): Eukaryota > Metazoa > Chordata > Amphibia > Anura > Aromobatidae > Anomaloglossus > Anomaloglossus baeobatrachus. The sequence goes on from NC_134358.1 coordinate 486,496,350, forward strand.
CTCAATTATTTTGTTTCTCATTTGTTCCTGAATTTCTTTGGATCACGGCATGATGTCTAGCTTTTGTGGGTTGTTTGGCCTACTTCACTTTGTCAGGCAAGTCCTATTTAAGTGCTTTCTTGATTGAGAGCAGGTGTTTGCAGTAATCAGGCCTGGGTGTGGCTAGGAAAATTGAACAGCTTCCAAAAGATGTCATAAACCACAGTTAATTTATGTTTTAAGAGTGAGGGGAGGAATCACTTTTTTACACAGGGACCTGTAGGTTTGGATTTATTTTTCCCTTAATCATAAAGACCTTCATTTATAAACTTCATTTTGCGTTTACTTATGTTATCTTTGTGTAATATTTAAATTTTGTTTGGTGATCTGAAACATTTAAGTTTGGCAAACATGCAAAAGAATAAGAAATCAGGAAAAGGGTAAACACTTTTTCACACCTCTGTACATATTGAGTTAAAAATCCAAAGTGTCATCATAAATGTAGAGAGTAGTACAATAAGACAGAATGTGTGTTCTCCACTGTTAATCCTATCTCTTTTGGCCCTGCACTGGGATTGCAGTTTCTGTTAGGGGCACTTTGCACGTTGCGACATCGCAGGTGCGATGTTGGTGTGGTCATGTCGAAAGTGACGCACTTCCGTGCGTCGCTCCCGACATCGTAGTGTGTAAATCCTAGATAATACGATTAACGGGCGCAAAAGCAAGGTAATCGTATCATTGGTGCAGGGTCGGGGAAAGCCATAATTAAGCTGCAGCGACAGGTATGATGTTGTTCCTCGCTCCTGCGGCAGCACACATCACTGTGTGTGAAGCCGCAGGAGCGAGGAACATCTCCTTACCTGCCTCCAGCAGCTCACGCCGACTATGCGGAAGGAAGGAAATGGGCGAGATGTTTACGTCCCGCTCAGCTCCACCCCTCCGCTTCTATTGGTCGCCTGCCGTGTGACGTCACTGTGATGCCGCACGACCCGCCCCCTTAATAAGGAGGCGGATCGCCGGCCAGAGCGACGTCGCAGGGGAGGTGAGTGCGTGTGAAGCTGCCGTAGCGATAATGTTCGCTACGGCAGCTATCACTAGATATCGCACCTGCGACGGGGGCGGGGACTATCGCTGCAGCGTCGGTAACATATTGTTACCGATGTCGCAGCGTGCAAAGTACCTCTTAATCTCTGAAGGAACATTTTCAGCAAAAGTGACTTAAATGGATGAGCATTTATGGTTTTCTATTACTTGTACATCTTTATCACTATAATAAAATGCTCTGCAACTTTCTAGTATACTTTATTTAATTTGAGGGACAGGCAGGAAAAAGATGCGCCAAATTCATTAAGATGTGCTCGCCACTCAAAGAATTTGCCATATTTTATTAGTGGCATGCACCTCATATGACCGCCTGCTGCATCTGGTAAACTAGGGGAATCCTAACAGTGTGCACAGTCTCACATTGTCACAGCGTGACTGCAGAAATGTACCTTGAAGTCAGAAGCTGTAATTAAAAAATGGCATTCACATATTGGTATTAACTTTCTTTTCAAAATTTTACATTTACTTTCTGTTTTCAGCTTTTTGACAAACAAGCAGCCAAGGGCTTGAATGTACAATGGCTACGAAATCAGATTGGAATCGTATCCCAAGAGCCAGTGCTGTTTGACCGCAGTATTGCTGAAAATATCGCCTATGGGGACAACTCCCGGGAAGTTCCAATGGGGGAGATAGAACAAGCAGCAAAAGCTGCCAATATCCACTCCTTCATAGAAGAGCTGCCAGAGGTAAATACTATGTGATTAGGATTGGAGTATAAAATATATAACATTTTTGCATCCTTATTCCAATATATATATTTTTGCATCCCGAGTCCATGTACAATTTCTTCCATGTGACGAGGTAAAGGGACAAAACCTCCAGCACCATAAAAAATAGTGGGTTATGAATAATAATGAATGGTCCCTAGTCTTACCACCTTCAGACTATAACTCCTGCTAGAATGATATCTGGAGGGACATTTTAATTCAATGCAGCTTTTTTAATGTTATTAATATACACATGTAATAACTTACAAGGCTCATATAATAGGACCATATTATATATCAGTGTCTGGATATAGCATGTAGGTTACAGGTTGAATTTGATAGACTTGTTTCTTCTTTCAACCTTAATACTAACATGTAGATTTGAAGGAAGTAAAAAATCCCCATGAGGCCCGCAACACACATCCGTTTTTTCGGTACGTGTGCGGTACGTTTTTGCACGTACCGGAGACACGGAGACACGGAGACCCATGTTATTCTATGGTAGATGGCAAACACACGTAAAATCACACGGAGCGTGTGTCCGTGTCGTAAGCCCGTGTGTGCGCTTTTCTACACGGACGACATGTCCGTTTTTGGCCGGCAGCACGCAGGCACGGACCCGCTTTAGTCTATGGGTCCGTGCCTGCACGGACCGCACACGGAGTATGTCCGTGTTCAGCACGTTTCATCCGATCTTTTTTTTTTTAAATTAAAGTCAGTATACTTAGTTTTTTTTCTGCTGTTCTCAGTCATACTTACATTGGTGCTCGTTTTTTTTCTTCCCCCGGCTCATACTTACCATTCCCCAATCACCAGCGCGGCGAGGAACAGCTGTGCCGAAAATACGCGGCTTCAATTCATTTGAAAATGCCAGCCGCTCATTAATCAATCTCGTATTCCCTGCTTTCCCCTCCCACCGGCGCCTATGATTGGTTGCAGTGAGAAACGCCCCCACGCTGAGTGACAGCTGTCTCACTGCACCCAATCACAGCAGCCGGTGGGCGTGTCTATAGTGTGCAGTGAAATAATTAAATAATTTTAAAAAACGATGTGCGGTCCCCCCCCAATTTTAATACCAGCCAGATAAAGCCATACGGCTGAAGGCTGGTATTCTCAGGATGGGGAGCTCCACGTTATGGGGAGCCCCCCAGCCTAACAATAACAGTCAGCAGCCGTCCAGAATTGCCGCATCTATTAGATGCGACAGTTCTGGGACTGTACCCGGCTCTTCCCGATTTGCCCGATTTGCCCAGGAGCTGCAGAAGAACCCCGACGCTCCTGACAGCTCCACGCAGCAACTGAGGTGAGTAGCGCGATCAGCTGTATCCAGCGTTGGCCGCGAGTAACCTCAGCTGATCACGCTACTCACCTCAGTTGCTGCGAGGAGCTGACAGGAGTGGCGGTGTCTTCTACAGCTCTGGTCACCTTCATGCAGCAGAGCTGGAAGCGACGCTTGACCATCCTGGATTACGCCGGACATGGAGGGCTTTTTCAGGCTTATTAAATTGGTGAACAAGGGAATTTGTTAGTGTTTTTTATTTCTAATAAAGGATTTTTCGGGTGTGTGTGTTTATTTACTGTAACTTACAAATTAATCATGGAAGGTATCTCGGGGAGACGCCTGACATGATTAATCTAGGAATTATTGACAGCTATAGGCTGCCAATAACTCCTTATTACCCCGATTGCCAACGCACCAGGGCAAATCGGGAAGAGCCGGGTACAGTCCCAGAACTGTTGCATCTAATGGATGCGGAAATCCTGGACGGCTGCTGACTGATATTGTTAGGCTTGGGGGGCTCCCTATAACGTGGAGCTCCCCATCGTGAGAATACCAGCCTTCAGCCGTATGGCTTTATCTGGCTGGTATTAAAATTGGGGGGGACCGCACGCCGTTTTTTTTAATTATTTAATTATTTATTTCACTGCACACTATAGACACGCCCACTGGCTGTTGTGATTGGGTGCAGTGAGACAGCTGTCACTCAGCATGGGGGCGTTTCTCACTGCAACCAATCATAGGCGCTGGTGGGAGGGGAAAGCAGGGAATACGAGATTGATTAATGAGCGGCCGGCACTTTCAAAACAGTAAAAGCCGCCGGAGCAGTGTGAATGCCGTGCAGCGCCGCGCTGATGATCGGGGATCGGTAAGTATGAGAGAGGGCTGCTCACTACAGTCACTCGGGGGATTAGCGGTCACCGGTGAATCCTTCACGTGTGACCGCTAATCAGTACGCGGCACACAGACAAAGCCGCGGCATGACAATGAAGTCAGGTGAAGTTCACCCGAATTCATTCTCATCGCGCAACTCTGTCTGCTGTCAGCCGACATGTATCACCGACATTGTGCAACACACAAACGGACATTCCACATACACATACACGGGCATTTTACATCACACACACGGACATTACACACGGACATTCCACGTACACATACACGGGCATTTTACACGCACACACGGACATTTTACACGTACACACGGCTCGCATACGCCATCACACGGATGCCATGCGTACCGGAGAAATGCCCAAAAAAAACGGAACACGGACCCGAAAAACGGACCGTGTCACACTTACGTTTTTTATGCGGAAGCGTGTTTTAGGCCTGAGGCAGATTCTATTTGCCAAATATTAGGGGAAAAATCATTTCTCACCAATGCACATATTGTAGATGACTATGTTGCACTGCGCTATTAATTTTGCGTGGCTGAGGTCATGTTGGCAGCTGCTTGATCTGCACAGTAATGAAGCTAACAATACATATATAATCCCAAACATACAAATATATAGACAGCCAAGAAGCGCTTGTGTAGCTTCAACAGCACATCAATAGGTGGGAGCAAGACTACTAATAGGTAGAGACCAAGACAAGTAGGACATTACATATCAGCAGCCAACAAAAAACTGTTATTCAATGGCTCTTAGAGTAGTTTGACTTGTGATGTAGCCATCCTAGTATTTTGACTGTGTGCTTAGTGTAAAAACTATATATGAGTGTACACTCAACTCCCTCCTTAGCACCACCAGGTTTGTAAACAGTCAATTAAGTGGGAGTGCTGCAACCACCTATGGGTGTCTTGTTAGGAATGCAGCCCTGATGATACACATTTCCGATCTTTTCAAACTATCATCAGATTATGTCAAGCATCCTGGTGAGAATTTGTGTTCACACTTTTCTATAAAGACTCATGAATTCAGCAAAGCACTGCTAATGATGGGAGGCACAGGTCTATATTACAGACTAGTAGGCACGTAACACTTTCTTTAGATACCATATCTTCCTCTAGGAACAATCTTACAAATTCCATTTTTTTGTAAGAAAACCTCCGTATGACCCCATGGATAGCTGAAAGTAGAGTTTGGGCCCATATACTCCTATAAAGGATACTTTGAGGGATTGCACAGATCTATAATTCAGTCATGAGTTTCAGCCCTTGTTGAGTGGTTAAAATGTTGTTTCTTATATGTACAATTCATTCTTCAGAAATATAACACATCGGTTGGAGGTAAAGGCACTCAGCTGTCTGGAGGTCAGAAGCAGAGAATTGCTATCGCCCGAGCACTTGTACGTTCTCCAAAAGTCCTGCTACTTGATGAAGCCACCTCAGCCTTGGATAATGAAAGTGAAAAGGTGATGGCAAAAGTTTTTTATCACAACTTTTTGCATGCACTTAATCCGGTTTGAACAGTAAAATCGTTGGGTGAGAGAGAGTGGGGTCATTATTGATTACTTCTTTTAGTTAAACTTTGACCTTATCTTTTTTGTCACAATCAGGTTGTACAACAAGCACTAGATCAAGCGCGGAAAGGAAGAACTTGTATCATTATTGCTCATAGACTGTCCACCGTCCAAAATGCAGATCTCATTATCGTTATGAAGAATGGGAAAGTTATAGAGAAAGGAACTCACCAACAACTTCTTGCTAACCGAGGGGAGTATTATGATCTTGTGAATGCACAGACTATAACTTAAGGTGTAATAACTGGAGGGTAAAGTCTGGAGATAGAATCAGATGCACACTATCGTGGTGCGAAACGTCAACTCCTGAAGTTGTGAATGCGAGAAGGTTGCGCAATACAACGGCATAAAGAAGAGCAAACACCGGTATAAACAGGACGAGCTGCTGAGTCTTACAAATTCCAGTTTTGGTTTAAGGTCTCCATGATGAGTGTTGTGACCCCGCTGAGACTCAACTGTTTAGCATCTTTATTTATTGGAAATGATCAAGAAGTGCGGATATACAACTGCATGAATAAGGCAAACCTCTCTGTCTTAAAAAAATGTTTGATAGAGACAGATAGATAGGTGATAGATAGATAGATTTAGATAAGTATATGCATTTTTTTTAATAAACAGAAATAAAAATTATTTGCTTTGATTTCTTTGATATCTCCTGATCAGTATACATTTTAGCGCTTACAGAGTGCTGCTGTATTCTTTTGTCTGTATATTATGCAGTCACAGCAGCTTGCACCTGTTCACACTTGCTTTATTCTGTTCGGAAGTAGTATACTATTGGAGGTTTTGTCTATTTCCTTGTCTTTCTGAACGTGCCTCCCATCACTCTAGTGTAATTTTAAATTAGTGCTGAATCCTATCTACCGTTTAAATTTGTAGGATTTTAGCCCAAAGAAATTCACATTGTTGCGGCAGGTGAGCTATTTGAATTGGCAAATTCTTAAGGCCGCTTTACACACTGCGATATCGGTACCGATATCGCCAGCCTGCGCACTCGCCCCCATCGGTTGTGCGACACGGCAATGTTGCACAACATCGCCCAGACCCGTCACACATACTTACCTTCCCTGCGACGTCGCTGTGACTGGCGAACCGCCTCCTTTCTAAGGGGGCGGTTCGTTCAGCGTCACAGCGACGTCTGTTACGGGGGGCTGTCTGATAATAACTGAAAGGAGTATCAGACAGTCAGGGTCCACCGTGCAAAGACTTTGCTGCAGACTATGGCAGAGTGCAATACCTCTGTTAACTCACAGAAGGATATAATAAGTAAGTAAAGCAATTCCTCCCTTACTTGGAGGGTGTGTGGAATGATCTCTGTTAATAATCACAGAGACAAAGGCAATGTGTGCGAAATGGCACCTACCTAGGTCCGCTCTTCTAGTGGTGCAAAAGAGACGAACAGCAGCGTAAGCCGCACAAAGCTCCTACCTGCGTTCGCTCCACTAGTGTGCGAGGACACGAACCACTAGATATGGCACCTGCCTAGGTCCGCTCTTCTAGTGGTGCAAAAGAGACGAACAGCAGCGTAAGCCGCACAAAGCTCCTACCTCTGTTCGCTCCCCTAGTGTGCGAGGATACGAACAACTGCCAGACGCAGTATAAGGAACGTTACCCTAGCGGCAACGTCCACCTACGAGTAGAATTACAAGGCCCAGCCAGACCATGTGCCTCAGGCACCTGCCTATGTCCGCTCCCCTAAGAGGTAAGGATACGGACAGCAGCCGAAGCTGTAAGGTATAAGAACGCTACCCTGCCGGTAGCGCTCACCTAGCATAGACAGAGGAATGCCTAGAGGAACACGCACAGAGCGTCTACTCATATGCATGAACCAAGAGGACTGAGCACCATGCGGCGTGTGTCAGGGTCTTATATAGACTCTGTGCCTCATCCAAGATGGAGGACACCAGAGCCAATCTGCTGCCAGAACGACAGGAGTGACGTCATGCTGGCCTATCACCGAGCAAGACGTCACAAGCACATGACCAGCGACCAATCGGCATAGAAGGTGTCAGAGACATGTGACCTCGTGTCAGCGATGATGTCACCCGCACATGTGCAATGGCTCCAAGATTGGACTTAGTCTCCGGCGCTCGCACATGTGCAGTAGCAAGAAATCTGGACTTAGTCTCCAGCGCTCGCACATGTGCAGTAGCAAGAAATCTGGACTTAGTCTCCAGCGCTCGCACATGTGCAGTAGCAAGAAATCTGGACTTAGTCTCCAGTGCTCGCACATGTGCAGTAGCAAGAAATCTGGACTTAGTCTCCAGTGCTCGCAGCAACCGTAACAGTACCTCCCCCTCAAGGGCCCCCCTCCCGGCGACGCAGGTAATCGGCAACTAAGTCGGGAGCATGGACAGCCTCCTCAGGCTCCCAAGAGCGATGTTCCGGACCATAGCCCTCCCAATCTATCAAGAAGAACCTGCGCCCTCTAACCATCTTAGAACCAACTATGGCTCGTACCTCATAGCTAGAGCGAGAGGAATCAGAGGCAGGAGAGTGCACTTCACGAGCGTGAGGTAAAATAGCCGGCTTTAGCAGTGAGACATGGAATTTGTCATGAATCCTAAGATGGACAGGTAACTTCAATTGATAGACTACAGGATTTACCTGTCGAAGAACCTCATAAGGACCCAGGAAGCGAGGAGCAAATTTGACAGAGCTCACTCTAAGTCTCACGTGTTTTGCAGAGAGCCACACAAAGTCCCCTGGAGAAAAGACAGGAGCCGGGCGACGAAACCGATCGGACACCGTCTTCATACGGTCCTTAGCTGCTTGGATCGACTCTTGAGTCCGATCCCAAACCTCTCTGGCATTAGTTGCCCAGTCGGCCACAAGAGGAGGAGGTGCAGCAGCGGGAAACGGTACTGGTACCCTAGAGTGTTGCCCATTATTGAGTACGAACGGTGTCTGCCCAGTGGCCTCAGCCAGCGAATTGTTAAGGGCAAATTCTGCCCAGGGTAGGAGGGAGGACCAGTTATCGTGGTTCTCAGCAACAAAGTGTCGAAGGTATATAATCATAGATTGATTGGTACGTTCAACCAAACCATTAGTCTCCGGATGGTATGCCGAAGAGAGATTCAACTCAATTTGCAGAAGGCTACAAAGATCTCGCCAGAAACGGGAAGTAAATTGCGGGCCTCTATCACAAATGATACGATCTGGCATCCCGTGAAGCCTAAAGACATGCTTGAGGAATAGTTTGGCTAGTACCCTGGAAGATGGGATTCTCGATAACGGTACGAGATGAACCATCCGGGAGAAATGGTCCGTAATGACCCACACAAATCTATGTCCCTGTGAACATGGAAGATCAGAAGGACGTCGTCTATACCCTCAGGCAAAACAAGAAAAGAAATCTCCTCTATGTGACCCTGAGACAGGGAAAGGCGCAAGGGAACTGTCCTCAATGTAATGGAGTCAGACAACATAGTTCCATTAACAACACGGACAGGAATAGGCGCCTCTAACATGATAGAGGGAATATTGTGTCCCTTTACAAATCCTGAGGACACAAAAATCCCGTCAGCTCCGGAATCCACAAAAGCCATAATAGGCCATGTATTCTCAGATAACGAGAGCTGACCTGGGATACAACACTTAGAGGGTGCAGAAGACGTCTCTAGTAACCCCCCTCTAATGGTTACTAGGCCAGGGAGTTTCCCTGACGACTAGGACACTTGTTGGCATAGTGCCCAGCCTGACGACATACGTAACATATAGGAGGACCAGACTTGCGTAGTCTGGAGGACGTATGACCTAACTCCATAGGAGTGGGAGATGTTTCAGATGCTGAGGAAGATGGTAGTGGACCCTCAACAACTGGAATAGCCCGATGCTTAGGGCGTGAGGAAGAGACCTCGAGTCTACGTTCCTTATGGCGTACATCGATCCTCGTTGCTACTGTGATCAAGTCCTCCAGAGAAGCAGGGACCTCACGAGTAGCAAGGGCATCCTTGACATAGCCTGCCAACCCTCTCCAGAAGATAGGAATCAACACCTTCTCTGGCCAATCTAGTTCTGCCACCAGAGTTCTAAAAGCAATGGCATAAGAACTAGTGGATAACGAACCCTGAGATAGATCTAACAGTCTCAGGGCCGCATCATGGGTAACCTGCGGACCCATGAATACCGCCTTAAGAGCATCAAGAAAGTCTTGATGTCTCAGAGTAACCACATCAGAGCGCTCCCATAGGGGAGTCGCCCATTCTAAGGCTTTGTCCTGAAGTAAGGAGATGATAAAGCCTACTCTGGACCTCTCCGTAGAGAAGCGAGAAGAGTTGACCTCTAGGTGTATCTGACACTGACTAATGAAACCACGACATGATCTGGCATCGCCAGAATATCTGTTTGGCAGAGCAAGTCGAGGATCATGTGCAGATATCACCATGGTCTGAGGTTTATCCTCTATACTCTTGAGCCGTGACTCAAGTACTTGTATGTAACGGTGTAACTGCTGATATTCTGCCATAACTGCCAGACCCTTGGCTCAGTCCTAATGTTACGGGGGGCTGTCTGATAATAACTGAAAGGAGTATCAGACAGTCAGGGTCCACCGTGCAAAGACTTTGCTGCAGACTATGGCAGAGTGCAATACCTCTGTTAACTCACAGAAGGATATAATAAGTAAGTAAAGCAATTCCTCCCTTACTTGGAGGGTGTGTGGAATGATCTCTGTTAATAATCACAGAGACAAAGGCAATGTGTGCGAAATGGCACCTACCTAGGTCCGCTCTTCTAGTGGTGCAAAAGAGACGAACAGCAGCGTAAGCCGCACAAAGCTCCTACCTGCGTTCGCTCCACTAGTGTGCGAGGACACGAACCACTAGATATGGCACCTGCCTAGGTCCGCTCTTCTAGTGGTGCAAAAGAGACGAACAGCAGCGTAAGCCGCACAAAGCTCCTACCTCTGTTCGCTCCCCTAGTGTGCGAGGATACGAACAACTGCCAGACGCAGTATAAGGAACGTTACCCTAGCGGCAACGTCCACCTACGAGTAGAATCACAAGGCCCAGCCAGACCATGTGCCTCAGGCACCTGCCTATGTCCGCTCCCCTAAGAGGTAAGGATACGGACAGCAGCCGAAGCTGTAAGGTATAAGAACGCTACCCTGCCGGTAGCGCTCACCTAGCATAGACAGAGGAATGCCTAGAGGAACACGCACAGAGCGTCTACTCATATGCATGAACCAAGAGGACTGAGCACCATGCGGCGTGTGTCAGGGTCTTATATAGACTCTGTGCCTCATCCAAGATGGAGGACACCAGAGCCAATCTGCTGCCAGAACGACAGGAGTGACGTCATGCTGGCCTATCACCGAGCAAGACGTCACAAGCACATGACCAGCGACCAATCGGCATAGAAGGTGTCAGAGACATGTGACCTCGTGTCAGCGATGATGTCACCCGCACATGTGCAATGGCTCCAAGATTGGACTTAGTCTCCGGCGCTCGCACATGTGCAGTAGCAAGAAATCTGGACTTAGTCTCCAGCGCTCGCACATGTGCAGTAGCAAGAAATCTGGACTTAGTCTCCAGCGCTCGCACATGTGCAGTAGCAAGAAATCTGGACTTAGTCTCCAGTGCTCGCACATGTGCAGTAGCAAGAAATCTGGACTTAGTCTCCAGCGCTCGCACATGTGCAGTAGCAAGAAATCTGGACTTAGTCTCCAGCGCTCGCACATGTGCAGTAGCAAGAAATCTGGACTTAGTCTCCAGTGCTCGCACATGTGCAGTAGCAAGAAATCTGGACTTAGTCTCCAGTGCTCGCAGCAACCGTAACAACGTCACAGCAGCGTCACTGAAGCGGAAGGGCGGAGATGAGCGGGACGTAACATCCCGCCCACCTCCTTCCTTCCGCATAGCGGCCAAAAGGCAGGTAAGGAGAGCTTCCTCTTTACTGCGGCGTCACACGGATCGATGTGTACTGCCGCAGGAACGAGGAACAACTTCGTTACTGCTGCAGTAACGATAATTGAGAATGGACCCCCATGTCACCGATGAGCCATTTTGCACGTTTTTGCGACGATGCAAAATCGCTCATCGGTGTCACACGCAACAACATCGCTAATGCAGCCGGATGTGCGTCACAAATTCCGTGACCCCAACGACTCCGCATTAGCGATGTCGTAGTGTATAAAGACTCCTTTACACTAATTATGTTCATTGTTAAAAGTATATTCCATATAGCAGTTATGCAGTTCAAATTTCATATATTCAATGTTTGCATACATCTTTGTGCTTCCAGAGTGCTGCTGTATGCTTTCGTTTAGATAGATAGACAGAGGGATAGATAGATAGATAGATAGATAGATAGATAGATAGATAGATAGATAGATAGATAGATAGATAGATAGATAGATAGATAGAGGGATAGATAGATGGATAGATGGATAGATAGATGATAGATAGATAGATAGATAGATAGATAGAGGGATAGAGGGATAGATGGATAGATGGATAGATAGATGATAGATAGATAGATAGATAGATAATTATATGCATATTTAAATAAATAGAAATAATATTTTATGTAGAAAATCATTCTTATGTATGGGATGACTGGTGACATTATAAGCAAAAAAAATTTGTAACATTTTAAAAACAATCAGTTCTGATTAATTTCTTAATCTTTATTGAGTCTTTAATAGTGAGTGCCAAATGTCCTGCATAGACAGAGTTTATAGAGAGTTCTTAGCTCAAACATTTATGGCATTTAAATAGTATAGATTTTCACCTCATACGCCATTAATGTCTGATAGATGCGGTTCCAACCTTTGGGGTCCACTCATATCTTGATAAGACATCTCTCTATGGACCCCACCTCATCATAGATAAGTCACCACATACGCATTGTGATTTCCATTCGCTTATTTGGGAGCTCCTCAATACAAATGTGGAAGGGTCCTTACCAATTTTCGGAACTCCATTTGAAGTGGAGAGATAAAGACAACCATGACGAAAGTGGCCAAACAACACGTTCCCGCGAGGTGCATGGTTCAAAGGTTGTAATTGCTTCTATCTGACATTTCTAGCATTTCCGGAGAATGAGCCATAAATGATCAAAATGGGAAAATAGGGATAAAAATGACTAGAGAGATTGGGATTGAGAGGGAGCTTGAGAGCGTGTTGCAAACTATTCTATCACTATTTTATTAGTTAGCTGCTACCGTATATGTATAAACAGTATGCCACAAGCTTAGTGAGGGCTGCACAGAATTTTATCATCTGTGTGTCTTGATTTGGGATTTGGAGTTCTCTTTTAGGAAAATGGATCACTAGACATTCTAAAGAAATACTAAGGAAATAATCAGCACAAATTGTTCACTTAGGCTAGTTTCACACATCCGTCTTTTCGCCGGATTGGCGAATCCGGCGCACTCCAGTACAGTGTATACAGTACAATGGCAGAGCGACAGATTCCGGGTCACATGCTCCAGTCACATGACAGCATGTGACCGGAGCTTGTCGCGCTGCCATTGTACTGTATACACTGTACTGGAGTGCGCCGGATCTGCCAATCCGGCGAAAAGACGGATGTGTGAGACTAGCCTTATTGAGACTGAAAAAAGGCTGGACACTCTTTAAGGGCAGCTCCACTGAAACTAGAGTGCTTTGTAGTATTAGTAGTATTAGTTCTACTGAATATAATTTGTATGGAAAGATTTCACAAGTGAGGATATTTCTATATAAAAGCCACCAAGTGACCTCAGTTTGCCTGTTACCAGAATTGTATTTAATGTTTTATTAATCACGTTTGTTTTCAAGACACATTTATTTTTCTTCTTTCTAGTATTTATGGGTAAACAATCTGTTATGTAATCTGCAGGAATATAAATGTCAAATTTTGTTTCAAATTCGATCTTTAAATTTAATGAACGCTTAGAAAAATCTTCTAAATATGTTGTTAAAGGGAAAATTCCACCAATTCCAGTCACCAGTAGAAGAATAGTTGCTAAGAAAAGAAATGCATATCATATGGATGCTAGGGAAGAAAAATAGCACACACTTGCATAGCACTCACATGACATGCTGAATACTAAACAGATTTCATTTGTCCCACTTTTCTGGATGAAAATCGGTGAAATTTGTTATATGTAGATATGAGCGATCCCTTAAGCCTCCTTTACATGGGACGACCGATTGTGGATTTCACAATCGATCGTACCCGCCCCGGTCGTTTGTGCGTCACGGGCAAATCGCTGCCCGTGTCGCACAAAGTCGTGAAACCCCCGTCACACATACCTGCTGAGCGATGTTGCTGTGGGCGGCGAACATCCACTTCCTGAAGGGGGAGGGACGTTCGGCGTCAATGTGACGTCACACAGCGGCCGGCCAATAGAAGCGGAGGGGCGGAGATGAGCGGGATGTAAACATTGCCGGCGGGAGCCACGGGACGCAGGTAAGCTGTGTTCATCTTTCCCGTGGTGTCACACGGAGCGCCATGTGCTGCCACGGGAACGATGACCAACCTGCTGCTGGAAAAATATACGATATTATGAAACTGAGCGACGAGTACACGACTCACGATTTGTGAGCGATACTGCGTCGCTGAGAGGTTTCACATGAGACGACATCGTGTATGATGCCGTATGTGCGTCACGAAAACCGTGACCCCGACGATGCATCGCACAATCCGTCATCTCGTGTAAAGCACCCTTTACAGTGTAAATCTATGTAGCCTCTTTTAGACGCTCCATAAACTGACATTGTAAAAGCAGCCACGGAGCAGAACACCACTGGATCCCAGAAAATGTGAGTAATACAACTCACACTTCACACCATACACGTACAGTATTTACACAATTAAAGAAAAATAATATTTCTGCATTTCTTGTAGTGAATAGGGTTGACTTGCAATACAAAACACAGCTGTGGAGAAGGCACAGTCTCTTTCTAGGAATAGTCGACTCTTCTTTTTATTCCTGGACAACCCCATAAACATCTTTTTAGGAAGTTGTGTTTTTATCATGTACTAAGTTGAGCAATATGTTACATTTTATTATTTTACACTCAAAATGAAAATTAAATCTCTTTTGGTTCCCTTTTTGGATTCTTTGTGCGGTTTCTTTGCTCTCCACATTCATGTGACTGGTAATTGACCTACAATCTGCTGTCATATCTGGGAACAGGAATTAGGCAGTTTTTCTTTTAATGTTTCGTCTGTCACATGGTTTTTAATGGAGATTAAAACATCAAGTGAATCAAAAGTTGTATAAAAGCATAGTACTATGTCTACGTAGTTATTCGATGTGTTATATAGACAAACTGTGGATTATAAAACTGCAGCTTAAGGGGAATCTGTCAGCAGGTTTTTGGTTGCTCATCGGAGAGCAGTATGATGTAGGCAGAGGCCCCGAGTTCAAGGATGTATCACTTAGAATGTGGCTGAGTAAAGGCCCCTTTACACACTGAGACTTTCTAGCGATCCCACCAGCGATCCCAACCTGGCCGGGATCGCTACAAAGTCTCTGATGAGCTGTCAAACAGGCAGACCTGGGCAACGATGCAACAGCGATCCGGACCTGCAGAACGACCTAGCTAGTCATTGGGGACGTTGTAAAGCAGCTTTTTGAAAGGGAAGTCACTGTAAAGTCCCCTTTACACACTGAGACTTTGCTGCACAGCGGGAAACAAAGGACCAAAGAATGGTCCTGAACGATTTGTAGCGATCAGCAACTTCACAGCAGGGGCCAGGTCGCTGATGTGTTTCACACACTGCAATGTCGCTAGGGAGGTCGCTATAACGTCACAAAACCGGTGACATTACAGCGATGTCGTTTGCGATGTTGCAGTGTGTAAAGCCACCTTAAGACTAAGGGGTGCTTCACACACAGCGAGCTCGCTGCCGAGATCGCTGCTGAGTCACGCTTTTTGTGACGCAGCAGTGACCTCATTAGCGATCTCGCTGTGTGTGACAATGAGCAGCGATCTGGCCCCTGATGCGAGATCGCTGCTCGTTACACACAGCCCTGGTTCGTTTTCTTCAAAGGCGCTCTCCCACTGTGACACACAGATCGCTGTGTGTGACAGCGAGAGAGCGACAAATGAAGCGAGCAGGGAGCAGGAGCCGGCGTCTGGCAGCTGCGGAGGCTGGTAACTAAGATAAACATCGGGTAACCAAGGTGGTTACCCGATATTTACCTTAGTTACCAGCCTCCGCAGCTCTCACGCTGCCGGTGCTGCCGGCTCCGGCTCTCTGCACATGTAGCTGCTGTACACATCGGGTTAATTAACCCGATGTGTACTGTAGCTAGGAGAGCAAGGAGCCAGCGCTCAGTGTGCGCGGCTCCCTGCTCCCTGCACACACAGCTAAGCGGTGTGCGCTGGTAACTAATGTAAACATCGGGTAACCATACCCGATGTTTACCTTAGTTACCAGTGTCCGCAGCTTCCAGACGCTGGCTCCGTGCAAGCGCAGCGTCGCTTGCACGTCGCTGCTGGCTGGGGGCTGTTCACTGGTCGCTGGTGAGATCTGCCTGTTTGACAGTTCACCAGCGACCATGTAGCGATGCAGCAGCGATCCTGACCAGGTCAGATCGCTGGTCGGATCGCTGCTGCATCGCTAAAGTGTGAAGGTACCCTAAAGCTCTGCTGAGACACACTAATGATAAAGATAAGAAGCTTAAACTAACATTACAGGTAAACAAAAAAAGACATTAAGACAAGACACAGAGGGCTGAATTCTCTGTTTTAACTCTTACAGAATGCTGTTTTCAGATAACATTGCAGAAACCTGCTGCCAGAGTCTCTTTAAGTGGAGTTTTCCTATGAATATATTGAAGATTTACCATTTCAATGTTTATAGGGTTGCTCAATATGGGTATAAGAAGCAAAGCTGACTAATGACTAATAAAAACTGTAAAGAGAATACCGTATGTCTAGAATTTTTTTCAATACTTAAATTAATTTAAAAGAGCACAAACTTTTTACATTTTTAGTGTATTAAAACCAAATATAAAGCAATTTTGTTTTTAGAATCTGTTTTAACTTTCTGATTATAAATTAATGTAGGCAGTTTCTTGAGTTTCTTGTTTGCAGCATTCAGAGATGCCACATGGACCATCGATAGTAATAGGGTCAGACTCATTGAGGATTTTCAGTCATGCTATGTAATCTGTGCAGAGAGGATTGTGCAAGAAGGTGAAGGAGGTTAGGTGTGGCCATCACCTTGTGCAAATACTGAATCCAGTGTTATCTATATATACCTTTTATTATAAGGCTACATTCACACATTGCAGTTGCAGTGCAGTTTTTATTTAAATCACAGTGAAGCAGAACAGCAAAAATAAACTGAAACATGTGTGAACACAGCCAAATTGTATGTGTTAAAGTAATGAGATGACAACTAAAAAGCAACCTCTACAGAAAGGAAGTGTCCGTCTTTTATTAGCCTTATTGGCCATAGTGAAAAGTGCAAGTTATGAGGATTTCTTTTGTAATGTAAGCAAATACAAAGAGAATTAAAAAAAATCGTACAATAGAAATTTATATTGTGGTACCGTGTTAGCCTGAAAAATCTATGTAAATACTTTTATGCCCAAAAATGACAAAGGAATTCTAGGAGTGAAAGTAGGAACCTATTATTAGTATGCTTATACTGCCATCTTGTGGGAAGATGATGAAACTACTGCAGAAAGTGAGATCTAACAGTTTAATACTATCTGTAGCAAACATACAGTGTGTTACAGTCAGAAAAAAGATCTGATGTTAAATATATTTGTGTCAAAATTAGACAAAAGTTTTATAGTTGTGATACCTTTATTTGGTAGGCAGGCCCTTCATTGGGCAGGTTCACAAAATCTTGTAAATATAATTGTTCTGGTTATCACAATGATTTTGGATTTTTTACACTATCATATATAACCTCTTAACTACTTCTCGACTAGTGCAGAAAATGTACTTCACAGTCGGGTACCAGTTACTACTCTGGTTCACTGTCGCTGCTCCAGTTTTTGTTTATAGGCAGGGCCGGCCTTAACCTGAATGGTGCACTGTGCAAAACTGCCCTTTAGTGCCCCCCCCCCCTACTGATTTTTTACCGAGTTTCCCAGGAAACAAACGAGGACAGGAGGCCATCTTTTTTATATCCTAAGAAAATTGATCTCTTCAAATGTACAATACATTACAAATTTGTGCTGGAGAATCTGCGCCTCAAATCCACATTAATGTCACCACGTCTGATCTCGTTTTTTTAGAGGTGTTCCGATTTCAACCATTTATGCCGAATCCATGGATATTACACCCCACCCCAGCTCCGACTCCAACCCTCAAGCCCTCCACACTCACCATTCTTGGAAAAAACGTGTGTGTGTGTATAATATATATATATATATATATATATATATATATATATATATATATATATATATAGTTAGGTCCAGAAATATTTGGACAGTGACACAAGTTTTGTTATTTTAGCTGTTTACAAAAACATGTTCAGAAATACAATTATATATATAATATGGGCTGAAAGTGCACACTCCCAGCTGCAATATGAGAGTTTTCACATCCAAATCGGAGAAAGGGTTTAGGAATCATAGCTCTGTAATGCATAGCCTCCTCTTTTTCAAGGGACCAAAAGTAATTGGACAAGGGACTCTAAGGGCTGCAATTAACTCTGAAGGCGTCTCCCTCGTTAACCTGTAATCAATGAAGTAGTTAAAAGGTCTGGGGTTGATTACAGGTGTGTGGTTTTGCATTTGGAAGCTGTTGCTGTGACCAGACAACATGCGGTCTAAGGAACTCTCAATTGAGGTGAAGCAGAACATCCTGAGGCTGAAAAAAAAGAAAAAATCCATCAGAGAGATAGCAGACATGCTTGGAGTAGCAAAATCAACAGTCGGGTACATTCTGAGAAAAAAGGAATTGACTGGTGAGCTTGGGAACTCAAAAAGACCTGGGCGTCCACGGATGACAACAGTGGTGGATGATCGCCGCATACTTTCTTTGGTGAAGAAGAACCCGTTCAGAACATCAACTGAAGTCCAGAACACTCTCAGTGAAGTAGGTGTATCTGTCTCTAAGTCAACAGTAAAGAGAAGACTCCATGAAAGTAAATACAAAGGGTTCACATCTAGATGCAAACCATTCATCAATTCCAGAAATAGACAGGCCAGAGTTAAATTTGCTGAAAAACACCTCATGAAGCCAGCTCAGTTCTGGAAAAGTATTCTATGGACAGATGAGACAAAGAGCAACCTGTACCAGAATGATGGGAAGAAAAAAGTTTGGAGAAAAAAGGGAACGGCACATGATCCAAGGCACACCACATCCTCTGTAAAACATGGTGGAGGCAACGTGATTGCATGGGCATGCATGGCTTTCAATGGCACTGGGTCACTTGTGTTTATTGATGACATAACAGCAGACAAGAGTAGCCGGATGAATTCTGAAGTGTACCGGGATATACTTTCAGCCCAGATTCAGCCAAATGCCGCAAAGTTGATCGGACGGCGCTTCATAGTACAGATGGACAATGACCCCAAGCATACAGCCAAAGCTACCCAGGAGTTCATGAGAGCAAAAAAGTGGAACATTCTGCAATGGCCAAGTCAATCACCAGATCTTAACCCAATTGAGCATGCATTTCACTTGCTCAAATCCAGACTTAAGACGGAAAGACCCACAAACAAGCAAGACCTGAAGGCTGCGGCTGTAAAGGCCTGGCAAAGCATTAAGAAGGAGGAAACCCAGCGTTTGGTGATGTCCATGGGTTCCAGACTTAAGGCAGTGATTGCCTCCAAAGGATTCGCAACAAAATATTGAAAATAAAAATATTTTGTTTGGGTTTGGTTTATTTGTCCAATTACTTTTGACCTCCTAAAATGTGGAGTGTTTGTAAAGAAATGTGTACAATTCCTACAATTTCTATCAGATATTTTTGTTCAAACCTTCAAATTAAACGTTACAATCTGCACTTGAATTCTGTTGTAGAGGTTTCATTTCAAATCCAATGTGGTGGCATGCAGAGCCCAACTCGCGAAAATTGTGTCACTGTCCAAATATTTCTGGACCTAACTGTATATATATATACACATATATATATATATATATATATTTTATATATACACACACACACACTCATGGCCAAAAGTGTTGGCACCTTTGAAGTTGTTCCAGAAAATAAAGCATTTCCCTTAGAAAATTAATAATACACCCCCTACACCTCCTCCCTCCATAATATACTCTCTACACCACCCCTTTCCATAATCTCTCTCCCACACTGCCCCTATTTATAATATTCCCCAACACACTGCCCCTCAGTGTACCCCCACATGATATCCCTGTGTATGATATACCCACACACTGCTCCTCTGTAAAGTGTCACACACACACACACACACACACACTGCTCCTCTATATAATATCTCTCCCACACACACTGCTCCTCTGTATAATATCTCTCCCACACACACTGCTCCTCTGTATAATATCTCTCCCACACACACTGCTCCTCTGTATAATATCTCTCCCACACACACTGCTCCTCTGTATATCTCTCCCACACACTGCTTCTCTGTATAATATCCCCCCACACTGCTCCTCTGTATAATATCCCCTCACACTGCTCCTCTGTATAATATCCCCCTACACCTCAGTACACTATCTCCCACACACACATTGCTCCTCTGTATAATATCCCCCACACACTGCGCCTCTGTATAATATCCCCCCACACTGCTCATCTGTATAATATCCCCCTACACCTCAGTACACTATCTCCCACACACACACTGCACTTCAGTATACTATCCCCCCACACACTGCTCCTCAGTATAATATCCCCCCACACACTGCTTCTCTGTATAATATCCCCCACACACAATGCCCCTCTGCATAATACCCCCCCCACACACACTGGCCTTCTGTATAATATCCCCACATACACACTGCTCCTCTGTATAATATCTCCCCACACACTGCTCCTCTGTTTAGTATCCCCCACACACTGTTTATTAATATAATATCCCCCACACACACTGTTCCTGTGTATAATATCCTCCCACACACTGCTCCTCTGTATAATATCCTCCCACACACACTGCTCCTCTGTATAATATCCTCCCACACACTGCTCCTCTGTATAATATCCTCCCACACACTGCTCCTCTGTATAATATCTCCCCACAAACACTGCTCCTCAATATATCCCCTCCACACACTGCTCCTCTGTATAATGTTCCGCACGTACACTGCTCCTCTGTAAATACCAACACACACTGGCCATTTGTATAATATCCCACACACTGCTCCTCTGTGTAGCATCCTCCACACACACACACACACTGCCCCTTTATATACCCCCCACACACTGCATCTCTGTATAATATGCACACACACAATGACCCTCTGTGTAATATCCCTCATGTACGCTGCCCCTTTGTACATTATCCCCCCACACAAGCTGCCCCTCTTTATATATATCCTCACACACACACACAATGCTCCTCTGTATATCACCCCACACACACTACTCCTCTGTATACTATCCCCCCACACACATTCTCTCTCTGTATAATATCCTCCTGGTATATATGTCCAAGTCCTGGTATATATGTCTGCATCCTGGGCCCTTCCTGGTATGCATGTCCCCATCCTGGTTTATTTGTCCCTATCCTGGTATATATGTCCAATCCTGGGCACCTCCTGGTATGTATATCCCACTCCTGGGCACATTCTGGTATATATATCCCCATCCTTGTTTCTGTCTCCTTCTTGGTATATATGTCCTCCTCCCGGTATATATGTTCCCATACTCGTTTATTTGTCCCTTCCCAGCAAATATATAAATATCCTAGGCTTCTCCTGATGTATATATATTCCCCTTCTGGGCACATTCTGGTATATATGTCCCCATCCTTGTTTTTGTCCCCTTCCTGGTATATATCTCCACCTTCTTGTGTATATGTGCCTTTCCTGGGTTTCTCTTCATATTTGTCTATTGCAAAAAGAAAAAAAATTAACATTTTACTTACCCTCCCCGGCTCCCACATCCTGCAGCGTCCTCTCTGAGCAGCGATGCATTTCAGCTGGATGTGTGCCCTCCACACATCCAGCTAAAGCAAGGCAGGGGCTGCAGTCAGCGGGCACCCCCACAACCCGGGGCTGGAATAGCGCCACCCCCCCCCGCCTCTGGAGTCAGCGCCCCTTCCCTGCCTCCCAGTGGCTGGAGTCAGCGCCCCCCACCCCGCCCCCCCCGAGGTTGTAGTCAGTGCCCCCGCACCACCACTCGTGGCTGTAGTCAATGGCCCCTCCCCGCCCCCTATGGCTGTAGTCAGTGGCCCCTCCCCGCCCCCTGCGGCTGTAGTCAGCGGCCCCCCACCACCACCCGTGGCTGTAGTCAGCGGCCTCCTCACCACTCGCGGCTGTAGTCAGCGGCCCTTTCTTGCCCCCCTTGGCTGTAGTCAGTGGCCCCCCACCACCACCAGCGGCTGTAATCAGTGGCCCACCCCACCACCCGCAGCTGTAGTCAGCGGCCCCTCCCTGCCCCCTACGGCTGTAGTCAGCGCCCCCCCACCACCCACGGCTGTAGTCAGTGGCCCCCCCGCAGCTGTAGTCAGCACCCCCCGGCCCCTCGCAGCTGTAGTCAGCAGCCCCCCCGCCACCCATGGCTGTAGTCAGCGGCCCCCCCGTGGCTGTAGTCAGGGCCCCCCCTCCCCCCGTGGCTGTAGTCAGGGCCCCCCCTCCCCCCGCGGCTGTAGTCAGCGCCCCCCCCACCCCCTACGGCTGTATTCAGCGCCCCCCTGCGGCTGTAGTCAGTGCCCCTCTCCCCCTGTGGCTGGAGTCAGCGCCCCCCTGCCCCCTGCGGCTGGAGTCAGTGGCCCCAACCCGCCCCCTGCGGCTTGAGTCAGTGGCCCCCCCCGCCCCCTGAGGCTGGAGTCAGCACCTGCCCCCTGCGGCTGGAGTCAGCGCCCCCCCCCCGCCCCCTGTGGCTGGAGTCAGCTGCCCCCTCCTTCCCCCCAGCGGCTGTAATCAGTGGCCCACCCCACCACCCGCAGCTGTAGTCAGCGGCCCCTCCCTGCCCCCTACGGCTGTAGTCAGCGCCCCCCCACCACCCACGGCTGTAGTCAGTGGCCCCCCCGCAGCTGTAGTCAGCACCCCCCGGCCCCTCGCAGCTGTAGTCAGCAGCCCCCCCGCCACCCATGGCTGTAGTCAGCGGCCCCCCCGTGGCTGTAGTCAGGGCCCCCCCTCCCCCCGTGGCTGTAGTCAGGGCCCCCCCTCCCCCCGCGGCTGTAGTCAGCGCCCCCCCCACCCCCTACGGCTGTATTCAGCGCCCCCCTGCGGCTGTAGTCAGTGCCCCTCTCCCCCTGTGGCTGGAGTCAGCGCCCCCCTGCCCCCTGCGGCTGGAGTCAGTGGCCCCAACCCGCCCCCTGCGGCTTGAGTCAGTGGCCCCCCCCGCCCCCTGAGGCTGGAGTCAGCACCTGCCCCCTGCGGCTGGAGTCAGCGCCCCCCCCCGCCCCCTGTGGCTGGAGTCAGCTGCCCCCTCCTTCCCCCCGCGGCTGGAGTCAGTGGCTCCCCCACCACCCCCGGCAATCTTCAGCTCATAGAGCGCCTACCTCTCCCTGCTGGATGCCACGTGCTTGCCAGCTCCGCGTTGCCCGCAGCACTGTGATGAAGTGCAGAGTGATGACCTCATCACATTGAGCTGTGGGATGATGCTCTGCCTCCCTGCTCTGCTCCACTCACAGTGCCTCCCCCACCACATGGCTAATTTGCATGTGATGCCCTAGAAGGACTTCGCATGCACCTTAGTCATGTGCAGACTGCAGTAGTGGCTGAAGCGACACCGCGCCCCTCTGCTGCAGCTGTGACTGGGGCTCTGTGAAGGTGGTGGGCCCGGCTGGCCAGGCCCTACATAAAGTTAAGTAAGTAAACGGTGGCGGTTACAGGAAAAACGCTGTGCTGGGACCGGCGGAACCAGGAAATGTACAACTGCTTACCTCTCTGCTGCGCCCCCCCTGAAGCATGGCTGTCGGTGCCCTGTGCGACCACACAAGTCGCACATGCCTAAAGCCGGCCATGTTTATAGGTTGCAGGGGTGACTTAATGCCTATGGCGTATGTCGCTGCTGCAGAAAATCACTGAACTTAACACCTCATGCCAACTAAACTGGCATCAGTGATGAGCCTTCCATACCTCCCAACTTTCAAAAAAGACAAAGAGGGATGAGTTTTCTATGTATCTCTTTTAGCCCTCAGGTCATCTCCTCAGCGTTCCTCTCTTCCCTCAGGCCATCTCCTCAGCGTTCCATTCTTCCCTGAGTCCGTTTCCTCAGCGTTCCTTTTTTCCCTCAGGCCATCTCCTCAGTGTTCTTCTCTTTCCTCAGACCATCTCATCAGCATTCATCTCTTCCCTCAGGCCATCTCCTCAGCATTCATCTCTTCCCTCAGGCCATCTCCTCAGTGTTCTTCTCTTCCCTCAGGCTGTCTCCTCAGCATTCTTTTCTTCCCTCAGGCCTTCTCCTCCGTATTCCTCTCTACCCTCAGGCCAAATCACGTCCTACATTTGAATGTTACAATGTGCCATGGATAAAGGGCAGCGGAGTTTCATAGTTAACTATTCTTTGTTTTTCCTTTCATTAGTCTGTACACCACTACATGCCATGTTACAAATCACATGTTCAGCATTACTCACCTTCTACTCCAGTGGCAGCTCTCTTCTGCTGCTTTGGTATTTGCTTACAGGCTGACACATTGATGTCATGTTGATAGTTTATGTGACTGTTTAGCCATTTGCTAAGATCAACGGCTCGTACTTACTACACGAGCATCAGTGCGGAACTCAGTGATTGGCTGCAGTGGTCACATATGCTATATATACAGTATATATGACATTACAAGAGTCTCATTTATAACAAGGCACATAAGGGCATGTATAATAAAAACAAATTTGTGAAGTAACTCACTGAAGATATCACAGAAAAAGGGCAGCCTTACTTACCAACACCAGGACACAATATGAATGCATTGCTGGATGCAGTAGCCTCCATGATAAAAGCAGAAACAAAAGAGGCAAAAAATACTGCTGAAGCAATCTCTCACACGCCTATCATTCATAGAGGGGGTGGTTGCCTAGTATTATAAAGGCACCCAGACATATTCACACACAGAATGTGCATGGTATTCGTCTAAAAAAATACTTTACAATTGTAAATAAAATACTGAAATATAAATATCTATATTTAATATGCAGAGATGTACCGGTATATGGAGCTAATCTCATTGTTTCAGTAAAATCTAATATATAAAACTGAGTGTGTGTGTGTGTGTGTGCGTGTGCGTGTGTGTGTGTGTGTGCCGCCGCCTCGCCAGCAGCCGGGCTGCTCGGATCCGGATCCCCAGTGTGGCTCGAGGGGTCTCCGGACCCAGGGGTCTCGCGAACACTTCAAATAAAAAGGGGAATTGGTTGTGTGTGGGATTTTCTATATAGTCCGTGACGCCACCCACGGCGTGTGGTAAGATGAGGTACCACCACTGCTATTAGAGAGCACCCGGGGGCGTTGGAATGGCAGCTAGTTGTTTTTAACCCTCTGTGGGTAGGGGTGGATGGTGGCTGCAGGGGCCGGCGCGCCCGGTCAGACCAGGGAATGTAAGTGTACTCACAGTCAAAGAAATTACACAAGTCCAGCGGTAACCCAAGGTGCCAGTGGCCGGCCGCCGCGGCTGGGTGTATTCTGGTCCCTCACCCGGGGTGATGGTCTGTGTCACTTTCCTCTACACTGTTTTTAGTTCTCCTTGGACTTCCTGGTGTGGAACACGGGAGTCCGCTCCCAGAACTATGGATGGGAGTCTTGCCTGCAGGCGCTGACCTTTTGGATCTAAAGGGGCCCTGGAGGATGCCCTATCCCCTGCGGTGGGCTGCTGGTCAGCTCTTTTGGGACTTTGGGTGGGACAGGACCTATAATCCTGTCCTCAACTGGTGAATTAACAAAGCCGGCGGTTCCGATCCTTGCTTCAGGGTCCAGGTACCCCCTCCGGCAGATGTCTTTCCATCTCCTGACAGACACGGACCACCATCTACCACCTAGCCAACACGCCGGGGCTCCAACCCTGACGCCTTTCCTCTCTGGCTTCCACTTGACTTCACTTTCTCCTCTCCTCTCTTCTCTCAACTCTTACTCCGAGCTCTGCACTTTTTTACTCTCTTCTCTGCCTTCACTCCTTTACTGCCTCTTTTCCCGCCCCGGATTCTCTAGACCCCTAGGTGGGCGTTTTCCTTTCGCCTGGTCCTGCCCACTGGTGTGCCTTTCCTACCCTGGGGGGTGACTAGGGTTTTGTCGGCTCGGTGTAACCCTATGATGGAAGGCGTTGTGTGGGGGTTTACTTTGTGTGTGACCACCTGGCGGCGCCAGGGCGTCACATGTGTCTGCTAAAGGAATCCGCACCGTCACATTTACAATCGCAAAATTTTGCACAGCCACCTCATTTGACTCAGGGAACGTCATAGACTATGCTTTGAGGGGAAAATTCAACCCCACGCTTTACGGTTATTCGCCAAAAAATCTGCTTACATTAAAGTCAATGGAGCTGGGAGCAACATGTCATTAATAGGAGCTGTGATTGGTTGCTATAGGCAATGAAGGACATTCTTAGTATAAGAAGCTTATGTGTGAGGTGATATGATTTCGGTGGAGAGACAGAGAAAGACATGTGGCGCCCCTGAGGCTCAGGTTGCCATAGGGTACTGCATCCCACTTAGGATGTGATGCTGATCATGGATCCAAAAGGAGGTTGGTGTCGGTTTCATCATCCACAACCACACACACACATGGGTTGCTCCTTCCCCACAGGAGACTGGGCTTGGGTCGGGTTTAAAAGTGGTTTCAAACAGTTTAGCATTTACAGAATGCCATCACAATAGGGGCCCCAATCCACTAGCTTAGGACCTGGCTAGGGGAGGAGCGGCCAACAGGGGGAGTTAGGAGTCGCACACACAGCTTACAGTTTTTAGGGAGTTCTCCAGCAGGAGTGACAGTGAGCAGACGTCTTTCCTGGTAGCTCCTGTGGGACAGAGGAGTTTAACGGTAGCTGAGGAGGATACCATGTCAGTTCCCCCAGGACCAGCGCTGTTCAGGGTGCAGCCCCCTAGGGTGGTGTAATTCCACGTTGCATCACCAGATTCTGCCAGGCAGAGAAGTTCCACGCTTCTTCGACCACCCAAGTTTCCAGGGCCAAGTGACATATAGGAGTCCCTCGATCACGGTCAGACTCAAGGGGATCCCTCGCTACTGGCATAGGTAACAGTACTCTACCTAGTACAGAAGGGACTCTAAGTGCTTCAAGCCACAGGGACCCACACTAAAAAGTGCAGCGAGGAAGGGCCCAGAGAATACCGGACCGGTTCTGACCTCCCACGGATTCGGGATCGACCTAAGCCCATCACAGCAGTGACAAGTGTGACCGGGTTTCAGCTGAAGTTGTGAGTAAACTACACACTGAACCTGCAGAGACTGTGTTGGCTCGTCCTCACCGGCGGCGCCGCCCAGCACTTAGGCACCAACGGCCATTAAAACCCTCATCATCCACCCAGGGCCCACTCCGCCTGTGGGGAGCGACACTATCCCAGTTGCCATAACAGCTGCCCCGGTGAAGAACCCGGCAGCGGTGGCTATTCCCTCGCCACATACCAAAGGTGGCGTCATGACAAACTTTTCCCAATACCCCGCTTCCCCCACCATTTACTGTACACCTTAGGGCAATGGAACTGGGCAAGGCCACCGCGTGAGAACGCCTGACCTGACCCGACCCAAAATGGCCCGGCGTTGAGTAGATTAACCACCTGCCCTGTGAAGCGCTACAGACAGAGGGAGAGACAGACAGGCAGCAGCCTAGGCCCAGAGCGTCTAAAAGATTTTGCCAGTTATCACACAACACCAAAGCAAGAAGGCCTGCGGAGACACCATCACATGTTTCTCAACGCTGGCAGGAAACTAGCCAGGTCTTTCACCGGGAAGGAACAACCACGGGAAGGGCAGTCTCCAGTCAAGGAGACCACCTATGCCAAACATGGTATCCATCCACAGACAGCCGTTTCGGGGTATTTGCCCCTCATCAGTGTGGAGTAGGAATCTGGCCTTCCCGGTGAAAGACCTGGCTAGTTTCCTGCCAGCGTTGAGAAACATGTGATGGTGTCTCCGCAGGCCTTCTTGCTTTGAATATTTCCCAGGGGGCATTGCTCTAGAATCACTGCGTTGAGAAACACGTGATGGTGTCTCCGCAGTGGTGGATGTTGATCTCCCTAAGGTCAACCATCCTTGCTCACATAGTCTTTTACTAGGCAATGTCCCACTAGCCAGATTCCTACTCCACACTGATGAGGGGCAAATACCCCGAAACGGCTGTCTGTGGATGGATACCATGTTTGGCATAGGTGGTCTCCTTGACTGGAGACTGCCCTTCCCGTGGTTGTTCCTTCCCGGTGAAAGACCTGGCTAGTTTCCTGCCAGCGTTGAGAAACATGTGATGGTGTCTCCGCAGGCCTTCTTGCTTTGAATATTTCCCAGGGGGCATTGCTCTAGAATCACTGCGTTGAGAAACACGTGATGGTGTCTCCACAGTGGTGGATGTTGATCTCCCTAAGGTCAACCATCCTTGCTCACATAGTCTTTTACTAGGCAATGTCCCACTAGCCAGATTCCTACTCCACACTGATGAGGGGCAAATACCCCGAAACGGCTGTCTGTGGATGGATACCATGTTTGGCATAGGTGGTCTCCTTGACTGGAGACTGCCCTTCCCGTGGTTGTTCCTTCCCAGTGAAAGACCTGGCTAGTTTCCTGCCAGCGTTGAGAAACATGTGATGGTGTCTCCGCAGGCCTTCTTGCTTTGAATATTTCCCAGGGGGCATTGCTCTAGAATCACTGCGTTTAGAAACACGTGATGGTGTCTCCGCAGTGGTGGATGTTGATCTCCCTAAGGTCAACCATCCTTGCTCACATCACACACCACCAGGCCGGCCTTGAGGTTCAGTTTCACCAACCATGATCTGTTCTTTGATCACTATCAACAGCTCCTGTGCAGTGTGGGATTTGATCCCCAGACAGATGAGTTTCATAACATCCTGCTGTTGTTTTCCCCTGGCTGACTGTGGTGAAGTTGGTGGTGCAGGGCTTATTCTGATTAGACGAGGAGACGGTAGAGTATGTAAAGTAGGAGGAAGCAACATGGACAGAGAAACGTCCAGCAGTCCTCAGTGGTGTTAGGACAGGAGCCAGAAAGCCTTCCGCCTCAGGGCCAGCTGCGGCCACTACATTTACCCAGTGGTCAGTTAGGGAGATATAACATCCCTGCCTGTGCTTACTGGTCCACGTGTTGGAAGTTATGTGGACTTTGCCACTGATGGTGTTGCGCAGTGCACACCTGATGTGTTCTGCAACATGTGTGTGAAGGGCAAGGATGGGCCACCTGGAAAACTAGTGGCGGCTGAAAACAATGTATTGCAGCCAGAATGTATGTATGTATGTATATAGTATCCCCAGGCAGAATGGTAGCATTCAAAGGCCAGAATTTTGAAATGGTGTTGTTCAGGGCCAGGGCTCATGGGTGGGTAGGGGGGTCTTTCCTCTTTTTCACCAATGTTTGGGGGGATGGAAAACTAAACACTTCCATGGAATAGTGTGGAGATGCTTGGTAACACTGCTAATGGTAGTGCTGTCGCACCTTCTCTTTGCAAAGAGACTGGTGGCCGTGTTGATTGTGGGTAGAAGAAGGAGGCCGACAAAACTATAGAGAAAAACACAAAAATCCTTTTTGAAAATAAATTTTTATAATGCTTTTCAATGAGGATTAAACAGGAAAGTTCATCGGTTAATAAATATTTCCAAATACATGGATAATACGTAAGATGATCCTGCTGATAGTAACTTTCATTGCCCGGGAAATTATTCCATAGAAATACACTTATGGCTAATAAAGCTTCACCATTCAGAAAAACTATCCCACGGATCAAACTGGCAAATAGCTTGTAGATGGTAACTTTAAAACCTGTGCATTGGCAATGCTACATGGAATTGTAGCTGAAAGCTATACATTAAGAAGGTACATATCCTATCTTCTTATCTAGTACGGTAAACAGTCCATAATAATGCGGATATACATGGGATTACCACGATCCTGGGGTGCTGGTATGAAGCCACCTCCTAAAGTCCCATGTTGGAACAATCTGAGACTGAGCATGTGGAGCCCTTCAGGTGCGGTGCAGCAGGGTATTACCCTTAGGGACTCCACGGGATGGGACGGTCTGGTCACAGGTAGGGAACCTTCGTTTTGGGATTCGTCGTGACGCCACTCTCAGAATTGCGGTCAGTGAGGACCGCCACTGCAGGTTAAGGGATGCCTGGGGCTGATGGTGGGTGCAGTCGGTTGTAATAGCCTCCTGAGAGTAAGGCAAGCCCCAGGTCCCTGTGTATGTGTGTGGGACCACAGGTTGCAGAATGACTCAAACACAGTCCAAGAAGTCTTTTAACGTGTTTACTCACTGTTTAGAGGTCACGGTGAGATGCCCGGGCGACACTGTGATAACCAGGTGGAACCAGGAATTCCAGGAGGCCGTTCTGAGGGTAGCTGTCCGCTCGCCCTCCTTGCACTCTTTTTGTTTGGGAGGATCCCTTGCTTGAAGCGTGGTAGGACTCCTCCAGGGAAGCTGTTACTAGCCTGCTCCCCTCTCTCTGGCCCGTCTGCCGGCAGCGTGGCCTTGGTGGGATGGCTTCTGGCCCTGTCCCCTTATGGGCCTGGTGATTGCTGCTTGGCTCGAGCTCTGGGTAGTAGTGGTGAGGGCATAAAGTACCCCCCACCTGTAGGTTAAGCAGCTCTGGATGATTTGCTGCCTGTACTGGGGATCTGTTTCCCCTTGCGTGCTCGGATACCAGGATCTCCGTACTCAGCCACCCCTCTCTCTCTGGGTGTCTTTCAGGCCGACCCACGGTACCCTTTCTCCCCCGCTTTCAGCTACTGCACTCCTCAGGACCCGTCTTACACGAGAGCCCCTCTGCTCCCTTCCACCTCCAGCTCCAGACTCTCCTCACTTCCTCTCTGCCCTGCTTCCTAGCAACCAGCCTCTGAACACACCCCTAGCTGGGAATTGAAAGTTAACCCCCTACTGGCTACCCAAGGGTCCCTTCTTGTGGTGTTGGAGACCTGGTCACTATCTGTTTGTGTGTGCACCTCATCCTGGCCTTTGGAAATTACCTGGAAGCATTGTCCCCGCATGGGTGCAATACTCTGTGGTGCCTGACCAGGTCAGGGGCGCCACAAGCACATGTAGCAGAGCTCAGCGGGTTCACCATCTGGAAGGCTGCCATGTGAACGCTAAATCCAATCCTTCACATCTGAGCGATATTGTGGGGGTACTTCCCCCTTTCTCTTGACATGGCTGTGATGGCTCAGTAAGTGCTTACAGCCAAAAAGCTTGCTGATTGACTGTGCTTTACAGTTCAGGTTTGCTCATCTCTACTCATCACGAGAGACCCAAAAGCATAATAAAGAACATTTATTTGCCATAACTACCAAATTTGAGAGTTATGCTCAATAAGGATATAGACTGATTCACTTGTCCTACCAGACACCTTTAAATGTATATGTATGTATAATATTTGTGAGGAACTATAGCAAGCAGAGGCGTAAAAGTGTATAATGTACTCACTGTTAGGATTCTGCTGCTTTTACACTTTATTAGTAATCTTATTGTGACCGCTCACATGTGATTTTCATACTTATTGTCATGTGTCTACTGCTTTCTCTGCCACTTCTCTCAATTGAAATGGATACGTGACAAACACCAAGAGTGTTGAAACAGCAGAATCTTAAGGCCTCTGTCACAGTGGTGATAACGGAAGTATGGAGCACAACACAACACATTACAACACAAGGGGTACACGGGGACACTTTAACAACAGTGGGCCCTAGCAGTAGTGAGGGGATAGATGGGATACTTCTTTCACTCACCTGCAGCTATACCCTACTCTTCTAGCCAGTCCTTGCACAGGTTCCGCACTTGTCGCTGAACAGGATACCTGATTCCCTGGCAGGCCCTGTATTAACCCTAGCTAATGAGTTGGCAGGTGAGGGACACTAGTCCCACCGCTGCACTGATAAGATACCAATGGAAGGAAGGTCAGACAGGGGGAAACATGACAACAGACAGCTGCAGTCAGCACCAAGACTGCAGCCAACAAAGCAACTTCCAGAGAGGGCTCCACCAGCTCCTTCCACCTCCAGGCCAAGCATCCAAACGAGATCAGAGAATAACCGGCACCCTCTACTGGGAACCGAGGGTATATATAGGGATAGGGAGGGGTCCAAACACCTGAGAAGGTAATGAGAATGCTTGCTGTCAAGGAATACAGACATTAACCTTCTTCTCCACAAAGGAACGGGAATACATTTAAAGGCACAGAGACTCTGGCCCAGAACCTGTCACTAGTTTCTACAACAAGTAAGTATAATTAAAAAACAGGTGGGCACTCTCGTCTTGTGGTGCTCAGATCCCAGGATGGATTCCACATCAATGAAACAATAAAGATCGGCACTCGCATGAAACTTGCTTCTTTCTTTTCTTTGTATTCCCTTTTCAAAGTCATTTTGAAATGGAATAATGGAATATGGAATGTCAATGAAATAAACAAAGAAAAAAAAGAAGCACGTTTCATGCGAGTGCTTATCTTTATTTTTTTCATAGTCTCTACAACAGAAAGACGACCATAACAGCCTCATTCAGATGTTAATTTTTCACATATATGTTCTCTGTGTTTTTCGGGACAGGTACCTGTTACAGTCTATGGTGCTGTTCACACAATGTATCTTATTCGCAGATCAAATTTTTCAAGGGGTCCATGAAAATCACGGACACATTGCTATCCATGTGTTGCCCGTGATTAACATAGCAATGGGTATTATTAGCTTTGCATTTTTTATTTATTTATTTATTTTATTTAATTAATTAATTTATTTATTTTTTTTTTTTAAAGCTTACGAGAAAATTACTGAAGGAACACTGATAGTAAAAATCACCAAACATTGATGGATCTCGGATCCAAAACGCTGATTGTTCTGTTTTGTTTTTCTGTCACATACAAGATAAAAACAGACGACTTGCAGCGAATAAATTCATTATATACTTTAAATATAGTATGTATCCAAAATAAGCCCTTTTAGACACATTCAGCATATGCTGCTTTTGTTGCTAAAGTAATTTTTGTTCTCTTTTATGAAACATATGGCTTTGGGTTTTATGCCATTCTCACACATTTGAATGTTAAAAATTCATATATTTTATAATTTTGTTCTCATATTTTCTGCGTCTCTGTTATTAACGAGTCAAATATTCTTATCACTGAGAAGACTTCTGAGCTGCATTTTCTTACAGAAATCACCAATTATACAGTAATGTTATTGTGAGATGGAATGAAGGAGGAAATACAGGTGTGGCGCCCTGGACAAGCCAGGTCGTCACAGGAACTGCAACAACACACCCCACACCCCGAGATAGGCACATCAGTCACACACAAATCCTTGTTGCCTCCCTCCAGGGGCTGATGACCACACCAGGTGGGGTGGAGCCAGGCGGTTGGCCCCATCCACTGAGGAGTTCACAGTCCTGGAGGCGGGAAAGGAAGTCAGTGTAGTTAGGGAGAGTGAAGGAGCAGGAGTGAAGTGGCAAGTGAGGAGCAGACTGACCGTGTCCGGGTACGTGGCCCGGGCACCGAGAGCAAGGTTGGCAGACGGTGGTGGCCGTCTGCAGGAGAGGGCGATCGATGAGGAACCGTAGGACCGGGGTCGGGCGGTGGCCCTCCGGTACCGAACCGGGGAGCGAAGAGAAGCCAGCACAAACCGGCAGGGCCTACGGACCCCGACCAGGCTTGGAGTCACCGTTAAACTGGTCAAATCCGTTAGCGACTGGAACCTCCGGGGTTTCCTAGCAGCAAAGACCCGATTGAAGGCAACCTTCCAAACCGAGAAAGGGAAATACAGCTACCGCCACAGCTAGAATTCCCAGGGCCAGAGCCTGCGAGCAAAAGGGGCTCCTCTGGCACACATCTAAGCTGGGGTGCGGGTTACCGGTGGGAAGCCATCAGGACCGAAGACACACAACAGGTGCAGGGAAAGGCAGCCACCACCAACCTTCCGGGAGTGACCACAGCAGCCGGCTGCGGGACCCATCCATCCAGCCGTTTGTTTTACCGGAGACTCTGTATTCATCATTGGCTGAGTGAGTACCACTGTGCCGTCTGGCACTGCGCTGCCCCCACGACCCTGCACCTCACCTACCCTGCATTCCACCCTTCTTACCGGGCCCCGGGACCACCAACCCCTACCCACGGAGGGGAGAACATCCCAGCTGCTCCCTAACAACGCTCTCGGGATCCCCGTCACCAGCAGCGGTGGTGCCCCAACCTCACCACGACCCGTGGGTGGCGTCACGAACCAAATTCCCAAACCAAACCAACCCCTTTCAATCACGGGCGAGGAGCGCCGCTCGAGTCCCCGGATCCGGCCCACCGCTTGAGCCACCGAACAGCAGCCGGACCCAAGCCGCGAGCGCGGTCGAGCAGCGCACCCCCCGCCCGCGACAACTTGGCGTCACGAACAGGATCTTACCGTTCTACTGGCTGGTAGAAGTGCGCCTTGTGACCCGCCGGAGGTGTCCGGCTGAAAAATTTCAGAAGCCGCCATCTTGGGCGCGAAGATTTTCCCGCTCGAGCGTCTTCTCGAGAAGTGGAGGCGCGAAAGCCGAAGCTCCGCCCCTGAAGAGGAGGTGCTGAGGAAAAGACTAAGGGGGGACGGATGGCGTCCGGCCGCATGTAAACCGCGGCTATAAAAGCAGGGACGCCAGGACTCTGAGGCCATATTTGGTTCCTGGAACATACCGCTATCAGCATGCATAGTTCGTCCAGCAACACCGTAGCCCCCGCGCCCGGCACCGCGGCGTGGGTGGAGGTCCGGATCGTCCAGCTGAGTAGCCGTCTGCAGGTCTGAATGCAACTCCTCTTCGAGGAGTGGGAGGCCGACATGGCGGACGTGGTGGCGGCCATATGGAGACGCGAGTTGGAGGAAAGTTTGGAAGAGTGGGTAAGCGACCCACACCCCTGTATTCCTACCGGATCGTTCGTCGCGGCTGAGGGGCCCGGTCTGCGCTCGCTTGTCCTACTGCCTCCCCCGCTACTCGTGTTGGCTGCTGCTGCCCCGCCACTAGGCCCGCTACCCGCGCAACCGGTAGCGGCACCCTGCCCGTCCACCCAGGCGGACCAACCTGCAGCCGAAGCCCGTAGCCGCCCTGAACCGCTTCCCTGGAAGATGCCGAAGCTGTGGCCCGCTGATGGAGATGTACCGGAGGCACTTGCGGTGATCGTGCCTGGTTCCGTGCTGGCACCGGCGGCCCGTCCCGTGCAGGAGGAGGCGGAGGTCAAGCGGGAGAGGACCCCTGTACCCATCCCCCACGCCTCAGCTGAGGCTGCGCCGGGTCGTTGCTGGGAGGCAGCACCCCAGGCCATGACACCACGGGAACTTCCACCTAGGATGCCAGTAGTGGGCAGTGTGGTGGAAATCCCGCGGGGCCCGACC
Organism: Anomaloglossus baeobatrachus; assembly: GCF_048569485.1. Lineage (NCBI taxonomy): Eukaryota > Metazoa > Chordata > Amphibia > Anura > Aromobatidae > Anomaloglossus > Anomaloglossus baeobatrachus. The sequence continues at coordinate 486,531,436 of NC_134358.1, forward strand.
CACACGCAGGGGCAAGCAGGAGCCCCTTACTGGGACAGGGAACCGACCCCGCTGGGCCGAGAAATTTTGGAGAGAGAAAAGCAGAGAGCTGAAGTGATAGCCCGGACCATCCGGGAGAAGGAGAGTCTCCGCAGGGCCACCTTCCGGGTATGGGGCCCGATCCATGAGGGGCAAGTAAGGAAGTTTGATGTCCGTCGGGGATACGGATTCATCTTTGAGCCGGGCCTGGAGGCCGAAGTCTTCGTAGCCCGCCGGGATGTTAATACCCACTTACTGGAGGACCACCCGGGCCGTAACCTGCTCCCAGGGGATCTGGTCCAGTACACACGACATTGCGGAGAGAGGGGCTGGTTTGCCCTGGATGCCAAACTGAGAGGAGGCCAGGAGCCCCAAGCACCAGCCCAGCCCCCTCCCCCAGCCTGTGGGGTGGACCTGAAGTGAGTCAGCGGTCCCCCGTTGCACAGTTGTCCCCGTTGGGACCATCAGCACCGTTGTGTGAGTAAATAAAAAGTAATCAACCGAACTGTAACCTGATTGTCAACCGTGATTGAACCGGCCATTACCGGCAACTAGTCCCCGTAGGAACCTTTTACAACCGTGCGTAAGGAACTGCTTACGGACAAGCCCGAGAACTTGCAGGGCAACCACAAACTTGTGGAATGTAAATAGATGTTGGCTTGATTCCGTGACCGCCTCCGGGGAGGCTGATTTGGAGGATGGGCCTGGAGGAAAGAGATGGCCCAGGCCCGCCACTACCGTAACCGGTGGCGATCCTCCGGTGGTCAGGGGTCCTCCATGGACGTGGGTCCCCTGAAGTGACCGTGGGGTGCGAAGTATCGTACCCGTACCCGCTCGGGCAGCCTGGTTCTGGACTGGGGTCAAGGGGTGCTGCCCACTTCTTAGGGGCAGCATCAGGGCCAGGTTGTTTGGGGTGGGAGAGAGCGGAAGCCAACCGTTACCGTTGAATAAAAATGTTTGAAACGTTAAAAAAGTACCGTGCCTCCCGTTAGGGGAAGTCTCATAAAAAGAATGCTTACGTTTGACGTATTATATGTCTTTCTACTTCTTTTTTACAGTTTACAAAATAAAACTGGTGATGGACGGGCAGCCCGCGGACGGTCTGGATTTAACTAAGGGGGAATGTGGTGCCCTGGACAAGCCAGGTCGTCACAGGAACTGCAACAACACACCCCACACCCCGAGATAGGGACATCAGTCACACACAAATCCTTGTTGCCTCCCTCCAGGGGCTGATGTCCACACCAATTGGGGTCGAGCCAGGCGGTTGGCCCCACTCACTGAGGAGTTCACAGTCCTGGAGGCGGGAAAGGAAGTCAGTGTAGTTAGGGAGAGTGAAGGAGCAGGAGTGAAGTGGCAAGTGAGGAGCAGACTGACCGTGTCCGGGTACGTGGCCCGGGCACCGAGAGCAAGGTTGGCAGACGGTGGTGGCTGTCTGCAGGAGAGGCCGATCGACGCGGAACCGTAGGACCGGGGTCGGGCGGTGGCCCGCTGGTACCGAACCAGGGAGCGAAGAGAAGCCAGCACAAACCGGCAGGGCCTACGGACCCCGACCAGGTTTGGAGTCGCAGTTAAACCGGTCAAATCCGTTAGCGACTGGAACCTCCGGGGTTTCCTAGCAGCAAAGACCCGATTGAAGGCAACCGTCCAAACCGAGAAAGGGAAATACAGCTACCGCCACAGCTAGAATTCCCAGGGCCAGAGCCTGCGGGCAAAAGGGGCTCCTCCGGCACACATCTAAGCTGGGGACCGGGTTACTGGTGGGAAGCCATCGGGACCGAATACACACAACAGGTGCAGGGAAAGGCAGCCACCACCAACCTTCCGGGAGTGACCACAGCAGCCGGCTGCGGGACCCGTCCATCCAGCCGTTTGTTTTACCGGAGACTCTGTATTCATCATTGGCTGAGTGAGTACCACCGTGCCGTCTGGCACTGCGCTGCCCCCGCGACCCTGCACCTCACCTACCCTGCATTCCACCCTTCTCCTTACCGGGCCCTGGGACCACCAACCCCTACCCACGGAGGGGAAAACATCCCAGCTGCTCCCTAACAACGCTCCCGGGATCCCCGTCACCAGCAGCGGTGGTGCCTCAACCTCACCACGACCCGTGGGTGGCGTCACGAACCAAATTCCCAAACCAAACCAACTCCTTTCACTCACGGGCGAGGAGCGCCGCTCGAGTCCCCGGATCCGGCCCACCGCTCGAGCCACCGAGCAACAGCCGCAGCAGCAGACGGACCCGAGCCGTGAGCACGGTCGAGCAGCGCACCCCCCTGCCTGCGACACAGGCACAGGAGCTAGAACACTGAGAGAAAAAGATAAGTGTGAGAGGGCATGTTTCAGAAGGAACACCTAGTGAGCTGTGAGCTTACAAGTCCACAAGGAGATAGAGAAAAATGGGGATAGAGGGGTGAAAAAAAGCTTTGCAGATGCCCAAATGGAGACCAGAAATTCCCATATTCGTGCCTTGAAGTTTAGCATCATGCTTGTTGAATATTATTTACCTCCAATCTTTTGGTCTTGTTTATACAGTACAGACCAAAACATTGGACACACCTTCACATTCAAAGGGTTTTCTTTATTTTCATGACTCTGAAAATTGTAGATACACATTGAAGGCATCAAAACTATGAATTAACACATGTGGAATGAAATACTTAAGGCCCCATAACACGCAATGACTTATCTAACGATATATCGCCGGGGTCACGGATTCCGTGACGCACATCCGGCATCATTAGCGACATTGTTGCGTGTGACACCAACGAGTAGCCGTTAACGATGGAAAATACTCACCAAATCGTCCATCGTTGACACGTCGTTCATTTTCAAAAAATCGTTGGTTGTTGAGGAAGCAGATTGTCCGTCGTTCCCGTGGCAGCACACATCGCTATGTGTGACACCTCGGGAAAGACGAACTACAGCGTACCTGTGTACTCTACGAGTACCGAGATGGGAGTGGCAGAGATGCGGCTGCTCTCCACCCCTCCGCTTCTATTGGCGGCCCGCTCTGTGATGTCGTGTGACGCCGAACGAGCCACAACGACGTCGTTAGGGAGGGCTGTACGTGTGACAAGGACAAGCGAGTATGTGCGCCACGGGCAGCAATTTGCCCGTGAAGCACAAACGACGAGGGGCGTGTGCCATCGCTAGCGAGATCGCTAACGATGTCGCTCCGTGTAAAGCTCCCTTTAACAAAAAAGTGTGAAACAACTAAAAATATGTCTTATATTCTAGGTTCTTCAAAGTAGCCACCTTTTGCTTTGATTACTGCTTTGCACACTCTTGGCATTCTCTTGATGAGCTTCAAGAGGTAGTCACCGGAAATGGTTTTCACTTCACAGGTGTGCCCTGACAGGTTTAATAAGTGGGATTTCTTGCCTTATAAATGGGGTTGGGCCTAGTGTTGAGCCACCCCCCTAGTGTTCGAGTTCGGTTCGTCGAACGGCGGCTCAGTTTGGCGAACGTTCGACGAACGTTCGACGAGCACCTTCGAACTCCATTGAAAACAATGTGAGGCAAACACAAACACCTTCTATGGTGTCCAAAAGGTGACAAACAACTCACAAGACACCACAAACACATGGAAAGTGACAAGTACATATACTCATGCGAAAACAAAAGCCCTGGAAGAGTAAAAGGAGGAGGAGACACAGATATAGGCATGTCATGCCCTTCTAAAATCAAGGAAAACACAGCAAGGGGACTCTAACCTAGTCTCCCTTTTTTCCAAAAATTGGGCCACAGACACCACTTAAGTGGCATCAGCTGTCCCCCAGTTGCAAACTTGACATGTTGATTTGCATGAAGCACAATTCAAATCCACAAGCCTTTACTCTCCCCAGGATGACACAGGGGTTGAAAAGTCCTTGCTGATCAATGACTTGTTCATTTTGGAACATTTTTAAAAAAACAAAAAGGGGACTCCAACCTGAGTCTCCCTTTTTTCCAAAAATTGGGCCACAGACACCACTTAAGTGGCATCAGTTGTCCCCTAGTTGCAGACTTGACATGTTGATTTGTATGAAGCACAATCCAAATACACAAGCCTTTACTCTCCCCAGGATGACACAGGGGTAGAAAAGTCCTTGTGGATTCATGACTTGTTCATCTTGATGAACGTTAGTCTGTCCACATTGTCACTGGACAGATGCGTGCGCTTATCTGTCAGCACACACCCAGCAGCACTAAAGACACGTTCAGAGACAACGCTTGCTGCGGGACACGACAAGATCTCCAAGGCGTAAGTGGCAAGCTCAGTCCATTTTTCCAGATTGGAAGCCCAAAATGAGCAAGGCTCCAATTGCAGGGTTTTGGCATTGATATTCGCTTGGAGATACTCCTGTATCATCCTCTCCAGGCGTTGACTATGTGTCAGACTTCTTGTCTCTTGTGGCCTTGCAAAGGATGGTCTAAAAAGTTCATGAAACGATTCCATAAAATTGCTGTTACCACCAGATACGGTGTTGCTGGTACGGTTTGAATGATGATGACTCGACAGTCCCATGGTTGGCAAGTTACAACTGTGAGATTCCCTCTGTGCACCACTGGTGTTTAGTGGAAAAGCCGAGCTAAGACTGCATAACAGCTTTTGCTGATACTCCTGCATACGTGCATCCCTTTCTATGGCTGGAATTATTTCAGCAAATTTTGACTTGTACCGGGGATCTAAGAGTGTGGCAACCCAGTAGTCAGCATTACTTCTAATTTGGACAATCCGAGGGTCATATTGTAGGTAGTGCAGCAAGAAGGCGCTCATGTGTCTTGCGCATCCATGCGGACCAAGTCCTTGCTGTGTTTGTGTCGGCGAGGTGATAACCATGCTTCCTTCCTCTGACATCTGCCCCTAACCTCGAACAACCGAAATTTGATCAAGGTCTCCCTCATCTGCTGAGTCTTCCATGCTCATTGCCAGTTCATCCTCCATTTCTTCCTGGGCTCCTGCACCTTTCTCAACAGTTTGGCTGCTACCATGCGCCCTTGTTAATCCCTCTCCCCCACCGTCCCATGCCTGCCGCCTTGGTGATGCTGAACGTCTGGACCTTGTAGATCTTGGTATCCCTTCTGCATATGAATCCTCCTGTACTTCCTTCCCTTCCTCTTGTCCCACCACCTGACTCCGAATACTGTTTAGAGTGTGCTCCAGCATGTATATGACTGGAATTGTCATGCTGATAATGGCATTGTCTGCGCTAAACATCTTCGTCGCCATGTCGAAACTGTGCAGAAGGGTGCATAGGTCCTTGATCTGAGACCACTCCATCAGCGTGATCTGCACCACCTCTGCATCTCGTTGGCCCAGGCTATATGTCATAACGTATTGCACCAGGGTTCTGTGGTGCTGCCACAGTCGCTGCAACATGTGGAGAGTCAAATTCCAGCGTGTCGACACATCGCATTTCAGGCGGTGAACTGGCAGGCCGAAAGACTTCTGGAGCGATGCAAGTCGGTCAGCTGCGCTGTTTGAACGGCGGAAGTGAGCAGATAGTGACTGTGCCCTGTGCAGAAGCCCATCTAGGCCGGGATAGTGGGTTAAAAATTGCTGGACAACAAGGTTCAACACGTGAGCCATACAAGGCACGTGTGTCACCTTGCCCCAGCGAAGGGCCGCACCCAGGTTTGCAGCATTGTCACACACAGCCTTCCCTGGCTGCAGGTTGAGTGGAGACAACCATTTACGAAACTCAGTCTCCAGAGCTGACCACAACTGGTCAGCTGTGTGACTCTTATTTCCCAGACATTTCAACATAAAGACCGCCTGATGCCGTTTAGCTCTGCTGCCAGCATAGTAAGGAGGTGTGCAGGATTCCTTGTGCGCAGTTACAACATGGGTGGCCTGACCACACAGGCTTTGGGAGGAAGTGGAGGACCCACACGAGGTTGAGGATGCAGAAGCAGTGGAGGAACTTCTACATACAGAGGATTGACGCAAATCTCGTGGGGTGGCAAGACTTGTACAGCAGACCCGTCTCCATCTTTCACCATAGTTACCCAGTGCCCAGTCAGCGACATGTAACGCCCCTGTCCATGCTTACTGGTCCAAGCATCGGTGGGGAAATGCACCCTGTCACACACAGAGTTTCTCAAAGAAGCAGTGATGTTGTGTGCGACATGCTGGTGTAGCGCAAGCACACCTTTCTTGGAGAAGTAGTGGCAACTGGGCATCTGGTACTTGGGCACTGAGATGAACATAAGGTCTCGAAAATCCTCTGTGTCCACCAGGCAGAAAGGCAGCATTTCTGTAGCCAACAGCTTGCAGAGGGTGAAAGTCAACCTCTTAGCTTTGTCATGGCTAGGAGGAAATGGTCTTTTACTTGTCCACATCTGAGGGACCGAGGGCTGGCTGCTGTGCTAAGATGGCATTGAGTAGGGTGTCCCTGGAAAACTGCTGGTCTGTGAGGAAAGTGCATGCGGAGACATAATGTTGCCTTCATCCAAAGTTGGTGCTCTCGATGTCTGAGAGAGCTCAACACCAGCAGCTGTTTCCAATAATTAAGTTGTCATTCCAAACAGGTATCTGAGTCTCATCATCATCAGCATGTTCCTCATTGTCTCCACCAAGAGGAGTTACAGTTTGGGAATGAGGGTGTACATTATGCTCTGAAACTTCTCCATCAGGGCCTGAATCTGACTCACAAAGCTTCTGGCCATCACTGCAGATCATTTCCTGGTCTGGACTTACTGTAGCTTTGGAGCAGACCTCTGATTCCCAGGCTATAGTGTGACTGAATAGCTCTGCAGACTCACCCATTTATGTTACCCCATACTCTGCAGAGCGGGTGGAGACTTGAGAGCTGTTAGAAAGCAAGTGCGATTGGGGTGACAACTCAGAGGACTGGGATGTTGAAGTTGAGGTGGAGGAGAGGCCACTTGATGGAGGACTTGAGATCCATTCAAGCATGTGCTTTTTTGTGCATCATCTACCTTTGGTAGAGTTGGTCGTTTCCGTAAAAAAATGGATCACATCAGATTGTCCACGGAAAGTAGTAGACATCTTACTTTTGCTGGAAGATGGCCTTTCTTCAACAGATGTTACTGTTGCTTTACCACCTACCCCATGGACACAATCTTTTTTTCCCTTTCCAACATGCCTGTTCCACCAGCATCTGTCCTTTTGCCACTCATTTTGTTTGTGACCAAATTGGACACTTAAAATGTCGTTGCAAAAATGGACATGTGGGGTACAATGCAAAGGTGGTGTAGCTTGCTTGTCAGCAGAGGAACCCTCACGTATTATCCCAGACAATGAAAATATGCCCCTAAAACTGGCATCACTTTTTGCAATTTAAATTGTGTAGCAAAAATGGACAGGTGGGGTACAATGCAGTGGTGGTGTAGCTTGCTTGTCAGCAGAGGAACCCTCACGTACTATCCCAGACAATGAAAATATGCCCCTAAAACTGGCAGCACTTTTTGCAATTAAAATTGCGTAGCTAAAATGTACAGGTGGTGTATTATGCAGAGGTGGTGTAGCTTGCTTGTCAGCAGAGGAACCCTCACGTACTATCCCAGACAATGAAAATATGCCCCTAAAACTGGCAGCACTTTTTGCAATTAAAATTGCGTAGCAAAAATGTACAGGTGGTGTATTATGCAGAGGTGGTGTAGCTTGCTTGTCAGCAGAGGAACCCTCACGTACTATCCCAGACAATGAAAATATGCCCCTAAAACTGGCAGCACTTTTTGCAATTAAAATTGCGTAGCAAAAATGGACAGGTGGTGTATTATGCAGAGGTGGTGTAGCTTGGTTGTTAGCAGAGGAACCCTCACGTACTATCCCAGACAATGAAAATATGCCCCTAAAACTAGCAGCACTTTTTGCAATTAAAATTGAGTAGCAAAAATGGACAGGTGGTGTATTATGCAGAGGTGGTGTAGCTTGCTTGTCAGCAGAGGAACCCTCATGTACTATCCAAGACAATGAAAATATGCCCCTAAAACTGGCAGCACTGTTTGCAATTAAAATTGCGTAGCAAAAATGGACAGGTGGTGTATTATGCAGAGGTGGTGTAGCTTGCTTGTCAGCAGAGGAACCCTCACGTACTATCCCAGACAATGAAAATATGCCCCTAAAACTGGCAGCACTTTTTGCAATTAAAATTGCATAGCAAAAATGGACAGGTGGTGTATTATGCAGAGGTGGTGTAGCTTGGTTGTCAGCAGAGGAACCCTCATGTACTATCCCAGACAATGAAAATATGCCCCTAAAACTAGCAGCACTTTTTGCAATTAAAATTGCGTAGCAAAAATGGACAGGTGGGGTACAATGCAGACTTGGTGTTGCTTGGTTTTCAACAGAGGAACCCTCACGTACTATCCCTGACAATGAAACTAAGCCCCAAGGAATTGCCTGAGCTGAGTTAGATAGATGCTGTGATAAAACCTTGCACAGCGCTGCCACAGACCTGCCTAGCAAAAATGGCTATGAAGTGCTGTAATGTAGCCCTGAAAAGGGCTGAAATTACAAGTAGTCCCTAATCCCTAAACCGATGTGTAGATTGTACTGTATAAGTCTATAGCGCACACATCAGCAGCAGCAGCAGCAGTGACTGTCACACACCCGCAGCAGTGAGATAATGGCGGCGAAGGGGGAAATGGCCGGGTCTTATAGGGAAAGGTCACGTGACATGCACAGCCTATGACATATGCCCTAGCTTGTCTGGCAAAAATCCACTTTGCTGTCTGTGTCTCTGTGATTGGCTAACAGCCTGGCCCGCCCCACTGTACGCGCAGTTAGGAAAAAAAAAGCGATCGCCATTCTTTCAGCACTCAGCAGCACTGATCTAAACCCCGCCCCCCCCGCACACTATACGCTGAATTTTGATAATATCATTATTAACAGTGACTGACACTATTACAGTGAAAAGCCAGCTAGTAACTAGCTATGCTTTTGGTGATCGAACCGTTATTGAACGGTAACTCAAACTGCCGAACTTGAAGCAAATAGTTTGAGTTCGTCAAACGACTCGAACACCGCCCAAAATCACTCGAATTTGAAATTGGCGAACGGCTTGAATCGAACATCGCTCAACTCTAGTTGGGATCATCAGTTGTGTTGTGCAGAAGTCTGGTGGATACACAGCCGATAGTACTACTGAATAGACTGTTAGAATTTGTATTATGCCAAGAAAAAAGAAGCTAAGTAAAGAAAAAGGAATGGCTATCATTACTTTAAGAAATGAAAGTCAGTCAGTCCAAAAAATTGGGAAAACTTTGAAAGTTTCCTCAAGTGCAGTGGCAAAAACCATCAAACGCTACAAAGAAACTGGCTCACATGAGGACCGCCCCAGGAAAGGAAGACCAAGAGTCACCTCTGCTGTGGAGGATAAGTTTATCCGAGTCACCAGCCTCAGAAATCTCAGGTTAACAGCAGCTCAGATTAGAGACCATGTCAGTGCCACACAGAGTTATAGCAGCAGACACATCTCTAGAACAACTGTTAAGAGGAGACTTTGTGCAGCAGGCCTTCATGGTAAAATAGTTACTAGGAAACCACTTGTAAGGACAGGCAACAAGCAGAAGAGACTTGTTTGGGCTAAAGAACACAAGGAATGGACATTAGACCAGTGGACATCTGTGCTTTGGTCTGATGAGCCCAAATTTGAGATCTTTTTATCCAATCACCATGTCTTTGTGTGATGGAGAAAAGGTGACCAGATGGACTCTACATGCCTGGTTCCCATCGTGAAGCATGGAGGAGGAGGTGTGATGGTGTGGGAGTGCTTTGCTGGTGACACTGTTGGGGATTTATTCAAAATTGAAGTCATACTGAACCAGCATGGCTACCACAGCATCTTGCAGCAGCATGCTATTCCATCCGGTTTGCGTTTAGTTGGACCATCATTTATTTTTCAACAGGACAATGACCCCAAACTCACCTCTAGGCTGTGTAAGGGCTATTTGACTAAGAAGGAGAGTGATGGGGTGCTACGCCAGATGACCTGGCCTCCACAGTCACCAGACCTGAACTCAATCGAGATGGTTTGGGGTGAGCTGGACCGCAGAGTGAAGGCAAAAGGGTCAACAAGTGCTAAGCATCTCTTGGAAACTCCTTCAAGACTGTTGGAAGACCATTTCCGGTGACTACCTCTTGAAGCTCATCAAGAGAATGCCAAGAATGTGCAAAGCAGTAATCAAAGCAAAATGTGGCTACTTTGAAGAACCTAGAATATAAGACATATTTTCAGCTGTTTCACACTTTTTTGTTAAGTATTTCATTCCACATGTGTTAATTCATAGCTTTGATGCCTTCAATGTGAATCTACAATTTTCAGAGTCATGAAAATAAAGAAAACTCTTTAAATGAGAAGGTGTGTCCAAACTTTTGCCATGTACTGTATATTATTTTTATTTTCATTATTTAGGGAAACTGTTAGCAGTCAAGATATTACTTTTTACCGGGATGTAATCCATGTAAAGGCTCTAAATTCTCCCTCTTTCTTATACTTCTAAGAAAGAAGAATGTGAGGGTGAAGACCTATGGTTGTGTACCCTCCCTGAAGACACCAATGATATTAACACAAGAGTGTAATATGTTTACTATGTTGTATATTGTGAGTTATAATTATGTTATTGTAGATTATAATATGTTAAAGGGTCAAGGAGGTGTCTGTCGGTAGAGGAAGATGTATTTCCTTGTTAGAGAGGAATAGTGTACAGTGTGAAGAGTGTGAAGAATGCTGGTTAGGAGCAGATATAGCTAGCGAGCTGCTGGAAAGTACTAGGAAGCATGAACTGAGAGAAAGGTTAGTGGCGACAGAAGCAAATATCGGAGCAAGTGGGTGCAACCTGTAGGCATTTAGTCCTAGACAAGAAGTGAGGCCAGTGGTAGCCGAAAAAGTCACAGGGGTCCTGGAAGAGAGGGGATCTGCCTAGCCAGAAACACAGGAAGAATGTATCAGCTCAAGGAGTAGCCTTTATTTGAAATCACTTTCTGTGGTAGTAAGCAGGGTCCTTGTGAAACACATTAACCCATGAGTCCTGTTGTGATAGTGGGAGGACTAGGTTAAGTTCCTGGGTGCAGTGACCACAGCGTAACACATTGACCTGTGTGGCCCTATACAAAGAGAGAAAGGAAGCACCCCCATTTGTGCCATCCGTGTACAGTTCACAAGTAGAATGCCAGTGCCCGAAACCATTAAGAATGTGCCTCTGTGCTGCACAGAACTTAATAATAATAATAATAATAATAATAATAATAATAATAATAAATAAAATTTTATTTCTATAGCGCCAACATATTCCGCAGCGCTTTACAATTCAGAGGGGACATGTACAGACAATTTGAGACAATACAAAAAAAAAAAACTTAAGACCAAGTGCAATGCCTGCTGTCCTATGTACCAAACTTGACAGCTCAGAAAAGTGTGCCTTGATTTAAACAACTCATCCAGTGTCCTTATCTTGAACATAGAGGGGTTAGAAAAGGAATGGGACCCCCTTGGTCAAGAGGCAAAGATGTTCATGGTAATGGTGACATCCCACACACACACACAGCAACCCTATATTCTGTAGTGTGGCGGGGCGAGGTAACCTAGTCCCTCAACCATGGCTACCACTTCGAGCATGCTTTTATTTGGCACAGCTGGCAGGATACGAGTTCCTCGCATGATGACGGGGAGAATGTGGCCCCTGGCGCAGAAGATGGAGCACCTGGAGTGCAATGGCCTCACATCAGGAAAACTGTAATTTGTGGTGCATCAGATGGAGTGCTTGAAGTGCAGTGGCCTGATATTGGGGAGCATTTGACCCATGGTGTAGAAGATGGAGGGCCTGAAGTACATTAGCCTGAGATGGCACTATGTATAGGCTTCATGCTGGTGAGCAGTGATACAGAAAAAATGGAGTTTAAAACTGTGCAACTTAAAATGGTGGACTGCAGCATGGATCCCAAAATGGCCACAACATGTGGTCTGAGGCACGGAAGTTCGACCCATCATGGGTGTGAATGGCTGCTGAGAGCATAAAAAGGTGATCAGCCCATTGGAAAGTTAGCCTTGAGCTGGTGAATGAGAGAGGTGTGGCTGTGGGCACGGTCATTGAAATGGATAGGTGACGCAGTGGGACTCTGGTGCCGGACGTGGTGGAGTCACTCACACAGAGTGGGCGTCACCTATCTGGAAGACGCCATTTGTGTGCAGACTGGAAAGGAGGAAGACCTATCTGCATGTCGAGAATGCCGTACAACCGCTTATGTAGTTCACAGGAAGGATCCAGAGTTGATACGAGTGATCTGGTTCATGACCCTCATGAGTAGTCCTAAACAAGAAGTGAGGTCAGTGGTAGCCAGAAAAAGTGACAGAAGATCCTGGAAGAGAGGGGTTTTGCCTAGCCGGAGACACGATAAGAAGGTATCGGCAAAGTGACCAAGTGTGCTACCTGCTGTCTGATTTACCAAACTTGGCCTGCTCAGAAAAGTGTGCCTTGTTGTGAACAACTCATCCAGTGTCCTTATCCTGAAGAAAGAGGGGATAGAAGAAGAATGGACCGCCTTGGTCCAGATAAGAAGATTTTCATGGTGACAGCGACAATCCACACACACACAGTAACCCCTCATTTCTGTAGCATGCTGAAGAGAGGAAACCAAGTCCTTCGCGTATAGGCCACTGTACACGCAACATCGCTAACGAGATGTCGTTGGGGTCACGGAATGCACATCCGGCCTCGTTAACGACGTCGTTACGTGTGAAAACGTGTGAAACGCACGAACGACCGTTAACGAACAAAATTACTTACCTAATCGTTGATCATTGACGCGTCGTTCCTTTCCCGAATTATCGTTGCTGTTGCAGGACGCAGGTTATTTGTCGTTCCTGCGGCAGCACACATCGCTACGTGTGACACAGCAGGAACGAGGAACATCACCTTACCTGCGGCCGCACGCAATGAGGAAGGAAGTAGGTGGGCGGGATGTTCGGCCCGCTCATCTCCGCCCCTCCGCTTCTATTGGGCGGCCGCTTAGTGACGCCGCTGTGACGCCGAATGAACCGCCCCCTTAGAAAGGAGGCGGTTTGCCAGCAACAGTGACGTCGCTAAGCAGGTAAGTACGTGTGATGGGTGTAAGCGATGTTGTGCGCCACGGGCAGCGATTTGCGACGGGGGCAGGTACGCTCGCTAGCGATATCGATAGTGATATCACTGCGTGTAAAGTACCCTTATGGCTGACTACCACCCCAAGCATGCTTACAAGCAGACCACCTCTTTCTAGTTTTCGTTTACAGGGTTCCCTCATCCTGGTTCCCGAAAATAACACTGATCTTGACATTAAAAATTCTCAAAGACAATAGATGCAATATTCATAAACCTAACTGTGTAAGAATAGCATGAGGAACCAATTATGCTTCATGCATAGTGCTTATTGGAAAATTCAACCATGCCCCTAGCCACACCCTAAGTCACACCCATTTGCCATTTCTTTCTACCATGGTAGGAGGAGTTGTCAGAGGGTCAGTGGCACTGGCAATAAGGAACATTCAGCAAACACCCAAGACTGCAAGAAGTAGACCTAAATCCAGGACTGTACCCTCTATCCAGGATGGTTGGGACTAGAGATGAGCAGATCGATTCATGAGACTCTGGTCCAGGATGGGAGGCCAGTGAATCTCTTACCCCCCAGCGCAGCTGTTGATATTCCAGGGCTGGTGCCACATCATGTATGCATCCTGCTCATCTCCACTTGGGACCTGTGGATTTATTTTTTGTTCAGTCATTCATACTCATAGCAGCCAGAACTTTCACATTTTTATGTAACTTCACTATATGACATCTGGCTTTCTTGTGTCTGTAAGGACCTTTCACTCGTCCGTTGAAAACGCATGTGTGTCATATTCTGTTTTGACCATCGATGAGTGCATCCTTGTGTACATACAGTTGAAACCAGAAGTTTACATACACTATCTAAAAAGACACATATGCATGTGTCGCGGGCGGAGGAGGGGACGCTGCGCTCTCCCACTGCTCGGGTCCGGATCCCGGGGACTCGAGCGGCGCTCCTCGCCCGTGAGTGAAAAGGGGTTTGGTTTTGGGGATTTATTGTCCGTGACGCCACCCACGGTTGTGGTGATTTTTGGTAACACCACCGCTGCTCTGTATGGGGATCCCAGGAGCGGTGACAGGGAGCAGCAGAGTTGTTAGTTCTCCCCTCCGTGGGTAGGGGTTGGTTGTCCCGGAGCCCAGTGATGGGGTGGAGGATGAGGGATGGCAGGCCAGGTGCGGGGCCTGGTGAGGTGCAGGGTCGCGGGGGCAGCGCTGTGCCTCACGGCACGGTGGTACTCACTCAGCCTGAGACGATGACACAGTTCTCGGTAAAACACACGGCTGGAAAGACGGTTCCCACGGACGGCTGCTGTTGCTTTTCCCCGGTAGTTAACGGTGACTGTCTCTTTCCCTGCACCTTGTGTAATGTTGGTAGCGATGGGTTCCCACCGGTTACCCGCTCCCCTCTTTGCCCGCAGGCGCTGGCCCTGAGAAACTGGTGCCTTGGCGGTGGCGGTGTCTCTCTCATACGGTTGGACGGTTGCCTTCAATCGGGACTTAGTTGTTTGGAGACCCGGAGGTCCCCTTCACTGACGGATTTGGCAAATTCACAGCGACTCCTAGCCTTGCCAGGATACGAAAGTCCCCTGCCAATGGTGCTGGCTTCTCCTTGTGTACCGGTCCGGTACCGCCGGGCCACCACCCGTCCACGGTCCTTACGGCACCTCCGATAGGCCACTCCTGCAGACGGTCACCGCCGTCTGCTAACCTTGCTGTTTCTGTCCGGGGCACACACCCGGACTCACTTCAGTCTGCTCTCTTGCCACTTCACTACTCCTCTAAACTCTGTCTCTCCTCTCACTTCCCTAGCTTCCTCCTAACTCTAACTCTCCTCTCACTTCCCTAGCTTCCTTCTAACTGCCTGTGTTTTCCTTCCTCCAGGACTGTGTACTCCTTGGTGGGTGGATACCAACCACCTGGCTCCACCCCCTGGTGTGGACATCAGCCCCTGGGGAAGGCAACAAGAATTTCTGGTCTAGCTTAGATGTGCCTAACCAGGGTGTAGGGTGTGGTGATGTCATTACCTGTGACCCCTGGCTTGCCCAGGGCGTCACACATGTTTTTCTCACTATCTGAAATTAACCAGCAACAAATAGAAAAAGTAGAGGTATAAACGTATGGACCAAAAAAATAAAAAGCCCTCTAAAACAATAAACCTGTATTAAACAGATGTAATAAAATGCCAGACAAACATACTAGGCAAACAACAAAAGTGGTGTGTAAATTCTACACCAGGGTATGGGCAGGCAATAGTAGAAGTAGAAATAAGTGGTGATGTGGGAGGGTCAGGGTATAGGCAATCCAGTAGCCTGATTAAGGATTTAGGCCTTGCCCTTCACTTATCGCTGCCTACCAACGGAGGTAATATCACCCTAATTTGTACGGCCCCTTTCCTCAGCGGCTATCCTTGTTACTCCCTCCTCTGCCACTAGATATGTAACCTCCACCAAAACCTCAATAAAGTGCAAGTGAAAAAACAAACCATGTAACACAATCATAGGTAGAAGCATAGCTAAATCTACCCACCAGTATATAAAAATGTATACATGGATAATTAAATTATCCCCACCAGACAACAAAAAACTAGGGTAGTAATGTGAGGCCCGGGAATTCTCTCTCTGCGCCGCCTCGGGGGCTCGGGCCTGCGGTGGCTCGAGCCTCTCACAGACTGGGGGGCAGGGGAATCCCGTCGCCTCCCAGAGAAAAGGGGGGTTTGGGTGGGTGTTTTGCTTTTGGGGTTAAAGTTCCTGACACCTCCCACAGGGCTGTGGTGAATTAGATGGACACCACCGCTGCCGTTGACTAGGCTTCCAGGGGTGGTGTTGCGCAGCTTTGATGTTAACCCCTCCGTGGGTAGGGGTGTGTGTGGGTCCCAGGGCCCGAGGGGAGGCGCTGGTTTTGGCGATGGTGCTGGCGCAGGGCAGTGCAGGAGCGGTGCAGCGTGGTGCTCGGCCCGAGGGCACTGGTGTACTCACTCTGACAAATGCACGGGAGTCTCTGGTAAACCAAACAAGATGGTGGACGGTGCCCGCAGCCGGCTGCGTTGTTCCCCTTTACTCCGGGTTGGTGGTTTCCGCCTTTCTCCTGCACCTGTGTTGTGTATGTAATTGCCTACGCTTCAGCTCAGTTCAGTTCGCTCCCCAGCGGTGTGTGTGTGCTGGGGAACCCGTTTGCCTGCAGACGCTGGCCCTTTGGATCTCTAGCTGTGGCAGTAGCTCTCTATCCCGAATCGTGGGGCTGTTGTCTTCAATCAGGCCTTGTGTGGGAGTGAACCCCTGAGGTCCAAGCCGCAATCAGTTAATTCGACTAAAAGGTGGCTACTAGCCTAGTTGGGGTCTGAGTACCCTTCCTGGTGCTCCGGTATCCAGTTGGTTCCCTGGTCCACTACCTTGTCCCGGTCCTTTACAGTTCCACCGGTCGTCTTCACGGTCTCCTGCAGGCGGCCACCACCGTCTGCCTCCTGGCCAAAGGGGTGTCCGGGCTCCAACCCAAACCCCCTGTCAGTTCTGTCACTCCTCACTCTCCCTACTCCTCTCCTTCCTCTCCCTTCCACTCTCTCCACAGACTCTTGGAGAGTGTGAAAACTTGTGTTTTTCCCGCCTCAGGCCATCAGAACTCCTCGGTGGGCGGGGACAACCACATGGCTCCGCCCCATCTGGTGTGAACGTCAGAACCTGAGGGGGGTGACTCAGGGTTTTAAGGGTGGCTGCTTTGACCCTTTTTAGGGGGGGAGGTGTTGTGCGTGGGACTATCTGTGACCCCTGGCTAGTCCAGGGCGTCACAGTAACTAGACGAACATAATGATAGGTAGAAATAAATGGCCCTAGTAGGGGATACTTAGTACAACAATGGTAGCTCCATAAATGTCCATAAGGAGTGTCTACCAGGCCAAAGAATATCCCCTCCACATATTCAACATCCCAATGCGTTTCCTCCCTCCTTCGGGGTTCATCAAGGATAGGGGGACTAATTCAGTCCGAAGAAGAAGCCACCTGATTGAGCCTTCCTATATTAGTCCCCCTATCCCTGATGAACCCTGAAGGAAGGAGTAAGCCTGGACATTTATCGTTACTTGCTAGCTACTTAATTCAAAATGAATCATCAGAAAGCATCAGTGATTGAAATGTTTGTTAATTTCAAATTAATATACACCCACTTCCCTACCCTTAATCCCACTCACCCCTCTGCAATGGCATCAGAGATTCAGTCAGACTGCTGTATTACTGCCCAAGTATCGCATCGCAATGCTCGGACTGGCCAGCGGCTCTCCTCACCTGAGCATGGCAGCTGCATAGAAATACATGCTAACAAACTCCGTTCAGAAGAGCCGCCTGCCAGTTCGCGCATTACAATGTGGTCCTTGGGCAGTAGTAAGTCTGACTGAATTACTTATGCCACCACAGAAGGGAGGGCGGGATTATGGGTGGGGGATGAGAGTGGATATTCATTTGCAATTAACAAACATTCTAATCACTGACAGTGGCAAAGAGAGATGGGTGAGATTATGGGCAGGGGAAGGGCATGCATATTAATTTCCATTAACACACATTTCAATCACTGACGCCGGCACAGAGGGGTGGGAGATGAAAGGGAGTGAATATTAATTTTCCATCAACAAGTGAACCAATCACTGACTCCAATGCAAAATATAAGAAATCCCCTGAAAATAAGCCCTAGTGCATAGTTTGGAGCCAAAAATAATATAAGAGCCTGTCTTTCTTTTGGGGAAACACAGTATATGACTGTATTATTTAGGAGTATTACTCCGAAAATTATCTTACTGCTGTGTTTTCCTGTCTCATTTATATATTATATTTGTATTATTATTTTTATTATGAGTGGCTCACATAGACTCTATCAATACTACTTGGGCCCACACAACTGAGCAACACACTGGTGTGTGTGTGTGTGTGTGTGTGTGTGTGTGTGTGTGTGTGTGTGTGTGTGTGTGTGTGTGTGTGTGTGTGTGTGTGACTCTTATCTGACCTGTTTATTCAGTGTCTAATGGCTTTCCTTCTCTCTCTCTCTCTCTCTCGCTCTCTATTCTATTGCTAACTTGTGACATCCTCTCTTTTTGCAGATACACACCAGAATGGCTTCTGTTTTCTCTGCTTCAGCTTTTTTACAGGCTGTGATAGTACCTCCTGATTGGCTGTTCTATAGCACATGATGTGACAATTACAAGTCATTAAAAGGAAGTGTTCTCAAGGCGATGAGATCCTACTGTGGCTGAAAAAATCTTTTGCAATGTGTAAAATGGTAGCAGTCAAACCGCAAATTATTGTATGTAAACCTTACATCACTAAAGGGGGCTTTACACGCTGCGACATCGCTAATGCGGAGTCGTTGGGGGTCACGGAATTTGTGACGCACATCCGGCCGCATTAGCGATGCCGTTGCGTGTGACACCGATAAGCGATTTTGCATCGTTGAAAAAACGTGCAAAATCACTAATCGGCGACATGGGGGTCCATTCTTAAAAATCGTTACTGCAGCAGTAACAAAGTTGTTCCTCGTTCCTGCGGCAGCACACATCGCTGCGTGTGACGCCGCAGGAACGAGGAAGCTCCCCTTACCTGCCTCCCGGCCACTATGCGGAAGGAAGGAGGTGGGTGGAATGTCCGCCCCTCCGCTGCTATTAGGCGGCGGTTCAGTGATGCTTCAGTGACGTTGCTGTGACGCCGCACGGACCGCCCCCTTAGAAAGGAGGCGGTTCGCCAGTCACAGCGACGTCGCCGATCAGGTAAGCATGTGTGACGGGTCTGGGCGATGTTGTGCGGCACGGGCAGCAATTTGCCCATGTCGCGCAACAGATGGGGGCGGGTACCCACACTAGCGATATCGGGACTGATATCGCAGTGTGTAAAGCCCGCTTTACACAATGTAAATCATCCAATGGAGTGGTGTAAAGCAATCCACCTCTGGATTCTGACGAAGTGGAAAATTGGTTGGTTGACTCAAACTTCTCTAAGTAGCAGTTTGATTGACATGTTTGGATTTGGTGAATCAAGGAGAAAGTTACTTGCATGACTGCATTCTACCAACATGTTCCAACATGACCATGCCCCAGTGCACAAAGCAGGTACATAAAGGAATGTTAGTTGTGAAAGACATTGACTGTTCCCCACAAAACACAGACCTCAACTTGATCAAACACATTTGCAATGAAGAAGAATGGGAATGGAAAATCTGGCCCTATCGTCCAACATCAATGTATGAACTCACAAATGCTCTTCTAGATGACTAAGCAAAAATTCCCCTTGACACATGTGGCCACTTAGGTGGGGAGTGAACTGTTCTTAATTAGGCCAGACATATGGTTCCTTTGTTTGTTAAAACAAGATAAATTAGCTTTTGTCTCATGTGAGACTGATCAGAGCCCTATTGTCTGTAAATGTGGATTATCTTTTAAATGTTTATTGCCTCAGCCCTTCTGACACATACACAGTCACATTGAAATAGCGACCAATGGAGAGCAACCATCTCCACCAATCCTGTAAGACAACTGCATGGTATAAAAGGGCTTTGCTTCTGCCACCAGGTGTGTTATTCTACATGAGTCAGCCAAGGAGCTATGGTTCCAGCTGGGGAAATCAGAGAACTGCTTCAAGATTCATTCTACAGGATTTCAGCCTAGGATTTACAGTTCGAGCTAAAGGTTCACAGAACTACTTCACTGCTCAAAACTGAGCCCACAAATTTGCTTGGAGAACACAAGTTGGAACTACTCAATCACCTGCCTCCATATCTTGCTGTGTTTGGTCAGCTTCCTAAGCTTGCCACTATCTCTTCTGAGTGGGTGCCCTCCAAAAGTGGGGTGCTGCTGTTGGCCCTGGAAGCCCCGAAGTCATGAAGATTCTAATCCCTGGAGGGTCATCAGAAGAGTAAGACTCTGTTGCTTGCACCATCTTGTGTTCTTGCTGTGAATGTACAATATGTTTTTGCCTGTTGGCGAATCAATAAAGTCTTACCAATGCGTGATTGCCTCTCCCTGTGTTGTCTGGGTAGTGTTTTGCCCACGGGGGAGGAGTGCAGGTGTTCAGTTGGATGAGCCCTGGTTCATGCCATCTTTCCAAAGACAGCAAGTCCAGAGGACAAGAGCACACAATGATCCTTGTTTCCCCACAACACACTACAAAATCTTGAAAAAAATTGTCTTGAGATTGGAATCTGTTCTAGTTGCAAAGGCTTGGGGAGAGAAACCAACCCCATATTAATGTCATTGGCTTTAGAATGGGAAGTCATTAAAGCTCCTGTAAGTGTAATATGTAGGTATTAAAATACTTTCTTCTATATAGTCAACTTACGTATTCTTTTAACACTAGAGGTCCCAGAGAGGGGTCATTTAACATTTCTACCTTTGGAACCCAGAGACGGGTGGAATGACCTGAAGGATTTTAGCTAACATCCTATAATCACCGTCTTTTGTTCTGTAATTAAGGCCATTACTGTCGCACCACAGGAGGTTGTCGTTTTCCATTGAGTTTAGCCATTTAGTTTCTAGTTTGTTCTATTCAGTTTATCATCAGTCATTTGACCCTCTTTCGGGACTTCAGGGGGGAGCTCGAACTTTCTGGGACTTCTAGTCTTAATGTCTAAAAAAATATCTAGAAATGCTAGGTGCGAAACAAACTAATAAATATATTACACCGTTATTGACTCCAGAACTGACATTGCTAATTTACAAAATATGACAACCTAGTGAACTCTGCACAAATTATAAGGGATAAGGATCAGGTTCCTGACCAAAGCATTTCAGGCTAATTATTGTAAAATCGGCACGGTACTCACCTCCTTGTATGACAGATGTATTCCAGAAGTACAAAGCACTCTCAGGGTCAAAGGTAAACTGTGCCACCTTTCAAAGCTTTGTGTCTGCATTATGACATGTACAGCTCTTCTCACTTTAAAGCTTTGTCAGGATAGACCTCGATGGTTGAACTTCAGAAATTCATTAAACTAACTTCCCTTCATATTGTGTAAGAAGAAAAAGGAAGCATGCACAAACCAACAGATCACCTTAGAAATATATAAAGTGTTATGTATTCACACTTGATAAAAAAAATTTATATGAAAACACTTAAAAAACAAAGAGGCTATGAGATGAACCAGACAAAAGTCAATAAGGTTAGTCCACCCCATCTGCCTGTATACTGAGAGTGTGACACCCTGGCCTATCAGGTCGTCACAGGGTATTGTGCAATCTGCCCTTCTGCACAGTATCCACCCTCCTTGGTTATTGGACCTGGTCCTTTGGTGTTGCTAACAGCTTAGCCAATCAAAATCCTAGGAACACTTTACACTAGACCCACCATACACACCATTGGGGGGCCTGAAGGGAATAGGGCCGCCCATATGGGGGGTTGGTAAGGGAAAAGTGGAAAAATGACAGTTGAGCTGAGAGGAGTGTGGAGTGAGCCAGGAGAGGAAGGAGGCTGAGGTGAGGGAAAGGTCACCGGCCTGGAGCAGGGCTCCTGTAGTTACTAGGTGACAGATGTTGGTCTGGGCCTGGTAAGAGCTGGAACCCCGGTCGCAGGGGATTGTGTCAAGGGGCACGGACTGCCGAGGAGGGCAGCCAGCGGCTTTGAGCTATCACCAGGCAGGGGCCAGGGCACGACGGAGTACGTGGAACCTAGGCCAGAAAGTAGCTTCACGCGTTCCGGTAATTTACCCGACGGGGTGAAGACTTCAAGATTCATCCCCAACCCGCTCCAAAATCGGGGTACTAGCGCACCGATGGGATAGGACTTTCCCAACACAGTACAAAGAAATCCTACGCGTGAACCCTGAGAGCAAGCTCACTCTGTTAGCCATACGGGTGAGCGGGACCCGAAGAGTTTTATACCCGAGGGTCCAAATAGAGACAAAGGTGCCAAGGACAGGGCCACAGGCTTACAGCAACACCAAGGGCACGGACCCAAGCGTGCTCCCTACAAGCTGCAGTGGTGCTCAGAATTCTGGTTTACAAGCTGTCGTTGTTGTTATTCCTGAAGGAATGAAAGAAACACGGTCTGATGGAGCGCTATGGAGGCCACGGGGAAGTAAAAGTTCAATGTCTTTTATTAATTCACATAAACCACAACGCGTTTCGATATAGTCCAATATCTTCGTCAGGTGGATAACTAAATGAAGGATGGGGAGTGTTATTTAAAGGGGCAGGCGTAACATCATTGGCCAACAGCAGTCCAGCAAGATGTTAACCCTTGATGTATCCCAACCCTCCAATATATCAATTGCGATGTGAAAACATTTAAAAGCTTTATAAATTATACTTATCTAATAAAAATACACAATATTAATATGAACATGCAGTCGCTTATTAAATGTGAACATATCATGAATTGTAAAAACAGGGGAATATAAAAACGGGAGTAAAAAGTAATTCATATAAACATGTAATGATAAAACTCATATATAAAAACACATTACATATACATATATATATACAGTGCCTACAAGTAGTATTCAACCCCCTGCAGATTTAGCAGATTTACACATTCGGAATTAGCTTGGCTTTGTGACATTTGAACTGTAGATCAGCCTGGAAGTGTGAAATGCACTGCAGCAAAAAAGAATGTTACTTCTTTTTTTTTTTTTTTTTTTAAATTGTGAAAAGTTTATTCAGAGGTTCATTTATTATTCAACCCCTCAATCCACCAGAATTCTGTTTGGTTCCCCTAAAGTATTAAGAAGTATTTCAGGCACAAAGAACAATGAGCTTCACATGTTTGGATTAATTATCTATTTTTCCAGCCTTTTCTGACTAATTAAGACCCTCCCCAAACTTGTGAACAGCACTCAAACTTGGTCAACATGGGAAAGACAAAGGAGCATTCCAAGGCCATCAGAGATAAGATCATGGAGGGTCACAAGGCTAGCAAGGGGTACAAAACCCTTTCCAAAGACAAGATCATGGAGGGTCACAAGGCTAGCAAGGGGTACAAAACCCTTTCCAAGGAGTTGGGCCTACCTGTCTCCACTGTTGGGAGCATCATCCGGAAGTGGAAGGATTATGGAACTACTGTTAGCCTTCCACAGCCTGGACAGCCTTTGAAAGTTTCCACCCGTGCCGAGGCCAGGCTTGTCCGAAGAGTCAAGGCTAACCCAAGGACAACAAGGAAGGAGCTCCGGGAAGATCTCATGACAGTGGGGACATTGGTTTCAGTCAATACCATAAGTAACGTACTCCACCGCAATGGTCTCCGTTCCAGACGAGCCCGTAAGGTACCTTTACTTTCAAAGCGTCATGTCAAGGCTCGTCTACAGTTTGCTCATGATCACTTGGAGGACTCTGAGACAGACTGGTTCAAGGTTCTCTGGTCTGATGAGACCAAGATCGAGTTCTTTGGTGCCAACCACACACGTGACGTTTGGAGACTGGATGGCACTGCATACAACCCCAAGAATACCATCCCTACAGTCAAGCATGGTGGTGGCAGCATCATGCTGTGGGGCTGTTTCTCAGCCAAGGGGCCTGGCCATCTGGTCCGCATCCATGGGAAGATGGATAGCACGGCCTACCTGGAGATTTTGGCCAAGAACCTCCGCTCCTCCATCAAGGATCTTAAGATGGGTCATCATTTCATCTTCCAACAAGACAACGACCCAAAGCACACAGCCAAGAAAACCAAGGCCTGGTTCAAGAGGGAAAAAATCAAGGTGTTGCAGTGGCCTAGTCAGTCTCCTGACCTTAACCCAATTGAAAACTTGTGGAAGGAGCTCAAGATTAAAGTCCACATGAGACACCCAAAGAACCTAGATAACTTGGAGAAGATCTGCATGGAGGAGTGGGCCAAGATAACTCCAGAGACCTGTGCCAGCCTGATCAGGTCTTATAAAAGACGATTATTAGCTGTAATTGCAAACAAGGGTTATTCCACAAAATATTAAACCTAGGGGTTGAATAATAATTGACCCACACTTTTATGTTGAAAATTTATTAAAATTTAACTGAGCAACATAACTTGTTGGTTTGTAAGATTTATGCATCTGTTAATAAATGCTGCTCTTGTTTGAAGTTTGCAGGCTCTAACTTATTTGCATCTTATCAAACCTGCTAAATCTGCAGGGGGTTGAATACTACTTGTAGGCACTGTATATATACATACACACACATACATACATATACATATATATATAGATATATACACACATACACACATATTCTATCCATATAGGGGTCAATCCGGGGAAGAAATAATAAGAGTAAAATTTAAAAATTTGTTCTCTGGTGATGTATTACACTGTTCACCAATCTGGCTGAAGCAACCAGACCCACCGGCCAGCACGATAGGTGCTGGTGCTCCCTTAGTGAAAAATCAGTTCCTAATTTAATTTATTTAGCTACGTTTTCAATTGTTAAATTGAGCCCCTCAGGGTGTAAGGTCCCCAGTTTGAAAATCCAATAACTTTCCCGTTTGATAAGTTTTTCAAACCGGTCGGATCCTGAATTTTGTATATGGTCAATGATTGACAGTCTCATTTGTTTGGGGTCTTTATGATGTGTGGTGAAAAAATGTCGGGAAAGACTATGCTGTTGAAAACCGTTTTTGATGTTTGACCTATGTTTGTTGAGCCTGGCGTGCATTGTTTGTACTGTACGGCCCACATATTGCAGGCCGCACGTGCACTCAAGTAAATAAATTACGTAGGTGCTCTGACAATCTAGGTGAAACTGAATAGGAAAAAGAGCATTAGTAGTCCGGGATGTAAAGCAAGTGGTTTTATCCTTAATGATTGTACAGCATTTGCACCTCAGTGTATTACACCGAAAATTTCCATTATTATTAGAGCTGGTGGTGGTTTTTACCGATATGGCTTTGAGATTGGGATTACTAGGTGCTACCAGATTTTTCAAATTATATTCCTCCGGTAAATGATGGAGGGCTTGGCTGGAATCTGGCCTTGGAATAACTGATCCCCCTTTAAGATAAACCAGTATTTTTCTAGGAGTTTATAAATTTGGTTTCGAGATTTACAGAAGGTGGTAATTAGGCTCCATTTTCGAGGGTCCGGATTATCACTTCCACTCATTGCGGCTGTGTATTTCTTTGCCTCCATTCTACTAATACAAAGATCTTGTGTAAGATGTTTAGTCTTATTGAAAGCATCCCCCAAGAGTCTTACTGGGTAGCCTTTCTGTTTAAATCTCTTCCGCAAAAGGTTTGACTCCTGGAGGAAAACACCATCATCAGTGCACTTCTTTCTGACCCTCCAGTATTCCCGTATGGGATATTTGTTATCCAACTAGGGAGGTGTTCACTGTCAAACCTCAAGTAACTATTGACGTGTCCAATTTACATGAAAACACTTAAAAAACAAAGAGGCTATGAGATGAACCAGACAAAAGTCAATAAGGTTAGTCCACCCTATCTGCCTGTATACTGAGAGTGTGACACCCTGGCCTATCAGGTCGTCACAGGGTATTGTGCAATCTGCCCTTCTGCACAGTATCCACCCTCCTTGGTTATGGGACCTGGTCCTTTGGTGTTGCTAACAGCTTAGCCAATCAAAATCCTAGGAACACTTTACACTAGACCCACCATACACACCATTGGGGGGCCTGAAGGGAATAGGGCCGCCCATATGGGGGGTTGGTAAGGGAAATGTGGAAAAGTGACAGTTGAGCTGAGAGGAGTGTGGAGTGAGCCAGGAGAGGAAGGAGGCTGAGGTGAGGGAAAGGTCACCGGCCTGGAGCAGGGCTCCTGTAGTTACTAGGTGGCAGATGTTGGTCTGGGCCTGGTAAGAGTTGGAACCCCGGTCGCAGGGGATTGTGTCAAGGGGCACGGACTGCCGAGGAGGGCAGCCGGCAGCTTTGAGCTATCACCAGGCAGGGGCCAGGGCACGACGGAGTACGTGGAATCTAGGCCATAAAGTAGCTTCACGCGTTCCAGTAATTTACCCGACGGGGTGAAGACTTCAAGATTCATCCCCAACCCGCTCCAAAATCGGGGTACTAGCGCACCGATGGGATAGGACTTTCCCAACACAGTCCAAAGAAATCCTACGCGTGAACCCTGAGAGCAAGCTCACTCTGTTAGCCATACGGGTGAGTGGGACCCGAAGAGTTTTATACCCGAGGGTCCAAATAGAGACAAAGGTGCCAAGGACAGGGCCACAGGCTAACAGCAACACCAAGGGCACGGACCCAAGTGTGCTCCCTACAAGCTGCAGTGGTGCTCAGAATTCTGGTTTACAAGCTGTCGTTGTTGTTATTCCTGGACTGAGTGAGTACACTGAAAACCCCTGTTTCTACCCCCAAGGGCACCCCAAGCACAATCATTCAACGGGCCCCGGGACACAAAACCCCTACCCACAGAGGGGTTAAATATCCGGCTGCTACACCACCTTCACCGGGCTCCCCCTCATTGCAGCGGGGTCCCTTACATTACCACGCACCGTGGGTGGCGTCACGAACTTTCTAACTCCCTTGTACATTTCCCCCCCCTCTTCTTTTAATCCGAGTGTCCACGCAGACCCCCAAGTGACGGAGACCCCTCGAGCCACCGCGGTTACGGATCCGAGCGGCTCGGCCGCTGACTTGGGGGCGGTACAAGAGCAAAGCAGCATAAACAATTCTTCAGATGTTATGAACAGCTGGTATATTGTATAAAGCATGAACAATAAGAAAAGACACCCAAAAAAATACATATTTGCTAAGCAAGGTACATGCAGACAAAATATAGATAGCACTTAACAATAAATGCTCAGAAACAATGAACTGTAGTAAATGTGGTCAAATGAGTGACTGCCGATAAAAAAAAACCTCTCCCAGTGCAAATAAAATACAAAAAGCTTGGTGTCAAAATCACAAGCCTAAAGGGGGCTTTACACGCTGCGACATCGCTAGCGATGTCGCTAGTGTTCGCACCCGCCCCCGTCGTTTGTGCGTCACGGGCAAATCACTGCCCATGGCGGACAAAATCGCTAGTACCCGTCACATATACTTACATTCCTAACGACGTCGATATGGCCGGCGAACAGCCTTTTTTCTAAGGGGACGGTTCGTGCGGCATCACAGCGACGTCACACGGCAGGCGTCCAATAGAAGCGGAGGGGCAGAGAGCAGCAGCATGAAAGTAACGCCCACCTCGTTGCCGGAGGACGCAGGTACAGTGTTGTTTGTCGTTCCTGGGGTGTCACACGTAGCTATGTGTGCTGCCTCAGGAATGATGAACAACCTGCGTCCAAAATCAGCAACGATATTTGGGAAATGGACGACATCTCAAACAATCAATGATTTGGTGGGAATTTTGCATCGTTAGCGGTCGATCGTACGTGTCACACGCAACGACGTTGCTAGCGAGGCCGGATGTGCGTCACGAATTCCATGACCCCCAACGACATCTCGTTAGTGATGTTGTTGCATGTAAAGCAGCCTTTAAAAAAGCATATTACCAGCACAGTGAGGACAAAAATTCATGGAAGAGATACAATGATGAACCTGCTGCGGCATCTATATATGAAAAAAAAAGAGAAGTGGGATGGGGGAGTGGGAACCCATGAGTATCGCCACTAGAGTTGTGGCTTCATCAGGGTTAAGGTGACTTGCTTTCATACATGCAGCATAAAAGACTCCAGAAAACATGCTGCAAGTATTAGATTGACTGAATTTTAAGAATTTGTTATTTATTACTTTGTCTTCTGAGTGCCTATGGTTATCTTATGTAAGGCTGAAACTTACAAGTATTTGTTTATGATTACATCTTTTAATGTTGGTGTGACGCCCTGGGCAAGCCAGGGGTCACAGGTCATGACACCACCACACCCTACACCCCGGATAGGTACACCAAAGCTACACAAAAATCCTTGTTGCCTTCCTCCAGGGGCTGATGTTCACACCAGGGTTGGGCCAGGCGGTTGGCTCCGCCCACCGAGGAGTTGACAGCCCTGGAGGCGGGAAAACCAGCAGATAGAGTTAAGCTAGGGAAGTGAAAGGAAGTGGTAGAGGAGCAAGAGAGAGGAGTAAAAGTGGAAGAGAAAGTGACAGTTGAGAAAGCCTGAAGTTGGTCCGGGTGTGTGCCCCGGACTGAGGACAGCAAGGTTAGCAGACGGCGGTGACTGTCTGCAGGAGAGGCTGATCGGAGGTTGCCGAAAGGACCGTGGACGGGTGGTGGCCCGGCGGTACCGGAGCGGTATACGAAGAGAAGCCAGCACCATTGGCAGGGGCCTTTCGGATCCCGGCAAGGCTAGGAGTCGCCGTGAATTTGCCAAATCCGTCAGTGAAGGGGACCTCTGGGTCTCCCAACAACCAAGTCCCGATTGAAGGCAACAGTCCAACCGTTAGAGAGAGACACCGCCACCGCCAAGGCACCAGTTTCTCAGGGCCAGCGCCTGTGGGCAAAGAGGGGCTCCTCTGGCCCATATCCAAGCCGGGGAGCGGGTTACTGGTGGGAACCCATCGCTACCAACATAGACTTAGGTGCAGGAAAAGGGACCGTCACCGTCAACTACCGGGGAAAAGCAACAGCAGCCGTCCGTGGGAACCGTCTTTCCAGCCGTGTGTTTTACCGAGAACTGTGTCACCGTCTCAGGCTGAGTGAGTACCACAGTGCCGTGAGGCATAGCGCTGCCCCTGCGTTCCTGCACCCCACCAAGCCCTGCACCGGCTCTGCCATCCAGCATCCCCCACCTCATCACTGGGCCCCGGGACAACCACCCCCTACCCACGGAGGGGAGAACTAACAACTTTACTGCTCCCTGTCACCGCTCCCGGGATCCCCATACAGAGCAGCGGTGGTGTCCATACAATCACCACAACCGTGGGTGGCGTCACGGACAATAAACAATCCCAAAAACCAAACCCCTTTCACTCACGGGCGAGGAGCGCCGCTCGAGTCACCGGTATCCAGCCCATCGCTCGAGCCACCAAGCAGCAGCAGCGGCAGCTGGACCCGAGCAGTGGGAGAGCGCTGCGTCCCCTCCTCCGCCCGCGACAACTTGGCGTCACGAACAGGATCTTACCGCTCTGCCGTTGGGTAGAGGTGCGCCTTGTGACCGCCGGAGGTGTCCGGCCGGAAAATTTCAGAAGCCGCCATCTTTGGCGCGAAGAGTTCCCGCTCGAGCGTCTTCTCGAGTAGCAGAGGCGCGAAGGCCAAAACCCCGCCCAGAAAGAGGAGGGGCCGGAAAGAGGCTAAGGGGGACACGGATGGAGGAATGGCGGCGTCCTCGAATTGGAGCGCGGGAATACCCGCTACCGGGGCATCCAAGCTCTGGGGAAAAAGAGGAGGAGTAGCCTTTGAAGACTGCGGCCCAGGTGAGCTCCCCGCCGAGACCGCTGAGTGGCTGGAGCGGGAATTGGGTCGGTTCTGCTTGAAGGTGAGGGCGCAGAGCCTGCAGCAGTTGATGGATTGGAAGGCGGAGATGCGCAGAATGGTTGCCGTAGTGGGGGCCCGTGAGCAAGGGGCCGCTGCGGCCGTGCCGCGTCGCGATCAGTCCACCCAAACCTTAGAACCAGCCCTGATTGAGTGAGAGACGGACATCAGCGCCGCGGCCGGGGGTCCGGAGAGAATGCCGTTGATGGAAGAAGAGGTCCCAAGTGTGCCGCCTCCGCCGCCATTCCTAACGGCTGTCAGTGGTTCGGAGTTGAACTGCCGATGGAGGGAGAACCCCATGTACCGTTCGGTCCCTGAGTGGGCCGACCCCCTGCGGTGGTAGCCGCCTCAAGGTCAGCGGAGGCCCGCTGCAGTTGTCCCCGTTGGGACCACCACTGTGTGTGTTGAAAGTTTTGAAAGGTTTTTGAAGAAAATGATAAGTGATCCACCGATGAGCAAGTAACCTGATTGTCAGCACCGTGATTGAACCGGCCGTTGCCGGCACCGTTGTCCCCGTGGGGACCATTCACAGTTTATGCATAGGAACTCCTATGAACAGGCCCGAGAACTTGCAGGGCAACCACAAACATTAGTGGCATCTAAATAAAAATGTTTTGTTGCAGCTAACCGTTACCGCCTCCGGAGAGGCAGGTTGGAGGGAGGGCCCGCAGTGGAGCAGGCTGGGGCCCAGCCACCACAGGAACCGGTGGCTACCCTCTGGAGGGGAAGGAAAGATCCCGCTCGGGTAACTTGGTGCCGGACTGGGGTCAAGGGGTGCTGCCTGTTTCTTAGGGGCAGCATCAGGGCCAGGTTACTTGGGTGGGAGAGAGCGGCAGCAGCAACCGTTAAAATGTTACCGTAACGTTTAAGAAAAGTGCCTCCCGTTGTGGGATGATGTTATTCTATTTGTATATGTTTACCTTTTATATCTTTTCAGAAAAATAAAACCGGTGTTGGACGGGCAGCCCTCGGACGGTCTGCATTTTGCTAAGGGGGAATGTAACGCCCTGGGCAAGCCAGGGGTCACAGGTCATGACACCACCACACCCTACACCCCGGATAGGTACACCAAAGCTACACAAAAATCCTTGTTACCTTCCTCCAGGGGTTGATGTTCACACCAGGGGTTGGGCCAGGCGGTTGGCTCCGCCCACCGAGGAGTTCACAGCCCTGGAGGCGGGAAAACCAGCAGATAGAGTTAAGCTAGGGAAGTGAAAGGAAGTGGTAGAGGAGCAAGCGAGAGGAGTAAAAGTGGAAGAGAAAGTGACAGTTGAGAAAGCCTGAAGTTGGTCCGGGTGTGTGCCCCGGACTGAGGACATCAAGGTTAGCAGATGGCGGTGACTGTCTGCAAGAGAGGCTGATCGGAGGTTGCCGAAAGGACCGTGGACGGGTGGTGGCCCGGCGGTACCGGAGCGGTATACGAAGAGAAGCCAGCACCATTGGCAGGGGCCTTTCGGATCCCGGCAAGGCTAGGAGTCGCCGTGAATTTGCCAAATCCGTCAGTGAAGGGGACCTCTGGGTCTCCCAACAACCAAGTCCCGATTGAAGGCAACAGTCCAACCGTTAGAGAGAGAGACCGCCACCGCCAAGGCACCAGTTTCTCAGGGCCAGCGCCTGCGGGCAAAGAGGGGCTCCTCTGGCCCATATCCAAGCCGGGGAGCGGGTTACTGGTGGGAACCCATCGCTACCAACATAGACTTAGGTGCAGGAAAAGGGACCGTCACCGTCAACTACCTGGGAAAAGCAACAGCAGCCGTCCGTGGGAACCGTCTTTCCAGCCGTGTGTTTTACCGAGAACTGTGTCACCATCTCAGGCTGAGTGAGTACCACAGTGCCGTGAGGCACAGCGCTGCCCCCGCGTCCCTGCACCCCACCAAGCCCTGCACCGGCCCTGCCATCCAGCATCCCCCACCTCATCACTGGGCCCCGGGACAACCACCCCCTACCCACGGAGGGGAGAACTAACAACTTTGCTGCTCCCTGTCACCGCTCCCGGGATCCCCATACAGAGCAGCGGTGGTGTCCATACAATCACCACAACCGTGGGTGGCGTCACGAACAATAAACAATCCCAAAAACCAAACCCCTTTCACTCACGGGCGAGGAGCGCCGCTCGAGTCCCCGGGATCCGGCCCATCGCTCGAGCCACCGAGCAGCAGCAGGCCGCAGCAGCAGCGGCAGCCGGACCCGAGCAGTGGAAGAGCGCTGCGTCCCCTCCTCCGCCCGCGACACTGGCAATTAAGGGGCCTTATTCCTCACCGCCGCTTTTTAATGACGCTCAGGAAAAAGAGTATAGCGCTCCCCACCGTCGCAAAATCTCCAGCGTCTCAGCTACTGGGCGTAGCTGAGACTCTGGAGATCACGATCCGGATGTACGGTTTTCCCAGTGCCTAGTCACGTGATCACCGTTATACATCGAATAACGGTGATTATGTAAAAGTCAATACAGCGCAAGTAAAAAAAACTATTTCTCTCCTATCTCATATGATCAAGCATGTGAGATGGGAGAGAAATGTCCTCCCCCAGTCCCCTCCGATCCCACGGTGTCTCCCCCTGGTCTCCCTCATCTTCCTGATCATCTAAAATGGCAGGAACATCAATTCTGAGCTTGCCACAATCTTCCTCCTCCTCTGATTTGTCTCCTATCTGACATGTCAGATGGGAAACAAAAGTCCTGCCCAGGTCACCCCTGTCTCCCACGGTCCCCTTGGTACCCCGCAACCTCTCTTCTCCTTCTCTTTTGAACAATGACGGGTGCATGTGCACAGAGTCGGCTCTCAGCCAGCTCTCTTGGAGCAGTGAGACTGCAGTGATGTCAGTGCGGTGACATTGTGCCGCCCGCACATCAGCAGCCAGGCTGCTCGGATCCGGATCCGCAGTGGCTCGAGGGGTTTCCGGACCCGGGGGTCACGCGGACACTCAAATAAAAAGGGGTGTATTTGTACGGGGGGATTGTTGTGGATACTTCTTGACGCCACCCATGGTGTGTGGTAAGATGGAGTACCACCGCTGCTTTTGCGGAGCACCCGGGGAGGTGGAGTGGCAGCTAGATGTTGGACCCCTCCGTGGGTAGGGGTGGCTGCCCCGAGGCTCAGTGTCCAGGACACGGGGAATGATGTAGGCCGGAGGTGGCGCGCCAGGCCAGACCGGGGGATGTTGGTGTACTCACTGTTGAATAATTGCACACAAGTCTGCTGGTAAACCAAGGTGTCAGTGGCCGGCTGCAGCGTCCGATGTCCCTTCGTATGGCACTCTGTAACTTTCTCAATTCTGGACAACCCCGTATGGAACAGGGAAGTCCGCTCCCGATGCTGTTGTGGTTGGGAGACGTACCCGCGAAAACTGAACCTTGGGATCTCAGTGGGTGTTTGCAGATACCCTATAGGGCAGCACGGTGGCTCAGAGGTTAGCAGTGCAGCCTTACAGCGCTGGGGTCCTGGGTTCTAGTCCCACTAAGGACAACATCTGCAAGGAGTTTGTATGTTCTCCCTGTGTTTGCGTGGGTGTACTCCAGTTTCCTCCCACACTCCAAAGACATACAGTTAGTGTTAGATTGTGAGCCCCAAAGGGGACAGTGTTCCTGATGTATGTATAGCGCTGCGGAATATGTTAGCGCTATATAAAAATAAAGATTTTTTTTATCCCCCGCGGTGGGCTGCTGTTTCGCTCTATTTGCCATTTGCTTTATCATAGCTGGCTATCAAAAAAGGGAGGGACCCCACGTCATTTTTTAAAATATTAATTTATTTTTGGCTAAATACAAGGCTAAACAATAAACACCCTTTAGTGACACAAGAAAGGCACTAAATTATGCCAGGTTAGAATATGCAGGGGGGTGGGACATTATACATGTGTTTCACATCACTCTATCTATCCATCCATCCATCCTAGCTTTTTAGGATGCATGCCCACGATCAGTGTTTGCAGTGTTTTGAACTCAAAATGTTTTTGTTGCATGCAAATGCTGTGTTGTACAGTAGAAGCACAGTGGATAGATTTTTAGAAATCTCATGCTTACTGTGCTTCTTTTAGCATAAATTGACATGTGGCTGTGATCGCAAGCAGTCAGACGCTGTTAGGCTTCTGTCACACGCCCGTGAAAATCACGCACGTGTTTCACGGACGTGTCAAAGATGCGGATTGTCCTCGGTGAGCTGTGTGTAAGGCACACGTTTGTTCTCCGTGTGTTATCCGTGATAACACACGGAGAACGGGAACTTTCTGCTCACCTATCCCTGGTGTCGCTGTCCGTGGTGCTGATCTTCGGTCTCCGTCCTGCCGACTCCCCGCTGCTGCTGCTTCCGGCCGCAGTGAAGTGAATATTAAATGAGCATAATGAGCGGCAGTCGGCAGCAAGTGACAGCAGCGGCAGAGACAGGAGGGCAGGAGAAGGTGAGTAAAGGTTTTTTTTTAAAAGACACATGTCTTTTCTCCGATGCGTGTCACACAAAACACATCCGTGTGGTCCGTGTGTGTTATGTGTGACACGTTTGCGTTCCATGTGACACCCGTGATGCCGGAGAAAAATGGACATGTCGGCGTGTTGAGCACACGGGCACACGTAAGTACGGAACGGACACATGTTCCATGAAAAAATACTTACATGTTCCCGAAACTATAGGAAAACATATGTCAATGTGTGCCAATGTCTCCGGTACGTGAGAAAACTGCCCATACATGTACCAGAGGCACGGGCGTGTGACAGAGGCCTTACACAGGCTGGGTACGCATCTGACTGCAACCAATCACAGACGCCAGGACTGCCAATGGGCGAGGGAAGCAAAGAATATGGATGAGCAATAATGAGCATCTCCGGAAGAAGAGTGAGTGGCCAGGAAGCAGTTACAGCCATGTCGGAGACTTGGTAAGTATAGAGCGCTTGTTATAACCCTCCTATACCTTCTACCACCATTTTTAAAGTGTAGGATTCTTGCTTTAGTTTTATTTTTCCTTTATTTATTTTTTATTCCCCGAGTTGCTAGACCCTGATCATTAGCCCGGGTTTTCTGAGAACTCCGGGCCCGGGACCGGCACCCGGATACTTTTGAAACTGCGCCAATGGGGACTTTTACAGTCCGCCCATCACTAGTTATTGACAGTTAAAGAAGCACCCCATCAAAGTTGTTTTCCTCTTAATATATTGCAGGCATCATATTATTTAGCAGTGTGTATTTACAATTGCTCATTTTGCTTTTCTACCCAGTTAATTCTTCTGTTTTCAATTATGTCTATGTCATCACTTGAATAAAGACAAGCCAGCTAAATTCTTTTAAACTCTATGTAGAAACAGGAAGTCTATTTTCCCTGCTTGAGTCATAAGTCACTGCAAATGTATCTGGCAGGGGGGAAAAGGGAACAGCTCGGTAATTAGTGTAAGAGGGGAATGATTCATGTAGGGGCAAAACATTTTCTTTTTCTATATAGTGCAGAGAAAAGAGAAGAATATACTGGGTAGAAAGGCAAAATAAGCAATTCTAAGTGCACAGTGCTTTATAATATGATGACTGCAATATATTATAAGGGGAAAACTGTGAAGGGAGTGCTTCTTTAAGCCCTTCATAACCTTAAAGTAACCCATACATCATGATTGGCAAGGTCTTCCTGACATTAGACATATGAGGTTTACCATGGCGATCACGCGAGCACAGGAGGTGTGCCCACATGAGTGCCTCTGAGACTTGGCTTATGTGACAGCCGAGACCCGGTTCTCAGAGCCAGTAAAGATCCCCATGCCAACCCTGCCTGTTTAAGCCTCTAAATGCTGTGATCAATAGTGATTGCACCACGTAGAAGGCTGGGAGAGGGACTGTACTCCTCTCCCAAGCAATGGGAAACTTTGCAACATCATTACGGGGGCCTGATTATTGCCATGGCAACCTGAGGTCACCCAGCTATGGCAAACCTCTTAGATCATTTCAGCAGTGTGGTGGAAGATGTCTAAGTGTTCAGTGTGGTGGAAAAGTCTAAAGGCCGCTTTACACGCTATGATTTATCGTGCGTTCGCATGTGCGACTGCACCCGCCCCCATCGGTAACCCCCGTCACACGTACTTACCTTCCGAACGACCTTGCTGTGGGCGGCGAACATCCTCTTCCTGAAGGGGGAGGGACGTTTGGCGTCACAGCGACGTCACACAGCGGCCGCCCAATAGAACCAGAGGGGCGGAGATGAGCGGGACGTAACATCTCACCCACCTCCTTCCTTCCGCATTGCCGGCGGGACGCAGGTAAGCTGCAATTCATCGTTACCAGGGTGTCACACGGAGCGATGTGTGCTGCTTCAGGAACAATGAACATCTTGCGCGCAGAAGGACGATTGATTTTTTTAAAATGAGCAACGTGTCAACGAGCAACGATAAGGTGAGTATTTTTGCTCATTCACAGTTGCTCGTAGCTGTCACACGCTACGATATGTCAAACGATGCCGGATGTGCGTCACTAACGATGTGACCCCGCCGACATATCATTAGATATATCATAGCGTGTAACGGGCCTTTAAGTGTTCAGTCACAACTGCGTATAAAATCTGCGAGTGTAATGTGAGAAAAAAATTCATTGCACTCACACCAATGTTAAACAATAAAGCAGAGCACATCTGCTAGTTTTCCCTCTGTAAAATTCAGTATGCGGGGCAAATTGCAGACACACGGACAGCACACAGAAATGTATTTTTATCATGGAGTTTTACATTGATAGATAGATAGATAGATAGATAGATAGATAGATGTGCAACGCATATAAAATTGTCCACCCCCATGCATAGTGCACCTTTTAATGCCTTTCATGTGGCACTAAAGTGTGTTTAGCCTTGCTTTTAGCCTCAAATTCCATAATTATAAAAAAAACAACATGGGGTCCCCTTTATTTTTGGTAGCCAGCTTAGGTAAAGCAGACAGCTAGAGCCTGTAGATTGCAGCTGGCAGCTTTACCTTGGCTGGTAATCGAAAACAGAGGTCACCCCATAAAGTTGGTTTTAATTATTTACTAAAAATTAAATAAATAATTAAAAAAAAATGTGGAGTTCCCTGCAAACTTGATCAACAGCCTGGGTTCAAGGTAAAGCGGACAGTTGCAGTCTGGTATTCTCTGGCTGGGGAGGCCCATGGTTATTGGACCCTCTCCAGCCTAAAAATAGCAGATCGCAACTGACCCAGAAGTGGCATGCATATCCATTAGATGTGCCATTACTGGCGGTTCACCTCAGCTCATTTCGTTGCCCTGGTTCTGTGGGAAACAGAGTAATGGATGGGGTTGATGCCAGCTGTGAATTGCCAGCTAGTATCAAGCCCTGGTAGTAGTAATGGGTGGGCATCTATCAAACACCTCCATTACTAATTCAGTATTTGTAAACGCAAAACAATACACCCAAAATGTTTTATTTAGAATAACCCTTCTCCCCCTCGACAAAAGCCCTCATTCACCAATTTATTAGAAAGAAAGAGAAGACATAAAAAGAGAGAAATATTAAAGGAAAAAGACAAGAGACACCCTCATTCCACCATAATTCATTAAATGGGGTCCCACAACATCTGGAAACTCACTGTTCCAGCCTATGAAGAATAAATTGTTCCCTATAGGCTGGAACAGCAGCCACTGCCAGCTCTCACACACTGCTGGGAGAGCCACAGCTGTGAACTGTGATGACCTCATGAGGTCACTGCAGCTGGTCACACAATAGCACGATAGCCGCAGGCATTGACGTGCGGTGACGACATGGGTTCACCGCAGGTCAGTGCCCGAAGCGGTTTTCAGACAAAGTAACATGACAGCTGCAGGCTTGGATATAAAGTGATGTCATTAGCTCACCGCCAGTCAGTCCTGGTGGCTCTAGTACTATTTTGTGTGAGAACTGCCGTGGGCACTGACCTGTGGTGAACCCATGATGTCACCACACGTTAATGCCCATGGCTCTTGCTCTACTGTGTGACATGCTGCTGTGACCTGGGGTGACTTCATGAGATCATCACAGTTCACAGCTGTGGTTCTCTCCGCAGTGTGTGAGAGATGGCAGTGGCTACTGTTCCAGCCTATAGGGAACCTTATGTGCTTCATAGGTTGGAAAAGCGAGTCTGCGGCCGTCATAGGACCCCCTTGTAATGGATTACAGCATGCCTGGATTAGGATTCTGAAGGGTAATAAATTGATAAATGAGGGTGTCACTTGTCTTTTTTCTTTAATATTTCTCTCTTTCTATGCCTTTCAGGTTTGCTTTGTAGGAACATTGTGGGAACTTGCTAAGGATTACAGTGGACCTGAAAGGATTTTTTTCCACTAATAAATTGGTGAATGAGGGCTTGTGTTGGGAAGGTTTATTCTAAATAAAATATTTTTGGTGTATTTTTTTACATTTACAAATTCTGGGTTAGTAATGGGGGTGTCTGATAGACACTCACCCATTACTAATGCCAGGGCTTTATGCCAGCTGGCAGTTCACAGTTGGCATCAGCCCCATATATTACCCCATTTGCTACTGGACCAGGGCAATGGGATAAGCTGAGGTGAAAAGCACGTTTAATAGATGTGCCACTTCTGGGGTGGCTGCGGCCTGCTATCTATAGGTTGTGGAGGGCCCAATAACCATGGACCTCCCCATCCAGAGAATACCAGACCCCAGCTGTCTGCTTTACCTTGGCTGTTGATTTAATTTGCAGGGGACTACATATTTGTTTGTTTTTTAATTATTTGCTTAACGTTAAATAAATACTTTAAAGCAACAGCATTGGGTGACCTCTGTTTTGGATTACCAGCCAAGGTAAAGCTGCCAGCTGTGGTCTACAGGCTGCAGCTGTCTGCTTTACCTTAGCTGGCTACCAAAAATATGGGGCCACATTGTTGTTTTTTTTGGGTGTTTTTTTTTAAATGATTGAATTTGGGACTAAAGACAAGGCTAATCACACTTTAGTGACACAGGAAAGGCACTTGCTTACTGTGCCATCACCTTCAGTCCACGTTACTCACCCTGAACTTATGTTATAGTGAATCTACAGTTGAACCCAGAAGTTTACATACACTATCTAAAAAGACACATCTGCATGTTTTTCTCATTATCTGACATGAAATCAGAATAAACCTTTTCCGTTTTATTTGAGTGCACTAGATTTGGAAATTTTAATTTTAATTTTTTTGGTCAATGCATTTCTACTGGGGACACTTTGCTCTCCAGAGGAAGAAAGAAGACAATAATTTGAGTCTCAGTAACTGGAATGCTAAAGAATGAGATTAAAATTGAAGAGTCAAGAAAGTAATAAAGCTCCGGTTAGACTGGTTCAGAAAAGATTTATATATATAGGTTAGGGTGATATTTTCAATGGTAAGAGGTCACACAGTTCAAGCAAAACAGTGTTGTCTGATTTTATTAAATGTTAG
Organism: Anomaloglossus baeobatrachus; assembly: GCF_048569485.1. Lineage (NCBI taxonomy): Eukaryota > Metazoa > Chordata > Amphibia > Anura > Aromobatidae > Anomaloglossus > Anomaloglossus baeobatrachus. The sequence continues at coordinate 486,570,170 of NC_134358.1, forward strand.
AATGGTGACAGCCAAAGGACAGATGCCATCGTATACGACAAGAGGCCTGAGATCAAAGAAATGTCACAAGTATCTCCTGTCATTAGGAGACTGGAGACAGGTTTGGGTCTGGAGTCTCACATTGCCTTGTGAGACTCTGGATTTTAAGGCCCTGTGCGCACACTGCGTTTTTACCCGCTTTTTTTGTGTATTTGCTGCAGTAATTTCTTGAGAAAATAGTTGTAACCTTTCTGCAGACATTCCCTAGCAAAACCTATGGAAAAAAGAATAGCTGTGCGCACACTGCATTTTTTTCTCAAGAATATTCTTTCTGCTGAATTTCTTGAGAAAAAGAATGAGCATGTCACTTCTTTTCTGCATGTACCTGCGTTTTCTGCCATAGATAAAAAACGCATCAAAAATGCATCAAAAACGCATTAAAACCACGGTAAAAATGTATGCGTTATCGGTGCGTTTTTTCAAAGCAAGTGCGCTAATCTTTCAGACTCTCAAGAAATTTCTTGAGAAAAATCCTTTTTCAAGTGCGCACAGGCCCTAAATGTGATTTGCTTTCTGTTGGTGCAGCAAGGGTTATTAATGTAATTTTCCTTGCTAGCAACTCCTAGTTAGTTCACGTCAGGTGCAGCCAGTTTGTGACCGCTCCCATTTCCTTTACCCCTTCACCCACCGGCGATTTTCCGTTTTTCATTTTCGTTTTTTCCTCCCCTTCTTCCAAGAGCCATAACGTTTTTATTTGTCCATCAATCTTGCCAAATGAGGGCTTGTTTTTACGGGACGAGTTGTACTTTTGAATAAATCCGTTACTTTTACCATATAGTGTGCTGGAAGATGGGAAAAATTCCAAGTGCGGAAAAATAGTGCAATTGCACGATTGTTTTGGGGGTCTTTTATTCACCCTATTCATTATATGGTAAAACTAGTGTGTCAGTATGATGTCTCAGGTCGGTGCGAGTTCATAGATAAGAAACATGTATGCTTTTACTTTTACCAGCGATCCCAACAACGATAGGGATCGCTGGTAAGTTGCTAGGAGGTTGCTGGTGAGCTGTCACACTGCGACGCTCCAGCGATCCCACCAGCAACCTGACCTGGCAGGGATCGCTGGAGCGTGGCTACACGAGTTGCTGGTGAGCTCACCAGCAACCAGTGACCAGCCCCCAGCGCCGCGTGGAAGATGCTGCGCTTGGTAACTAAGGTAAATATCGGTAACCAACCCGATATTTACCTTGGTTACCACCGCACGGAGCTACACGTGCAGGGAGCAGCGCACACTGAGCGCTGGCTCCTTGCTCTCCTAGCTACAGCACACATGGGGTTAATTACCCGATGTATGCTGCAGCTAAATGTGCACAGAGCAGGGAGCAGCGCACACTGAGCGCTGGCTCCTTGCTCTCCTACTTACAGCACACATGGGGTTAATTACCTGATGTGTGCTGCAGCTACATGTGCACAGAGCAGGGAGCAGCGCACAATGCTTAGCGCTGGCTCCCTGCTCTCCTACTTACAGCACACATCAGGTTAATTAACCCGATGTGTCCTGCAGCTACATGTGCACAGAGCAGGAGCCGGCAGCACAGGCAGTGAGAGCGGCGGAGGCTGGTATCGAAGGTAAATATCGGGTAACCAAGGACAGGGCTTCTTGGTTACCCGATGTTTACTGTGGTTACCAGCCACCGCAGAAGCCGGCTCCTGCTGCCTGCACATTTAGTTGTTGCTGTCTCGCTGTCACACACAGCGATCTGTGCTTCACAGCGGGACAGCAACAACTAAAAAATGGCCCAGGACATTCAGCAACAACCAACGACCTCACAGCAGGGGCCAGGTTGTTGCTGGATGTCACACACAGCAACATCACTAGCAACGTCACAAAAGTTGTTCGTTAGCAGCGATGTTGCTAGCGATGTTGCTTAGTGTGACGGGGCCTTAAGGGGGTTAAAAAATCAGAAGTTTATCCAAAACAAGAAATTGCACTTTTGTAGACATTTTCTAAGACCCCTAGCGTTCTCATTTTTTGGAATCTAGGGCTCAGTGATGGCTTATTTTTTGCGTTTTGAGCGGATGTTTTTAATAATACAATTTTTTGTTCAGCTGCTAAGTTTTGATCGCCTGTTATTGCATTTTAAAGAAATATTGTGGCCACGAAAAAACTTAATTTTGGCGTTTGGACTTTTTTTTCGCCATGCCCTGTACCAATCAGATTTTATATTTTGATAGATTGAGCATTTCTGAACTCGGTGACACCACATATGTGTATATATTTTATTTTTTTTTAGGGTATGTCTGCACACTGCACTTTTGGTGCTTTTTTTCTGTTTTTATTATCACCAATGGGTGAAAAAGGCAAAAAGAATTTTCATGCTGCATTTTTGCAGTCAGCACCATAAATGCAGCAAAAAAAAAAAGCACCATGTGCACAGCAAATCTGCAATTTCATAGTTTTTGCCTGGGAAAGAAAAGCATGCACCAAAAACTTATCAAAAATTGCAGCGTGCGTATGGGGCCTTATTGTTTTATTTTCAATGGGGCAAAAGGGGGTGATTTAAACTTTTAGGTTTTTTTAATTTGTTCAAATTTTTTAAAAACTATTTTTTTATTGATTTTACAGTTTCCCTAGGGGACTTTATCACTGCACAGTCTGATTGCCTGTACTGGAGAAGGACCTCATGGTTGGAAGAATAGAAGGAACAAGATGAGGAGGAAGACCCACAACCTGATGGTTTGATACTATCCAGATAACGGCTGAGAAGATCCTGGCTTGCACATCATCGATCTTTCTACAGATCGTTCATCCATCAAGTCACTACAGCTCAAGATCGAGCTGAAGGAAGATAAAAAATAAATTCTTATATATATATATATATATATATATATATATATATATATATATATACAGTTAGGTCCAGAAATATTTGGACAGTGACACAAGTTTTGTTATTTTAGCTGTTTACAAAAACATGTTCAGAAATACAATTATATATATAATATGGGCTGAAAGTGCACACTCCCAGCTGCAATATGAGAGTTTTCACATCCAAATCGGAGAAAGGGTTTAGGAATCATAGCTCTGTAATGCATAGCCTCCTCTTTATCAAGGGACCAAAAGTAATTGGACAAGGGACTCTAAGGGCTGCAATTAACTCTGAAGGCGTCTCCCTCGTTAACCTGTAATCAATGAAGTAGTTAAAAGGTCTGGGGTTGATTACAAGTGTGTGGTTTTGCATTTGGAAGCTGTTGCTGTGACCAGACAACATGCGGTGTACCGGGATATACTTTCAGCCCAGATTCAGCCAAATGCCGCAAAGTTGATCGGACGGCGCTTCATAGTACAGATGGACAATGACCCCAAGCATACAGCCAAAGCTACCCAGGAGTTCATGAGTACAAAAAAGTGGAACATTCTGCAATGGCCAAGTCAATCACCAGATCTTAACCCAATTGAGCATGCATTTCACTTGCTCAAATCCAGACTTAAGACGGAAAGACCCACAAACAAGCAAGACCTGAAGGCTGCGGCTGTAAAGGCCTGGCAAAGCATTAAGAAGGAGGAAACCCAGCGTTTGGTGATGTCCATGGGTTCCAGACTTAAGGCAGTGATTGCCTCCAAAGGATTCGCAACAAAATATTGAAAATAAAAATTTTTTTTTTTGGGTTTGGTTTATTTGTCCAATTACTTTTGACCTCCTAAAATGTGGAGTGTTTGTAAAGAAATGTGTACAATTCCTACAATTTCTATCAGATATTTTTGTTCAAACCTTCAAATTAAACGTTACAATCTGCACTTGAATTCTGTTGTAGAGGTTTCATTTCAAATCCAATGTGGTAGCATGCAGAGCCCAACTCGCGAAAATTGTGTCACTGTCCAAATATTTCTGGACCTAACTGTATATATATATATATATATATATATATATATATATATTACAGTACAGACCAAAAGTTTGGACACACCTTCTCATCTCTAAAACAACTATTAAGAGGAGACTTTGTGCAGCAGGCCTTCATGGTAAAATAGCTGCTAGGAAACCTCTGTTAAGGACAGGCAGCAAGCAGAAGAGACTTGTTTGGGCTAAAGAACACAATGAATGGACATTAGACCAGTGGAAATCTGTGCTTTGGTCTGATGAGTCCAAATTTGAGATCTTTGGATCCAACCACCGTGTCTTTGTAGAAAAGGTGAACGGATGGACTCTACATGCCTGGATCCCACCATGAAGAATGAAGGCGGAGGTGTGATGGTGTGGGGGTGCTTTGCTGGTGACACTGTTCGGGATTTATTCAAAATTGAAGGTATACTAAACCAGCATGGCTACCACAGCATCTTGCAGAAGCATGCTATTCCATCCGGTTTGCGTTTAGTTGGACTATCATTTATTTTTCAACAGGACAACGACCACAAACACACCTCCAGGCTGTGTAAGGGTTATTTGATTAAGAAGGAGAGTGATGGGGTGCTACGCCAGATGACCTGGTCTCCACAGTCACCAAACCTGAACCCAATCGAGATGGTTTGTGGTGAGCTGGACCGCAGAGTGAAGGCAAAAGGGCCAACAAGTGCTAAGCATCTCTGGGAACTCCTTCAAGACTGTTGGAAAACCATTTCTGGTGAGTACCTCTTGAAGCTCATCAAGAGAATGCCAAGAGTGTGCAAAGCAGTAATCAAAGCAAAAGGTGGCTACTTTGAAGAACCTAGAATATAAGACATATTTTCAGTTGTTTCACACTTTTTTAAGTATGTCATTCCACATGTTTTCATTCATAGTTTTGATGTCTTCAATGTGAATCTACAATTTTTAGAGTCATGAAAATAAAGAAAACTCGGACTTCCGGGTTCTGCGCTGGCATGGAAGGCAGCGTGTGAGAAGAGCTCCTGCTTCTTTATCAAGACCCCTGCAGTCCTAGCACACAAACCAACTGATAAGAGGTGGGAAAGAGGATATAAGGCAGTGTGCATGCCCCTCAGACATAATGGAGAGGTATGTGCACAAGAACGGGACTGTAGGACAGGGATCTTCCCCAGCCCAACAAAGGAGCAGCCGGGCTAATGCTAAAATGGCTCCGGAGGTGACCAAGCCCAGGAAAAGCAATAAGCCTGGTAATCAGCTTACCCAGCAGGAGGGAGAGGGTGAGCAGGAGATAAGCACTGCAGGTCTCAGCATTTCTTACAAGTCCCTAGCTGATGAGGTGGTAAAGATGTTAACCCCCAAGCTTCAGGAAATGCTGGAGCAGACAGTGTCTGATGCCCTGAAGCAAATGCAGGAAGCCATCTCACAGCAATCAGAAAGACTGGCTACAGTGGAGAATAGACTCAGCGCTGCAGAGGATGAGCTGGGAGAGGTGCAGGCCGAGCTGCAAAAAGTCACCAGGCTGAACCAGCAACTTGCAGATAAAATTGATGATCTCGAGAATCGCTCCAGACGAAACAACTTAAGAATCATCGGGCTCCTAGAAACTATCACCCCTCACCAGCTAATGGGGGACATACCTCACGCTCTGGGGATTGCTGATACACTCAAGGCTGAAAGGACACACAGAGTGGGACCCCCAGCCCAGCACACAAGTGCAAACACACCTCCAAGACCCAGGCCAGTGATTGTCAGATATTTGAACTTTGTGGATAAAACTAACATCTTACAAGCATTTCGGAAGAAGACATCCCCCACGGTGGTAAGAGGACATAAGATTCTGATATTCAGTGACTATTCGGCGGAGGTCACAAAGAAAAGAAGAGCCTTCAGTGATGTCTGCACAGAGCTTTTCAAAAAGAAGATAAAATTTGCTTTGCAATTCCCGGACATCCTTAAAATCTTTGCTCCAGGAGGAGGTACAGAGACATTCATGGCCCCTGATCAGGCAAGAAGCTATGTGGACAAGACTTTTGCAAAAGCGTCGCCTCTGGCGAAGAGTGGGGATGCTACTCCCCAGAGGGGGTGAGGACATAAAATAGCCCTTACAGGGGCAAAATTGCTGATGATTAATGTGGAGTACTGATGCTGTTTGTAAAGGAGCGATGGGGGAGGGGGATTTGTATGGGGGTATGGAGTTCATGATGTGGGCCTGAAAGCGTTAATTCTACCATAACCCAGACACCCACAGTCCCTCTCCATACCCCCGCTTTTCCCTTTCTTTTTTTTTTTTTTTCTTCTCTTCTTTTTCTTTCTTCCTCTGTCCTTCTTCTTTCCCTGTCTTGCCCAACCCCGTTATTATCCCATCACTAAAACGCACCCCCCTACAACACATAACTGCCTCCCTCTACCCCCATACCCACACCCCCCTCCCACTCCCTCCAACTACACTCCCCTACCCACAAACTACTTTCCACCCCCTCCCTTCCCACCCACACCCCCTTTGCCACCCACAAACAAACCCTCTCCTGCCCCCCCCTCCCCGACTACACACTTTCTCCCACCCACAAACTACCTCCCACCCCACCCGTCCCAATCAACTCCCCCATCCCATTCACACCTCTCCCCATTTACGACCCTTCTCCTTCCCATAACCATCCTCTAGACCCCTCCTCCATTCTTCCCTCCTTTCTTCCTCTTGGTTCCTTTTTCTTTCTTTTCTTTTTCTTCATCTCTCCTGGGAATGAGCCTCTATATACTGGGTCGAGGTCCAACCTACTTTCAGTCCTCAGGGTTTGGGGATACTTGTATATATTTCTGAAGCTATGTTTAGCATGCCTTTAAGTGAAGTGTGGAAGCTCAAGAAAGCGAACATATTTTGAGGAGCGAAAGAGGGATCAGTAGGAGTCCCTACATACATGCGGGAAAAAAGTGAAGTCCGCAACTGTGTTTTCCTACAAAGGATATAGGATAGCGGTGTTATTTTCTTGGTTTAATTGACTTTTTTTTTTTTTTGCACCACCAGAGAGAGACGCGGTGGACAGGATTTAAGAAGGTTTTAGTTAAGATAGGATAAGAAGTAAGATTTCAAGTAATATATAAGGATGCAAATTGTGTCATGGAACGTTAAAGGCCTGCAGTCGCCACACAAAAGACGAATGATACTGAGGCACTTAAAGAAGCTTAAAGTAGACATTGCCCTACTTCAGGAGACCCATTTGAAAAATCAGGACTTCACCAGAATGTGCAAAATGTGGGTGGGAGAAGTGATGGGATCCTCAGCCCAAAATAATAAAGCAGGTGTGTTAATACTACTCCATAAGCAGGCAAATTGTAAGGTAATAACACAGGAAAATGATGGAGATGGGAGAATACAAAAAGCTTTGCTTGATACCCCATGTGGACGACTCAAAATCTATAATGTATATGCACCAAATGAGAGTAATAAGATTTTCTTCGAGGAGTTGGAGAGGCAGGTTTTGGAGGACCCTGAGAGGAACATAATAATAGGAGGGGATCTTAATACGGTAATGAACGTCAGAGAAGATAGGTCGGGCACAGGACACAAATGCATGGTAGCCAGGACACATGACAGGGTGCTGAATCTATTCACAGAACATACTAGTGTAATAGATGCTTGGCGAAACTCACACCCGGCAGACCGAGAGTACACTCATTTCTCCCACGTCCATAACACATGGTCTAGAATAGACTATTTTCTACTAACACAGGGTCTACTCAACAAAATGAGGAGGATCGACATACAAGATCTGGTGATATCAGATCACGCCCCATTACTCCTAGACTTAGAAGAAACCTACCCCAAGGGAACAGACATACTGTGGAGATTCCCTTCACACTTAGCCCAAGACGAGAACTTCCAAAAACTGGTGAAAATGTGGTGGCAGGAATATACATGGGATAATAAGGCGCATGAGGAGAACTCCCATTTATACTGGGACGCAGCTAAGGCAGTACTAAGGGGAAGAATAATGGGATATGTGAAAGCATTGCGAAACAAAACAACTAAAGCATACACTGAAGCCAGCAGAAGGACCAGAGAAGCATACACAAACTACATTAATAATCCATCTATTGGTAATAGGAACAAGTGGATACAAGAGAAAGCAGAATTTGACTTGTGGGTGGACAGGGCAGAGAGGATGAGGGTCCAGAGAATTGCATCACATTATTTTAGATTCGGGAACAAGGCAGGCTCGCTTCTGGCATGAATGGCAAAGGGAATAACTCCTTTAACAGGGCTAGTATTAGATAAATTTGGCATAATGGGTACTTTTCGGAACTATATGGAGGCACTTTACGCTACGCCTGAAGCTAGAATTTCAACAATGGGCTTTCTGTCAAAATCTTTTCAACTGCAGAAGGGGACTAGGCAGGGGTGCCCCCTGTCCCCTCTTCTGTTTGACTTGGTCCTTGAACCACTAGCCCAATACTTAGTAAAATCAGAAGATTTCTCAGGAATCAAGGTGGGGAATAGTGAGATAAAACTAACCTGCTTTGCAGACGATATGCTTATATTTATGTCAGACCCAGACAATCATCTGAAGAAGGTAATAGACAAACTGGCGTACTTTGGTTCCTTTTCAGGCTACAGGATAAATATCAGTAAAAGTCAGATTCTATACTTGACACCCCTGGGAAATAGGCAAGGTGAGGGAATAGAAGTAGCTATAGCCCCGCACTACATCACTTATTTAGGAATTAAAATAGGCAGAGACTCAATGTCATTATATAGACTTAACTATCCACACCTAATTGAAAAAATAACTAAAGAGCTAGACAGGTGGAAAAATCTTTCCCTGTCCCTGTTTGGCAGAGCACATCTGATAAAGATGATCAGCTTCTCCCGTTTGCTCTATCCTCTACAAACTATTCCTTTACTGCTGAAACACACCGATATCAACAAGTTGCAAAAAGCGTTTGTAAAATTTTTATGGCAGGGAAAGAGACCAAGAGTATCCTACTCAAAGCTGTGTCTACAGAAAAAACATGGAGGGGTACAAATGCCCATGATTAGATTGTACAACTTAGCGGCGCTTGCCAGACATATGAAAGACTGGATCAATGGCACAACCTTCTTTTCTAACGTTCAGCTGGAGAGGGAGCTAACAAGTCCTTTTAACTTGGTAGCGGTATTACATATGAAGCTAGATAAAATACCAACGTACGTGAAACAGAGCTGTTTAATAAAGGACACGGTGGGGGCCTGGAGAGCACTGAGAAAACTGTATAGACTCCCTTATTGTCTTTCAAAATTTACCCCGTTGTGGGAGGATTCAAATTTTACTCAAGGGTCTCAAAACAAATTATTTCAAGGATGGAAGCAGAGGAGGATATGGAGGTTGGGTGATTTACTGAAAACAGAGGAGGGGAGAGTTCTGAGCTGGACGGAGGTATCGGAAAAATTTAACATGGAGAATCACCATTACCTACAATATTTACAAATAACAACACATTACACATCAGTGGTAAAAGAGGTCGGGAAGGCTGAGAAGAAGGGGAGTTTTGATGTATTGATTGGTCAGGGAGCGGAACATGAATCCCTTTCGATCATATACCAACGATTGAGAGATCAAGTACAGGGCCCCTGGAAAGAGCAAATATTTAAAACCTGGGAGACTGCTCTGGGCGATCCGGACATCTATGATAAAATTCTAAGGGGGTTGGAATCTGTTAAGAAAGTAATGATAAATGAACAATGGAGGGAGATGCAATTTAAGCTAGTACACAACGCAACATACGCCTTTAATATACCACATAGCAGCTCACCATTGCATTTCTTGGACCATTGCCCTAAATGTAGACTCCATAAAGCAAAACTGTTTCACTGCATATGGGAATGCCCACAGGTGAGGGGGGTATGGGAAGAAGCGGCAGCGTACATATTGAGGATTTGGAAAGTAGTTATACCCGTCACCCCTCAGGCCTGTTTGTTTCACTGTATAGAAGCCCCTACGGAAACTGAAAGAGCAAGGGCTCATATTCCAGGTGTAATACACATAGTATTGCTTGTAGTCAAGAAATGCCTACTTAGAAATTGGCTGATAAGACAGACTCCGAGAAATAGAGAAATAGTTGATACCCTAAAAACAATAATGATGTACGACAAACTGGATTCAGAGAAACATAAGGAGAAGTCCACTAAAAGATTCTTCAAAAAGTGGAGAACATTTATTGAGCAAAGCTTCACACAGACGGAAATCACCCAGTTAATTAAAGCATTTGAACACACGTCTTGGTATTGTGTGGAAGACATTGCAGGGACACTAGGGACACTGAAGATGGGGAGCATCCAAAGGACCAACTGAAGGGAACAAATAGGTTAGGTTGTTAAGTTAGAGTAAATTATTGTTAAGATAATTCTATGGAGATGAAATTGTTGTGACAATGAAAAAGAAAATGATGTAACAGAAGCATTGTACGATCTGGAGACATTTTATGGAATGTAACAACATGTTCTCTTGTTGATGATATGTGCTTGCTGACATCAAATAAAATATGTTTAAAAAAAAAAATAAAGAAAACTCTTTGAATGAGAAGGTGTGTCCAAATTTTTGGTCTGTACTGTATATATATATATATGTAAACATACATATATAATGAAAATTGAAGACAGGTTTGCTTTAATATTTCAAGCTTGTTTGACAATAGGCAAGCTTTTAAAGGAGTTAAGTATCATAGCTTGCTGTGGTGTTAAAGCCATTTAAAGGGGAAGTCTATCATGGTCGTCTCTTGGTGAGGTTAGTGAAAGGCTATGGGTCTCTTTTATCATTAGAGGCCTAAGGCTAGGTTCGCACACTGCGTCTTTTTGATGCTGTGTTTTTGTTCGTTTTTGGACGCTAAAAACGCACAAAAACGCACCTGCGTCGAAAAACGCATCAAAAACGCATGCGTTTTTGCCGCGATTTGGTGCGTTTTTGGCTGCGTTTTGCTGCGTTTTTGATCTCTGCATTTTGCTGCGTTTTTCAAATGCATTGCATGGGCGGAAAACGCAGAAAAACGCAGGAAAGAACTGACATGTCCATTTTTTTTTTTAACTCAAAAACGCAGGTAAAAAAAACAGATGTGTGCGGACAGCAAAAATGAAACCTCATAGACTTTGCTGGGGAAGCAAAGTCCTGCAGTTTTGAGGCCAAAAACGCACCCCAAAAACTCGCAAAAATGCCGCGAAAAACACACTGTGCGCACATAGCCTTAGACCTTGTGCGCACACTGCGTTTTTACCCGCGGTTTTGCTGCAGAAATTTCTTGAGAAATGTTTGTAACCTTTCTGTATACATTTCCCCGCAAAACCTATGGGGAAAAAAAATAGCTGTGCGCACACTGCGTTTTTTTCTCAAGAACATTCTTTCTGCAGAATTTTCTTGAGAAAATTTCTTGAGAAAATGTGCCTGTCACTTCTTTTCCGCAGGTACCTGCCGTATTTCACTCCATTCACTGTAATGTAATCGCGAAATATCGTGGGTATACCGCAGGTAGCAAATGATGTGCGGTATACCCTCGGTATGGCTGCGGTTTACCTGCGCTAATGTTCACCACTGCCTGTGTTTTGCAGGGAAGTGATGTCATTATGACAGGAAGAGGAAGCGGAGCAGAGTAAACACACACAGATCACACACACACAGAAACAGACATAGAACACACACACATCACACACAGACACAGACATACAGAATGCACATACAAATCAAATGTACATATAACAAAAAAAACGCGGGCTCCGCTGTATTTTTACCGTCCAGCCGAGGTAAACACACAGCGGCGGCCCAGTAATCTCAGGCTGGGGAAGGCGAGGGCCATTGTTAATGCCCCCCCTCCCGCAGCCAAGAATATCAGACCGCAGCTGCCCCAGGACTGTCGCATCCATTATACGGCAGTCCCAGAGTGTCCCCGGCTCTTCCAGATTGCCGTGATGCGGTGGCAATCAGGGTAATAACGAGTTAAATGGCAGCAGTTTAAGTCCCGGCTTAAACATGGCAGCGTCTATGAGACAGCTTTCATGATTAACCCATAAGTAAAGTGAATAAACACACACCAAGAAATCCTTTATTTTAAATAAAAGACAAAAAAGACCCTCTTTCACCATTTTATTAATCCCCAAACACACAGCTCCAGCGTAATCCACCGAGGTCCCACGACGCTTGCATCCAGCTGCGACTGACACTGTACTGAATGCAGCCTCGCAACGAGCCTGCAGAGGTAATTACAGGTCATTTCTCACGGCCGGTAATGTGAACACACTACCGCTCGGGAGAACTGCAGCGTGTCGATTGTTGATTGATCTGTCCTCTATCTATCTATCCCTCTATCTATCTATCCCTCTATCTATTCTTCTATCTATCTATCTATCTATCTATCCCTCTATCAATCTATCTATTCTTCTGTCTATTTATCTATCTATCTACTATATATCTCAGAAGGAAATGCCTTTTTTTTCCAATGTGCTTTATTGCATTGAATGCATTAAAACACATGTACCAACCCGCGGCAAAACCGTGGTAATACCGCGGCAATACCGCGGGTGCGCTATTACCGCGTTTTTTGCCGCGGGTGCGGTATTCTGCCACAGGGTGCGGATTTTTCTTAAGAAAAATCCATTTTCTAGTGCGCACATAGCCTTACACATTAAACGTATGATTTTCCTTTGGCTGTCACAGAGTTTATGTCTGTTTTCCTTGCCAGCAGCAAGCTCATTAACTCTGTCCAGGTGATGTCTCTGATTGCCACTTCCGGTCTGGATAAAAAGTCTCTGCTCCCATCAGAGGATGCTGGTTATCCAGTTCAGTGTGGAGCTAGGACAGGACCTGTGAGAAGGTGCTTGCTGCTGCTGCTGCTCCTGCTGCTGCGTCTGTCTATTGCAATGGTGTGTGTGCATGTAGCTTATGTTGTTACTTTTTTATGTGTTTCCCCTCCCTGTACACCTTTTGTTGTCCCCTATTGTTGTTATTAGGTGTGTGAGTTTTGTTTGCACCCCTTTCTGTCAGTTTTGTCTGTGTGATTTTCCACTTCTGTCCTTGCCTTTCCCCCCAGGTGGTGGGTTGTGGATGGGGGTCTTACTATTAGGGACAAAGACAGGAGATAGGGTGGTGTTGGGGGCCCAGGACTCGTTACCATTAAGCGTACCCCTGGGTTGAAGGAAAGCCTAGGATACACTTAGTCTAAGGGTCAGCATAGGATCCTCCTTCCAGTCATTCCCCATTCCTATCACTCCCTGTGACATAGTCTCAGGATTAACAAAAATAAACTAAAAGAAGCTATCCTCACCTCTTCCTTTACAATTGCTGCCTTATTCCCCTCCGATGGCAATTTCTTGATGCAGCTACGATATTCCTGACTGCTGCAGCCAATCACTTACTGTAGTGGATCATCGCTGTGGCCTATGATTGGCTTTAGTGCTTCCATGTGCCTTGAACTGGGCAGCAGTGTAAACAGAAATAAAAATTAAGCAAATAATATTATTAAGAAAAAAAAGAACAGATGTATTAGAAGTTAGAAAATGTGATCTATTTCACCACAGTTGAGAATGCGTAAATGTTTTAGGGTTTTTTGTACTCTTAAATTTATCTCATTATACATTTTGTATGGAGGAAACACAATCGCTGTGGAACATATCTGCCCCACTAATCGTCTGGAAGTGAAAGTAATGCTGCAATCTTCTGCTTCATCATTGAAAGCCCTCTAGCAATGCAGGAACCTGTCAGTTATGTGCAGAATCTTCAAGAGTGACTTGCCTAATCCTATTATAACACTTCCTACCAAAGTGTTAAGTTCACAACATTCTTAAATTGTTTTGTAGATGAATGAGTCACACTCAATGATGGCTTATGTACATTCTTCATTTTCTGCAGACTATTACTTTCTGATTCACGTCCACTTTAGAAATATGCAATGCAGAAAATATCTCTTAATTAAGATTTATAGCACACACTGTATGTGTTGTACCCAAATAAATAAACTCAGGGACTGTAGTGTTATGGACTAAAATCAATGTGTCAAACAGCTGAACCACATTAAAAGATTAATATTATTGTTGTTATTATTATTATTGCTACAAATTAGTGGCACATTGAATGCACTAACATGCATTTGAGTAAGCAATACACTAAATCATCAGCCAAAAAGATTAAAGGAACCTGTCACCGGTTTTTCGACATATAAACTGTGGCCACCACCAGTGGGCTCTTATATACAGCATTCTAACATGCTGTATTAAGAGCCCAGGCCGGTATGTAAAATGTAAAAAACACTTTATAATACTCACCTAACGGTTGCGCTGCGGTGGATTTGAGTCAGATGGGTGTCTCCTTTGCCGGCGCCTTTTTTTTCAGTCTTGTGGAATTAATTGTCGTTTTTTGGCACCAAAGTCTTCAAAATGGTACATGAATGCATGAATTTGGTGCAACATTGAACTTTTTCTGTTTTTAACTGTTTTTATGACTTTTTGGCACACATTCTAAAAAATGGTGCAAAAAATGAGCCAAAAAACTTGCAAAACTGGCAAACAAGGGGGAATTGGAGTGAATTTGCACCAAAATTTGGGACTTAAAAAGTCACAATTGATGAATCAGCTGAAAATATCTGACAGCTGACACCAGTAGGCATTGATCCCGACCGATTTTGAACCCATCGGCCAGATTAATCCCTTAAATACAGCTGTCGGTAATCACACTGACCCAATGAATAAATCAAGTCTTATCACTTTTACCTTGCGGTGAACTGTGCAACAAAATATTGTAAGATGGCTGACCGACAGGTCCTTAAAGGGAGATGTATATCATTGAGGTTGGTAGCTTCGGTGATGTAAGCCTGAAGCAGGCTCCTGCATGCATACTGAGAGAGTTAATAGGGCTTTTTAGGGCTGGGCTTCTAAGCAGTCAGAGAGAAGAGTAGGACTTGGTACTCACATATCCCCACCCTGCAGTGTGGTACAGCAGATAAAAAGGAACAAGTTTTCTGATTCATGGTCTGTGTGTGGAGGTGTGCAGACCTCCAGTATTGTTTGTCTTTGCTAAGGAATAACAGCTGGACATTAACCTGAGCAGGCAAACTCAAACTATTGTATGGACTATTTGCTTTATTTTTTCCTTTTGTGCTGGAAAACATTGTCTTTGATTTGTTAACCTGAGCAGTGTATGGAGTCTAAATAAACCTGCTGAGCGACCTCGCTGTGGGCGGCGAATATCCTCTTCCTAAAGGGGGAGGGACGTTCGGCGTCACAGCGACGTCAAACAGCCGCCGGCCAATAGAAGCAGAGGGGCGGAGATAAGCGAGACGTAAACATCCCGCCCACCTCCTTCCTTCCGCATAGCCGCCGGGAGCCGCGGGACGCAGGTAAGCTGTGTTCATTGTTCCCGGGGTGTCACACGGAGCAATGTGTGCTACCCCAGGTACAATGAACAACCGGCGCCATTTTAATTAAACAATTTTTTAAAACTGAGCGACGAGTACACGGCTCACAATTTGTTAGTGATACTGCGTCGGTCGGAGGTGTCACACGAGACAACGTCGTGAACGATGCCGGATGTACATCACGAAAACCGTGACCCCGACGATGCATCGCACGATAGCTCGTCTCGTGTAAAGCTCGCATTAGTGTAAAAAACAGATGGAGAATGGCAGTTTTGCAATGACTATAGGAAGCTGAATGAAGTCTCTAAGTTTGATTAGTATCTGATTCCCCATGTCTATTAACGCCTAGGACAGCACATTACCACTCTTGATCTCATCAAGGGGTATTGCCAAATTTACATGTCTTAAGATGCCAGAGTGAAGACGGCCTTCTCAACACCAGACAAATATTTCCAGTACACAAGGAGGACATTTGGTTGCAAGGAGCACTGGCCACCTTCAAGACAGCCATAGATAAAATCCTAGCTCTCCACAAGAAGTAGGCAGCAGCCTACTTGGATGACATCATGATCCCAACCAGGATTGGGAAGCTATCTGAGTAAAGTCCAGGCAATACTAAATGCTCCAAGGGAGGAGGAATTTTCTATAAACCTGAAGAAATGTGTCATGGGAATGAAAGAGATCAAATACTTGAGCAATGTCGTAGGCAGTGGCATAATCCAGCCCCAAACAAATAAAGTTGATGCAATCTAGAATTGACCACAACCGATCTCAAAGAAACAAGTTAAAGTGTTTATGGGCATTGTGGACTACTACTGTCAGTTCATCCACTACCTCCCATGATAGCTGCATGCCTGATGGACCTCCTTAAGGGTACAAAGTTGATTATGATCAAGAGGTCTCCAGAAACTGAGACAGCTTTCCAGGAACTGAAGCTAGCCCTGTGTAAGCAGCCAGTGTGGGTGACATGAAATTTCAATAAATAATTTTTAGTCCAGACAAACACATCAGAGGTCGGGTTAGGCGCAATTTTGTCTCATGAAGTGAATGGAAAAGAACACCCAATAATGTACCTTAGTAGGAAACTCTTCCTGTGAGAAATACTCCATCGTGGAGGAGTGTTTGACCAACAAACGGGCATTGGACACATTAAGACACTACTTATAAGGCTGGATATTTAGGCTAATGTCAGACCATGCCCTACTGAGATGGATGCAGAAAAAGAAATGAAATAATACCCGAGTGACCAGGTGGATCCTAGCACTAAAAATTTTAGCTTCCATGTAGAGTATAGGCCTGAAAAACTACACGGCAATGCTTATGCTCTGCCAATGGTCCATTGTTTGAAGGCGGAAAGTACCCATCCCCCCCGGTTTTGGGCAGGAGGTTATGTAAGATGGCTGCTGGATAGTTCCTCAATGGGAGATATGTATCATTGAGATTTATATCCTCTGTGATGTAAGCAGGCTACATTATGGATAGCGCTGAGTGACTTAATAGAGCGTGTTAGGGACTGGCTACTCACATATCCTCACTATGGGGCATGGTACGGCAGGTAAGAAGGAACCAGTTGTTATTCACAATCTATGTGTGGAGGTTTGCAGACCTCCAGTGTTGTCTGTCTATGCTAAGGACTAAGAGCTGGATATTAACCTGAGTGGGCGAACCCACACTATTGTATCGACTGTTTGCTTTATGTTTTCACTTTGTGCAGGAAAAGGCTGTTTTTAATTTATTATCCTGAGCAGTTTATGGAGTCTAAATAAATTAGCCCAGATGTTTTACTGAAATCATATCCTGTTACCTCAAGACGCAAACAAGTGATTAGAAACGCTACAATATATATTAAAATAATAAGTGAATTATTGGTTTTGTTCTTTCGGCATCTGAAAAATATGAATAAAAAGCAATCAAAAAGTGGTATCTAACCCAAAATGGTACTAAAAAAATCTCCAATTCCTGCAACAAATAAGCCCTCATAAATCTCTGTTCACCAAAAAAATGAAAATATTACAGCTGTCAGAATATTGAGACAGAAAAACTAGGTATTATAACAAAAAAAAAAAAAACACAGTCAATCACAGCAATGTCAGTAGCCAACATGCCTATGGCAAAACCTCAAATGACCGGCAATCCCTGCATGTTGATTGGCTGTCTAACAACTGAGAAACATGTGAGGCAGGGATTCGAGATTTTGCGCAAGCACCTACAAAACTCAATTGAGTAACGACCATGCCTGAGCACACCGATGCTCGATCAAGACATCACTCATCACTAATCTTTATTGAAATACAAAATAATCATTAAGATGTACAAAAACCCAATATACAGACACAAGGACAAATTGATGGATATGACACAATGAAATATAATCATGCGGTGTCTATGTCCATACAATAATGGAAATTAACTGATGAACTTAAAATTAGTTGATCGTAAAGGAAACAAAGGAAACTTTTTTTGTTACAATACTCCTTGTTACAATGCTCCTTTATTGACACATTACAAAAGTTTAAACCCTGTGGCTATGATACACCTGCTATAATGTGCCCATGTTACATCATTATTTCCTTTTATCCATTGGATACTATTTTCAGAATGCAGTCCAGTACAGAGACACAAGCAGCACATATGACTTATTTAGTAATGAGATACAGCATTAGATGCACAGCATGCCATATACATATTGGATCTGTAAAACACAATCATAATAAGAGTAATAGAAAATATTGGGTATAACAAAAAAATGTAAACATTAAATTTGACAACAATTTAAAGGGAATCTATAGCAGTTTTATGCCTATAAACTATTGAAACTACTAAAAACGGTACTGGAAAGATCTTTCAAACGTAACCCTGTGTGGCACCAACACTACAGCTTACCCCAGAAAAGGGAGTTTAAAACTTTATTTTATTCTCACTTTTGCTACATCATTTCTGGTTTGGCTCAAAGTATTGCAGTTGTATTTTTCCAAAAATTGATGTGTGTGAAATCAACTTTAAAGAATTAAGCAAAGTAATCTAAATTAAAGGGGTTCTCAGAGAATGAGATAAAATGGTGTTCCTGGTACAATTCAAACTGCAGCCAGCCCTAGTTATGTGCCAGTATGGACTGTGGACTAAAGATATATAGCTCACAAGACCTGTGTTTGACAAGAGCTGTATCACACATACCTCAGTCAGGCTGTCAAATGTGAAGAAATATATCTCTTCCACACAGAGGATAAGCTCCTCATTATTTTTTATTTGTTTTCCAGTTAGGGTTTGCTCACGAGTGCTATCTGATGTTTTATTGGAAAGCACTCGCTCCAATGTTATATAATGGAGCAGTGACGACTAGTTTTTTTTTCTCATGCTGAGGCGGTATGAAAAAAAAATTAGTGGCATGCTGAGATTGGTAGTGTATATCGGATGGCCTGCACCTGTTGATGTCAATTAGTACAAGCAAAACATCATACTGCTCTCGGATGTCATCTGAGTGCAGTCCAATATATGGCAACATAGACAATGGAGAAGATGGAAAAATTAAGCTCTCCAACTTTTCAGCACATGTGCTCTGATTCACTCATGCGAGAGAATTGGAGCACAGTGAGTGACACTAACCTCACGCTCACATAAGAGTTTCAGCCAAGTGTCATTTGCATATAGCATCTGATTCTCTTTCATAAAATAATCATCACATGCTATATGACAGTGTGAGCGCGCCCTAAAGTGCAATCACTCTCTGTGCACTGCTATAAATTTTTCAGACTGACGTAGGAGGGTGATGAAGCTGTAGATCTCTTCAAACACAACATTGGTTAAGATATTTCTTCACACATCCCAGGTAGCAGCTTACTTAGGTATTTGTGATACAGCTTTTATGTTCAATTTGCAGTTATATCAAGGATGCCATTTTGTCTTATCCTTGGAGAATTCCCTTAATCAATAGCATTTTTAATTAGTTTGAATGAGTTGCACATTAAAATATATGATGCAGATGCGCAGTTTAACTTGATATTTAACATGTTATATACCAGCAGACTTTAAACTGAGTCATTTAGCCAATATTGACTACCCAGAGTACTCTGGCGTGGCATGGAGGCGATCAGCCTGTGGCACTGCTGAGGTGTTATGGAAGCCCAGGTTGCTTTGATAGCAGCGCTTCAGCTCCTCTGCATTGTTGTGTCTGGTGTCTCCCATCTTCCTCTTGACAATACCCCATTCTCTGTGGGGTTTAGGTCAGACGACTTTGCTGGCCAATCAAGCACAGTGATACTGTGGTTAGTAAACCAGGTATTGGTACTTTTGGCAGTGTGGACAGGGGCCAAGTCCTTTTGCAAAATGAAATTTTCATCTCCAGAAAGCTTATCGGCAGAGGGAAGCATGAAGTGCTCTAAAATTTCCTGGTAGACGGCTGCGCTGACATTGGTCTTGATAAAACACAGTGAACCTACACCAGCAGATGACATGGCTTCCCAAACCATCACTGATTGTGGAAATTTCACACTAGACCTCAAGCAGCTTGGATTGTGGCCTCTCCACTCTTCCTCCAGACTCTGGGACCTTGATTTCCAAATGAAATGCAAAATTTACGTTCATCTGAAAACAACACCTTGGACCACTGAATAATAGTCCAGTTCTTTTTCTCCTTGGCCCAGGTAAGACTCTTCTGGCATTGTCTATTATTCATGAGTGGCTTGACACAAGGGATGCGACACTTGTAGCCCATGTCCTGTGTACATCTGTGTGTGGTGGCTCTTGAAGCACTGACTCCAGCAGCAGTCCACCCCTTGTGAATCTCCCTCAAATTTTTAAATGGCCTAACTTTAACAATCCTATCAAGGCTGCGTTTGTCCCGGTTGCTTGTGCACCTTTTTCTACCACACTTTTTCCTTCTAAACAACTTTCCATTAATATGCTTTGATACAGCACTCTGAACAGCCAGCTTCTTTAGTAATGAACTTTTGTGGCTTACCCTTCTTGACCCGAGGAAGGCATCTCGCCGAAACGCGTTGTGGTATACATCTGCCATTCATCAGTGTGCATAATCCGGTGTCTTTACTTGCAATATGGATATTTTTTTTAATCAAGTTGAAATAAATAAAGAAGAATTTTTATTTATCCTCTGGTGTCCAGCTGGATTTTTCCTATTGCTTTGTTCCATTACCCTCCTTGTGGAGAGTCAGTGACTGCCTTTTGGACATCTGTCAAGTCAGTGGTTTTCCCCATGATTGTGTAGCCTACTGAACCAGACTAAGGGACCATTTTAAATGCTTAGGAAACCTTTGCACATGTTTTATGGTAATTATTCTAATTTTCTGAGATAATGAGTTTTGGGTTTTCATTGGCTGTAAGCCATAATCATTAACATTTACAGAAATAAACACTTGAAATAGATCACTTTGTGTGTAATGAGTATGACTCAATATAATATATGCATTTCCTTTTTGTATTGAATTAATGAAATAAATTAACTTTTTTATGATATTCTAATTTATTGAGATGCACTTGTGCATGTGTTCCATGTATCTCTGCTCAGTTCTTCCATGAGGGACAGCACTGGCTTTCGAGGAGGTAAGGGAGGGCAAAGTTGGATGGAAAACATTTAGGTTTGAAGATGTACTGAACTGTTTGGTCATGTCAAGAGTCCGCTGGGTGCTTGTTTTTTTGTTTTTGTTTTTTTGCAAAAATACACAAAACACTGTGGCCAAATCTTTACTGGGAGTCAATAAGGACAATGGTAAATGTATTGCATATTTCCAAAAATGGAAGCAAGCTGTAGGTTTGACAACTTTTTATCCCCCACTTTTGTTTTTCCTTAAAAAATGCATGTGGGGGTTAGTCCATTTTTGTGTTGCATTTTGATATTACAATTACATTACATTTTCTTTTTCCATCAATATAGGCTGTATGAGACCTTATATTTTGTCATGAGTTGCAAATTTGAATGACAGGTTTTGTTTTTTTGCCTTTTTCTATTTTATTAGTGAAAAAAGAAAAAAATGTTGTTTGTTTCGCCATTTTCTTAGACCCTTAGGCTATGTGCGTACGTAGCGTAATTTCATGCGTTTACGCTGCGTCTATAGCACTGCAGTGTATATGCATGTGTCCTGCGTCCCCTACACAATCTATGAAGATTGTGCATAATCCGTGCGCATGATGCTTTTTTGAATGCAGCGATTTGAGTGTCAAAAATTTGACAAAATCCGTGTGTTTAAAAATGCAGCATGTCAATTATTCCGTGCGCTTTGGATGCTGCTCCCACTCTGTCTATGGGAGAGGCAGCATCCCGAGCACATGAAATCTGCATCTATGCTGCAAACACACTGCATCTGACTCGCCCACCCCAGGGCTATGGGACACCCGGTGCTGGGCCGGACTAGTCCGGGGGTCGTCAGTGGTGGCGGGGCCCGACTCCGTGGCCCTGGTGGGTGTCAATTAAATAGGGCTGGTGAATAAAGTTTATGGATGTCGTGACGCCACCTGTGGTTTGCGGCTATTAAGCCGCCGCTGCTGTAGGGGGCCTCCGGGGCTGATGGAATGGCAGCTTGGATGGTCCTGCTCCCCACAGGTGGAGCGGTACCCCGGGGCAACAGTTGGTGCTCGTGAGAGTCTATGGTGTGATGTTGTGTGAATAATACGGTGCAGGGCCGACAGGCTGTGAAAGAAACAGGCACAAACAGTAGTCTCTTTACCTTCTCCTCTTTTACTTGGCAACAGTGTAGTCCAGGGAGACCGTCACAGGTGGTAAAGATGATCCGACCGGCCTGGAAGTGCCTGGGGGTTATCTCCTTGGCCAGTTGAGTATGAGGCCTACTCCCTGTTCTTTCTTTTCTTCTACAGGACCCTGCACTCTGAATTTAGCAATGGCCCTCTCGCTGCTGGGACCGGTGGTTCGTCCCTTTTTCTGTGTGGTAGGCTGCGCAGGCCCTGTCGGGTGCTTCTCTGCTGGAGTCCACACCGGGCCCTTGGACTGCAGCTGTACCTCCAGATTGCTGATGGGCCAGGGGGCTTGCAGCTCTCCTGCCCTCCGGATTCGGCCACCAGGGAAGGATTTTATACCCTGGCAACCATAGACTCCGATGTCTGAGTCTCTTCTGTGCCTCTCTGCAAATCTTGCTTCACTGGGCCAAGCTACTCCAGCTCCAGGCCCCAGTTCCACAAGGCAGCACTACTCTGCGTCTGGACTCTCTGCTCTCTCTCTACAGACTGAACTCTAACTCCTCCCTCAGGTCAGACTTAAGGAATGCTCCCTGGAACTCCAGGTTCAGAGCTCCCCCTGCTGGCCTGAGGGAGAAACTACATTGGATGTTGAACTTACTGGCCAAAGATTCCCCCAATTACCTCCAGGCTCAGAATTAACCCTTTGGAGGGGCAATGCTGTTGTGGCGACCAGGTCTTGGGGCGCCACACATCCATTATGCAGTGTTTCTGCAGCAATTTGCAGTGCACATGTGCTGTCAAATCGCTGCAGAAATTTCAGCATGTACGTGCGAACATAGCCTTAACCTTATATGTTTACATCGATGGAGCTGTATGAGGGCTTAAGGGGGCTTTACACACTGCGACATCGCTAACGATATATCGTTGGGGTCACGGTGTTTGTGACGCACATCCTGCGTCGTTAGCGACATCGCAGCATGTGCCAGCTAGGAGCGACGATCAACGATCGCAAAACCGGCAAAAATCGTTGATCATTGACACGTCTCTCCTTTTCATAATATCGTTGGTGGGGCATGCCGCTGGTTGTTCGTCGTTCCTGTGGCAGCACACATCGCTATGTGCGACATCGCAGGAACGACGAACATCATCCTACCTGCGTCCACCGGAAAAGAAGGAAGGAAGGACGTGGGCGGCATGTTCCGGCCGCTCATTTCCGCCCCTCCTCTTCTATTGGGCGGCCTTTTTGTGACGTCGCTGTGACGTCAAATGTACCTCCCCCTTGAAGGAGGGATTTTTCGGCAGCAACAGTGACGTCGCTGAACAGGTATGTGCATGTGACGCTGCAGTAGCGATATTGTTCGCTACGGCAGTGATCACCACATGTCGCACGAACGGCGGGGGGCGGGTGCTGTCGCTCGCGACATCGCTAGCAATCGCTAGCAATGTCGCAGCGTGTAAAGCCCCCTTTAGTTAGAGGCTGAAGCAATTACATGATGAGAAAGCAAAGGTGCATCGGAACTGCAGAATCTTCGACAGAGGTGAGTGTCGCAGTTTCTTCTTTTTTCTTTTTAAATACACAAGCAAGAACTTATTTATTTATTTATTTATTTGAAAACTTCTGAAAAAAAATTTTCAGCACTTAAAACAAAAACTATGTTGGTGTTAGGTATCTTCGTAATCGTACTGACCTGGAGAATTGTACTGTTTTATGGTGAAATGAACCCTGGAAATAAAGAAAAAACAAAAACAATTCCAGAATTTCACTTGTTTTTTCTATTTTGTCACACTTTGAATTTTTTTTTACCCACATTTACATCATATGATAAAATGAATGGTGTCATTCAAAAGTACGACTTGTCATATATCGACAAAAAAAAAATCAAGTTATGGTTCTTGGAAAAAGGGGAGGAAAAAACAACAGTGGAAACAAAATTTTAAAAAATCGCCCGTTCCTTAAGGGGAAACTATTGTTGTTCTTGTAAATTTTAGCAGCTGAAAAAGCATAAAAACGATAAAAAAATGCCCATTTATTCTGGTTGAAAATCGGTTGATTTTTTGTTATTTTTTTAAACTCATGTGAACTTAGCCTATGGATAGGGAGATATAGAGAAAGTAGCTAATCTGGAGCCTGGGCATATCCTTCCATTAGCCTGGTGCGGTGTGGCGGGGCTGGCAGAGGAGATCATTGCTGCTAATCTGTTCTCTCGCTGCTGGTTCCTCATTTACAGAACAGCACATGGGAATTCTGTCTGGGGCATAAAATGCTGACTACAGCTCACTGGGAATTCCTCGGCCAACAAGCCATGAAATGTTACTGCATAATTATTCTTTTACCCAGGGCCCATTAGAAGTGATCCGCAAAGAAAGAAAATTTAATTAGCGATCAGCCAGAAGAGCTTAAGCATTTAAGGTGGAATCAGCTGGGAAAACGAGCTGGTGACATCATGTAAAATTCCCCCGCTTGATTTCTACCAGACCCCGCTTGATTTCTATTACATACACTTGCACCTGGGTGTTTTTTTGGATTTATTTATTGAAACATCTTTTTTTTTTCTTCTTCTTCCTAAGCCAGCTGAGCCTCCGAATAGAAATATTCACCTATTGACAAACCAGTTAGAAGTGTGTGAATTATACGCAGATAGAAAAGTCAATTCCTGTTGCTTTTAACGTAGAAGCTATCGATCACCGAGGCAGAATCAATGTCACACGCGGATTCCGAGCAGCAAAAACTTTGACTTTGACCAGAGGTGTTAATTCCCTAACATAGACCGTAAAGGAAAAATATAAGGATTGGAGATTTTTATTAATTTTTGTTAATATAATGATTCTGATAAATAAAAGGTACACAAAGGTATGCAAAGGGGGAGAAAAAGCTAAATATCTGATCATGTACTAAAAATGTCCTATTTTATTCATTAACTTAATAAATGAATTATTAAAAAATATAAAATTTGACATTTTATGCCTATTTGCTTTGTAAATGATAGGTGCTAGAGAAGTAACGGAGTTAAACACCGCGCTGCCACCAATAAGGAAAATTTTTGATTAATGATAATTTTTTTATTCCATAGGTCGACTCGTTTCTGGGATCCAGTCCCCTTCTTCAGGACCAAGAAAATCAACAATTATTAATTATTGTTGATTTTCTTGGTCCTGAAGAAGGGGACTGGATCCAAGAAACGCATCGACCTATGGAATAAAGAAATTATCATTAATCAACAATTTTCCTTATTGGCAACAGCGCGGTGTTTAACCCCGTTTCTTCTCTAGCATCGATCATTAACCCTTGTGGGGCTGCAGCAGCCACCATCATCTCTGATAGCTTCATAGTGGTTGTGAGTTTTCACAACCCTGCCAGGTGGTGTTCCTTTTCACACACCACTATTTGTATTCTGGTAAGACCCTATTGCGCTCTCTCTCCCCAGCTTTGTTATTTGCATTGAAAGAAATTCGATGTGAGATTTGGAGAATGATCGCAATGTTTTGTCATAGAATCGCTCATTATATAACTTGGATAAGTCATTCCTTTTTTTTATATTTATATCTATATATATATATAATTGCCTTATTCTGTCTGTCTGTCTTGCTCCAAAATGACTATCCTCCTCCCCCCTCCAGGACTCCTCCTCCTATTATCCTCCTCTCCCCCCAGTACTACTCCTCCTATTATCCTCCTCTCTCCCCCAGGACTACTACTCCTATTATCCTCCTCTCCCCCCAGGACTACTCCTCCTATTATCCTCCTCTCCCCCCAGGACTACTCCTCCTATTATACTCCTCTCTCCCCAGGATTACTCCTCCTATTAGACTCCTCTTCCCCCAGGACTACTCCTCCTATTAGACTCCTCTCCCCCCAGGACTACTCCTCCTATTATATTCCTCTCCCTTGGCAACTACACACAACAACACATATATATAGAATAAAAATCATACATTAACTACACAATAAATTCTAGAATACCCGATGCGTTAGAATCGGGCCACCTTTTAGTATATATATATATATATATATATATATATATATATATATATAGTTTTTTTATATATATATATATATATATATGTATATATATAAAAAAATATATATATATAAAAAGAAATATATATAATATGTTAATAATGTCTTCACACAAGGAAAACACAATCCTTTATTGGCCAATTGAACGTGAAAAAAGAAATAAGATGCAATCAGGTGCAGTGACAGGGATTGGCCGCCAGAGGGCGACATTGCTCTTATAGATGGCGGCTGAACTTTCCGCAGAGTGAAATGAACTTTTTGTAGAACTACAGATGTCTTGCAAAGTAGTCGCTTTGTATTGAATTTTGCTGTAAACAACATGTTTCAACTCTTTCCTATACATTTACAAACTTAAGAAAAATAGATATTTTATGACTTTATTATGTACTTCATGGCGAACTGAATTTCACAAACATTTCAGGTTTGATGGAACCAGAACTTTTTTGCTATTATATTCTCTCTATTCATGCAAAGTTCTGGCCTACTGAACACCTTTTTCCCTTCATTTTCTATAGGGCCAGGAAGGGTTTAAAAATAAATAAATAGCATTATGTTGCATCCGTTTTTTTCACAGATATCACACGTACCCATTATAATCTATGGTGCTATTTACATGTCCATTTTGTACACAGACTATATGTCCATACAAAAAACATGCAGTCGTACTTTTTTCTGGCAGCACCGATAACAATGGCCAATACAAGTGTATGGGTCTTGGAAAAAACACGTAGAGCACTGTCACTGTCACTGTGGGGAGAATCCGCTGGTGACCTGCCTGTCCGACTACTCTACAGCACGGCTCGGTCCCCGGTGGCTATTAAAGCATATTTTTCTTTGAAATGCTGCAGCGTCTCTGAGTCAAACATACTTGGCTGTAATCATACAGCAGGTGCCTGATAAAACTGCCCACGGTTTGGCGATATGTATCAAGTAACCTTTAAAAGATGAAATGTTGTGCACATTCAGCCACCACTAGAGGGAGCCTGGGAGATTACTGCAAACTATATTATTATTATTATTATTATTATTATTATTATTATTATTAATAAGGAGCTGTCCAGTGAAAAGTTATCACCTATCCACAATCCAGGTGATCACTTATAGATTAGTAGGGTTCCTACTGCTGGTAACCCCACAAGTATTAGAACAAGGCTTTTTGATCACCACAAATTCCATTCTTATGGGGCTGCTGAGAGCGGCATTTGGCTTTTTTCCTTGGTCTCTTAGGACTGTAGCCAACACTTTTCAGTCCTGGTAGTATTAAAGTGCATATCATAACATATGGCTGTAATAAATGGATATTAGCTGGTGATAACCAGATCCTTTCCCTCACACTCTCTCTGTACAGTTTGCTCAATGCCCTATGGCTTTCTCTCCCTAGCTCTATGGCTATGAGTTATGCGCTCTGACATCCTCTCACTGTTCAGATTCACAATAAAATGGCTGCAGCATTCCCTGCTTCTGCTTTTATACAGACTATGACAGTCCCTCCTGATTGGCTGTGCTATACCATCTGATGTGATAGCTGTAGGGCATTATGGGTAAGCCCGACTGTTAGCATTGAGGTCATGTGAGCTTTCTTTGCTGTAATCTTTTTCAATGCGTAAAATGGTTTCTGCTATTTTCATCTGAACAGAACCGCAGATTGTTCAAATTCACCGGGTGCAAGAAATTCCTATAAATTCCACACAAACTTGAGTCACAACAAATAGATTTTTTTCATCTCTGCTGGCTTCACATTTGACAATCAGATCACGCCCCCTGACGAAGTAAGGGTGAAACACGTGTTGGGGTGAGGGGACGCTGGTAACCCGATTCATTAATTTTGAAGGTAATTATGAGCTTTATTATTTCATGTCTTTGAAACTCACCACCTATCTATAAACATAGTTACTGCAGGTATATAGGAAGTTCAGTACATGTTAATGTACACTCTGTAACCTCCGCTAATAGTGATTATTGGTGGTGTTCTTTATGCTTACATTATATACCCATATAGGCTCAATTCTACCTCACAATGCCAATTATGATGACAACATAGGTTTCTTTGGTTGCATACTGGCATACCTATGTTGCGGCCGGTGTCCTCTGTCTTGATATATATTCCATCAAATGAAGCACTGTCTGTGATTTTTATGTACTTTTTAACTATTACTTTAATAAAATTGTTTTTTAATTATGCCTTTGTCACTTCTATTTTTTCAATCAAATCATGATTGAATGTTGTATAATTATTTGACAGAGTACGGCTGGATTCACACCAGCAGAATCGTCCGTAATTGATCCTGAAAATAAGCTACCAGCTTTACCTCTGTATTGTGTCCAATATGTCCGTTTTTCAAACAGTATTGTGCTCATGAGTCTGTACAAGTGTATGATGTCCACTTTTTAGAAAAACAATTTAATAAATAATAAAGATCTTATGCAGTTTCCTATCTGTATAATTGAAATTAATCCGTAGAAAAACATGACATTTGTATTGTTACCTGTATGGGATCCGTTTTTTCACACCCATTGACTTATAATGAATGAGTCTGATCCAGAATATGAATCAAATTAGTGCATGCTGGCATTTTTCACCAGTAGACCAGCATTACATGTGTAAAAACAGTCATGTGAACTACCTCATTGAATTGCATTGGTTCTTTGGCTGCCTGTATTTTTCTCGTTTTGCATGTGGAGAGCCCATGGACGACTATAGGGAACCTGAGAGCTAATACAAACTGCCCAATCCACAGAGCATGTGTCACACCCTAGTATGAGCCACAGAGCATGTATCAGACCCTAGTATGAGCCACAGAGCATGTGTCAGACCCTAGTATGAGCCACAGAGCATGTGTCAGACCCTAGTATGAGCCACAGAGCATGTGTCAGACCCTAGTATGAGCCACAGAGCATGTGTCAGACCCTAGTATGAGCCACAGAGCATGTGTCAGACCCTAGTATGAGCCACAGAGCATGTATCAGACCCTGGCTATGATCCACAGAGTATATACCAGAACCTGGCTGTGATCCACAGAGCATGTATCAGACCCTGGCTATGATCCACAGAGTATATACCAGAACCTGGCTGTGAGCCCCAGAGCATGTGTCATACTCTGGCTGTGATCCTCAGAGTGTATACCAGAACCTGGCTGTGATCCACAGAGCATGTCAAACCCTGGTATGTGATCATAAAGCATGGGTCAGACTTTGGCTGTAATCCTTAGAGCATGTGTCAGACCCTGGCTGTGATCCTTAGAGCATGTGTCAGACCCTGGCTGTGATCCTTAGAGCATGTGTCAGACCCTGGCTGTAATCCTTAGAGCATGTGTCAAACTCTGGCTGTGATCTTCAGAGCATGTGTCAGACCCTGGGTGTGATCCGCAGTGCATGTGTCTGTGACAAACTACCACTAGGCGTCACCAAATGCAACTAGTGACTGGGAAGTCATACAAACCGGAGGTCTGGAGCCAGGAGGTCACGAATGGAACACAGGGGTGAAGCAAAGCTGAGGTCAGAGCACAAGCCAGAGATTAGAAGCCAGGAAGTCACGTAAGGTATACTGGGGGAAGCAGTGCCAAGGTCAGGGTACAAGCCGGAGGTCAGGAGCAAGGGTACAACATCAGAGTCAGGGACACAGGAAGAGAGGTGTAACAACAGGTCCAAGGTTGGAGGACAAGATCAAAGCCCAAACGGGAGCCAGAGGCATGAACTATGACTGGGGGTGTTCCGGGTGAGGTTGCCCCCTAATGAAGCAGAGCAATCACCCGGAATGGGGTGTCTAGAGAGAGGCCCTCCCAATACCAGCGCAAGAACTGAGGATGGGAAACCCCCCCGTCCACCGTGCAAAATATAAAACAGAACAATGGCACTGCTGGAGAGCAGATCACCACGGATCAGAATATAACAGTGTCAGACCCTGGCTGTGATCCACAGAACATGTGTCAGACCTTGGCTGTGATCTACAGAGTGTATACCAAAACCTGGCTGTAATCCACAGAGCATGTGTCAGACGTTGGCTGTGATCCACAGAACATGTGTCAGACGTTGGCTGTGATCCACAGGACATGTGTCAGACGTTGGCTGTGATCCACAGAGCATGTGTTCAACCCTGGCTTTATGATTTCAGACAGGTGTATTTGACTGTGAAACACTGCAATGTTTCAGAAAAAAATAGAGTTTAGTAGCCACTGAGGACCAAGCCGTATGGGAGACTATTTGGATAGCTTGGTCCCTGGCGGCTTGTCCACCCACTGCCCTGGAGTGACAGGTCTCTCTCTGAAGGCGACTACTAAACATTGTTTTTCTCTGCCGTAGCATTTCAGAGCTAAACATACATGGTTGAAATCATACAGCCAGTGTCTCATACATGCTGTGGGTTGGGCAGCCTGTATCAACTGTCAGGTTCCCTTTAAGATTGTGTGCACATACTGCATTTTTATGCATTTTTTGCATTCTATGCATTTTTTTAGTTTAGTTTTGTCACAAAACTAACTGCAAATCTTTATGCCAGCAAAGTCAATGAAAATCCTGAAGTTTTGTGTACATGTTATTTTTTTCCCCTTGCAGATTTAGAGCAGAAATAAATCTGCATGATGTCATGTGCAATTTTTTTTTCTAGAGCTAAGAAAATGTAATCCAGCTTCACAAGTAAAATGTCCTTTATTATTCATACATAAAAGTCCAGGAAGGGTAACAAAACTTAAAATCAATTAATGTCCATGGCACTTGCGACACTTTTCTGGTGTGTGAACACCCTTCCTGGACTTTTATAAATCTACAGTAAAGGAAATTTTATTTGTGAAGCTGGATCAAATTTTCTTACCTCTGGATTTCTATGTGTAACGCCCTGACAAAATCAGGGTGTCACAGATGACTGCACCCCTCTTCCAGGTGCAGGATTCCCTCCTCCTTGGCCCTCCATCACAAACCCCACACAGGTACATAACATCAGCCACAAAAGCCTAGTCACCGCCCCAGGTCAATAGGGACACAACAGTGGGCGAGGCCAGGCAGATGTTGACCCCCACCTAGGGGCTCAGGTGAGGGAACAGAGGAGAGTTGAGAGGAGACAGTGAAAGTGAGAGGAGTGAAGTGGTAGTCGGGGGTTGTAGCTTCCGGACTACTGGACTACTTGAGCTGACTAGGTGGCAGACGGCAGAGCAGGGCCACAGGCAACGGAGATCAAGTCGCGGGAGACCTTAAGTGGACTGGGACAGGGTTGTAGTCCACCGGTGCCGACAGCGGGAATCCGGTCCGGAGGCCGTGCACAGTCGGGGTAACTGGACCCTACGGCGAGGACAGCTGCAAGCACCTTTCCAATTAGCCAGCAGGGGACAAGATTCCAAGTCTTATCCATCTAACAGCCCAGATAGAGTGAGACGGCAGCCCAACGAGGGGGATAGGGCATCTGCAAATGCCTGCTAAAATCCCAAGGGTCAGTTCTCGTGGGCCACAGATCCCACGGAAAAGTCACCGGGAGTGGACTTCCTCATTTCATGCGAACTAGTCAATGCACAAGACATCAACCTAGAGTGCAGGAGGAAGGGCCCCTGTTTTGTTTACCGGTGAGTGGGACCCGAGCAAACCCCTCCGGAGGCTACCGGTTACCGGCACTTGGTTTACTATCTGGACTCTGTGAAATTTTATGCAAAACAGTGAGTACACCGGTATCATCCGGTCCATCCCCGCAGACTGTGTCCAATCACTCTATCTCACCGACACCTGGGACCCAGGACAACACCTCCCCTACCCGTGGAGGGGATACCATCTTGCTGCCCCGGTCCATCAGCCCCGGGCACCCCATACCAAGGCAGCAGCGGTGTCACCAACAATCACCGCAACGCACGGGTGGCGTCACTGACAAAACCTCCCCTATATAACAAATCCCCTTTTTCACTTGCAGGCGACGGATGGGTGCTCAGGCTTGGGTTCAGCTTCCCCTCAAGCCACCGCCACGACCCCGGAGCGTCTCGAGCAGCCCCCCTGCTGTGGTCTGTCTCCTGCCCGCGATATACAGTTAGGTCCAGAAATATTTGGACAGTGACACAAGTTTTGTTATTTTAGCTGTTTACAAAAACATGTTCAGAAATACAATTATATATATAATATGGGCTGAAAGTGCACACTCCCAGCTGCAATATGAGAGTTTTCACATCCAAATCGGAGAAAGGGTTTAGGAATCATAGCTCTGTAATGCATAGCCTCCTCTTTTTCAAGGGACCAAAAGTAATTGGACAAGGGACTCTAAGGGCTGCAATTAACTCTGAAGGCGTCTCCCTTGTTAACCTATAATCAATGAAGTACTTAAAAGGTCTGGGGTTGATTACAGGTGTGTGGTTTTGCATTTGGAAGCTGTTGCTGTGACCAGACAACATGCGGTCTAAGGAACTCTCAATTGAGGTGAAGCAGAACATCCTGAGGCTGAAAAAAATCCATCAGAGAGATAGCAGACATGCTTGGAGTAGCAAAATCAACAGTCGGGTACATTCTGAGAAAAAAGGAATTGACTGGTGAGCTTGGGAACTCAAAAAGGCCTGGGCGTCCACGGATGACAACAGTGGTGGATGATCGCCGCATACTTTCTTTGGTGAAGAAGAACCCGTTCACAACATCAACTGAAGTCCAGAACACTCTCAGTGAAGTAGGTGTATCTGTCTCTAAGTCAACTGTAAAGAGAAGACTCCATGAAAGTAAATACAAAGGTTCACATCTCGATGTAAACCATTCATCAATTCCAAAAATAGACAGGCCAGAGTTAAATTTGCTGAAAAACACCTCATGAAGCCAGCTCAGTTCTGGAAAAGTATTCTATGGACAGATGAGACCAAGATCAACCTGTACCAGAATGATGGGAAGAAAAAAGTTTGGAGAAGAAAGGGAACGGCACATGATCCAAGGCACACCACATCCTCTGTAAAACATGGTGGAGGCAACGTGATGGCATGGGCATGCATGGCTTTCAATGGCACTGGGTCACTTGTGTTTATTGATGACATAACAGCAGACAAGAGTAGCCGGATGAATTCTGAAGTGTACGAGGATTTACTTTCAGCCCAGATTCAGCCAAATGCCGCAAAGTTGATCGGACGGCGCTTCATATTACAGATGGACAATGACCCAAAGCATACAGCCAAAGCTACCCAGGAGTTCATGAGTGCAAAAAAGTGGAACATTCTGCAATGGCCAAGTCAATCACCAGATCTTAACCCAATTGAGCATGCATTTCACTTGCTCAAATCCAGACTTAAGATGGAAAGACCCACAAACAAGCAAGACCTGAAGGCTGCGGCTGTAAAGGCCTGGCAAAGCATTAAAAAGGAGGAAACCCAGCGTTTGGTGATGTCCATGGGTTCCAGACTTAAGGCAGTGATTGCCTCCAAAGGATTCGCAACAAAATATTGAAAATAAAAATATTTTGTTTGGGTTTGGTTTATTTGTCCAATTACTTTTGACCTCCTAAAATGTGGAGTGTTTGTAAAGAAATGTGTACAATTCCTACAATTTCTATCAGATATTTTTGTTCAAACCTTCAAATTAAACGTTACAATCTGCACTTGAATTCTGTTGTAGAGGTTTCATTTCAAATCCAATGTGGTGGCATGCAGAGCCCAACTCGCGAAAATTGTGTCACTGTCCAAATATTTCTGGACCTAACTGTATGGTCTCAGCAAGGACTATTCTGTGCTCCAAGTATCGTGGATGAAGATTGCAATGAGATAGATTTTTTTTTATATCATTTTTTTCTGCAAGAGATGCAGATTTGGTTCAGAGATTTCTGCATCCAAATACTCAGTGTTTGTACATAATTCATACTATTTTCTGAATGAGCTCTAAATCTATGGATGCACAGTCCATCTCTAGAAAAAAGGCACATATAACATGTAATATTGTTAGCGTATTCAAAACTTTCCCCTTTACATCTGCCCCCCCCCCCCAAAAAAATGCAACTTTTTTCATTGAGTGCAGTCACAAATGTCCAATATAAATGACCCCTGCATTCAATAAAGTCATAGAGGCCCCTTTTAGTGATTCACAAACACTGTTTCCTATGGCAGAAAGTTCCATGTCACCAGTCTCGTTGTTCTCACAGTAAAGAATCCCCTTCAACGTTGGTTTAAAAAAAAATTCCTTTCCTTGAAACCTTGAAATGTAGTTGTAGACACAGTCCTGGCTGGGTATACATAATTATGTATTCATTACACATACTTACTGGGTCACTTATCTTCTTTTTAAATGAAATACTCTAATTTTAATCAGCTTTTTGGCTCTGGGGTCTCCCCTGTTTGGAGCCCATCTTTGAATTTTCAAAAAGTGAAACATATTGTGTATGGAGGACTGTGTGCCTTCCACAAGGAGAATAGTCACTTTCCGCTGTCAGCTTATTAATGGGAACCTTTCACCTGATTAATGCTGCCTAAACCACGAGCAGCACCAATCAGAGCCTGGCTGGAGCCTAGTTTGTTAGAAAAGTCCAGGGGTGGAGTTGGACTGGTCTGGTCTCTGACTATGTCCTCTGCTGGAATTTAAAGTATATATATATATATTTCATGTAAATGGTTACAGTCATGCAGCCAAACTGTAATTCATGGTAGCCACAGTTTGGGCAACATGAATCAGGTGACAGGTTCCATTTAGTACAGTATAAAGGTGGATAGAAAAAAATACAGCGCAACAGGTATACAGAATAGGGGTATTGGACGAATATTGCTTCGTGCTTCCTGAGTCCTGACTAAAAAAGAAAAGTGAGTCTGCTATATGCAAGATATTACTAATACTCCTAGTATGCAGCAGGGGTCATCAACCAAATGATGCTGGGTGTCACAGGTGAGGTCCCATCTATGTGTAATGGGAAAAAAGGTTGTCGGTCCTGTCAAAGAGTATTGTTGTAGATCTGCAGCACAAAATCCCTGTATTACATGAAGATTCTAGAGGGGATTTTGTTGTGGATCCATTCTCAGCATATGAATTGTAAAGAAAGATATCCATATTGAAAATCTGCAGAAAAAATATTTAATGGTGTAAACCCTGTATACCTGTATACTATAGACATGGCGAGGGTTAACAATCTGCTAACCTACATCATTCATAATCACATAAATGGTGCAATATATATATATATATATATTGCCTCATTTATGTGTGTAGAAATATATGTATATGTACATGCAGTGTATATATCCATATATATATATATATATATTATTTTTTTTTTAATCTTATTCCATAGCACTTTACAGACGCAATATATTTATTTTATATATATATATATATATATATATATATATATATATATATATAATATATATATATACTCATAAAATGCACCATTTCCATGACTCTAAAATAACTTGTACGGTATATATATATATATATATATATACATATGTGTGTATATAAAAAAATATATATATATACATATGTGTGTGTGCGTGTGTGTGTGTGTATGTGTGTGTGTGTGTGTTTGTGTGTGTGTATATATATATATATTATATATACACACACACAGATATGTATATATATATATTTTTTTTTATATATACACACATATGTATATATATATACATATATATAAATTTTTACATACACATATGTGTATATATATATATATATATATACATATATACTGTACATGCCTGTGTATAAAATATACAAGTTATTTTAGAGTCACATAAATGGTGCATTATATGAGTATATATATATGAATATATATATATATATATATATATATATATATAAACACACAGTGGTGCTTGGAGTTTGTAAACCCTTCACAATTCTCCATATCTTTTCATTAATGACCTAACACTACACTACATCAGAGTTACACACAGGTCCTTTATCCCATAGAATTTTGTGAAGCAGCTCATAGGAGACTGAGTTGAGGCAGTTTTATAAGATGTGATGGGATAAAATTCCTCCAAGTTCAGGATTAATGAATAATTACCTTTAGGTGTAATTATTAATTATTGCTACATGAGGACATCACACTACACACATACTGAAAGTAAAGGTTCACATACTTTCGTGACTGATAAACATATGATATTGTTGGATCAAGGCTAATACTTTCATACATTTCTTTAATGTGTTTGTCTTTATCTACTTTTACGACTTGTGTGGAAATCAGATGTAATTTTAGGACAAATTTATGCAGAAATTTATCAAATTCTGAAGTGTTCACAAACTTTCCAGCACCGCTGTGTCTATTAACTGTATTTTATTGTAGTCCCTTACATGTAGTGGACACACATCTACATCTCAGCAAATGTTCACAATCTGAAGACCCATGCAGCATAGTTAGACTATGTTCACAAGTTGCTTTTTTGTGCATTTTTTTTTCTTCAG
This sequence comes from Anomaloglossus baeobatrachus, assembly GCF_048569485.1. Taxonomy (NCBI): domain Eukaryota; kingdom Metazoa; phylum Chordata; class Amphibia; order Anura; family Aromobatidae; genus Anomaloglossus; species Anomaloglossus baeobatrachus. The sequence continues at coordinate 486,606,374 of NC_134358.1, forward strand.
CAATACCTGTTCTCTTGGCAGTAAAAAAAAGCTGTGTTTTTGCTGCGTTATTGTTGCGTTTTTGTAGCTTCTCTGCTGTGTTTTTGCTGTGTTTTTGCTGCTTTTTTGCTGCATTTTTGCAGCTTTTTTTGCTGCTTTTTTTGCTGTGTTTTTGGTATGTCATTTGTCTCCAGTACGTGTTTAAATAAAAGTTTCATTCACCACAAATACAGTAAAAAAATAAATAAAAAACAGCTTCGTTTTTTTCACTCTCATTGCTTTCAATGGTAAAAAAAAAAAAGCAACAAAAACTGTGAACAAGAATTGACATCCTACTTCCTTCAAAAGCATAGCAAAAATGCAGCAGTTTTCCATTTCAGTCAGGAAACAAAAAGCAGGTGTGTGTCTGTGTGTGCATGATATTTTGGAAAAATCATGGGTTTTGCTGGTACTGGAATAAACAAAAAAAAAAATTAAATAAAAAAAAAACATGCAAAAAAAATGCAGCAAAAACGTATTCTGTGAGCATAGCACCTACACTGTGCAGTCTTGTGTATTAATATATCATGCAGCCTGTACTGTGAACATTTCACCATCTATCTGTACATTTTATGCAAATATCATACTCTGTAAAATCAATATAGAAATGCTACCTGTATAGAATTACCCATATAATGAATATTATGCCCTAACTACCTGTAGACTATTGCCACACCTGTATATACAGTAGATTCTGCAACACTGTGCAGTAAATGTGTTCACCGTCCTAGTATATAGGCGCAGGTATCCTCCTATTCATTCTTGCCCTATATTCTGTCTAATCGTATGGTGCTGGCTCATATATTCCACATAACATGTCCTGTATATCTGTAGACTGCAGGAATATGTACATATTATTTAATGCCTATTTCCTTTGTGCAGGTTTACCTGCATAATTCAGGACCACAGATAGATAGTGTGTGTGTATATATATATATATATATATATATATATATATATATATATATATATATATATATCTCAAAACAATTGCTTTCAGACCTCAAATAATGCAGAGAAAACAAGTTCATAATCATTTAGAAACAACAATACTAATGTTTTCACTCAGGAGGAGTTCAGAAATCAATATTTTGTGGAATAACCATGATTTTTAATCACACCTTTCATTGCGTCTTGGCATGCTTTCTACCAGTCTTTCACACTGCTTTGGGGTGACCTTATGTCACTCCTGGTGCAAAAACTTAAGCAGTTCTTCTTTGTTTGATGGCTTGTGATTATCCATCTTCCTCTTGATTACATTACAGAGGTTTTCAATGAGGTTCAGGTCTGGACATTGGGCTGGCCATGACAGGGTTTTGATGTGGGGTCCTTAATCCACACATTGATTGATCTAACTGTGGGGCATGGTGCATTGTCCTGCTATAAAAACCAGTCCTCAGAGTTGGGGAACATTGCCTGAACAGAAGGAAGCAATAGTTTATCCAGGATAACCTTGTATGCGGCTTGATTCATATATCCGTTGTAAAGTTTAATTTGCCCAATTCTAGCCTTGCTGAAGTATCCCTAGATTATCACAGATCCTCCACCAAATTTCACAGCTTGTACACCTCTCCAGGTCTCTGTCTAACCATTAGACGACCCAGTGTTGGGCAAAGCTGAAAATTAGACTCATCAGAGAAGATAACCTTACTCTAGAAATTGGGCAGATTAAAATTTGCGAAGGACGTATGAATCAAGCCGCATACAAGGTTATCGTGGAAAACCGTTGCCTCCTTCTGCTCAGGCAATGCTCCCCAACTCTGAGGAATGTTTTATTCCAGCAGAACAATGCACCATGCCACACAGCTAGGTCAAACAATGTGTGGATGAAGGACCATAACATCAAAACCCTGTCATGGCCAGCCCAATCTCCAGACCTGAACCCCATTGAAAACCTCTGGAATGTAATCAAGAGGAAGATGGATAGTCACAAGCCATCAAAAAAAGAACTGCTTACATTTTTGCACCAGGAGTTGCATAAGGTCACAGAAAAGCAGTGTGAAAGACTGGTGGAAAGCATGCCAAGACGCATGAAAGCTGTGATTAAAAATCATGGTTTTTCCACAAAATATTGATTTCTGAACTCTTCCTAAGTGAAAACCTTAGTATTGTTGTTTCTAAATGATTATGAACTTTTTTTTTCTTTGCATTATTTGAGGTGTGACAGCCACGCATTTTTTTTTTCATATTTTGACCATTTCTCATTTTCAGAAAATAAATACAAAATTTATTGCTTGGAAATTCTGAGACATGTTGTCAGCAGTTTATAGAATAAAAGAATAATTTACATTTTACTCAAAAATCTACCTACACAGAGAAAAATCAGAAAAACTGAACATTTTACATTGGTCTCTTAATTTTTGCCACAGCTGCACACTACATACAGTACATACCCACATGCATAAATATACATATATATATATATATATATATATATATATATATACATATATATATTATATACTGCTCAAAAAAATAAAGGTAACACTAAAATACCATTTTGTTGTTTAAGTGTTCCCTTTATTTTTTTGAGCTGCATATATATATATATATATATATAAATATATATCTATATATATAATATACATGCTAGAGCCATACCCATATGCATATATATATATATATATATATATATATATATATATATATAAAGAAAACCATATACATGTATATATATATGTATATATATATATATATATATATATATACATACAGTACATATATACTATGCATATATATGCATATATACATATATACCCATATACATGTATATATGCTAACTCATATACATACATCTATACATACAGTACATATATACTATATACATATATACACTATATAATGCATACATATATATTTACCATTTACATATATATATACTAACCCATATACATATAGTACATATATACCATATACATATATACCCACTGTATACATACCATATACATACATATACAAACAAACTCATACACTACATATGGGTGTATATGTATGTATATGGGTATGTATATAGTGTGTGTGTGTGTGTATATATATATATATATATATATATATATACCCATATACATACATATACACACACCCATATACTAGTCTCTTCTGTCCATCTGTAAATTAGTCTAATTTATCATAGCCTAATAAATAATATGGTTATTCTGTGCATCAGTGTAATATAGTCACATACACTGTACAGCACCTTTTGACTATGCGTATATCACAGACACACAAGTATAAAAAGTATGTCTTGTTTATAGTGCGTGCATGTACAATAACGATGTGATAATGAATACTCCCTTTCATTATAGCCTGATATACACTATATGAATACTGAGGCTGTCCTCTCCGTCCACCTGTACATTATAGCCACACATTGCACATATAATGGGCTGTATGGTCCTCGCTTCAGTGCCCCTGGAGGAAGTTGGGGGCGCAGAGTGGCCACTTGTGAATAGAGGAGGTTACATTCAGAGCCTTTAATCCTCACAGTAATGAATAGCGACTTCCTGCAGCAGCCCCGGGACAGCAGCACAGGGGTCTCCCGTCCTTTGTCCCCAGAGAGCAGATCACCCCCCTGGGTGAGAACAAGTGCAGGACATGGAGGGAAAACCCTCTGCCCAAACCCTCCTGTCCACTATTTTACACGTACTTTTATTTTTGGATATATATTTTTTTTCAACTTTACTTGTAAATTATAAACTTTAAACATTATTTACTTTTTTTTTTACCACGTGCACTCTACATGATTCTATCATTTTACATTCTGCCCCATTGGATTGTCTCATTTATTGCTATAGATGTATATATTCGTTCTGCGTAATAATTCTCCGCTAATATCACTGTGTGATGACACTTTGCACTTTATTCGCCTATTCCATGTTTCCTGTTTCTGTTTCTTTGTTTGTTTTTTGAAGTTTTGCGCAGTAATAGTTGCACTTTGCTTTCTATAATTACACGGATTGTACCGAAATAAAACGCAGCAGGTGGTGCGGCCTCTATAGTCAGGCGGCGGGTGAGTGACAGCTGGGTGACCCGAGGGTGACAGCAGGTTACAGGTCCTGGGCTGTGATATGAGACGAGTCAGTGACTAACACACCCGGAAAGTTCCTATCACAATAAATAACAATCAGACTCTAGCCATTAGGAACACGTGTGTGATTCAGGGGCTGCTGGTATGTAGTATATAGTATACAGCACACAGTATATAGTATACAGCACACAGTATATAGTATACAGCACACAGTATATAGTATACAGCACACAGTATATAGTATACAGCACACAGTATATAGTATACAGCACACAGTATATAGTATACAGCACACAGTATATAGTATACAGCACACAGTATATAGTATACAGCACACAGCCGGCTCCACACATCTTGTCATTCAGCCTATTTAAAGGCGGCAATAAAACTTTTCAGCGGTGCACAGCTCAGGGCTAGGGAGGGATCTTACTGCAAACAATAAAAACAGATTTTTAGACAATAAAAAAAATATTTTTAGTTGAATAGAACCAAGAAAAAAAGATTTATTCCCTTGATGTCAGCACTAGACACAATCTGTGCCTATTACCGAATACCGAATCAACACTGAAGGCAGAGACTTGTGAGAGGTATTAATGCTGGGAAGTTTTAAGAACTAATTCCTCCTTCTCTTCTGCATCTTTATCGTTACCTGAGCCTTATCTTCATATTTAATTTCTATAAACTAGATTAAAACTATAGATAGATAGATAGATAGATGATAGATAGATAGATAGATAGATAGATAGATAGATAGATAGATAGATAGATAGATAGAGGGATAGATAGATAGATAGATAGATAGATAGATAGATAGATAGATAGATAGATAGATAGATGATAGATGATAGCGAGCGATAGATAGTAGAAAATTGATAGATAGATTGATATAGATAATATATAGCGATAAATAGATAGAAAGATAATGGATAAACAATAGATAAATAATACACAATTGATAGATGATAGCGAGAGATAGATAATAAGATAATAATTTGATAGATTGATATAGATAATAGATATCTATAAATAGATAGAAAGATAATAGATAGACAATAGATAGCTAGACAGATAGATAGATAGATAGATAGATAGAAAGATAATAGATAGACAATAGATAGCTAGACAGATAGATAGATAGATAATATAGATTAGATTAGATAGATTAGATAAGATAGGATAGATAGATGGATGGATAGATAGATAGATAGATAGATAGAGGGATAGATAATAGATAGATAGACCAACAGATCGATATATAGATAGCTACATAGATATAGATAATAGATAGCGAAATATAGATAGGAAGATAATGGATAGACAATAGATAGATGATAGCTAGATAGAAAGACAGACGGATCGATATATAGATAGATAGAAAGATAATGGATAAAAAAAGACAATAGATAGAAAGATAATGAATAGACAATAGATAGATAGAGATACATGGATAGATAGATAAATAGATAGATAGATAGATAGATAGATAGATAGATAGATAGATAGATAGATAGATAGATAGATAGATAGAGAAATACATGGATAGATAGATAGATAGATAGATAGATAGATAGATAGATAGATAGATAGATAGATAGATAGATAGATAGATAGATAGATAGAGAAATACATGGATAGATAGATAGATAGATAGATAGATAGATAGATAGATAGATAGATAGATAGATAGATAGATAGATAGAGAAATACATGGATAGATAGATAGATAGATAGATAGATAGATAGATAGATAGATAGATAGATAGATAGATAGATAGATAGATAGATAAATACATGGATAGATAGATAGACTAACAGAAAGATGTTAGAAGGAAAAAAAAGGAAACAAGAATCACATTAACAGCAGCAAAAAAAGTGGGTGCAAAGCTGTATAGTGAACAAAATTAGTAACACTACAAAAGAAAAAAAGGATAAAGTGGTTTATTCTGCCAGGTAAAAATAAATCGTGCACTGTTTGAGTTCCCCGTGAAATCTTGATCAAGCTTCTTCAAAAAGGTTTGCTCCACATGAAAATTAAAGGTGGCGTGATATGTTTTGCTATGGGAGAATACATCATTTTATCTAAGTAGATAGATAGATAGATGATAGATAGATAGATAGATAGATAGATAGATAGATAGATAGAAGGATATTGTGAGGAAAGAAAAGAAAGAAAGAAAGAAAGCAAGAAAGAAAGAAAAGGAAAGAAGAATATTAGAGATAAACAAAGAAAAACAAATAACTAAAATGTCCAGACCTATCTGTGGTAACACATTTCTTTGGCCTCTATAGCTCTTGTGCAGTGATATAGCAGTATAGATGTAGCAGTATAGATGTAGCAGTATAGATATAGCAGTATAGATGTAGCAGTATAGATGTAGCAGTATAGATGTAGCAGTATAGCTGTAGCAGTATAGATATAGCAGTATAGATGTAGCAGTATAGATGTAGCAGTATAGCTGTAGCAGTATAGATATAGCAGTATAGATGTAGCAGTATAGATGTAGCAGTATAGATGTAGCAGTATAGATATAGCAGTATAGATGTAGCAGTATAGATGTAGCAGTATAGCTGTAGCAGTATAGATATAGCAGTATAGATGTAGCAGTATAGATGTAGCAGTATAGATGTAGCAGTATAGATATAGCAGTATAGATGTAGCAGTATAGATATAGCAGTATAGATGTAGCAGTATAGATGTAGCAGTATAGATGTAGCAGTATAGATGTAGCAGTATAGATGTAGCAGTATAGATGTAGCAGTATAGATGTAGCAGTATAGATGTAGCAGTATAGCTGTAGCAGTATAGATATAGCAGTATAGATGTAGCAGTATAGATGTAGCAGTATAGATGTAGCAGTATAGATGTAGCAGTATAGATGTAGCAGTATAGATGTAGCAGTATAGATGTAGCAGTATAGATGTAGCAGTATAGATGTAATCATAGCAGTTTAGTAGAATTAATGCGAGTTTTGGTGAAAAACTTCTCGAAACTGTGATTCACCAGCGACAGAGAGAGAGGTTAATACAACACAAACCCAATTTATTACCCTTCAAGGATGTAAAGCGATTGTTTCTTCCTGACTTCCTGCCTCCACATAAATTGCCCTCAGCTGAGTGTAATTGCCCCTAAATGACAGCGGCCACTGCAGGTACAATAATCACTTCTGGACATTACACCAGAGGATTGCTCTCCCATTCCTGTGGCTTTCACTACAGATTCCCCTTATAATGTAAAAATAAAGATGAAATCTCGCATCCACCATCACCTCTAGATATACTACTAAATGGCACTTGTCTACAGTCATTACAAGCTTTCCATGCTTATATTGTCAGGATACAATGACCATTAGTCACCTGCTAAGCAGGAACTGAAAGATATTTATCATCAGCCCTATAGAAAACCCTGCATATAAAGAGAGCCGGCAAATAAGGGCAACATTTATAATACAGTTATTGTGCATTATCTTATGCATTTATAATAATGTAGAAAAAAAGTTGTCTAAACATGTACGATGATGACGAATAATAATAATATAAATAATGATGATAATAATGTCAAGAAATTAGAATTTTAACAATACCTGTAGCATAATATAAAGTAAAAGTAATTTCAGAATTTGCTAATAGTAATTAATAATAGTAATAATAATAATAATACATATTAGAATAAATGTAACAAAAAATATTAAAATATTATTCTAAAAATGAAACACATGGCTCTAAATATATATATATATATATATATATATATATATATATATTATGTACTACCATGCTCATCATGGTTCATTGTCAATATTATAAGATAATATGTATACATATATACACATGTGTATATATATATATATATATATATATATATATATATGTATATATATATATATAAAATATATAATGTTGATCTAGATGGACCAAAGTGTGTGTGTATATGTATAATTATTATTATTTATTAATATAGTAATAATAATTAGAATAATAAAGGATGATATGTATACATATATGCACACGTGTATATATATATATATATATATATATATATATATATATAATGTTGATCTAGATGGACCAAGGTGTGTGTTTGTGTGGAGATATATATATATATATATATATATATATATATATATATATATATATGTATATACTGCTCATAAAAATTAAAGGGAACACTTAAACAACACAATGTTATTTTAGTGTTCTCTTTATTTTTTTCAGCAGTATATACACACACACACACACACACGCACACACACAAACACATATATGTATATAAACATGTAGACCTGAAATATTGACAATGAACCAAAGCAAGCATGCTATGACTTAACATGCATGATAGCATGTATTTTGCAATGGGAAGCCTACGGTGCAAGAATTTTGTCATTAGCAGTGATAATTAAATAACAAATAAACTGAATAAAATTCACCTAATAATTAAAGTATGTGTCTACTCTTTAATACTAATTAATCTTCACATAACAAAAGTAAGGTTCATAGCATATTGAGAAATAACAATACAATAAACATCAACGCAAGAGAATAATAAACACAATTTTTATCATTTTTTTTTCAGTTTATTAATACCATTATTTAAAATATTACAAATAAAACCAATTACATCTCATGCATTTATAATGCAATCTAAAACGTCTCAGTGAAAGTTTTTTTTTCCATTTCAATGTGAAATATTCAAATAATTTGAACATTACAACAAGGAGTCCAGTCTGCAGGGGCTGCAAACTCCAACTGTAGTGTCATCAGCACTTGTATGGACAGAGGTCTGGGGGGGGGATGGTGACTGAAGCAGAAATACACAGGCCAAAGACAGCTCAGGTTCACTCTGACACATTTATTTAATACATGAGTGTGTGCCTCACCCACTGGTGAATAAAACCCAGGACAGTCCTCACTGACAGCTCATCCACCACGGGTGACATACAAGTTATACCTATCTAAAAGTCATAGTCAAGCAAAACTAGCCCCTCAAAGTGCAACTTTAAAGGAACAAAATAATTAGAATTATATTAATAAAAAGACTGCAGTCACCTGCAACAAAGAAACTCATCTGTACTCCTATATATATTTACTGTAATGAATATACAAGAAAAATACTATACAACCCGCCTGATGGCCACCTATGTGTCAGTGGAGCTGGTCCTAGAAGGAACAATTCTCCTCCATTTAGTCTGGATTATCCATCTAGTCTGGATTATTCATATGCAGGGGAGATCATAACTACATGAATTAATTATTTAAATTCGGTTAACAAACCCCAAATATAAGATTGTGATCAATTGTCGGGTTTCGATTGATCACATCTGATCGTTTACTACCATAATTTCTAACGACCAAATCGTTCCCTCTAAAGCCAGTTTAACCTGTGTGAGTGGATCCAGTGCTGGAGACTGATAATATATTATATATTCAGACTTTGTGGCTTTGGCCAGCAGGGTGGTGTAGGGTGAGCAGTGCATTGCCTGGGGGGCTTGGATGGGGGGTATAGATGCATATAGACATAGAATGATATTAAAGGAAATGAGAACATTTCTAAGTATCCATATAGTCTTCTGCTCATGGCTTTGCCCTATCATTAAACATGTTAACCCTTAACATTAATCATTATATTACAAGATGGTGGCCTTTTTTAAGTAGAGTTGTGAAAAATGTCCACTGCAAACAGGTATCTGCCTAAAGTATAAAGCCATAAACTACCATAAAGTCCAGTGAATATATCATTGTGATTACCTGTTGGCTGATAACTGAGAACCCTACAGACAGCAGCTTGCACCAGTCTCTGAGTGCTGTTTTCCCATAGGGCAGAGTGCATTATACAGGACATTATATGGTGAGGCCAATGCTGTCCAGTCCTCCTGATATATCTCCAGGCTGTGTTGTCAGATATTATTTACCCATACAGTTCAGTTCTGGTAATAATTTACTGGAGGGGATTTTTGGGCATCTTCTCATGCCCCCACTCAGCTCCAAAGTCTGATGTGTAGGGGGTTTGGTGCCAGGTTTATTAATGCCGTGGATAAACCAATTGTATGGGTGTCATCAGCACCAGCTCCGGCTGTGGCCATTCGTATGTCCATAAGCACAAGTGGATGTATAGGGTGTATGGGGATATTCACATGGCAGCATTGTGTCCTGAGCTCACTCCAAGCCGTTCCTTTCCGTGCTGTGTAACAGATCTGGGGAGTGACAGGGCGGGCTGGCAGAAGGACTGTGCTCACTGTCGGTGTCGCTGCCCTTCTTGCCCCCGTTCCCTGCCCCCGCGGAGCCAGCTCCTCCGCCAGCCCCCGCGCTGTGCGTCTTCACGTGTTTGCTCAGGTGGTCGCTGCGCATGAAGCGCTTGTTACACACCGGACACGCGAAGCGCTTCTCCCCGGTGTGGGTGCGCAGGTGGCGCTGCAGCTCGTCCGAGCGGGTGAACCTCTTGCCACAGAAGAGCCAGTTGCAGACAAAGGGCCGCTCACCAGTGTGCCAGCGCAGGTGCGCCTTCAGATGGGACGTTTTACCGTAGACTTTGCCGCACCCCGGGATGTGACAGCTGTGCAGCCCCTTCCTCCGCAGACTCGCCCCTGCGGGACCCAGCCTCTCTGCTTCTTGGCAGTTTGGGCAATCACAGGTGGCTCTTCCAGAGTAGCGCCGGGCTGAGGAGCGCGGGGAGCCTCCCAGTGGGCCCGTGGGGGCCAGCATGGCGCTGGCAGAGAGTGGGGAGGAGGACGGGTCAGGGTAACTTCCAGGGCCCAGCACCGGCTTAAATCCGTCCATCAGATGCTGTCCGGCTGGGCTGAGGAGGTGGCCTCCAGCTGTACCCCCAGCTCCCCCATTTCCACCTCCAGCTCCTCCAGTTCCCCCAGTCCCGGCTCCTCCACCTCCACCAGTAGTAAAGTGCCCGAAGCCGGCGGCAGTGTAGTCGGAGCCGTATCCACCCAGCGGGGAGTGCAGGGAGCTCTGCAGGGAGCCGGGGTGCAGGGCGGCTCCGGGCCCCGGGCTCTGCACGTCTATCCAGCCGGCCCCCACTTCCCACCAGCTGGAGGCGCTGCCGGCAGCTGCGGCGCTCACGTCCCCGGTGTGAGAGGGCTTAAACCAGGACTCATAGGGGTGCGCCATCCCCACCCGGGGGTATATGCTCTGCAGTCCGTCCACGGAAGCGTGCACTTTGGACAGGAACACCGGCTGGTGGTGATGGGACGCGGCTGCAGCTGCCGCTGCTGCCGCCGCTGCCGCTGCCGCCTCCTGGGATCCTCCGCTGACCGGGAATACAGAGTACTCGTTAGCAAAGGGAGAGGCGGCTGACACCGGACAGTTACCTCCTCCCCCTCCGCCGCCTCCACCGCCGCCACCTCCGGACGATGTTAAAGAGAAGGCGCTGGAGCCCGGAGAACCGCCACAACTGAACGAGTCCGACACCAGAGCAGCGGCAGCCGCCGCCGCAGCCGCCGCCGCCGCAGCAGCGCTGGAGGATGAAGAGCCGGCTCTGGAGGAGCCGCCGACCCCGAAGCCGGACAGGGGGCTGGAGCCTAGGGTGCAGCTCCCGGAGGACGACGAGCGCTTCCACGGGTGAAATCCCTTCCCGAAGGAGCCGGAGCTGTCCGACAGGGAGGACGGGGACGGGCTGGGGCTGCCGATCTTGTTACAGGTGGCTGCGAGCATGGCCAGGGGTGTGGATCCAAAGCGCGGCTCTTCCTGGGGAGACAAGACCGGAGACAACGTCAGTGAGAGGACCTCAGACTACGGGACACTAGTGTCAGGGGGCACAGTCATGGGCAAAACATAGGGAAAGTAGTGCAACTGATAAGGGGGCAACAATAAGTCATGGGCAAAACATAGGGAAAGTACTGCAACTGGTAAGGGGGCACTGAGGGGCAACAATAAGTCATGGGCAAAACCTAGGGAAAGTACTACAAGTGATAAAGGGGGCACTGAGGGGCAACAATAAGTCATGGGCAAAACATAGGGAAAGTACTACAAGTGATAAGGGGGCACTGAGGGGCAACAATAAGTCATGGGCAAAACATAGGGAAAGTACTACAAGTGATAAGGGGGCACTGAGGGGCAACAATAAGTCATGGGCAAAACATAGGGAAAGTACTACAAGTGATAAAGGGGGCACTGAGGGGCAACAATAAGTCATGGGAACAACATTGGGAAAGTACTACAAGTGATAAAGGGGGCACTGAGGGGCAACAATAAGTCATGGGCAAAACATAGGGAAAGTACTACAAGTGATAAAGGGGGCACTGAGGGGCAACAATAAGTCATGGGCAAAACATAGGGAAAGTACTACAAGTGATAAAGGGGCACTGAGGGGCAACAAGTTATGAGCACAACATAAGGAAAGTACTACAAGGGTCAATTATCTGAGAACACTGAGGGCAATAAGTCATCATGGATACAACATTGGAGAAGTACTACAAGTGCATTTAGTGCATCAGATCACCAGATCTCCGCATTCTGCACATACACATTGTATCATTACTGCAGGCCGCTGTGTGAGAACAGACAATCCCTCACCACATCCAAAGTTCAGTCTTTACTAAGGAAGGAGGGAAAAGGTATAAAATACCAATAATTCATACACCAGGCCTAGAGTCACATCATTATTACAGGGCTGCTGCATGTAACCTGCAGAAAGACACTACAGATGTGTACACGGGACTTGTACAGTCGTGTCATTGCTACAGGTGTGATGTAGCCGGTATATACAGACCAATAATTCATACATCAGTCACATCATTGCTACAGCTGTGCTGTGTGTAGCTCTGTAGAAAAACAGCAGCCTCATATGTCCAAAGGGTTAAACAAGTGTATATAGCTCAATATAATAATGTCACCAGGACAAGCACACAAAGTATACAAAATACACAAAATACACCTAGAGCATAGAAGTAACCGCTCCCTGCATATAATGCTCATACACAACACAGGAAAGTATCACTGCCACCACTTGTACATACAGTGATTATAGCACTCTACATATATATATATATATATATGTATATATATATATATATATATATATATATATATATATATATATATATATATATATATATATATATATTTCCATATAGTAACACAACTGCCTCACATTCCGCAATCATCATTCTCTCTCTAGTTTTTGTATTTTGTGCCCTATGGAGTCTAACCCCCACACATACAGACATGGTGTAAGTGACCATCTATCACTGCTGCCCCATACACAGCCGCACTGCCCGAGGACTCTACAGTGGATCGTCCGGAGTTCTTGAGCCCAGTGTCACTGTCTTATACTTTCCATAAGTCCTTTATTGATATTTGTCATACATGTCCTCCATGAAGTGTTTCTGAGTGAATTATACATTTTTGCCTGATCTTTACTGATCAGTTCACTATTGACAAGATGTTTTCAGCTATATGTTTATATGTGGACTAATTTATTTATTATTATTAATAATAACAATAATAATAATTGCTTTCAACATCATTATTTATTCTGTGCTCCCACGCCCCATCCCATATACTGATGTGTTTTATGCATCTTTTATGAATAGCTCACCACATATCATATTTATATATTTAATGGAATGGATTTAATTATTCTACCATATGTCTAAATAAAAGAATTTTTAAACGATCCGCTAGGTGGTTTTTCTAATTTGTTGTCTACATAATGCCTAAAAAGTTGTATCATCACTATCTGTATTCAACAGTATATTACAACATCGACTAATGTATCATGATGTGTATATTATATCCCTGTGGTCACTTGTACAGTAAAGAGTGCTAAGATAGATAGATAGATAGATAGATAGATAGATAGAGGGATAGATAGACAGATAGATAGATAGATAGATACATAGACATAACAGATAGAGAAAATACATAGATATAACAGATAATAGAGATAATAGATAGAAAGACAAATAAATAGAGAAAACAGATAAACATAACAGATAGATAGATAGATATGGATATAGATAGATATATAGATATGGATATAGATAGATAAATAGATATGGATATAGATAGATAGATATATAGATAGATAGATAGATAGGGAAAAGCTCCATTTTTCCTATTAAACATATTTCCAAAATTTGTGATCTTTGTAAGTTAACTCACCTACATGTGATATACTGATAACAGAAGAAAAAAGAGTGATGGAGATAGACGATTACATACATAAATAGATCTGTATTTAAGAGATTTAATATATTAACTAGTATATCCCCTTTTTACATTATTTACTAATGGGTTCAGCACCAATTTCTAAATGTGTAGTATTTGTATGTGTATAGACATCCGTATTATATTCAAAAGTAAAATTCTTCATCAGTGTATTGTATAAAAATAATTTGCATATTGATATTGTACATATATGTAATTTGTACATATATAGAATATATAAATAAAAAAAGTCTGTCTGTGTAACATAATTTGTTACTTATGTATCATTATTATTAATCTAATAATTTTGAATATTTAGAGTAAATATATAGTTTCCAATGATTCTAGTATATAAGGAGATGCTTTTATGTCACTAATTATTTGTATATAGCTACTTGAAAAAATAAAATAAGTATATGCCGGTATATCACTGTGACATGTATGATCTATCTATCTATCTATCTATCTATCTATCTATCTATCTATCTATCTATCTATCTATCTATCTATCTATCTATATATCTATCTATCTATCTCTATTATCTAACTATCTATCACCTATCGATCTTTATATCTATCTATCTATCACCTATCGATCTTTCTATCCCTCTATCTATCTATCTATCTATCTATCTATCACCTATCGATCTTTCTATCTCTATTTATCTTTTATGAATTATTATAAGTGACATTTTGCCTGTTTATTGCACTTTTTTATACCGTACAATAACGTCTTCTAAACTTGCTGTAAACTTTCCTGACACCTCAGTAATTTTCCTAGAAGTGATGATATCGGACAATCAGCTGAGAGGAGCGGGTGATGAAACATTTGGGGGCTCCGTCCCTTCTGTCCACACACGGGACCCCACGGCTCTCGGGTGACTCCACGCAACAGTTGTTTCTTTGAAAACTTTCCAAAGTCCGAAGATGTCAAACAGGAGAGAAATGTGTAGAAATGATGGGGTGGAGGGCGCAGGCTGGGGGCCGGCACGGTGGGGCCGGCACGGTGGGGCCGGCTCGGTGGGGCGCAGGACCCCGGGCACCTACCTGTGGAGGGGAGGCTGTCGGGCATGTACCGGGCCGGCTGTCAGGTGCTGCTGCCTCCTCTGCCGCCGCTGCTCTGCGCCTGGTCCTGCCTGCAGAGACTCTGCCCCTCTATGTCCTTCCTCTTCTCACTCCCCACTCCCTCACACTATAGGAGTCTATAGAGGAGTGATGCTGGCCCCTGCCCGGACCTGCGCTATTATAACCCTGCACTGAGGCGGTAATAGAGACAAGCAGTAATGGCAGCACTCACCCCCAGCAGAGACGTGGCCATCCCAGCAGTACCCTCCTCAGAGGATCCGTTTTATACGTAGATCTCAGAGCTGCTTTTTTAGAGGTGTGCGATCAGGGCTCAGGTCCGCCCATCCCGCACTATTGTAGCTCCTCTCCGGCTTTGAAGTACCGCCGAGCCCCAGCCAGCCAATCACAGGCCGCCGCCGGCTCAGGTCAGCCAGACAGCGAGCACAGCCCCTGCCACCCGCCGCTCAGCCGCCAGGGGGCGCTCCGGCTCATAGAATGGCCGCTGCCCGGCCCCGCTGCCTGCCCCGCTCTGCGGCTCCTGAGGACTCGGCAAGTGCACGGGAAATCTCAGCTCTCCTTCATCTTCTCCTGTCCTGATTCCCCTGCTTGGTTTTTTTTTCCTGACATTAATTGCTGCTCACTATCCTGTGGATTCGCTCGATTCTTTACCTGGAGAATTTAATGCACAAGACATCCTAATCTGTAATTTCCAGAAAGTGAATACATTATAGTAACTACAAGAAGCCTCATCACCCATCTATCCATGTATATCCCCATCTATTTCTCATCTATCTATCTATTATCTATCTATCTATCTATCTATCTATCTATCTATCTATCCATTATCTATCTATCTATCTATCTATCTATCTATCTATTATCTATCTATCTATCTATCCATTATCTATCTATCTATCTATCTATCTATCTATCCATTATCTATCTATTATCTATCTATCTATCTATCTATCTATCTATCTATCTATCTATCTATCCATTATCTATCTATTATCTATCTATTATCTGTCTATCTATCTATCTATCTATCTATCTATCTATCTATTATCTATCTATCTATTATCTATCTATCTATCTATCTATCTATCTATCTATCCATTATCTATCTATTATCTATCTATTATCTATCTATCTATCTATCTATCTATCTATCTATCTATTATCTATCTATCTATCTATCTATCTATCTATCCATTATCTATCTATTATCTATCTATCTATCTATTATCTATCTATCTATCTATCTATCTATCTATCTATCTATCTATTATCTATCTATCTATTATCTATCTATCTATTATCTATCTATCCATTATCTATCTATCTATCCATTATCTATCTATTATCTATCTATCTATTATCTATCTATCTATCTATCCATTATCTATCTATTATCTTTCTATCTCTATTATCTATCCATCCATTATCTATCTATCTATCTATCTATCTATCTATCCATTATCTATCTATCTATCTATCCATTATCTATCTATCTATCCATCTATCTATCAATCTATCCATTATCTATCCCTCTATCTATCTATTATCTATCTATCTATCTATCTATCTATCCATTATCTATCTATCTATCCATTATCTATCTATCTATCCATTATCTATCTATCTATCTATCTATCTATCTATCTATCTATCTATCTATCTATCTTATCTATCTATCTATCTATCCATTATCTATCTATCTATCTATCTATCTATCTATCTATCCATTATCTATCTATCTATCTATCCATTATCTATCTATCTATCGATCCATTATCTATCTATCTATCTATCTATCTATCTATCTATCTATCCATTATCTATCCCTCTATCTATCTATTATCTATCTATCTATTATCTATCTATCCATTATCTATCCCTCTATCTATCTATTATCTATCTATCTATTATCTATCTATCTATCTATCTATCCATTATCTATCTATCTATCTATCTATCTATTATCTATCTATCAATCTATCCATTATCTATCCCTCTATCTATCTATTATCGATCTATACATTATCTATCCCTCTATCTATCGATTATCTATCTATCTATTATCTATCTATCTATCTATCTATCTATCTATCTATCTATCTATCTATCTATCTATCTATCTATCTATCTATCCATTATCTATCTATCTATCTATCTATCTATCTATCTAATATTTAATCTAATAAGATGAAGAGTATTTGGTCTTTCCTTCTACCACCTCCCTGCCAGGGATCATACTTGTGCCTTGCCCTCTGTACCTGGCTCCTTGCTGTCCAGGTGATTAGTCTGCACTGACAGTATTACTATGTGCAGGGGGTGGGCCTGAGGACCCCTGACATGTATAGATCACTGAGGGTGCTGCTCCAACATTATTATCTGATGATGTAGTAAATGAATGAGCCCCTCCCTCTCCCTTTCTGTCCCTCTCTCTCTTTCTCTATCTCCCTCTCCTTTACTTCTTCTCCCTCTCTCTTTTCTCTTTCTCCATCTCTTCTTTCTCTTCCTCTCTCTCTTCTCCCTCTCTCTCCTTCTTCCTCTCTCTCTCCTTCTCCCTCTCTTTCTTCACCCTCCCTGTCTCTCCTTCTTTCTCTCTCTCCTTCCCCCTCTCACTCTCTTTCTCCCTCTCTTCTCTCTCT